>NC_087282.1:13048427-14508190 GCF_015220805.1 Pogoniulus pusillus
ACAAAATGCTGCTACAAATGTGTACTTTGCCCTTCTGTTCACTTTCAGAAAGAGCCAATATCTGTTTAAAGGAAAATAATCTGCAAAAATAGTGAGTTTTAAGAATCTCCCTTTAAAGAGGCACTGTAAGACTAAAGCTTCCACACAAACAGATCTCTGCTCACATTGCTAAGAACGCCTTCTAGTCTGCAGTTTAAAAGTTTGCAGTGATTACTTTTCAGCATTTATGCTCTTCATTTAATTTTGCCTTCTTTTTCTGGACTTGGGACTAAGCAGATCTGGTCCGTTTTGCTCGTTCAGTACAGCTCACATCCTTTCTCTTCTCGTCTTGCTGTAGTTTGTGGCCTATATTTGAGGCTACAACCATCCTCAAGAGAAGCCACTTCTCTTATAAGTAGGATTTCATTATTGTTATTAACAAAATCCACATTTTAAGCCTAAACTATGTGACTGTGTCCTTTTGAAAAAAGAAATAATTTGGGACAATCTATTTTTTAAACCACACTTTCTAAACACTTGCCCCAAAGGACAAATTCTGTCCATTTCTTTGCTGAATGAGAACAGGGGTTTTAATGAAGATGTAAAGACAAAATGAAAGTGCCCCACACAACCCAGCTGCTGAGTTTCAACCATGCCACTTATTACCAGCTTCTTTTCTTGTATTTTTTTTTTCCAGGACTGTGGAAAACAATTTCTTTTGGCTACATCAAAGTGTAGTAGCAGATTTCCCTTTGGAAGTCAGAGCCTGCTTCAAACGTCTCTTTAAGTCTTGCATGTTTGGAGACTTGGGACGGACGAGGTGGAGACCTCTTCGTTTCTCTCCATTGCAGCTCCCAATCATCCTGCTAACCTCCTGGCAAAGCTGTTGGAAGGCTTCATGCACTCCTTCACAGTTCTCCCGGGCTGAGACTTCATAGTAAGTACCTCCCAGTTCACTGGCCAGCTGGAGGCCTTCTTTGGAGGACACTTGCCTGGCTCGCAGGAGGTCCCCTTTGTTGGCCATCAGAAGCAGGGGAATGTTGGCGTTGGGGTGGATCTTGCGGATGTGCTGGTGGAGGGGCCGGATGACTCGGTAGCTCTCGTAGTCCGTGATGGAGTAAACAAACACGAAGCCATCTGCCCAGTAGATTGACCGGTTTATCTGCTCCTGGCAGCAGATGCTGTCAGTATCATCCTGCAGGCAAAACCAAAAGATGTGAGGTTAGAAAGCTGAGAATGAGGAGCAGACAGAGCAAACAGCCGTACAGCACTACCAGCTCCTCAAAGCTTTGCTTTAACCTGCGCCTGTTTCTCAGGGCACAGGCACAAACACCTCTGACTGATGGGGAATGGACCAGGGGAAGGAGAAATTATGCCCCTGTATTCAGCACTGGCAATGTCACATCTCAAATATTTCATTCAGTTTTGGGCCTCTCACTCCAAGAAGGAAATTGAGGAGCTGGAGCAGGTCCAGAGAAGGGCAACAAAACTTGTGAAGGGTCTGTAGAACAAGCCTTGTGAGGACCAGCTGAGGGAACTGGGTTTGTTCAGCCTGAAGGAAAAAGGAGGCCTTGTTGCTCTCTACAACTCCCTGAAAGAAGATTGGAGTGAGCTGGGGGTTGGTCTTCTCTCTATCATCAGATGGTAGAATGAGAGGATATGGCCCCAGGTTGTGCCAGGGCAGGTTTAGGATGGATATTAGCAAAAATGTCTTTCCTGCAAGAGTAATCAGGCACTGGAACAGGCTGCCCAGGGAGGTAGTGGAGTCATCATCCCTGGACGTGTTCAAGAAACATGTGGACATGACACCCTGGGACATGGTTTATCGGCTGTGGTGGTGTGAGGTCAACAGCTGGACTCAACAATCTTAGAGGTCTTTTCCAAGTGCAACAATTCTATGGTTCCATTAAATTTCCCCTGTGTTGGTAACATATTACAGGTATGCAGCAGTATGGAGAGAGGCCACAGCAAATTAGCTGAAAATGAGACAGCAGCCAAAATAGTGGCAGTGAAAAGTTTGTCTTCTATTGTGCTAAACCAGACTGACGCCAACCTGTGTTTTTATAGTGGATAAAATTATTATGGGAATGGCAAGAGCATTATAAAATCCACTACTGCAAGCAAACAATTGTCCCCCAGGGTGGGTTTTTTTAGGGCTTTTTCTATTCCTCTGTTTAGTATCTCCACAGATTGAGAGTTCTCAGTAACTCCCGTAAAGCCTGACACATTTTTCTGCCAGGTAGGTCTCCAGGTACTCAAAGGCAAAGCTCTCCTGAAAAAGCAATTTGTAACGAATAACCAATTACTGAAGCTCAAAATGAGGTGAGCTCTCACTGCTCATTTGTGCAGCAGCAAAGGGTTTACATTGTTGTTTTGCTGCTCACGCATTTGTTCAGCCCATCACCACTCCCACTCAGCCAGCCATAACGATCCTCAGAGCTGTGAAGATAAAACTGAACACAGTCTTGTGGGCTTGAAAAGACGTCAGCTCACTTTTCAAGATGAACTTATTTTCAGCTAATCCTCTACTCTTTGTTGTCTGTGCTGGCTTGTAAACCAACCAGAGAGGGAGAACCCTGCTGCAGTTGCTGCCAGTATGCTTGGTTTGTACAAACTGGCATTCATAGGACTGTAGAATTCCTCTAAATACAGACTTTCTGGAACTTTATAATTCCTTTCATATCCAACAAGGCACCAAGGATATTCAATATTTAGCTCCTGGTGAAGTCGAGAGGAATTAGAGGCTTTTGTGTATTTAGAAGGAGTTCAAAAGCATGAATACAGAGCCCAAACTTCTATTAGTATTGCTAAATTCTTGCCAAGAAATCCTCAGCAAGCCCTTCAGAACATATGTTCCATTATCTACAGAACACATATAGACGTGCCACTCACATCCATTTTAACAGACTTTGTGTGTTCTCAGCAATCTCCCCAAATAGATCCCTTATATTGTGTAAATATGAATTATAAGGACTAATTTCAGGAATCAAAGGTGGAATAGAACAAGCAAAAACGATCAGCTCTTCAGTGATAGATCAGGCAGCAAAACCAGGACTGCTCACAATGCTCTTTTGTGAGAAGGAAGAGGAATTTCGGAAGGCTCAGTGTATAAATCAGGTTCAAAATCTTCAACAGGAGCTCTGCTAACTACCCTCTCTAAGTATTTCAGTATTGCAAACAGGCAGTGGTTCATTACACCTAGTAGTTCTTTGCTCACAGTAACTAACTCCTGTTAGCAGGTAAATGGTTCAACAGATGCTCATATCATGCCTCTATCTCTCCTCAAGCCCAACAGAGCTGCACACAAATGAAGAGGGAGCCTCACCAGCAGTCTTGTTTAAAAGGTTAACGAGTGGGAACTGAAGCCAGGACAGGGCAGACTGTGGGAAGAAGGGCAATTTGCACTCGTGGTGCCTGGGTTGTGCCCAATCTGTAGATAATTAGCCAGCCTTCATATCCTGCTAGCCTCTTTTCACCAGCAAACTCCTTTCAAGGGGAAAAGGAACTAATTGCTCTGGCAAGCGTTTGAAAGTGTTTTTGGAGAAGGTGTACACCCAGAGAGCCCTAATGAGCAGAAATTCCCTGTTCCTCCAGCTAGGCCCACCCAGTAGTGAGCTGGATGGATAATCCCCCCCGGAATGCTTTATTCAGGAAAATCAAAGGCTAATGAGATACTTTTTAAATGGAAGTCTCTGCTCCAGGATGAATTCTAAAGCACACAGACTGATTTGCTGTGTATAGACCAGGCAGCAGTGACCTGCCTAACAAAACCAGTTTCTGTTTGCTTCTGTTTCTCCCTTAAACATTCAGACTTCCGGTGTGGCTAGAATCCTGAGGGATTCCACATGACTTCCTCCCCTTCCTGAGAGCAAGAAACTCTCTTCCTTAAGGAACTTAACAGAAAAATCCAACCCACTCTCAGTCTGAACAAGTCCTGTCCGGGAACAGCCCCTTCAAATTATTTCAGACACATCATTTGATGCAAACAGATAGAGGTTAAGATAAGTGTGTCTGAGGAAAGCGTTGAAACAGTGCAGACCTTTGTCTGAGACAAAGAAGTTGACATTCGGACTACATCAAAATAATTCCTTGTTAAGAAACCTCAGCTGTGGGCATTACTAAACTTTGTGGAGCTTCTGTCACAAAACTGTAGGGCACAGCCTCAATTAAAACAAAGAAACTGGAAAATAAGCATGTATGTGGGGTGAAAGAGGGAATTAAACCCTTTCACTCTCTCTTTTCTCCATGGGATACAACAGGGAGGGGATTCCCTTTGTTAAGTCTTTATCAGGCAGTCCCAATTGTGCCTAATCACCGCCCACAGCTCTTCTTTGCAGGTCCCCTCTAAGCAAGCTGGCACCATTAAGTCCCTCTTGAATATTTGGAGGACTTCTATAGGAGCTTTTGTTTGCTTTTTAGTGCCCAGAGTAGATGAGGGGTCTTCTTTTCTGCTCTGTGTAATCCCAAAACCATCGGTGTGTAACTTTCTCAAAGCTTTCTGCTTAAATCTACCTCCAGTCATCAGAGAAAATGGAAATGGAAACTGAGGCTGTGGGAGCTCCTCTTCTGCAAACTCATGATGGAACTGTTCTACAGCACAGAAATGAGCCCAGGCACATGTGGGGCCCTGCAGACACAACAAGGTATATAAAGCTGTCCAGGAATAGCCTGAGAGAATATCAGAGAAGGTGGTGTTTCCATCCAGACATAATATTTGACCAAGTCTGAGCTTAGACTGAGGTTTAGGTTTGACAGTGACAAGAGGACACCCAATTTTATCATGAAATCTCAGCTATTCTACATGAATTGTTACTCTCAGATTTAGTACAAACAAATTTCATCACATTTCCTGCTGCTTGGACACTTTTTCCATCCTCTTTTTCTGCGTGTGAAGCAGATCACAAAAAAATAAGAAGACATCTTAATCTTAGATCCTGCTTGGAAATATATTACTAGAAATAGATGCCCAGTTAAATAGTAAACTTACAAAAGGTAAGGAAACCACTGAAAAGCACCCTAGCTGGAAATAACAATGCTGTGAGGCCTATCCCCTTGGGAAAAAAAGCCCACCTTTTAGAGATTCTGAGTCTGTGGAAAGGTTGAAGCTGAGCCTCTAGGCAGGTGAGTTATCTGTCATGCATGGACAAAAAACATTTGACAGGAAATAAAACAATCAGGGAGCTGGCAGGAGTGAGCCAGATGTTTATTTTACTGCTGTTTAGGTTGAGGATGCAGTAATGTGGTTTAGATAGTTTTTAATTTACTCTTAAAGGAGCCTGATTTAACCTCTTCAAGGGCTTGTTTTGGTGGGGTGTAAAGTGCCTCCTTTAGTCTTCTTTTGGGTTTGACCCCAGGTGCTTTTCTGCTGATAAGTGGAGCTATTTACAGATGAAAGTGCTGTGACAAACAAGAGACATTAATTGTGTAGTAAAGTAGATATTTACCTCCAGTGAAACAAAGGGAGTATCTTGCACCTGGAGAGAGATCTGTTCCCCATCTATGGTGAACTTTCTTGAGTACAAAGCACCTGGTGGAAAAGTAAAACCATTACTCTGGATTTGTTTGTCCTTAGCAATCAGAGTTTGGTTGCAATTCCCAAAAAAATAGACACTGAGTCTGACTTCTGGTTAATCTGAATGACATGTTCAAGGCCAAGTACTAGTTCAAGCTATCTAGAAGTGATCCAGTGTCCTGGTCTCAGCTGGGACAGAGTTAATTTTCTTTCTAGTAACTGCACCTGAATCCAGCATTATTTTCCACTTAAATAAGAGGAAAATTCTTGGCTATGAGGGTCCTGGAGCAGGCTGCCCAAAGAGTTTGTGGAGTCCCCTTCTCTGAAGATATTCCAAACCCACTTGGACATTGTGATCCTGGGCAACCTGCTGTGCGTGACCCTGCTTTAGCCGGGCAGGGTAGACTAGAAGATCCCCAGAGGTCCCTTTCAAGCCCCACCATGCTGGGATTCTAAGATTGTCATGATATGTTTTAATTCTGACTCTGTGAGGTAATTTAGCCCTTCTAGAACATAAATAGAAAAATCAAATTACTATTCCTGAAAACAGATCATACTTTGAGATGAAAAAATGATATTCTTTTATGGGCAGACACTACATCCTTAAAACAAGGCCAGACAACATATTGCTATAGAATCATAGAACTGTTTTATTTGGATATGACCTTTAAGAGCATTGAGTCCAACCATTATCCAACACTATCTATCCCTCCTCTGTGATGCACTGCAGAAAAAAAGATCAGATACTTCCAGCCACTGCCTGCTCTGTCTTACACCCATCTGAAGGAGAAGCATGGTTGAATGCTCACAAATACACTGCCACCTGTTTCTTATTTCTGGCATATTTGTTTCTTCTGCAGCATGGCTGTTGGGATGGTGGCTTAATGAGAAAAGCATGTGGTTCTCAGCTATGTCTCTGGCAGCAATCCACTGCAAAGCTCCACAGTCTAACTTGATCTACAGCCTCCCATAGAAGAGATGGAGGAAAAGAAAGGGAAATAGTGCAGCCAACCATCAAGGTTACTTAGGGTCAGTGAGAGGGAGCTGTAGGAAGGAGCTTTCAGATTGTTTCACCAGCCAAGCAGAGATCAAAGGTGTCTTGTACTGCCATCCCCTTTCCTAACTCGTTATCAATTCAGCAAGCATCTCCAAAGCAAAGCAATCACTGCTTCGACTCCTTGTCCTCCTGCACCCAAAAACTCTCAGATGGTCTATGTGTGGGCTGTGCTAGCAGGAATAGAATCATAGAATTGCTTTGGTTGAAAAAGACCTGTAAAGCCATCGAGTCCAACCACTGAACTGACAGCACCATGGTCATTAAACCACGTCCCAAAGTGCCAGATCCACACATTTATTGAACACTTCTGGGATGGTGAATCCACCCCTCCCCGCCCTGGGCAGCCTTTTCCAATGCCTGGCCACTCTTGTAGGAAAGAAATTGTTTCTAATGTCCAACCAAAACCAGTCCTGACACAGTTTAATTTCTTCTTGTTCTATCACCTGATATGAGGAAGAAGAGACTGACCCTCACCTCTCTGCACCCTCCTTTGAGGCTGGTGTACATAGATCCCTTCTGACCAGTACAATTGGCACTTTCTGGGAACAGAAAATTTAATAGCTCACATGAACTGTGAGGATTAAACAAGAAATGCAGCAGAAGCAGTTTGCATGGTCACTTTGCTCCTCCAGTGGGAAGAAGATTTTGTCCTTAAAGCAGCCTTTGAAAAAAGAGAGTACACAGAATAAGTTCCGAACTGCCTTTTACGCACTTTGGAATTCCTCTGGCTTCCCTGAGGTAGCAGAGAGAGCAGCATTGGGTTTCTGTGGTTTGGTTGATATGCAAGTTGTTCCTGGAGTCTGCATTTTAGTATAGGTATGTCCCCAAGCAAACCTTTTACTCTGATCCTTTTCCATCAAGCTGGGGGGGGGGGGAAATAGCTGAAAGGATCATAAATAATGAGCCTTTGATTTATTGCTTTCATAGCTCAAGGCTATTAACTGAAAATATGCACCTTATGGACATCTAACACTGCTTGGCTTTCCTGTAACGTGCAGCAGTCAGAAAGCAGAGCAGATTTCTTTTCACGCTGTCTGCAGCACTGCAGTAGAAAGCAGACTCACCAGTATTGGCTTCATAGTCTCCAATAAATCTCTTGGTGAGAAAGCGCACAATCAGGGCTGTAAAACAATGGAAAAAACATGGGGCTGTAATGGGAACCAAAATCAATCTTTGCAGAACACATGTAATATCTCACTGGAAGAGTTAGTATAATATGAAACCGAGTTAATCTTTGACTTGCTCACATATTGTTCTGCAAATGCTTCTCTTGACACTCACAGGAAAAGATCTGGGACCAGACTGTGGTAGTTAATGGAGAATCTTTTGCAGGTCCTGCTGGAAATTACCCCTCAGATTCAGTGTGGCTGTTCAGTGCAGAGTAGAGGGCTGTTTGTTGGGATTGCAGGTATAACAACCTCACCTTTGGCTGGAAATCACTTAGACAAAGAGCAACAAGCTAGTAAACTGAAACTAAGCCAAATTCCACATTTAAGAGCTCTGTGTCATATAAGAAGTGAGGCTGATGGATGTAATGGCTCTTCCCAGCCTTAAAAATCCTCAGTCCTTCTCAAGAAACCCATTAGTGATATCTAATCACATCCAGCAAACAAACCCTATGGGCTCTGCACACATGGGTCATGCTGCAGCACCTTGACTCTGCTTATTTCCTTTAAATTGTGGTGCTTCCTTACACTGCTGGATTAGAGCATTTCCCCTTTTCTGGCTCACTTTATAACATTTTAAATCCCACTGTGGCAGCTTCTATTCCTGCAGTGCTTTCAGCTTAGCAGATTCCTAATCATTTGCAAAGCCACTTGGTTAATAGCTAAATAAAAGGGTTTGTTCTGCAAACAACTCTCTCATGGATTTCATTGAAAAGATATCTTTTTTTCTCACAGTGGACACTGGATCACCTCTTTAGTAGCTTTAAATGAAACTGACTGTGCAGCTCCCTTTGACAAACTACCTAATATGAAAAGGTGGTGGTTGCTTCCAATCCAAACCAATCAAATGTTTCAGAATCACAGAATCATATAGAATGGCTTTAGTTGGAAAAACCCTCTAAGATCAAGTCTAAAACTAAGTTCTGTGAAAGCTCAGATCTGTCCTTAATAGTTTCCAAAACACAAACAATGCATTCAAAAGCATTAATGTTTGCTGTACCCTCTCTCCTTCTGCTTTCCTTTGAAAAAGAACAGGAGACACATCTTGCATGTTGCTATTTGTCTGCAGAGTATAAAACATTTACAACAGGTGAACAAAACCCACTGGTCCCATTTTAGGGGTGTGGAAATTCAGCCAGGGTTAAAGAATTTGCACAAGAGCAGGTAGAATCATTTGGAAGTGCAAAACTCCCAAGGCAGTGCCTTTTCCTCTTCACCCTCATGTTGGCTGCTCACACACATGTACAGCAAATCCACCTCACAGATTGTCCAGCATTTTCAAACTGAAAAAAACCCAAAACTTCAGATGTTCAATCTGCCACAGCTAAGAGTTTTCACAGCCTTGGGTCTATCTGAGCTGTGAAGGAGCTCCTAAGTACAGTGGGAAGGAAAAGCACAGAGCTAGACCTGTGGACTTACCTGTCTTGCCCACGCTACTGCCACCCAGCACCACCAGCTTGATGATTTTGTTGGGCACACAGTCTAAGACAGGATACTCTGGTATGGGGAGCAAGAGAAAGTTAGTAGAATACTGTGACATAGTATCCTGAGAGATGAGACGCATGCCAGAAATGAGAGCTCTTCAACTCCACGAGGAGTTGGGGGAGGAAAGAAGGAAAACAGCTTCTCGGCGTCTGTTCTCGACGGTAGATCCTTGGATAGAGAAACCTTCTCCTCTCATTTCAGTGGCTTTCCTGAGGAATGTCAGAGTGACTGGCCTCCTCTTCCCGCTGCCTCTGCTCAGACAGCAACTTCGGGAAGCAAAAGGAAACTTTTTGATCAGCCCCCGTGAAAACTGACTCCTCCATTCCCCAGCCAATCACAAGTGAAACCATGACATTCCTCCAGCCGGGCACCAGCCTGTGCCTCCATCAGCCACGCTCCCTCGCTCGCTGCTTTATCTATCCCCACTGCCTGCTTTATGTGCTGCCCCTTGGCTCTTTGCTCAAACGAGATTCTTCTGCTTTACAGTCATCAGGGGAGTGTTTGCAGCCAGATACGCTCTGCTCTCATGCCACTTGGAATAATCCCGTTCTGCCTGTCCACTTCCTTTGCATTTTCAATTGGATTCATGCTCTGTTGTTCTCCCTGTCCTATTGTGTCCTGCAATTGGGCCCCTTCAGAGCACTGAAGCTGATGGGACGCTTCAGGAAAACACATTTCCACACAGCCCCCTCTCGGCTTTCAGGCAGCTGTAGGTTGTTCCAAAATACTGGCTCACATATGTACCCTCCAAGATACATTTGATCTGCTGTTTTATACGTGTTGTTAGTCTTAATGGCCTGCTGGAATGTGGCTTAGCACTGCGTTGGGACAATGCAGTTTCTCCAAACATGGAAAAAGTGAATTTAAAGGCTGGTGACAGACTTGGGAAGGCTGGGGAAGGGCTTGCTGGGGCGAGCCAGACAGAGGGAATGAAGAAAGAATGACTTCTATAGGAGAACTCAGCATAGTTTTAAGACAGCTGGCGGCTGCAAGGTCTGGTGGGATGACAGCATGTAACCGTACACTCACTACAATCAACTCCCAGTTATCAAGGATAATGGGGAGGGAAGAAAAAAGGGAAGAGCAGTGGGAAGGGAATGAGCCAGATAGAGCAAAACTGTAAATAATAAAAACCAGATGCAAATTAAACTACAGAAAACGCAGCTAGAACATTTATCTTTAAAAGACTTCTTCAGAGAGGGTCTTGGAGGGGTGGGAGCAGCTTTAGGCAGCAGGGTCAAGAGGTGAGCCTGACAGGCTCCTGAGACATGTTCTCTGTCACACTGCGTGGGAGACACGGATGTGAGCAGAGAGAAGCTCCACAAGATAATCCACCCACAGATAATAGGGTCCAGAGGATGTAGATTTTCCCTGACTTCTGTACACTCCTAGCAGGCAGAAAGCAGGCATGGCTCACTGCACAGAGGGCACAGCCACCAAAAAGACCTTTTCTGTCCCACTGCTTTCACACTGCTGCTGTCGAGCACAGAATCACAGAATTACAGAATCATAGAATGCATTGGGATGGAGGAGGCCTTTGAAGGTCACCTAGTCCAACCCCCCTGCAGTCAACAGGGACATCTGCAACCAGAGCAGGCAGCTCAGAGCCCCATCAAGCCTGACCTTGGATGTCTCTATGGCATACACATCAAGTTCACCCCAGCAGGTTTTAGATGCCAAGGGTACAGTTGTATGCCAGCACAAGCAGATGGGAAGTCAGGCCAGGCCTCCAGATTAGTGTAGATTTCTATAACAAAAAAGATTCTTCAAAGACTGCAACAGACTGTCCAGGGACATGGTTGAATCACCATTCCTGGTGATTAGATATGGTGCTCAAGGAGGTGGTGTAGTAGTGGCCCTGGCAGAGTTAGATAATGGTTGGACTTGACTATCTTAAAGGTCTTTCCCAACCATAGTGATTCCATGATTACTGCCCCCTTCCCTGGGGGCCAGGTTGTCAAATGATGCAAATTTCCATATGAGCATCACAGAGGACATGCTGAGTGTGAAGAGGCTTTAGAAGAATCCAGCTGTGGTGCGCAGCAGGCCAGTGAAATAAACACAAGATTCAGATGATTTATGGTTATGTCGCTTTTCTAAAGCTCTGTTTCCCCTCGAAAAACTACTTTCTGAAGCAGAGTTGCTGTGTAAGCACCGAGTGTTATTACTTTGGTCATCATGACAATCAGCTGATGAAGAGGTGGAACAAAATGTCTGGAGGGCCACTCAACTCAGGATACTGGGAAGGAGCCACCAGATCATGTGTCTTTTGGGATGCGGCTCCTATGTGAATGGTTTTCCGTTCTCCCAGTGTAAATTTGCTTCCAGAGTTTTGCAAAAACCCAAGCACTGAAAAATCCTTTCCAGGAAATTTCATTACCAGGATGCTTTCATCTCAGACAAGTTTTGTAAGAACAGGCAAAAAGAGGGGAGGAATAGGAAAAACACTCAAAACCTTGTGGTCAATTAACAGAGCACTTTGAAATGTGCTGTTGAGCTGGACACATTATAAATGTCTGCCTCTCTAAGTGTAGGATGCTGGAACCTTTGCTACCATTTGCTATTAAAAGCACATGTTAGTGAGTAATACAAAAGTTCTCTTAAAAGAGCAGACAGTAATGCATCTACCAGCTTCTAGATGGCCAAAAGAGTTTCATTCCAAGATAAAAAGTTAGATATGTTAAGCAGGGTCACAGCAAATATTCTACATGAACAAAGATGTTCCAAGAAGAACACAGATCTGCTGGCTTGCACCAAAGAGAGGGAACACAATCAACAGAGACAGAATTCAAGTCCTTTGGGGCAGTCAAGTGTACTAGTGTTGAGGGACTCCAGAAGGAGCTCACAAAAGCAAGTGAGTGCACATAAAGTTGGTGGGTAAGCTTTAATCTAGGTAAATGTAAGGCATCTAAGGAAAATGAATGTAAACTGTACTTAAATCATGCTCAACTTGGACATGGCATTCATAAATTAGAGAAGAGAGCTTAGAGTCCTCACTGACAGTTTACACCCAGCAGCTAAGTGTGCAATAGCAGTACAAAAAGCCCACAAAAGGTTGGATATCCTTGGAAGGGGAATGGTGAATAAGGCACAGGGTATCAATTTGATGCTTACACAAACCCTTGGAGCATACCCATAGCCAGTGCAGAATGCACACAGTTCTCTGCACCACAAAACCACAGTGGGAGCTGCGAAAGCTCAGAGCAAGGCACCAAACCCCATCCATCACGGGTGTGGAGCAGCTGCTGTGTGAGGAGAAACTGGAAAAGCTGTTTGCCATGTGCTTGTACAGACGCTGGTGCTGACACAAGAGAGGAGATGCATGGAGGCAGAAATGAAAGACCAGCAGTGGAGGAAATGTTAAACTGCTGCTTTTGGCAGCTGTGATGGCTTCTGGTTGCTTAAAGCAAATGCAAAAGCAGTTTTAGGCCATGTCTTGGAAGCAGACCAACTGATTCCTAGTTCCTTTGATTCCATCTAAGTTTTCAATTCCAGGCCTCTCATGCTTTTAACCAAAGCTTGTTTCCACCGTGTACAAAAATTTCTGTCCAGGGAAAAAAGTTGTTTATTATTATTATTATTATTATTATTATTATTACTACTATTATTATTACTATTACTATTCTTATGTTTTTCTAAAAGGCATCATGTTCTCCAAAAGTTTAAAACCTGTTCTCAAGCTTCTTTCCCCTCTGCCCACAAAATCATAACTTTCAGACTCTCAATTCTGAAAGAATTGGAATAAGATCTGGAATCAAAGCCAGAGACTTTCAAATCCAATCCTTCTCTGATTTTCTAGATTGCCAGAAGAGTCTTTTCACTGAGTGAACCCATGCAGAAAGACTCACCCTATTTGAGGTTGTATAACCCTTGGCATGTGGAATAAGAATTGTTTTTAAAAGAGATTGCCATTGTTTGTGCACAATGGACTTATATTTAGCTAAGAAAACCCTGTTTAAATGCGAGTTCTCTTGGAAAAACAATGGCTCAAATGAGAGGCAGAATGTTTGCAGTACTCAGAGCAGCTCTGAAAACATTTGGATGGTTCTGGAGATTTCACTGACCACTCCTCAGGTCGCTCCACACAAAGATGTGCCTTTGTGTGTTGCACAGTGATTATGTTAATTCCACACCAAATTTTGTACAGATTTATTTATTGGTCTGTGTTGCTCTTGGCTGTGGTTTGTATAAGATTTTCTATTTTTATTGTTGTTGGCACTCCAGCACATCCTCAGAGATGAAACATTCTAGAAATACAAATATTTGCCATTGCCTTAGTGCTTTTTGTATGAGGGTGTCACAGTTACTTTAAAAACTGAGTGTCATTATCCTTGTATGTTTTACAAAAGGAGGAACAGATGAGCAGAGCCAGAGTGACCTTGCTAATATAACAGAATCCCAGAACCACAGAATCACAGTATCACAGCATGGTGGGGATTCAAAGTGACCTTTGGAGATCATCCAGTCTAACCCCCAGCGCTGCTAAAGCAGGGTCATGCACAGCAGCTTGCCCAGGATCACAAGGTCCAGGCAGGTTTGGATTGTCTCCAGAGAAGAAGACTCCTCAACTTCTCTGAGCAACCTGCTCCAGGGCACCTGCACCCTCAAAGTCAGTAAGTTTTTCTTTACAAGATCCCCAGTGGTGGTTGTTGTCACCCTTTGCCATTCTGCCTTTCAGTGGCCAAAATTATCTTTCTTCTCAAAGTCTCTTTGCAATAATTCATCTCTGCAGCTTCACCTGACCATCTTCATGCTCTGTTGCAAACTTGGAATCCAAAGGCCAGTTCTTAAAATGCACTAAAGTAGTGCTTTAACCACCTTTTGGCTGCTGGCAACTAAACACCCCCATAGATGGAAAAGGCAAGACGTAAGAATGGAATAGAATTAAATGTGGTAGGCACCAGGACCAGCTGGTGATATCATAGAATCATAGAATCAACCAGGTTGGAAGAGACCTCCAAGATCATCCAGTCCAACCTAGCACCCAGCCCTAGCCAGTCAACTAGACCATGGCACCAAGTGCCTCGTCCAGTCTTTTCTTGAAGACCTCCAGGGACAGTGCCTCCACCACTTCCCTGGGCAGCCCATTCCAATGCCAATCACTCTCTCTGTGAAGAACTTCCTCCTAACATCCAGCCTATACTTTCCCCGGCACAGCTTGAGACTGTGTCCCCTTGTTCTACTGCTGGTTGCCTGGGAGAAGAGGCCACCCCCCACCTGTCTACAATGTCCCTTCAGGTAGTTGTAGACAGCAATGAGGTCACCCCTGAGCCTCCTCTTCTCTAGGCTAAACACCCCCAGCTCCCTCAGCCTCTCCTCATAGGCTTTGTGTTCCAGGCCCCTCACCAGCTTTGTCGCCCTTCTCTGGACACGATCCTGCTCGGAGCCTGATCACAGGTAACATGCATTAAAAACTCAGCCCCATGCTTCAGAAGATGTTGTCTAAGAGCAAGGCTGACATTTCAGTACCATAACCAGGCACAGCACAAAGTTGTGCTGATCCCAAGGCCAAAGGGGAAGGAAGTGTCCTCAGATGCTATTGCGACAGCCGCGATAAATCACATTTGAGTTTATTTTGGGATGTAAGGGAGGGAATCATTTAAAACTGTAGTTCAGTTTGGTCAGACGCTGTACAGATCCCACTAGGTCTGTATTTCCTGTCCCTAATATCATTGCCATTCATGGCAACCCTGCCAGAAGCAAGTGTCCTTTTTTTACTTGGTAGCATATTTTAAAAGGCTTTCAATATCTTTTTAGGTTGCCAAATACTCTCCCTTGGGAGCTTGTCACAGATGACATGGAAAGTACAATGTGTGTAAGAGAACATCGCTGCAGGCGAGCAGCTCAAAGAGAATGGAAACATTTTGGCCTCATAAAAAATTGTGTGCTTTGGAAACTGAACCATCCTCCCTTCCCCACAGATATTCCTGCAAGGTCAGGGCTGGAGTAAGGAACGGTATCAGCCCCATCACCACTGATGATGTGCTTTATGTGCAGCATGACCCAAAGGCCTCCAGCCACCTTCATCGGCACTTCTCCACAGTGTTCAGCTTAGAGTTAATAGCAAACATGAGCCAGGCTCCTTCCAGGTGTGAGGTTTGACACCACTCTGTAGATCAGGTCATCCAGATGGCAAACATTTTTACCCATCGCTGGGTTCAGGAGGCTGGGTGTCAGGAGGGTGGGGACAATCATTTTTCAGTGCTCAGTGACAGGACAAGAGTTAATGAGCACAATCTTGCACATAAGAAGTTCCACATAAATATGAGGAACAAATTCTTTAATTCAAGCTTGACGAAGCTCTGGCACAGGCTGGTGGAGCCTCCATTTCTGGAGACATTCAAAACCTGCCTGGAGGTATTCCTTTGTGACATCTTCTAGATGAACCTGACTTGGTCTCCAGAGGTCTCTTCCTGCTACTACCATCCTGTGATTCTGTGATATTGTTTTTCTCCAGTGCGTAGTTGTTTTTGGGGTGAGCTCTGTGAAGAGCTGTATGGCAATCTGGAACATTTTTCACTCCTGGGATTACAATGGACACAGTTGTCCTTTGTAGTGCTGTGCTCTGAAAGAGTACTTGTTGTGATTCTGCTGAAACAGGGACTCGTGGTGCAGAGCAGCAAGAGATTATGTGGTGCAAAACCATTGCCCAGGCATTGTTCTAAAACCCAATTGTAGGTGCTCACAACCACTGGAAAGAGTCTCAGGAAACACATAGTTGTTTGAGCATTACATCTTCAAGGTGGTTTAGTGCTCTGAGGTGGCTGTGGTCTCCCTTGCTGGGGGTTTGGTGACATCCCCCAGCTCCAGCTCTCCAGTTTCACTGGTGACACATGCAAAGCTTGTCTCACCAGGGCCTCCAGTCGCCTTGGCAGGGTGAGGGGATTATTGGTCTCTTGTCTCAAGTGACAAGTGACACAGTGAGAGGAAGCAGCCTCAAATTGCAGCAGTGGGTATTTGACACAAGGCACAATTTCTTCCTCCCTTTTGGGCTGTCAAGCCCTGAAACAAGCTGCCCAGGGCAGTGATGGAGCCCCTATTCCTGCAGTGGCCTCAAAGCCATGGAGATGTAGTGATGAGGGGCACGGTTTAGTGGTGACATGGCAGTGCTGGGTTAAGAGTTGGACTCTATTACATTACAGGTCTTTTCCAGCCAAAATGATTCTATGACTGAAGCACTTCTTGCCCACCACCATCTCCACAGTTGCAGAGACCAAGGCATCCGTAGCCCCATTTCAGCACAACCCAGCTTTGCAGTGACCCTGAGGGAGGCCTAGACCGATAGAGTCTCGCAGACTCCGACTCTCCGGGGTGGAGAAGAGCTCCGCGGCGAGGGAGGAGTGCTCGGAGCCAGCGGGCTCGAAGGCAGGAGGAACTCCGCAGCACTCATCGCGGCGCGCAGCCGGCGCCATTTGCGCACTGCACCGCCGTCGCCCGGCCCCATTTGGCCGCTGCGCCACCTGCGGCTCCGGCTGCCGCTGTCAGTTGGGCGGCTGCGTCCCAACATGGCGCCGGCGGCAGCGGGGGCGGCCGCGGGGCGCGGGGCCGCGTCGGGCGGATGGAAGTACTGATGACGGTCCGGAGACTCGCCTCCATCTGTACCATGGTGAGAGCAGCCTCCAGCCGGGCGCACCCGTGCCGGAGCCCCGGAGGCAAGGGGACGGACTGACCGGTGAGGGGCCCCGCTGGCGGGAGCGGCCCCGGCCCCGTGCTCAGGGGTGAGGAGGGCCCGCAGCGGCCGGGTGCAGGAGGAATTAGTAAAGTAATTAAAAGTGGAGGTTTGCGGGAGGCATCGCTGCTTGTCCGGTAGGAGTGTGTCTGCGGGAGGTAGCGGGACGCCCGCACTCCGCTGAGGGCAGGCATTGCCGGGCCGCCGCTGGGAGCCGGGCGAAGAGGCGGCAGCAGGGAGTCGCGGCGGGAGTGGCTGTGCCAGGCAAGGGGCGCAGAGGAGGGGCAGTAGGTGGAGGGAGGCTGAGCGTGAGGACCAGCCCGACTGCTCTGCGCCGGTGTTTGGAGGGGTTTGAAGGAATTTGGGCCTAATCCGGATGGGGAAAGGTGGCTGGGGGAGCAGAGAGCCCTCTGCGGAAAGCAGGACTGGCTGCCGTCGGGTGGGTGTGTCAGCTGCCGGCTGCTCGCAGAGATGTGTCAGGGGCAGGTGGATGCTTCCTTACAGAGGAACTAAGGGAGTTATCGAACAGTATTGTTTTATCTAGCACGGATCGCAGTCAGTTGTTGACAGCTAAACACAGTGTAATGGTTGTTCAGCTAATGTATGACAGCTCTGTAATCATTTCACATGAATACACATAACAGGGTATATCACCCATCAGAACCTAGCAAGGGGAAGGCTGGCAATTGCATGATTGGGCAGAATTTTTAATGAGGTTACATTGCTGCCTAAATAGAGGCCAGCAAGTGGTTTGTCTAGCACTGAAACACGGCTGACTCATAACAAAATAGCGCATCTTAGTGACACGCCACCAAGAACATTTCACAGACCTGTCTGCTCTGAGGAGATTCATCAATAGAAGTGATAGCAGGGGCTAAAATTGCCAGAATCCAATGTCAAATCAAACTGAGGGGATTCAGGGTTAGTATTTTGTTTTTTACAGCCCCATATTGTAATTGCTTCAAGTGGTCGAGATGCAGTTTTAAGTCTCATTTGAAACAGGAGCAGTCTTAAAAGGGGCTCTTGTATACCAGCTTAGAGGGATTGGTTTCATGGGTGTGTGAAGGGTGCAGAGTTTTTCTGCTTGTTTTCTGTGTAGGTACTAACTACCAGTTTCAATTAACTTCAGATTTAATTGAAGTGAACTACAGTGGTGCTGTGCAAAGCCAAGTGTTTGGAATCTCATACTGATACCCTTAACACGAGGGATTCATTCTTATTTTTAAATTTGTGGCAGTGGTTCCCTCATCTTAAAACTTTTGAAGTGCCACAGAAGATTTCCCAGAACTCCATTCTTCAGTAATCTCAACATGATTTATATTTTTAATTGCCCATCATCAACACAGGTGAAATTAAGGTCAGGAGAGGTGACTGAATCATGGTTTTGCTGTGGAGCTCTGCACCCCAGAGGCAAGCGATTGACTCAGTCCCAGATAATATTTTGGATACATTCCTGACATCAGATGAATGAGCCTCAGATTAAGAGGGCAAATGTAAGGCAGTGCTTTTTCTAGGAGTTTGTAGCCAGACCTGCACACAGCCATTCCAGCATCTGTGATTTGGTTTTAGAGACTTTGGCTATGCATACCAATTATGTCAGTCATGGATTCATTTTTGTTTCTGTGTTTACCTTGATTTTGCTTGGGGTGGTAGCAGAATGTGGAGCCAAATACAGGTCCTAATGTCCCTTCTGAAGTCCTGTGTCTGTTTTATTTTGCTTTTCCTAAGATTTATTATAGCTTTGGAGAAGCAGGTTCTCCTTAACTTTTTTTTTTGTTGTTGTTTCAAGAGAACCTTCTGTTTTGTTTCTCTGCAGAAAATTTTGAGCTGTGCTGCTGGCACTAAATGATTGTTTGAAACTTACTTCCTTCTTTCTATATATCTGTTTAGTCAAATGCTGTGTAGTTTTTCAGCATCACCGGTTTAGGTAATTTACCTAAACTTGCTGTTAATCTCACTTCTATTTTTCTTCCCCCCCCACCTTCATCTAGCCCAGGAAAATTAAGATCTGGTTGCTGTGTTTTATGATTGAATCAGTTTATTTGCATCTACTTCAGTTAATGTCCAGAGAATACAAATGCTGTGTGCTTTGTAGTAGTCTGAGTGTGAAAAACCTCAGCCTTCTTTATAAAAACATGTAATTATGTTAACAAAGTCCCTTTGGGAAATTGCTTTCTTCTGCATTATGCTACTATGTAGTGATGCCTTACTTCTGCTTAGTAAAATACACAGCTTTTGCAGCACTTCTAGTCATTACTTCAGGCTGGAAGCTGAAACACAGGTTTGTGGCATTCCCAGACCCCTCATCACAGTTAGTCACCATCACAGGGACTTGTGCTTCTGATTTTCCATCTCAGGCACTCCACTCTTCTGCAGTTTCTCTTTACAAATTAAATTCAATAGCAGTAATGTAGTTATAACTTCAATCGTATCCCCCTGCTTAAAGTAACTGGCAAGTTTTTGCACTGTGGGTCACCAATCCTGTGTCTCATGATCATCACATTTCATTTATGTGAGCACCATACCTTTTTCAGCAATTGCATAACTTTCATGTTATTAGATTAGAAACGGGGAGGAAAATTCTTGTGCATTTGACTATGATTCATTGCTTGGTAAGGCTGCTGACACCATATGGCAAGACACATCCATAGCCAAGAGCTGTTGACTAGAGCTCTGGTTCTGTGCTGTTCCCTTGACTTTATTTTGTCTCCCAGCCCTTACCTTTACCAAGGATTCTAGGTTTTGTTTTCTTTTTGCAAGCAACTTCAAAATCACCCTGCAGAGTGAAACAAAACACTTTGCTGCCCTTCATGAATAATATGTAACTCCTGTTTCAAAAATGTTTTGAAGTACTATCTTTGCAGTTCTGTGATTGTGGACAGTTGTGAAATCTCTCTTGTCAGCCTCTCTCTTGAGCAAGGAGAGCTGAATTTCCATGAGTCTGACTGCATCATTTTATCTAGGATCTGCCTGATGTGTTTCAATGGGACAAGACACTTGGCTGTAAACTGAGTTTTTGAGTTGAGAGTCAGAGGCTTTTTCTTGTACTGGCAATAAAGCACAGATCTGATCTTTCCCACTCTGGAAGCTGATTTTGTGAGAAGTCTGTAGTAAGCTGTTAGCAGAAATTATTGGTCTTCCTTGATCAACTAATTAGGGACACTTCCCCTACATCATGTGTAGTGGTTTGCTAAACCAGTAAGACATGCCTGAAGATCTCAAATCCAGTCTACAAATTGATGGTAGCCTTATTCTACTCTGAATCAGCGTGGTGTGGGTATAATTGTTAACTCCAGCGCTGGAGAAGAGATGACTGAGTCATTTGTAAGTAATACATTTCCATTTGCCAACTGAATAATTTACACATCTCAGTTCTAGCAGGGCTTTCATGTCCCTGGTGTGTAATGTTTGGCTTGCTGCTGTGTCACCTTGCTTGTAGCACTTTTTTTTTAGCATTATCAGAGAAATAGCATTTGTATCTGGGAAGGTATCATTGAGAGAGTGGAGGGGGGGAAAGTAGAGCTAGCTAAGGAGACTTCTGTTTCCAGCAGTACTTGATTGACCTAAGCTGAAGGACACAAATACTTCCCCTGGCACAACTTGAGGCCATTTCCTCTCATCCTGTTGGTTGCTACTTTGGAGAACAAAACACCACCCACCTCCCTCCAGCTTCCTTTGAGGGAGTTGTAAAGAAGTGTACTTCTTCCTCTTGATGCAGCATCCTTTCCATACATTTTTAGCTGGAGCCTAGTTTTACTATGTAATTTTAAGCAGTGTAAAATGACAGAATTTCATGAGTGTCTGCGACTTACTTTACCCTTATGAGATGCAAATCCTGTGGACCTTGCAAGACCAGCTCCTACTTGACTAAGCATTTACACAAAGCAGTTTACAAAGCATTCTCTATTAATTTATTTAAAAACACTAATGAAGACTGCAGATTTTGAACGCTTCCATAAGAGTAAACAGATTTTGAAATACAGCATTTTCTAATCTCGCTGTGAACTCCATGATACTGCTCCAAGAACAGGCAGAGCCAGCCTTTCCTCTTTGTGATTAAGAAGATGGTTCTGTAGTATTTGTTATTGTGGAGTCTTGAAAAGTCTGTGCCACTGTTACACCTGCTCCTTTCAAGATTATGAGTTTGTTTTACCTTCATAAGCGCTCAAAGTGCTGGAATCCAAAGTTCAATTTGCTGTCATTGGTTATGCCTCAAAGGGGAGCCTTCCTGGGTGCCTGAAAAGGGATCATTTATTGATGACCTGGACGAGGGGATTGAGTCCAGCATCAGTAAGTTTGCAGATGACACCAAGCTGGGAGCAGGTGTTGATCTGTTGGAAGGTAGGAGAGCCCTGCAGAGGGACCTGGACAGGCTGGATGGGTGGGCAGAGGCCAATGGGATGAGATTGAACAAGGCCAAGTGCAGGGTTCTGCAGTTTGGCCACAACAACCCCAAGCAGCGCTATAGGCTGGGGACTGAGTGGCTGGAGAGCAGCCAGGAGGAAAGGGACCTGGAGGTACTGATAGATAGTAGGCTGAAGATGACCCAGCAGTGTGCCCAGATGGCTAAGAGAACCAATGGCATCCTGGCCTGCATCAGGAACAGTGTGGCCAGTAGGTCAAGGGAGGTTATTCTTCCCCTGTACTCAACACTGGTCAGGCCACACCTTGAGTACTGTGTCCAGTTCTGGGCCACTCAATTCAAGAAAGATGTTGAGGTGCTGGAACATGTCCAGAGAAGGGCAACAAAGCTGGTGAAGGGCCTGGAACACAAAGCCTATGAGGAGAGACTGAGGGAGCTGGGCCTGTTTAGCCTGGAGAAGAGGAGGCTCAGGGGTGATCTTATTACTGTCTACAACTACCTGAAGGGACATTGTAGCCAGGTGGGGGGTGGCCTCTTCTCCCAGGCAACCACCAATAGAACAAGGGGACACAGCCTCAAGTTGTGCCAGGGTAGGTCTAGGCTGGATGTTAGGAGGAAGTTCTTCACAGAGAGAGTGATTTCCCATTGGAATGGGCTGCCCAGGGAGGTGGTGGAGGCACCATCCCTGGAGGTCTTCAAGAAAAGACTGGACGAGGCACTTAGTGCCATGGTCTGGTTGACTGGCTAGGGCTGGGTGCTAGGTTGGACTGGATGATCTTGGAAGTCTCTTCCAACTAGGTTGATTCTATGATTCTATGAAAACCATGAATCACAGAGTGATAGCTGAGCTGACAACTCTTTTTATCTGGTTTTGGTGCTCCACAACGCAGGAGTTTTTAAAGGATGGGGAAGCAACACCCAGTTCTCTGTTTAGAAAAAGCATGGCAGCATGTTCTGTAAATTTCAGCAATATACAACCCCAGTTCCTCTCCTTTCTGCACTCTCCAATGGGGTAATTTTAGTAGTTCTGAAGCTGAAACTATTATCACAGTCAATCCAACAGAGTGAGTGCCGGCAGGCTGCGTGGAATGCATCATCTGCAGCTTTTTTTCCTGGAAGGGTTTAAGTAGCTCTGGCTTGGCCAGCTTGTTCTTTCTCACTTTTTTGGTGTGGTTTGTTTTGTTTGTTCAGTCATTGAAAATCACCCTTCGGTCATGCTGCGTGTTTAAACAACTTTTCTAATCATGGGGACTGCTTCACTGGAGTGAAAACTGGCTTCTGGCCAGGCCCAAAAAGTGGTCAGGAATGGAGCTAAATCCAATTGGTGGCTGGTCACGAGTGGTGTTCCCCTGGGATCAGTACTGGCATCAGTTCTCTTTAATATCTTTCTTGAAGATCTGGGTGAGAGGATCAAGGGCACCCTCAGTAAGTTGCAGATGACACTAAGTTGGGTGGGAGTGTTGATCTGCTTGTGGATAGGGAGGCTCTGCGGAGGGATCTGGACAGGCTGGGTGAGTGGGCCAAGGTCAGTGGTATGACCTTCAACAAGGCCAAGTGCAGAGTCCTGCACCTGGGTCACAACAACCACGTGAATGCTCCAGCTTGGAACAGTGTGGCTGTAAATTGCCCAACAGAAAAGGACCTGGGGTGCTGGTTGACAGCAGATGAAGATAAACCAGCAATGTGGTCAGGAGGGCCACCAATATCCTTGCTTGGATCAGCAGTAGTGTGGACATCAGGATCAGGGCAGGGATCATGCCCGTGTATTCAGCACTGACGAGAACACAACTTGAATCTTGGGTTCGATTTTGAACCCCTCACTTCAAGGACATTGAGGTGCTGAAGTGTGTCCAGAGAAGGGCAACAAAGCTGATGAAGGTTGTAAAGCACAGGTCTTGTGAGGAGTGGCTGAGAGTACTGGGGTTGTTCAGCGTGGAGGAAAAGAAGCTTGGGGAAGACCTTGTGTTTCTCTACAACTTTGTGATAGGAGGTTGGAGCTAGGTAGGGTTGATCTCATCTCTCAAGAAATAGAGTTACAGGATGATAAAAAACAGCCTCAAGTTGCACCAGAGGCAGTTTAGGGTGGACATTAGGATTTTTTTTTCCCAGAAAAGGCTGTCAAGCTCTGGATGAGGCTGCCCAGTGCAATGATGGAGTCCCCAGCAGGATTTAAAAGATGTGCAGACATGCTGCTGCTGGACATGGTTTAGTGGTGGACTTGGTGATCTTAAAGGTGGGATCTCCATTACTGGAGACATTCAAAACCATCTGCTTGCCATCCTGTGCAACCTGCTCTGGGTCAACCTGCCTTGGCAGGGGGCTTGGACTAGATGACTTCCAGAGGTACTTTCCAACTCCTATCTTTCTGTGACTCGGTGAATTTTGGAAGTTATTATCCTTTTTGGAAGTTCTTATCCTTTTTCTTGTACTTTTCATCTTTGTTATCTTAAAAAGCCAAATAGCATTGTTTTGCCACATGTTCTATCTCTTGAGGTCTCTAAATGTTCATGTCCTCCTAAAAAAATAAACAAATCTTGAGTATCTTGTCTCATTCAGTTGAGCTAGTGGTGAATGGTTATAGAATGGTTATGAATCCATTGATAATCTGCTGCTGCATGGATTTTCCTGTATAATTAGAGTAAAATGCTGCTTGCACTGCAGCCAACTTTAATGATTATTTTAATGGCTGTAATTTTGTCTGTAGCTTCACCACTTCTTCTTCCATCATGAGGTTCTTGAGTTTTCTTTTTTACATTACTTCTTCCTGTCTTCCAGCCTGTCCCATGAAGATGTTCCATTTCCACCTCAATAGTTCAGTTGCTAATAGCTAGTGGGTTTTGCTAATGTGAGACACTGCAGTGGTCAATCAAAGCAGATGTGAAACCAGCACCCCCCAAGGCTTGCAGGACAGCTGCCTGACTTGAGCCCTCCTTGTGTCCTGGCTTTAATCCTTGTTAGAATTAGAGCTTAGCAACAGTAAATGTCATAAACTTCTTGGCTTCCCATTGCCAAATCCCAAGGTTGTTGAGGGAGCATAGTGGGATCTTCCTGCTTGTAACCCTTTCCCATCATCTGCTTTGTGATTTTTCCCCCCTTCATTTTATAGCTTCGTTGCCTCTCTGCTCACTGTTTCCTTAAGCTGCAGTACAGCATTGACCTGATTATTTTTGACAAGTGCTCTGAATAACATTGAGGACACTGACCCAATGTTGTGCTGATTTTGAGCCTTTTCATGCTGAAGCAGTAGCTGTTTCATGCTCAGAAGGTCTACTTGCATGCTTATCATGATAGTTCCACATTGCTTTTATAACTGTTCCCATGTCCACAAAACTACCTTCATCAAAACAAAACCTAGATACTTGTAAATGGTAGTGTGAATTCCTCCCAAGCATGAGAGCGTGTTAGCTCAGGATAAAAATTGGTGACTGGTAGTGTTGGTTAGTCTGTCATGGGGTCACATCACCCCATTAATGCTCCAGGCTTGGGGCAAAGTGAGTGGAAACTGCCCAGCAGGGAAAGACCTGAGGGTATTGGTCCACAGCAGCTGAAGATGAGCCAATGTGTGCCTGGATGGCCAAGAAGACCACCAGCATTCTGGCTTGAATCAGCAATAATTTGGCCAGCAGGACCAGAGTCCCCTATACTGAGCACTGATGAGGCTGCACCTTGGATGGCAGGCTTGGTTTTGGGCCCCTCGTGCCAAGGAGGACATTGAGGTACTGGAACAGGTTCAGAGAAGGGCAGCAATGCTGGGAAAGGATCTGGAGAACAGGAGGCTCCCCTGAGGGAACTGGGGTTGTTCAGCCTGGAGAAGAGGAGGCTGATGGGAGACCTTGTAGCTCTCTACAACTCACTGAAAGAAGGTTGGAGTGAGGTGGGGGTTGGTCTCTTCTCCCAGGTAACAAGGGCAAACAGCCTCAAGCTGCACCAGGGGAGGTAGTCCACTTAACCAGGTTTTGCAGAGTCAGGATTTCACTAAAACTCAGTAAAATTCATAGTGCTAAAAAGGGTAGAAGTGCTAAGTTGAGGCAAGAACCATGGGGATGCTGGGCATGGATTTCTCATTAGCTGACTGCAGGTCATGTTCTGATCTGCACAGTTGCTATTAATCATTTGTTCTTCTTTTCATCAATAGCTTCAGAAGAACTCTTCAGCTCTGAGCCTTATTATCCTTTCTACCCTAATGATATTTCTGTGTAGTGACTTTCCCTCATCTTCCAGCAGTAATTTCTTCTCCTGATTCTTGTCAGATAAGTGGATACAATGTATGAGCTCTTTGTCTATAAGAGCAATTACAAATTCTAACACGTTTAAGGGTGTAGAAGTATTTAAGCTCCTAGAAACTTGATAGATTTCCAGTTTCTGAAATCAATTAGTGCTAGACCAGGCAAAATGCTCCTTGGGTTTGCAGGAGTAGTGACATATGGTTTGTAGAGCTCCTAAGAGACCATAATGCCTAAGCATACTTCTTTCTTGTCTTGTTTTGGTGGTCCAGTGAGTTAAGAGAGTAATCTGGTTAAGTTGGAAGGCTGTTACTACTTTTTTCCACTTGAATGGTGTAATGAACTGGAAATAAGTCTTTAAGTCTTTTCTACTGGGCAAAAAGGACTCACACTTAGGTGCTGGAGAAATTGTTTTTCAGTTAAACTTCATCTGTACTGTGGGATCGTCTCCTCTAGGGTGACTTGGCTAAATGGCTGCCTCAAGTAAGAGTGTTGAAACTGATCTTTTCACATCCCTTTTCATTTTATCACCTTTTTATTTTATCAAACTCAGCAAAACTTGCATTGGAGACCTGGCTAAAGAATGATTTTGCTCAGTCTTGTCTGCCATATATATCTACTGTTGGTGTTATGGCCCTGGCTGAGTTGGAAGGAAACATGGAGGAAAGCTTGGATGTTAACAATTCCCTGTCTCTGTCAGATGCTTTAAACTCGAGTATATGGGATTTTTCTTTCAAAGGGTGTTCTTTGTCTTTTCTGGTGGAATTCAGTGAGCATAAATGTTCTTTGAATCACAGAATCATTAAGTCCTTTTGTTTGTAAAAGGCCTTCAAGGTCATCAAGTTCAACCATTACCTAACTCTACCGAGTGTGGTGCTAAATGGTGGCCCTCAACACCACCTTTCTGTGTCTTTTAAACAGGTCCAGGGATGTGGATTCAGTCTCCTCCCTTGGGAGACTGATTCAGTGTTTGAGAATCCTTTCCACAAAGAAGTTTCTTTTAATGTCTAACCTAAACTTCCCCTGGTGGAACTTGAGGCCATTTTCTCTTGTCCTGTCACCTGTTACTAGGAGGAAGAGACCAATACCTATCTGTCTCCAACCTCCTTTCAGAGAGCTGTAGAGAGCCCGAATGTCTCCCCTCAACCTCCTTTACTTGAGACCAAACAACCACAGTTGCATCAGCTGCTCCTCACAGGGCTTGTGCTCTAGACCCTTCACCAGCTTTGTTGCTCTTCTCTAGACCCACTCCAGCTCCTCAGCATCCTTGGAGTGAGTGGCTTAAAATTGAACCCCGTGTCTGGGGTACTAATAGAATAACTTACACTAAAGTACAGCTAAATATCAAGCTTAATACATGAGATAAGAATTGACTTCTCATTGCTAGCCCAAGTAAATCTATCCTATAAAAACCTCAGGGGTACATCCTTGAGACTCCTAGGAGGCCCACGAAAGTGCTCTCAAGGAACCACTGTGCTACTCCATTTCAGGAATAGATGATCAAGCTTTCTGCTCACGACTGCATGAGCAGGAAGCAAACACAGATTTATTCAACCAACACATAATTACCCAGGGAGGGAGTCATCCCCCCAGTTTAAAGTGGCAATACTGGTTTACTTACATAATTAAGACTCCCTGAGAGCTGTGGATTTCACACTTCCGTATTGGTGGGGGAGGTGACAACTCAAGTTTCAGCAAACTTCTAATCAGGATTTGTAATTTTCTAGAAATTACTGTGGCTTAAAATGTCCTCTCAGAGGTTGGGTGCACATTGCAAGAGCTTCTCTGTCATTTTCATTCTAAATGTCTGCTGTTTGGAGAAATTTAAACTGAATTTACAAACCTGTGGATTTTACAGTTACTTCTTTCTTAATCTTGAAACATGCAGCAGTTCTTTCTTGCAGATAGCTCTTCTGTGTCTAGGTCTGGTTTGGGATTTTGGAGGGAGAGATAGTGGAGGGAAAACAAAGAGGTACCTAGAAGCAGGGGATGGATGTAGAGAAACGAGAGGAGCTGTCTGAACTGGCACTGATGCCTCAAAAATTTCTGTGTAATTGCTGCTTGCAGAGTCTTGCTTGTAAATCTGTCAGCATCTAGTCAATGTTGCTGTGATTTGTATAGACTCTAGTTTTGAGCCTTCCTTGTTTTCTGTCTTTTTTGATATATGTAATTCACTGTAACTCTGATGTGGGAGATCAAACTACAGGTTTCCATTACTCATTTTCAGCTATTTTTTTTTTGTTTCTTGCCTGTTTCTCAGGAAAAAAAGAAAGCTGTTTCTTTATTGAAGATCATTAGATGCTTGAGTGTGTCCAGAGAAGGGCGACGAGGCTGGTGAGAGGCCTTGAGCACAGCCCTACAAGGAGAGGCTGAGGGAGCTGGGATTGGTTAGCCTGGAGAAGAGGAGGCTCAGGGGAGACCTTATTGCTGTCTACAACTATCTGAGGTGTGGTTGTGGCCAGGAGGAGGTTGCTCTCTTCTCTCAGGTGGCCAGCACCAGAACAAGAGGACACAGCCTCAAGCTACGTCAGGGGAAATTTAGGCTTGAGGTGAGGAGAAAGTTCTTCACTGAGAGAGTCATTGGACACTGGAATGGGCTGCCCGGGGAGGTGGTGGAGTCGCTGTCCCTGGGGCTGTTCAAGGCAAGGTTGGATGTGGCACTTGGTGCCATGGTCTAGCCTTGAGCTCTGTGGTAAAGGGTTGGACTTGATGATCTGTGAGGTGTTTTCCAACCTTGTTGATACTGTGATCATCCAGATGGAACTTTCTACAGGCTCTGTTTGTCTGTGGTTTGTAGCAGTGGCAGAGTGCTAAGGGAATGATGGAAATATTTGCTCAGCAATTAAAAAAGCATTAATAGCTTCAGGGAATTAGATGGATTGAGTTTTGCTGGACTGTAATTTTGGGTTGTTTAGTGCTTTTCTGAGGTGTTATAAGATGGCTCACTTTTGATTAAGGGTTTCTGTTCTATTTACACAAGATTGTAGGTAGGGTGACCTAGGTAACCTTGCTTTAGAAAGGGGGTTGAACTAAATCATCTCCAGAGGTCACTTCCCCCTCCTTGCCATAGAATCATAGAATGGTTTGGGTTGGAAGGAAGCTTTAAAGATCATCTAGTTCTAACCCCCTGCCATGGGCAGAGTCACCTCCTAAAAGACCAGGTTGCTCAAGGCCCCCTCCAAACTGGCTTTGAACACTGCCAGGGTTGGAACCTCCACAGATTCTCGACGCACGGTTCCAGTGTTTCACCACCCTATGGGGAAGAATTTCTTCCTAATGTCTAATTGAAATTCATCGTCTTCTAGTTGAAAGCCATCATCTCTCCTCCTGTGAGTCTGTGTGACTTGGATATTTAAAACAGAAGTCAGGAATCCATGGTGCTTGGATTTTGCACTGAATAACAGTAACTCCTTAGATAACCATGGATGCAGCTTAGGGCTGTTGGAAGATCAGCAAGAAACAACAGAGAACGAGTTGAAGTGATGTGAGAGAAGGTACTAAATCTCAAGTGAGAGCTCAGCTATAAGGTGTTGGTAGAATTAAAAAAAAAAAAAAAAAGGAAAATTAGAAAGAGATTTATCAATCATTTAGGAGTGGATGAAGTTAAAATTGAAACAACTGTTGGTATGCTCTAGTTCTTGGTTTATGTGACAAACAAGACCACATGGATGTGCAGTGGTATTTTTCAGTTGTATCTAAAATAGTAACTTCTGTTCTCATTATACTGTTGGAGACTCAAGGATGTAGGAAGCTGCATGGTAAGCTTCTTGCATTGTGCCTCAGTGAAAGGTAAAAAAGCCAAGGAAGGTCTAGATGGGTGATCTGAGTTTGAGAAATAGCTGAGACAATTCTTCTTTCCATTATTTTTTGTAGTCATGCTGTAGAGAAATTAAGTTAGAAGATTATATTATTTCTAATATAGAATGTTAGTGAAGGTTAAGACCTTATCAAGAATTCTGCATATGAGATGCAAACAATAAGCAGGCACCTCAAACCTTTTGTGCAGTCCCCACCACAAGATGGTTTTTCTTCTAAGGGACTTGTAGCCCACACATTTTTTTTGTCCTCTAGGTTTAGAACTTCCCTCTGATATTTTTTGCAGTGTGTTCTTGGCTAAATTTAAATTGGTGCTTCTAGGTCACTGTGACTAACTTGAAGTCTTGTTAACTTCAATTTCTTGTTAACTTGCAAATGAATTCAGATGCCACAAACCTTTCTGTTAGTTCAGACGGCTCTTAATTCTAGCTGGTGAAGTTGAGTTTAAGTGAGACCACAATTTCTTTTACACTAAAAAAGCATCATCTTGATTTCATTTTGAACCCCACAGCAATCACTAGACACTAGTTCTCAATACAAGTGAACTTGTTTTCTTACCTTCTTTGCTTTTCCAGAAGCAGTGTGAATTCTGTTGGATTTCTTTAGCAAGTTTTATTTTCTCTAACAAAGATTCTGTTTCTTTTTAGGGCGCCAATGCCTCTGCTTTGGAGAAAGAGATTGGTCCTGAACAGTTCCCTGTGAATGAGCATTATTTTGGCTTGGTCAATGTAAGTGATTTTTTTGTGCTTGAAATGCTGTTTTGTTAATTCATATCCAAATTTTGAATTTCAGAGAATTCATTGTTAGACTTTTATCTGTGAGCATTCTGAGTGGGAATCTGCATAGACCCTACATCCTGCATTATGGTGCTGTAGCTTGTTATTAACCAAAATATACATTTGGTCTTAAATACAGAAAAATAAGTACATTCATAATCAAATCTTTGAAGGAGAGCTTCCTACTCAGGTACATTTCTAGTTGCAGGATTTTAATAGTTAGCTGGAAAGGACGTGGACTAATAAAGAGGCTTTATTAACAATGTGTGGCTAGCAGGTCAAGGTTCTCACCCTGTGCTCTAAGGAAGTCACATCTGGAGTACTATATCCAGTTCTGGGCTCCCCAGTACAAGACAGGGAGCTACTTGGGAGAGCCCAAGGAAGGTTACAAATGTGCTGAGGGGGCTGGCACATCTCTGAGGAGGAAAGGCTGAGAGACCTGGAGCTGTCGAGCCCAGAGAGGAGCAGCCTGAGAGGGGACCTATGTGGGGCAAGAGGGTAGGGACAGACTCTTCCCAGTGGTGCCCGGCAACAGCACAAGGGGCAATGAGTACAAACTGGAACCCAAGAGATTGCATCTGCTTTGGTGTGAGGGTGCTGGAGCCCTGGAGCAGGCTGCCCAGAGAGGTTGTGGATTCTTCTCTGAAGAGATTTGAAGCCCACCTGGACATTGTGATCCTGGGCAAAATGCTGTGGGTGCCCCCAGTTCTAGCATGGGTCTTGGACTCGATCTCCAGAGGTCCCTTCCATCATGTACCATGCTTGAGTTTTGTAATGAAATGTGGGCATCGTTTATATGCTCTTCTAGAGAAGTCGGATTTGATTTTACACTGAAGCTGCAGTGGGTGGGAGCCTTGAGGTTTTAAAATGAAAATGTTATTTTCTAAAACCATGTTACTCATGAGGTTAGTGGGCACTCATCTTTGCAAGGACATAGCCAGGAAATGAAAGACATTGACTTGGTCAATAATTTTCTTACATGTGGTAATACTCCTTTTCTATTTCATTTTTTGACAGCCTTGTGTAATAGTGAACCCTTCTAGTGTAACAGTGAACCCTTCTAAAATGATATTTTTTGGTGTCTGTCAATTTGTGTAGATCTGACATGACTGGAATCTGTTGGGCAATGAGAGTTGTCTACCTAAATTAACTGTGCACAGAATGGAGTGCTGCTGGTGATCTTGCCAGAGCTTCTGGAGCAGAGGGGCAGCTGTTGCTGCTGTGACAGCTTTTACCCATGAATAGAGGAAGTTGGTCAATAGAAACAGTGGTTCTGCAGCATTGTGTTTGAGATGTAGGAGTAACCACACTTCTGCTTGCTGCTCATCTAGGTGTTTTTTGTTGAAAATTGAAAGATAATTTGTCTTTTGACACACCAAATAATGTTGAAGTAATGATTGAAGTTTTACTTGTCACAGCTCATTACAAACTCATTTAATTAGGAGAGAAAGTCATGAAGGTCAAAGGCAAGTATAGAGTGCTGCACCTGGGGAGCAATAATTCGCTGCACCAGTACAGCTCAGGAGTTAACCTGCTGGGAAGCAGCTCCATGGTGAAGCACATGAGCATCCTGGTGGACAGTAAGTTCACCGTGAACCAGCAATATGCTCTTGTGGTTAAGAAGACCAGTGGTCTCTTGGGGTACATGAAGAAGAGTGGGGGCAACAGGTCAAAGGAGGTTCTCCCCACCCACTGCTCTAAGAAGGCCACATCTGGAGTACTATGTCCAGTTCTGGGCTCCTCAGTACAAGACAGAGAACTACTGGAAAGAGCCCAGCAGAGGCTACAAAGATGGCATGGGCCCTGAAGCATCTCTGTGAGGAGGAAAGGCTGAGAGGCCTGGAGAAGAGCAGCCTGAAAGGGGATCTTCTCAATGCTCAGCAAGAGCTAAAGATTGGGGGGGCAAGAGGATTGGGCCAGCCAACAGTGGTGCCCAGTGATGGAACATGGGGCAACAGGCACCAACTGGAACCCAGGATGTTCCATCTGAACAGGAAGAGAAACTTCTTTGGTGTGAGGGTGCTGGAGCTCTGAAGTGGGCTGCCCAGGGAGGCTGTAGAGTCTCCTTCTCTGCAGAGATTCCAAACCTGCCTGGACATTGTGATGCTGGGAAGCTGCTCTGGTGCTCCTGCTTGAGCAGATTGGTTGGTTTTAGATGATCTCCAGATATCCCATCCAACCATCACAGTTTTGGGATTCCGTAATTGACTTCTGTGTGGGTTTCTAGCAGTTTGTGTTCTTGGACATCAAACCATCTAAAGACATAGACTCCTCACTCAGTGAATTAATAGCCATTCCAAAGCTGCTGAGGTTTGCACCATAAAGAGAAAAATGGGAGGCATCTCCCATTGTAACATAAATAACAGAGCACTAAGCAGTATGCAGAGGAAAAACAGCATCCTAAAAATAACCAGAATTAGTATAACTGCACTCAGTCACTGTTTTGAAAGACAGAATATGACTAATACTATTGTGCTGTATTCCTTGCAAGCAGTTTCTCTAGGATGATTGTTTTCATGCTGTTGTTTGGCAAAGCTTTTTCCTAAGTTATTTTAGTTCTTTTATGGTTTGAAGTTAATTGGAGCACTTCAAAGAAGGCAGTTTCCTGGCTTAAGCGACCATAGTAGTGAATGTGTGGTTGCACTGCAGATGATAGAATCAAGTGTTGAACCCATGGACAATAGAGGCTTTAAAACTGATTTGAAATAGTTCTTTTTGCTTTGGATCAGTGAGCTGAGCCAGCTTGCCTGCAGCCAAATTGTTGCTAAAGCCAGTGCAGAGTGTATTGGAGAAAGGTCTGGCTGCTCCTTCTGACAGCCTGTTAAAATAGATTACATGTATTGTTGAACTGGAGTGCAGGAGGCATGGAGCAATGCTTTCATTCCACAGTTCCATCTCAGTTTTCATTTTAAGAAGCTTCTATCTTTAAGCCTTCAAGCTTTATTTTTACATTCAAATGTAAAATTCTACAAGTTAGGCAATGCTGCCTCTCAATACAGCCAGTTTTGAGTGAAACCCTCTCTGTTTTGTCGTTAATTGTACACAATTATTTATACCAGAGAGGCCTTGGCAATAACTTTTTAAAACCTACATGTTTGTACCTGCATTTTGTTTATGTTTTAGGTCACATTAAGTTTATACACTGTTTGTGTATTTGATCTGTGCATGTAGTTCCAGGTTTGGAAATAATCAGCCCATTAAGAACCTGCCAGTCTGGTTTTTTGGAGTTCAGTCAAAGACAACTACTTAGATCTCATGTTGGTTTGGTTTTTGTTTTGCTTGTCTTTGCTAGACAATTTCTAACAAAGTCAAGGTCATGACTGGAAAGAGCTGACTATTTGTGCTTCTGAACAGAAACTGATTGTAGTGTGGCACTGCTGTTTGTAGAGAATGATGATATGGAGAAGTGTAGATCAATAATTGAGATATTCAGAAATTTCCCAATGCCCTGAATTACTTAAAAGTTGGAAGGATTTTGTTCCAACATGAAAAAAAGTCAGAATTGCTGAAATGAAGTACTTGGCTTGCAGTAAAATATCTAGACAAGGGGCAACAGGCACAAACTGGACCCCAGGAGCTTCTGTTTGCACATCAGGAGAAACTTCTTTGCTATCAGGGTGCTGGAGCCCTGGAGCAGGCTGCCCAGAGAGGTTGTGGAGTCGTCTCCTTTGCAGAGATTCCAAACCCACCTGGACGTTGTGATCCCGGGCAAGCTGCTGTGGGTGACCCTGCTTCAGCAAGGGGGTTTAGTTGAATGATCTCCAGATGTCTCTTCCAAACCCTGTCATGCTGCGATTCTAACATGCAAGATGCTGATCTCGGGATTAAAGTCCTTCCACATAGGAGGAAGCAAACAGAGTGGAAACGCTGTTTAGGAGAAGATGTTTAAAACCTAAAGCAAGCCAATAAAGGTAATTTTTCTCCATATCACTTTGCTCTCTGTGAAGTGTCTTTCATCTTAGTGTAAAGAATTTTTAATACTGGGTGGAATGTTTATTCTTCAACTCTTCCAATTAGTTTGTCTCTAATAATGTCTCTCTGTGTGAGCTACATCAAGCAGGACATGTATAATCAGTTGGCTTCATGCTTTTTTGACATGATTTCTCCATAAATACAGTCCTGAAATCTCATTAGCTAGTTGCTGCATAAACCTTTTGGACTTAAATTGTTTGGATTTGAAGGGACCTTGAAGATCACCTAGTTCAAATCCCCTTCCATGGCCATGGACACCTTTGCCTAGACTGGGTTGTTCCAGGCACTATCCAGCCTAGCTTTGAACATCTCTAGGCTCGGATGAGCCTCCACAACTTCTCTGGCTATGACTTTTTTTCCTTAAAGATTACTAATTCCTGGTTTCCTCTCTCTCTTAATTTTCTAGGATTATGGTAGACAAATATCTATTTGATACCTCATCTAAACAATATTTAATCAGACTTTTCGTTATCCTCTTGCCTGTTTTGTCCTGTATGCAGGCTTGGTTAGTATGATACTTATTTATCTTCCAAGGTCATTACTAAGTGCCTGGGTTTGGTTCTCTCCTCATTCGCATTTGTTCAGCTTGCATATTTGTTTTTTCTCACATCAGCAAGCTTTAACCGTAGTTCTGTGTGCAGATAGCATAAATTCATGTTAATGCAACTACAATGCTGTGACCTTTTGGGCTGTTTGAATTTAACAGTTAATTTTCTTGATTTTTAAATCATTCTACAACAGTAATGACACCATATATTAGTGAACAGTAGTAGCTGTGTCCTCTGAGTGCCAATTAACAAAATTAGGATAAGTTTCTTTTCTGCGAGAGTGGATCAGGCTGCCCAGGGAGGAAGTGGAGTTACCATCCCTCGAGGTGTTCCAGAAACATGTGGACATAGCACCTGAGGACGTGGTTTAATGGCTGTGGTGGTGTTGGGTTGATGGTTAGCCTTCATCTTAGAGGTCTTTTCCAACAAAACCAATTTGATGATTCTATCTGTGCTCTGTAGTCAGATCTGTGTCCTATTTTTGCTTATTCAATGTTTTGCGCCCGGTGCTCATTACCAGAATATCTGGGGGCTGGCAAACACAGGATTTGTTTGCCTTTTTAATGTACAATGCAGTTGCACAATAAATTGCAAAGAAACAGCTCAAAACCCTGTGGTGCCTGTTCTTGTGGATGAGACATTAATACCTCATCAGTCTGAGTGTTGTTTCTTGTTCAGCAATGTGGAACACTGCCTCTGGAAGTTATCGCTGGCCTCCTTTCTCTGAAGTGACACTGCCTTCAGACAGGGCAGATGTAAGCCAGCTGCTCCTTGAATTTGCCTGCATTATCTACTTCTCATAATAGTTCATTATAAACAGGAAGTATTTACCATTTACTGTGCTAAGTAGCCCTAAAAAGTGCTCTGTGTATCTGTCCCTGCCTATGGCAGGGAGGGTGGAATTAGAGGTGGAACTCAGGCTGTTCTATGATATGAGCTCATGTGCTGAGCTCTTGCTACTGTTGTGCCATTGAGACATTGCTGTGGGATGCTGTCTCCTCCTTTTTCTGTTTTCTTGTCCCACTGTTCTGCTGTATCTTTGGCACCTCTCCACATCAGCAGGTTCTCCCCTATTAGGATTAGCAGCATGCTGTGTCTGTGCAACTTTTCATTTTGTGATGAGCCTTCAGTTGGATTCTTTTTGTGTCAGTGGTTTCCTGCTTTTTCTGTGCCCAATACCGTTGTGATTGTTGCCCTCTCTTTGTTTTCATGCTGTTACCAGCTGTAGCAATACAAGGCTGAGTCTTTTACATCATGCCTACTAGTGTTTCACCAGAATCAGAGAATGAAGCAGACCTCTGGAGATCAAGTCCAACCCCTCTACCAGAGCAGGATCACCTAGGGCAAGCCACACAGGAATGTGTCCAGATGGATTTTGAAAGTCTCCAGAGAAGGAGACTCCACAGGCTCTCTGGGCAGCCTGTTCCAGGGTTCCAGCACTCTCACAGTAAAGTTTTTCCTCATGCTGAGGTGGAACTTCCTGTGTTTTGGTTTGTATCCATTGCCCCTTGTCCTATCACAGGACATCACTGAAAAGAGTCTTAGCACCGCCTTCTTGATGCTCACCCTTCAGATATTTATAAACATTAATAAGATCTCCTCTCAGTCTTCTCTTTTCTGGACTAAACAGTCCCAGGTCTCTCATCTTTCCCTCATCAGCCAGATGTTCCAGTCTCTTCGTCATCCTCATAGCCTCTGTTAGATACTCTATAGTACATCTTTGTCTCTTTCACTGGGAAGCCCAGAACTGGACCCAATACCCCAGAGTGGTCTCACCAGGGCAGAGGGGATGGAGAGCCTCCCTTGACCTGCCGGCCACACTCTTCTTTACACACCTGTGGCTGTTTGGGCTGATCCTCTAGCTCAGACATAGGGGAGAGATGAACATTCCAGGGATAGGCCACATAAATGGCAACAATAGATAAATTAATATAATTTCATTGGAGCATCAAGAACTTAATGTCTAGAAGCACAGTTTGTTCTCCCCCTTCTCCCGCTGGCTTCAGCTGCTTCAGCTTCGCCTATCTTCCCCAGCTGCTGTTTTGGCTACTGCTGCTTCTGCTGCTTCGCCGCCGCTTGACCCCTCCCCCATCTCCCTTAAGGTTATTGTATTGTTTTTTTTTCCCTTCCTTCCTTCTCTAGTTATTATCTCTCTTTACATTGTTATACTATAAGAAAATACAATTTCAACTTTCCCTGACTTTCAAAAAAGAAGGGTTTTGTGTTGTGCTGAGTCCTCTTCTCCCCGGGGGGAACCTCCCCCAACCCGGGACAACACCTTAGGATGCCATTGGCCTTCTTGGCCACAAGGGCACATTGTTGGCACTAGGACACCAGAGCTCTTCAGTGACCTCTGTCAGACATCATTTACATTTGGAGTCTGTGACATTCTTCATGAGCAACCTCTTTCTGTCGTTAGTGGTTTTTTGTTTTGCCAGAGCTAACCTGCACACGTCTGTTTCCCTGTCTGTTTTCTACCCAGTTCGGCAATACCTGCTACTGCAACTCAGTCTTACAAGCACTTTATTTCTGTCGGCCGTTTCGGGAGAAAGTGTTGGCATACAAAGTGCAGCCTCGAAAGAAGGAAAGCCTCCTGACATGCCTCTCTGACCTCTTCAACAGTATTGCTACGCAAAAGAAGAAGGTGGGGGTCATCCCACCCAAGAAATTTATCTCCCGATTGAGGAAAGAAAATGGTAAATGAATTGATTGTGGTTTTTGTTTATGCAGGTTTAAGCATTGGAGATGGAAGTGTGTAAAACATAAATGCAGCTTCCTTGTTAAAGGAGTCCAAATTGTCAAGTTTTAACATTTCAGGAAGATTTTTGGTGTCATTTGTGGTGTGAATTTCACTACTTCTGTAGCACAGGTACAAAGATATGATAGAACTGTACTGTGTCATAAAGAGATTATTTGGATCTTGCTGTTTCTGTGCTTGTCTAGACCAAGTTATGGCCTGAAACTGTGCCAGGGAATGTTTAGGTTGGATATTAGGAACGATTTCTTCCCCTGTAAGAGGGGTCAGACATTGGAACAGGCTGCCCAGGAGGTGATGGAGTCACCATCCCTGGAGGTGTTCAAGAAATGTGTGTGCCACTTTGGGACATGGATTAATGACTGTGATGGTGTTGGGTTGACAGCTGGACTTGATGCTATCTTAGTTGCCTTCTCCAACTGAAATAACTCTTTGATTCTATAAGTAAGTCTTAGACAACAGAGGAGATTCTTACAATGAGGGTGGTGAAATTCTGGAGCATGTTACCCAGAGAGGTGGAAGCAGCTCCACTCCTCAAGATGTTCCAGGTCAAACTTGATAGGGTCCCAAGCAGCCTCCTCTATTTGCAGGTATCCCTGCTGACTGCAGGGCGATTGGACGAGATGGCCTTTGAGAGTCCCTTCCAACCTGATGCATATCATTCTAAGTACAGAGCATGAGCATAAGTCTCAGTGCTGCAGTTGTCCCACACTGGCATCATGCTCTGCTGCAAGTCAGCACACTTCAAGTCATGGTTAGAAATGGTCATGGGCTCAGTGGTCAAAGTTGAACTCTCTAGGGAGACTCAACGACGCTTAGCCTGCTCTTGTACATTTGTGGTAGGATAAATTCCTTATGATGAGAACTGGAGGTTGTTTCCCAGGGCTGCTTTGTGATAACAAACTAAGAGTAGGGGAGTTTTACCCCTTGATACTGAACTTAATGAATTAATGGTCCAAGGTAATGCATCCAAATTTTTGTATTTCTCTCTCTTCCTGAAGGATAGCAGAAACAACAAAAACAAACAAATCCCAGCCACAAAACCAGTCGTGGGTATGTTCAGTTCCAAGAAGTGTCCAAACTCATTTATTTTTCAGCTGCCTGTTTCTTGCATGCTGAGGAATAGCTGAGAGTAGCCTAACATCCATTTTGAGAACAACCAAGTAGAATTCTTCAGAGGCTCTTAACAATTCAGCCCACAGTTTTACAACGGGGTAGGGAAAGGGGAAGAGCTGGCACTGATGGCTTAAAACTTGATTTTTATGAAGCAGCCTGTATTTCTTCACTCTCCTTGCTCTCTTCCTTTCCAGAGTTATTTGATAATTACATGCAGCAGGATGCACATGAATTCCTAAACTACCTACTTAACACTATTGCTGACTTACTGCAAGAAGAGAAAAAGCAGGAGAAGCAGAATGGCAAACTCCAGAATGGCAGCATTGAGAGTGAAGAAGGAGACAAGACTGAACTGACGTGGGTCCATGAAATCTTCCAAGGAACACTAACCAATGAAACCAGATGTCTTAACTGTGAGGCTGTACGTTTAAACCACAACCAAACCTCTTAGATTTTTCACAGGTTTTGGATTGTTTTCCCTAATACTAAGCACCCTTTTTCATTTATTAGGATAGATGAAATTGCACTCTCTCTATTAAAATATGGAGCATAGCCTATTTTAGGACTGTATCACCTCTATGTTCAATACTCATGAAGGTATGTTTCTCAGAAAAAGCATAGTGGTTTTTCTGTTCCTCCTCCCTGTTTCCATCAAGACAGTCTGCACCTGGCTGATACAAGCAGCCTTTTTGTCTTCATGTTATTTCCTGTGTCAGTGATTGATAGTTTATGTTGTGTTTCTACATTAGAGGTGCTCACAGTTTTATTTAACTACTGGATTAACTGATTTTCTTGAAGTGAAAGTCTGTGCTTCTCTAGAGCTACTCTGAGAGCAGAAGTGCCACCACGTCTAGAATTAGAAGAACCACACCACCTTCAGACCAGGAATTTGTAGTTAGTCATATGCTGTGTCTGATTTAATAGTTCTATAAAAAATGAAAACCCAGATGGGAAGAGAAGGGGAAAAAAAGGATAAGTGATTACAACTGAAATGCCTGTTCTTGGCATTTTAAAGCTAAAGTTGTGGCTCTGCGGTGAACAGAAGTGCTAAAAATGACATTAATAAGATTCTGTCTCAAGAAGCTTGAAATTAAATGTGACTTGTTCCACAAATGGCAAGATGGTTTTCCTAACTGCTAACCCATTTAATTGAAAACCCATCTGCCTGTTTCTGCTTTTCCTCTAAGTATTTACTGTTAAACTCTGAAATGCAGCAGGAAGCTGTGTCAGTCTGCGGAGCAGAGTAGAACATGGTTAAAGCTTCTCCCAGCTCTGAGTTTGGTTTTCCCAGTGAAGTAAGCAGATGTGGCTTGAAGTCCCATGGGGGAGAGATGTTTTGCAAGCAGTGGGTTTTGGGTTTGGTCTTTTTTTTTTGTGGTGTTTTTGTTTGGGTTTTTATGCTTTGTTTTCTTTTAAATATTGCTCTCTGGATTGTAGCAACACATCAGGTTATTTTTTTTTATCCAGTTCTGCTTTACCTCAAGAAAGTCCCTTTCTGTGTGTCACAGATTTATTTTTCATCATGGAACTCTTTACCTGCAAGAAGGACATTGCACCATTCCAGAAATGGTTAGAAGAAACCTGCCAGTTCTAAACTGTTAGGAAATAATGGGGTTTATTTTTCTTTTAATATTTTTTTCAAGGTTAGTAGCAAAGATGAGGACTTTCTGGATCTCTCGGTTGACGTGGAACAAAATACATCAATTACACACTGTCTAAGGTAAATGAAAATATTTGGGAATGGAAGAATTACCTCCCCACAGTCACAAGGAAGGAGCTTTAGTTGCTCTGTTGTGCAATGATGGTAGGCTTTAAGTTATGGTAAAATATATTCTGTTCATAGTGTAGTTCATTTTATCTTTATCACAGGGTTTTGAAGCTGTTAATTTCGTAGTAGTTAAGGAGTGTGATGATTTCTCCTTGCCATGTGAGATTGATTTTTCCCTTCTTCATAGGGAGTGTACTTTGTTATGTCGTATAGTCACATTTAATCCAAACTGAACATGGTATGTTTGGTTGCACAATAAATTCTTGCTTCTTTTAGTATTCTTATTGCATTTCAGTTTTCTGCTCCTGAGGTTTGTGGGCAAGTTGTTGTGCATTGTTTTTTTTTCTGATAGAAGTTTGCTCCATGTATTTGACTGCTTAATCCAAGGCTTATCAGCTGCTAGGCTACCACAAGTTGCATATTGCATCTGGCTTTTAAATAGTTGATAATGGATGTGTAATTACTCAGAGCTGAAAGATAATCCAGACTTTGGCTGGTCAGTGGTTGATGGATGTAGTTCTTGGCATTAAATGTCTGCAACCAAAGAAAACATGAAGTGGCTGCCTCTGGAAACAAAATACAGTCACCTCACTGCTGTTCATTACCTATCAGGTTTGATTCCTCCTCAGCAAATCTGCAGTTAATACTTAAGGGTGTAATTTCCACAATTTTTCCATCTGCATATTGATTCTGCATCCCAAGACTGGGACAAATACACCTAAAATGTGTTTGGGAAGTAGAAGCAATATGAGTAAGAGGAATTTCATCTTCTGTCTAGGTTTTCTCAGCATTATTAGCAGTGGCTTTTGACTGAATCTATCCCTGCTTCTCTGACTTTTCTTTCATTTCCACAGGGGATTTAGTAATACTGAAACTCTATGCAGTGAATATAAATACTATTGTGAGCAGTGCCGCAGTAAACAGGAAGCACAGAAGAGGTGAGGTTCAAATATTTCAGCTAATAGTAATCTTCTCCTAAAATGGGCAGCTGATGGAAAAAGGCACCTTGTGAATTCAGTCAAAGGAAAGGATTTAGGTCTGTGTGTAGTGGAGAAGGGAATAAGGAAGAGCAGAGCGACCAAAGTAACTTTGTGGTAGCCTTATCAGAGAGAAATGAAGAGCTTAATTTTGTATTCCTCCCAGAAGAGCTTATATCTGGTGCTTCCAGACATTCCCATTTTCCCCAGTTAGCATTAATCAGCTTAAAGCCACTGCAAACCATCCCTTCTGCTTTCACTCTGAATACCACATACAACAATCTTATTTCTCACCTCACAATTGGTCACAGCCAGAGTGGCAAGACAGATTTATTCCATCTCTTTCTTCCTACTGAGGTGATGAAAAATTGATGTTTTCAACATAGGTAGTTATCCTGCATTCAGCTGTCAGTTGTGTAGTTAATCTTTCAGAATAAATGTTGCCTGTTCTCACTGGGATGTGGATGAAAAAAGGAGCTTTTCGAAAAGTCCTCAACATTTTAGGTGCCTTTTAAGAAGCTCCTTCATATTAAAACCATTCTTGAGGAAAACATTGTTTTAGGTGGTCTGCTAAATACCTCGTTCTGTGTTTAATTTTTTTTTTTTTTTAATTCAGAATGAGAGTGAAAAAGTTGCCCATGATTTTAGCTCTGCACTTAAAAAGGTTCAAATACATGGACCAGCTGCATCGATACACCAAACTCTCCTACCGTGTAGTCTTTCCCTTGGAGCTCCGGCTCTTCAATACTTCAGGAGATGCTACAAATCCTGACAGAATGTATGACCTTGTTGCTGTAGTTGTTCACTGTGGCAGGTATGTTGAGTTTGTTCTTTCTGGGCCTTGAGTTTGTGCTTTCTGGTGACACAATCTAAGGTTTGCTCTTTTACCTGCTTCCAGATCTGTTGGCAAGTCAGACGAGTTGGTTCTTTGAGCTATAGCAAAGTAAGAGGAAGCTCTAAAAAGCCCCCAGAATAACAAGAAACCCCTCCACTCCTAATCTTACTTTCCAGGAAAGCTAAATTAAATAGAAGCAGATCTTGGAATCCACTAAAACAGAATTAATTTACAGTTTTCATTTTGCTACTTGCTAAAAGCATGGAAGGTTTTTTAGAAGCTGATGCCACCGTGTGGAATAAACTCTGTACTGCCAACCTTCTAAAAATAGTTTTATTCTATTTATTAACTATTTTTTGTGATTGCAGTGGATTCCATTCCACTTTTAAAAGTGAGGAGGACAAATTTTACAGCATTTCTTGAACAAAAGCAATCATAGCAGCAAAAGATATTTATAACTGCCTTCTGGAGGTGTGACTTCTAAAGCAAGACAATACAATCACACTAATACTGTATAGATTCAGTATAAACTACCTATAACTCTAAATGATTTCTGCTGTGATACATTTCTGCTCTTTTTCTCTTACCTTTATCATTTTAAGATCTCACCCTGTGCATTTTCTGTAGATTCTTAATTTGCTGTACTTGTGACTACAATGTTTTAACAATGGTGATTGATAATCCAGATGTATTAAATGGATTTGCTTTTTCTTCTCTGTATGGAGCTTTTAGCAGTCCTCTGACTATTCTGGTTTCATATTTTTCTAGGAACTCACCAAAGATTTAAGATAGATAATGTTGTCTAATTATATGAGATCTCAGGACTTGTGTTAAATATTTTGCCCTTTGTAGTTTTACTTTTAATTCAGGTTCTTTAAGTAAATACATTCCCTGTCACAGAATGAAGCATCTTTAAGTATATCAGTAATTCTGGAAGGACAAGGGAAGTGCTTTCTTACCTGAGGCTGATGTGAATATAGGTTGTTCTAAAGCCTTGTGTAGATCCAGAGTAAAAAAGAAATCCAAATTCCACCTCCGTAGATTATTTTGGGTTTTTTACTGTGTCCCTGAACTGTCTCAGAATTTGAGGTTTGTAGATTGATATCTTGTAGTTTTCCATCAAACCACTATTTTCAGGGCAGTCTGCCTGCCTTTCCTCTGCAGATCCACCTCTCCTTGAGATAGGTCCTTTCAAGGTAAGCCCTCAGGATATAGGTGATAAAATGAGACTGGAAAACTGCCACTGGAAAAGTGGTAACAGTGGACACAGAAAGCCTGTCTTCAATCAGCCACAAGCTAATGCAAACTGAGAACTGGAAAAATAAGTAAAATAGTAAACACAGTAAACTTTTTGAGCAATGGTCAGAATTCTCAGCAGTGGTGAAAGCACCAAATCAGTGATGGAAATAACTGCCTTTTGTTTTCATATATGAATGACTCTGAAATATGAGCAAAATAGGTCTTTTGAACATACTGTATTTGGCAAGTAGCAGAGACAGACCTCTGAATTCACACAATATGACTTTGACAAAATCTGAGTTGTTTTGAACAGTGTCAAGAGCCAGGAAATCAAACTTTCCCAGTAGCAGCTAGGATCATGTAGAAGAGCAGTGAATCTGTCTTTGTGGGCACAACAATGATGTGTCTTCATCCCTTTTGTTTCCTTTTTCTGGCAGTGGTCCAAATCGTGGACATTATATCACCATTGTGAAGAGCCATGGCTTCTGGTTGCTGTTTGATGATGATATTGTAGAGGTAGGTATACTGGTGGGTGAGAAAATCACTCCTCGGCTGTTTTTATGTCTGAGATTAGCTTTTGCACATGAAAATATTTCAGCAAAATATGCTTCAGAAGTAAACTTCAGCATTTTTTTACATCTTTGAGTATAGAGAGGGGCAAATGAACGCGAGTGCTATATTGACACCTCTGACATGAGGTGCTGTGCACCTGCTCAGGCTGAGATACCACATGTCTTATTCAAGACCTGAAATACTCTTATCTCAGCTCACCTTTTGGTGTCCTTTTTGTTGTTGACTTGATTCGTGCTAGTTGCATTTCATTGATCCATTTAAAAACTTCTAACCCTTTCTCCCCCCCCCCCCCCAGCAGTTTTCCCCAACACATCAAATTGTAGAAAAACTGTAATTATTAAGCAAATGTCAAAGAGTAGAACAGATACCACAGTGGAACTGCATTTTGAAGAGATGTAAATGTACTGTTTGCTTCTGAGATCTCATGGTCGAGGGTAATACCTGATGGTAGAGTAGAATCCTTTCTTACGTTGAAATAAACTATCATAGAATCATTAAGGTTGGAAAAGACCTCTGAGATTATCAAGTCAGAGTGTAAATGTTGTACATTCTTCAATTAGTTTTAAAATCTTTTTTAGCTTTGAGTGTCAGGAATGACTTCCTGGCCATTTGGATGACTTGTATGGCTATGGACTGTTGTCTTTCTCTAGTTATTGTATTTCGAGGGTTATTTTCCTCTGTTTCTGTCATGGATGAAGTATATAATTGTCAGCTAATTTTGGCATACTGGCTCCAGATCTGGGATCATCAGTTCAAGAGCACTGGGGAATTAGATGACACCAAGTTAGGAGGAATTGTTGATCTGTTTGAGGGAAAGAGAGCCCTGCAGAGGGACTTCGACAAGCTGGATGGGTGGGCAGAGGCCAATGGGATGAGATTTAACAAGGCTAAGTGCAGGGTTTTACGCTTCAGCCACAACAACCCCAAACAACTCTACAGGCTGGGGACAGAGTGGCTGGAGAGCAGCCAGGCAGAAAAGGACCTGGGGATACTGGTAGATAGTAGCTTAACCTGCTGAGCAAGCAGTGTACCCAGGTGGGCTGGAGAGCCAGTAGCATCCTGGACTGGATCAGGAACAGTGTGGCCAGCAGGACAAGGGAGGTTATTCTGCTCCTGTACTCAGCACTGGTCAGGCCACACCTTGAATCCTATGTCCATTTCTGGGCTACTCAGTTCAAGAGATATGTTGAAGTGCTGGAAGGTGTCCACAGGAGGGCGACAAAGCTGGTGAGGGGCCTGGAGCACAGCCCTGTGAGGAGAGGCTGAGGGAGCTGAGATTCTTTAGCCTGGAGAAGAGGAGGCTCAGGGGTGACCTCATTGCTGTCTACAACTACCTGAAGGGAGGTTGTAGCCGAGTAGGGGTTGGTCTCTTCTGCCAAGCAAGCAGCAACAGAACAACGGGACACAGTCTGAAGTTGTGCAGGGGAGGTTTGGGGTGGGTGTTAGGAGGGAATTCTTCCCAGAGAGAGTGATTTATTGCCCAGGAATGGACTGCCCAGGGAGGTGGTGGAGTCAATGTCCTTGGAAGTGTTCAGGTGTCCAGACTAGATGAGACACTTAGTGCCATGGTCTAGTTGATTGAATAGGGCTGGGTGATAGGTTGAACTGGATGATCTTGGAGGTCATTTCCAACCTGGTTGATTCTATGATTCCACTGTACAAAGTCCAGGAGAGGCTACAAAAGTGCTTGGGGGCTGGAGCATCTCTGACAAGGAGAGGCTGAGAGTCCTCTGTCTAAGCAATACCACCCTTTCATTTTCCTCAGCCTTCTAGAACTCACCTGAATTTCTGACGATTCCATGATTCAGAACAGGATAGTGGAGAGTGCTGTTCCTCTCCTTGTGCTGGATGAAGTAGCTGCAGTTTCACTCACCTGTTCTTTCTTCCTGCTTACTCACCAGCTCTTGAGAGTTAGTTTTTAACTGGTGCTGGAGCTATTCACTGAAAAAATAAGTCATAGCTGCTGCCTGAAGAGGTTTAATTACCTACCCTGAACTTGTCTAAGTGCCGTTGTCAAACTGCTGGTGATTGGCCATAAGGGGACAGGAAGTACATTGCTGTGTATGACATCACAAGAGGTTTTCCCCCAAAATAGTGTCAAAACCTCCCAGATACCCTAAAATATGAATTCTGCACTATTTTCTGGGTTTAGGGCTTTCTGCTCTCCAGGGAGTGTTAAGAACCTGAAAAAAGGTTGATATTTTTGCATGCATATAATTTTTATTTATATATATATACTTATTTTAAGCTTTAGAGTTAATGTTATAGGTGTGAACTACAGGATTTCTGTAAACAGATATCAGTCAGCAAACTTCAGATGAGTCCTGTATACAGATTCTGCAGCTGAAAGAACGCAGAGAAAGCTTTTCCCTTTTAAACAGAGTTAAAAAGCTTTGTTGCATTTTTGGCAAGTGATATGAATTAATAGCTCTGAATTATCAGTAGGAAGTAGTTTATCCTTATTAGCCACTAAATGTCAGAAGTGGTGAAGTCATATTTATTTATCTGTTTGGATCTGCTTGGAAGACCAACTTGCAATTAAAATGAAGATAGATGATAATCAAACATACTACAGCATGTGTGGAAAGCAACTGCATCAAATCCAGGAGGCAAATCAGTCCAAGTGGGATACTGTGCCAAGCAGAATTAATTGAGAAACCTGAGGAAATGATCTCTGGCTAATTTGACATGTTGTCATTAGAACAGCTAAGTGATACATCACTGTGACAGTGTTTATCTGAAACAGAGAGGGGGAAAATGTCCTTCCAAGGCATTTTCTACGTTGAGAAGAAGGGAAGAGTGGTTGTAAGTCTTCAGTGTTTGCTCAGAGAATTGCCGTATTCACTTGAATGCTGCAAGTGGTGTGAGGAAAAGGATTTGGTTTGGGGAGTCAGAGTAGTTGTCTGGGAGTGAGCCAAGGATATTTAAGCTCAGTTAAGAAAAAAAAATGTCTTTAATGATAGGTGAAGAGGAGTCCAAGGAGAGATCTCATTAATGCTTATGAATACCTAAAGGATGAGTGTCAGGAGGATGGGGCCAGGATCTCTTCAGTGGTGTCCAGTGACAAGACAAGGGGCAGTGGGCACAAACTGGAACCCAGGAAGTTCCTTGTAAACATGGATTAAAAATTCTCAAATATTCTTCACTTTGAGGGTGGCAGAGCATTGGGGACAGGCTGCCCAGAGAGGTTGTGCAGTCTCCATCTCTGGAGGGATCCAGAACCTGCAAGGAGATGTTCTGAAGCTCTCCAGGCTGAGGAAAGGAAGATTGAGGAGAGGCCTTCTGTCTCTCTACAACTCCATGAAAGGAGATTTGAGCTAGGTGGGGGTTGATATCTTCTCCCAAGTAACAAATGATAGGACAAGAGGAAACATCCTCAAGCTGCACCAGGGGAGGTTTAGGTTGCACATGAGGATCAGTTTCTTTCCCAAAAGGGAAAGCTGCCCAAGGCTGTGGTGGAGTCAACAATTCTAGAGGAATTGGAAAGCTGTGGAGATGTAGTGCTGAGGTTTAGTGGTGACCTGACAGTGCTGGATTAATGGCTGGACTTGGTGATCTTAAAGATCTCTTCCAGCTAAAACAATTCTGTCATTCTGTGTGATTTACTCTCAGTGATCCTGCTCTAGGAAGGGGCTTGGATTACATGATCCCTTCCAACCCCCACCATGCTGGGATTCTGGGAAGCTGCAGAATCCTAGAAGTAGTGCTGAACTCATCAACTAGTGTCTCTAAAGCCTCAACTGAATAAAACTTCACTGTCCACAGTATATGTGGTCAGCTTAGGGTGGGAAGGACAGAGTCTATAGAGCCTTCTTCCAATTCCATTGTCTTTTTTGTGGATAGTGAAATTAAAGAAGGAAGTCAGTTTTGCCATGATGAAACTAAAAATATCTGTAGGGTGAATTAATCCCTATCAAATGCTTGAGTTGCATTCAAAATGAGGAGTGGAAATAGACTTGATTGCATGGCAAGTTGGTTGGCACCTAAAATAAATCGTGTTTGTCTGCTAAATATATTCCAAGGGCTGAAGAATGTTCTTTTGCTCTTTCCCTGTTAAAATGTGGATCTAGCAGTTTGTGGTAGACTTTCTGTTAATAAATTGTGTGAAAACACAAAAGCCCTCAGTACAGTATTTCAGCAAGTCCTTGAATGGAGAAGTGAGAAAGACAAGACATCTGTTTTGTTGGTTTTTTCCCCCTCCAGATGTGTGGGGGTTTTTTAACAGAAAGTGTTAAACAAAACTATTGAAGGGAGAAATTCTGCAGCTCTGGGGAGAAAGACCTGGGAATCCTGGTGGATGACAGGATGACCATGAGCTAGCAATGTGCCCTTGTGGCCAAGGCTGATAGCATCCTGGGGTACATCAAGAAGACTGTGGCCAGCTGGTCAAGGGAGGTTCTTCTCCTCTATTCTGCCCTGGTGAGGCCACATCTGGAGTACTGTGTCCAGTCTGGGGCTCCACAGTTCAAGAAGGCCAGAGACTTGCTGAAGAGGTTAGGGAAGGACAACAAAGATGCTGAAGGGACTGGAACATCTCTCTTATGAGGGAAAAACTGAGAGAATTGAAGCTTTGTAGTTTGGAAAAGAGAAGACTCAGAGGGGATCTCATCAGTGCTGATCAGGACTTAAAGGGTGAGTGTCAGGGGGATGGGACCAGGATTTTTTCAGTGATACTCAGTGACAGGACAAAGGGTCATGGGCACAAACTTGAACATGAGAAGCTCCATTCAAACATGAGGAGGAACTTCTTTACTTTAGAGGTGCTGGAGCCTTGGAGCAGACTGCCCAGAGAGGTGGTGGAGTCTCCATATCTGGAGACAATAAAATCCTCTCTGGACATGTTTCTGTATAACCTTCTTTAGGTGAACAAGCTTTGGTGAGGTGGTTTGACTCAATCTCCAGAGGTCCCTTCCAACCTTTACCATTCTGTGATGTATCTTCTGGAAACTTACTGCCTATGTCTGTCCCCTTTGTGCTTCAAATAGGCTGGGAAAAGGATGGCCTTAACTTGCAGGTTGTTTGGCAGTGCCCTGTAGAGAAACCAGGGCTTGTGTTTGCTGGTGGTGCTGAAGTCTGCTCAGTCAGCAGTGATTTAACAGATTCTGCAGCTGAGGAGGCTCTTGATGGGAGTCAGCGTGGTCCCTTTCTTTTAGGATGTAAGCAGAAGACAGTTTGTGCTATTCCCTTTCACATTGAAAGCCAGTATTCAACTCAGATCCTCCTGGGTTCTGAATGTTTCTTTTCTTCCTGGACTTTATTCCATGGGGAATAAAGGAAAGCATTAGGCTAGGCTCTCTTTGATCTTCCATGACAAGTTCAGGCTGCTTCAGCCTCTCATGTCTGTGAATCGAGAATCCTAAAAGTACTTTAAAATACCAGACCAGAGTGAAGTGCTAAGCAGTTCATTTCACTGGGAGTATTTCATTTCAGTGGTTTGTACTCTGACTGCAGGCTCAGTTGTAGTTGTGTGAAGCCAGTCATTCTCAGGAGCAGGATCTCCTGTGTGTAAGTAGAACTTGTATCTTTAAAAGCCCTTTAAAATGTCCTACAGGCCTTCCTGATTGGAGTATAAAGTGAGATCTACTTTTCTGCACGTGGTCCACAGCTTTACCTGCAAGCAGACCATTTAATTCAGTTGCTACCACTAAGAATGTATACCTCTGCAAACACAAATCTTGTAATGATCATAGAATCATAGAATCAACCAGGTTGAAAGAGACCTCCAAGATCATCCAGTCCAACCTAGCACCCAGCCCTAGCCAGTCAACTAGACCATGGCACCAAGTGCCTCATCCAGTCTTTTCTTGAACACCTCCAGGGACAGTGCCTCCACCACCTCCCTGGGCAGCCCATTCCAATGCCAATGACTCTCTCTGTGAAGAACTTCCTCCTAACATCCAGCCTATACTTTCCCCGGCACAACTTGAGACTGTGTCCCCTTGTTCTACTGCTGGTTGCCTGGGAGAAGAGGCTGCCCCCTACCTGTCTACAATGTCCCTTCAGGTAGCTGTAGACAGCAATGAGGTCACCCCTGAGCCTCCTCTAGGCTAAACAACCCCAGCTCCCTCAGCCTCTCCTCATAGGCTTTGTGTTCCAGGCCTTTCACCAGCTTTGTTGCCCTTCTCTGGACACCTTCCAGCACCTCAACATCTCTCGAATTGAGGGGCCCCGAACTGGACACAGTACTCAAGGTGTGGCCTGACCAGTGCTGAGTACAGGGGAAGAATAACCTCCCTTGTCCTAGTAAGCTTTGTATTAGTGTGTCCAGAGAAGGGCCATGAGGATGGTCAGAGGGATGGAGCACCTCTCCTGTGGAGACAAAAAGAGAGTTGGGGCTGTTTGGTCTGGAGAATAGAAGGCTCCAAGGAGACCTTATTGTGGCCTTCCAGTATCTGAAGGGGGCATACAAGAAATGTGGTGTTTGACTTTTTAGGATATCAGGCAGTGATAGGACTAGGGGGAATGGAGCTAAACTAGAAGTGGATAGATTCAGATTGGAGATTAGGAAGAAGTTCTTCACCATGGTGAGGTACTGGAACAGTTTGCCCAAGGGGGTGCTGAAGGATCATCCCTTTTAAGGCCAGGCTGGATGGGGCTCCGGGCAACCTGGTCTAGTGTGAGGTGTTCCTGCTCATGGTAGGAGGATTGGAACTGCATGACCTTTGAGGTCCCTTCCAGCCCTTCTGTGATTCTGTAACTCCTAAGGAAGGAAAGCTCTGTAAGACTAGATCACAATCAGATGAGATCCAAAGATTTAATGGTATAATTACCAGTAGCACTTGCAGGACATATCTCTCAAAGAAGGTGATGAGAACCTTAAAATCTGAATGTTACATCTACTAATTAGCATTTAGCTAAATGTTAAATCTGCTCAAGATGGTCCTTATGTCCTCCCAGCTGTACAGAAATCTTCTCTGCAGCTCAGTGGCTGCTTTATTTTCATTATCTTCCAAACCCATGCTCGGGAAAGGCAGCACCAGTCTGAATGAGGAAAGAAGTATGAACCTGTTGTGGACTTTTTTACAGCTGTTGTCATGAATCTCTTCTTTTGTAGCCCATCTTAAGAGTGCCTCACTTCTGAGAGGTTATTTCCTCTTGATTTCCTTTTTTTTTAATTCCAATGGTGAATTAATGGGAAAATTGTGTGGCTGTGTTTACTTAAATTCAGTGATATTGAAATGTCCTGTGTGGCTTTCCAGCATCACCCCCAAGAGTGCTTCGTCTGGGAAAAGGATTCTTAGTGTGGTGTTTTGTGACTGAGGCAAATTATAACTAATAATTATAACTAACTATAACTCTCCTTAATTTCCAGAAAATTGATGCCCAGGCCATTGAAGAATTTTATGGGTTAACATCAGACATTTCCAAAAACTCAGAGTCTGGATACATCCTCTTCTACCAGTCAAGAGACTAAGGCAAAAGATACATGTATACAAATAAAAGATTAAAAAAGGGATCAAGAGATGTCCAAATGGAACATATTTGTGACAGCAGAAGCAGCTCCTCATTGTTGCTGTAGGACCAGGACAGACTCAGCAGGGTGACTCGAGCCTTCTCCCTGCCATTTTGTGGAGGATTAGTGCTGACTGCCGTAACAAGAAGAGCTTTTGTTCCAGTTTTCTTTCTGGGCTTTTTTTCATACGTGCTATCTTCCAAAATCTGTGTTACCTCTACTTGAAACCTGGCTGCTTATTTGTTCATGAACTGAAGAAAAGATTTAAAAGTAGCATTGTAGAATTTTTACCATTTATTGTTGGCCTGAGGCTATACCTTGGTTTCTGCCATCGTCGTTTTTCTGTATTTTAGCAGAATGATTTCAATATTCAGTGTCAGCTGAAGGCATATTTTAGGATATGAACAGCAGCTGGTTGCTGGATATTTTTGGTGACTCAGACTTGAGAAGCAGTACAAAGCTAAGACATATTGGAAATGTCAAGTCTATAATTTTTATTAAAAAAAAAACCACACACAACAGACAAAAAAACCTCTCTGCAGCATTGTAAATTTGCCTGTTATGGTTTAGATAACACTACCAGCACTGTTTCTTTTTTATACTTTTCCTGTTCTGTCTCTTCCTCAGAAGGTATAGAACTTAATCCATATTCTTTTGAAGCAGTAGTTATTTTTGCCTCAAAGCCACATTTACTGCAACTTGAAGTGGAGCAGGAAAGCAGTTACCTTTTTGAAGAATCTTGTCTGGTAACCAGTTGCTGTAGAGATTGTGAAGTTAAAGCATTTCTTGGAGCTTTTTGTGTAAACCAAAAGTGCCCTCATTCTGAAACGGGATCTGTTCAACATTTCATTCAATGCAATGAGCATTTTGAATCTATGCTAATCCACAGGAACAGCGCTAATTGGGAAGGGTTGGCCGAGGGAAACTAATCCAGACAATCCACCCCTGTCTACTTCGCTCAGAGTATCGCTGAGAATTATCTGATCTAATCTAAACCAATATTTACACCAATGAATATTACAAGTTCAGTTTACACTTCATTCCAGCTATCTCAGATGTAGGTGTTTCAAAAGCTCAGAACAGAGTAACGCTCCAACCAAATACAATAGCTGCGTTATTAGCTTCATTTTGATTCCCAGAGTTAATTAACAGTCACTCAACTGAATTTGCCCCACGTTGGGTGCCAAATAAAAGATGTGGTGGTTTGGCTTCTATCCCGCCCCCCTCCCCCCCACTTTTTAGAAACACCCAGCTAACTCAGACAGGCTCTGGGAATATAAATGAAGCTATTTCTTTACAGCTATCACAGTATACAAGCAGATATGTACAATATATACAGTTATATCCAGAAATATACAAAGTAAAAATAATACAGAAGCACAACTCCCCTCCCAGAAACCTGAGTCCCCAGGAGGGGCTCTCAACCACCCCTGCACCTCCCCCTACCCCTCTCAACCTTACCCCAGTTCTCAGGAAAGAAAAGAGGTGCAGCCAAGAGCTTAAGGAGCAAGGTTAGTGGCAGTGAGGTTAGGGAGATGCAGTCCAGTCTGAAGGCAGAAGCAGAGTGAAGACAAAATGGCGAATGTTATCTAATGTTTACTTTCTTGTTCCCATAGCTCTCAGCGAGACTGTGAGAGAAGGAGACACAAACATTGTTTTCCTTTTTCAGCCAATTATCTAATTCTTTTCACCAGAACATTCTAGCCTGCTTCAAACTAGCACAGCCTTCAAGGTGATAAACATGTAAGAAGGAAAAGCAACCAACCCATCCTGACGTTGCCTTGCTAAATGTTCCTCCTCATCTTGTTGTGTCCATTTGGGAAACATAACACACCCCACCCCTAAAAATGCTTCTTGTTTTACCTCTCTAGGCCTTGCTTAACAGGGGAAATGATTAGCCTTTTGAAGACTGAAACGGAGGCGTTCTCTCTTACGTGTGTATATAAGATAATCTCAAGGGTAACCTGAAAGGAAAGACTAAGGTTGTAAGAAGCTTCAGAAAATCTCATGGTTTTGAGAAGTCCTGTTGCTGTGCCAAAGCTTGTCACAGCTGACTCTAAACTACCAGTGTAGTCAAGTATTTTCCTGTCCTCATCTTGCTAGGTGACACAAGAGCCTGTCCCCTGTGTGGTTGTTCCCAGTGCAGCTGTTCATGGTAATCGACCAGTGATTGTTGTTCTCCAGGACATTGAACTTATGCAATTCTGTGGCTTGTGCAGGATATCCAATATTTTACCAAAATATTGTCCTCAGGAAAACAGCATTTCACAAACAGTTCCTCGTGGTGGTTGTATGTATCTTGTCTCTTCTTGTCTTGACCACAAATGTAATGTTAGCGATTAACTCCTGTCTTCAAAGCGCAAATTAATCATTACCATTGTGCTGCAACAGGGTTACAGGTTCCATCTCCTCTTCCAGAAGATAAATCATGGACTTTGGCTTTTTAAATTATTTTTTATTATACAGAGTACTGTCATTTTCAGGGACACATTCAGTAACAGCGAGTTCTCTTCTCACCTCCTTCCTGTCATGTGGAAATCCTTCCTGGCTTCAGAGTCCTCTCCCCTCGGTCACACACAAGCTGAGTCTTCTCCTGATGACATTATCAGAAGACTGTCATCACTTTAATCTTGCAAAAAAAGGAAACAAAAGGACAAAAAGAAAAAAAAAAAAAAAAAAGAAAAGAAAAAGAGAGCACTGAGTTAAGAATAATCTAAACAGTAAGTACAGAATTGATGTAGTCCACTAGACCTGTATTTTGTATATCTGGTGAAAACGTTTTTAACAGATGAAATACCTGAGAGAGAGTATTGAAAGATATATGCTATAGATTAAAACCTGTTCCAAGTGCACTTTTGCTACAGATTTATAAGGAGACTAAAAGGAATTAAATTGGAAGAGAATGGTGTGATGTTGCTTCTGTATAATAAATGACCCCACCTGTCTCCAATAAAGGTTGTGTATGATCAAATGCACAGGGCCCAAGTGCTTCTCCTTGCATTTCAGCCCAAAGCAGAATGGAAAAGACAGTGCTTAGTGGCTAAGTCTCCTTAGCTTCTCCTTCCACGCTGGCTGGTGAAGTCTTTCTGACCTCACTTCACAGAATCACAGAATTGTAGGGGAGGAGAGGTCACCAGGGGCTGTTCCCCATCTCACTGCTGGTATCCCTGCATCTCTTTGTCATCTAAAGCTCTGCTGCTGCCTTTTCCTGTGATTTCCTTTCTCCTCCCTTTTTCACCCCTTGGTGCCAGGCTCCGTAAGACTTAGTCACAAATATTATCTGACTAATCTGGAACAGAGAGATTTTAGAGCAAAAATAGTACTGTATCCTTGGAGCTGCTCAGGTTCACTGCAGGACAGGTCTTTGCTGCTGTGTGGCTCATTGGAGTTCAGTTCTCTGTAGAGAAAATTGGATCAGAGGCTGCTTGTGTGAGCAGGAATTTGTGGGATTAGGTCAAAACGTTGATAGAAGACCACAAATGAGATTCGAAAGTGAGAGCTGCTCTGTAAAAATCACATTCTACCTCCAAAATATTGCCTGGGTCTTGTCCTCCTGGGTCATGCATTAGCAGTGAAGAGATGGAGCTAATTTTAGCTCTAGTGAGCATGAGTTTGACTTTCAGTACCTTTAGACAGAGTATTGCTCAGAATTAATTTTGTGGAGGGCAAACAACCATGCTCAGAACATCTGAGAACAATGTGTGTTTGCCTTTGAGTACCATAAGTTACAACTAATGTTAGGATTTGAGGGTTGGTCTTATCACTTCAGGTCTTCCAAACATCAGGAAGAGCTTATTTAAGGGTGGAACAGGCTGCCTGGAGAGGTGATGGAGTCTCCATCTGTGGAAGCATTCAGAATCCTCCCCTTGTTCCTGTGTGACCTTTTCTAGATAAACCGGCTTTGGCAGGGAGCTTGGACTCCTGATCTCCAGAGGTCCTTTCCAGCCCCTACTATTCTGTGATTCTCCAGCCACTGGAATGAGGATAAAGACCATCCCATAGTGATAGTCTCTGCTAACCAGCACACACACACAGTGCTGCTGTTTTGCTTCTCATTCAGAAGATCCCACAGTGTGTGTGGAGAGACTCTGCCCTTTTGACTCCAAAATCAGAGGTTGTTTATGAGTTGATGAGTGTTCTAGTTACCAGCAGGAGCTTTTAAAGTCACCATGCCAGCTTGGTTTAGTATGTGTTTAAAGCAAATCACATTTGATTGGTAGAAGAAAGAAAATAGAGTAACAAGGGCCCCTGAGACAAGTCAAACTTTCCCATTATGGTCCGCAGTGCTCGTCAGAAGGAAGCAATCCCCTGGAACCAGTGGATGTCCAACATGTGAAGTCCTGCTGGCGTTTGCTGCTGCTGCTGCACTAATGAGCCTCGAGGCTACTTCTGCCCGTGTCCCTCACACAGAATCAGCCCCATCTACTGAGTTTGTTTTCACCTCCCCAGCCAGCCTGATTCAGTTCCTGGAAGCACCATTGAGGTGGTGGCAGTGGAATAGCAGGAGGGGTCATCTTGTCTTCTATTCTGAAGACAACACTTTGCAAAGTAAAATGATCCTTTTTACCTTCTGTTCGTTTTAACTGGTCTTTGTGTCAGCATGTTCAGCCTGGAGAAAAGAAGGCTGAGTTCAGACCCTCTCACTCTACAACTCCCTGGAAGGACATTGGAGCCAGGTAAGCATCAGTCTCTTCTCCCAGGGAACAAGTAATAGAAGAAGCCACAGCCTCAGGTTGCACCAGGGGAGGTCTAGGTTGGACATAAGGAACATTTTTTTTCCCTAAAAGGATTGCCAAGCCCTGGCCCAAGCTGCCCAGGGCAGTGGTGGAGGGCTTTGAAAGCCATAGAGATGTGATACTGAAGGACATGGTTTAGTAGTGACCTGGCAGCCCTTCATCAGAGCACCTTGTGATATGTTGGTCTCGGGGGGTGGATGTGGTACATGGGAGATGATGGATGTAGGAAGAGATGTTCTCTGAGACCCATGTGGCATACTAGGGCCTGGAGCCAAGAGCCAGTGGCAGCTTGGACAAGTGAAACACAGGGGCCTAGAAATTGAGCGTGGTTTAGAAACCACAAAGGGAGGAGATGGACTTGAAGGGCAGAGCTAAGAAAGGATTTGTGAAGGCCTTAAAATATCAGAGCCCCTTAAGTATTACTCTAGGTGTGTTGGCCTAGATTTATTGAGGGCAAAATGCTTTTGGTGTCATACTTCTGAGAATTGTCTTCTGCAGCTGGATCCAGCTCTGGGAACTGCACCAAATCCAAAGCCAGGGCTCATGGTGGAGACAGAGGTGACACTGCAAGCTGTGTACAAGCCCCTCAGTCCTATCTGTGTCTTTCCTGGTGATTGCCAAGTCACAGACAGGGTGTGAGGGGAAGCTGCACAGGAAACAGAGAAGAGCAAGGATGAGGGCTGGGAGCTGCCTTTGGAGCTGTCAATCTCCCAAGATCCTCCAAGATCAGGAAGCTGAGGGGACACCTCACTCTGCAACTCCTGGAAAGGAGGTTGGAGTGGGGTGGGGGCCATTCTCTTTTCCCAAGGAACAAGTGACAGGACAAGAGGAAGTGGTCTCAAGTAGTGCCAGGGAGATTTAGGTTGGACATGATGAACTATTTCTTCCACAAGAGGATTGTCAAGTCCTGGACCAGGCTGCCCAGGGCAGTGGAGTCCTCATCCCAGGGTGGGTTTAAAAGCCATGGAGATGTGGCATTGAGGGACATAGATTAGCAGTGACCTGGCAGTGGTGCTGAGTTAGTGTTTGGACTTGATATTAAAGGCTTCTTCCAACCAAAACCATACTATGATATCTGGAAAGCATCAGATCTGCAGTAGTGTCTTTACTCCAAGTGTTTGGGGGGTGGTGGCAGGTGAAAAGTCTCATCTCAGCAGTACATCTCATTGCCACAGTGGGCAACAAAACCCAAATGGGTGAGTGTTTGACTGGGGCTGAGACACCAGCCTGTTGCCACCTGGTATTCGAGTCCAAGCCAAACTTGTAGGCCCCCATTCCCATCACCTGGACAAGCTGAGGTGAAGTACATCTGCTCCATTACAAAGCACTTCCAGGTCCTTTTTCTTCCACCTTTGTGCCAGCAAACCCTTAGCTCCCCCCTAACATGGGGACAGCAAATTGCATGAGAGTGTACATGGTGGTGGTGATGAGGAGAAGGGAAGGATTGCCACAAATAACCCCAAGTCCTCTTTTTGAATCCCTTTCTTAAAGTCTTCTTTTCAGGTTTTGAGTCACAATGTTTCTCCAAGCAAAAGGCCAGAAGTTTGGAAAACATCCAGGTTATGCCTGCAGAATTCTTTGCCATCACTTAAGCATCAAAAAGCCAAACCATGCTGGTACCTGCCGCCAACATGGATGGAAGAACAGCCTCAGCACCTTCATACCTCCATCCTTCTCTTCTGAGAGTGTTTGCTGGCACCTTCCAAAGCCTCCAAGCCAGGTGCATAGGATGTGTGGGGACAAGCTTGGGGTGGTGAGGATCAGAGAGCAAGTTGTCAGGCCAGGAAGGGGCAGTGAAGGAGGCGTGCAGCTGCCAGACTTCCACCATGCTGGAAATGTTTTCCTAAGGCACTAGCACTTTCCAACTGGAAGAGGAGATTTAAATCAGAGATGGGGAAGAAATTGTTACTGTGAGGGTGGTGAGACACTGGCATAGTTTGCCCAGAGAGATGGTAGATGGAAACACTCTGATTCAAAGTCACCATTAGGGCCACAGCAGTGAGGAAATGGCCTCAGGTTGCCCCAGGGGAGGTTTAGGTTAGATATTAGGGAAAATTTATTTTCTGCAAGAGTAGTCAGGCATTGGAGTTGTCAGGCACAGGGATGTGGTGGAGTCACCATCCCTGGAGGTCTTCAAGAAGTGCATGGCTGTGACACTTTGGGACATGGTTTAGTGGGCATAATGGTGTTGGGCTGATAGTTGAACTTTGTCTTGGAGGTCTTTTCCAGCCTTGATTCTGTGATTTGTGTTGTGTCAACATTGCTGCAGAGCAGCTGTGTCTCGCAACCCCTCAGTGACTCCCACCACCCCAGCTGCGGCTCTGAACATCTTCCTGCACCCAGCCTCACTGCTGGGTGGCTCACACGTCCCTCCTCCAGCACTGTCAAAGTTTACTCTGCTCTCTGGGGCTGTGAAGTGGGGGATGGGGTTCCCCTCCCCCTTTTTTTTTATTTCTGTGGAGGAAAAAAACCCCAAGCCCCAACCTCCAATTCACTTCCTCCTCCTCCTCCTCCTTCCCTGAGCGTGTTTAATCACTTGCCAGTTAGTCATCTTCCTAAGAAAAGCAAAGGCTGCGTGATGGCGAGTGACAGCTTCTGAAGACCTGGCACTAATTATAGCTCAGTGCTGTAAAATGTAACACACAGGGCCAGTGAATCTGGCTGGGAAGGAGCTGACTCTCCTCATGGAGGATCTGGGATGCCCCAAAATCCCCAAGCAGCTGCTCTCCTGTCCCTCAGACCCCTTCTCCCTCTCTGCCTTGTTTAGGGATGATTAACACCATCTTGGTTTGGATTTCATCTCATCCACTTCCACCCTGATTTTCCTCCAAGCCTGGTGAGAATGTTTAGGGAGATCTCTCTAACTTGTGCATCTTTGGTGGATTCAATTTCACCCCCTCGGCAGCCAGTGCTCTCCAAATTGTCTCTGTCGGCTCCTGCCTTCCCTGGAACCATGCAGGCAGCATCTCCTCTTCCTCAGGTGTGGGGAGAAGCCAGGCATTTCCTTTTTCTCCTCCCCTTCCACATCCACTCAAGCTTTTAGCTAGGCACCAGTTAATGCCACAGCACCCATGTAGGACCTGGACTGTGCACTGGGTAGCAACTCTGAGTCTGTCAGGGTGTTTGCCTCCCTGTTTGAACATTAGGATGAAATTCTTCACACTGAGGGTAGTGAAATAGTGGAACAGGTTGCTTAGGGATGTGTTGGAAGCTTCATCTTTGGAGACATCAATGGTCCAACTTGACGGGGTCCTGAGCAACCTAATGGAAATGTCCCTGCTGACTGCAGGGGGTTTGGACAAAATAACCTTTGAAGGTCCCTTCCAAAGTAGTGCATTCTGTGCTAAAGCTGGGTGTAATCCTGCTTTAGCAGGAGGGTTGGACTAGGTGATCTCCAGAGCTCCCTTCTAACTCCTACCAGTCTGGGATTTGGTGTCATATCTATGAACTGCAGGCTGTGATTCTGTGACCCCTGTGGAAAAAGTCCTGATGAAGGGATGTGTGCCAGGCTGGGCATCACCCTGGGAGCCTTGCCCAGATAGCAAACCAAGGCATTGGCCATGCCTTCAAAGGTCTCTTCTAACCAAATGCATTCTGTGATTCTGTGGTTCTAAGCTGACCTTTCAACCTGATGCATGCTAAGATTCCACAATCTTATTCCCACTTAAGGAGAGACAAAAAATCCATGTAGGGCCTGCCTTTGGCTCAAATCCTCTCAATCTCCCTAAATTTGCAGGGGCCAGGGCTGGGAGTCTGGTCCCCAACTCAGCACCCATGGACACAGAAGGGTGCAGCGATGGTCCCAAAAAGCAGGATCAGGGCTGGGCTGATTTTTCCCAGTGTATCAAGAGTGTTTTTTCCTGGATGGGGTTTTGTTTTCTTAAAAAGCCAAGCAGCTAAAAATAGCCCTGTGGTCGCTCACCTGCGGTATCTCGACGGGGAGCCGGCACTGGAGTGTGTGGAGCTGACCTTCCAAGCTGCAGCTCTAGCAGCATGGTCGCCTCTTGCTTCCACCTCTTGTGCTGGGCTATTTAAAGAAGCTGCTTTGCCTCTTGTGTGTCTCAAGAGTCACCTGATGGGGAAAGCAGGAGGTTGGTTTTGTTTTCTTTCCTTGCTGAAATAACCACCTGGCCACAGATGGTCCCAAGCTCTGGGGTTTTGGATCAGTTTTCCTTGAGTGGTCATTTAGTTACAGGATTACAGGATGCATCTGGTTGGAAGGGACCATCATAGGTCACTTGGTCCGACCGAGGTCATCTGGTCCAACTGAGTGGCATGGCCATAGAGCATCTCCCTCTTTGTCTAGGTCAGAGGGGATGTGAGTGTGGCTGTCCTCTCGGGGTTCATGAGCCTTGGGGTACAGGGACACCGTGAGACAAGATCTGAAGGTCAGAGACTTGCTGACACAGGATCTGGGCAGGTTTGGACTCAACAGGGTGGGATTTGGGAGGCAGACACTCAAAAAGGCAGGATTTGGGATGCAGAGATTCAACAGGGCAGAATTTGTGGGGCTCAGGCACCCAGTGAGGCAGATCTAGGGACAGACAGCCTATGAAGCCAATGGAGAACCACTGATCCCTTCTCAAAGTACAGAGGTTTGGGGTTTCCAGGGTGATTTTGGCCACAGCAGCCCTCCTGGCCCTAGGGACAGTGCAGTCTTCAGAGGGGGAGCATGGAGAAAACATTGCAGGAGAGGTTGTGCAGAGCCGAAGCTCATGTAGTGGGCAAAATATCAAAGTGGCCTTGACCCTGCTTTCTGCAGCTGGGACTGTAGGTGGCTGCTGCAACGCGCAGGGTAGCTTTCATGAGGACAACCCCCACCAGGGCTGCTGGCACTGGGCGCTGTGAGTGCCTAACAAGGTTGCCTGCAGCTCACCCCAGCCCTGGCTCTCAGCTGTCAGCTCTGCAGCACTTTGGCCAGATAAACAAGTGGTGAGCTCCAGGCTGTGCATTACCCTGATGCTGGCTGAGCCTCCTCCTGCTTGCTTCCTGCCTCTTGGGTATTCCTGTTGGGTCAGAGGCAGTTAAGTGGGGAAGGAAAGGGATGTGTCCCAAACAAAGGGCTTATCATGGAATTGTAGAATCATTAGGGTTGGAAAAGACCTCTAAGATCATCAAGTCCAACCTTCTACCCAGCACTTCTGTGGCCACTAGACCATGTCCCAAATTGACACATCTGCTCATTCTTTGAACATCTCCTGGGGTGGTGACTCCACCCCCTGCCTGGGCAGCCTGCTCCAATGCCTGACCACTCTTTGAGTAAAGAGATTCTTTCTAATATCTAATGTAAACCCTCCATCACTTGGTGACATTGCAGGCAGGAATGGCTGGACCAAACCCTCCACTAAGCCCAGGAAGAAGAGGAGCAGCACCCATCCTGCTCCTGGGTGCACCCAGCTGCATCACACCAGCAGCAGCAGCAGGTCCTGGAGCCACATGTGACTTGTGCTGTACCTCGGCATATGCTGCCATCCACACCAGCCTGTCTGCAAGGCAGACAGAAGAGAGGCTGGGAGCAGCTGCTTGGGAAGACTTGGCAAAGGTGGAGGCCCCAATGAGCCCCCACAGCCACTGTGCAAGGTTCAGGGTCTGTGCGCAGAGCTGGAGCCAGTGCCACCAGGGATTGATGGTGAGTGCCTGCACTGATACCCAGTGGGTTGGGCAGACAGGACTGGGGTGCTCGATGTATTGCTTCAGCCATGAGGCCATCACTCATCTCCTCTGGTGACAGCTGCTCCTCCCACTGTCCCCAGCCCCAGAGCTGCTCTGGGACCAGCTGTGTTAGAGGTTTTCTTGTGCAGAGGAAAGCTGTGGACTCCACAAAGCTTGCACCAGGCAGCTGAGGGAGCAGGGGGGTCAACAGCCTAGTAATTTCCCCTTCAAGAACATAGTGGTGCCAGCAGGAGTAATGCCCAAAATGCTTGTTCACTGTGAGAAGAGACCAAGCCCTACCTGTCTCTAACTTCTTTTCAGGGAATTGGAGAGTGGAAAGATCTCCCAAGAGCAATGAGGTTTCCTCATCATACCCAAGTTCTGCACTGAGAGAATTATGGAATGATAGGGATTGGAAGGGAGCTCTGAAGATTGAGTCCAACCAGTCTGCCAGAGCAGGATATCCCTCTCTGACAGAACCACCCCTAATCACAGCCTTGTGGCGTCCCCAGAATCAAAATTGTCCCAGGCTCAAGGTCCTGCCTGGACATCCCTCTAGCTCCACAGCCAGGGAACAAGCCCAGCATATCAAACCATGTCAAAAAGTTGGAGTGAAGCTTGGCCTGGAACAATTTGGGATGGTATTTTCTCCATCAGAAGCAGTGATCAGGGTGATGAGGGATCCTCTTCCCCCTGCTGCCATCCCTATAGCAACCAGCAGCCTCTTCCCGTTGAACAAGTGACTCATCAAACACAATTACACTGGGATCGGGGAAGCTGGTTGTGACTTCTTGTTCTGCCAAGAGAGCTGACCTCTGGGGGAGAAAAGTCTTGGAGGAGGGGAGAAAGGGAAATAGATGGGGAGGTGCAGTCCCATGTCTCACACCCTCCATCCATCCTACCACCCTCACCCTGCTTGGGGACTCCCAGGAGGTAAAGGCAGGCAGAGCAGATGAATAGTCAGGTGTAAGTCCCTTGAGGCTCTCTGCTGCTGGTGGGAGACAGAATGTGTGATGGGAGTCCAGCCATGAGCTCAGCACTGCCAGGTCACCACTGACAATCCTTCTGGGGAAGAAGTTGTTCCTCCTGTCAAACTTAAATCTCCCCTGGTGCAACCTGAGGCTATTTCCTCTTGTCCTGTTGCTTGTTGCTTGAGAGAAGAGTCCAAGTCTTGTCTATCTCCCACCTCCTTTCAGGGAGCTGCAGAGAGCCGCAAGGTCTCCTCTCAGCCTCCTTTTCTCCTGCATGAGCATCCCAACTTCCCTCAGCTGGTCCTTACCAGACCTGTTTTCCAGGCTCTTCACCAGCTTCATTACCCTTCCCTGGACACACTCCAGCACCTCAATGTCCTTGAAGTGAGGGACCCAAAAGTCACCCCAGTATTTGAGGTGTGGCCTCACCGGTGCCCAGTACAAGGGGACAATCCCTGCCCTGCTCCTGCTGGCCACACTGTTGGTGATCCAAGCCAGGATGCTGTTGGCCTTCTTGGCCGCCTGGACACACACTGGCTCATCTTCAGCTGCTATCAACCAGTACCTCCAGGTCCTTTTCAGCTGGGCAGTTTCCAGCCACTCTACCCCAAGCCTGAAGCGTTCACAGGCTTGTTGTGACCCAAGGGCAGGACCCAGCACTTAGCCTTGCTGAACTTCAATCCCCAGTCCTTGGCCCATCAATCCAGATCCGTGACAAGGAACTGCTCTGGGCAGTGGTGCTGAAGGAGAAAACAATGCCCAGAGGGGAAAAATACCTCCCCAGACCCCAGGTGTGAGTGTGTGGGGCTCAGGCTGAAGGTTGGGGAGAGACCCAGGATGCCAGCAAGCTCAGTGCCTGCGGTGGCTGTGGTGGTGCTTACACATGCCACCCTGCTCTCGGGGAAAGTCAGGGAGCCTTCCCCACTCCTGCTGAAATATTCTGAGGCAGAAATAGCATCTCCTGCATAATTGATGAGGAGAGGACCTCGTGTCTGTGCCCTGAGCTGGGAGAGCAAAACAGAGCCTGATGGCTGTGGGTGGCTGAAATCTGCCTTTGCCATGTTGTCTCTGTTATGAAGAATATTGGATCAGCTGGACAATTTGAGCTCCTCCTGGGTCCCATCCTGCTGGGCTGAGCATGATACAAGTGCAGGCAGTGGGATCTTCTGCTGTTATCTCCTGGGACTTGTCTTACCACCATTATATCTCATCCTCAGGGAATGTGTCCAAGCTCAGGAGATGCTCAAAAGGGAGCCCAGCACCATGACTCCACATAGGGTCCTGGAGTCTGGGCTTTGAATATCAGAAGCCAAATGTGAAATCAGCAGCTAGAGGGGACTGGCTGTGCCTGGGTGAGGGGATGTCAGAGCTGCCTTTTGCTTGACTTCAAAGCAGAGAATTTGTTCCCCAGCTCTGATGAAACCAAACATCCTTCCTGCTCAGCAGAAAAGGAACTGGGAAGGCTGGAGGCCCTTTGAGTGCTTCCACAAGGGGCTTTTCCCTGCTGGGTGGGCTGCCTGATGCCCCACCCTGTGCTAGCACATCAGGAGAGATTAGCACATCAGGAGGGATCAGCACAGGGTTTTAGGGCTTGGGACAGAGCACTAAATCCATCCCCATCAGCACACAGTGGATGCAGGTTTCTTTCAGTGCTGATGTATCACAGGGCAGCTGGTGGATTTTCTGCATGGACTTGGGGTCTTCCTGGTCCTGAGACCTACATCTGCTGAGCATCGGTGGTTATGGTGGTCTCAGAAATGTTGTGGTGATCCCAGAAGTGCTATGGTGTTCCCAGGGCAGGTACTGCCATCAAATTCCTCTGGAGCTAGTAGCTCCAAGCCTGGTTTCAGAGCACTGATGATGATGGATGGCCAGGAAACCCACAGGAGGGGAAGGCTGCTTGAAGGCTATCATTTCTTTTTAAAGTCTTTCTGGTTTTGCCCCTTCCAAAGGCACAGGAAACCTTCCTTACCCCTGTGCCACATCACATACGTTAAACTAGCAGGGAATCATTTTGGTAGGAAGAGGCCTTGGAGATTATTCAAGTCCAACCATTAACCCAGTACTGCCAGGTCACCACTAAACCATGTCCCCCATCACCGCACCTACATGGCTTTGAAACCTTTCCAGGGATGGGGACTCCACAACCGCCCTGGCAGCCTGGGCCAGGCTCTTCAACCCTTGAAAACCCTTTTGGAGAAGGATTTATTCCTTGTGTCCAACTTAAACCTCCTCTGGCACAACTTGAGGCCATTTCATGGAATCAAATTATTGTTATTTATTCATTATTATCACAATCATTTGCCTTAATATTTCACTTCTCATCGTGTGTTCCCTATGGCTTGATGAGTGGTGGTGTGGAGGGAATGCAGTCCCAGCTGCTGAGGTAGCCAGTGAACCACAGACAGCCTAAGAGGAGGAAAACATGGTGCAGAAGCTCTTTGTTTGAGAACAAACCACCTTCCCCCAGAAGCTCTGCTCACCAGAGCTGAGCTGACATATGGTGACACAACGTGTGCCAGCAAAGGTGCTCCAAAACGTCGTCCTCTGGCTCAGGCAAGTGGTGAAGCTTAAGCACTTGGAACAAAATCATTCTGGGTGGGAATCACAGCACTGAAGGAAGGAGGAAAAAAATCCTCCCTGTGGTTTAGCCTCAGTGTTTGGTGAGAATTGGGAGGGGAAGACAAAGCAAGCCTTCAAATCATATAGTGTTGCTCCTTCCCTCCTGGCACAGCTTGGCATTGCCCTTCTCACAGAACCGCAGAATGGTTTGGGTTGGAAGGGATCTTAAAAGTCATCTAGTTCCAACCAGGTCATCTAGTTCCACTAGGTCAGGTTGCTCAAAGCTCCTGGCCTTGAACACCTCCAGGGATGGAGCATCCACAGCTTTCCTGGTCAACTCAGAGAGGTACCTGTCTCCATGCATGTTCAGTTTGGGTTCTGTCCTCATGCAGGTTCCCGTGTGATGCAGGGATGCAGACTGTCCTCAAGCAGGGGTGGCCAAGCATGCCTCCAGAGCGTGACTTAGCTTGGGTTTGATGTGAACCCAAACAGCCTCAGTGTCCTTTTGGAGCAAGGGGCCCAAAACTGAACCAGTATTTGAGGTGTGGCCTCCCCAGTGCTGAGTACAGGGTGATGATCCCTGCCCTGGTCTCGCTGGCCACCCTTTTGCTGATCCAAGTCACGATGTTGTTAGCCACCTTGGACACCTGAGCAAACACTGCCTTATCTTCACTCAGTTCTGTGGTCCAACATCCCCAGGTTCTTTCCCATCAAGTAGCTTTCCACTGTATCCCTACAGTCCTCACACTAGGCAACCCAGAGATGTCTCCTTGTGCCATGGGAGCATCTTGCACATCTCCACAGCATGAGGTAGGCTGGGACCTGTGTACTTCAGTGCTGGAAGAGTCAACCATCATCCGCAGTTCTCCGAGAGGCACAAATAGGGTTGAATGGTGGTGCTGCAGAAGGGTGTTTGAGGTCATTTCTGCAAGAATGGCCCTCAAATGCACCCATTCCAGCTACTCCTGAGAGAGCTCTTTCAGCCAAAACTGCTTCTCAGCAAAGTCAGGTGATTTTATAAGCCAGACTCCTGCCTGCTTGCCACCACCTCCTCTGCCTTTTGGGTTTACATCACCACTTCCACCACCTAAACCCATCATAGAACCCTAGTCCTTCCTACTGCCAGGCTGGGGAGGCTAGAGAGCAGAATCCAAAGCAGCACCTGGAAAAGCCCCCAGCCTCTGAAGTCAGCAGCAGCGGTGAGAAAGTGGCCTCATTTCCACCTCATGTTCAGGGAGATTATGCAAAGCTCTTGAATGCAGGCCTTGACGTGCTCCCCAGCGGCGCGCAGCCCCCGACGGCCCCGTTTCGGGGAGGCTGACAGGTGCAGCACGCTTGTTTGCTACCCTGATTAGTCAGCACTGCTAATTATAGCCACGCTGGTCCTTCGTGGAGCTCCTCAAGCACTGCTGGAGTAATAGGGAACAGCAGAGGTGCTGCAATAAGGCTGCACCCACTCCCTGCAGAGAAGATGCTGGGGTAAATCTGGGCATGGATTTTCCTTGGGGTGTCTCAAGGCATTGAGCTTGGTTTGCTACATCAAGGCTTGCCACCTCAGCCATGGGATGCTCTGGCAGGGTGGGAAAAACTCATGTAATGCAGGGAGGTAGTGATGTTTCCCAAGGAAAAGGAATGAAGTGAGGGGGTTGGGGGGGGGGGGATGAGGGAGAATTGCAGCACATCGATTTTACTGTGGTTTTATGGCAGCCCATGTCGGAGAGTGGAGGATGCCCAGGTGGGTCGTTGCTGAGGAGCCAGGGAAGTGCCTCTGATGCCCCCACTCCCAGGGTGTTATCAGTCATTGGTGATGCTGTGGGGTGGCCTTCCAGTACCTAAGGGGGGTCTGCATGAAAGCTGGAGAGGTACTGCTTAGAAAGTCTTTCAGTGACATGAGGAGCAGAAACTGTTTGAAACTAGAGCAGGGTAGATTTAGACTGGGCATTAGGAAGTTCTTTACTATGAGGGTGATGGAACATTGGAACAGTTTGTCCAGGGAGGTGGTATGAGACCCCCACCCCTGGAGACATTCAAAGCCAGGCTTGATGTGGCTCTGAGCAACCTGATCTAGTTGGGGATGTTCCTGCTGACTGCAGGGGGGTTGGACTAGATGACTTTTTAGAGGTCCCTTCTCTGATCTCCTCTGCCACATCAGCCCAGCCCATCATCTCCCTCCCTCCCTCAGCTCGTGGCAGACGCAGCCAGCTATGGGAGTCAGTCAGAGCTGCTTGCCCGCCTCCCTTTCCCAGGCAGTGCGTAATTCCCGGGAGTGGGAGCGAATTCATTCAGCTTTTGTGGCTCAGCCTCCCTCCGCCCATCGCACGCTGCTCATGTCACTCGGCACCACCGCGGCGCGGTCACGCGGCCCCAGGTAGATGACGACTCAGGTCCCCCGGGACGGGGCTTGGCCTGATTACCAACCCAGATGCTCCAAACTGGGGCGATGGGGTTCAGCCAAAACCACCGAGCATCACCTAAATATCTTTGAACAGGAGCTGGAGATCCTTGCCGGCACGGAGCTCGCTGCACTGTGTAGCTGCAGCCTGGCAAGAGAGAGGGGGGATGAGAGAGTAAAACTGGAGTGTTATGAAACCAGCAGGAAAAGGGGGGAGAAGGTGTCACTGGAATACTGCAGATCCGGGAGCTGAGCATCCCTGCTTTGAAGATCCTGCTCCTGTGCTGAATCACAGAGATGGGAAAATCATTGTGGCTTTGGGATCGACTCCTTTTCCAGGCTGCTCCTTCTCCAAGAAGTCTGGATGGAAGGCTTGGGATGGGTTTTGTATAGTGGGGAAAAGGACAGACCCCCCACACCACCCATTTTTGGGCCCCCATGAGGGAAGATGGATAGCCCACGAAAAGCTCCCAAATGCTGATCCTCCCTCCTCATCCCAGCTTTTACACTGGATGGAAGTCCCAAAAGTTTGTCCCCTCTATCCCAGCTTTTGCACTGGCTAGAGGGAAGCCCATGTGGGGTAAAGGCTCTGGGTTGTACCGTGGGGTGGTACATCTGCTCTAGCTTGGCTGGACAAAGACCCTCTGAGCCCCACTGACTGCCATCTCCTGGGGGTGCAGGGAGACCTGCACTGCTGTCCCTGGGCATTGCCCTTGAGGAATGGGAATAACGAAGCCATACCATGCCAGATCACCCCCACCACCATCCCCCCCTTCGCTTCAGATCCCCACGTCCTGGTGCAAGAGGTAAAAATAGACCTTGCCCGGCCTCTTAGCGAGCTGGCAGGGCCTGGCTGGCACTCAGACTGCATCTGCAGATCAGGTACGGAGGTGCCTGACCTTGAGGAGGTGCATCAGGAGCGAGCCCATGAATGAACGGCGGGGGGCGGGCACGGGTGCGAGCGTGGGTGCGGGCGCGGGGACGCGCAGCCCCCGGTGCCCACGGGTGTGGATGGGATGTGGAGCAGGGAGCTGGAGCCTCGTTGTTATTCCGATCACAGCAGCTCTGATTCACAGGCTTGGATCATGAATATAAGTGAAGACTTTGACGTCAGAGTTGAGATTTATCAGCAGATCCAATGGGGCAGGAATATTAAGTGCCAGGAGATGCCAGCTAGCTGCCAACCGTATTAGCGATGCTTGCCGAGGAATGAGGCTTCACACCGAGGACTGGGAAGGATAAAAAAAAATCCAACACCAAAAGCCCACAAAAAAAAAACATCAAAACAAAACCACCAGAAGGAAGGGAAAGAAGCTGATCCTCGAGCGTTAAAGCCAGGTAAAACAACAACCCTTGGTGGTAGCGTGCGGGAGGGAGGGGGCAATGCAGCGGTAGAGCCTCCCCCCCCCCCCCCCCCCCAATCCCAACCTCCCCGACCTTCACACCTCCTCTGCCCAACCTGGGGTGGGGCGGGAAGGGTTTGCTCTATAATAGTGGGGGAAGCAGCATCTTGGCAGCTGGTGGCAGCTGGTTGGGAGCATCTTGCACCAATATTTTGGGAAAGATGGAAATGGGGGGAGGAAGGAGAAAGTTAACGCTGGCTTGTCCCTCACCGCTGCCTTCTCCTTTCACCGGCGGCTCCGCATCCATGCGAGGGCTGGACTATTAATAGTATTTATTTTCACTCGCTGCACACAAAAAAGAAAGGGCTGCGGGAGCGGGGGGAGGAGGGAGAGGAAACGTTTTGTGCTATAAATAGGAAGAAAAAGGAAAAAAAGGTAGCAGTGCTCCGAGGAAGGGAGGGAAGAGGAGGACGAGGCAGGGGTGCGCAGCGCCTGCGGTACCGAGAGTGCATGGAGGGGGCTGCCGACAGAGGGGGGCTGAGTTGTGCTCGGCCTCAGCCCGGCGGGAGCTAGCTGCCAGGGGTGCGTGTGGGGCGGAGGAGAAAGGGGGGTAACGAGAGCTGCCTGGGCCCGGGGCTGTGCGGGTTACTTCCCCGGAAAACTGCAGTCGGACTACGGGGTGGAAAAGCGGATGGGGATGAGTCCTGCGGAGGGAGAGGGTGGCTGGGTAAGGGGCTGGGTGTGGGGTGTCTTGAGGGTCGGGGTGGGGGTCTCTGGGACCCAATGCGGGGCTTGGGGTGAGGGTCCCGGATCTCGGTGCCAGGATTGCAGGCAGAGCAACCTGGGCTCGGTGCGGGGGTCGCTGCGGAGCTCCCCAGTTTCGATGTGGGGCTCAGTGCGGGGTCTCAGGGCACCGTTCGGGGCTTGGTGTGAGGGTCCTGAGGCTCGGTGAAGGGGTCCTCGGGGCCGGTGCGGGGCTCGGCGAGGGGCTTGCCTCTCCTGACGGCATCCCTCTCCGTCTCTCCCCAGCGATGCTGCACGGCCCCGCCGCCATGGGGGAGCCGTGGCAGCCGCAGCCGCAGCAGCAGCAGCGGCTCCCGGGGCTCGGCAACGCCTCGGAGCCCAGCGCTTGGCCCTCGGATGCGGGAGGGCCGGGAACGACGGCTCCGGGAAGCGTCGGCGGGGCCGGCCCCGAGCCCGGGAGCGGAGCAGGAGCCGGGGGAGCCGTCAGCCCCTGGGACATCGCTCTGTGCGCTACGGGGACGGCGGTGGCCGGGGAGAACGCTTTGGTGCTGGCCGTGCTTTTCTACACGCCGAGCCTGCGGGCTCCCATGTTCCTGCTGATCGGCAGCCTGGCCCTGGCCGATTTACTGGCCGGACTGGGGTTAGTGGCCAACTTCGCCGTGCGGTACCTGCTACGACCTCCCAGCGAGGCGGCGGAGCTGGGGGCTGCGGGGCTGCTGCTGGCCGCCTTCTCCGCCTCGGTCTGCAGCTTGCTGGCCATCACGGTGGACCGCTACCTGTCCTTGTACAACGCGCTGACCTACCACAGCGAGCGCACGCTGGGCTTCACCTGCGCCATGGTGCTGCTGATGTGGCTCCTGTGCCTGGGAGTGGGGCTCCTGCCGCTCCTGGGCTGGAACTGCCTGAGGGACCAGAGCTCCTGCAGCATCCTGCGGCCCGTCACCAAGGACAACGCGGCGGTGCTGGCCGTCACCTTCCTTCTCCTCTTCGCCCTCATGATGCAGCTTTACCTGCAGATCTGCAAGATCGCCTTCCGGCATGCCCAGCAGATCGCCGTGCAGCACCAGTTCATCGCCACGGCACAGGCCACCTCCACCCGCAAAGGGCTCTCCACTCTCTCGCTCATCCTCGGCACCTTCGCCCTGTGCTGGATCCCCTTTGCTATCTACTCCTTGGTGGCCGATTCCAGCTACCCCGTGGTCTACACCTACTCCTTGGCGCTGCCCGCTACCTGCAACTCCCTCATCAACCCCATCATCTACGCCTTCAGGAACCCAGACATCCAGAAGTCTCTCTGGCTGGCCTGCTGTGGTTGCATCCCTTCCACGTTCTCCTCCAGACCAAGGACATCCAGCGATGTGTGAGGACTAAGCACGGAGTGAGACATGCTCTCTTGCTCTTCTCCTCCTCCTCCTCCTTCTCCTCCTCCTCCTCCTCCTTTTCCCTTCTGTCGTTATTGTTTCCTACAGGGAGGAACCCCCCCAGCCAGCACATCTTGTTCCATGAAAAGATGGCAAAAAAGAGGGAAAAAAAAGAGAAGGGGGAAACAAAGAGAGAGGGTAGAATGAGAATGGTTTCTTTTAGAAATGTTATTTTCTTACACATTTTATTTTTTATTTAAAAACACAAAACACACACAAAAAAGGGGGGGAAAAGAAAAAGAAAATAGCTTAAAAAAAAAAAGGGTCTTCACTTGACAGCATTTGTCTCCTCTTGGGGTAAGGAGCCAGGGGAGCAGTGGGCTTGCCAGCCCTGGCTGGGTCGCTTTCACCCTCACCCCCTGCCCTGGGGCCACATCCCATGAATGGCAACCGCTGGGAAGGATGCAGGAAGGGGGTGAGTGTTGGATTCCCTTATCGGGGCTGGTCCCCACACGTGGGGTTGCTGTGCCCATTCCCCTGACATCAGGCCTTGTGATGCTATGCAATAATCAGAACAAGGGGTGAGGGGAGGGGGGGGCACTGCAGGGATGGGGAGGCCCTGGGCAAGTGCAGGGGGTTTGGTGGGGGGTGGGGGGCTGGAGGGGACCTGGATGGGGTGGGGACAGGATGCCTCTCTGTTTTATGTCGTTTGCAAAGCACTTTGAGAATCTGGCACTTTAGTGTGTGGATGTTGTTTTGAGCCGTGGCAGGGATGGGGGTACCCAGGGAATCTACCCCCTCTCCTCCTCCCCAGTAAAATAAATATGGGGGCTCACAGTGTGCAGGCAGTGAGACCAGCTGGGGTGTCCTGCATCTCTGAGGAAGCCAAGGAAAGGCTCTCCTGCCCAGTTCGGGGCCAGGGGGCGATGAACGCCCCTGGTTGCACTCACTGCCACACTGATTGTTTACATGGGGTGGGATTTTCATCCAAAGATGGGACTGGGCTTGCTGGGGTCCCCTGGAAGGAAGCCTCTGTAGTCACGTGTTATTCTGGATGCTACCAGTTTAATTTGCTTCATTAGAGAAGCTGTGCTACCTTCTCATTCTTGTCTCATGTGCTTTGTGGTGTTATTGAGACCATGATGAAGTGTCCTTTATCTTGTGCTTTATTTTGCTTGAGAAGTGGGATAGTGCATTCACTTACAAAGCAAGCAAGAGCAGCCTTCAGCAGGATGATAGGGATTGGAATGAAACATCTTGGGTGGGTGGGTCAAGGAAGAGGTGGTGGATGCTGCTCTGGAGCCCAGCATGGGAGCAGCTCAGGGGCTGCAGCAGGAGGTCTCTCACCACCCAGGTCTGGTGTCCCAGATGTGTTACTTTCCTTTGGGGAAAAATGCTGGGATCTCCATCATCTGAAAACCCTCCTGGAGGAAAAGGTCCTGAGTATGTTGGTTGATAGGTGGGTGAAGATGAGAGAGTGTGTGCTCAGGTGACCAAGATAGAAAATGGCATCCTGGTCTGGATCAGCAATAGTGTGGCCAGCAGGACCAGTGTGAGGATCATGCCCTAGTACTCAGCACTGGGGAGGCCACATATTGAATCCTGGCATCACTTTAGGGCTCTTATTCCAAGAAGAACATTGAGGGGCTGGAGCAGGAGAAGGATCTGGAGAACGGGTCTGGTGAGGAACAGCTGAGGGAACTGGGATTGCTCAGCCTGGAGAAAAGAAGGCTGTGAGGAGATCTTGTGACACTACCACACTAGTCTGTGTTCTCTGGAGGATAGAAATGTCCTTGCTTTGTGAGGCTGGGCTGGATTTGAAGGCATTTGATGGCTGGAGACAGCCATGACTGTATTTTCTCTCTGTATTTGTGCACTTGATCTCTTGGTCCTTAGAGTTAAGTGCACATGAGAAAGCTATGAATGTCCATAGTGTGCCTGGGGCTTGAGCTTAGTGTCTGCCTTAAAAAGGTGGCCAGCCTCTCGTTTGTTCTTTCCTTTCACTTCTGAGTACCTGGATACCAATGAGACAATGCTGGCTCAGTGTAGGTCTGAAAGCAGACAGATATATACATGTAGAAGTAATACAGGCATGAACACTTTGCTCAAAGTTCTTCTGGTTTCTGCAAGCACAGCCAGGTTCCTGCAGTTCCTTGGTGTGAAAACCCAACACAGAGGCAAGCTCAAACCATTGTGGAAATATTGTGAACATTTTGAAATGTATTTGCATGGCTCTACCTAGAAGAGAGGATTTGTTTCTTTAGAGGAAATCCCAGACTGGTGGGGATTGGAAGGGACCTCTGGGGATCGTCTAGTCCAACCCACCTGCTGAAGCAGGTTGCACAGGATCATGATATCCAGGTGGGCTTGGAATCTCTCCAGAGAAGCATACTCCACAACCTCTCTGGGCAACCTGCTCCAGGGCTCCAGCACTCTCACACCAAACCAGTTTTTCCTCCTGTTCAGATGGAACCTCCTGGGTTCTGGTTTGTGCTCTAAGGGAGACCTTCTCGAGGCCTTTCAGGGCTTACAGAGGCCAATCAGAAAGCTGGGGACAGACTTTTGAGCAGGGCCTGTTGTGACAGGACAGGGGATGATGGATTTGAGGTAAGAGGGAGATTCAGACTCAAGGAAGACATTTTTCACACTGAAGGTGGTGAGAGCCTGGCCCAGGCTGCCCAGAGAAGGGGTAGATGCCCTATCCCTGGAACCATTCAGGTTATTTGTGACTCTCAGCAACCTGTTCTGGTTGAAGATGTCCCTGCTGAGGTTTTAGATACCCTTTAAAGGTCCCTTCCCATCCAAACCATTTTATGATTCTATGATTCTACCAAGTTAGTAATGGTGTGTGCAGGGTGGGAATGTCCTGGCCTCCTCCAGTGCTGGGACATGTTTAGTGCAGAGCGCAGGACCTGACTTTAGTTGAGGTTGTGTTGCCATAAACATGAAGCTGCTCCCGTGAATGTAATGATGTCACATGTGGCTGGGGCACTGGAAAACAGAAAAGGCTTTCCAGCACAGAGAATCCTTTGTCGATTCCCTGAGGATCCAAAACTTCCACCAACAGGATGAAAAGAGTGAGGCAGCCCCTGTCCAGCTGTTGGGTGTTATGAGAAGGACAGAAAACAGCCAGAGTGTGGCACATCATTCTCAGTTTTCTGGTGTTGAACATACTGGAAAGCCTCCTCTGGCTGGGATGCCTCTGTCAGAAGTCATTAGGAAAGTTGAGGTCTATAAAAGCCATTAATGTAATTATTGTGCTTTTCAGATGAGGTCCAAGGGGACAGTGGCAGTTCTGCAAAGCACAAGGTCTTTAGCTGGTGGAAATGCACAGATGTCCTTTGATTTCCACAGTTTTCTCTAAGTGGGAACTGAGCCTACTTGGAAAGGGCTGGTTGGTGTTTAGTTGAGCAGACTTCCATGTCCTCACCTTGGCAAACAGCCCAGATGCTGCCATCCTACCTTTAAAAAGTGGGGTTTGCAAAAAGCTTTTGATCAAAGGTGGAAGGCCAGAGTATGGCCATGCTTAAACCCATGTCACTCCTGAAGCCTGCAGAAGCTGGGCTAGAGCTTCGAGGAGATGTGCGGGGGGTGGGTGTGAGCTTGTACAGTTACAGCAAGTCCTTGTCCCTGTCCCAGCATGTTTCACCTGAGAAACTAAAAAGACCCCAAGAGGCTAAAAACATATATAGACTTGACCAACCAACCAAGATGCTTAGGGATTTTAGTTTTCTTTCTGTTTTCTTCAGTTTGGGACTTCGAATAGTGAAAAATGTATCTTTTAAGCCAACTTCATTGTAGTAACCAGCAGGAAATATCTCAAGGGTATCTCAGGCCTGATGTGTGTGGCAGCCACAATTGGTTCATCTCCAACACAGGGTTTTGACTGAACTTTGAATAAAACCTCAAGAAACCATTGCTGTTCTCAGTAGGTGATGATGTACCTCTTTCATGTAGAAGCATCACATTTGGGGTGGGGAGGGCTCTAAAGAGCCACTGACCTTGGAAATGGCTTGTATTGGTGTGCATTGGCCAGCATTGACAGCTCACCTGGTTGTTAACCATTCATTAAGGGTCAACTTCTAACGGTCAGGAATAACTCTTCAATGTGCATAGTATTGCCTTGGAACTCCTCTCACCTGTGCTCAGCCTTTCCTCTTGGTGAGGTGGCAACAGTGACACCTTCACTTGTACCATAAGAAACGTGGCCATGGCACTTCAGGACATGGTTTAATGTCCACGGTGGTGTTAGGCTGGTGGTTGGATTTGACGGTCTCAGAGGTCTCTTCCAACCAAACCAGTGCTATGATTTGTACCTTTTCTGTTAGCAGTGCTGTCACCACCTGCACACTCCCCTGAGAGGCACTGTTCCCACTGTCCTTGCAGCCTGGGAATGGAGCTTTCCCAGCTCTGCAAAATTAAATATCACAGAGACAAAATGGATTTTCCACAGAGAAACTCAGAAGCAGAATGGGTGATCCAGAGCTCTTTTGTCTCTGACACTGAGGGATGTGACTAAGTTGCCTCCAGCTCCAAGGGTAACAGTTGCCTTCACAAACGCTGCTGGATGTCAAGTGTAATTGGGCATGAATCAAGGTGATTCCTTCATGACCAGAACACACGCAGGTTGGTGACCTTATTGCTGTATCAGGGACTGCTGAGATAAGAAGAGGGGAAATGGCTTTAAACTGAAAGAGTGGAGATTTAGATTAGGTATTTGGAAGAAATTTTCACTCATGAGGGAGATGAGGTTGCCCAGGGAAGCTGTGGATGCCCCATCCCTAGAAGTGTTCAAAGCCAGGTTGGACAGGCCTTTGAGCAATCTGGTCTAGTATGAGGGTTGGCAGTGGGGGTGGAACTAGGTAATCTTTAACGTCCCTTCCAACGCAAACCATTCTATGATCTGAGAGTTGGAAAATACCAGGCTTGTCTCAGGAAAAGCTCTTTTCCAGATGGGCAGTATCTGGCTAAGGATGAGAGGTAGTACTGACCACTGCTGGCAAAGCAGATGTCCTTTTGAGTCTGCTGCAGCCTGGCCTTTTGGCTCTGCTTTGCCTTTTATCCAGTGCCACATGGAAAGTGGTGAGGACTGGACTCCTGTCTGATGTCCATTGTGTCAGAATCAGGTCCCAGGCAGGATAAACAGAGGGCAAATCTTCTGGGTTGGTAGGGGAGGGATGAGTTTCTGGTGGAAAAGCTCAGCAAGAAACTCAGCCAAACTTGGGTGGCCAAGGGCCAGATCCTGCTCTGCGGTCACCAGCATGGCCTTGGAGCCACCCTTCAGAGGCTCTGAAACCCAGATCAGCCTGGCTAAGCTTCAGGTACTGTCTATTGGGGTCACCTTCAGCAGTGCAGATGGACAGAGTAGGAACTGATCATCCCAATTCCCAAGCCTGCCTCCTGCCCTATCTGCTTCTCAGGAGTGAGGCCATTTCACAGCAATTCAAGCAGCAACTTTTGTTGATGTGTTTTCATTTGCCTTTTTAACTTGACCAGGAGTGTTGATCTCAAAGAGGAAAAACAAATGTAGTTACCATCCAGTTCTGGTTCAATCCAACCCCTTCAATGCACTTTAGGAGCGAGTGGAAACAAATCAATGCTGTTATTGCACTGTATCTCTATTGTGTATAATATTATACATTCATCTGTAAGAATAATTTATTTTTACTACTGTAAATAAAACTGTTAAAGTGATTTGTCAAGAGGATATTCAAAAACAAGGGGAAGTAGGGGGCTGAAAATTAAAACCTTTGAAGATCTGGGCTCCTGTCCCAGGTATGTGCCATCCTGTGCATGTCTTGTGTTTTTATTTCAGCTAAAGCGAGTCTAGGACAGGTTTCTGCTCTTCCTCCACCAGGATGTTGCTTTCTATTTGGATTGGGATGAGCTGGTTGAGGATTGGTTGAGGATAAGAACAACTTGAGATGTTGATTGTAGGATTGGTACTGTGTCCATAGCCAGGGCCCTCTACACTAGGGCACAGACCTCATGGAGTGGGTCCAGAGGAGGGCCATGAAGATGATCAGAGGGCTGGAGCACCTCTCCTATGGGCACAGGCTGAGGGAGTTTGGGGCTGCTCAGTCTGGAGAAGAGAAGGTTCTGGGGAGACCTTAGAGCTGCATTTCTGTTTCTGAAAGGGATCTACAGGAAGGCTGATGAGGGACTATTTAGAAGGCCTTCTAGTGATAGGACAAGGGATGATGGTCTGAAGGTAGAGCAGGGTAGATTTAGGATGGACATCAGGAGGAAGTTCTTCACAGTGAAAGTGGTGAAATATTGGAACAGATTGTCCAGAGATGTGGTATAAGCCCCGTTCCTGGACACATTCAAGATACTTAATGGGGCCCTGAACAGCCTCATCTAGTTGGAGGTGTCCCTGCTGACTGCAGGGGGGGCTGGACAAAATGACCCTCAAGAGGCTTTTCCATTCTGTGATTGCCTTGGGATGAAGGAATGGCTCCTGCTGCTTGGAGCTTCCACGCACGAGGACAGAGACCTCGCTGCCAGCCAGCTGCCCTGGCTGCCCAGGCAGTCAGGGATTAAACACCCAAAGGGAATTGATTAATCCTGCAGGGCTGCCTTCTCCAAGTGAAGGGTTGGAGAGATATCAGAGCTTGCTGCTTCTCTCTGTGCCCAGGCCTCTTATTAGAGACGGGAGCATCACAGTGTTCACAGCAAAGGGTCCCAGCGAGGTCAAGCTGACAAAAAGCCAAACCCCAAATCTACTTTAACCTCTTAAAATCTTTATTCATTTTTCCTTTTATTTTATTTTCTTTTTTTTTTTCTCCCCCCTCGTTTTCTTTTTTAATCAGCAACATGCATAAAGTGGCAGGAGTTTGGGATTAAGATGACATCTGTTGAACGAATGTAGTTACAAGCGGCACTTCGAGTCGTTCCAGGTTCCCTCTCTACCCTGTACAGAAGCCAGCTCCGCGCTGCGACCGAGCCAGCGTAGTCCCGACCTTTCCGTCATCGTGTCACGACAGGCAGAACCCACAACACGGGGGGGAAATACACTTGTTCACACGTAGCGACTGGGGATGGCAGATAGATACAGGCAGCAACATCTACTCACCTATGACTAAGTGCACGTGGCTAAAGACCCCGAGAGACAGTGAGAATCTTCTCCTTGTAACGTCGACTACAACAGAAGGGAAACCGAGCCATGGCCCGCTGGAGGTGACCTCCCGCCGCGGGAGTGCCGCGCATCTCCCAGCAGCTGCTTCCACCAGGTGGCAAGTTGAAGGAAATTACAGGTAATACTTCTACTGGTAGTAAAATACGAGCCTTTTGTAGGAGCATCCAGGCAGACCCAACAAGGCTGAGCCTCCCAGGAAGCCAGCAGCAAGGTGCCACCTCCCTGTCCCTGCTGTGCCACCCCTGCGGAGCTGGAGCAACCTTCATAAAGACCATCCCCCAGCCCCGGCTCTGCGCTGTACCAGCATTGACCAGCTAGTGCCGGAGGAGGAGAAAGCTGCTTTCCAGATCCTTAGATCAAGCTGGCTGTTCATGAGTGCTCTGTTTTAGGTTGCCCCAGTGCTCCTGGGGGTCTCCTTAACTTGGAGCTGATGAGTTTAGGTAGTGCAAAAACCGTTTTGAGGTGTCTTAGGTGCTCCCAGCCCAACCTGTGCTAGCCTTGCCCCCAGGCTGCTGGGTGCAGGACATAGAAGATGATCCTCACCTGCTTCAGTGTCCCTCATAATAATGCTTTTGTGGTGCTTGAGCTCCTACCACTCTGAAGGTGATCAAAACCTGGAAGTAGAATAGCTCCTGTCCTGCCACAGCAGTTGGCATTACCCCAACAGCTCTGTGCTGGGACAGGAGAATGAGGACGATTGTCCCACAGCAGCAGCAGCAACACAAATACCCTGGAGCAAACCTACCAGCAAGTGTATGTTCCACAGCAATGCAATGATAAGGTTTGTCCTCTTCCTGCATGCTGACCACATCCTCCTGGGCACTGTCCCCATGCCCAGGGTGCAGTGTTTGCATGTACACCTGAAGACACCTGGTTGTCAGAGCAGATCTTCCTTGGAGTGGTCAAGATTGGAGGAGGTGGTCAAGATTGGAGGGAGAGCTGCTCTGAGACCTGCTCCCAAGCTGCTTCCTTGCTGCCAGGCTAACAGCCCATGCACAAGGAAGGAGGGATCCCAGCAGATACCTCAGGATCTTGGGCTTCAGATCTCCTTCAGGGTCCAGCTTTCCACCCAGATGAGGACAGACTGAGCCTCAGAAATGCTTGGAAATGCTCTCCTCACCCCCAGCTCAGTAAGCCCACCTGCTCCATGAAGCCCTGCACTCCTCAGCCATGCAATGAGGACCTTCAGTAAAGGCACTTGTGTCAGGAAGGAGCTGCCAGCTGTAGTCCTGCTGATCTGCTGACAGGAACCCCAGACCTGAACCCCACGTGTGACATGCCACAGCCAAAAATGGAGGGGAGGAAAGTGCCAGCAATGTTTCACCATCCACCCAAACCCCTGTTTGGCTTCAGACTCACCTGGGCAAGTCAAGTGGCCCCAAAATAAGAAAGCCTCTTACGATGAGGAGCCACCAGCCTTGAAAAGCTCCCACAAATACATTTTGGACAAAAAGGGTTTCTTTTTTGTAGGAATTTGGTCTCTTTTTTCCTAATCTGTTCTGATCCGAGATGAAAGGCACCACAAAGAGAGGCTTTGTTTGTGGAAACTTGCCAGAACTAAAGGTAGACCTGAAACATCTCAGTATAAAAATAGCTTTGGTGGAGGTTATGGTAAGAGGGGGGTGTCAGTGCTCATAACTGTGGCTTTTTGAGGCTTGGCAATGGGTTGCAACTAGGTGATCCTTAAGGTCCCTTTCAACAACCCAAACTATTCTTTGATTCTGTGAAGGATATGACTCTTGCCAGTGGGAAATCCACAGCTCCTCGAGGGGCACCACAGTAACATCTTCAGGCTGCAGTCCACCTTGTTTCTAATGTGAGATTTTTATGTCTGCTCTTTTCATGGCAAGAAGTGACTTGTTATGGGGCAAGTGTGCCCAGCTGTGGCATCAGGCTACACAGGCACCAGTAATAGGTGAAAATCAATGGAATTTGAAACACCTGAGCTGGGGGGGGACCTTCAGAGGCAGAAGTTCTTCCTGCTGTGGGGTGAAGCTCATCTTCTCCCTGCTCTGCTCTTCAATGCTGGGTTCTTTGGAATTTGTTTTCTGGTGAGGCTGCTCCTTTTTCTTTTTTGTTAGCTGGGAAGCACCATTAGGTCTGACTTTCCCCTTGAGGTCCAGGAGAAGGGGATGGAGTAGGCTTTCCTTCTGGAAATCACAAGTAAGTTGTTTGTGTTTTGCTGGGGGGGGGGGGGGGGGGGGGTAGGGGGTGGTGTGGTTCTTTTTTTGATTGCTCAACTGAACTGCCTCAAATCAAAGAATAACTTTTAAGTTGTTCTGCTTAATGCACCAGCGTAGTTCAGGCAGTGCAGTCTGTGGGCTGTGAATGATCTGGATGAGTAGATTGCTGGAGCTGTGTAGCAGGTTAAGATCTAACACTCGATTTGGATTTTGAGTTATAGATGAGAGAGGAACTTTCTGGACGTTCTTGTGAATATAGATTGAATGAGCAGGGCATTGGTTGTAAAAAACTAACAGCAGTGCAATCTCTCTCATTCACTGGTTTGCTAGGAGGGGTAAACCAGCAACAGGAGAATTCTCACTCCTTTTTGACTTTGCTTTCTGCCTTCTACCTCCTCCACTGTTCATCTGTGCATAACTGAATACCAACCTTGACTAACCAGATAACATGTGAGATCTTGCTGGTTTTCTGTCTCGGATGGGGAGAGAAGGAGGTGGCATTGCCCCCTTGTGAGGTTTCTTTGGCCAGGGAGGAGGATTGGATTCTTGTATATAATTGTAAATATATTTTGTATATATGCTCATAAATTTATCTTGCTTCCAAGTCATCTGAACTGGTCTGGCAAATATTATTTGTGGGGTGAATTTCCCAGCCCACCACAAACTGCTGCCTTCTGACCATCAACACACAGCAGTAACAGCTGCTCATCCTGGTTTTCTGCAGTTAATTCCCTCCCAGGTACCTTTTAGCTGCGTTGTAAGCAAGGGTCAACACCAAAACCAGAAAAAGGGCAGCAAAGCTGAGGGAGAGCACGAGCAGGTTGCTTGTGGGCAATGCTCTGGGTTGTAACCTGCTGGGCCAGATCTGCAAATGGAGGTGCTGCAAGTCTGTATGGGGGGATGAGGCAGAACTACAACCATGCCAGGTTTGAAGAGATACGCTACAGGCATTTCCACCATCCCCATGCTCAGCACGGGGCCACAGACTGTGCTCCTCTCTGGTGTTTGCCTTCTTGCTTCTTAAAGACATGGTAGAGCCTCTGTGACCTGCTTCAGATTCAACCCCTTTCTGTCCCAGCTCGATCTCATGCTTTGACTTTGTTCCAGCACATGGATGGAGAACAGGTTTATTCTCCCCACTGCCCTTTGCTGCTCTGCAGCAGGTTTTGCCTACCTGAGGATACTCGTGTACAGAGTGGTGGGAGCATAACCAACCTGAAATGCTACCTTTATCTTCTATTTTGTTGGGTTTTTTTCTGCCCTGCTCATCACAGAACAATTTTGGTTGGAAGAGGTTTTGAAGATCTTAAAGTCCAACTACTACCCCAGTACTGTCAGGTCCCCACAAAACCATATCCTGCAGCAAAACACCTGCACAACTTTGAAACCCTTACAGGGATGAGGACTTCATCACTTCCATGGGTAGCCTGTGCCAGGGTTTGACAACCCTTTCTAGGAAGAAATTATTCCTCTTGGCCAACCTAAACCTCCCCTGGCACAAGTTGGTGCTGTTTCCTCTTCTGTCACTTTCTATACTGCTAAGTGCTGGAATTACCATTGGGGTTCAAGTCACCCAGGGCCAACCCAGTCCCATGGCATTGCCACTGTGGGAGAGGTGTGCAGGAAAAGGTTCATTAGTGCTTGGGCTCACATGCTCTGAAACATGATGACCAAGAGCAGCTTTAAACCTGTTCTACTGAGAGCAAAAGGCTAGAGGGACCTCTGAGTGCTGCTCTGAAGGTGGCACCTGTGGGAAGATAGCTATTAGGAGGGGTGCCCACGGGAGTGTAAAGCATCAGTGGTGTAGCATTACCTAGTGCTACGGAGACAGCAGTTGCCTCGGGGCACTGTGCCAATGTAAGACAGACATTAATACTGACAATGGCACATCAGCGGTGCCTTCAGGGAACACCACGACCAAGCACCTTCCATCCAGGTCTTGCCTGGGGATTTCCTGCAGTACGAACCTGCAGGCTCTGCTTCAGTCTAGTGACAACACCACGGTGGTGTCTTCCTCCCACCCTGCCTGTGGGTATGGTACTGGGGCAAACCCCTCATTGAGGTTTTTGACTCTTTCCTTTCCTCCCCCAGCAAAACGCAGGACAGTCCTCACCTGGGGAAAGCAGAGCTTGGGTGAGTGAGCCTAGAAAACCTGGGGTTTGTTAGAGGAAGCTCAGTCACCACCACCCTGCCCCCCTTGCTGATTCTCCAAAAGAAATAAATACTTCAAAATCTAGGCCTGGGTCTAAGTACCAAAAGGAGGACACTTCCTACAAGCGAGGAGAGCATCACAAGAATTGTGTGGGCACCTCTGAGTGCGGGCAGGTAGCTGCAGCAGTACACCTGGACGAGTGGCCTATCAGTGCATGGTCAACCCAGAGGAGCAGAGATGTGCAGGGACTGGGAAGGGACCACCCCAAGGGCATGGCAACTCCTTCAGAGATAAAACTCATACTTTACTCAGGCACTTCTGTGTGGGGTTAGTGGAGGGGCAGGGGAGCCCCCACCGCTGCCATCAGCGAGGGGATATGGCCGTGGTGCTGGTAGTGGGGTCACCTAAGGAAAGGGACAAGAGTTCTCAAGGTGCTGCTGCCCAGCTGAGGGTAAATTCAGGGATGAATGAGCAGTTGAGGCTTCTAAAGTGCAGTGCAGGTTATATGGTCTTTGCTGTTAAGTGTAAACTCCTCAGGACAGAGTCCTTGTCCTTACTTTTATATTCTTCATCTGTAAAGTGACATGCCGACTAGGAAAATCTCACCCCTAAAGCACTACTGTGGGAAACCAGGAATAGTGGTGAAAGGAACAGCCTGTTCTGTCTTTGCCATCGCTTCCCACCATTCTCCCATGATGGGGAATACTCCCTGTGGCCTCCCATTGTCTACCCACAAAGAAACGACACAGTGGCCCTGCTGGCCACACACCTCCAGGGGAAAAAAAGCACCTTCTGAAATACTGCTTCCAGTGCACAACCTGCCTCCCTCCAGGCATCCCTTCACTGGTCATTAAAGCTGGGGCGTTAACACAGGCTCTGTTCTCAGCAGAGGCTGCAAAGCTCTCCTGTTCAGACTGCTGGCTGTCCTGGGAGGGGGTGGGTAGAAATTGCTGTGAGGAAAGTTGAGGGCCTCCATGTGAACGGAGCTCGCTGGAGAAGCTATGTTGGGCCTTACATTCTTCACTAGAATAAAACCTTCCAGAAGTAAAATATCCTACAGCAGCTCCTGCTTGTACAGCCCTGATGCTTGCTTCTCACAGTGTCACAGTATTATTAGGGTTGGAAGAGACCTCACAGATCATCAAGTCCAACCCTTTACCACAGAGCTCAAGGCTAGACCATGGCACCAAGTGCCACGTCCAGTCTTGCCTTGAACAGCCCCTAGCTCTCTGTCCAGGGTGAAAAGTTAGAAGCTACCCAATACTCTCTTCTGTCAGGATATTGATCTTCTAAGAGCCACCTGTGCCAACAGCCAGCTCAAATGTTCACTCAGAATCAGGGAGGCACTGAGAGCACAACAGCAACCTGAGCCAGAACATGAGCACCGCTAGACTTCCACCGACCTTCATCACACCTGGGCAAGAGCAGACTTCACAACTGGGGTACTGTGGGCATGCCAGTCCCCACTATGTCCCTTTTATAAGTCAGAGATGTGCAAGCTGCTCCTGATGGCTCTCAAGGCCCTTCAGTTAACATCTCTGTGCAGAACCAAACTGGTTTATTTTCTCTTTCTCCATCTCTGGTGTTCCTTTGCACGCAATACTCCTTCCCCTGTTGGCAGTCTTATTTATTATCTTAATCTATCCCCATAAAGTGGCAAGTAGGAGAAAGCAGATCAAATGAAAAGAGGAGAGCTCTCAGGAGATCAGTTGGGTTTGTTAACAGTTTGGCACTCTGTGATGATCCATTGGCAACAAAGTGCCACCGCAGGATTCTCAGCGTGGAATATGATCCCTTAAACACAGAGGAGAATCTCCTCGGCCCACTTCTGGTACGCTTGGGAGAGGAGGGATTGAATCATCTGTGACCTGGATGGTATTTTTAATGGCTGCCAAGTAGATAAAACATTTAAATATTCACTTTCATATCAGGCCACAGGAGGATTCCAGCGTTTTGGGTTGCGTAACGCGGCACAGCCTACTTTTGGAAGAGCCAGCAGAAATGGGCCCAGACGTACCAGATGCTGAGAGTTGCAGCATATGGGTCAGACACACAGTGCTAAGTGCTGTGGCCCAACCCATCCCAGAAGAGCTAACCCAGAGCAGCCCGACCCAGGAGTTGGTGTTACATGCGTTGGTCACGATCACCCAGGCAAAAGACAGATGAATGGACCCAAAAATACTGATGGTCATCCTCAAAAGTGGCTGAGTCCTTCAAGAAAAGGCACTGAGGATTTTGGGCTGCCAGCAGAGCTGGTCTTGCAGCAACGGTTGTGTCATCAGATGGACACTCGTAGTGCCACCATGTGCTTGTCTGCGCTGTGGCACTGCTGGGAAAGAGCTGGGAAGAGCAAGCTGTGCTGTGCTCAGACCAGAACTGGGTGCCCACAGCTCACACAGGTTGTTTCTCCACCAAATACACAGTGTCACAGTAGCAGTGATTGGAATGGACCTCTGGAGATCATTCAGACCCTCCCCTGTTAAAGCAGGACCACAATGCCTGGGCAGGTCTGGAATCTCTGCAGAGAAGGTGACTTCACAACCTCTCCAGGCAGCCTACTCCATCACCCTTGCAGCAAGATTTTCCTCAAGTTCCTACACAGGACAGCTGAGCAATAAGCTCCAACATAGACATCTCACTGGGGAGATGGTAGCCCCATGCCTGCTAGCAAGAGAGCTTCAGTGGAGCTGAGGAAGTTCAGATCCCTGACGTCCTCAAGCTGTGGGCAGTGTGGGAGGTTATGGTCCTGCCAAGCTGCTTGGGAGTGGAGCATGTGAAAAGGGTTTGTCTTACAGAATCATGGAAACATCCCTCAGGATCACCAAGTCCAACCACTATCCCTACTCTAGGGGATTCACCCTAAGCCATTTCCCCAAGCACCACATCCAAATGACTTTTAAACACACCCATCCAGGGTTACCACAAGTTGTGAACTTCCTCAAGCAGGATACAAATGGTGGGGATGTAATGAGATGTCCAAAGAGAAGAGGACTATGTAAGAGCATAAAGGTGTGAGGAAATGGAGGTGAACCATGCACCCATGAGGCTCCCAGCTGTCCATCTGCCCTGCAAATGTGGCCTGTGGTCAAGACTTGAGTTCCATGATTGTCAAGTGCTTTGCCATGCAATGGCATCGACCCTGATAGTATCACCATTGTGTCTATGTTCATGCCACCCCACGACAAATACTGCCTGGTGACTGCTTGAATATTGCTCTGGTCTTTCACAAGACATTCTTCAGAGCTTGCTTCAGGCCCAAAAGCCCTGGGCAAGGAAAGCCTGTTGTGGGGATCACAGGGCCTCTCTGCCTGCATGGAGACACCAAGCTTTAGCCAAAAGCTTTTGCAGACAGTTCTTGGTATCCCAGAGGGTCAGTGTCATGAAACAATCTGGTGAGCATCAAGCATCAGCAATTTCCTGGTCACCTGTAGTACACCATCTCCCTGCCTACTTTGGTGCCTCAGTGCCTGCTCTGACAATCAGCCCTGCTGAAGTCAAAGGGAGCTTTCCCTCAGGAAAGAAGAGGGTAAACTAGGGGATGTGGCCCATGGTGGGGCACTCACCACCAAAGCCTTTCCCGGTCACTCTCATCCTCTCCCACATCCATCCTACTGTTCCTCCATTTGAGCCCCACACTTGGCACCACAGCTCTCGTCTGAGATGTGGAGATGCAGGTGTCATGTCTGAGAGACAGGAGACAACAGTCTCCTTGTGTTTGTCAAGAGAAGGGAGAGCTCCTGGGGGTGTTTCTCAGCAGCTGGGAAGGGGCCTCATTGCATCTTGCCACAAAGTGAGCACAAGCTTGGAGCATCATTCAACAGTAGCATTTCTCAGAGGGAATTTAAGAGTGGATCAGCCTTGGAGCCTGTTGGGCCCCAGCCATATCCTCTCACCTCTTCTACAGGTCTGGTCACTTCTAGTCAAAATACTACTTCTGTAGCTATCATCTTCATGGCTACTGGGAGAGGTGGGCAGGTGAGCTCAAAGCCCAGCTTCTCCCCAGAGGACATGCAAAGTGGGGACTTGGCTTCTGCCCATTCAGAGACTTGTGGTATATAGGAACAAAACACCTCAGGATGCTGTGTCAGGCAAGTGTGGCTGGTCCCAGCCAATTTTGTGCTGGTGGAGAACCTCTTCCAGCTCTCTGTAGGTTCTTATTCCTGGCTGTGATATTTTCAGTATCCCTCACCCCTTCCCTCTGCCTTCCCACATCTCCTCCCTTCGCAACTGTGTGAAAAACCTTCAAGGAAGGACAGTCAGAGACAGGGCAGGATTAGTGCCATGGTCTGAGTTATCTCAGTTGTAAGGGTGCAGTTTGTGAAGTTGCAAAGTGCAGGCTGAGAATTTAGCTCAAAGCAGCATTTTGGGGTTGGTTGTTTTGTTTTTAACTAGCACTGAAACGGTGAAGCTCTAAACCCAAGGAGAGCTGGGCTTGAGGAAGCTCCATGGGCACTTCTGCTTCCCTTTTCTCCCTAAAAACAGCATGTGTTGAGCCTCTCAAACTTCACCCTTTTCACCCAGAAAACTGGTCCTAAGGGTGGATATTAGCTCAGGACACCAACACCTTGGTCTTCTTCAGGGAATGCCAACACAACTGTGACTACCTGAGTCATCTGTGTGAACCATCAGTGATCATGACTGCTGTGAAATATGCTGTATTGCTTTATGAGGAAGGGGACTCCTGCCCATAAGTAGTTTTTGGAGCTGCCTGATCCCACAAATGTAGGCAAGCAGATCATCTCCAGACTAAGTGCATGGCCCATGGTGGCACCAGTTGTGCAATCAGGCTGCTTCTTCAGGAGCTTCTCATAAACACATTTAACACCTGGCTGAAAAAGCACTAATGCCTCTGGGTTTCCCTTCTCTAGCAAAGCACACTCTGGTCTTGCTCCAGGTGTAAACCCAGACTAATCCTACTAATAGATTTTCAGAGCAGTTTTGAAGTCATTACACGTGAAGGTGCTGCTAATTTCTGATCTCACTGCCTCCCAGGCGGATCCTACCAGTGCTGCTGCTGCTGCCCGAAGGGTGCTGGACATGGTGTACAAGCAAAGCTCCTGAAAGAGTGGGGCCACCTGCACTTGTTGGCATTGAGGAGTGGGGAAGGCGCCTATACACACCTGGGACAGAGCTGGGAGCTCCGTGCCAGCCCAGCCCCGGGCCCCTCAGTCCGACCACTCGTTATCGTCCAGCTCGGAGTCATCGTCAGACTCGCTGTACTCCACCGCGATCCGGCGGGACAGGATCGTTGCCACGTCATTGCCCACGGGCTCTTTTTTGGCCTCTTGCTCCCACTGCTCCTGAACTTTCCGGAGTTGGATTCCTGTGGTAGAGAAAGAAGGCTTTAGAGGCAACGTGTCCAGCACCTTTAGAATGGTAGGGGTTGGGAGAGGCCTCTGTCAGCAGAAGGATTGCACTGGATGATCTCCAAAGGATCACCCAGAGCAGGTTAGCCAGGATCACAATGTCCAGGGGGATTTTCAGGTTCTCCAGAGGAGGTGTCCCCACAACCTTTCTGGGCAGCCTGCTTCAAGGCTCCAACACCTGGTCACCTGGGGCTCATCTTGCACTCAACAAAGACACCACCACTCAATTCTGCACCAAGAGGTCCTTTGTCACCACAACAGCAGCACTGGGGACCTGTCTCCTGCTTACCGATGCCGTCACTTACCCCTACGGATGGCTGCCAGCAGGTCGCTCCGGGCATCGCTCATGGGCATCAGTGGGATCTGCGGCTTCCGGGGCTCCATGGTGGGTGCCGGCGGTGATGCCGAGTGCGCAGGTGAGGCGGCAATGGCAGGGGGACCAGGTGGTGGAGGTGGTGGGGCCACTGGGGGTCCCATGGGGCCGGCCTGCGGTGGGGAAGCGGAGTAGGGACCAGGGGGTGCAGGGGGTGGTGAGGGTGTGTAGGATGGGGGAGCAGCTGAGCCGGGGGCCAGTGCAGGGGGAGCTGAGATGGGGCTGTCGAAGGCGGTCTGAGCAGAGGGGATGACTGGGGGTGGGGGAGGTGGGGCAGGGGGCACAAAGTACTCTGCCATTGGCATCGGCTGTGGGCTGCAATGGGAGGGCAAAGCTGTGTCAGTGGTACAAGGAACAACAGCACCCATCACCCGTTTTGTGCACCCACCACCGAATTCTAGGCACTTACCACTCTTCCTAGGCATTCAGCACCCATCCCAGGTGCCTACCATGTAGCCTGGCTACCCACTACCTACCCTTGGCACCTACCACATATCTTGAGTGCCCCTCCACCCATCCCAGGAATTTACCATCTGAGCTGTGACTTGGTTTGCTCTGGACCTTCACATAAACTCAGTCCCCATGGAGGTTGCAGTGGGGCTCTGATGGTTGGATGGGCTATGGAGCATGTAGTCATTGGAAAGCAGTCAACATCCCAGGGGAAAGTGGTGCTCTACATCCACCTTGTCCCTTTATCTGGAATGAGGTTACACTAAAAGTGTTTCTGTTTGGTTCAGCTTCAGGTCTCACTGGCAGTTTCAGAGCATGGTGGCCACAGAGAGGGCACTTTCCACTATGTCAGCCCAGAAACTGGGGACTACAGACCCCCACCAAGCCCCTCTTTCCCTGGACATGCCTCCATTAGGACAGAGGAAGCCTTACCCGTAATCCTTGACTAAGTGAGGTCTTGGCCCATTGAGGATAGCTTCTGGGGGCTGTGGTGGGTGGGGCTGCTGGAGGCGGTTGAGGCTGTTCTGCCGGCTGCCTGCTGCTGCAGCTGGGCGGTAGACATGCTCCTGGGGGGTGGCAGCCACCAGCACCCCCTCATTGTGCTCCGATGGGGCCAGGTGAGACGCTGGGGCCAGCAGCTGTGCGGGGTGGTTGGGGCTTGCCGGGTACGAGTGGTCAGCCACATCTGAAGCGTAAGATCTATGGCACAGGAAAACCCTGGGGTTGGAGCAGAAGACCTCTGTGTGTCTCTTCCAACCTAAACCATTCTATGATCCTCGTGGTCCTACTCCTGGGAGCAGGGGTGGCTGGGTTGGGAGGTCAGAGAGATGTGGGTATGGGGGATATTTTGTGGTTAGAATCATAGAATTGTTTTGGTTGGAAGAGTATGTTGAGAACATCAAATCCAACTGTTAACCCAGCACTGCCTGATCACCACTAAACCATGTCCTCAGCACCACATCTCCACACCTCTGAAACCCCTCAAGGGATGGGCATCATGGTCCAGGCCTTGACAACCCTTTCAGTTGTTCCTCATGTCCAACCTAAACACTTCCTGATGCTGCTTGAATCCATTTCTTGTTATCTTATTGCTTGTTCCTTGGGAGAAGAGACTGACCCCACCTGGCTCTAACCTTCAGAGAGTTGTGGAGATCCAGAAGATCTTCCCTCAGTTCTCTCAGCTGCTCCTCACAAGCCTTAACACTCTTCTTAAGACAGCTAAACAGAAAATGGCTACAAAATACAGATGTACAAGAAAGCAGAGCGACAGTGGAGGGGACGTGGACACCAAGAGAGCTGAGGTAGTCTTTTCCTTTAGCACTTCAACACCTAGGCTGCTCCTGAGGTCCAGGATGTGACTCCCGGAGCTGTCTATGAAGCTACCATGGGGGTACAGCTTATCACCCCGGCCTTGCTGCAGGCAGCACATCTCCCAGAGATGGAGAAGAGAAAAGCAAAGGAGAGGAAGTGAGCTAAACGTGCAGTAGGTGAAACCTGCCTATTATCTGGGGACAGTGATCCTTCCGATGACACCATGTGATAGGGGGATGGTGAGAACCTGTTATCAGGTCGGAACTCTTTATCATACGCCATCATGTTCCACTCCAGGCGCCGGTTCCGGGCTTTCCTCACTTTCTTCACCTCTCGAGTGGAGTCTTCCACCAGCCGCTGCTCCTGAGAACATACACAAGCCATGGCTCCATCTCCAGCCCAGCTCCTTGGGACCGTGACTGGCAGGTGTCCAGGGAGCATCAAGATGCACCCACCACAGCAGGAAGGAACATATGGGATGCACCAAAAAGGTGATGGTCCCCCAGCTCCAGCCCCTCCCGGTGTCCCTCATCTGTTTGTTACCTTCTGCCTGCGCTTCTCCTTTCTCTTATCTTCTGTTGCCTGCAACATTTTCTCCTTCCATAAGTTGAAGAAATACGAGGGGTCAGTGTAGAACTTGAGGCCATCTTTTTTGTCATCCCTGAAGGGTGGGAAAAGAGGAGAGAGTTATCAGTCAGGGAAGAAGACCACCTTTCCCCTGAGCAGTGGGCTCGTACAATCACAACCATAAGCTGTTGCCCTACCATGAACATGTCCAACACAGTGGTCACTATCTGCAATACCACTGCATGGGGTCACTCATCCCAAGTGCCCTACAAACGGAGACGATGGCACGGCAGCCAGAGAAAACAGCCTCTCGGCCCTCAGCAAGCAGCCAACAGGGTGCAAAAGGCTCCCCAGAACCTCCTAGGACGTCCTTAGTGTCCCCAAAGAGAGATGCAGCAGCTACCCTACCTGTAGGGTGTGAGGATGTTGAGTGGTGGGGGCTTGTCACAGCGCTGGTACATCTCCATCACTGGGTTGGGGATGGAGTTGCGAGACACGACCTGCTGGTTCTGCACCGTGGAGCTCTTGAAGGCTTTCCGCATGTTGATGTCCTGCAGTGAAACTGGGGGTGCAGGAAGAATGTGAAATGCAGGGGTGACCTCAGACCCCCTGAACCAGGCACAACAGCTGGTCCAGCCCTGGACATGTGTCCTCTACCCCCTTGCACCCAGCCATCACCCCAAAGTATCTCAGACCCCTCACCTTCCTCCACGGTGGAGTCCAGCTGTGTCACCTTGATGACCAGCAGGTCCACCCTCTCCTGTAGCGAGTTCATCCGCATGTAGAAACTGTTGGCTTCATTGAACAGCTCACCAAAGATGTCCTCTGCATGCCTGCCTGCCAGAGGATGACAGGAACTGGTCACAGGCAAGGGTGGTGGGCAGGCAATCCTCTCCCAGCCCATCCCCTGGACAACAGCTCTTCTCAAGTCTTGTTTTTCTGGGAGCTGAGCCTCATCCTCTCCCAGACCTGGCAAAGTGCTGCATGGAAGGAGAGGAGCACAGGCCACCTATCCTATACACACGAGCATCGTTGGCAGCAAGAGTGGTACCCGTGGGAGGCACCAAACCATGGTAATAGGTCTTGACTATGAGGGGCGTGGCACACTTGATCAGCTGGCTCAGTGAGGTGGTAGAAGCCCCATCCCTGGTCAAGTTTGACGAGGCTCTGAGCAAACTGATCTAATTGGGGATGTCCCTGCTCACTGCAGGGGGTTGGAGTAGATAACCTTCGTGGGTCTCTTCCAATCCAAACCATTCTATGGTTCTATGATGTTCATCCTAAAAAGCCTCTAGATGTCTCAGGCTAGAGGCAGCACAGAACACCAACCATCAGCACACCACCTGGCCATGCAGCGTCATCTGCAGATATCCAGCCAGGAAGGTGGAAAACAGAGAGCAGGGAAGCAAGGAGAGAGCCAGAGCAGGCAGAAGCCTCAGCTTGTTTCATTTCAGCAGGTGTTTTCCTGCAGTGCTTGCTGCATCTTTGGGACAGCTTTATAGGACTGCTACCACCTCAGGGCTGAGCAGAGCATTGCTGACACCTGCAGGCTGCAGCACCCGTTCCAGCCCTGCACCCCGGTTCCTCCAGGTTTCCGCCAGACCCGTGGATCAAACAGCAACTCAGATCAAGGTATGTTTACTATCTGCTCAGCTTGTCACCCAGCTTGGCCATTTGTATTTGATTCCTTTTCCTCTGGACGAGGTAGCCATGGCCTGAGCACCTATGGGTGCTTCCAGCAGCTCTCTAAATTTTGAGTTTATTTTTTGGGGAGTATTTTAGAGGATAATCTAATTCTGGAGGAGAGAGAAAGCATGAGAAGTCCCTGAAGAGCCTGCATTTCTCTCTCTATTGATGATACTCAGCAGCAAAATTGTTTACACCTTTTAAACCTTCACACTGTGCTGTGTAGTGCCTTGATCCTTCCCTTTCCTGTTGGAATCAGTCCCAGGGCAGAAAGACAGATGAGGATTTAGACCTTTTATATGGACCTCCCTTTCTCACAAAGTTCTAAGATTAAATATAATACATAGAGGTTTTTTAATCTTCACCTGACCTTCCTTTTTCTGGCTAAGTTTTCCATCCTGCACCACACAGACCAGCTATGGGAGGACCTAGCATTGGAATAGGCTGCCCAGGGAGGTGGTGGAGTCACTGTCCCTGAAAGCGTTCAAGAAACCTGTGCACATGGCACTGTGGGACACTGATTAATGACCATGGTGGAGCTGGGCTGGTGGACTCACCCTTAGAAGTCTTTTCTAACCAAAACTATTCAGTGATTCTCTGATTCTAACCAAGTCCCCACATGGGGTTTGGCCCTGAGCATCCTCCTCATTTAATTAGCTGGGGAGTTCCCTCTGAACTGGGGGTGGCTCTCATGTAGCTCATATTTCTCCATGTTTGCACCTGAAACAAGTGACTGTGGTGTCCCACCACTTCCATCCCTTCTCCCCACCCCCATCCCATACCAGGGTCACTGCGTTGTGACTTACTGAGGCTGCCCAGCTGCTTGATGATGGCAGCCAGTGTGCTGTTGGTGACACACTCCAGCTCACTTGTCACCCCCTCGGGAAGAGCCCCCCGGCATAGGTGCCGGGGCTCGATGTTCCTCTTCACCAGCGGCATGGTGCCGGGGAGCCTTCACGTTTCTCCTGGGCATGGAAGAAAGAACACCAAGAAAATGCACAGCTTTTGCCACTTGCTGCTTTTTCATCCCCATTTCCTCTGCTCTCTGCCCAAAGACTCATCCGACCCGCACTGGGATATGGAGGATGGAGTGCACACAGCACCAGCACCCCTTTCCACACAGGGGGTACTCCGTGGGTGCAAAGCTCCAGGTGCCAGCAAGTACAAGGATGTCTCATGGAGATGTTGCATAGAAGCCTGGACTTGATGACCTTAGGAGCTTTTTTTCAACCTTCATGGTTCTGTGGAGATGAGGATCGCACCAAGCCTTGTCCCTGCCGTTGTGCTCCCCAGAGAGCCTTTCCGGATCTGTACCCAAACCAGGAGCAAGCCCCCGCATGCTGCAGCCCTTCAGCCGACCCCAGGGGGCCCAGCCAAGGCAGAGAGCAGCCAGAAGCGAGGAGCAGCTCTAGTGAGGCCGTTACTTCCAGCTGACTGCGGAGCTCTCTGGGGCTTTATCTGTGCACGCAGCACACTCGGGCAGGCTGCCGCCGCCAGCTCGCCCTGCCCTCCACTGCGCCCCTGCATGCTCCCAGCGGCATCCTTGTGTAACCCTCACAGCATCCCTGCTCGGTCTGTCAGCATCACTCCTGCAGCATCTTCCTGTGGTCCCCGCTCTACCGCCAGCCCTGCGTGGTTCATCTTCTGCAGAGCTCAAGGAGATGCAGGGAGATGCCCACACCTGATGGCCTCACCTCCAGTGAACACACCCATGGGAGCTGGTAAGGAAGGATAAAGGATGGATTCTGGTTTCTCTTCAGATTGTGTTCATCTTTCCCCTCTTAGTAAAGATTTCCATGGAGAGGAACACAAATCTTTCAAGGCCAGGCTTGCTGGGGCTCTGAGCAGCTTGCTCTAGTTGAGGATGTCCCTGCAGGGGGGTTGGACCGGACTGCGTGACCTCTAGAGGTTCCTTCCAGTCAGTGCATTCTACGATTCCATGACTCTGGTGGGATGTGGAGGGCAGTTGAGGGCAGGTTACCCCCATGAAGGACAAGTGGTATGAAACAGAGTGAGAAAGAAGAATAAAAAGTTGTATTAATTATCTCTGGTGGCATCACCAGAGGTGCTGCAGCCTGGGACTGGGGCCACAGAGAAGCACAAGGCAGGGAGTGACCCCAAAGGCTTGCAGAAGGGGGTCTTACGTGACCCAAGTGGAGAGTGCCTCAGTTCTGCCCCCAATGCAAGGGCAAGCTGATGGGTTTTGGCACTAAAATCACCATGAATTGGATCCTGGAGAACACAAAGAGCCTTCCCAGCTCCTGAATACAGCCACCTGAGTCCCTGCTGTTTCACACCCTGGACACCACCCCGCTTTCACAAACCTGTGCTCTGGTTTGGCAGCAGAGAAGAACCAGCTTCTGAGCAGAGCTGTTGGTAGCTGGGAGCAGAGCAGCTGAGCACTGCCCCCCAGCAGCTCTGACCATGGCTGGAGCCAGCAGTCTGCAGGGTTCACACTTTCTGGCAGAACAGTTTCTCATTGATAGCACCCAGCCAGTGCCCTCATCCTCCGCCAGCTCCTCTGCAGTTTTCAAATGCAAATGCAAGTTCCCTCCATGAAAGAGCCCAAAACTGGATCCTGCATCATTCAGATGGAGCTTCCAGAAGGGCTGATTGTGCTCCCAGGACTGTCCATGCTGCGGGTGACTGGCTGAGCTCTGCTCTGCCCCGGGGCAGTCAGGACCTGAGCCCTGAACCTTGCATAGGGTCACACAATGCTTCAGGCTCAAAGCAAACAGTGTCCCAAAGCCACCACGCATAGATAGCAGGCCTGGTACTGTCTCAGGCTCCCAGAAAATCACTAAGAGGCTTCTGCCAGCTGCTTATTTTTTGGCTGAGAAAACTGTGGTGGAGTTTGTCAAAGAGGCTCTGGATGGACACCTGCCCTGGTGACATACAACTCCACTTTCTGGGCACCCCCTGAACGCCTCTCAGGACTGTGTAAAGAGGTAAGCTTCATCCCAAGCCTCTCAGGACTGTGTAAAGAGGTAAGCTTCATCCCAAGCCTCTCAGGACTGTGTAAAGAGGTAAGCTTCATCCCAAGCCTCTCAGGACTGTGTAAAGAGGTAAGCTTCATCCCAAGCTTGCTTTGATGTGTCACCTCAAAACCCACCCTCGGAGGCTGAGCCCTGGCACGTTTCCAGGGGGAGTTCCCCGCCAAGCAGGGGATAGAGGGATGGGATGACGTGGAGCAGAGCGATTAACAAGTTGCAGGGGCTCAGTAATTAGAGCCAGGGAACAAAGAGCCATTCTCAGCATCCGCCTGGGACATGGCCTCCATCACCCATGGCTTTTTGTCCCTGTGCAAAGGCCTGGAGGAATCAGGGCCACCCGCACCTCCATCCTCCATGGGGAGCCAATAAGGGAATGAGGGAAAAAAGAGATTTGAGGTCTGAAATTCATCCCAGCAGGGCCAGACCTGAAGGGGGGCAGGAAGGTGGGTGCGTGGTTTCTCCCAAGGAGCAATCAGCAAATTGACTACAGCATCCCAAAGCCCAGAGAGCAGCCCCTGGTTTCTCAGACCATGCAGGAGAAGACTGCTTGCGGGATGGAAAAGGAGCCCTGCCTTGGAATACCACTGTCAAGCCCTGGTCTCTGCAGACCAGACTGACACAGTGTGGCTTGCAGATGCTGGCTCACAGGTGACCCCTACAGCTGGGTCCTTCCAGATGTCCCCCTACATCTCAGCAGCTGTCACATCTGTCAGCTGGAGTCCTTGGGGACAGACAAGAACATCTTTTTTAGTAATACCGCACACAGAATTGAGTTTTGTGTCCAACCACTGCTCCTTACATCCTTTGTGATGGCTTTTAATGTACAAAACTGTCTCCTCACCTTTACTGAGTCCCCAGTCCCTCTTACTCTCTCCCAGTGGGCAGGTGATTGAGCTCTGACTCGCGATGCCAAGCTGGATTTCACTGGCAGAATCTAAAGCAGCCTGAAAGATCATGACTGTTTTGTATGACCCTGCAAGGATGGACAGGCTGGGTCACAAAATGTTTCTCAGGGCTTGGCTAACCTCCAAGTGAGATATATTTGGTTTGGTAAGTGCCTGATACCTGCACTCTCAGCCCTAGAGTCCTGCTTCACTTTCCATGGAAGTGGAGTCATTATCCCTGGAAGGAATTAAAAGCTGTGTAGATATGGTGCTGAGGGACATGGTCTAGTGATGGGCTTGGCTGTTATGGGTTAATGGCTGAACTTGATGGTCTTAGAGGTCTTATCCTAACCTAGATGATTCTGATTCATACTGCACAAGAGAGAAGACCTTGCTGTCACACTCCTTCACTGGACCAAGGTGGGACAGAAGGCAGTTTGGGGTTGGCCTTCAATGTCTGGGTGCTCTCTGTAGGAGAAACCTGCATTGGGAACAGACTTAGAGCAGAGGTGAGCAGAGCTGGCTGGGGAGGATGTCCAGCTTGCAAAACCTCAGCCACCAGGTATCACCAACACCTTGTGTGATGATAGTGAAGCATGGCTGGGTGGTGTGCGAAGCAGCAGATGATTTTGGCCAAGGGGAACCTAATTCACAGTCTGTAGACAGCCAAAGGAAACCCTGAGCTTGGTTTTGGGGAGCAGGTAGATAAGTGTGCACTGAGCATAGCCATGACAAACACCTTAAATCTAGCAGTTTGCATCAACCCTACAGCTAATCTCTGTTGTGGGCCAAGCCTTGAGGCCAGTTTGTTTGCTCTACCCTTAACAGTCAAAGCTCTTACCCAAACTGGGCTCCCCAGGGTGCTGTTGTGCCCTGAGGACCAGATACTGCCAGGAACTGGAGGGTTTTGCAATGGAGCAAAAGCTTTGGTTGGATGTCAGGAGGCAGAGTGGAGCAAAACCCCAGAGGCAGCATGTGGACAATCTGTTCTCCTGGAACAGAGGTTTGCAAATGAGTATCAGAAGAAGTGCCTGATCTTTCAATGCCTGCTCACCTCCAACACCTGTGTTCTGCTGCAGGTCGACTGGGAGTGGTAAGTGCTGCAAGGGCAAGTGGAAGAAGGAGACACAAGGCAGTCCTGAATAAACCACCTCTGGAGTCAGGAAGAGGACAACAGGTGAAAGCAGTGCTCAGCTGGCTCGTAGGTGCCTGTAGGAGCTTGTCCTGTGGAGCTTGGCAGGACAGGTCTGGCACAGAAAAGGTCTGGGAAGGATCCCTGGAGAGTGCAATGTTTCTGAGCAGACAGAAATAAGTGTGAGCTTCAAAAGCAGCAGGGTCTTGAGGTGCTCATTTGTGGAGCTCTGCCAACCAACAAGTGTGCTGAAAATGGGTCCAGGAGTGTTCGAGGAGCAACAGGACAAGCACGCAGAGGACATACAGTGCCACTGACATCTACCTAATGGATGAGGAGCAACCTCTGGCTTAGGTGCCCTAAACTCCTCCTTCTCAACCCCAGTTGTTTGGCTGATGTGGGCCATGAACAGCCTCAGGATGGAGAGCAGAGCCTAGAGGTGCTAAAGCTTTGGTGTCACAGGAGAAAATTCAACCAGCAAAGCCCGTGCAGGTGGCACTTTGCGAGGTGGAGAAACCTGCTTGCTAAAGCTAGACCAGATCTGCTTCTTTCCTTCACACAAGATGGAGCTTGAGCTGCACCACAAGGGCTCCTTGCTCTAATTTACCAAATGCATCTGAGCTTGTTGCTCACCTGGATGACTGTGAGCACAACCAGCATGACAAATGTCATTGCTCCCTGTGAAGCTGAGAATCACTCCAGAGCCTCTGCCCAGAGGTTAATTAAATATATTGAAACTGGCTGGATCCTCAGCACTTCCCTTGCTTAAAATAAACCAGCAAGGGTAAATGTGTGATTGCACTGAGGATGATGGGCATGGAGAAGCAATACTATTGCCTGGCTCCTTCTCCAGACCCTTGTGTCTGGAAGTCTGGCTTCACAAATGGTCTGGGACCAGGAAAAGCATCCCAGCCCCATCCTGAACACAGAAGGGGATCACCTCTCGTGGAGAAGGGAACGGGGAGCACATCTCATGGCAAAGAATTAGGAACTGAAAAGCCCCAGGATGTGGGATGCTGTCTATGGTCCTCCATCTGTGAGTTATTGACTCGGGGGAGACTGGAAGTCAGAACTGTGGACTTGTTCCTGCAGCACATGTGAAATGAGTTAAGAGGTCTCAGCCCAGATTGAGTGGCACAGAGGAATATTGGCTAAGAACAGATCTGGGCTGAGCTGTGATCACAGGGAAAGGGTCAGTTCCTCCAGCCAAAGGGAGGAGGGAGTCCTGGGGCAGAGCTGCATCGCTACCAGAGCTGGGGCTCAATGGGTGCCCTGTGCCCCACTGGGAAGGCACATCACCCACCCTGGCTGGGAGTGCTGCCCACACCTCTCCTCCAGTCCATCTGCAGCCCCCCTTCTCTGCTCACTCAGCCCAAGGCAGCTCCACCATGGCTCACAACTGCCAGGAGGCTTCAACAAACCAACACTTCCCAGCAAAGTGCAACACAACATTAAATCACAGCTAAAAATATTCCTGAAGAGTTTTATTAGCAAATGCCACAGGATTTATTTTTGCCTTTTTTCACCCCCCTTCTTCTGCTGCAGAATGTTTCAGCTCTAGGAACAGCACTTGACTAAATTGCCTCTAAATCACAAACGCCTCTGAAGGCTGAGCTCTGCAACACCAACCTTTGCCAAAAAACCCTGCTTAGGAGGATGCCATAAATGCAACAGCCTCCTCACCTCGGGGCTGGGATAAAAAGCTTGTCCCACTGCAGGGCTGGTTTCAAACAAACAGGCTCCTTCATGGGTTTTACCTCCACGTTGTTTCTTTTGGACTTGGCAGCACTGGGTTAATGGTTGCACTTGGTGATCTTAAAGGTCTTTTCCAACTGAAATGATGTTGTGATTTACAGGTAGGCAACTAATCATCACCGCACTGGCAAGCAGGTTTCCAGGCAGGTGTTTCCCATGGGTTTTGCTCTGGGGGTTGGGTTCTGTCAGTTGATTTCTCAGAAATTTGTCATTCAAAGAAAGTGATTGGCATTGGAATGGGCTGCCCAGGGAGGTGGTGGAGTCACTGTCCCTGGAGGTGTTCAAGAAAAGACTGGATGAGGCACTTAGTGCCATGGTGTAGTTGACTGGATAGGGCTGGGGGATAAGTTGGACTTGGATGATCTTGGAGGTCCCTTCCAACCTGGTTGATTCTATGATTCTATGATCCTATGAAATGGGGAGCCCTCAGTGCTCCTCCACCTTGGGAGGTGAGGGTCACTTCATCAGGTTCTTCCTATTCCCTCTAAGCTGCTGCCAGGCTATGGGCAGACCCACTACCACCTCTGCTTTGGATACAAACTAAACCCATGCAAATGCAATGCCAGGTTAGACTGCGGGGGGTGGTGGGGTCACCCATGGCAGATGCCACCATGCTTCTGCCCTGCTTGGTGCTGTTCCCTCTGCTTCCCCAGCCTCATATCAGTCTGTGTGGTGCCCTCAGTGCTCCCTACTTTCCAATTTTTCAACCAAGGGGTGGTGAGCCCTGCTCTACACTGGCTGCAGGTGCCTGCCCCTGCCCAGCTTATCCTCCACAGTGATGTGAAAATGAAAAGCCGTGGTGCATTCTCCCTGCCCAAGATGCAGGTGTGGAAGTGATGCCCCTATGCCCTAACGCTGAAGGGATAAAGGGACTGATGAAAGGTGTGGTTGAAACTATGTGTTATCCTCACTCATCCTTCAGTTGCTCCGTGCGTGGCTCCTGTGCTAGGACTGCCTTGGGAGCAGCCTTGATCTTCAAAGGAGGAGCCAGGGCATGAAACGGTGGGAACCACCACAGATACCAGCTCTGTTTTGGCTGGAAAGGATCCCTGCTGGCCCAGGAATCATGTGTTGTTTTTAACGACTCTTTATCACCAAAGGAAAATCTTCAATGTGGGTTTTTCCACCCCCCTTTTGTGCCCAGCTCATTAACAGAAGGCTCTCGCTGGCTGGCTGGCGTGAGCAGGACGCTGCTGAACAAACCAGCCTTTTTCTCCCCAACATAGAAGGCGCTTTGATAAAAGCAGGGAACCCTCGGAGAGCAGCAAAGGTCTTGCTGCGAACCCAGCGCTCACTCCCTTTGGGAACAGCCACAGGACCAGCATCTCCAGCCACAGAGCATTCCCAGTCAGCACCCATGCCATTCCCTGCCGTGTGCCCGGGTGATCCCTTCCCTTCCTGTGCTGTACGTGCAGCCCTGCAAAAAGCTCAGTGGGATTTAGGGCAGCAGGGCCAGCTCCTGCCTAGGAAGCACCCTCTCAGCGCAGGGATGCTGCAGCTCACACCCGTGGGGTGCAGCTCAGAGGGTGGCTTTTGGGATGAGCAGCTCTGCAAGAAGAAGATGCTTCTTAATTTCTTTTAACACTTTCTGGCTGGAGGGCTGTTGTTCATAACTTGTCAAGATCTTGGCATCAGCAGCTGATTTGTCATCCACCATAAAATGGAGGCTGAGCATCTTTTTTTGGTTCAGAACTGGGCCAAGGGAGATGACAGCTCGAAGCAAAATATGCTCCAGCTCGAGTTTTCTCTGTGGGCTTCTGCTCCTCCGGGAAGGAGCGGACATTTGGGGTCTAAGTTGCATCACAGGCACTGTGTGTAAGAGCCCTTGGCGTGCTCAAGAGCACGGTGCACGTTAACCTTCTATCTGCCAGATGAATGTCGCTGACTTCCCCCTCCCCACCAAGCTCCTCAACCTGTTTCAGGGGCTGCTCCCAGCATACAGAAGTGTCACCAAAATACCTATTTTTTTTTCCTGCAATGAAGCCAGAAACCTCTCTCAAATGCAGACAAGGAGATGCAGCAAACCAGGAGCATGCTGAAGTCTGGGAGATGAATTATTAATTCTGCTATTTCCAATCTGTCCATATATCCAGGTCCTGTGCTTCCTAGCTCCAGAGTCATGTCCAGCAGTGGACCTGGCAGTGTGTGCCAGGCAGCCCCAGACAAAGCAGCCACAAACTAGATGGCAAAGCATCTAAATCCAGAGGTATTCCATCCCGCTGACACCACCACGAGGCAGCCACAACTCTGGTTTGAAGCCATAAAACTGCAAGTAGCTGAATCACTGAGCATGTGGAGGCCCCAGATATGGCATCCTTAAAGGGGGTGTGCCTGCCTGCAGTGTGCACCTGTGGGTGCCCCAGGCTGGGGGGTGGGGGTGTGGTGGTAATGGGGGGACCTCAAATCCCAGGGACTGCCCCAAATCCCAGGGAGAGCCTAAGGCTACATCAGTGGGGTGGGGGAAGCACACAGGGCAGGTGCCACCATGCTTCTGCCTTGCTTGGCCCTGTTCCCTCTTATTCACTTGCCTCATACCAGGCTGTGTGGTGCCCCCCACTCCTGATTATGCATTCAGAGGGTGGGGAGACCTGCCCTATGCAGGCTGCAGGTGCCTCTCCCTACTCTGTTTCTCCTCCACAGTGATGTGAAAATGAAAAGCAGTGGCGGATGCAAGGACGGAAAGTGGTGCCCCCATCTCCGCTCCCTCCCCCGTGCAAAGATGCAAAGCAGCCAGGTACCTCCCTTTCCATACAGCAATGCGAAGTGACAGCACTCCCCTGCCATGCAGAGGCCTGATTTCCCCCTCCCCTCCAGCTTACAAGGTTGTAAACCCGGTAGGGTTCCCTCATGGAAGATACATAGCAAAGCCTCCCCCCACCCCAAAGGATTCAAAGAGGCCCAGAGCACCATGATGGTGCCAAAGCATTTGCGGATACCTCCCCCCCCGCCCCCCCCGCGGCGGCCAGACTTCTACCCATGCAAAGGACCCCCTCACCCCACGATGAATAGGTGCAGACTGAGAAGGGAATCCCCCCACGAAAGAATGCAAAGCAAGTCAGAGAACCCCCTCCTAATGCAAGGGTGCAAAGTGACATGCACACACCCCCTCCTCCCCCCTATAAAGGTAAGGAGGACACCCCTGCAAAACAGGGATGTAAAGTGATGGGGACACCCCCCGCTCCATGGAAGGGTGCAAAGCGGTGGGAGGCATCCTCCCAGCCTATGCAAGGTGCAAGTGGGAGACACACACCTACCCCCCCCCTCCCCCCAATCCGTGCAAGGGTGCGAACCAGTGGAGACGCCTCCCATTTAAGAATGCAAAGCAGCCTGCTCATCGGCCCCCCCGGCCCCCCAGGAACGCAGAACGATGGGGGATACCCTTTCATGCAAGGGAGCTCCCCCCTCCCCAAAATGATGCAAACCCATGAAGAACCCAAATCATCGAACCCCCCATCACCTCCCCGATGTCGCCTATGCAAGCTCCCCCATTTTGGGGGTCATGCCCATCCCCCGTTCGTGATGCCGCATCCCTCCCGCACCTTCCCCTCACTCACCTCCGCCGGGTTTTGTTGGGGTTTTTTTAGGGGGGGGGGGGTGCGATGTCTTCCCTCCGCAGCAGCCCCGTGGGGGCTGTGCAGGGCTGCGGCTGCCGCCGCGCTCCCCGCGCCGCTCCGCTCCGCGCCGCTCCGCAGTGCGCGTACAGCGCATGTGCCCCCCCCCCCCAGCAACCAACCTCCTCCCCCGCTCCGCCCCGCTCCGCACGATCGGCACTGGGGTGCGCACCCCAGCTCCAGAGGGTGTCTGCTGTGGCAGTGATGAGGCTACAGCTCGAATCCTGGGCTCAGTTTCGGGTCCCTCACTCCAAAAAGGACAGTGAGATGCTGAAGTAGGTTCAGGGAAGGGCAGTGAAGCTGCTGCTGAAGGGTCTGGAGAGCAGGGCTGGTGAGGAGCAGCTGCGGGAACCGGGGGTGCTCAACCGGGAGAAAAGAAGGCTGAGGAGAGACCCTGCGGCTCTCTACAACTCTCTGTAAGGAGGTTGGTGCGAGGTGGGTGTCAGCCTCTTTTACTTAGTATCAGGAGATAGAACGAGAGGAAATGTTGTGAAATCGTGCCAAGGGAGGTTTAGGTTGGGTATTAGGAAGCATTTATTTTCCAAAGGAGAGGTCAGGCACTGGAGCAGGCTGCCCAGGGAGATGGTGGAGTCACCCTGCCCGGAGATGTTCAAGAAACACGTGTGGACATGGCACTTTGGGATAATGTTGGCTTGATGATCTTAGAGGTCTTTCCCACCAAACCAGTTCTGTGATTCTCCCAAAGAACAAGCAATAGGACAAAAGGACCATATCCTCAAGCACATCTACATGGTCTTTAAACACCTCCATGAGCTGGTGCTATCAAAAGTGTTTTCATCTCAAAGAACGAAGTGGATGTGTTCTCTTAACCTTACAGAGCCAGAAGTGCAGCCAGTTGGAGCAAGAGAGGTTGATACTCCTCCCTGGACAAGCACAGCCTGTGTGGGCACCACCTCATCACAGGGACAGGGATCTGAGGGATTCACTTTTAGGTGGGAGGTGTAAGCAGTCCCACTGCCATGGCCCACTGTGTCCAAAGTGAGAGCTTTGGTCTCATCTAGCCCACTCTTTAAACAGCTCCAAGGCTTCTTGAGCAGAAGATAACACCATGAACCCACAAACTGCCAGAAGCTAATCTAATGGGTGCCACAACCATCTCAGACCTGTGCCCCAGGAGCTCATGGACCATTTCCTGTACCACCTGGGCGAGCATGAATAGAGCCTTGGCCCATGTCTGAGTTTGGAGAGCACAGGCAGTGAGCAGGCAATGTGCCCAGGATGCCACATGCAGCTTGGCCATCTGGTCCACATGCTGCAAAGATGGGCAGAGAAAGGCAGCATTGATGCTTCTGCAGCAGATAGAGATCCAGGGAGCATAAGTTCTGGCCTGTAAGAGACCTTTGTTGTCCCCACATGGTGGCCAAGCCATGTGAGAGATGACATTTTGTTGATGGGATATCTCCTGTGCCTCTTTACCAGCTCTACAGACTAGGAACTCCTCTTTCCATGCCTGGACCTGTGGGAGGAGATGCTTTGTGCCTGGTGTCTCTGCCAGTGCCAGGGGTGCTGCAGTGTGGTTTGGGCAGGGCACAGACAGGCAGGAGCACTCTTGGAGCTGAGCAGCACCCTCAGCCTGGGGCCAACTTCTGCCCAAGCTCTTCCTGGCTCTGTGCAGCAGGCATGAAGCTTTCACTCAAGCCTTTTTCCTTCTGCACTTGCAGGTTGGGTCTTGGACTGCTCGTGCTCTCCTACTTGAGCTACATGAACCAACTGCACTGATGCTTCTCTGTTCCCTGAAGCTGTTTATGTTGGCTATGCTCTGGGCCATGAGGCAGGAGCAGGCAGCCCTCCTGGCCATGCAGCTTGTGGAGATGATTTGGGCTTCTCATGAACAGTGTGGGACCAACTTTACACCGTGCCAAAGCTGAGATGTGTCCCCCAGCATCCAAATCAAGAAGCTGATGGGGAATTCGCTCTGTCCCCAGACAAACTATGCAATTACCAGTTACTACCACTAATTAATGAAGCGTGGGAGCAACTTATCCTGGGGGGGCATCCACCAACCTCTCCACTAGTGATGCCCTGGAGACGTTAGGGTTTTAACTTGCTTTGAATCAATGATGGCTCCCACATCAATGTCAGTGGGGACAAATAATCCCATGCTTGGCACAGCAGTGCCAGGGTAAGTACCCAGCCCAAAACACTGCAACTCCAACCCTCCCTCATGCTCAACTCAAGCACTGTGCATCTAGAGTGGGATTGATAGGAGGCTGCCAAAACCCATCTGCTCTTCAGTTTAGCTCACAGACCCCCAGCCAGTGAAGAAGGAGGTGCCAGGTGCTGTGTCACCTCCACACACACTTGCCTCCTGTGCAGGCTGCTGCAAGAGCTGAGGTAATCCTGGGTAATTCCTGACTTCCATGGAAATGCCTTCAGGCCGTGATGATTATCACTGTAATTAGCCTCTCTGATTTTTCTTGGTGTTCTATAAAATATTAATTTACAGCTGGATCCTTGCCGCCTTTGTGCGCTGGCTTCAGCATTTCCCGTCAGCACAGCATCCCTGGCACCTCTTGCTGAGGTCTCGTGGGGTTACACTGCAGAGCTGGAGTGGCTGCTGGTGGCTGGACAACGGCTGGGACTGCTGGCTCCATCCAGGAACTTCCATTTCCCAAGAGGAACGTGCCCTTGCAGCTCCTGTTTTAAAGCAAACACTCAAAACAACTGAAGCACTCTTCAAAAGTGCCCTTTGCATTTCTCCACCTGGATGAGAAAGGTGAGCAGGCAGCTAAACAGCTCCTGAAGTCCTTTACAGACCTATGCTGTTGCTCCATTTGGGCCAGAAAGAGCATTTTTGCTGATCTGCATGGTAAATCAGGCAAGGCAGCAGCTGTAGGTCTAAAACAACCCTCCATGGCCAGCTACTGCCAGCCAGCTATCCACAGCCTACTCTTCACAGTCATCTGTCCAAGGCCAGATGTTTGTGGCGTGACTCTAGACAGCCAACTCTGCACAGTGGTGGCTTTACAGGGGTTGGCACTTTCCACTGGCCTTCTCCATCTGTGTGTTTTGAGCATTTCCACCCCCCAGAATTAAGCCAAATGCAGGGCTCAGTGGCACATCATGCCCTGAGAACCCATTGCTCACACCAGAGCTCTTCACCTGCCTGATTTTTCCAGCCAAACTGAGCAGAAATGACTTTAATCTTGCTAATGAGGCAAAAGATGCCACCTCTAAGATTGTGACCCCCAAACACTGGGAAGGTAAAGTGGAGAAAGGATGCCATGGTGTGGGTTTTGCCCCGGTGGGGTATGACAGGCAGCAGCCCTGCAGTGCTGCCCATGTCCTGGTTGCCTCTATCTTCTGAAGATAACACTGGCAGCATACCAAGACCTGGTACTCTTGTTGCTTCTTACTGTGACAAGCCTTGAGCATCAGACCCTATGTCCCAGCATTCCTACCAGTGGTTGATAGCTGTTGTGTCTCTTCAGGTTACCCCCAGGTTGCTTGGGAGTTGGTCTCTTCTCACATACAAGTGACAGAACACAAAGAAACACTCTCGAGTTGTGCCAGGAGAAGTTCAGGTTGGACACATGGAAGAATTTCTTCACAGAAAGCATTGTCAAACCCTGGAACGAGCTGGTGGAGTCACCCTTCCTGGAGGTATTTAGAGGTGCGTGGATTTGGTGCTGAGGGATGCGGGTTAGTGGTAGTAGCTTAGCTTTGATGATCTCAAAGGTCTCTTCCAACCTTAATAATTCCATTATGCTATGATTATTCCTCTGGAATAATGTATTTGTCTTCTCAGTCAGGCCAGATGTAGTGACTGTCTTAATTATAGATGAAATCTAACCAGAAGAGTGTTGCTAATGCTGGTAGGGGGTTGTGCCCAGCATGAGCATGTCTCTACCAGGACTTGTTCACTACTGGGACTGTTTTCCTCATGCTTTTGCCCTAGCAGAAGACATTGTCAGTGATACGTTGTCCTCAAGACAGCCTTATGTGTCCCTGCACCACTGCACAACACCTGCTGAAACAGAGCCAGGTTGCAAATGCAGTGGGGATTTGCATTCTCCTCCAAGGCCACGTCCCACCACGAGATTTCCCAAGGTGTTTGCATAAGATATTTCCCTTTGGTCACTCCTCCCTTTCTGCAAAACCAAACACACACATTTTGTAGCTGCCAATGCTTTTGGCAAAGGCTCTGGCACCATGCTTCAGAGACAAGCAATGAGCTGCTGACAGCCACACTTTGTCTGGGCAACTAGAGGCCTGTCAGCTGTGACACAAGGTGCTAGCTGCCAGCTCTCTGGTGATGAGAGGAAAGAGCCTCAAGTTGCACCAGGGCAGGTTTAAGTGGAACATTAGGAAAAATTTCTTCACCAAAAGGGTTATCAGGCATTGGAACATGGAGAAGGTGGAGTGACTGTCTCTGGAGGTGCTCAAGAGACATGTGGGCATGGCCCTTTGGGAAATGGCTTAATGGCCATGGTGGTCTTAGGTTGAAGGTTGGACTCGATGACCTCTTCCAGGAGAAGCAATTCTATGGTTCTATGTTTGGACTCCATGATCGTAAGGTAACTTTTCCAACCAGGTGATTCTGTGACATCAGATGCAGGTCCTGGAGAACCCAGCTCAGTCACAGCCATCCACCATGTCCCTAATCAAGCATGGCTTTGAGGAAAGCTGTGCTGCTGCCACAGAAGAATATTTTAGCTGCCAGGGAAGAACAGCTTTATCTGTTTTTTCTCTCAGCATGTGGTTAGGGAGCTCAAACCCTATAGGTGTGATGCTCCAGTCTAAATAGAAGCTGTTTTTATACCGTTGAGAAGAAAACATTTCTGCCTGATGCTGCCAGAGCAGTCAGGGATACCTTCCACTAGATCAGATTGCTCAAGGCTTCAAGTAACCTGCCCTTGAACACTTCCAAGGAAGGAGCATCCACAACCTCCCTGAGCAACCTCTTTCAGTGTCTCACCACCCTCACTGTAAAGAATTCAGGAGAAAACATCCAGGAGAGATGTTGTTCAGTGGGTTTTGTGTCTGATGCAAGGTCCACAGTTAATATTCACCTCTGTCTTCCCACTCCACAGCAGCTTTCCACAGCTCCTGAGGGGAAAAGCCTTTGTGAAATGGTGTCTTCTATGGCAAAGGGCACTCTCACCTCTCTGTCTGCTATTTTTAAGCCAGCCTCAAGCTTTGCTTTAACATTTGGGGGAGCAGCTTTCCTGTACATCTCCTAAACCCCCTTCCTCTCCCATTTCTGGAGCATAACAAAATAACCCCGTCAGGCCAGCAACCTCAGCTGCCTTATAACAAAATGGTTATTAAAACTGAGCATCGTAGCTGCTAGCGTCGGCAGAGGGCAGTGGAAGATGCTCCCAAACCTCCCAAGCTTTCCCTGGCTCTGCTGCGGAGAAGGGGATCCGGGGAGGAGACTCCACCAGAGAGGAAGGGAAATCAGAATGCAGTTCCTGCAGCAGTGAGTGTGACCAGAGTGCAGTGTTACTGACAGACACCTCTCTGGGTACGGGGAATTTGGACTCATCCATCAGCAAAGTGGGACCACTCCATCACACCTTTCCAACTTGTGTCTCCCCACCACATATGGTCACCAACAATCACTGCTCCTGATGCCCCGGGTGGGAGGAAGAGGGTGGCAATGGAGCGGTTCTGAAGTCGGCAGCAGTTTGCAGCAAGCACGGAGAAGTTTTTCTGGCTCTGGCAATGTCCTAGAGGGTCTCCTTCAAACCGTGCAAGACGCAGCTTGCAGGCAAAAGGCTTCGCATCCTGTAGCCCAGTGCTAGCACTCCGTGGTGGCAGAGGAAGCAGGGAGATGATGGGGCCCTGCCTGCCACCTTGCTCCCGGCTCCGCAGCCTGTGAGGAATTATGCTGGAAGTGAAGGAAGAGCAGTGTGAGGTTGGGATGTATTATTTCACCTTGATAGGAATCTGACACAGCCAGCAGGGTAAAGAAAGAATAATAACTCAGACTTGGCACCTGGGAGAGGGTGGATAGCTCCAGCGTGTGAAAAGACATTGGTGGGTTTGTAATTATTTACTGAAAGAAGGGAGAAGGCAGAGCTGGAAAAGCAAGGGTTGGATTGCCATCACCTGTCCTGCTTGGCCAACCCCACTGCCGAGGTGAACCTCAGTGCTGGGGTGATGTGGGGTGACTTGATGATCTCAGAAGTGCCTTCCAAGCCCAACAGTTCTATGATTCTTCTGTATGACCGACAGCCCCAGGGAACATCTCACTGCGGCTTCTCACCTTGCTGGGAAGCTTTGCGTGCCCCTGGGTGGGTGATACAAAAACATACTCCAGACCTTCTGGGGTGGGGGATGCAGATAAGCCTAAAACCCCGCTAGCAAACGAGCACGAAGCAAAACGCACAGCCCTCACCAGGACTGCTTTTTGCCTCTTTCTCGGCCTGTTCCCGGTGCAGCGGGGAGCAGCAGCAGCATCCCGCCGCGGCCATCGAAGTCCCCCTCCTTGTCCTCTTTCCTGTTTCAACCCACCCCCTACCCCGCTCCCGGCTCCGCTGGATGCAACCGCAACCGGGGAACAGGCGGGCAGCCGGCGGCTCCGCAGCCCGGTGAGAGACCGGTGAGAGCCCGGCGAGGCCCCGCGGAGGCGGCGCTGGCGGCGGAGCCCGCCCCGGAGCTGCTCCTGCCGCAGGATGCAGCAGCAGCGGCGGGGGCGGCCCGAAGAGAGATGCAGGGCCGCGGCAGGGCCCCGGGCCGCCGTTAATCCCGGTGGGACGGGGGAAGCACCTCTCGCGGTTAACCGGATTGGGAGTTGGGGCAGGAGGGAAATTAGCTGCAGGTAGGGACCCGGGTGTAATGATGGAGGAGGAGGATGGAGGCGGCGGAGGAGGAGAGGCGGGGAGTGAAGCTGCGGCAGGAGGGGGCGGGCGGGGGGGCCGGCCGGGGGGGCGGCGGCGGCGGGCATGTGGGACCGGCTGCGGGGCAGTCGGGCGGCGGCCGGCGGCCGGAGTGCGGCCGCGATGGCGCAGCGGGACGAGAAAGCGACAGGGGAAGGCGAGAGCGATGGAGAAGCCCGGGCCGGGGTTCAGTCGAGCGGGGCTGAGCGGGGCCCGAGCGGGGCCGCCGCGTCCTTCCAGCCCCCCGAGGGCGGCTTCGGCTGGGTGGTGGTTTTCGCTGCCGCTTGGTGCAACGGCTCCATCTTCGGCATCCATAACTCCTTCGGGATCCTCTACATGATGCTGCAAAGCGACCTAGGAGAGGGCAAGAAGGACCCCGCGCTGGAGTTTAAAACAGGTACGAGCTCCCCGCTTCTTTCCCGGCCCCTTTTCCCGGCCCCTTTTCCTGGGAGGGGAGCGAAGCGGAGGAAGGTGCGGGAGAAGGTGCGGCGGCTCGGCTGGCTCCAGCCTCTCGAAGCACAACTAGGAGGAGGTGGAGGCGGTAGGGTTCTTGGATGTGTTGAAGCGGGATTGCTCCCTGCTCTCTCCTTCCTTTTATCCGTGTCTATATTTACCTCCCACAGCATCATGTGTTTCTAAACTGCTGTGTACTCAATTCTAAGTAATTTATCTGAAAAGCGTGCCCTCAGTAAGTCCTGCCTGCGTGTGCTCTGGAGGAAGGAGAGCAAGGGTCGGGTGAATCCATCAGCTGCGCTGTGAGAGCTACCCCCTTCATTTGTCGTTGTTCTTCTTATTTTTGTTATGGGGTTTCAAGGTGGCTGCTTTATCTACTGGGCTTGGTGCAAGAGAGCATCAGCATCCTCCCAGTCAATTTCATGAGAAAGGCAGTCTGGCAGCGCCACCGGCACTGTCACACTGAGGGTGGTCCAGGGTCTCAAATGGTTACCATCCGTTAACAGCAACAAACACCCACAAACTGCATCCAGCTATGTGTTTTGGTAGGACCTACAGGCTAAGCCATGGTGGAGATAGTGTGGTGTTGATACAGAGGAAAGGGATGTTTCTTGCTGCAAAGACCTCACTACCTAAGTAGACAGAGCAGAGGGACACCAGCCTGTTGTGTGGTGGTCCTAGCAGGTCCATGATGGACATTGGAGGCCCAGCCTTGTCCCGGGTCTTGGTAATTCTCGCTGAGAAGGTTATATCTATCCCTACTGTGGACAATGATGGCCCATCTTGCTTTTATTTGGCGGGTAGAGATAAGCACTTGTCTTTGAGGGAACGTGCTGCTTGTGTTGTGCTGGCTCTGGATGGGATGTGAGCAGCAGTCAGGAATTGAAGTGGGGGCGCGTTGCAGAGAGTGTCAGTGCTGGGGGGACCAATTGTGCCCAGCTGTCTCCCCTCAGCCGACGCACAGCTGATGCTGATGGCTGTGAGCACGCCAGAATGAAATGCGTTAGGAGGTACACCACACTACAGATCAGAAATTAACCCAGCAGTGCTGTTACCAGAGAAACGCTGCAATCGGGGAATCACGGGCAGTAACGGAGCGCGCAGGAGAGCTGGGGGTGTGTGGCCATTTGTAATTAGGGTGATTGATGGGTTGTGCGAGCCTGCCTGTGATCCCCAGGAAGCTCATCGCCTTGCCCTCTGTTTCCTGCTCCCTGTGATCAGTATCTAGAAAGCCTAAGGCAGGGCTCTAAAGGTAGCAGTAGTAACAAAAGGAATTAAGTACTGCAGGTCTTGGTGGTTTAAAGGCTCCCTGCCCAAGAGGGAGGTTGGAGGAGTCGGCATCTGCCCCTTGCTCCTTGCAATCCATTTATTTATGGCTATGAACGTGCAGAGGCCTCGAAACAGAGAGGCGTGTGGGTGTGTGAGGTGAGCCCAGGCTCGGTAATTAAATCGCCTGGGTGACAAATATATGCACTTTGGTCCAGGCACTTAATGAAGAGGCCGTTAATAAGTCCTGTGCTGTGTTGCCTCTGCCCTCGGAGGCAGAAGTGCAGGGGCTCCGGTGATGCCGGCGGCAGCGGCGGCGGAGAGGTGGCGGTGACGGAGCCCATCTGCAGCAGGGAGCGCTGTACCTCAGGGGTTGCAGCTGCACTGTCTGGGGCTGAGGGCAGCGGGGTGCAGCGTGGCGGGCCCCCGCAGCCCTTCCTCCTGTGCTCCCACCCCTTGCCACTCAGGGTTGCATAATTTCCCTGCGGCACTCGTTTGCGTGCAAACATAATCAGGAAAATATTGTAGCTCCTTTCCAAGTGCTAAGTGATACGGCCTTCCTGAAAAGACCGGTGCTGTCTCTTTGTCCTCCAACGTCAGCCTGTTCCTGCCTGCTGCAAGCAGCAGCCAGACCCTGAGGTCTGCTCAGGGGACCAGGAGCAGATCAGGGAGACAAGGACCTGCTCCGACACCAGCATTTGCATGGCCAGGGGCACATCGCTTACCTCTGAAATCTCTCTGATCCTGGAAAGGTCGGTCTGTATCAGAGACCTCATTGCTCTCTCTCTCCAGCTCCCTGAGAGGAAGTTGGAGTGAGGTGTGGGGGTCAGTCTCTTCTCCCTGGTGTTGAGTGACAGGATGAGAGGAGGTGTCCTGAAATTGCATAAGGGAAGGTTTAGGTTGGGTATTAGCAAAAACTTCTTTACTACAGACCAATAAGGCCTTGGGACAAGCTGCCCAAGGAGGTGGTGGAGACACCACCCCTGGAGGTGTTCAAGCAATGTGTGGACATAGTTGAAAGGCCATGGTGGTCTTAGGTTGGCAGTTGGACACAGCGATCTTACAGTTCTGTGATTCTCTGAAAGTGGGGATCTGTAGGTGACCTGGGGTGTGAAGCTGCAAGGTGGTCAGGCATCCCGTTAAAAATAGGGCTCTGTTTATGCTGAAGCGGGTACTAGTCAGCACCAAACAATAGCCGCCCCAGCGCTCGGCTATAATTATCAAGGTTTATTTCTTGTTTGCATTGGTCACGTTTTTGCTCGCGTTTGATCTTGAGAAACGCAGGATCTGCAGAGTTCAGGTCTGGGGTCAAGCTTTAAAAACAAACCCTTGGCCCAACGATGCATTGAATGCATAGGCTCCTCTGTTTAAAGAAATATACTGCGCCACATGGATCAACAAGCAGCGCGGGGCCGAGGCGGGCTGGCTGCTGCGACCACCGCGTGCCCCTTCGCCGCGGGATGCCAGAGCTGCTGGGACTTCTGCAAGGCACATTCTGTGCTTTTGACCTTGTTTTCTTTCAAGGGGGAGAGGAGGGCTCATGGGGAAATTGCTGAAATTAAAAAAAAATGATATACATGTGAGTACTTGGCCAGGGAAAAACCTGCATCCGTCTGCCCTGCTGCAGAGCTGTTGAGTGATGCTTGGAAGTGTTTGCTGGGAGATGAATAGCGGCGTTTCCCTCCGGTTCCACATGGCTTGTTCCGGTGCTGAAGCATCCGTGGGGCATGTCCACTCCTGGTGCCAGCTCCACCAGACATGATATGAGCCTAGGGATGAATGAGCCATGCTGACATGGTTATCTTCCCCAGCTCCCAAAGCCAATTTGGGTGACATTATTATCCTGATAAACCTTAAGTGAGCATTGCCCCTTTTAAAATCTGCATCTGCTCAGCTGCTACTTAGATGCTCTCCCAACCTTGTAAGAAGTGAGCACAAGGTCCTTGACATGGGCTTTGCCTTCAGCCAAAGAGATCTTATTTGCCCTCAAGCCGTTTAGCAACCTTCTCTCTGCAACTCCTTGAAGGGAGGTTGCAGTGAGGTGGGAGTCAATCTCTTCTCCCTAGCGTCAGGTGACAGAATGAGAAAGTGTCCCAAGGGAGGTTTAGGTTGGATAATAGGAAACACTTCTTTGCTAAAGAGAGTCCAGGCATTGGAACAGGCTGCCCAGGGGAGGTGGTGGAGTCACCATCCCTGGAGGTGTTCAAGAAGTGTGTGGCATGGCACTTCCTGATGTGGTTTAATGGCAGTGGTGGTGTTGGGTTGATGGTTGGGTTCAATGATCTTGGAGGTCTTTTCCAACCAAAACAGTTCTATGATTCAGGGGTCCCAGTGGCATGCTGTGGCTACCCAAGGAGAGATGGGAGAGCAACTCTTTTTGGTGCATCTTGTTCCTCCAAGCACATCCTTGGTGCCATGCTGGGAGGCCTGGCAAGCACTGGAGAGGCACAAGCACTGGAGAGGAACACTGATTCTTAAAAAAGAATGTTTATATGTCTGTTTCTTCTCCCCTCCTCCACTTTGTGTCAGTATCCCAGGTATAGGTTAAATCTCTTTGCTTAATATCTAATGTTTTGGTTGCTGGTAATGGGAGCAGCAAGCACTTGGAGGGATGATAGCCTGAGGAGCTGGTCTGGTTTGGCTGCCGCTCCTCTGAGTGTGTCTGTGTGTCTGGCACACCTGTGTGTGGGAATGTGGGGAGCACAGGCTGGCAGAACATGCCATGTTCAGGGAAGCCAGGCTGGTGCACGGACCGTAGCCCTTGACTTTTATCTTCTTGTGCTCACAAGGCTAAGGTATAGCTGATGTCATCTTTATCCCTGAATTCCCATCTGATCTGGTGGGAATTTCTTCATGAACATTGACTTCATGTCCTTAAGACAGGGAAACTTAGCTGGAAAAGGCTCTTTTTTCCTCCAGCATCATAACAGAACCTTGGTAAGAAAGTTGGTTTCTTGAGAAAATAGACTGTTTCAATGCTAATTGTCATAGTGAGAGATGGGGAGGAGAAGCCCTGGATTCTTCCCTGGGCTGAAGGACTGCAGTGTGCATGAAGGTGGCTGGAACTGTAAAGGGAAACCTCAAAGAGAGCATAAATCACAAGAGGAAATTCTTAGAAATGGTCCCACCTAAATTTTGGCAATATTTATGTCCTGGGTGAGACCAAACAGGGGCAGCTCTTGCAGAACTGCACTTGATTTAGCCAGCTGCAATGAAAAGGCATCTACCCCAGTCTGGGCTTTGAGGACACTCTTGCTGACACTCCAAACTACAGATTACAATTGGTGTTGAATTTGAGACCAGTGATGGATGTAGTCACCCAGTGCTGGTGCTTGGAATGTTGCTGTCTCCTGAGTGTCATCACAGGTTCACAGAACGGTGAAGGCTGGAAGGGACCTCTGGGGGTCATGTCCAACTTCCCTTAGATGTGCATGGTACCAAATGTGGCAGTACTTAAAAAGGAGTCATAATGTTTTGTCCAAGTGCTGATTGTTGGGGAAAATATTTATGTCAAGGATCTAAACACCAAACAAGGAAAGCAAATACATACACTGGCCTAGGTGTGTCACACTGTGATGAAAATCAAACAATTTAGGTAGGATAAAAAAAATTAAGAACAAAAATGTCTCTGAAGTGACATCTCTCCTCAACAGCATTCTGTATCTGGGCACTGATGGGACTTTGAATGACATCTTTCACAATGTAGTAAGAGGCCACCAAACTCTTCAGAGGATCACAGCATGGTAGGGTTTGGAAGTGACCTCTGGAGATAACCAGTCCAATGCCCCCACTAAAGGAGGGTCACCCACAGCATCTTGCCCAGAATCACAATGTCCAGCTGGGTTTGGAATCTCTCCAGAGGAGACTCCACAACATCTCTGGGCAGTCTGCACCAGGGCTCCAGCACCCTCTCACTAAAGAAGTTTCTCCTGTTCAGATGAAACCTCCTGGGTTCCAGTTTGTTCCCATTGCCCCTTGTCCTGTCACTGTGTGCCACTGAAAAGAGTCTGTCCCCATCCTCTTGACTCCCACCCTTTAGTTGTTGATCAGCATCGAGAAGGTGCCAAAACTTGTGGTTATGATACTGGTGGTCACTGTCTTATCAAAATCTGCAGAGTTTGGTGCCTTCATTAATTGCCAGGAAGCTGTGCTGGGCCCATTTCAGATATCTTGGATGTGGGAGCTGCAGACCTTCGCATTCCTGGGGTCTTCTTTTCAGCCATCTGAGTTTCCTTCCATCTTCCACATTCTCTAATCCTCTGGAGAGATGTGCTGTTGAGAACAGTATTTGTGTGGCCCAGATGAGGATGGAAATCTGGCAAAAGAGAGCCATAAAAAAAAGCTTTCAATCACTCAGCCCTGCTGACTGGGGAGTGCAAAGGTCAGTGGGGAGTTGGCCCAGTTTTACTGGGGGTTTCCCGTGCTGGTGACGCCGGTGTGGCAGCATCAGGCTCTTCCCAGATGAAATCCTGCTGCTCTGGGAACTGAAGCTTGTGACTGGAGTGGGACTGAGATGAATTTCAGAGAGAGAGGAACTGGATTTTTGTGGCTTGAGCTGAGTACAAGGTGCGGTGTGAGATAAAGCAGCCTGGAAAGCAAACAAAGCCCAGCCATGGCATTAAATGCAGTTCTTGGGGCTGGCAGGAGCGATTAAGGTTATTAGGAGGCCAGGGAGTTGTTTCTAAGGAAGGTTCTTGTTTTCACAGGCTGCAGGGTCCCTCTCAGCCAGCACACTTGTGCTTTCACTGAGGTTTCATTTATTTGTAAGTGTTCTTTGTCAGCTGGCCGAGAAGATGCTCCACTCTAAGTTGTATCTGCCAGTGTCAATCATTTGCAGGGTAGATTTAGGTTGGACGTAAGGAGAAAGTTCTGCACAATGAGGGTGATGAAATACTGGAACAGGTTGCCCAGGGCTGTGGTGGAGGCCCTATCCCTGGAGACATTCAAGGTAAAACTTGGTGGATCCCTGAGCAACCTGATCTTGGGGGAGATGTCCCATCTCAGTTTAAGGGAGTTGGGCTAGATGACCTTTTAGGGTCCCTTCTAACTCAATGCATTCTATGATTCTACTGTTCTGCCTTCAAGTGACCTTGACAGCTCTTGTGACCTGGCTGTGGTGCAAGAAAAAGCAGCATGTGGGTTTGTGCAGTGTGGTTTTTTTTTTTTTTAAGTGCTTTCAGTTACAGAACCCAAACAAAACTGCCCCACTTTGCTGGGATTTGATTGTAGTTGGAACTCTGAAATCCCTAGGTTTCAACTTCATCACTGAGACTGCTGAGAGGAGGAGGTGAAGGAAGATAAGAAGGGTTTGGAAGGTGAAGGGTAGGGATGCTGCAGGGTGCAGGACCCAAGTGGATGCAGAGGTGAAGAGTGAGATGGATCACCGAATTGTTTTGGTTGGAAAAGACCTCTAAGATCAAATCCAACCTTCAACCAGAGACAGTCATGGCCATTAAACCATGTCCCAAAGTGCCACATCTACACCTTTCTTGAACACCTCTAGGAATGGTGACTCCATCACCTCCCTGGGCAACCTATTCCAATGCCTGACCAAAATGGGTGTGACACCACAGGAGTAGGGGAGTCAGCAGCCAAGGAGCTATTTCTTTTCCCCTTCTTGGGGGAAATCCAGGAGTTTAACAAATCAGCTTTGATTTAATCCCCTCCAACTGCCTCTACAGCTGGAAGCTGGCCATCAGCAGGGACAGTTGACATCCAACACCTTAAAATAAACCTAACCCATCAGGTTGGGTGAAGCTTCATAGCCAGAAGGCACCACTGACCTTGCTGGTAGTGCTCGTTGGGCCAGCTACACATAGCTCTCATGGGTGTTGTCACCAGCATCCCGCCCCATGTCTCAGAGGCAGCTCCTCTCCCTCCTTCCTTGTGTTATAGACACAACCATCCACGGGACTCATCCTGCTTGTAGGGCGTCACCATCAGGTTCCCCCATCCCATCGTATACTTGGTGAGCAGTGGGAGAAGCTGTCTTCCTGATCTGGTGGTATGATGGAGACCACCAGGCTGACTGGATGTTGAGCTGGGGCTACTAATTCCCTGTGGGATTCGTAGGGCTGTTTGGGAGAGGAGGAACAACCTAGGCTTCCACAATCGCAAGGCTGGTTTTGTATCCTGCAGTGCACAGGGGGAAGTTCCTGCTGGGAGCATGGATGGGAAGAAACAAACCCTGGTCCCACCATGCTAACAGGGAACTAATCCCAGTGGAATGATGGCACCTGCTGGGATTTGGATCAGTCAGCACCATCTCGATAGAGGGCCTGGATAACCTTTAGCTTTTTTATCCTGGTGCCTCCTTGGGACCTGTGCCAAAGCGAAGCGGCGTGCGTGCCAGCACAGGAGGGACAGTGCAGCTGGGCTGGGTGATGTGTGGGCTGATGGGAGCATCAGCAGCATTTGGGACAGTGCCACAAGCACTTGCTTTTGCCTGTTGTTCCCCACGTGGGCTCCCAAAACTGACCCCTTTTGCTGGAAGCAGCTAAGGCTTCCTCTGGCTCCACAACTGGGGGTTTGCCCACTTCTGGCTGGCAGCCGGGTACTGCAGGGAATTTTTTGGCACATCACCAAATAGCTCAGTCTCTCTGCTTGCTCTTTTTTGGGATGATTCCTCAGGGCTTTCCTGTGAACTGGGCAGGGCTCAGAGGATGCCAGCATTTCCTGACCAGGATAGTGGCTATGCAGCCTTCTCTGGCAGCCAGAGCTTTCCCTGGGGAATCTCTTGCCCTCGGCTTTCTGCAGCCATGAGCCTGTGCATCCACGGCGTCTCCATTCTTCCTCTGGCAGTGGTGAGAGGACAGTTACTCCCTGTGTGCCAGCAGAACACACGTGTGAAAACACTGCTGCACCCACTGCAGCAGGGATCTGCCAGCTTCCCCATCCTCTTCCTCGAAAGATTGATTCTTCCCTGTCGCAAGGGTAGGTGATAGTATCTGTTGGCATTTGAAACCAGAGCAGGGCAGATTTAGGTTGGACAAGAGGCGGGAGTTCTGCGCAACGAGGATGGTGGAACACTGGAACAGGCTGCCCAGAGAGGTGGTGAGACCCTGTCCCTGGAGTCATTTGAGGTCAAACTTGATGGGGCCCTCAGCAGCCTGATCTAGCCGGAGGTGTCCTCACTGACTGCATAGGGTTGGACAAGATGACCTTTGAGAGTCCCTTCCTACCCAACGCATTCTGCGTTTCTGTGATCCCTGGGGAAAAAGCTCCGACGGAAGGGTGTGTGCCAGGCTGGGCATCGCCCTGGGGACCCTGCGCAGGTACGGAGCCGGGGCGCTGCCCGTGCCTGCGGCGGGCGATGGGGAGCTGGGTTCACTGCGGGGCTCTTTCCGCGCACGCAGCCGGAGACAGTTGAGGCGGTTGCAAAAGGCGGCTGACGTGTGCTGGGAACTGCTGCAACACGCTTGCTCGCAGGCGCCAGCCATCCCCAGCTCTCTCCCAGGCACCTGGTACAACAGGTCCTGCCAGCTCCCGGGGCAGGCAGGACACGGGGCTGCCCACAGCTCCCTGCCTGCACTGCTGCACGCCCGTGGGCCCCGCTGCAGGCAGAAAAGCTCCTGCTGCCTCTTTATCCCCCATCGAGCACATGCACGGGGCAGGGGTGCAGCCAGGGAGGGTGGCACAGCACTGGCTTCCAGTGGCTTTTCCTGGCTTTTCAGGCTTGATTTTACTCTTCTGCCCTTTCGTTTGTGTCACAGAATCATAGAGGTGCCTGGCAGAAGGAGACTTTAAGATCATCAAGTCCAGCCATAACCTAGCATCTCCCTGTACACAACCCTCGGACCATGTCTCTAGGCTCCTCATCCAAACAACTTTTAAACACCTCCAAGGGTGGTGACTCCACTTCCCTAGGCAACCTGTTCCAATGCCTGATGACTCTTTCAGTGAAGAAACTTTATCCTGTTCTCAGTCTAAACCTCCCCTGGGGCAACCTGAGGCCATTTCCTCTTGCCTGTCACTTGTTACCCAGGAGAAGAAGCTGGTCTCCAACCATCACCAAACTCATTTCAGGGAGTTGTAGAGGGTCATAAGGTCTCATCTCAGCCTCCTGTCCATTTTCTTCAGCTGTTCCTCATAGAATCTGAGTTCAAGATCCTTCACCAGCCTTGTTGCCCTTCTCTGGACATGCTCCAGCACCTCAGTAGCCCTCCTCTAGAGCCCTAAGAATTATCTGATGCAAGATCTGCATCTAGCACACGACCTGAGAGCCAGAGTGGGATGAAACATGGAAGGAAAGCCCTCAAGAATGGCTGCCAGGTCACAGCAACATTGTGGTGGTTTGTTATGCTGGGTGTCATCTTTGGCGTGCTTGTCACCCATGCTACGTTGTATTGTGTGAGAAACAGCTCAGGATGCTCTGAGCAACCTCCTGGACTCTTGTGGGGCAGATGGGAAAGTGGTGGTGACATGGCCACATTGGAGTCTCCTTCTCTAGAGACTTCCAAGACATGCCTGGATGAATTCCTGAGTGGCCTGAAATAGGTGATCCTGCTTTGGCAGGAGAATTTGACTCGATCATCTCCAGAGGTCCCTTTGCATGCCCACCATTCTATGATTCTGTGGTGGCAGCTCAACCCCATCACCACTTTGCACCTTTGCTTTGCAGACCCCAGGGGATCTCCAGCCTGGAGATATCCCACACCTGCATCCCTGCTCCCAGTCCAGTGTCCCAGTGAGGCACCTCAGTGGTAGATGGAGATGGTGTTTCAGGGTCAGTGTTGCCAGGAGTGTGGTTTTGGGAGCATCTGGTGCTCAAAACCTTAGTGCAGGAGGCAAGCTCATCAGACTCTCTTTCTCCTCAGCTTTGGGGTGATTTGTTTTGCTTTAGTGGCTCAGTGATGGATTTTAGCATGCTTACTCTGGTTCAGAGTAGAGGGACAGGGGAGCCTCTTGTGATGCATAGGCTAATTTGTTGGGGTTTGCTCTGGGCAAACACTGGGGCTGCCCTCAGGGAGGAGAAACAACCCTCCTGCAGTGCCTGCAGTGAAAGAACCATCCACCCACCACCACATCTCCAAGGACCAGTTGGGATGAGGACATTCAGGGCACACAACCCCTCAACACCACCCATCAGCATCCCCCAAAAGCCTTTTTTTCTCAGCCATCTTGCATCAGGCACCAAAACAAAGCTTTTGTTTCAAGCTCTTGGCCTTAATCTGTCCGCCCGCAGATCCTGTGCTTAAAAGGGAGGTGAAATCCTTCCCTCTGGGGGGGACATTGCGTGAGCAGCTGTGTTGGTGCTTGCCAAAGAGTCAGGCATTTTGGCCAGAGGGTTTATCCTAACCCCAGGATCTCACTTCATAAAGCTGAAGTCCACCACAGTGGAAATCTAATGGCAGCTCCAGAAGTGAGGCTTGTGCCTGAATTGGGTCCGACAGAGGGGAAAAATCATCTGTGATTAAAGATTGCCAGTAATTACATAATAGGTCTGCACCAGATGATGCCCAGACAAGCTCTCTCTTGGGATTTCCCAACTTTTGGAGTCTTTAAATTTGCAACCATCCTAAAGTGCTGCTACCGTGGTGGGTAATTGTTGATATTGCAGCAGCACCCAGCGCAATTGCACAAGGTGCCTTGCTGATGGGCGAGCTTGCCTCTCCTGGTAGCCAGAGCAGCTCTGGGACATGGTCAGGCTCTAAGGGTGAAGCTCCCCATTCCACCCCCAGCATTGCACTGGCGGAAAAGAATGAGAAAATAAGTGGGAAAAGCTATTTTGGGGGTCTGTAGGAGAAGTGAGAAGAGCAGCTGGGGCTGGGTGTTTTCGCCCGTGGCTGAGCAGTGACGAAAAAGCAACGTCAAGACGTTCTTGACGCTGGGCCAGCTGTTAATCCCCATGTGTTTCAGCAAAACCCAGTTTATTTCTGAAGATTTGTGTAAGCAGTGGAAGTGGGGAGCAGTGGGGATGTGGGGAGCTTGTCTGGGATTAACTTGGCCTGAAAGCCAAGCACGCCAAGCTCACGAGCCCGGGGAGAGCTTAATTAAAGTCTAAGGAGAAGCGTTTCCAAGAGAACAATACAAGGTTATTCAAACTGGGAGATTTTTGTTCTGGGCCCAGAATGTCTCTCTTCATTCCCTCTTTGGTGTCAGCTTTAATAAAACAAAATGAGATCTCCAAGAAAAAACAAATTGGAGCTCTTAAAAAGAGGGTGGGGAGATAAAAATCAGTTTTAAGAGTGTTGCTGGTAACACCTTGGGTTATTAAAACGGAAAGAATGCTAACGATGCGATTTGCATCCTCCTTTCTTGTGGCTGCGCCCAGGCAGGAGCCTGCTCCCTCTGGGAGAGGGGCAACGGCCACCGCCTGGCCCTGCCACCCCTCACCAGGGCCTCGGGCTTGGTGTGCAGGGAGTGGGAGGCTTCACTGGCAGGATGGATTGGGGAGTATTTGGTCATGTGGAAGAGGATTTTGGAGGGCTTTGGGTTTGCTTCCTAAAACTGGGATCAGCAGCATGTGGGGTCAGGGGAGGTGGAATCACCGTCTCGGAGGTGTTTGTGAGATGCACTTTAGGACACGGTCTAATGGCCATGGTGGTCTTAGGATGAAGGTTGGACTTGCTCTAAAAGGTCTGTTCCAACCAAAACAGTTCTATGATTCCATGAGGTGCTGAGGTCATGTACTAAAAGGAAAAGTGGCAAGAATCAGGATTGAGAGGACACCAAATGTAAAAAAACCCAAGTATCTGAAGGGAAGGCTGGGCAGGGATTGTTTAGGACAGGTAGCCATAGGACAAGGGGCAATGGTTTGAAACTAGAGCAGTGTACATTTAGGTTGGACTGGAGGAGGAGAAAGTTTTTCACAATGGGAGTGGTGAACCACTGGAAGAGGTTTCCCTGAGATGTGGTTGAGGCCCCATCCCTGGAGACATTCAATGTCGAACATGACAGGGCCTTGAGCAACCTGATCTGATTGGAGATGTCCTTGCTGACTGCAGGAGAGTTGGACAAGGTGACCTTTGAGGGTCTCTTCCAACCTGATGCATTCTATGATCCTGTAAATCGGGACTGACCTTGGAAAAGATGCTGCTGCCATCAGCTATCTCCTTTAGAGATCCAAGCCTGTGGGTGACAAGAACGGACTGGACTTATTACAGCCTGAGAGCTGCTGCGTGCAGCTCCGCTCAGCATGCTGAGGTGCAGGGCCAAGGATCTAGGGTTGCCTCCTCTAAAACCAGTGTCCCAAGCCAGCTGGTGCAGCTGAGAGGGCTTAATCCTGACCCAAAGGGCTGCTCTTGAAATGTCTCAGTTCTGGTAGACTCTCCTGCCTGTGTGTCACAGCTTGCTCCCCAGGGTACCGTAGCAGGGATGTGGGGAGAGCTGGAGAGCAGCTGGTGACTTGGTGTTGAACCTTGGCCCCTCGAGCACCTGCTTCTACCTTCCTGCAGAAAGACTGGATGAAAAGTTGCCCCTTCTTTTTTGCCATGTGCTTCCATCAGGGGTTGGGCTCGATGACCTCTGAAGGGCCCCTCCAGCCCAGTGCATTCTCTGATTCTGTCCTGGACAGAGCTGACCATCTCCTGGCCAAATAGTGGAGGCCTCTGATGCTTTCCCAGGGTACCACCCATGGTCTGTAGTGATGGAAGTGGGGCACAGACAGGTACAGGAGTGATGCTTCTGACCCAGGCTTGGGATGAGGAAGTCACAGGGAGCACCATGGAGTCCTGGCTGTTCATCTGTCTGCCAAGTAGGAGGATGCTTTTGGAGAGGCTGGCTTTAAAATGCCCAGTGTGATGCCTGACGTTTTGGTACTCAAAGGGGCTGATCAGAAAGTTTGGGGCAGACTTTGAAGCAGGGCCTGTTGTGACAGGACAAGGGGTGATGCTTTGAATTCAAAGAAGGAGATTCAAAGTAGAGAGAAGGAAGAAATTTTTCATGCTGAGTGTGATGAGAACCTGGCTGAAGGCTGGCCAGGGAGGTGGGAGATGTCCTGTGCCTGGGACCATTGGAGGTCAGGTTGTTTGGAGCTCTGAACGCCCTGCTCTAGTTGCAGGTTTCCCTGCTGACTGCAGTGGGTTGGACTGCATGACCTTTAAAGGTCTCTTCCAACCCAAACCGGTCTGTGATTCTATGTCCACCCCATAAACCCAACCCACCCCTGCCAAATGGCAGGATGGGGCTGCAGAAGCCACCTCCTGCCTGGCTGCTGTGCCTGACCCATCAGATAAGGCAATTACAGCTTTAGGACTTGATTGCAGAGGGTAATGACAGCAGAGGCAAGTTCACAGAGCATCACATACAAACCATGCCAACCACCCCGATGCTGGAGAAGCTTGCCCACAGTTGGTGAGAAGCCAGCCTGGGAGAGGAAAGCATGAGAAGCAACAGGGGGAGAACTACAGAATCATTAATGTTGGAAAAGACCTCCAAGCTTCTTCCCAACATCTCCATGATCACTAGACCATGTCCCAAAGTGGTTTTTAAACACCTCCAGGGATGGTGACACCTGGGCAGCCTGTTCCAATGCGCCACCACTCTTTCAGTTAAGAAATCCTTCCTAATACCCAGCCTAAACCACTCCTGCTGGAACTTGAGGCCATTACCATTTGTCCTGTTGTTGATCATTGCTGGATGGTGTGGCTGTTGGAGCTAGATTTCAGAGGAAACAGAAACTTAGAAGTGGAAGAGTACTGGAGTCTCTGAGGGGAGAGGGGAACACTCCAGGGATAGGCCATGGAACTGCAATGATGGATAGGTTAATATCATTGCATTGGAGCATCAAAAAGCTTTATGTCTGGAAGCACAGCTTGTATCTTCCCCTTCTGCTGCTCTCTTCCCCCACTGGTCTTTTGGGTGCTGCTTTTGCTGCTGCTTTTGCTTGATGCCATCCCCATCTTTTCTAAGGTTAGTGTATTCTGTAGCATCTTGTCCTGTCTATACTGATATATTTAGTTTAAACTGTAAAAATGCTATTGCATTTTTCTGACTTTCCAAATTCTGAGTTGTAGTGAATTTACTCTCTCTCTGAGGCAGGTTTATGATGTTACTGGGGGAGGGATCCACTCTAACCCATCACTCTTCTCTTGTGTCTTAGGAATGAGTTTTCCGTTCCTTGGAGGTCTTTTTCTGTTGTGCTTGGCAGGTTGTGGGGTGCATGTGGACATCAGGCTGATGCTGGGTAGTGGGATGCTCTTGGAAGGGGAAGTTGGATGTACATCCTAAAACCTTTCCATGAGGCTTCCCCATTCTTGATGAGAAATACTCATCTAGTGCCTCTGTGCCGAGATGGGCAAAGGAAAAATCTCACATTTGGCAGCTCTTTCCTAGCCTGCTGGGGCTGCAGTGGGAGAGGTGAGCAGGACAGCAGTTCAGTACATGGAGCTCTCCTTGTCTCTGACCCATGGGGTCCCTGATTGCCACTGTCCCCATGGAACTCTGTGGCCATGAAGGTGGCTGTGTACTCTGTGTTGGGGTTTGGAGCATTTCTCTCTGCCCAGACTGGCCTGAAAATGGGTGTTTTTGAGACACACATTGGTGCAGGGTGGGTTTCTCCCCAAGAATTGAAGTTCTGCTGTGTTTGTTCTGATGTCCACAGCATAAGCTGATAAAACCTCAGGACACCTGGGGACAAGACACAATGTTGTGGTCTTTTAGCTGGGAGAGCCTGGCCCTTGGGATCTGCATCCTGGGAGAGGGAAGAGTCATAAAAATTCAAAGTCAAGAAATCATGAGGTTGTTGGGTTTTTTTTCCAAGCTGTTAAACTCTGCCCTGTTTCATCAACCAAAGCATGAGTGAGACAGCCGGGGAGCAGAGGTACTTCAGGTCCTGATTTCACCTCTGTGGCTGGCTGTTAACCCTCACTGAGCCATCCTGAACAACACTCAAGAGACAAGATTAGCCCCAGGCTGGATTTTGGAGTTTGTTTCCCTCCCTTGGGACAATATATTCCTGATCCCAGGTTTCCCAGCCAAGCCATCTGTAGCCTCTCCTTGCCCTGGTTTGTGTCCCACTGACCTCATAAAACAAAATATGCCCCAGAAGACAAAGCAGAAAACAGTTTTTACAGCAGGATGGTGGGCAATTTTTCAGCTCAGTGAAGTTGGTTGCTTAGATTTCTCTTGTGGGGTGAGGAGGGAAAAGCAACCCAAAAAGCTGTGGAGAAGATGATGCTTGGCAGAGCAGCATGACAAACAACATCTCTGGGCTTTTTAATGTCTGCTCTGGTTCCGAGGCGCGCCTGAGCTCTTGCGAAACATCAGACACTGCTGGGTGATGTCGGTCCCCTGGCCTCAGGCTGATGGCTTTGTGGTTGATAGCCCTTTCTTGTTATCACCTAGGGCAAAGCTCAGGCTCTGTTTGAACATTTGGATTCGGAGAGCTGATGAAGAGCCAAAAAAGCAAGATACCAGGGTTGGTGTGCAAGCGACAGGTTGTTGGCTGGCTTCTCCATTAGTCAGGGCTGGTGACGAGTTGATCTCCTTTTCCATTTTCTTCTGAATGAATCAGTTTTGGCTCAGCCTGATGGTCAGACTGGTTAAGCAAGAAGCAGCTGGTATTGCTCTCATTAGTGCTGGAGACAGAAGCCAGCCTCTCCCCAGCTCTGCAAACCTTCCACGATCCCCAGCCAGCTTCCAGAGCTGCAGGTCTCCAGACCCTGTCTGGGAAAGGTTCATCTTCTCCATCACCCCATTCCCTGTAACCTCTGTGTGCAGAAAAGGCTCAATATTTACCATGCCTTTGGCATTTGGAAGCCCTTGCTTAGGGAAGGGGTGCGTGGGCAGCAGGGAGCTGGGAGCTCCATCTGCTCAGCCCAGTGGCTGCAGACCCCATGGTGCAGGTTTTGTAGAGCCGTGGAATGATTTGAGTTGAAAGGAACCTTTTAAGGTCATCCAGTCCAACCCCCCTGCTGTCAGCAGGGACATCTGCAGCTAGAGCAGGTTTCTCAGAGCCACAACCAACCTGACTTGGAACTGTTCCAGGGATGGGGCATCCACTACCTCTCTGGGCAATCTGGGACAGGGTCTCTCCACACTTAGCATGAAAAGATCTCTTCCTTCTCTCTAGTCTGAATCTCCATCGTTGGGTTTAAACCATCACCCCTTGTCCTGTCACAATATGCTCTTCCAAAGTGGCTATCACCATCTTTCTTATTTGCCCCTTCAAGTCCTGAAAGATTAACAGAAGGCCTCCTTGGAGCCTTCTCTTCTCCAGGCTGAACAACCCCCATTGCCTCAGCCTATTCTCACAGCAGAGGGCTTCCAGCCCTCTCATTATTGGTGTGTTCTCCTCTGGCCCCTTTCCAACAGCTACATGTCTCTCCTGTGCTGAGGACTCCAGAGCTGCCAGCACTGCAGGTGGGGTCTCAGCAGAGAGGAACAGAAGGGCAGAATCTCCTCCCTCCACCTGCTGCCCACACTGCTGGAGGTCAGCCCAGGGCACAGCTGGCTCTGGGCTGGGAGTGCACAGTGCTGGCTCATGAACAGCTTTTCACCCACCAGCACCCCAAAGTCCTTCTCCAGCCCCTCATCCCCAGCATGTGCTGATACTGGGGGTTGCCTCAGTCCCTGTGCAGGACCTTGCACTTGGCCTTGTTGAACCTCACGAGGTTCATATAGTCTCACTTTTCAAGCCTATCCAGGTTTCCCTGAACAGATCTTGCCCCTCAGGCATCTCAGCTGCACCACTCAACTTCCTGTCATCTGCAAACATGCTGAGGGCATACTCAGTCCCTGGGGGTCTTCACGGAGCCAATTCTCCCCTCTGTTCTTCCTTGTGCCCTGGGGCATGGATGGGCTTCATGGAAGAATTTGGAGCTCAGGCACTTGAAAACAGCCCCAGGGACTGCAGCAGGTGTTACCTACAGATATCCCACACCTGACACCTGTACAAAGAGCATAATTTTTGACTCCTACCCCAAAATGTAGTATTTCCATGGGGAGGAAAAGGAGGCTCCCTGGCCCTGGAGGTAGGATCTGTAGCTTTTAAACCTGAATTGCAGCGGGACTAAAACTTACCCAGCGACTGACAGAAAGCTTCATTAACCTGCCCTCTTGTTTATTCTGATTTCAAAGCCCTTGATGCAGCAAAAAGTGAAGGAATTTCTCCAGGGAAGTGCATTAATGTTTCACTGGGTATTGAAGCACTTTGCTGCTGGGACACTTTCCATGCAATGGGCTGTCCCCACTTGTCCCCAGTTCCCCTTGGTCTTGTTAAACTTTGCGTGGCTCCGGGGATGCCACGAGGCAGCTCTGCCTGCAGCCCTCGCGTGGGCTAAAGCCCTGGGGGCTGCTGGTTTAATATATATGTAGATGTGTGTCTGCAGAGGTGCAACAGGCACACAGAGATGTATCCCAGCATGGTGAAGATTGGATGGGACCTCTGGAAATCACCTAGTCCCACTTCCCTGATAAAGCAGGGTCACCCACAGCATCTTGCCCCTTCCTGCCAAATCTCCAGAGAAGGAGACTCTACCACTTCTCTGGGCAGCCTGCCCCAGGGCTCCAGCACCCTCAGGGTACAGTTCTTCCTCCTGTTCAGATGGAACCTCCTGGGTTCTAGTTTGTGCCTATTGCCCCTTGTCCTGTCACTGGGCAGCAAGGAAAAGAGTCTATCCCCATCTTCTTGCCTCCTACCCTTTATCTCTTGCTGAGCATTGATCAGATCCACTCTCAGGCTGCTTTTCTCCTAGCCCAGCGGCCCCAGATCTCTCAGCCTTTGCTCCTCACAGAGATGCTGCAGGCCCCTCAGCATCTTTGTAGCCTCCACTGGGCTCTCTCCAGTAGTTCCTTGTCTCTCTTGAACTCATTAGGGTAGAGTACAGGGGAAGAGACCCCCCCCTCAACCTACTGGTCACACTTTCCTTAATGCATGCCAGGAGACCATTGGCCTTCTTGGACACTAGGACACGTTGCTGGCTTATGGGTAACTTGTTGTCCACCAGCAATCCCAGGTCCTTCTCTCAGAGCTGCTTTCCAGCATGTCAACCCCTCACTTGTTCTGGTGGAGGGGTTATTGCTCCCCAGCTGCAGGACTCTGCACCTGCCCTAGATGTATTTGTATTTGTCTATGTATTATGAACCTACATTCAAGGTGGAGCTGGAGGGCTCAGGGTTGGGTTGCTGAGATGCTAATGGGAAACACAGGGCTGGGTACCCTCCTCAACGCCTCAGTTGTGACTTTTCTGCACTTGCCCAGGGCATCAAAGGGCAGGGCTGGCCCTTCCCCACACCATGGGGTGGCTGCCAAAGCCACCTGGTGTCTGAAAAACTTTCAAATGAGAGCAGGTCAGCCAAAAGTAACAGCCCATTGGCAAAGGGGTCTAACCTGTTTCTTCTTGGGGAAGGGGAAAAAAAAAACCAAATAAAATATCGAGGTTCTTGAGTTTCCTTCAGCAGTCAGATTTGCTTAATTACATCATGGTTTATTTTTCTGACTTATTCAGTTCTCAAATATGTGCTTTAATGTAAGGAAATGCCAGGAGATTAAAAGCACATGGATATTTTACTCCTCTTTTTGGCCTCAGGGTGTTTGGTTTAATGATGATGCACAAGTCTTCCCCATCAGTAGGCTTCAGGAGCACTATCCAAAGGTGTTAGTATCTCCGTGCTGGAGAGCCAGGGAAAATTCTGGCACTGGAGGAGGAAATCCTATCCCAGTGGCCATCAGGAAAGTCATACAATGGTTTGCATTGGATGGGGCTTTAAAGGTCATCTAGTCCAACCTTCTTGCAGTCAGCAGGGACATCTTTAGAGCAGGTTGCTCATAGCCTCATGAACCTGATCTGGAATGTTAAGACCAAATCTTCCTTCCCTGGCACTGTTGTAACACATGGACGCAGCTGGGGATGCTGCCATTCGAGGACTCTGCTGAACCTGCCTGCAAACAGCTTGTCTTAATTTATTTTCGTTTTGAAAGTTATTAATTCGATGGAGAAGGCTCCCTCCTGGATCCCCCAGTATGGTCAGCCCTCACCTTGTGCCATCTCTTAAGCTGCAGGATGGTTTGGGCTGAGGCCGAGCAGCGGAACCAGCCCGGGGAGCCACTGATGTGGTGGAGGAGCCCCGATGGAAGAAGCTGTGGCAGGGAGGTGTTATCTCCCTGGTGAATGAAGCCTGGAGGCAAAACAACTCAAAAGCCAACTGGGGGAGCCTGGAGAAGGGCCTCCCTTGGGAATGTGCCCACAGCAGCTGCTGCTGGATCCTCCCTTTTGTATTTCTACCCTGCGTATGGTCTGGATTTGGGCAGACTTTGTCTCTGGGGAAATGGAGGCCCTGATGGGTGTGGGCAAATAAGTAGCATAACTGAAATATTTTGGTGCCCTTCAGGCAGGAGGCTCTGCTTGGGTGCCATGAGGGAGGCATTGCTGCCACCCCAGTGCTCTCTACCTCGAGGTGCTTGCCCCAGGGTGAGGTTGCTGCAAAGCATTTTCTTCAGGGCTTGGGGGGCTCCATGGGGTTATTTTGGTCTAAGGGGTGCTTGGAGAAGTAGGTCAGAGCCAGCAGTACATGTGGATGCTGCTGGGAGCTTTCTCTTTCTTCCAACCTTGCTCATCCTTTGGGTGCACCAGCCTTAACCGATGGGCATTTGGGAAGTTTGGCTTTTCCCTCACTATCCTCATCCCTGTCCTGCTGGATGAAGGCAGTGAGCAAGGCCCAGATGGGACACAGCCATGCTCCCCAGTGTTCTCTGAAGCACAGAACCATAGAATAATTTTGGTTGGAAGAGACTTTTAAGATCACCAAGTCCAACCATTAGCCCAGCACTGCCAAGTCAACCACTAAACCATGCCTTGCAGCACCACATCTACACAGCTTGGAAACCCCTCCAAGGATGGGGACTCCATCACTGCCCTAGGTAGCCTGGTCCAGTGCTGGGCAGCACTTCTGGGGAAGAAATTGTTCCTCATGTCCAACCCAAACCTCCCCCGGTGCAACTTGAGGCCATCTCCTCTTGTACTATTGCTTGTTCCTTGGGAGAGGAGACCAACCCCCTCCTGTCTCAAATCTCCTCCACCTGTCTGCAATGTCCCCCACCTGTCTCCAATTAAGGGAGTTGTAGGTAGTGAGAACACATGGAGGGAAAGAGAGAAGAGAGAACGATGTGCAGTGCTGAAGCTTAGGCTGGGATTGTTCCTCCTAGGGAAGAGAAGGTCCAGCACTGTCTCCAGCTCTGTTAGGAGTTGTGTAAAAGGTAAATTGTTCTCCTTGTTTAGGTTGCAAAGTGATTTTCTGAAATTCTGTAGCAAGACATGTGTTGGTTGGGGAGGGAATATTTGGAGTGCAGGAAGGCCAGCCCTTGCCTAGAAGAAGGTTGGAGATGCTTACCCCTGGAGGGTTTGGAGGAAAGGCTGGTCAGAAGTCTGCCAAGGCTGGGAGGAGAACATTGATGTGCTGCAACAGCACCTATTTGTCTGAAAAACGGTGGCTTAAGTGCCTGGGCCGGGTGCAGGAGCTGTGGCCAGGGCTGCTGGGTTTGATCTGAAGCCCTCAGCGAGTCTCCTGTTGATGGTCAGGGCTGGCAAAGCACTGGAAGTGCTTTTCTTTCTGAGTATCCCTTAATTAGCTGAAAGGGAATGCTGTCAAGTACCCAACTGAGAAGAAAAAAGATCTTCATGAGCCTGTGACTGGCCCAACATTTTGCTTCCATTTATTTTCCTCCAACCTCTTTGTTTTCCCTTTGAAAAAAAAGGGTGTTTTTCTCTGTCCCTCCATTTAACTGCTATTTACTTGCTGGTAAGTGGAAGGAATTCAACTGGGATCAGCCTGGCTCCTGCCAGCAACTGGAATTGAAAAGTTTCCATGGGGCAGATGTAAGAGCAGAGCCAGGGGGGTTGTTTTCCACCTGCTGCCAGTCCCTGCATCATGTCCAGCCAGGTTGGGTGGGTTTAATTCTCCTGCTTTTTGACTGGGATGCTGACAAGGGCCCCTGGGGGTTGCAGTGGGAGGTGCACAGACCCAGACCAGAGGACTTCTTCTTGCTGTTAATGAGAAACAGAAGATGCCTTGAGATAAATTTGGCAATGGGGAAAACATTTCTGTCTCTTCCAGCTTGGAAGAAAAGCATCCTTTCTCACCCCAGCCTCTGCAGAGGCAGGAAGGGTCCCACATATGGCCCAAGTGGGGTTTGATGGAGAGGCGACACAAAGTGGCTGGTGATTTTGCAAGGGATAGAGCAATCCTGGGCCACCAGCAGTGTTTTGGGAGGGCTACCCAGCCCACCTTCCATCAGGGGTTGGGAGCCTTCCCTCCTTCTCTCAGGTGAAGGAAGGCTTAAGGTGCTCCAGGTGCTTTCACCTGAGAGTAACACTGAAGATTTTTGGGGTCGTGCAGTCATGTCTTGGGTACATCAGTGTGTAGGTGGAAGTGTGATGCTAGCTGCAGTGGTGGTGAGTTTGTGCTGCCTTTGGGCACCCAGAGAGATGTACTTGGGTGCTGTGCTGGGCCAAGAGATAGACTACTGACCTTGGCCAAGCTGCTCCAGGTCAAGGAAATGTCATAGCTGCCCCATTGATGGAATGGCAAGGAGGGAGCTGGGGTGCAGGTGAATGTGAGGCAGGGGGAGAGCTGCTCCTAGAGTCACACTGGTGTCCTTCTCGGGTTTCAGCTCTCCCCTCAAAAGTGGCAGCATTCATCTGTGTCCTAGGCTGGGAGGCAGTGGGCAGCACTGGCCAGCCACATGTCCCAGTGCTGCTGGCCCAGTCCTGGTGCTGGTGTCAGGCTGGGTGTGCCAGTAGGCTGTTCCTCATGCTGTTCATATCCTGGCAGGTGCCCACTGGTCCTTCCCTGCCGTTTGCAAACATGGTGGTTTTGCCTTGGAGAGATGAACCATTGCAGAGCCATTTCCTGATGCTAGTGGTCTCCAAAGGGAGGAAATGTGGTGGGACAAAATCCTGAAGCTCCACCACCCCATCCTCCAGCTGCACTGTTGTCCCAGTTGTCTGTGTAGCACAGGAACTAGTTACCAGTGTGAGTCTGGCAGCTACAAGAAGTGGTCATGGTGGGGATTTGGAGGGGATGACACATTTCAGGGCTGAGGGAATAGGAAGAGGGTCACCATCACCCTGTGGGGGACAGGAGGATGGCTGTGGCAGGATGTGAGTGCTGAGGTGTTCCCAAGCTTGTTGTGTGCTCATGCAAGTGACCAGAGGAGGTTAATCATAGTCACAGCTCAGTGAAGTTTGGTCAGGTCATGGCTTTTCCAAAGGCTGACAATTTGGGACATGCTGCAAGAAGACCTCCAGGGCCACAACTGACCCACATCGTCCCACTGGAGTTAATCATTGCTATCAGCTCTCAGACCTGCTGGCTTTGGTGATGGGAACTTGTTGGAATGGTACAGCTATTGGAACTTGAAATACTGGGACATAAGCCATGGACAGGCAAGAGTGCACGAGCTCAGAAGTACTGAGTTAAGATAAAATAGAAGGTTGGAATGACCTTAGAGAATGGTGCAACAAATACAAACAAATGTGGGGCTGGAGCCTGTGGTTTTTGCCTATCTCTGCTGACTTAGATTGTTTAGACACAGGAACTGTCTCCCCAGAATCAGGGCAAGGAGCCAGCACATGCAGCCTGAAGGACACCGCAACTTGCCAAGGTGCATTGGGCTGCAGGGAGCTGGGCTCCCTGATGCTAACTCTGATCCTGACCATGACTCTGACCCAAAACCCTGTGCCCAACACTGATCCAAACCCAGATTTTAACCCTGTCCCAAGCCCTAATCCTGACCTTGACCCTGCCCATGTCATAAACTCCGACCCTTTTCTCTGCCTTTCATTTTATAGGGTAGACATAGGGTTCTATGATTCTGTGGTTTCATTGCCCAGCATGGTCGTGCAGAGTGGGGCAACCTGGAGCAGCCAGTGGCAGCTGCAGCTCTCCTCCATTCTCACCACTTACCCCAATGGGCCTCATGCTACCAGCTGCACTTAGGACTGGATGAGGAGGGAAGGATATGATCCACTTTGGTCACCCAGTTCCAATTGGGAGGTCCTCAGAGCTACTGGTTCAGCCCTGAGCTGCTGCGCTGGGACATGTGTCCTCTGTATGCCAGGGGTGTGTAAATCTCAAATCACTACAAATGAAGCCCAGGAATCATGAAACTTAGGTTCCATAGAATCATAGAATGGTTTGATTTGGAAGGCACCTTAAAGATCATCTAGCTCCAACTCCCTGCCATGGGCAGGGACACCTTCCACTAGACCAGGCTGCTCAAAACCTCATCCAGCCTGGTCTTAAACACTTCCAGGGAGGCAGAGTCAATAGCTTCTCTGGGTAACCTGTTCCAGTGTCTCCCCAGCCTCATCGTAAAGAACTTCTTCCTAATGTCTGATCTAAATCTCCGCTGCTCGTCTTTCAAACCATTGCCCCTTGTTCTGTTACCACAGGCCCTTATAAATAGTCCCTCTCCAGTTTTCTGTAGCCCACTTCAGGTACTGGAAGACCACTATAAGGTAATTTTTGATCCCAAGTCCCTGAGGTAGGTTCTCAAAAAATAATCTGGGGATGCTTGGTGGTTCCTCTACTGTATTTTCCCCACTCTCTTGCTGCAGAGCTGTCAAAGAGGTGGGGATTTCTATCCTTTCAAGGAGTGTGGGGGGAAATCCAAGGTGCTGCATTGTTTGGGAGAGAAATGACAGAGGAAAAAAAATAAGGAAAGATGGCAAAAATCAGCAGGAAGGTGCCTGGGTTTGCTGCCACGCATTTGCATGAGGGGGGCAACCAGACTCCTAGCTGTTCCTCTGATTCTGTAACCACTGTTGGTGCTCCTGAGGCTGGAATGCTGATTCTAGGGGGTTTTAAATACATATATATATATATATAAAATACTTTCTTCTCCCTGTGGGTGTGTTTTGAAAAGGGGCTTGGGAACAATGAGAATTAACGAGCAGATAGAGAATTAAACGCAGGGCTTGAGCCTTCAAATGTGTGCAGATTGCAGCGCCCGCGGTGGTGCCAAGATAAACGCTGTCAGGAATAAACATCGTTTGACATGAAAGGCTAATTACAGATTGGAGCTCCGCGGGTGGGAGGAGGGAATTTTCACCAATTAAAAAGGAACTTTGCTGGGTTTCATCAAATTGGTGCATTAAAATGCAGCCAAAGACTGGTGAAGTGTTCGATGGCATGGTTGAATGAGGGGATGCTCGCCCTCCAGGACATGCGGGTTTGGTTTCCCACCAGTGCTAAAGGGGTTCTGCCAGCTCGTTCTGGCAGGAGCTGCATGAGGGCACTGGTTTCAGCCAGCCTCTGAGAGTTGCCCTCTAGGCACGTAGCCCTAGGTTTTCATCCACCCAGGGAGGTGAACTGTGGGCAAACTTGATCCCATGCAGCATCACTTGAGCCACCCAACATCAGGAGAGATGGGACAGCAAGACCCCCATGCTCCTAGAGGGTGTAGTCATGGAAAGATGTCTAGCTGGGATGTGGTGGATGTGAGCTGATGTGGAGATGGAGCTGTTGCAACCATAGCTCCTCTTTGTTGGGTAACTTTAGTGTGTGGTAGGTGAATCATCTCCCAAAAATTGTGTGCCAGAAGGCAACACAGAGAAGAAAAACCTTCTTGGCCTGCTGAGGAGAGTGCTGGGGAGAAAATTCCAGCCTGGGCACATGGTGGGTTTCAGCTGCAGAACACATGCTGCCTTGTTGCTTTTGGATGCATTTCACAAGAATTTGCATTTCTGGACCAGCTCCGCAGCCTCCAAGGCTGAGCAGAAGCTGGGCTGTGGACAGGGAGGACATGATGCAGCTCAGACATGATTTTGAATGCCATTTTGCTCCAACCTGGGTTGAATTTTATGGTCTTGGGATGAAAGGATGCAAAATGTGGCTGGGGCTGAGTTTCTCTAAGACAGTCAGTGCAGAACCTCAGGCAAACAGTCTGTGCCTGGCACTTGCCAAGAGAAACCACAACTGCGTCTCCATCCCTACTTAACGTGGCCGCAGGACAGCTCATATTGGGACTTTTCTCTCACATAAGCTGGGATCTGTCACTTAGTGGTTATAGGAGGTGGCCTGGGCACCATCTGTGAAAGCCCCCTACATCCTTGAGGGACAGGGAAGGCAGAGAGGCTCGATCGAGAGGGATGTGGTAGGGATCATAAAGCAAAGTATGTTCTCATCCTGCTTTGCTCTGATGCCCTGGGCTCCTGAGCCAGTTAAATTTTGGTTTTTTTGAAGTCTTCTACAGAGAAGGCTTGCTGGGTCTGCTGTCTGAGACGCTGTTGTGTTAGCCATGATCATGGGACCATGTCACAGTAATGGTAGCTCCCACTTCAAAACCCACTTGGACGCATTCATGTGTGACTTGCCCTAAGTGATCCCACTTTGCAGGGGGCTTGGACTCAGTCTCTGGAGGTCCCTTCCAACCCCTAGCACTCTGTGATTCTATGATTCTTCCTTAGTCTGTCCTAATATTGCCACTAATGGGACACTGAAAGGGTCTTTAACCAGATATGGCCTGGAAAAATTCCTCTGAATAATGCCATTTATCCCAAATTTCAGGCTGTTAGGGAATTATTTTTGAAAGAAGGGAGGAAGGAGAAGTCAGCCAAACCTGATAAATGAGGACTTTGTTCTGAAGCTTTAGGGTATGGTACCAAGCAGGGCTTGCTATACAATTAATGAGTTTAGCTGGCATTTAGCTGCACATGATGCATGCTAGCTGCCACCACAGCACCCCAGCACCACCTCCCATCCAGAGGAGCCTGCCTGCTCCTCAGCTTTGGTTTGCTGCTCCTCAGCTTAGTTTCCCTTCCTGCCGTGCATTGTGGTGACCTCCTCAGAGTTTGTGTCTGCCTTCATTTAAGCCTTGACCAACCCTCCCTGGGATGGGCTCAGTCCACAGGGGGTGTAGAGTGCATGGGACAAAGCTGTCGGGAGCCTTTCAGGCTTTGAGCAAGCAAGAGGACAACGCAAGTTGCTTGTTAAGGGCAGAAGATAAAACAGCTGCTTTGTTTTCATCGCAGATGTGCTGCAAGCAGCAGTCATTAGCTCCACGGAGGGTGGGCACAGTCAGCTGCTTTCCCACAGTGTCTGCAGGGGCAGGGCCACCAGGTTGCCGGGCAGCCAGATCCCCCAAAAAGGGTGAGCAAGGAAGAGCCTTTGAAAATGTGTGATGAGGTTTGTCATGCCAATAGAGCTGCCCTGACACCAGAAAACGTGAGTCAAGAGAGTGTGTGCCACAGCAGAAGTACAGAGGGGGAGGTGGAAGTGGTTCCCGTTTGGCTGCCCCGTTTGCCACAGAATGACAGGGGCTGGCAGGGGCCCTGGGACATCATCCATTCCATACCCCCACCCAGAGCAAGTGCACAGCGCTGTGTCCAGGCAGGCTTTAATGACTCCACCTCAACATGAGGAGAAACTTTTTTCTTGTAAGTGTGATGGAGCACTGGAACAAGCTGCCCTGAGAGGTTGTGGGGTCTCCTCTGGGCGTTGTGATCCTCAGCAACCTGCTGTGGGTGACCATGCTTTATTAGTGAGGCTGAGCTAGATGCCAGCCAGAGGTCCCTTCCAGCCCCTACCATTCAATGGTTCTGTGCCACGCACCCTTTAGGCATTGGTGAGCATTGAGAAGATCTCTCCTCAGTCTTCTCTAGGCTAAAAGCCCTTCAAGAAGCACTTGGGGAAGGCCACCTTCTGCAGCCTGTCCCTGTCCTCTGCTGCAGTTGCCTCTGGCTGCCCGGGGCGAGAAGCCGTCGGAAGTGAGGGAAGACACTTCCTCCAGCGGCGGATCTGAGCTCACCTCCTGGCCCTTGATCCCCCCAGCCCGGGGTATGTGGGTCAGCGGGGAAGCACAGCTGAGAGCGACGTCCCTTCCTTCGCCCTCCCTGGGGACCCGTTTTTAAAGGAACAAGTCTTACGCAGTGCCATTTTTAATGATGCTTTTGGGAACAATGAGCTCAATACCAGGAGGCTTGGATATGCGTCTCCAAGCAGTGATGTTTTCTCCTGTTGTTTCTCACCTTCCTGTGAACACCTTGCTCTGCTCTGCCATGCCCAGAAAGCTTTCTCTGCTTGGGAGAATACCAGCATGGGAAGAGGACTTCATCCTTTTTTGGGTGGCTTTGCTGGAAAGAAAGGTGGTTTGATGTGTAGCACTTGCTGGTACCAACCCCAGGGACCCTGCTCACCTCTTGCTGCCATGAGGGGCAGATGTGGTGCTTACAGACCTCCCTGGACTCTCATTCTCATCAACCCCCATAGAACTGTAGAATGCTTTAGGTTGGAAGGGGTCTTTAAAGGTCATCTGGTCCAAACCTCTGCACTGTGCAGGGTCATCTTACTCATCGTGGTCAGTTGACCATTATAGGTTCCCACCCTCCCATTTGACAGCCTTTCTCTGCCTTAAGGTTCCTGTCAGTGTCACACACTGGCAAGAGAAGGATCTGCTGGCCAAGGCATGCCTGGTCCCAGAGCTCCTCCAGCACGGACACAGCTTGATAACGTTGGGCTGATGGGCAAATGGGTCCTGGGGAGGACAGCTTGCTTGGCCATGTTACCCACATCTACACACAGCATCCCTCTTGCCCTTCAAGTTCTTCAACCATTGTATTCCTCTGTGCATGCTGAAGACCAGGCTGCTTTGGACCTGCCATGGGCCAACAGTTTGACCATCTTTAAGTCAAGGTGGGAAGGAGTAATTTATCACAGTATCACCAAGGTTGGAAGAGACCTCACAGATCATCAAGTCCAACCCTTTACCACAGAGCTCAAGGCTAGACCATGGCACCAAGTGCCACGTCCAATCCTGCCTTGAACAGCCCCAGGGACGGCGACTCCACCACCTCCCCAGGCAGCCCATTCCAGTGTCCAATGACTCTCTCAGTGAAGAACTTTCTCCTCACCTCCAGCCTAAATCTCCCCTGGTGCAGCCTGAGGCTGTGTCCTCTCGTTCTGGTGTTGGCCACCTGAGAGAAAAAAATTTGCAGCACTTCAGCTGGAGCTGTACCCTGTGTGATCATGCTGGGGATGGGGGGCTGCTGGGAAACTCACAGTGCCAAGTAGGGTCAGCAGGGGGCTGCTGGGGAGGGACAGCATACATCGAACCACCTCTCACCAGAAGTCATCTTCACTCTTCCTTGCAAAAGGAGAGTGCTTTAAATACCTTTTCTTCTTTCCTTTTAACTAGAAAAGTCATTTTTGAAGCATTTTGTATTTCTGTGAAGGCATCCCTTGGAGATGGGGGGTTTCTAGACAATCATCAGCCAGGTCCTACCATGGCACCCAATTCAGCAGCTCCAAAACCAGCCTCTTCATCTGGCATTCCCAGGAGGTGGTTGTACTCACAGCACCTTGATACTTGATCAAGTCTTAATCCAACTCCAAGTTCTGTGTGGCTCTTGAGCTCCTTCCAGCTCTGTCCTCAGCTGGATTTGGTCCATCATTTCTTTTAGGATCTGCTTGATCACACTGCATTGCTGATAAGGCTTCATGCCTCTTGTGGGGGCTTGTCTTTGTGTGTTTCAGTATCTCACCCAGGTTATCAACCAAGGAGGGTTGCGAGGTGTGGCTGGGCTAGGAATTAATCACCTCATCCAAACCTTGTGGAAATCAGAAGCAAATATTCCCTTTTTTTTCTTTTTCCCCGTGGGGTTTAAATCAAGTCCTAACTTCTCCAACACCAGAGAAGCAGCCTAAGGGCAGTCCTGACTCAGGCTGGTTAAACCTTGCCTGATTTCTACTGGAGGAATGACTACTTCTGCCCTTCATATCCAGGAAAACCCAGGAGACATTTCAGTGCTGCCTTGCATGCATTGCCAAAAATAAACCCTTCATCCCAGGCAGACCAAAGGACTCCAGCCCTGTGTGTGGAAGGGCAGACTTGGGGCTACACTTCATACGAATCCCTTTTCTTCCCCCCCTAACTTATGATCTCTCTCTGGCTTTGCTCCAGCTTTGTCCAGACCCATGTGAAAAGAGCTCCCCACCGTCCCACTGGGGTGAGTGTAAATTGTGTGACCTGCTCCTGGAGGCTGTTCGGATATGAATCACACCAGGACCAAGGCAGTTTTCTCCTAGCCTTAGACTTTGCCATGGTTTCTTCACAGCCCTAGAGCTTGCCCAGCCCTTCTGGCTTCCTGGAGCTTCGCTGGGAAGCTCTGGGAAGACAAAACCCGGCTCTGGAAGTGGAGCTATTGTTCGTACTAATTTTAACTTGATGTTCTTCCCCAAGCCTATTTTTATTCATTGCTTGTGGTAAGCCCTTTCTCTAAGGTAGAGCAATTTGCCACAGGACTTTCTCTTTCCCCCCTCCACGTGTTTACCAATCTGAAGTGAGCCATATCTCCTCTTTCCAAGCCCAAAACTGGAGCAGCTTTTAAGCGCCCATTGCTGAGCTTTGTGCCCTGTCTGTGCTTTGATCTCTGCAGGTGAGTGTGCCTGTTCTTTCGGGATGGGGGCCCAGAGATTGATATTGCTTATTTGCATGTAAGTCCTGGGGGGTTATTAAGATCAGGAGCTGGCCCTTTAAATGTAATCCTTCACTTTATGCTTTTATTTCCGCGTTTCTTCAAGTAATTTCCAAAAATAACAAAACTTCAAACATGAGGGAGCCATCTAACGTTTTACTGCCTTGGCTGGAGTAGAAGGAACATTGCTGGAAGTATATTATCCAATTTAACGAGCCTTTCCCATCTTGGCTTTGCTCCCACCCCTCACCCCCTCTTCTCTTGGAGTTGTTTTGGACAGCTTCTTGGAGTTGTGCCACCTAATCCTATTAGAAGGACTTTCATTACACTGTGTCTTGTGTTTATAACCAAGAAAATCAGCTGGAGAAGGGGGGGTCCTCACCCTCTCCCTTCTCCTTTTGCATCTTGCCCAGTGTCCAGACAAGAGCCCAGCGAGCCTCACGTGGTTCCTGCCCAGCCTCTGCTTTTCCTTTTTTATTCCTCCACTGTGCATTTATTTAGGAAGATTTTGGAGTAAATTGAGTCCTTGCAAAGTTATAATTAATTTGGAAGGGTCAGTTCTTCCCAGGCTTCTTTGTGTGGCCTTTTCTGAAAGGCAGAGTGGTTGGAGAGGTTGTTAGAGTCAGGGTTTGCTTTTTCTGGCTGTTTTCTGAAAATCTCACCGCTCTGGAAGGACGAGTTGCTGTTGTCCTGGTGTGAGGCTGGGCTGAAAGGGCTGACCAGAGGGCTTGGGCTGGGTGCAAAATGAAAACAACCCCAAAAAAGAAGAATAAAAGAAAAGCAAGGAGCACATGTCCTGGGGGCTGGGTGCAGAATGAAAACAACCCCAAAAAAGAAGAATAAAAGAAAAGCAAGGAGCCACATGTCCTGGGGGCTGGGTGCAGAATGAAAACAACCCAAAAAAAGAAGACTAAAAGAAAGGCAAGGAGCACATGTCCTGGGGGCTGGGTGGGGCAGGTCATGCTCCTGAAGTTGGGAGATGCTCCAAGAGGTCCCTTCACTTGGGTGCTGTGTAGGACTGAGGATCCTTTCTCTATCTGTCCATCCTCCTTGCCCCGTGCCTCACCAAGGGGATCTCTTGCTTGCCCTCAGAGCTGGTAGACTGTGATTTTGCTTTTTCTTTACCACATTGCTTTTCTTGAAAACCTGCCTTTCCTCCCCCAAACAGTCACAGAAGCCATTAACAGTAGGAGAGGTAAGGGCAGGGAGAAGATGACAAGCTGAAATAATCTGTAAATAATCAAAGTTTCTGTAAAAAGACAGACAGACAGAGTGGTTTTCTTCAGAGATGGGTTGGAAGAAGATATGAGATCATGATCCTTTTTGGGCATCACTGGGCAGGGCACAAGCCATGTGTCTCACATCAGCTCAACTGCAAGGAGAAATCCCCACTAAACATGGGGGTAGTGAAGTAGTTCTGGCACTGGGGAAGGGGGAGCAGCAGTGGATGAATGTGGCACCTGGAAATATAGACCTAGAACTCAAATGCTTCATAACCAAAGCCAGGGAGCAGGGGGGTCTCAGGAGCTCAGGGACCTTTTGGCCAGGGAGGTAGAATCATGGAGTCATAGAACTCTTTTGGTTGGAAAAAGCCTTAAGATCATCAAGTCCAACCTAGCCCAGCACTGCCAAGTCCACCACTGAAGTCCCTCAGCTTTGAAACCCCTCCAAGGACGGGGACTCCATCACTGGCTTTGGACAGCCTGTACCAGGGCTTGGCAACACTTTTGGGGAAGACACTGTTCCTCATGCCTAACATAAACCTTTGCTGGTGGAACTTGAGGCAGCTTCCTCTTGTCCTGTAATTTATTCCTTGGGAGAATAGACCAACCACCACTTCTCTCCAACCTCCTTTCAGGAAGTTGTAGAGAGCCAGAAGGTCTCCTCTCAGCCTCCTTTTCTCCAGGCTGAACAATCTGAGTTCTGTCAGCTGCTTGTCACCAGCCCCCTTCTCCAGATCCTTCAGCAGCTTCCTTGCTCTTCTCTGGATATGTTCCAGCACCTCTCAATTGTCCTTCTTGCCGTGAGGGGGACCTATGGAAGAAGCATCAGTGGAGGCATTGTCACACACAGAGGGGCCGTTAGAAAAGTGGTGAAAGCTGGATGCCTTTCCTAGGACAAGTATGACCCTAGCAGTGGAGAACAAAGGGAAAACTTGGCCACGTCTCTATCACAGGAGTGAACAGTGAGGTGCTGCGAATTGCACCCCAGCCATGACGCCAGTGGGCAGTATGGGTGGTAGTCATGTTAATTAACAGCATGGAGGGTCTGCTGAGACCACCTTCAAAGCCAGAGTTGGTCCCTGGTTGTTCCCTTCCTGATCACCATTTGGTATCTCACCCTGACCATTGCTTTTCTTCTCTTTCTCCCCAGCATGGGTTGGCTCCTTGGCCATGGGCATGATTTTCTTCTGCTCTCCTATTGTCAGCATCTTCACCGACCGAATTGGTTGCAGGACCACAGCAGCCTCAGGAGCTGCCATCGCCTTCATCGGACTCCTCTCCAGCTCCTTCACCAAGTAAGTCTGCACAGGGGCCATCCAGCTCCTCAACAAGCTCCTCTTTCTCACTGTTCCCTGCAATCCCCACTGCCTACACATTGCTGCTGCCTTCTGGGGCAAAGCACGTGGTTTCCATCCACATGAGAGGTCCTGGCACCCCCACAGCCCACGTGCTGCCCACATGCACTCAGCTTGTTTCTCTCCAAATTGAACTGAGTTGCTCTTTTGTCCTTACATAACAAGAGAGTAAATTTTACCTGGGTGAGGAACTTTGTTTTATGGGATTTCAGCCCTCAGGTCCTTCATTTGATCTTTAAAACAGGCAATGAAGAAGTTGGCATACCTCTTGCAGGCAGCTCCAAAGAGACGCTCGTGGACAAAACTGTTCTCCTTTGGAACTGGTTTCACATTTGGAACTGGAAGTAAATTAATATTTAAAATAATATTTGATGTTTTATACCTGGCAAGAGGGACTTTCCACACAGGGCAGATGGGAAGGGGGACGCAGCAGGGGTTTGGAGCAGTTTGTGCTGTTCCTGTTCTGGCTTGGCAGTTTAAAGGAACATGAGGTTGGTTCTGCTCCTTGTTTTGTATGGCTGATCCTATGCCATAAATTTGTGCTGACAGGGCCTCACTGATGTGCTTTTGGGTGGCAGCTTACCTGGTTCAATGTCAGAAACTCTCCAACCCATGATCTTTGGGGAAACAAAAAGAGGTCACAGGATGTTAGAGGTTGGAAGGGACCTCCATAGATCGAGTCCAACCCCCCTGCCACAGCAGGATCATAGAATCTAGCTGAAGTCATACAGGAACGCATCCAGACAGGTCTTACAAGTCTCCAGAGAAGGAGACTCCACAACCTCTCTGGGCAGCCCGTTCCAGTGCTCCATCACCCTTACAGTGAAGAAGTTCTTCCTCTTCAGGTCTTTTTTTTTATTGCTTGATGGAGACACCATCTCAAACATCACTTACTCCAGTTTTTCTGACTAAAAATATTGCTTTGGGTTTCACCTCAATATTTGTATAATGAACATGGTTCAAAAAGTGACATTTTTGAAGCAAGAACACATTAGTTTGCTGGATGATTTGCCTGTGCTGTGCTTCTCCCTGCCCACCCTGCCCACTTTGCCCACATGGGCCAGGGGCACCTCAGCTCTCTTTTACCTTGATCAACAAGACTCTCATGTTCACCTCAACCTCTGCTCCTTGTGTGATGTGTTCCCCAGTCCCCACAGGCAGGAACCCTCCATTATGTTGGGAGGTGGGATTCATCTTCTGAGGGGATCTTCTCAATGTTTATCAATGTCTAGAAGACAGAGGTCAAGAGAACAGGACAGGGTCTTTTTCAGTGGTGCCCAGTGATAAGGCAAGGGCACAATGATAAGACAACAGGCACAAACTGGAATCCAAAAAGTCCCATCTGAACTGGAGGACAGACTTCTTTGCTGTCGGGGTTCTGGAGCCCTGGAGTAGTTTATCCAGAGGGGTTGTGGAGTCTCCTTCTTTGGAAAGACTCCAAACCCACTTGGACAATGTGGTCCTGGGTAAGCTGCTGTGTCTGACTGCTTTACCATGGAGGTTGGACAGGATGATTTCCAGAGGTCCCTTCCAAATCCCACCACACTTGGATTCTGTGATTCTGAGCCTCTCAGCAAATCCCTGGAGACTTGGACTGATAACAGGCAGGAGTACTTGGGATGCTAAGACCATCTTGGGCAGTGGCGTTGAAGGGATCATCTTCAGTGACTTCCTCTGAAGATATCACCCCTTTGTGTCTCAAAAATACTAGTAAATCAGAGAAAGCACAGCTGGTGCTCAGGAAAGGTATGCTCAGGTTTCTGGCAGCACAGATCACAGAGCTTTCCTTCTGATCAGCAAAGCTTGGAATTTCCCCCTACCTCTATTGTAAAATGTTCATGCAAAGAAAAAGAGCTCTTGGGACCATGTCGCTGCCAGTGGCTGCTTGTGTTGGGCTCAAAAACAATATCAAGTGGGCTCAAAACCAATATCAAGCAGTCCAGGCAGAGAAGAATATTGTTTCCAGGGGAGCTCCAAAGCTGAAATCCCCATTTCCTGCCTTCTTGCTCTTGGTTCACATTCCTTTGGCTGCCTTTTAAGGGAGAAAGGAGCCCCTCTGCAGCTGGACCGAGGCAAGGGAAGCTGCCTTCAGCACAGCCCAGACAGAGGAAGAGCAGCAAAGCTGTGGGATTTGGCAACCTTCCATCTGGACAGTGAAGACTGGTCCCAAAATTCAGAGCTCACAGCTCCTGCTAACTCAGAACAATGGAGAAGGGGGTGGTGTGGGGGTTTTGTTGGTCCCCCTTCGCAGCTCCCTGCAGCTGGAGATGACGCACCCAGCGCCGGCTGGGCTGCATGCAAAGGGAACTGCTGTGCATGAGCTTCAGGCTGCGTTTGGTGGGCTCAGACAAGGCTGAACCAAGGCTGCTCAACCCTTTAGCTCCTGATTTCTCTGAAATGGATTTGCTTTGGAGGAGCAGCTGTTCCCAGTATGGCACCAAACTGATCCAAAAACACTTCTCAGCTACCAAGCTTGTGTGGCAGGACCCCAATGCCTCCTACTTTCAAAATATTAGTACTTTTTGTACAAAATCATCTAAATAAGTGAAACATGATGAAAAGCAGAGCTCTGGATGAAGTCAAGAGATTTTCTTTGCTTTGCTGCTGTGAGCTAGGAAATCTCCTGTGTTGATGATCAGCTCAAGCAACCACAGATCTTATATGTACTCAAGAAGAGGGAAATCCCAGTTGTGTTAAGACGTCATGTTCCCTCTAGCTTTAAGGGGGATGTTTTAGCATGAGGAATTGGGGTGGTAATGCATTTTAGCATGAGGAATATGGGATTTGACTACATGACCTATAGAGGTCCATTCCAACCCAAACCATTCTGTGAGTCTATGAATGGCAGGTGATGGTCAGTTTAGCAGGGCTGTTTTCATACAACCTCATCACTCTCCCAGTCCTCCTTTTCTGCACTGTTAAGCATTTTTTTGTGGGTTTTGAGTCTCTTTTCATCTTCTCTTTCCGCCCTGCACTTTCTGCCCAGTTTCTCCTGCAGAGAGAAATCTCCCAAACCTCTGTGAGAGGCACTGAAACAGGGCTGGTGCCATTGTGAACTATGAGGGGCAACCATTGGAGGGACACCTCTATGTTCCAGGAGATGTTGTTGTCCATGAGAGACCTCATTATCTGCAAGAACCAATGCCACCCTTCCCACCAGAGAGCAGCTGGCTGGATCAGCGGGTGGGAAATCTTGGTTCAGAAGCAAGGCCAAAAGGAGCTCCTGCTCATGCAGGGTTGTCTTAGCATGAATGGGAAGCAGATGGGAACTGTGGCATTTGTCTCCACTTACCCAACACATCAGATTAGCTGCAATACCAAAGCTGGTGTGACCGAGCAGAGATGGCTGGGGCTGATGCATGGGAGGTCAGAGACAGCCTGCACAGCCCAGCTGCTTGCCTGGCTCCTGCAGAGAGGGTTTCTGATGTGGCTTTGTTCCGGAGTGGATAGAATTTGCCTTTCATGGTGGTCATTTGTCTTGGAGCTGTTGGGTGCAGTGAGCATGTTCTGCCTTCTGCTTGACTAGCTAAAGAGGCAAGTGCATAGTGGAAGGAATGATGTGCTCCTGAAGGTTTTCTCAGCTTCAAACTACACTATTAGCTCTGGGATGCTCTATTCTCCCTTGCTTCATGAACACCACTCAATATTTCTCATGAGTTGGTCTGAGAGTTGGAGTAAAGACTCAGCTAGTTCAGAGTCTCTTGCCACATGAACTGCCCAAATATTTCTGTTTCACTCTCTTCCCTTGCAGTATTTCATGGCAGACTTTTGCAGCTGAGTGTATTGCATGGGGATGAAGGAAAAATCCTTCATCTGAGGGAGAGCACAACAGGTTGTTGGCACCACCTAACCTTAAGCTCCTTTCTCATATGCTTCTCTTGGGAAAACTAGGCTGCCAATTGGGAAATGGCTCCTTCCAAGGGCTCTCAGGACTTTCCACCTGTTCTGCAGAGCAGCCACTTCACCCCTTGCTCAAGTGCAGCCACCAGTGTAAGGTACAAATGAAATCTATTAACAGGCTAATTGAAGCTCCCAGAGGAGCTTAAAGAACAACTTCATTAACCAGCCTGGATCCTGGGCAGAAAATAGTGTTCCCTTCTTAAGTGCCTAATAACCAGGAGGACTGGTGCCTTCTGCTTGCAAACACTGGGTTCAAAATGGTTTCAATTAGTCCTTTCAGTGGAAAAACAACAACAACAAAAAAAACCTTTCTAGCTAAAAATAGTCCATCCTGCCTAACTTTCTTGTTGTAATTTAAGAACCATTCCAGCTAGGTCAGCTTCCCAAGGAGAGCAGGTTGGCTGCTGCCTTTTCCTTCTTGCTGAAAACATTTCCCAACTAGACTTCATTTTCCTGTAGACTTAACATGCCAGCTGTGAAACGAGGATAATCCTTGCTTCAGCTAAGGAATAAGCTCCTTGAGGTCAGACTGTGCCTGTGTAGCACCCGTGGTATTTGAAACCTGGATCTTGACTCTAGGTTTGCAGAACCACAAGGGAGAAGGTTTCCTTCTCTCTGCCTACCATAACCACATTGATGTCTCTTTTCCCACTAGATCTCTGGAAGTTCGTTATTTCACCTACGGGATCCTCTTTGGCTGTGGCAGCTCCTTTGCCTTCCAACCCTCACTGGTCATCCTTGGTCACTACTTCAAACGTCGCCTTGGCTTGGCTAACGGCATCGTGGCCGGCGGCAGCTGCCTCATCTCCGTGCCGCTCCCCTTCTTCCTGAAGGTGGTGGGGCAGGCCATCGGGCTGGCCCATACATTCCAAGTACTCAGTGCCTTATTGCTCATTCAGATATTCTTGTCCTTGACCTACCGGCCCATCCTGCCGCCCTCCTGTGACTCTCAGCACGACGGGCGGGACAAGCTGGGCAGCCGGAGCGTGCGGCAGCAGTGCTGGGCTCAGACGCGCAGGTATTTCAACCTGAGGATTTTCCGGAGAAAGACCTATCGGATCTGGGCCTTTGGGATTGCTACTGCTGTCCTGGGATATCTTGTACCTTACATGAACCTGGTAAGAGCCTTGGGCGGGCCTGGAAGGGGAGGGAGCTCCCTTTGGACGGAGTGAATGGGCTCCTCCATGCGAATGAGGAGAAGGTGGGAAGGTACAGATGGGCAATAGGGACAGAGATATCAAAATCCAGGAAGCTCTTTAATGCTCCTGTTTGTGCTCTGTGTCTCCCAAGGACAAGCACAGACAGCGGGAGAGGAGGGAGCTGTTTGCTTTGGGAAATGTGCAGGTCAATGTGGTGCAGATGTGAGGCTCGCACAACTACCTCCAAAGCCACAAGCCCTCTGTGGGAAGTCTCCCTTTCTGGGATATGTAGGGGATTAACTTGCTGAGGATTCACCTCCTTGCATCCTTCCCTCCATCCCAGGTAAAATACGTGGAGAAGCGCTTCCAAGAAACCAAAAAGGACTGGATCCTGCCAGTTTGCCTTGGAGCCATGTCAGGGCTGGGGCGCTTGGTTTCAGGTCGCATTGGTGACTGCATTCCTGGGCTGAAGAAGATTTACCTGCAGGTGCGTGGTGTCCAACCCTCCACAGAGCTGCTGGCTAACCACTGAGGATCAGGGCATTCCTACATTACTGTCAATGCTCTGCTTAAAAACAGCCAGCCAGAGATCACAAACCCTTGTCTGACCACTGCCTGACATCCCTGCCTGCTGTTAGGGAAGAGCATTAACTGCAGAAAGGTGTACAGAGAAGCGACACGCTTGACCTGAGGTCTCAGTGACCATTCAGCAATCAGACTCTGTGGTCCCAACTCTTCCCAAGCTGCTGGACACCCTGTCACCTTCTTGTGTTTTTTGAAGAACAAACTGCTGAAGTCTAGCAGCTAATCCAGCAGATAATCCTTCCTAAAGCTTCTTAAAAGGTTATTCCTAAGGGCCTCTCTGAGATGAGAGCAGAGGATGCTTCCCCTCTTACTGGGCACTGGTGAGGCTGCACCTCCAATACTGGGTTCAGTTTTGGATCCCTCACTCCAAGTAAGGCATTGAGGTGCTGGAACAGGCCCAGAGAGAGGGGCAATGAAGCCGGTGAAGTGTCTGGTGAGAAGCAGCTGAGGGAACTTGGGTTGTTCAGCATGGAGAAAAAGAGTCTGAGGGGAGACCTTCTCACTCTCTACAACTCTCCGAAAGAAGGTTGGAGCCAGGTGGAGGTTGGTCTCTTCTCCCAAGGAAAAAGGGCAAGACAGGATGAGAGGAAACATCCTCAAGTTGTCAGGAGAGGTTTAGGTTGGACATGAGAAGCGATTTCTTCCCCAAGAGTTGTCAAAGCCTGGACCAGGCTGCCCAGGGCAGTGGCGGAGTCCCCATCCCTGGAGTGATTTAAAAGCCATGTAGATGTGATGCTGAGGCACGTGGTTTAGTGGTGACCTGGCAGTGCTGGGTTCATGGTTGGATTCTGATCTTAAATGTCTCCTCCAACCAGAACAGTTCTGTGATTTCATGATGGATGGAATGAGTTCAGAGGAGGAACCAATGTCATTGCCCTGTTGAGTGACACTTCCTTCTCTCCATTGCCTCTCATCCTGCACCCCAATGACATGCCCACTTTTGTCTTCTTAGGTTGCATCCTTCGTGCTGCTGGGCCTCCTGTGCATGATGATTCCCCAGTGCCGAGGGTTCGAGGGCGTCATTGTCATCTGCCTCTTCCTTGGCCTGTGTGATGGCTTCTTCACCACCATCATGGCGCCCATCGCATTTGAGCTGGTGGGACCCATGCAGGCATCCCAGGCCATAGGGTACCTCATGGGGCTGATGGCGGTGCCCATGACTGCGGGTACACCAATAGCAGGTTGGTAGCATTGAGGTGTCAGACCTGCACCCAGCTGCTGGGAGGGAGAAGATGCTTGTAGAGCAACGAGAGGAAATGGCCCTAAGTTGCAGCAGGGGAGGTTTAGGCTGGATACTAGGAAAAAATTCCTACTGAAAGCACGATCAGGCATTGAAACAAGCTGCCCAGAGAGGTGGTGGCATCGCCACCCCTGCAGCTGTTCAAAAACTGTGTAGGCACAGCATTCTGGGGGGTGATTTAGAGGCCAGGGTGGTGTTGGGTTGACAGTTGGACGTGATGATCTTAGAGGTCTTTTCCAACCTTGCCGATTCTCCGATGTGGCTGTAAGCAGCTGTGCTCCTCTCTTACAGGATACCTCAATGACTATTTCGGGAACTACGACGCTGCCTTTTACTTTGCTGGGGTCCCCCCCATCATCGGCGGCTTGGTGCTCTCTGTTGTCCCGCTGATCCACCAGAAGATGCTGAAAAAGCAGCGCCTGGATTCTGGCAAAGACAAGATGCTGGTCTCGGAGGCCGTGGTGAACGGGGAGCTGCTGCCAGGTTGTCCTGCCTCTGAAGCCCCCATGTAAGGTGTCGCCGGCAATCACTGTGGCCACCAGCAGCCCCTCCGTAGCCCGAGCACAGGCCCTGTTCCAGAGGGCCTGGAATTCTCCATGGTCGCCGATGCACTACGTTTGTATGGAAAACAAAACAGCAGAGAAAAAGTTCTTCTGGTTAAAGGCTCTTAACTAGAAATGCTCTTTTTTTCAGGACAGTCTCGATTTCAAAGCCACCTTTGTTTGTGTTTGGGTTTTTTTTTCCCTCTAATCAACTTTCCAAGGAGAGCCCTCACCAGGATTCAAACTTGATCCATCTCCCGCTCCTCACTCCCCCCCAGTTTTCTACACGTCACAACAGAGGTTTACAGCTAATAAATGCCTTTTTAAAGCAGGCCACAGACGGAGCTTGTTGAACATTGCAGCTGTCCATCCTTATCCTCCGGTGCCACTGGGGTGTCACGTCCGAGGCCGCCCCCTCCCCGTCCGGCACCGGAGGCTCTTTTGGAGCCAGCGGCTCTGAAGGAGGAAACGCTGCTTTGGTCCGATGCACAAACCAAATAAATGGTCGGTGAGTCCCGCTTTAATCTTCTTCTCTCCTCCTTTTCCTCTGCTCTCCCACACCCCCAGGGAGCTGCAGCTGGGACTACGGGGAGCTCAGCCAGCTCCGGTCCCGCTGCCCTCATCGGATGGAGCCATACGGGAGCATTCCCTTCCTGCAAAATAATATGCCTTAAAAATGCATGGACAAGACCAACAGGTCCTTCAACCACTTCTCACCTCCCTTTTCTCACCCTGCGACTAACGACTGGCCTTTTGAGATGCAAAAGAGAGGGTTCCAACACAGCCCACGGCGGCTGAAAGCTGTGGACGAGCCGCTGAGACTGGCACTTCAGAGGTGTTGAGGCTCCTAGGGTAGGGACAGAGCCCCTTAGGGCCCGTGCCATGCCAGGACGCAACTTCCCGGTACCCAGGGATGCAGGATGGAGCCAACTTGGAACGTGGGGGGACCCATGGGTGCAAGAGTGCAGGCTGTAGCTGATTTGGAGTGCCTGTGGGTGCAGGGATGCAGCCAGCTTGGGTGACAGAGTGCCACTAGTCTTTTTAGGGGACTGGCTGGGCATTATGCAGCAATAACCAGAAGTCAGTATTGGCTGGGGATGCTCGGTGTTCCCAAAGGATTTCAAAAGCCCAGCAGCATTCCATTTGTAGCCCGGTGCTGTCCCTAAGGGAGAGAGAGAAAGCTCAAGGATGTAGCCCAGCCTATGGGTAACCCACGCAGACAGAAGGCAGAGCTCAGTCTGTGTAGAAGTTGTTCAGCTCCAGGCTTTGCTAATGAGCATGGCACAGAGCAAGAACAGTCCTTCCCTGATGGACCCTCATGTAAATGAGGTGCCAGCTGGGACAGGGGTACCTTTTCCTGGGAATAATGACTCAAGAGAGAGCGAGAAGCAAAGCTCACGTTTATCCTGGCTGCAAATCCATCCTTCAGAGGATTTTCATTTGCTTCACCTGCCATTCAAAAAAGAGAAGCCTGAGGAGGCATGTGTGCTATGGGAGTCATCCCTTGGCCACTGAGTGAGGTGGGAGGCTTGTAACATCCAAACAAATCTTTGCTGTGGAAAATTGGTTTCAGTGGAGGGTCCTCCCATGGGCAGCGGTGAGACATTGTACATAGGCTCAGGTCCTGCATGTTCCTCTGGCCCCGTGTTTAATCCACATTGGCTAATCCATTGTAAGGTCTTGTGGTCTTGTGGCCCATCTGTCCCAGTAAGAGCTAGAAAATTTACTGGTGTGTTGTGACGTGTCTGTTGATGACTATAAATCGAGATGTTCATTTGTCTCTTTCTTCAGTACCCTTTTCCCTGACTCTTACTCCCCTTTGTTGCTCACATCTCAGCATCTGCTACAGCTCTGCTGACTCAGTGCTTGGTTCAGGAAGTCCCAGGAGGCAGCTGGAGCTGTGTCAGAAGGTGTACATGGCCATGGTTTCCTTCCTCTGGTGGCATCTGCCAGTCTTAGCCTGGGGCAGGGCATTAAAGTGGTGCTTTTCAGATGGGAGTGTTAGTAGTGGGACATCTCCAAAGCTGTCTGACAGCTGAAAGGAAGAAATAATCCTTTGGTGAGTTTGGGGGATTTCATTCACGTTGATGAAGTTCTTTGAATCACATTTGAAGAACGTGAGAGGTTATGAGGGATTTAAATTCAAGAAGTAGCTTCTTCAGACCAAGAAGAGGATGAGCAGAACTTCCTCCAACCCACACTGTGGCTGCACAGCAGAGCTTACCGACAACTGCCCCCAGATTTGTGTGACACTCCTGTGGTAAAACCTTCCTGGTTCATAAGGTGATTGATGGTTCAAATCCCAGATTTCCACAGCTTTCCACTTGCCTTAAATGCTCCATCTGCTTGCAAAGGTCTCTGCCTTGGGAAGAGCCTGCAGTTGATGCAATGGGTACTTAATGCTGTGATGGCATCAAAGCAACTCTGCTCAGGAGGGATGGCTGTATTCACCTTCATCTCCCACAGGTTTTGGTCTTTGCCTGTGGCTCCTATTATGGGCCCCTTAGGAGGTCCTTAATGATGAGGTGCATCACAGGCCTCCTGAGTCTGGCAAAGGGAATCCACCGCTCATCCTAGGATGGATGCATGTCTGGTACCAACCTTCTAAACCCATTCTCAACATCTGCTTGTGAAGATCCTGCCCTTGGCCAAGGTGAGGGCAAATTCTGCAGCAGGGAAGGCATATTTGAACAACAGCGGGGAGAGGTTGGCCTCATCTGCAAACACAGCTGGGAACAGGAAGGGCAAAGTTCGGAGTAGTCTGTCAACATTAAGGGGACTGTTTGGGGGTTTGTTGGCTAAATGCTGCTGCTCTGCCTTTGGTTTGACTCTTGAGTACTGGGAAACTTGGAAGAATTCTTGGAAACTCATGGCATGTGAGAAATGGGATTGTGGTGAGCTGAGGATCTAGAAACAGGGAGAAGTGACACTGGTCTCCACCTCAGAATTGTTTCATCCTTTCAGCATGTCTCAGTCTGGTGCTGTGACACCAAATAGGTCACTATTTGTTGCAAAGAACTTCATCCTAAACCCCCTTCTGTTTCTTCCCGTCAAGGTCTGCTCATCTTAGCTCAGTACATCCATGTCCTCCCCTGGGCAGGTGGGAGCTGAACACTCATGGTGAAAACTCCCTTTTACTAAAGTTTCTTGTGAAAAACCCCCAGGCCTCTCCTGACTCTGGGCTGCGATTTCTGGAGCAGAAGGTGAACCCTGACACTCCAAGCTCAGCCATTTTTTGGAGCCAGTGGGAGTACATGGGAGAAGGTCAAGCTCCATGGTGTGAAGGGAGTGGAAATGAGCAGGAACGGAGAAGCTTTGAGGTGTTTGGAGAGCTGCCGGGGTGTGTGTGTAGCCTTATGTAAGCTACAGCAAGCGCGGGACGTGTCCCAGCAGTGCCCTGCTTGGGGCTTGGCTGGGGCTGCCTTGCTAAATCTTTAACTTGAGGGTGTTCAAAAACAAGTTGTGCATCTTTTCTTCTTTTTTTTTTTTTTGCTTTTTCATTTCTTTTATTTTGTTTGAGCTGCTGCAGTGAGGTGCTGAGCTTAACTCTTCTGGCTCTGGCTGAGGGATGGAGTGAGATAGCCAAGCTGGAAGAGTTCAGGGGATGGTCGTGGTTTTAGCCTTCTTGGGCTGCCCCGGTGATGGGAAGGCTGGCAGGGCAATGGCTGCAGTTGCTGCCAGGGAAGTGCCATGATTCATAGCTTACAGCATTTTTTTGGAGTTGTGAAACAAAGCTGGAAGCATCTGCAGGGGTGCTTCACTGCAGCATGCCTTGCCCTGAGGTCCTGCAGCCAGGGAAATACATGTTTCAAAGTCACATCGCTTGAATTTAACAAATTCTGGCCACTCGTGGGCTGGGGTTGAGGTTTTCAAACATCTCCCTGCTGTGGGAGCTGTGGGAAGGCCACATCCTAATTGCCATCAAAGCCTGAGGGCTTTTGCAGAGCTGCTGCGGTACTTGGGGTTTGAAGACCCCCTGTTTCGAGATATTTTGGCTCTGCCTCTCACCATCGTGGTGGTTTGGGGCTGCCAGTTTGGCTTTTGAGGAGCTTTGTAGCCCTCTGGGCTGAGCTACCTGGTCCAGAGGGACCAGGAGAAGGAGGTGGCCTGCAGCTGGGCAAGGAAATTTCTGCCCTGCCATGCATGACAGTGCCACGGGAGCATTTTGCACGGGGACAGAGGATCTCTTTTGGTGTTGGTACGTTGGTGCTCAGAGCAATTTGCTCTGAGCAGTCTGATTTGGTGCTGAGGATCTTGTCTACGCTTGCTCAGATCACTTCGGTTCAGCATCTCAGGAGGCTTAGGGTGGATTTTCACCCTGGCTGACATGGAGGGGGGACAGACACAGCTGAGACCCTTACTGTCCCTCCCTTCACTGCATTACTCAGCTTTCACATGCCTGACAGCTTTGTTTGGGGTTACCTTGGTTATTTTAGCTTCAATAATTTTCACGCTGGCAGAGTTTGCTTCTCCCTATCCAACTGGAAGCAGAAAATGAGGATGACTTTGAAAGCCCTGGCTCCTTTGCCAAAGGAAACTGAGGAGCCTCCTCCCACCACTGGAGCTGCTGCCTTTGTGCCACAAAAAAACCTCACACTGAGGCAGCTCTTTTGGGCTCTTTTGTTTGAATCACAGCTGCCCTTCTAACCTTTGGGGAGGGCGATGCCATTGACAAGTGCTCCTTCTGTCCTCTGTGTAATGCTGAGGATGGAACTGGCACTGTAGAGGGGCTCCATGAGCAAGCAATGAATTGAAATAAAGATATTCCCCTTCTTTTTGATAGCCCTTGTGAGGAAAGCAGGCATGGGGATGGACGGAGCTGCCACTTTCATGCAGTGGAAGGGCTTTGCAGGGGTAACTATCCCTGTGGCCAAGGGGTCAGCATAGCTCCAGGTGCTTTATCAGCTTGGCATGGTGGACGTTAGTCCTGGTGACATCGAGGTTATCACTGGGCTTTGGTGGGCTTTTCCCACACAACCCCGCTCGGGAGCACTTTGTTGTCTTTGTTTTTGCAAACACTGCATTGCCCTTGGTGCTCCCAGCAAGGACAGATGCTGCGAGCGTCCCCATCTCACCTCTTCATCCCACCGCAGTGGCCTAACACCAGCACCGCTGATTGTGGGCATGGAGTTTGCCTCTCCTCTCCAGCCAGAAGAGGAAAGACACAGAATTCCTCCTATTTTCTGCAAAAAAAACACATGGCTTTGGAAGGAGGTTCTGAACCTCCAAAGTTTCTCCTCTTTTTGTATCATAGTTCCCAATTCCACATCCGCCTCTGACTGGCAAGGCAAGCGTAGCTTTTAACTGTAGTGCTAGAGACAAGACTTTAGTGTCTGTTTTACTAAGGAATGAAGATTTTTTTTCCCCTTTTTTTTTTGTTTGTTTGTTTTTTTTCGGTTGGTTGGTTTGGTTTGTGTTTGTTTGGTTGTTTGGGGTTTTTTTTTGGGGGGTGGGGGGGTGTTGTACATTTTTAATGGTGGTGTGTAAGACAAGTTGTTTACTGGAGCAGGGTTTTGCAGAGCAGGGATGCTCCCTGCTTGGCAAGGGCCAGATTGCCCTGAGTGCAGTCAGGTTTTTGGTTGCTGAGCGCATCCAATCAAATCATTTTGGGAAAGAACACGACTTCTGGAGGGCTGCACTTTCCCAGCATATCCTGTTTCAGCCATTTGTACTCGTTCAAAGCTTGAGATAGGACTTTTTTGGGGGGGAGGTTGAGGGCAATTAGGAAATTACCCTATGCTCCCTGCCCTGAAATCCAGCTGCATGAAACCAAATATTTGCTTTCGGATGGGTGGATTTTGGAGCTGACTCCACACAAGAGCACTGGGGTGGAGGCTTAAATTTTTGGCTGGTTTGGGTAACTGATGAGATGGTTTGTTTTTAAGGCAGGACCTCCAAGCCTGCTGCCATCACCTGCTGGTTAGTAGGGCCCCATATTGTGCCTTTCTCCAGCCCCACCACTGTCCATCACCAATGTGGGGGTTTGGGGTGGGATGTTTTGATGATATGCTGGTAACACTCACCTTTGTGATGTCTGTACCCACTAAAAAGACTCAATAAAAAGTTGCAAGCACCACTGGTAGCTTTACAAACCTTATTTTTTTTTTCACTCTGCTCCCAGATCTGCCTCCACCCCAGCTCCTATGAGATGCCCAGGGCTACTGGGCACCCTGGGAGGACCAGCAAAACCAGTAGTATGAAAGCAGCTGCTCAGTTGGGTGCAGGATTCAGACTCCAAAGTCTAAAACGATTCCTTTTTAATTTTGGTTTGATTTTTTTTTTTTTTTCCCCACATCTGCTCCTTGTAAGCAATTTCTATTCCCTTAAAAATTTTGTATCTGGAAGTATTTGAATGTATGTCTTCAAAGTATGACTACCCTTTCAAAATGTGAACTTCTGACGGTCGGTAAACGAAAAGTAAAACAAGACAACCCAAACCTACCCCATAGTAGCACATTTTTTTGTAATTAATGTTTTATGAATGTTGTTTATTAAAAAATAAAATTGTGTAGAATAAAACCAGTTCAAAAAGAAAATGGAGTCGTGCCTCTGTCCCACCAGGGTTCTTCTCGCCAGGGCCAGGGGTAGGCGCTGGGCTCACAATAACTCTCACAGCTGCTGCAGCCCCTCTGGCCAGTGCCTGCCTGGAATGTCAGAAGAAAAGGGGCTGGAAAAGTGCAATTTGACACAGGAATTGGTTTTATTTAGTCTTTCACACACCTTGGGGAAAGGCTGGGCTGAGGTCCTGGTACCTAAAGGGGAAGGAGAGGTTCCTGATGCAAGAGGGTGAAAACTGGAAGCAACATTTGTGGGTGGAGAATGCTCATTACCCAACCTGAGGCAATGAAACCTAAACAATATTAAAGACAGAAATCCCTGAGAGCATCTTGGTGTCCATAGTGGCACCAGCCTTTGGGGCAAGCCTTCAGTGACCCAGATGAATTTTGCCTCAGTTTCCTAAGTCACAGCTTTGGATCTGGCTTTTATCACCCAAAATACCAGGGGTTGACCTGACCTAGTGGTAAAATCTTGCACTGGACTTTGTTGAAGCTAATTTTTTGGGAGGGGTGTGACTCACTGTTATCCTCTCTCCCACACAGGGCCAGCACCAGGGCTTTTGTTTAACATTCTATGACTCTGTGATTTTATTTAATCATCCTTAGCAATATTATTTCTTTCTTTTGGCAGCAGTTTGGAGGCACAGGGAGGCTTGCTGGGTATTAATGCCACTCACAGGCGAGCTAAGCTTTTTCTGTCAATAAGAGCAGCTACAGGAGGGTTGAGGGATGGACATGATGATCTTAAAGGTCATTTCCAACCATAAGGACTCTGTGAGTCTGAAGAGCAGGGATGATTATTCCTAAGGGAGGTTGCAGTGGCTGTGAGACACTCTGGGGAGACCTTCTAGAGGCTTTCCAGTATCTGAACGAGGGCTACAAGAAAGCCAGGAAGGGACTTTTTACAAGGGCTTCTAGTGACAGGACAAGAGGCAGTGGCTTGAAGCTTGAGGAGGGGAGATTTAGACTGGAGATGAGCAAGAAATTATTTACAACGAGGGTGGTGAGACACTGGAATAGATTGCTCAGAGAGGCTATGGATGCCCCCTCTCAGGAGGTGTTCATGGCCAGGGTGGGTATGGCCTTGGGCAGACTGGTCTAGTAGAAGGTGTCTCTGCCCATGGCGGAGGTGGGGAGGGGGGTGGGGGTGGAACTTCCAGCCCAAACTGTTCTATGAGTCCATGTAAACATGGCTTACAGTATTGTCTTCTGATGTGTTTATGGTAGGTGTGCTAATTACCATGAGATTAAAGCTGAGATGTGAACTGGTTTTATAGAGTTCAGGCTTTTTTTTGTGTGTTCTTAATGTGCACCTCAATTCTTTCTTCAGTAGAGGGTACTTACTGCAAATACTATTTAACAACAAAACAAACCCACCAGGAGATAAGAGATGAAAAATAAAGATTCAAAGGGAATGAGCTGATAGCAACAACCCCCTCTGTGCTGTGTGTGCAGGGATAGAGCAAGGAAAGGGAAAGCTGTGCCCCATGAAACAAAGAGAGGGGATGCTGCATCCCGTTGCTGAGAGCGGACAGCACCATGTGCACACCCTGCACAGCAGTGACAGATCACAAAACCCAGCTGTGCAGCTTCAGTATTACAACAAGTGCCTTGGGATGGTTGCTGATTTGGGCGGGAAGAGTTGCAAAGGTGCTGGGGTGGGTGATAAAAGTGGGCTGCACATCCATGGGGATGCCCAGAAAGGGAATAGGGGTGAGACCCTGCAAGCTCCATAGGAACAAATAAACATATGTATGCATATCTATCTATCTGTCTATCTATCTACCAACCAACCCTTTTAGTGGTTAGGGTTTGTTTTTGTTTGGTTTTTTTTTTTTCATCAATGGATATATTTACAAATGCTTCATAGGGACACCCAGAAAATAAACAGGAGAAAGACCCTGCAACGTCCATGCATGTATACATATCTATCTAATCTAATTATCCATCTAATCCATCTATCTGTCTATCTAATGTTGGTGACTTTTTCTACATCCATAGCTGTATTTGTGCATGTGGTCACTGGGAATCCCCTCATAGCCCGCCCCCCCCCCCCCCCCCCCCCCCCCTTGCTGGCTGATTCCAGGGCAGGCTGATTCCAGGGCATCAAGCACCTCCAACTTTTCCTCCTCACTCTGCCAGGCTGTTCAATGTGGCCCTAATACATAGGAAAGACGAAAAAAAAAAGGTGAGGAGCTGTTTGATAGCTAGACTTGACCTTAAAGGTATCTTCCAACTGATCCACTTCTGTGATTCTATGACTCTATCTAGCTGGGGGGGGTTAAATGCTTATTTATCTCTGTATATGTGTGTACATACATATATATGTGTGTGTGTGTGTGCAGTTGGGTGAGGCTGCACATGGTTACTGAGCATTTGGAGGCTGCGGGCACATGCTGTGCTGGCCACTCCTCTGCTCCTCTCTCCGCAGGCTCTGGGCTGGGCTTGTTTTCCTTCATTGTCTTCTCCATCTGTTTTCTTTTTGCAGGACTTAAATATTATAATCCTTCAAATAAAAAGAAAATAATAAAACTAAATCCCCCATCTGCAAATGCTTTTGAAGGACTTGAAGGATGCACACGTGAGTGGCAGGAGCTTTATTTTAATCAGCTCCGCTTCCAAACGCAAATCTTCCCTTCACTGCCATTATTTAAAGCAATAATTTGGCCAAGCTGCCTTCCCAGGGTACTCAGCCACACCCACACTCAGCAGGGTTGTTGCTCAGGCAGCTGTGGAAAGGCATGAAATTGGGGTGTCCTGAGAGCAGGGTGCCCAGCACCCAGGTTGGGTGTTGGGATGCATCACTGAAGGGGAAAGAAGCTGGCGGGTGCAGCTGACAGGGTGAGGTCAGGATGCGCTCGAGTAGGGCTGGCTTTAGGGGCTTTTTAAATGCAGTATGGGAAACTGCTTTGTGCTGGCAGCAGGGCAAAGCAGGAGAGGGAATAAAATAATGCTTAGATCTAAGACAAACACAGCAGAGGGAAATGGAAGAGGGGGTGAGGGAAGGAGCGGGGAGGAGGGGAAGGGAGAAAGCGGAGGCGGGGGGGGGGGGAACAGAGGAAAGGATGGGGAAAAGAAGAAGAGAGGGAAAAGAAAGAGGATAGAGAAAAGGAGGCCACCTGAGAAAGAAGAAACAGGGGAATATGGAGGAGGTGGGGGGGGAAAGAAGACGGTTGGGCTGCAAGAGGCACTGATTGCTTTTGGACCGGCTCACCTGTGCGTGCTTTGTCCTGGCCCGGGCTTCAGGGTATGCTGCTTTTTGTTTGGTCGGTTGGTTTTAAATCTTTTATGTTTTGGCACAAAAGCTGTTCTAAACAAGTTCTTCCCAATCACCTGCAGCCCCACTCCATCCTGCACTGGGAACACAAGCAGCATCTGGGGGCTTTCTCTGCACAGTTGTGTAAACAGCCCCGCCTGGGGCTGGGGGCTGAGGTGTGAGCAGCGCTGCATGTGTGTTTGTGTCGTCCCGCCCCAGCCCTCGCAAGCCCCAGCTATTGTTCTGGCACGCAGCTCTTCCGCCCAGGATCGGGGCTTTGTGGTTAGAACTCTGTTGTCACCTCAGCTGGAGCATCGTTCAGGCTGGCCTACGTGGCCAGCGCTGCATCGCGCACAGCAGCACCAACCAACCTCCTGCTTGAACCCTAGACCACAGCCTACAGGGCTCTTCTGGACCTGCTTTGTGTCCCCCACCCAGCCAGATCCCAAGGATGGTAGTGTTTTTTGCTGCCATCTGTATTATTTTTCCACCCGTGTTGATGTTTTTATCAGTCCCATTCAGATTAGCACAGTTCAAAAGCCTTTTCTTTTTTTACCTGCCCTTCGTTTCCCTCTTCTTTCCCTCCTCCATTTTTCATCTGTTTCCATCATTTCCCACCCCCACTCTTTCCTTTTCCATCATTTCCCACGCCTTCCCTTACCTTCCTGGCCATGCTACATGTGCAGAAAGGATGGATGAGCAGCACAGCCTGGATGCTATCTGACAGGCATCAGCTTTAGGGGCATCTCCCAGCCTCTTCCCTCCCAAATAGTTCAGTTTATTTAGATCCATCCTCGAAAATGAAAGCAAGATCAGCCCCGAGGTGCCAGCAGCAAAGGCCAAGTCAGTTCCAAGTTTATTTAGTATTTATTTAGTTTATTTAGTAGTCAGCAGTATCTACAGAGATTAAACTTATTTTTTCCACTGTATTTTCCTGCCTTTCACCTGCTGGGTGTTGCCCTTACCTCAGCTGGCAGAGTGATGCTCAGGGCAGGGATGCAGGTGTTCCACCTCTGTTCATACCTCAGTACTGATCCCTGCTCTGAGGTCAGGAGATGAAGCCTGTGGACTCTAAACATTACTTAATTTCAAGAGATTTCACACCCATAACACCCTCCAGGACCAGCAAACCCACCAGCCAGCCTGCAGGCAAGCTCTGGCTTTGCAGACATGGGGCAACATATGGGGGTTTGGCCTGGGGTGTTGCTGAGGGTGTTTCACTGCTATTAAAGACTTAGAGCAAGTATTAAAGCCAAGAAACCAAGCCAGGCACTTTTTGCTTCATGGCATTTCATACAAGACCCATCACAATGAGCAAAGCTGCTGCTCCAGAGTATAAAACCACCAGACCCAAACTTTCATGGAGTCACAGAATGGTTTGGTTTGGAAGGGACCTTAAAGATCATCATGTTCCAACCCCCTTGCCATGGGCAGCAACACTTCTTACTAAACCAAGTTGCTCAAGGCCCCATCCAACATGGCTTTGAACACCTCCAGGTTTGGAGCCTCCACAACATCTGTGGACAGCCTGTTCCTGTGTTCCAACAACCTCACAAGGAATAATTTCTTCCTAATGTCTAATCCAGACCCAGCTGCTTCCAGTTTGCAGCCATAACCCCTTATCCTGTCACTCCACGTCCTAATAACAAGTTCCTCTCCAGCTCTGCTGTAGTCCCTTTCAAATACTGGAAGGCTGCTCTAAGGTCTCCCTGGAGCCTTCTCTTTCTACATGGAGAATCATATTCTGCAAATTCACATCAAGAAATCAAACCAGTGCAAAAAAATTATCTCTGTTGGCAACCAGGAGCCCAGCAGTCTCCTCTCCTGGTATTACACAAGGCACTGCTCTCCAGGCTGCCACAGGGAGCACACCACAGTCCACACCACACTATCGTAAGGATCACAGAAGCACAGGATGGTTTGGATTGGAAGTAACCTTAAAGATCATCTAGTTCAAATCCCCTACCATGACCAGGGATACCTCCTGCTAGACCAGGCTGCTCAAAGCCCAATCCAACCTGCAACTTTTTCCTGGAAACCCCAGAACCCTGCTGGCACTGGGTGCCCAAGATTGAGAGCCCCTCAGGAAATACAGCATGACATTCATGAAGTAATCATTGCTGAGGGGACTTGACGTCTGGATTTTCACATGCTTGGCTTAACAGGGGATTTATTCAGGGGAACATTTGGAGCATGCAGCATCTCATTAGCATCACAGACAATGCCCCTCCAGTTTAAGACTAAAAAGTGGGGTTTTCTTCTGCATCACTTTATTGTAAGGATTTAAGGAACTACAACAGAGCTGAGTTTAGATTAATTATAATAAAACCCCCAAAACAGGTACAATAAAAGCCCCAAAACCAGGTTCAATCACACTTTGAAATAGCTGGAAAAGGCAAGCAAGCAGCAGCCAAACTTTGCTTTTCTCTATTTCCTCTCTATTTCTACTTGATCCCACAAAGGCGCAGTCAAAAGAGCCCTTCTGGAGGTGAGAAGCCCCTGACCACCCAGTTATTCCTCAGCTCCATTGCTCTGGCATGGACAGGTTTGCCAAACACAACCTTTCTCCTCCCACCAAGCAGCAGCAGCAAAACAGACAAACACACACCCCTGTGAAGGTCTGGATCTGCCATGGAAATGTACCCTGAAGGTAGGAGTAGGACAATGCAAAAGGTTACAGGGTTTAAGCACTGAGAGGGAGGAACGAGGTTATATAAAGTTTTACAGGTCAGAACAGAGACCTCAGATGTGTTATGGAAAACAAACTTGGGGGTGAAGTCAGCCACACGTGCTCTCCAAGCCTTTGGACTCAAAGCCATTTGGGAGTTGATGGATAATTTGTAAGGAACAGAAAAAAAATACAGGGCTGCCCAAACTGATGAACTTCCAACAGGCAGATGTGGGGCTGGAGCCGGCAAAGAGTTCCTGGTATAGCAAGTGTGGGAACCACCTTGTGAATGAGATCACTGAAATAAAAGCCAACGCCTGTTACAGACTCACTTTCAGCCCGAGCTGGACACCTGCAAAGCAGAAGAGATCATGGAGCTGAACACAAAGCATGTGGGATTTGGGGGAAAGACACTCTTATCCCAGAGCTCTCACTGTGGAGAGTGGAGCTGAACCTCTAGAGAAGCCCCACACTTCCCTCCACACCGAACAGCAGCATCACTCCCAGCAGTGCCAAGCACCGGCCCAGGCACCGCATGTTGTAACCCAACCCCCTCTTTTGTTTCCATGTCAGCACCTCGCTCTTGGAGCAGCTCCCACTTCCTACTCGAGGAATGGAGGTGAGAGAAGTGCACATAATAAAGATAATAAAGCTTCCCACGCCCTAAAAAATGTCCTTCCCACTCAGCTAAGTATTTGCACGTACATCAGCTACTAATTTTAGGACCAAGCTTTTAGCCGTATGTAAGAGCCGCTCGTGAAAGCCGCTGAGCACTGCAAGGGATGTTTCTGGGGAAACAGCCCCCAGAGCCTCAATCAACAGGCACTGCTACAGACAGGCACCCCCAAAAGTCACAGCTACCCCTTGACAGACAACTTGCAGACACTGCTTTGGTATCCCACATTATCCACTGACAGGTTTACACAAGTCTGGGGCATCATGACATTTACTGTCTCAGCTTTGTGTACAAAGGAGCAATAAATTCTCCCAAGAAATTAACTCTAAATCATTCTGCTCTTCCATTTCTACCCAGCCTCACCAGGAAAGGCAAGAGAGTCCTACCACATCCACCACCGTTTGCTCAGTGCATTCCCACTGCAAGAACAATCCCCATGGAGTGATGCTCAAGAACAAAACAACCACTTCATGCATTTTATTGAGTCTATTTCCATTTGCATTATGACATCTTACATAGGGAACAAACTCCTCCTAAATGTTAACTATCAAGTTGGCTCAAACTGTTGCCCAATGAGCTCAAAGTACCATTTTGGATTAAACAAGTCCTGTATAAACAGATGCAAAGCACTGTACAAAAAGAAAAAAAAAAATTTAGTTACATTCTCAGTTGAATTCAAGGCTTCCCAACCAACACCTTACTATCAGGTAGCAACATTCAGGAAAGAGTCTTGGGTGTTCTAGCTTCAGGGAACAAAACCAGATAAACCAAACCAAATGCAATGCTATTTTTAATCAGGAGGGGGGAAAAAAAAAAAGAAAAAAAGAAAAATAGAGATACCTCACGCCAAAGGGAGGCTGGGAAGCCCTGCTATAACAGATGCAAACTTCCCTTCTTTTTTAACACAAGACAATTTCCATGTACTCTGGGGAAGCGAAGAGTGATTCTGCCTCTTCCATCCTTCATCAAGGATAAGCAAAGAAAAGAGCTGGTGTACCTAAGGCTTGGGAGTATTTCTGAATTTCTTATATATGCCCTTAGCACAGCACTAAGCCAGTCCTCATTCAAAGCACCTCCTCCTGGGTGGAGGCAAAGGAGCAGGAGAAATTTCCATGACCCATTAGCTTCACACTTGCTGACAGACCCATACTCAGGGAACGTGAGCCACCACGGCATGGGAAAGGATGAGCGGCGAGACATGAATTAAAGGAAAGGATCCTGAACTAAAGAGAAGGCTGTGGCTGAGCCAACAGGATGGAGCTTTGTATTTGCAGATCACTCTGTGAAAGTCACAAAACCCTTCACCACACTGCTCTAAGTCAGAGACCGATGGGGCAGCCTCAGCAACTTTCCTTTCTTATCTTCACGTTAGACCCTCATTATCATGAGACCACTGGGAACCTTCTCTTGGTGCAGGCAACCATTTCCAGGCTGCAGACAGAACACGACAACTGTTTGTTGGGACTCTCCACATTTGCATAACGCAGACAAGTGACAGGAAACTAGAGTGACAAGTCATTATGGCCCATTGTGCCCACTTTGGTGGGAAATCCATTTGTCTACAAGCCCACACAATGGACAATTATGGCTCCTGAAAAAGTGGTGCAGTGCCACAGCCATGCAGCTGCTGTGCTGCACATCAACGCTGCTTACAAAGCATCCTCACACCGAGTCATTCCCAGGCATGCAGCACCTACCCTAGACAAACCACTGGAAAAAATGCCTACAAGTTCTGTGCAAACTCCCCAGCTTGTTCAGAGAACTAAAAGTGCCATGCAAAAATGCAATCTGACAAATCTCAGGACTAACTCCTCAGTTTGTAACAGACAGAAGTCCCAATTAAAAACAAAAGTAAGCACCTACGACTCTCTACTGGTTCATCAGCCGAGTGAAACTCCAAACACACTCTTCAACCAAAAACAGTGTGCCTGCTCCCGGGCGTTGGCCTCCCGACTGCTTTACTTGCTGTGGTACCTGTGTACAGGTCTGTTCTGAATGAAGCTCACGCAACAGAGAGGGACTCACAGCAGAAGCCTGGGTGGCTCAGAACTTGAATAAGCACCAGGGCAACTACCAAGGCAGGCAACAGAGATCTTCAAAAAGAAAAGAGTGCTACCGCCTGTAATGCAGAGGAACCCAAACAAGGAGACTGAGCCCGGGTTTGAGGCTCCCACACGGTGGCACTGTGGACCAGGCAGCTGATGCAACCAGGCTTCCTCTGCCTCTCCAGACTCACTATTTCCATGCCATCACGCCTCCGAAAATGCCAAAAACAAGCTCTTTCAACCCATCACGCTGCTACCAACAGGAGGTAAGAGGCTGTAACTCTCCTGTAACACCAAGAAAGCATAAACTGAGAGATATGGTAAGTGCAAGTGCTCAATATCAGACTGATTCATAAACTGCAAATTAGGTTAATCACAAATGCTGCTAAATTACGAGCTTGTCATACTTTGTTAGCAACTGAAGTGCTAATACTGGCTTTTCCCAACTCCAACCTAACCTCAGTAGAACAGATGAATTACCACAGTGGCTGACAGATGACTCAGCTACATGAAGAAGTCTCTGCTGTATCAGCAGATTAATTTGTGCCAGCTCTTCCAGACTTCAGACTATGAACTCCAGCACCTTTAGCACACCTGGCATTAGAGAAGGCATATAAAAGCACTGACAGTCACAGTCTCCTGAACTGAGGTGAAAGCATTTGCTCTTGGTACCATTTGGGAAGCCTCCAACATTTTATTAGTTGCTGTTTTTACATAAAAGGTTAAGGCATGCCACTATCAAACTAGAACAGAACTGGAAAGGTGAACAGTTACTGGGAAATCAGAACATAACAAAGAACGCGATGTTAAGTGACACAGCACAGCCATGCTCCACACCAATCGGCACCAGTGGGCTGGTGCTTTAGTCCTCAAATTCCCATTTTCAAATCTAACACAGGATTAACAGAGAAAGGAGTCTTCTCCTTCTGACTCGGTGCTCCAGTAAGTCAGTATAGTTACTGGGAACACACTTGATAATATTTGCTGTGTTAATGCTACTGGAAGAAATTAAAAGTGTTCTTTTGTTGAGGAAACTTTGGCATAGGGAGCCCAGCACCAACTTCCACCTTAGGCTGATGATGTCAGAGGGAAATACTGAAAAACATGAGCTAATTTGTTTTGCTCTTCAAAAAGACATATATCCCCTTGGCCACAACAGCATGTCCCACCAGCAGGAGAGCAAGCTCCAGAGCCAGTCAGGGTTTCCTGCCAAACCAAAGACCACAAAATGCACATGCAGAAGAAAACTGGGAATTCTGGGACAGTGTGGAATCCTTAACTACCTGAGATGTTAAAATGGCTTAGAGCAGAGATTATAGTTTAAGCAGCCACTACTATAAAACACCAAAAACGTGTTTTGATCAGGAGAAAAAGACAGTCTAGCTTTCTTTTGTCATCTGAACAAGAAACACTTCCCTTAGAACCAGCAAGAGCAGGTCATATCCCTTTGGAACTACTGCCCTGGAGTGGAAACAAATACTGTTCTCCCTGCTGCACAGGTCAGCTAGGAAAGGAATAATCATTAGAGAATAAACCAAAGACAAGGTCGCTGAGTGCAATGGATGTTTTCCCCGACACTGCTGAGAACTGAGCTATGTTCTCCAAATCTTAATACTCCACACAATTCTGTAAGTAACTTCAACCCATTTTAACCTGCCTACTAAGAGGATAAAAAGTTTGCTGGGGTTTAATAGTATTGTTAGAATGGGTTACACATTTAAGAGTATTCTCATAATTACTATTTTCAAATTTAACTCAATCATCTGTTTCCCAGTTCATACCTAAGATATTTTTCTGTGGCACCTGAGTCCCAGGCTACCAACTCTGAGTCTAGCAGCACATTCACTCCACAGAGGTTACTAATATTGTTGTCAGGGAAGAAAAACAACCAGTCAGTACTTGTGTGCTGAAGTTACACAGAGCTGCCTCAGAAGCTGAAGGCTGAGAGAAAACTTGGGCATAAATCTCAGTGAATGAACTGGTACACACTGGTTTGTGCTGTATTAGCAACCACCTCAACAAATAACCAGCTGTTGGAACAGTTTCTACTTTTTATCAGCTTTTTTTGGTGGCACCACTGAGCCAAAACACTGCAACTGGAACACTTCTGGAATTTAATGCAACTGTCTAATTCAACTGGCTTTATATTACAGTAGCTGCTCACACAAACAGTACAGATACACACTGCTCCTGACAGGGCCACAGGTACATAAGCAGCTCTCTGGGGTTTAGTTTGGCCTCTGGGTGGTGGGGTCTGTATGAAAAGCATTCTTGATTTCTAAGCATGGTACAATTTTAATTCTTAATGCGTTAGTACAACAGTGCATTGGAAAAGTACTTAGCTTCTACAAAAAAGCTTTACAATTTTAAAACAGATTTGGTTTTTTGTTTGTTTTGATTTTTATTTAAACAAGCATAGGCAATTCTTAGTATTTCCACAACAAGATAAATATCCCAATGAAGCTACCAGCTCATCCTACAGCGTGCCATAGTGATGGGGAAAGGGCTAACATTAGTGTTATTTACACAGGCATGTCCAATATTAACCCAGTATGGAAATTAAAAGTATGTTCCAAGTGTGCAATCTAGTTCATTTTCTTTTTTTCAGAGAGTTGGATTCCTTGCAAAAATTCCTCTTACAGCTCATGGACACTGAGCAGGGATGATTTCTCTAACAGCTCCTTGTAAGCACAATCTTGAGGACAAAATGGTTATTGGACTGGGATGGGAGGGGCTGGGTGGGAGAAAAGAACTTCTTTGCAAAGAAAAAAAACCCAATAAAAATATTTTTGAGTGAGTAGATGTCTTTGGAGAAGTGAAATTTAACACCCAAACTGACTAGATCTTGAAAACTCTAATTAAAGAAATTCTCCAATTTGAAAAGCTTGAATAATCCAGAGAAAATTCTTTCATGAGGGAAGATTCGCTCCGAGTCATTATTATACAGTGAGGTACCACTCAAAAAGTGGCCATAAAGGAAGTGACTTCTTTGCCCATCACTATCACACTAGCTGCTTGGCCATCAATTCAGAGCTCGTTTAGACAACGCTCTCTCTGTTCCCAGAAGCTAAGACTGCTCTGCGACAAATGGGACAAGTGGAATTTTCTGATAACCAGCGGTCGATGCAGTGGACATGATACTCATGCGAACAAGGCAGCTTACGGAGCTTGTTGCCTTCCGTGTACTCTGTAATACAGACACTACAGGTTTTCAGAGCATCGCTTTCACCAAAATTCCTCATAGCTAGGTTGTCAATTTGTTCTTTGGTGAGTCCTCTTGGTTGGTCATCATCATCTTCGTTGAGTAGGAAAAACTGTGCTAGGCTAAGGAATGGTAGAGAACCACTTTCTTCAAAAGTGACCGATCCCCTTGTATTCCGACCTTCCCGTCTGGCACCAGAGGTTGAGCCACCTTCGTTACCACCTTCATACGCCTCCCCTGAGCTAACATCCGTACCTTCATTGCTGGAAGTCCCACCACCGCCGTTCTGTGGCTCCGAAGCATCCACGTTCTGGTTTGGAGCTGGGCCATTAGGATCTGCATCACTATCACTATACATGAAGTAGCTCAGCTCTCCAAAGCCTGTCATGATCTGCCTCAGCATAGTCTGAATAGCAACTGATGTAGTCTCGCTCAAGCCTGTGTTTAGGATCCTACGGATTGGAATCCTAATGGTGCTGACGTAAGTTCTCACTCCAGCCCGCTCCGAACGGGAAAAGGTGCGCCTGAAGCCTCCCCGCTCACTTTCGTAAGTGACTGTGTTGTTGGGGGTCTGGGACCTGGATCGAGTTCTGTTGGCTATGCTGTCTCTTTGCCGATACTCCCCTGGACGAACTCTTCTCACCTGAAGATCAAGCACTATGGTAGGAGGCCTCTGTCCAGGAGTTGCGGACTCACTGCTGCCGTTGGTTTCCGAAGAACCTGCAGCTTGAGGAGCAGGTCTTGTTTCAGGGGTCGAAAAGAGAACAGCGTTCTCACTTGGCACCTCAGTCCCCACTGTGTGCTGCCTTACTGTCACATGCTGCCTAGTTCTAGAGCTTCCCTCAGCTTCATTGGCCGAGGAGGGGTCAAGTGTTTGAGATGATGTGTTGTGATGAGACCTGCGAGGAGCTTCACTTACTGGGTTAATAGGTGACCTACTTCTATCAGTCCTAGCCCGCGTTCTCCGCTGTTCTGGACTCCTACTTCTGGCTCTCCTCTGCCCTCTAGGAGGAGAATCTTCCTCAGTTGGAATTTCCAAGGTCTGAATCACCGAGTCACTTTGTCTGTTTTCCATATCCTCCCCACCAGAAGGCTCCACAGATGGCTCGTTCTCAGTTTCTGGATTCGTGTTCCCATTATTACGGTTGACATTGATTTCCAAACTGAATCTGAAGTCGCCACTATTTGGGTTAGTCCGGCTCACTGCTCTCCAGGACTGGTTTCCTCGTTGCCCACTTCGTGTTGTATTTCCAGTCTGTCGGACTGAATTAAGCCAGTCTATGATAGAATCTCCATTTGAAACATCTTCTGCGGACTCTGCACCTGTGAAAAAGACAGGGAACTACCAAAATTAGAGCACTGAGCTAATCTGGGAATGATCTTTTCCAAGAACCTCATTGCTAAGGTTTAAACGTGTGAAAACTTAGAAGTGCTTAACTCTATCCAGTGCTAGCATGGTTTCACACATAGCATCACAATTCTTATCTCTTCGGAGCTCTCTGAAGGGAGCAGGAGTGGACATTTTTCTAGAACATACAGATAGGCTGCAGCCATCACAGAGCAAACAAGTCATTCAAATAACATAGGATGTTTAATCCAAAGACACATTTAGGTGTTATAACACAGCAATATTCTGTGTTTTCCTTCCCAAACAACTAGGTGATCACTGACCACTAAATAAAGAACTAAGTTTGTCCTGACCCTTGAATACTGCATTCAGTTTTAGGCCCCTCCTAACAAGGAAGGCATTGAGGTGCTGGAGCAGGCCCAGAGAAGGGCAACAAAGCAGGTGAAGGGTCTACAGAACAAGTCCTCTTATGAGTAGCTGGGGGAACTGGGTTGTTCAGGCTGGAGAAATAGAGGCTGAAGACAGACCTCACTACTCTCTACAACTCCCTGACAGAAGGCTGGAGTGAGGTGGAGGGTGTGTCTCTTCTCTCTAGCATCAGGCAACAGAGCAAGAGGAAATGGCCTGAAAATGTGCCAGGAGAGGTTTAGGTTGGATATCTTTCGGTAACACATTTTTTCCAGAGTCATCAGGCATTGGAACAGGGAGGTGGTGAAGTCACCAGCCCTGGAGGTGTTCAAGAAACATCTGGACATGGCACAGGATATGGTTTAATGGCCATGGTGGTCTCAGGTTGATAACTGTCATTGATCTTACAGGTCTTTTCCAACCAAAACAATTCTATGATTTTGTGGTAAAAGCTTTAGAGCAATTCAACCTCACTGAAGAGTGAGTGTCAGTGTAAAAGCCCTTTACCAATACCTACAAGAAGGGTGATAACAAAAGCAATACGGTGTGTTCGAAAGGGAAGAATGGTGAATAAAAGAAGAGAGACTGCCAAAAAGCATCCCAAAAGGGAGCAGACAGGAAGGCAATCTTCAATAAACAAATAGGAGGAAAGAAGCCTAAATGAGACTACCTTGATGCAAACAACAGATGTTCTATGAGCAAACTCTGTCCCAAACTGACCTCTGCAGCAGATATCAGACATAAGGTTTGCTCAGTTCTGAAGCAAAGCTCACCTTGCACCTGCCTAGGCTTAACTTGTTCCACTCCTGCACTCAAGTTAAGGTCCATACGGGGTGCTAAAGTTAAGAGTTTTCACAAATACTGTATATACCTCTATTCTCATCACTGTTTTGCTGTGGTGGACCTTCTTTAACTTGGTGTAGCCTTCTCAGCAACTCTTCTTCAGTAATTTCACCTTAGAAAATAAGCAAAATTTTCCAAAAATATTTCCAAATCATATGTATGGCAAGCATCATCAAAAGCTTCTAAAGAAGGTACTAGCCACTGCTGGTCTGGGGTTTTTTTGCTTTAATTAAATCCTGCCATAAGACGACTGACAAACAGACTGCTAAGGGGAAGCTTCCCTCAGAACCATTGTCCCAGGTTTTGCTGAAGATGAATGATCCAGTTTCACCCTATTGTGCTTTCTGCTTCTGGGACTTCTATGCAACTTAGCAACAATCTTTACCATCCTGTACCAATTAAATGAGTGTCCAGAGTATATATTTAAGGTAACACCTTCACAAGCATGAAAAGAATAAAAAAGTTTAAATTAGTTAAAGTTTTAAATTACAACTGGTTTGAATTAAGTTACTCTACAAAAAGTTAAAGTAATAACTCTATTGAAAACTGATATAAAAATGCCCATGCACAAACCTGTACTGGATTGCTTTTCTACCTACAAACTCAACCTCACCAGCACAGTACTTTCACACAGGTGCTTACAAGAAATTACTTTTTGACAAAAAAAAAGTCTAGAGGTCCATAACTGGAACTGAGTCAACTATGGGTGTTCCCACCAAGTTGTGTAAACACTTTGCTTTTTTATCTGATGAATCCACACCTCTACCTCTCCACTAGTCAGGGGACTGCTTGAACTTGAGTACATACAAGTTATCTGAGAAGCTACTTCTTGCCATGGAACACAACTGCAGCACATAAACTAAATGGGTGAAACAGCTTCAGGAGAACAGAAATGACACATCACCTACAGGCAACTCTGCCAAGATTTATGTACGGAAGTATTACCTACCTGGTGTTCCTAGCAAATTGTTGTCTCTCATAAGCCTGTAGTCCTCTTCGCTCAAGTTGTTTACAAACTGATAGAAAGCTTCTTCTCGATCCAGCCTATCTAGCTGGCTCTGACGTTGTGCTTCTGACTGATCAATATTGCCTTTATCACTAGAATCTGAGCTTTCCATCTTGATGGGTGGAAGAACACCTAAAGAAAAAGAGAGAAAACAAACCCTTCACATCCAGTGCAACAAAACATGGCACAACATTTATGAGTGCTTAATCTATACTCACTCTTCATTGTTACCCTTAAATCTGAGGAGGGGGAAGTAGTTTGGCAATGAAGCTTGAATTAAGATGAAGCGAATAACCACAGGGATCAAAAATGAAGTCATTCTCAAAACACAAACCTCTTGGAGAAGTACAAGCAACCCAAGTCAATTCTATCAGAACGAAGGATTTAGGAAGGATTCAAATACAGAAGATGGAGGGTACTATGGAATACTATGTATGTTAAAAAAAAAATCCAAACAAAGGCCCTTTGTCTTCTCAAATATAAAATAATATTTGGTAAAATCAACTTCATACTTTTATGTCGAGAGAAGAATTTGCTACCAAGTTTCAGCATTTACTGGACTCCTGATGTTGATGACTAAAATTTACAGAATAAAGCTCCACATTTCATACCATGTGTAACTTCTGCTATACAGAGCTATTTTCTAATTCACATTTTAAAATATCATCTACTTCTTGTTTTTCATTTGGATGAGATCACAGAACCCCAGCATGGTGGAGGTGGGAAGGCACCTAGTGTCCAACCCCCTACTAAAGCAGCGTCATCCACAGCAGCTTGCCCAGGATCACAATTTCAGACACATTTGGAATCTCTCCAGAGAAGGAGACTTCACAACCTCTCTGGGCAGCCTGCTCCACAGCTCCAGTAACCTCATACCAAAGAAATTACTCTTCATTTTCAGATGGAACCTGCTTTGTGCCCACTGCCCCTTGTCCTGTCACTGGGCACTACTGAGAAGAATCTGGCTCCATCCTCTTGTCCCCTCACCCCCACCCTTTAGCTCTTGCTGAGTATTGAGAAGATTCCCTCTCCGGCTGCTCCTCTCCACGCTAAACAGTGCCAGCCTCTCCTCCTCACAGAGATGCTCCAGGCCCCTTCACATCCTCTTATCATCCACTGGACTCTCTCCTGTAAGTTCCCTATCTCTCTTGAACTGGGCAGCCCAGAACTGGCCCAAATACTCTAGATGTGGCCTCACTGACAGAGAGAAGAGGGGGAGGACAACCTTCCTCAACTTGCTTTTCACACTCTTAATGCACCTCAGGAAACCTTTGGCCTTCTTGGACATAAGAATACACATCCTTGACAATGTCTCTCTCAAAAGAAGCAATGGCTGATAGATTTCATGTCTGTATCTGATAAACATAACAAAGTACATGCAAAGGTAGGAGACATTCTGGCACTAGCATCACCATGCAAATACACCAAATGAAGTTAACATGATAACTAGTTTCCTTAATCACTGTGCCTCTCTGTTCACAAGAACAAGAATTTTCCTGTACAACTGGTAGAATCTAGTTACTGGGAAAGGTGATTAGCAAGCTAATCCTCTGCATGCTAAAAAGCTCTGCCATAACATTCCCCATCAGAAAACATTCCTTTCATTTAAACCATTCTTCATGTGACATGAAAATACTGGAAGAATAAAGCTTTTCTGCTTCTCACTGGAAAATTTCCAAAGCTCAGACATCTGTCTAGTGCAAAAAGCATCTTTTCTTGGTTTGTCAGCACAGCTGTCAAGTCAAGACTGCCCACAGTTTACATTAGTGCTTCTCCACAGCACAGCAGCACTGTGTGATCTCCAAGGGTACCTTAGTGCAGCTGCTATTGTGAAAATTAAAGTGCACTGCCAACCTCAGCGTGGAACAATAGAAAATTCCATAGGCTTGGACATCCCACTATTGCAGACTTGCAAATTACAGAATAGCTACTTCCACCCTCTTTATCCTGAGATTCTCACTAGTACAGCTTGATTTTTAAGCTGGCCATATTAAGGTGCACACAACTCACTGCCACTTGGTAATACAGTATAGAATCAGAGAGTTGCAGAACAGCAAAGGTTGGAAGTGACCTCTGGAGACCCACTCCATCTCTCCTGCTAAGGCAGGTTCACCTAGAGAAGGTCACACAGGAATGCATCTGGATGGGTTTGGAATGTCTCCAGAAATGAAGACTACCACCTCTCTGGGCAGCCTGTTTGAGGGCTTGAAGCTCCTCCTCATGTTTAGATGGAGCTTCTTATACTGACATTTGTGCCTGTTACCTCTTGTCCTGTCACTGGGCACTACCGAAGGAAAAAAAAAAGTCCTATTCTTCTGACACCCACTCTTTAAATATTTAACAGCATTTATGAAGTCCCCCTTGGTCTTCCCTTTATTAAACTAAAAAGACTAAATTCTCTCAAGTCTTTCCCCATAAGGTAGATGTTCTAGTCTCCCAGTATTATTTGGTTTTGTGTATTTCTGCCACTTTATCAAAGAAATGAGGCTTATTTTTCACTGTTTTTTTTTCCCCTTCTCAGAAAGCAGCAGCCATCGCTAAGGTCAGCACCATTTCCAATGGAAGCCTATCAGTTTTCTCTGTGTTACTAAATCTCTGGTGCAATCTGCCTGGCCTGGCTGAAGACTAGCACATGATGTGCTGTCAAACACACCAATAAATGAATCCATTCACAGGGGAAGTTGTGCAATGGCTCCAGCAGGTATGTTCTACTCCAGATGGGCTCAGTTATGAAATCTGTATGCCCTTCAAATCTCAGACAGTTCTAATGAGAACACGGCTTGCTGGAAACAAACAACTTCTCACAATCTTTCTGTAGAATTATGACTCCAAGTGACTTCACTTCAAGATATATTTATTCTACAGAAGATGCCAGAAGTACAAAGACAGACACTTTTAAAAGAAACATCTGAAAAAGGCTTCAACTAGAATGAGACACTTGCATCCAAAACAAAACCTTGAAAGATATCTAGTTCTCTGGGGATATGTATCAAAAGTAAGCAGCATTCCCTTTTTCAGGACAATGAAAGAAAGTTGACAGTAAGATTAAGAAAATAAAGAAATGTGATAAGATGCTAAGGGACAGGAGCAGCATAAAGTTTTGTAAACTATTTTCCCCCAAGTGACTGCCACCTTGGTACTGACTGGCTTTCAAACACAGAGTATCTTCAGAAAAAATGGCAACATTAAAATATTTGTAAGCATTAGACCAATTCTGCAACAGCTTTGAAGAGAGAAAACTGCACTATGCATACAAAGCACGACATTTGCTTATGCTTTGAAATTCTCCTTTTAACTGCAAATTCCATAGCCATATAATGCCTGTTTGATTCAAAGACATTGTCTGTTTCATTTCAGAAGATGAATGGGCACTGGTCTTGGTCAGGATAAAAAGGAGAGTCAAAACAAGTGAAGGTGAAGGCAGGGGATCTCTTCTCTGATGTGTGCTTCAATAGACTTACTCTGAGCATTTCCTAAAGAATCATCTAAGTCAGTCTTACTTCTTTCCAGGTTTGCTCCTCTATTCCCTTATGAAATTGGCAATAATTTTAAGCCTTCTGAGGAGCGACTGAGGGAACTGAGCCTGGAGAAAAAGAAGACTCAGGGAAGACCCTCTTGCCTTCTACAACGCCCTGAAAGGAGGCTGGAGTCAGGTGGCAGTGGGGGGGAAGGTCAGTCTCTTCTCCCAATAAACAAGTGACAGCATAAGAAGAAACTGCCTTAAGTCACACCAGACGAGATCTAAGTTGGACATAAGGAACAATTTCCTCCTTGAAAGGGCTGTCAAGCTCTGGAAAAGGCTGCCCAAGGCAGTGGTAGATACTCACCCCTGGAGGTATTTGAAAGACTGGTAGATGTGGCACTTACGTACACAGTTTAGTGGTAGACTTGGCGGTGTTCAATTAATGGTTGGACACAAAGGTCTTTTCCAACCTAAATGAGTCTATGATTGTATAATTCTCCTCCATCATCTCATATATCCCCTCCTAAACCATAAAAACAGGTATTATACAAGACTGAAAAGATGCTATTGCAAAGAAAAGAGCTTCAGAGGAGAGATTTAATTTTTTAATTTCATTTCCATCAGGACTATTTCAACTAGCAATGACTGACTGTATTTGCCCATCTGAAGCTGCTGCTCACTAGCTCACTGTACCCCAATTTCACGCTGTTTGTCTTTGATGCCCTAGAAAGGCTACAAACCTATATGGGATGTTTACATTGACAGAAACACAGATGGCAAAGAAACGCCTAAATGCACAGCAACACATTCTCCTTCCTTTACTGCTGACAGCAAATGAGATGATAGTCCTCAAAGCAGAGCTCTGATATTAGAACCAGTAAATGGAAAAGAGGATTTCTACCCCAAGGCTTCTTTACTTTCCATCTCTTCATTGTCCACTCAGCTTGTTGTCCACACTGCCCATTTTTAGCTTCACTGCCCACACTGCTGCAAAACACCACACTACCAGGCTGAACCTACTAGAACATTCAGACCATGACCACCTCAACACGACTCCATAGGTCTCACCTGGCTGTACACCAGGACATCCACTGTGGCAGTTACCACATCCTCTCACTCCAATTTCAGTGTGGCAGAGTGATGCAGAGAGAGCTTGAAAACCTGTCCCTCCTTCAGGATTCTGCTCTGAGCTTATACACTGCAGAAAATTAAGACCAGCTTAAAGCAACACAGGAAAATCTGATGAGGGAAAACCAGCAGGATATTATTGAGTTACAACCAAATTACCAACATTTGATTAGCTAATAAGCAGGTATGCTTTGCTTCTCTTCTTCCAGTGGCTTAGTTCAACTCAAAGTAAGACTTTGCTCCTATCCAAGTTAAAAGACAGAGAATTTCCTTCTCAAGTGTCTTCCATGTCAGTACTGAGTTGACAAAGGGTGGGGAAGGTCACATCTATGAGCAGGAAGTTCAGACCTGTTGATTATGGCCAACTTCAGCTCAGATATCCAGCAATGAAAAACACTTTATAGGAAAAAAAATGAGGGAGGAATCATTCAAATGTTATACAAACAGAACTGTAGCTAGAATAAACTACTTTCTCCTAAAAAAAAAAAAATTAAGGGAAATATTCGTCAGCAGCTGAATATCCAGACATATGAACTACACTGAATTCTTAATTGGTGTTCCCATTCTTCCACAAGTCAGCAGAGTGTCTTCCCTGCAGTTATGCTTCAACGACCTCAGATATTTCAGAGCACAAATGACTAGCTGTCTTTCCACTGCTGCCACAGGCTGCAGGATCAAGAGCAGTAAGCCCACAAAAGGAATTGTTTGTTACATTATATTTTTTTCTCGAGGAAATAATAATCTGCTTGTTTGGATATTAACAACTTAAGAGTACAGGTTATTCCTTCAATAATGGAAAGTTATCATTCCTCCAGTAGAAGAAATATTTCACACTTTCCCTGATGCCAAGTTGGGTGTAAACTAAACCCAAACAGTCAGGATTTTGCTGCTGCTTAAGCAATCTTGTGGGACAGCAAGTAGTGATAAAATACTTGCGTTGTCCTTTTATCTTCACTACCGCCACTCTCTATCTCTGCACTGCATAGCACTTAGGGACTCCAGAATTCATCTCAGAAAAAGTACTAACAGGCAGTCAGGCACAGTAAAAAAAAAAAATCACCAGCTCTTCTTCCCTCAAAAATTGTGTGTAGTATCTCCTGCGATTAGCTATTGTATTGAATATGAAGACACTACCTTAGCCTGATCTATTGAGCTTAGAAATTTCACATAAAACATCAGAACTCTTATTAAACTAAGCAATTAAAACCTCTAAGATCTGACAAATTGAGCAATCATTCATTTGTGGGGCTAAACAAAAAAGCAACACTTTAAAGTTACAATAGCCATTAGATTTATGGGGTAACCCTCAAATTTTAACTTGAGAAAAGCAAAGAATTGAACTGCAGAAACTATTCAGCTCATGACTCTGTTTGTAAGAAAAAAATTCTTCTGAAATCCCACCTCCATCTAGGTGCTACAGGTGTACTTCAGCTTTATATCAGAGCTCACAGTGCCTTGTATGTTAGGAATGTCTCCTGAATCACCTCATGTCCCAGTAACATAATTAATACTTATCTATAAACAAAAAGGAGGATGGCAATGAGTGTTTGATAGATGTGCTCAGCAGAAGACTAATTTCTCATTTACGATTCATAACCTCATCTTAATTAGATACTTCAACTAGTAGAGTACCTTGCTTACATCCAGTCTGCAGAAATTACCAAACCCTTTGACTAAAATTAGTGACTCAGAAGTGGAAGACAGAAATACTTATTTTCTGGTTTGGGTTGTTAGAGATTATATACTTTTTCTTCCCCTGCTTTTGTGAAGCATACCTCAAAGCATTTTAGATCTACAGCAGAAGCATAACAGAGCTGTCTGCTCGAAGTGCTTTCCATGAACTCTGACTTCAGCAGCTCTAGCATACCACCCCATTTGGCAGGACAAGCCCAGCCAGCAGTCTCTCCAATTCCATTTCTCAAATGACACAGGAACAGCAGCTAGAACAGGCAGTTCTGTTACCCCAGGTTCTTTAAGTACAGAGTCAACTTCATGTGCAGTATGCATTTGACTCACCCCTCCTCTCAAGTACTACATTTTCCTAGAATTCAAAGTTGAAAAATAGTTTCCATGCAAGTCTACATCCAGTTTCTCAATACTCAAAACCAGCAGGAAGACATAACAACAATTGCATTTTCATCTTAAATATTTCATCCTTCAAGTCTGCTCAAAAGCATAAGCAAAAACTGACAGCGAAACCTATCATTAAAGGAGAAAAGTACCACAGAACAGTGAAATGAAACACTATTTGCATTATACATGGAGCTTCATTATGTCAAGTTTGAGGTTTTCTTTCTTTTTGTGCAGGTGCACAAGTATTCTGTTGTGATCACACCAAAGGCTTTGATAGCAGAGGTACAATTCACTCATCTACATCTTAGAAGCAAGTAACAAACTTTTCTAGTTTCCAAGGTTGCACCATGAATTTTGGATATATTCTTTCCCCCCCTGCTATTCTTGCTTTCTATTGACACTCTGATGAACAACAGATCTATGCTCTTACTAGCTCTCTATTAAACTCACCACACATTTCAAACACTCAAGAACTCCCCAAAAAGTCATAGAGCATGAACACTTTTAGAAAACTGAAATAAAAAAAAGAGATGCTTGTTCCATGTAAAGTGCTATAAAACTTAAAAGCCAGCTTAACACGGAGCATTAAACATCCATTCAGCTATTTCACTACATCAGTATGTTTCGAAGCAGAGGCTGTAAAACAAGATGCCATTCTGCACGAACATTTTAAACAATATAAAAAAGGTTAATACATTTGCAGAACAGCTGTAGAAAATTCAAAGAAGGGGGGAAAAAAAAAAAGAGGAAAGCATTTCAACAGAAACTGCTGAGATGAAGAGAAACTCTCAGATGTAACATCAACTCTTGAGAGGTAGAAAAGAAGTGAAGACATCAAGGTACAGAATTCCAGTAGTCTCCAACAGCCCTACAATACCTAAGCTAGAGTGGCCACCTTGCTGCATAAATTACCAGCTCAAAGAAAGATCATTTAAAAAGAAACAAAACTCATTATCTTCCAGATGAAGAGGTAGATCTTAGCAATTGCAAAATACTGAGAACACGTGGAACAAAGATAGGAATTTGAAAATAAAACACAGTAAGAACTGTCAGATCCCCAGGCCTCACATTTTACCAGCTGCACTTACAAAACACAAAACCAAAACACTTTTCACATACAAGTTGAAATGAGAATTAAGATAGCACTGCCTTTTGCATTCAAATTCAGATACCATAGATGACAACATTTAGCATATACAAGGTAAGAAGCTTCCAGAACGGGCGTCTCACAAAAAGCTGCTCTTTTCCTCCAAAAGTGAGTCTCCTGCTAGGTCAGCAAGCAGAAGGCCCGTTCTGAACCTCAAAGGCAAATTAATGCTGCATTCAAGCAACCACTATTGAGACTAAAGACAGCTCTATAAACAGGATCAACATCCAAGCAAGTTGTACCCACAAAATCACTAGGTGACCACCATGTAGTGTCTTGATTTCTGAAGAGAGAGAACTTCTAGTTAAAGCACTCTTTAATTCAAATTCAGTGACTTACAACTGAATAAGAAAATTCTATCTTTAAATTTACCACTAAATCTCACAAAACTGCTGCTAACAGTGGCTACTGAAAGTAAAAGGCAATAAAACAGTGATAATCACTACAACACAACTCATACTGGTACTCCTATTCACAGATTTTTGTTGCTGGTGTCTAGTGCCTAACAAATAGACACTGAAAATAAATTAAGTGCAATTTATTTGAATTTAAACAGGCAGCTACAATGCCACAATTCAATTTCTGATGATATATCCAGGCAGACAAGCTGAAGCATTTTAACAAGTCTACATGCTCATGCAACTTGCATATTGAAATGGTGAGCATTCTGAGCAAAACGTTCAGTTGCCAAAGTAAGAGAAAACACTACTGATTTTTCCTGTATTTTCACCTATCATTATATGGTTTTACAAGACAACAGAACTCTGCAGATCTCAAGAGTTCGGCTTCAACCCTGCACATCAGCACCACGTTACTAACAAGCACCTTGCTAATATAAACCTGAGTGGTCTGAAGGGAGATGTAGGTTTGTGTGCTTCTCACAATTCTACCTGCAGCCAGGAACCTGTCTATATGCAAACTAGAGACTCTCTGGTGCTTCTGCCTACCCCTTCTCACCATACAAAAGGCCTGGCTCTACATTATTTTACTTCTTCACTGTTTAGAAGCACATGGCATGAGCTGCAAAAAGCATCATAAAAATACACTGAAGGTGGAGAAGTTCACTTCTGATTTTACCTCTTCAAAAATAATTCTTGTACTCTCGAGTTGTTAAAAGTTTTCATCAAGACAGAGATTAAGTCACAAAATCTTGGCTAATAATCTTGTTTGAATTCAAATATTTTAACAGATGCAAACTGAGTTCTCCACAAAAGATTTAGAAGACCCTAGAAACATTGTAAGCTAAATTAAGATGGACTTGACTTAGATGCAATGTTTAAACTTGAGTATATGAAGTCATAATGATATACTTTTTTCAGTAGGCAGAACATAACATCTCCACTGCAACTGCAAGCATTCTACTAGAATCCAGAAATTTATTTGTATACATTCCTATAAGAAAGATGAATAAAGGAACAAGCTAGACAGGTATATTAATATATAGGGCGGTTGTAACCATTCCCATTTGACAATCACATTATCTGTTCCCTAAAAATAGCAGTACAAAAAAACAGAACACCACAGAGGTGGAGATCGATCAAAGATTAGTAACACTGTTTTCCAACACACCTCAGTATGTCTATGACTTAGAAATGTAACAAATATGATACAGGTGACAACCCCTACAGGCTTAAAGAATGCTAGTGTGGTCACTTCAGTGACAAATGTTTATATAAACAGAATTTCTGATGAGGAGAACGCTGTAGTTTTGCTTTAGAGGTCTAGCAGAACTAGAAGCCCTTAATTTAATAATGTGTGCTGCATTTTCCCTGATCAGGAGCAGGCAAGACATAACTGTAAGCTATAATTCTTTTAATTCCAAAATGTCAAACTTGGAAAGGGTTTAAGTGGTAGTTGACCACTGCAACCAAACAAAGCTTCTGATTCAATCAAGATAATTAACTGCACAAGGTGCATCCAACTGTTTCTTTTTTTTTTTTTAAGCCTTGACAAGTCACTGCAATTAAAATTCAGGGACAAACTGGTGTCAGAGCTTCTTCAGCATCTCAGGAAGGATTTACATCTTGAAATTAACCAGAACTACCATCATAGACTTGGAAAATAAATCAGATGTGTGATGGTAGCAATGGATACAGTCGAGCCTGAATTGTTGTTTAGAAGCTTCTCTGCATAAAGCCTCTACCTTGATGAAAAAGGGTGAAACAAGCAAAACTATGATCACCAAAAAAAAAATCTGCATTTTTTGCTGTGAAACCTTTTGTCAGTCTCCTTCAAAAACTAACTAAAACCAAGACACATAACAAACCTTAATAACTATGTTATACAGATGCGTTGTTATATATACCTCCATCATTAAAGCAGATGGCTGATGATAAAGCAATACATGCCGTTGGACTTTCGGCAAACGAAAACATTAATCGTCAAACAAACGGTATCAAAAAGAGAAGGAAGAACTAGCACAGGAAACTAAGGTGACTGAGCAAAGATGACGAGTCCAACTGGAGAGAAACTAACAGGACAGGAATAGCAAACATTACAGGTTTGAACAGGTCACAAGACCCTTACGAAAGACAGAGTATGAAGACTTCCTTTTGCCTGTGTCCCCAAAACAGGGCTTCTTGTCTCAGATCACGGGAAGAACAGCCTGAAAACACGGTCCTGAGGAGCTGATGATTCCTTAAGTAGGCACTAAGTATGATGAGGCCCAAGATAGTGGCTACAACTCCCCCGCTTACTCTACTCCTCCAAAAAGGGGCTAGTTTCAACTTCTCCAGCCCAACCGGTTAACCAGAGGGTGAGGGGGCAGTAGCCTTCCCCGAGGGGGTAGAGCGCAAGCTCTCCTCCAGCTCCAAAGGGAGGAACAGGCTCGCACCACTTGGGAGTGAGGCCCCGCCACACGCCTCGAGAGAAAGCGGAGAAGTCCCCAGGGTGACAGAACCCAGCCCATCCGAGGGAATGGGGGACTGAGGATCCCCGCAGTGCCTCGGGCACACCCGCCCGCAGACCGCCATCACCGCCCCCAGCTCCATCACGGCACCCCGCTCCGCCTCTGCCGCGGGGCGGTTTCGGCCTTCCGAGCCTCGCGGAGCCGGGAGTCGCTCTGCAGTACCCGGGACTCTAAAGTTCGCACAATAGGGACCCAGAACAGGGGCAGAGTGGCTTCGTAATCCCCGAAGACCCCTAAGTGCGTACTGGGGGCCGCAGCCGCTGCCGCCGCCTCCCCTGGGCCTGGGCCTCACCCTTCTCCGGGCCATTTTGAGAGTCCGCCTCCGGCCTCGAATACTCACCTCCCGCCGCCGCCACCCGCCGCCGCTTCCCCAGCTCTCGGTCCTCTGCTATCCCCGCTCCTGAGCGGGTTCGGTCCTGACTCGCCCCGCTCCGTCGGTGCCCAAATAGCAGCAGCGTCGCCCTCCCTCCCCTCTCAGGCGGCCATTTTCTGCTCCATTGTTACCAAGGAACGGGGGCCCGGAAGCGGCCGCCGGCAACCGGAAGCGCAGGAGCGCGCGCCTCTGCGCAGGCGCCGCCGCCCCCTGCGGGGTGGGAGGAGGGAGCGCGGCCCGGGGAGAGGAGCTGGGAGGACCGCGGGGGCAGAGCGGCCCCGGCGCGCGGGCGGAGCCGCCATTTCGGAGCGGGGCAGCTGTGGCCCCCGCGCCCCCCGCTGAAGGGGGAAGGGTGGAGTTGGGAGGGTGTAGGCAGGCGTGTGAGAGCCGGTCTGAAGGCAGGATGGCAGGGGTGGAAGGCCTTAGGACTACAGTATGGGTTCACAGGATAACAGTCCCAGCCCAGAGAAGGGTGGGAGTGACCTCTGGGCACCATCCAGCCCAAGCCCTTGCCAGAGCAGGGTCGCCCCCAGCAGCTTGCCCAGGACCGCAGTGCCCGGGCACAGCTGGGCTCTCTGCAGAGGAGAGCGCACAAGCTCTCCAGCCCAACGGCCCCAGGGCTCCAGCGCCATCGCTGCAAACAAGGCTCCCCTTGAGTTCAGGTGGAACCTCCCAGGTGCCAGTTTGTGCCCGTTGCCCCTTTTGCTGTCACTGAGCACCACTGGGGCGAGTCTGGCCCCGCTCCCTTGACTCCTGCGTTTGAGATACTGGTAACCACTGAGATGAACACTCCTCTTGAGTACTGCGTTCAGTTTTGGGCTCCCCAGGTTAAGAGGGACAGGGACCTGCTGGAGAGGGTCCAGTGGAGGGCTAACAGGGATGGTTAGGGAACTGGAGAGCATGGCCTATGAGGAGAGGCTGAGGGACCTGGGGCTGTTTAGTCTGGAGAAGACTGAAAGGGGATTTAATAAATGTTTATAAACATCTGAGGGCTGATCAGGAGTGGGGGGACAGGCTCTGCTCACTGCTGCCTACGATAGGACAAGGAGCAATGGGTGTAAGCTACAGCACAAGAGGGTCCACCTCAACACAAGGAGGAACTTCTTTACTGTAAGGGTCACAGAGCACTGGGACAGGCTCCCCAGAGAGGCTGTGGAGTCTCCCTCTCTGGAGACTTTCAAGGCCTGACTGGATGCATTCCTCTGTGATCTGTGTTAGATGGTGTGGTTCTGCTCTGGCAGTGGGTTTGGACTCAATGATCTCCTTGGGTCCCTTCCCACCCCTAATATCCTGTGATCCTGTGATGATCCCCTCTCAGGCTGCTCATTTCCAGGCTGAACAGCCCCAGGTCCCAGCCTCTCATAATAATCATAGTGCCATTTAGGCTGGAATACAGCTTTAAGACCATCAAGTCTGTTAACGTAACGCCACCAGTTCTGCCACTAGACTGTGTCCCACAGCAGCACACCTACACAGCTTCTAAACCCCTCCAGCCATTGGGACTCCACCACTTCCCTGGGTGGCCTGTTCAAGGACTTGACAAACATTGCAGTAAACAAATTTTTGCTGATGTCCAACTGAAACCTCTTCTGACACAATTTGACACCATTTTCTCTTGCCCTGTCCCTTGCTACTTGGGAGAACAGACCAACACCCACCGTGCCCTGGTCCCCTCAGCATCTTCATAGCCTTCATTGGACGCTCTTCGCTAGTTCCCTGTCTCGTGAACTCGAATCCAGAATGATTGCAAAGGTTAAAAAAACCAACCCAAATCATCATAAACAAGATACAGTCACTAGGAGCAGTGGGCTTATATATTTCCCCCTTCAGGCTCAAGAACTCAAGGACAGCTTTAGTCCTCACAGAAGCACAGAACAGCAGGGGTCGGAAGGGACGGTGGGGTTAGATACAGGGCATGTTTCAGATCAGGTTTACTTGCCACAGCATGGGATCGCCAAAAGTAGTGGGTTAGAAACTCACTGAACTGAATCCAGAATCATTAGAAATGGGGAGCAGAAGCAGTTCCAGTTTCACCTGGAGTAGATGACAGTTCTCAACTATCTTTTTATTGAATTTGTATTGAAATAAGCAGAAAATAAAACACAGGAAGCTTATTCCAGCTGCAGAAGGATCTATGACAATTGATGCAGCATACAGTTGGGAGTGGCAGAGAAGAGGTAACTAGTCCAGGATAAAAATTTGCTTGCAAAAGTTTAGCCTGCTACATTTTAAAACCCAAACTGGAGTTGGGAAAGAGCATTTAAATCAGATCAGTCCATACTGGAGTTGGGAGAGTGCATTTGCAGCATTTCTGCGACATGAGTCCTGTATTAGAGGTGGATTTACTGTAGGGTCAAACCGTCATCTAAGCTCTGCTCTGGCTGTTCAATGTGAGTCAAAGAAAAGAATTGATTAAAAGGGGAAAAAAAGGCAGGAAGAGGAAATTTAATGAAGCAAAATATTTGTCAGTGAGAAAAGCTGCCTCGTTCCTGACCCATGACAAATGGATCCTTTTTCTGTGAACTGTGCACCTGCCTCTGTTAGATTCCAGGAGCTGAAGAAACTGGAACCCCCTGAAGAGAGAGGCCCTGCAGTGGAATGTGTATGCCTATTTTAATTTTGGGCAGACATCTTGGAAACAGGTGAAAAGGAAAAATTAGTTCTGTTGTGAAGCATGGACCATTCAGGGAGCAGGTGATCGGCACACGATCGATCTGCTTTATCATGTGCTGACAATTGATAAGACGGCCGCTGAGTGTGAGTATTGGCAATTAGTAACTCAGCAAGGTGCCTCTCAGCCTGCTCCAATGGCAGGCCTCAAAGAGCTGAAGAAACAGGAGGTGATGAGACTGCTAACAGAGTGATTTATGCATGAAAGTGAATCCTGTCTTTTCTCCCTACCTTTTTCTCAACACCAGGCAAGGGCAGAGCAGGATAAAAGTGGCTTTGTTATACACCAGTAACCTAAGCAGCGAGATGTTAGGGATTATTGAGCAAATGGGAGGTGGAGCATATTCTGCTGTTTGAACAGAGGGATAAGGTGATGGTTTATGCTCCTGCAGCATCCTCTCTGTATTTTATGATATCTGACAGGCAATTTTGTTTGTTTGCCTCTCTCCTTTGCCCTCAATAAAATACTTTCAATCAATTAATCGTATCAGAAGTCCTGGAAATCCTCAAATGGCAAGCAGCAGAGGAGCTGACCTGGTTTGCGTTAGAACAGAACTAATTCTGCTCAGTGATTTGATTTCACAGAAGCTCAGCCAGGCACTTTCTGAAGTTCAGGACATGTTTGCAGAGACAGTGCTCCTTCTAGCAGCTGGATCCTGCTGATTCACACCTCACTTCCATGGGAAAAAAAAAAACATATCTGAGGTCTAGCACAGGCAGCTAAGGAGAAGTACCTCTCTTGGTGTGATTTGCTGGAGTTTACTTGCAAATGCCCTGGCAGAACAAACTCTGATTTTCCTAAGCCTTTTAGCACAATTTCGGTACCCAGTTGCCACGAAGAACAATGAATGGCCTGCATGCTGCAGAAATGAAGATCAGAGTAGTAATGTATTTCAAAAAGCTTGCAGGGGAGAAGATATTTGTAGTAGAGCTAAAAAATCCCAGTTCTATAGCAATGGCAGGGTAATTCATACTGAAGTGGTTTCAATTTGCTAATGCCTGTACAGCAGAAGGGAATTACAACACTTTTCCTTGGTAAGTTGAATGTAGTTTCCCTCAATGAGGGTAAATAAATTTGCTGTAAATCCCCCCAGGGTCTTAAAACCTGCTTATTTGGTATGCAGTGACAGATGAGAAAAATGTTGGTGGTTTGGTTGTAGTTTTTTTTTTCCTAAAAAGATATTATAATAATTTATTCACAATATAGGTAAGTAATAATCCAAATGCAGTGAGGTGAGAAAAATCTGAATCTCTTGGGAGTTTCTAAACCTGGAGGTAAAAAAGTTTTTAAAAAAATAATTCTGACAAATTCTTCCTTACTCAAAGTGTTAGCAGAGTCAGGTACTGAGCCAGCAAAAAAAAAGTCAGTTTACACTAATGTACCAGCCTGGAACAAACCTGAGAGAGAACCTAAGCATATAACACCTCCTAGCAATTCAGCTTTGTCCTTTTTCCTGTCTCAGCACTCTGCCTGTGTTGCTCTCACATGCTGGCTGGGCCCTCCTCTCCTTGTGGGGAGAGAAGCCCATATTTATGTCTTCTACAACAGAATAATTTCCCTTCAAGCAGTATCTCCAGAGGTTATTCCAGCTGGTTATTTGAGAATCAGCAGGTCTGCTAAAAAGCTGGAGAAGAATTTTGCAGTTTAAAGAGGCATTTTTGACACTGTTCAGTAATGTGTTAAATTTTGTTCTCTTCTCCTACTCAAAGCAAAGTCCTTGTGCTGTGCCTGGTGTTTGTGCTCTCTGTGCTGCATTCCAGCACCACAGCACCATCAGGCAGGTTGCTCTTCATCCTGTGAGCGAAGCAGAGTGCTGAAGGCGGCAATGAAAAGTGGGTGCCCATGAGCCCAGCATCAGTTCCAGGATTGCTGGAGAGAGGACGAGTCTGTGTTCTTGATGGCAATGTGTAAATGAACAGTCAGATCCCTGTGGAGAAACTTCGTGTTTCTCAGAAGGCTGCTGCTGAGATCTTTTTGCTTGGTGCATTATTGCAGCTGAGGCCACAAACATAATTGCAGATGGCTACTAAGGAGAATACAGTTTTGCAATTAGTATTTTTGGCCTTTAAAAAGGCTGTTAACTAGAGATCTGGGCAGCATAAAAGCAGTCATTCTGACTGCACCCCTTGCCACCTGTGGTTTTAAAGCTGGCCTGCTATTTACTTTTTAAATTGACTTTTCTTTTTTTTTTCCTTTTCTTTTCCCCTTTTCTTCTGAAAGAAAGTCATGTACAAAGAGTGTGGTCCAGAAAGTCCAGTTGATTATGCACTGGAAAATAGGAACTGCTCCAGCTGTTTGTAGTCACTACTGCAGGTAACAGAGGAGATAAAGTGTTCAGCAGTGGGGGTACCTGTTTTTTGGTTTTTTTTTTCTAAATGCAAACAGCTCCTTAAGGGGCAAAATCCATTTCCACTTGCCCTGGTGCACTCTGTAAGATAGATCTGTATCATGCATGGTGGAAAAGGCCCAGAGGATTTATCTCCTGATGTCCACTGTTTGAGTCTTTTCTTATGACAAAAAGAAAGGAAGGAAATTGATATCAAGTCTCAATTCTTGAACCTTTCTCACAGAGACAGCCCAGGGATTTGCCCTGCACTCCTGCTGGTGCAGGCTGACAAATGCCCTCCTGTGCTACCTGAACCATGCAAAAAAACCCCAATCAAAGCCCCTGAAACTGGGGGGCTTACATTCAGCACACTCACTGCTCAGATGAGCCTCACTGTATATAAGGATGAAAACCACTTACCTAGTATTGGGTACATGAGGAGAACTTTCCTCCTGTAAATGTCTGATGGGAACCTTCACTCGCTGCGTCTCTTTGTCACTCCGTGTCAGTGTCTTTCCAGTGTGGATTGATCAGCAGCAATCCTGTAACCCCTGCTCCATTGCCTCTCCTCAAATGAGCAGCAGAAACCCAACAAGAGGTGGTTACTCCGTCAGACACCTCGGACACCCTGGCAGCTGCAAAAAGCTACAGTTAGACAGTCCTGGTTCTGCACTGGTGAAGAGGTCTATAAAGGAGATTTTTTCTCCCCTTGGCCCTGAGTGCTAAATTAACTTGAAACTCTTTTCATTTTATCTCTTTTTAGACACCTTGCTCTCCACTCTTAACTATTGATGGGCATTGAGAAGGTCCCCTCTGAGTTTTCTCCAGCTCCAGGTCTCTCAGCCTCTCCTTGTAATGGTGATTGCCCAGTTCCCTCAGCCCTCTGTGAAACTATCTCCAGTAATTTCCTGTTCCTTTTGAACTGGGGAGCCCAGAACTGGACCCAGTACTCCAGATGTGGCCTCCCTAGGAGGAGAACCTCCCTCGACCTGATGGTCACACTTTTCCTAACGCATCCCAAGAGACCACTGGCCTTCTTGGTTGTGAGGGCACACTGCTGGCTTGTGGTAAACTTGCCCACCAGCGCTCCCAGGTCCTTAATGTCAAGGTTTAAAGTGTCAATGCTGATAGAATAAGCTTTCAGTTAGTAAGTAATCTGATCTGTCTTTCACAATATTTTGGTTGAGAAAGAGGAGTGACACATGTCAATATGGCAAATTAATTGGACTGAAAATTAACCAATAGGCCTCCAAGTGCAATTGTAAGCAGGAGCACCACGGAGCAAGCCATAGTTCTTGACCCCACACTGCATAATGTGACCTACAAGAAAACATAACATCATTACTGCTGATCTGCAAATGCACACACGTTAGGGGCAGGTCACTGATACCAAAACGAATCTGGATCACTTAATGAGCTGAGCTTAAGTAAACAGCATGTTTTTCAGTGCCACCAGATGTAAAGTTGCCAGCCCAAGAATAGAGGGGCAACTGGAATACAGGCTTGGGTGACAAAGCCATGGAAAACAGTGATTCACAAGAGGAATAATCAGCTGAGCACGAGCTCCTAATGAGATGCTCTGCCAAGAGGAGCTTAATGCTTCTGTGAAACCAAAAAAGGGAGACACCAAGGAAGACAAGGGAGGCTTCATTACCTCTGTTGTGGGTTCCGGGAAGGCTTGCTTCAGGGCTGGAAAACACCCAAGGAACAGAGTTGATTAAGAACTAACAGGTTAAGGGACATTGAAAATGCAGTCTGCAGGAAGGTACAGGACTTAGATTTGCTAGATTTAACATTAGCTTTTTTTGTTTTCCCACCTGGCAAAGTGGGATTTGGTAGCTGGACATCCAAAGAGGTTGCTGTGTATTTTTAGCAGTTGTCCACTGGAACAGTCCACCCACAATTTGCTGGCTGTGGCAGAGTGCCCGTTGCTGAAGAATCCCTGGAAATACTTAATGAGATTTTTTTGCTGTTGTTGTTTCAAAGGAAACACTCCTGTTTGAACAAGAATTAATTCAGAGGAATCCACAAGCCTTCGTTAGGCTGGAATTGGGAGCAGGTTATTAGAGCAGCTCCTGCTAGACTTCCTGGGAGCAAACACAGAAACGCCACGACCGCAGGCAGGGGTGAAGGGAAGAGGTGAAGCAGGCAGGCACAGGCAGCCCTAGCTGCAATACATGTGTGCTCCCAGTTATGTGGAAAGGCCATTTTGAGTCATCCTTCCTCTCTTTCCAGGTTTAAACTGCATCCATAATAGGCTGCAGCTTTCCAACACTTCTTTTTTCCACCCACGTAACGTTATCAGTGTGAGCCATGGCTGTCCTGAGCAGCAGAAGCCGCAGGGCAATCAGCATTTGCAAAAAGACAGCTACCAAAACGTGCCTCTGACAGTTTTATTGCTTTTATTTTTGCTTTAACTCCATGCTGTAAGAGCAGTATTAGCCACTGGGAGACTTAAACACGTTACCAGGCAAGAGTACTACCAAATAACGTCAGCTTTATTGCTGTCCCTTGGCATTTTGGAATTATTGGGTGCCCGCTGGGTTTTAATTATTGTTTAGGGGAAGCAGAAACCATAGGCAGGCTTTGTCTTTTAATTAATTTATGTGGAGAAACCAGAATGGAGGATTTTAAAGTGTCCAGGTCCTTAAGAGACAAAAATGGGGGAAAGAGAAAGTGAGAAGCACAGGATAGGGTTGGAGGGAGGAGACATCTTTCAAAGGCATTATTTTATTCAGCGTTGATGGTCTCCCTCTTACATCCAAAACACAGATTTGATGGTCACTTATGTCCAAAATGCAGTTTTGATGGTTACTTACTTACATTCAAACCACAATTTTGATGCTCACTCACTAGTCCTTATCTTCTGGCATGATTTCTAACATCTCCAGTGCAGCTTGAGCATGTGCCAGTGACTTTGGGTACTGCTGTCTGGTTAATCACAGGGCTCATGGGGGGGACCCAGAGTGAGGTTCTGACTGTTCTCTTTTGCAGCTGTTTCAACAGCAAATGCTAATTCCTCTCTCAATGTTTTGCTCTTTCTGGGAATTTAAAAATAACCTGCCTAATGAAGCAGTGCTGAACAGCTCATATGTCCAGACAGATAGGAGTGAAATGCTTCAGCTCAGAAGCAAAGTCATCTGTGGTGTCAGAGCCTTTGAACAAGTCCCCCAAGGCCCTTTTTCAAATAATCCCAGGACTGGCTGAAATTAATGCACAGAGAAATTCAGAGAAAAGGGGGGGAGAAGCCTGTCAAAGGGCCTGGGCCTTGGGAAGACATTTCTGGGCGAGCTGTAATCAGCCCCATCCTCTGCCACTCCTTTCACAGTGCCGTTCAATTACTCCATTACAAGAAGGGTTTGATGTATGTGTTCTACGGCAGGGGCATCCAGAACATGAAAGAAAAATGGGGTGCTTACTGAATGCTTTACAAAGATCAGTGAAGCTCCTTGTTAGGGCAATGAGAATCTGAGCATAGAGTGACAAAACTGCCTGCCCAAGGCCAGCCACCAAAGCACAAGCAGAGATACACACAGGCTAGGGCAGCTTGCCCTCAAAACCACTATGCCTTGTTACTCATCTTTGGTTTTCTTTCCTTGGTACTCAGAGATCACCATCCCCATATCAGTTTACCCTGCACTGAGCACATGGATTTATCACAGTATCACCAAGGTTGGAAGAGACCTCACAGATCATCAAGTCCAACCCTTTACCACAGAGCTCAAGGCTAGACCATGGCACCAAGTGCCACGTCCTGCCTTGAACAGCTCCAGGGACAGTGGAACAGTTTGGGCGGGAAGGGACCTTAAAGATCATCCAGTTCCAACCCCCTGCATTGGGCAGGGACATCTGCCACCAGACCATGTTGCACAAGGCCCTGTCCAACCTGGTCTTCAACACTTCCAGGGAGGAGGCATTCACAGCCTCCCTGGGCAACCTGTTCCAGTGTCTCACTGTAAAGAATTTCTTCCTAATCTCCCTTCTTCCAGCTTAAAGCCGTTGCCCCTTCTCCTATCACCACAAACCCTTGGAAAGAGGCTGCAATAGGATGGAACACAACATGCAAGAACCTCGAAGGATGAGCACCTCTTATTTTGAAGAGTAGCTTTAAGAGTGATTACAAAACCAAGCTGGGCACAATGTGCTGGGAAGCAAAATTGCTGTAGAAGGGCAGGTATGTGGTCCAGAGAGATGCTTGACTTTTTACTTTGGGCCAAGACTCAAGTTAGAATCGCTTCCCTTGCCCACTTCTAGCTACCTTAGCCTCTGGGATTGATTTGCAGCATTATTGTTTTCTTGGTTCCTTTGAATTAAATCATTTACAGTGCAAGTCCTTCAGGTCTGAGACTTCCTTCTGTGGGTGCCTTAGTGCTTATCAGGGAGTAAATGTTGCTCTTTCCAATGTATCAATGATAAAATCCTTTCCCCCTCCCCCGCTGGATAAATGATTATTACATTCTTCAAATCAATTCTCATTTTTCTTTAATTGCTTCTGGTGCCCTTGGCACGGTTGAGTGACAGGGGCTGCACTCCGTTCAAGGAGGCTGCTGGGCTAACTCAGAAGCCTCACCAGCACAGAAGGAGATTATTGATCTTCACAGGATGCTAGTTTTATTTTGGGGTGGAGAGGAAAGGATCTGTCAGAAAAGTTTGCCAGTCAGAAACTCTATGCTACTGCCTGTGTTAAGCCTACAAAGGATGCAAGATCTCTACCCTATGAGATAGGATGTCCATGTGGTTTTATGGAATTATCCTTAGGAAATGCCAGCTATAAAGGCCATTAAATCTTACATCACATATGTGGTAGTGTGAAAGGATGAAGTGAAGCCAGAACAGAAGGCTCAGGTATTACTTTGGCATTGTTTGGCTCAGGAAAAATGGAGGATTTCTACTACTGGGGTGCAACCCACTTCATAACCATAGCCCTAAAGTTAAACTGGTGCTCACTCCTTGCTCAACGGCACAGCGGCTGTTGTCCATAACCAACAAGAGCATTCATCTCAGTGTTGATCTCATCAGTGTATTCAAATATCTGAGGGGTGGGTGTCAAGTGGGTAGGGCCAATGTCTTTTCACTTACCAGAAGCAATCAGACAAGGAACAACAGCTACAAACTGAAACATGGAAGGTTTGACCTCAGCATGAGGAGAAACTTTACGGTGAGGGTGACAGAGCACTGGAACAGGCTGCCCAGAGAGGTTGTGGAGTCTCCTTCTCTGGAGAGTTTCCAAACCCACCTGGATGCATTCCTTGGCAGGGAGGTTGGATTCAATGATCTCTGGAGGTCCCTTCCAACCTCTAAAGCTCTATAACTCTGTGGTTTTTTTCCTGTAGCTTAGGAGACTTCACAGACTTGTCAATAACTGAGAGATTTGTACCTTTCAGCTCTTAAATGCTAACCCTGGTTTCAAGGAATCTTGACCAAAGCCATATAGTGACTATGCACTTTGACCAGGGGCTCCCTGGGCCTTTCAGACTTGGTAGTAAAACTTACTCTTCAGCTCTTGGTTTCGCTAATCCTGGCATCATCATAACCTCAACTGAGACTGGAATTTCTCACCCCCCAAGAGAGAGGCTCTTCCTCCTTTCTGCCTCCAAAAAGGTGCTAAGCCTGTTTGTAGAGCGGCTCTGACAGTGCGACCCAGCCTCATGGTGTCAGGGTGTGTTGTGGAGGGCTCATGCCAAGGACCTGCCTTCAAACAGAGCCAGGGCCACATGCAGCATGGACCTCAAGAGCCAGACTCACCTCGTAACCAAGGGCAGATCACGTCCTTCACGGACTCAGCTCAATGCTAGATCTCTGACGCAGCTCCAGAATGGGCCAGACAGACTCCTTGTGCGGAACAGCAGGCCAGGGGAGCTCCAAAACAGCCTTAAACCATCTCCCCAGCCAACACCAACCTTCTGCACCATCATCCTATGGGAGATGAAGGAGAGATAAATTCCTTAAAAATAATCCTCGTGGTGATAAATGACATGATGCAGCAAGATGCCCAGTTCTCCTCCTTGGGATTAAACTGCCCTGTTTATCACTGATTTCAGCTCTGTCTCCCCACTGCCCTGCCCTGTGCACCCCCCTCTGCTGCAGCAGGGCCGGCTTGACACACCACAGCTTTAGCAGCTGCCTGCTGGAGAAATGTGCCCTTATCTCTCAGTCTGCAGTTTGTGCTCAGTCTCTTTATTTTCCTTCATGTAATCATCAGACACTCCTGCCTTTCGTCGTGATAAATACCAGACTGTTGAATCTCTGGGGCTGCCAAGAAATGCATCTCAGCACAGCACAAATAAAGCTGCTATTTTATTATTAGTGGTTTTTTTTTATTCCTTCCTTTAGTTTAACATTTATTCCTGTTATTGTTGTCCTTAGAAGGATAAATAGGGCTGCACCTTGCGAGCAAGTTGCTCCAAATACATTAGATGAAAGAATAAATAACAGGATGTACCAAAGGCTATGAAGACTAAATATATATTATATTGAGATAGTCAAGCAAAGGATGTGATAATGTGCTATTCATTATACAGGTGCACCAGTGCTCACTGCAGGATAAAATTAGATTGACTCATCTGCAGGTCGTGGACCTTGTACGGCTCAGAACTGGCAAAGATTTTTTTCTTCTGGCTGTAGTGAGAGTGCAGTGAAACAGGAGTGTGTCAGTCAGAGCCCTGCATTCCAGATGAAGGTTTCCATCATCGTGCTGGATTGCACAGCATAAGGCACAAAGGATCCGACTCATCACATCTTTAGTGCCACATCTGAAGGCATCTTTCCCATTTCCACTCTTTTATGCCATAGATTTCTCCTCCTCTCAGGAAGAAGTTGTGTAACTTGCAAAAAGATAAGAAGCACATGGTGTCTGATAGATGGGTTGGGATGTCAAGCATTACCTGGATTATTTGCTCTAGATGATCATCTGAAGGTACCTGCAGTGATGCTAAGTGACTCTCTGAAGTGGCGATACTTTGATAGGCAAAATCAGCTTGCACAAACCACTGCTGTTTGTTGCTGCAGCAGCTTATGCTGCCTTTCCAGACAGTAAGGTGGGCTGGATGCTCATAGAATCCCAGCATGGTCAGGGTTAGAAAAGATCTCTAAGGATCCCATATTCCAGTCTCTCTGCTAAAGCAGGGTCACCCACAGCAGCTTGCCCAGGGTGACAATGGCCAGCTGGGTTTGGAATCTCTCCAGAGAAGGGGAACACAGCATCTCTGGGCAGCCTGTTCCAGAGCTCCAGCACCCTCGTGCTAAAGAAGTTTCTTCTCCTGTTCAGATGGAACCTCCTGGATTCCAGTTTGTGCCCACTGCCCCTTGTCCTGTCACTGAACACCACTGAAAAGAGTTGGGCCCCATCCTTCTGGCACCCACCTTTTAGCAGAGAGATCCCCTCACACACTGCTCTTCTTCAGGCTAAACAGGCACCCAGCATGTCTGCTGCCCATTTTCCTTGATGCTCCCATCTCCTCCGGCTTACAGCCACCCTTTTGAGGACACTTCTGCCACACAACCTAGCTATAGAATGTCTTGTGCTCCAGCAAACACTTTCCCTAAGCACTTTTCTCTCTGCAAGTAGATTTGCTGTCTGAAGCTGCCTTTATAGCCACCCACCCCTATTGTTACTTCCATTAAAAGACTGGGAGCCTCATCTTGCATAATCATGCAGTCTAGAAGATCTCTAAACAAATTCTGCTGGGAAAGAAACAAAAGGTGCCAGTACAGACAAGAAGAGGTAAAAAAAGGCCTCTTATTCTTAATGCAGGAAACAAAGAGATGCAAGATGCAAAAATCCACAGAAACACTTCATTGAGTTGTTCTCTCCCCCAAAGAGAAGGATCAATAAGAGCCTGCAATACAATTTTGGCTGTCTGGGTTATCTCTCTCGGCAGCTTATCTGCAGGAAAGACTTTCAAATGGGTCCCCTCTAGGTATATCTGCTGCCTGGTCCCTCTGAGGATGACAATTGCTTCTGCATTTTAAGATGACTCAATATATAAACTTTAAAAGAAAAATCCATCTGTGGCTTGTAACATGTTGTAAAATCACCCCAAAAGATGAAAATACTCCAATTTTATCACTGTTCAGCTTTCAGCAGCCCAAATGCAGACCTCAGAGTGCCACTTTATGACTCAGACTTAACCTTTCCACGTCTCTCAGCCATCCCTCCTCACAGATATTCTCCAGTCCCTCAGCATCTCTGTAGCTTCCTCTGGACTCTCTCCAGTAGCTCTTGGTCTTTCTTGAACTGGGGAGCCCACAACTGGACTCAGTTCTTCAGATATGGTCTCACTAGGGCAAAGTGAGAGGGTCTAGAGGGAGAAGGTCTAGGAAATGTGAGAGGCAGGAACTAAGCATGAGGGTGAACTGAGATGGGAGCCAATGTGGGGAGCTCCAGGTTTGTGGATGGTGGGCAGGAATGGATGGGACCAGCTTCCCAGTCCTCCTGCTGCTGAGAGCAGCACTGTGAAAAACAAAAATTCACAATACTGGTAAGAAGGGCAGGTGGAAAAAGTGAGTTAGTATGGCAAGGAATGATACAAAGGTGGGAAGTGATAAAAACCTTCAGGCTGTGGTAGACATGTGGAGATGAAGGCCAGAAGGGGTACAAATGGTTGCCTCAAGGCAATTTCCAAATGCTGAGGTCAGACAACAGAGAGACTGCTTTTTCAAACAGAGAAGGGCCAGTGCCACACTGTGAGGGATCTTATCTCCTTATCTCCACAAGACAGCTCCCCAAGCCCAGCAAGGCCACCAACGCCAGAGCAAAGCACACCCTGATTGTAGGAGAGTGTTCCCAAGCTCAGCAAAACACAGAGATAAGCCCTGCAGCCAGGAGACTCCATGGCCTGCATAGGAACTTGCCATCAACTACTCCAGCTGTAGCACACTGCGTACAAAAGTGCTGTTGTCTCATACCCCACACTGAGTGCCAAAAAGGATGGTGATGGGTTGACCTTGGCTGGATGCCAGGTGCCTGTTAAGCTGTTCCATCACTCTCCTCCACAGCAGGACAGTAGGGCAAAAATAAGATAGAGAAATCTTGTGGGTCAAGATAAGGGCAGTATGACAGAGTGCAAGGATAGGCCATGCATGGAAGCAAAGGAAAACAGCTAATTGATTCTCTACTCCCCATCAGCAGGCAATGTCCAATTGCTTCCTGAGAAGAAGGGCTTCAGTACTGGTAGCATTTGCTCCAGAAGATAAATGTCATAGTAATTAATGTTCCCCTACCTCCTCCTTTCTGTTGGCTTTTATTGTTGAGCAGACACCATATCGCCTGGAATATCCCTTGGCTCACGTTGTGTCAGCTGTCCTGGCTATGTCCCCTCACAAGATCTGGCCCACCATTCTCAAGATCTTGGGAATGCTGGAGAGGGACCTTGATGCTGTGCCAGCACTGCTCAGAAGTGACCAAAACATGGCTGTGTTCTCAACACCTTTCCAGCTATCAATACACAGCACGGCACCGTGAGGAGTTAGCCCATCCCAGCCAGAGCAGTACAGGTGGTGTATCAGAGAGCAGAGCTGTGGCTTGAAATGAAAGTGGATTTAATGAAACAGCCAAACTAATGTTAATGCTAAAGTCAATATGAAGTGTACCAAGTTATACTCAGCTCAGGGAATACTCAGTGGTCACAACCAACGGAAAGGTACAGTCCTCTGGAGCAGGATGGTGAGCAAGACACCTCAGGTATGGGGAGAAACAGGAGAAGGAACAGAGAGACCAGGAGAAGGAGCTCCTGCCTTCAGCAAACTTATGTCTTTATATCAAGCATGACATTTATGGTCTGGAATATAACTTGAGCCAGCTTGGGGCAGCTGTCCTGACTTTTGCCCTCCCACCTTAATCTCCTATCTGACTAGAACCTGCTAGTAGTCTGCAGACCATGGCTGGCCCTGGATTTCCTCTTCTCAGGTCTCTCAGCCTTTCCTCACCAGACAGATGTTAAAGTCCCTTCATGGTCCTTGTAGCATCTGTTGGGCATTCTGTAGTACTTCCCTGTCCCTTTTGAACTGAGGAGCCCAGATCTGCACCCTGTACTCCAGATGTGGTCTCACCAGGGCAGAGTATAGGGAGAGAAGAACCTCCCTTGACCTGAGGAGTTTCATCCCCAGAGCAAGGTGGGCACCATTTACCTTCAAACATCAACAGCAATTCTACCTCTGCTCTAGTGCTGGAATGGAGAAGGCTCTCCAGTTACACTAAGTGCTGCCAAAGAAAATCAGGCACTTGTTTGCATTCTACTTGGAACTTGGTATCTTTGAAATCCCTTTTCCTCCCCCTCAATTAGATGGAATTTATCAGAATTCAAAAGTTAGGGAAATTGCCCAAAAGGTAGGCTGGCAATGTACTCATGGGAGCTCTTTCCTTAGGAAATCAGCTTAAACCCCCTAATAACTAGAGAAACAGCCCCCACTGCCCATTTCCATTTCAAGATCCTCATGTCCAGTGAGAGGGGACATCTGGACCCTTTGCTTCTTATCATTAAAGCTGTTGAGCTAGAGACTCATTTTTAAGGTGCCCCCTTTCTGAGAGATTATAACTAATAATATTAGATTTTAATCAATTGGTTGGGGATACTCTTTTCAACTTAACTGTCTCTTGCCTTTTTCTTTATATTTTAACTGCTTTGTGCAAGGAAAATGTAGCTTCTTGTTTTCAGCCAGAATTAGTCATTTACTTCATGTGGAAATCTTCCGTGTGCAGTAATCTCACCCATATTCAGCCATGCAGGTAAGCACATCCTGAAGTCTACAATTAAAATCCTTAATTAAATCCTTAAATTAAGCACATACTTAAATGCTTTGCTAAAGAGGGATATAATCTCCAACGTGCTTAAGATAAAGTGTGTCTTTAAGTGCTTTATTGAACCAGTGCTTTTGCTGCAGCACGAGATGTGTTTGTGAAGCAGAAAGCTGCTCCGGGTGTAATCCTACCAAAATCCTGCAGCAGGGTGGGGGAAGCCTCTGTGCATTTATCAGCAGAAACCACACGTCACCTGCTCTGACAGTCCCTACCTGGAATTTCAGGGGGTGTAAAAAAAACATGTGGATGTGATGCTGTCAGGCCAGGGGTAGATGATTTGCTGTGCTGGGAGTGACAGCGCAAGCAGCAGCATTCACAGCTTGGCTGTGGGTTGAAGAAGAGACCTCTTCTGATGCAGCTTCAGACCACTTCCTCTCATCCTGTCACTTGATACTAGGGCAAAGAGACCAACCTTTACCTGGCTCCAACCTTCTTTCAGGGAGTTACAGAGAGAGAAGCTTTCCCCTCAGCCCTCTTTTCTCCAGCGTAAACAACCACAGTTCTCTTTGTATGCTACTTACCAGAACTCTTCTCTGGATCCTTCACCACCTTTGTTGTCCTTCACTGAGCAGGCTCACCTCAAGGGCCTTCAGGTGTTGTTTGCAGCTGGGCTAGGACTTTGAAGATGGAAGGGGAGCCTCGCAGCACATCAGTTCAGGCATCAGCACAGGGAGGGCTGTTTGCATTGTGTTACTGATTCAAAAGCCCTGCAAAGCCCACAGACACCCTCACAGCACTGCAACAAACTCATTTGTCCAGCAATAGTCATTCCTAAGCTGGAAAGGTATTTGAGAAGCCCTTAATGAATATCCAGCATAAACTCATTCCCTTTTTTTTTTTTTTGGCATCAACTTCCTCGCACAAAGAGCTAAAAAAAAATACGTGCCCAACTTAAACTCATTCCCTGACACCCTCTAGAGGCCTCCTCCTAGCAAACACTTCACCACCAGCTGATTTTGAGAGCGTTCCCACCTGGTGCTAACTCCTGTCAGCTGCTGAACCCAGGAGGCACTCTCGCCCCAGGCTGCTGGCCTGGCTGCTGGCACAGCCGTGGAGGTTGCATTCGTGACAGACACCAGCCCATAAGCACAAGGGCTGGGGAAAAGCGTCCCAAGTCCTCAAGGAGCAGCGAGGAAAAGCAGTGCACAGCCTGCTGAAGTCACAGAGTCGTTGGGCTTGGGCCTTGTAAGGTCAATTTCCCCTGCAGCTGCCAAGCAGCAGCCCTGGGACCTGATGGATGTTTATGGACATCCACAGCTTTGCTCAGCAGCAAACCACCAAGTGGCTCCTGACTGGGAACACCTCCCAGTGCCATCACTGTGCATGTCCCCTTCCATCCAGCCGGGCCTGGGACTGCCAGCTCCAAAGTGAAGCAGGTGAATGGCTTCCAAAGCATGGGAGTCAGCGAGGCAGAGAATGAAGATGTTTGGGCATTACTGAGGGGAAGTGCTGCCAGTGGCTTCAGAAATGCTGCTGGAGCTCAGCAGTCAAGCGTCCATTTCTCCTTCACCACTTTGGATGCTGGGCAGTGAGATCTGCCATGGCCTGGCACGATGCCTACGGGTATGAGGCTGAACTTTTCATCCCTTGCAGGAGGCTCCTAAAGCTGTAGGAATCACTTGGTTGGAAAGGCTGTGGGGATCTGGTGCAAGCCTCCTTCAGGGACCTGTCCACTGGGCTGGTAAACACAGCGCTCCAGTCATCTCCATAGCCCTCCACTGGACTCTCTCCAGTAGTTCCCTGTCTCTCTTCAACCAGGGAGCCCAGAACTGGAACCAGTACTACAAAAGTGGCCTCCCTAGGGCAGAGTAGAGGGGGAGCACCTCCTGATGGTCACACTCCTGTCAATGCACACCATGAGACCACTGGCTTACTTGGTCACAAGGGCACATTGCTGGCTCATGGTGAATTTGTCCACCAGCACTCCCAGGTCCTTTTCCATGGAGCTGCTTTCAGCAGGTCAACCCCTCAGCTGCACTGGTGCAGGGGGTTGTTCCTCCCCAGGTGCAGGACTCTACCCTTGCCCTTGCTGACCTTCACAAGGTTCCCTGCTGCCCAACTCTGCAGCCTGTCCAGGCCTGGCTGAATGGCTGCACAGCCTGATGCGGGGTGCCAGCCACTCCTCCCAGTTTGGTACTATCAGCAGGCTGTCTGAGAGGCATAGAATCATAGAATCAACCAGGTTGGAAGAGACCTCCAAGCTCATCCAGTCCAACCTATCCAGTCCAGTCAACTAGACCACGGCACTAAATGCCTCACCCAGTCTTTTTTTTGAACAGTGGAGAGTGTCCTTTCATCCAGGTCACTGATGAAGATGCTGCACAAAATCCTCATCTGTGGCAGCGATTCGTTCAAAGAAGCAATTCCTACTGTACAATCAACGGCAGTTTTAATGTCTTCTTCCTCCATGGCCTTAAAATGAGATTTTTAAACCTTTTTTTTTTTTTTTATTATTATTATTATTTATTCCATAAACAATATAACAAAACTCAGCAAGTTAACAATATGACGTTTGCACCATACAGAGTCAGTCACAAATATTTAAAACCTTTGCAACGAGAACAACAAAACCCAAAATATTACAAGAATAATTTACAAGAGGATCTATAAAACAGCAAAGCGCTCACAAATTTTCCAGGTTCCTTTACACAATTGTCACTACACTCTTTCACAACATTTCTTTTTTTCTTTTTTTTTATTACAAAATTCCCAACAAAAGGTTTTTTTTCGGTTTTTTTTCCTTTGTATTTTGGTTTTTAAAACCAGAAACTTTTAAGTGTACATCCTTTTATTAACACCCGAAAGGTGCAAAAAAAGGGAAACCTCACACATACAAACACTTCACAGCACTTTCCTAAGAAAAATATACACTTACAAAATATTTTACAAATTGGCACACTTAAAAATATACAAGATTTTGTAGGCGTCTTAGAGTGATCCTTAAGAATTATACTTCAATTGACTCTACAGAATATTTATAAAGCTTATTCTAAAAGAAAAAAAAAAAAAAGGCAAATCATTTCCAAACATGTTAAAATTGCAGTGTAAAATGTGGAACAGAAATGGATATGTTACATTCATAAAAAGGGCCATTTCATAGTTCTTAAATGCTCGAGGAGAATGGGGGGGAATAAAAGTTTTTCTTTAGCACCATAAAACAGGAGCAACTTCCTAACGAGGTGCCTCTAGTTCTATGGAAGGGAACTCAAGGAGCAGTACATTCACATCTCTGGAGGCAGCAGTCGAAACGCCCCGGCCGGTGCCACGGGCAGCGGAACAGAGCAGCTCCTTGGATTTCTACCCTGCTTCCCACTGGGAGTAAGAGACAAAAGGAGTTTAACTGGTACCTTTCTGATGGGTGGATGGGGATGTGTGTGTGTGTGGTTTAGTCTAGGTTTTAAGTCTTCCCTTTGTGCTTTTGAAATGGACATTTGTCTGTCTAGCGAAGGGTTGTGGTGAATACCAATCGTTCTATTTCTGGTTTCCTTTTGCACCAAGTGTTCAAAGGCTCAGTAAACGTGTCTGGCAACCCAAGCATCCTGCGAGATGGAGGGCATCCTCCTGCTTCACATCCCAATTCCCTTAGATGGCTGTTACTCCACTGTCATTAGTGTCACTTGTTTACCTGAGAAACGGATTTGAAAAGCCTTGCTTCTACCACAGACATTGTACTTTGTTTATTTTATATATATTAGTTTTTATTAGTATTATTTTTATTTTAAATTACTTTCTGTTATTTTTTGCATTATTTCACATGCTGAAGAGATAAAAGAGGCACATTCTCAAATAGATGTCAGTGGCTTGAACCATGCAACTTCCACTGGACCCCCTGGGAGCTGCATAGGCAAAGTCCAACACACCAAGTTGAGAAAGTCAAGACTGAGGGCCTGACCCTGCACCACCTGAAGTCCACGCACCAGATCCTCTTCTTGCTTACACTGATTCCAAGGGAGTTTTTCTCATGACTTAACAGCAAGGGTCAGCTGCCTTCCAGGAAAGCACTTCAGGAGTGAGCTCCCACCTAAGTGCTTTGCTGGATCAGGACCTCAGGGAAAGAAGAACATGGTCCAGCAGGTAAAGGATGAAAATGCTTAAAACATCTTTATTTTGGTTGGTGGCTCACTGGGACTGTACAGCAGTGGTTTCACCAAGCAACCACGGGCGGCTGAAGTCAGCCCTGGCTTTTCCTCTCCGTACACACCTGGCCTCAGCAGCGCAACGCAGCACCAGTGAGGGACAGCCCTGCGCAATGCTGCTGACCTCCTCCTACACCTGGTCCACAACTCCTTGTTCTCAAGCCATGTTTTACAGATACAAACCCTCTTATGCTCAAAAAAAGACAAGCATGATGCAAACCTGGTTAAGATTGCTTTTAAAAACCTGTTGAATCCCCATCACTGATATTTATCTATTTACAAACCCTCTATATGCAACTTCCTCCAGCAAAACTATGGCCGTTGAGGGTGGGCTGGCTACTGGTAGGTCACCGTAGGGCTTCTTTCTGGAGGATATCTGTAGGGTTTCCTTCTGCAGGACATTGTCCACATGGTGCAGTCACTGCAGGGAAATAGTTGTTTTCTCTGGACCATGGGTAAGTGTCACCTTCCCCTGCTTGCAGGCGGCTTCTGCCTCCAGCTAGGAGGAGGGGTGGGAGCCAGGGGCCCACATGGATCTGTCCCATGTTGGTCTCCTCTAGGATGGATGTGATTACCTTCCATTGCAAGGGGGTGGTTCCTGCTTCCTAACTTTGCCACTGATTATAAGTTGCCCAAACCACAGTGTGCCAGCACAGCACAGATTAGGAAAGCAGCATCACTGACACCAGTTCTCTCACAGGGCACCCAATGGGACACCTCTAGAGTAGGAGTGAAACAGATGAAGTAGCAAAGACATTTTTAAGGAATGCTGCAGAATAAACATCTGTTGTGTGGCCTGGCTCAAGCACCCTTCACAACCAGGAACATACAAGAGGAGGCTGGAAGCGCCCTGAGGCTGGGCAAGAGGATAAGCCAAGATGGGAGCCAACACAGGGAGCCCTGGGGTGCAGATGGTGGGCAGGGATGGATGAGATCGATGTCCCAAAGTCCCACAGCTGACAGCAGTGCTATGAAAAGCAGAAATTCACAATACTGACAAGTGGAGCAAGCAAACTTGCCTGGCAAAGGTGGGAAGTGATGCAAACCTTGAGGTAGTGATAGGCAGATGGAAATGAATTTTAGGAAAGCAACTTGCAGCTTTTCATGTAGTTAGTCAGTAGGACCCCCTGGAAAACATCCCTCAGGGACAAAGGAGCAGAAGAGAGCTGGCAGATCTTTAAGGGTGCTTTCCATAGAGCATGAGAGCTCTTGATCCCCAAGTGTAAGAAATCAGGCATGGAAGGCAAGAGTGGTACAGCTGAGCTGGGACCTTCTCGTCAAACTAAAAGGAAATAAGGAACTGGACAGGCAGTGGAAGCAAGGACAGGGATCCTGGGAAGAGTACAGGGACACTGCCTGGTTGAGTAGGGATGGGGTCAGGAAGGTCTGGAGCTGAACTTGGGATGAGACACAAAGAATAGTAAGAATGGTTTCTCCAGGTATGCCAGCCAGGAAAGGAAGGACCAGGAAAGGAATGACCAGGAAAGGATGTCCCTTCCGATGGACACAACTGGCAAGCCAGTACCAACAGACAAGGAGAAGACTGAGGTTCTCAACAACTCTTTCTGTCACTGGCAACCTCTCTTCCCACACTTCTTGAGGAGATGGAGCAAAAGGCAAGGAACAAAGTCCTTCCCACTGTGAGAGAAAATCAGGTTTGTGACCACCTGAGGAACCTGAACATACACAAGCCTATGAGAGATGCGCCCCAGAGTCCTGAGGGAACTGACTGGTGTAGCTGCCAGGCTTCTGTCCATGATATCGGAAAAGTCCTGGCAGTCAGGGGGAGTCCTGGTGGCTGGATAAAGGGAAACACTGCATCCATTTTTAAGGATAGCAAGAAGGACCCTGGGAACTACTGAACTGTCAACCTCACCTCTGTGCCTCAGAAGATCATGGATCAGATCCCACTAGGAGCTATGCTAAGGCACATGGAGGACAGGGAGGTGATTCAAGACAGATACCATGGCTTTACTAAGGGCAAATTCTGCCTGCCCAATCTAGTGGCCTTCTATGATGGAGTGACTACATGGGTGGAGAAGGGAAGATGTCATCTATCTTGACTTCCATAGGGCCTTGCCTTCTTTCTAAATTGGAGAGACATGGATTGGATGGGTGGACTGTCCAGTGAGTGAGGACCTGGTTGAATGGCTTGATGTCCAGATGGGGATGAGTGACAAGTGGAGTACTCCAGGGGTCTGGATGAAGACCAATGCTGTTGAACATCTTTGCCAGGCAAACAGTGACAGAACAAGAGGACACAGCCTCAAGCTGTACCAGGGCAGGTTTAGGATGGATGTTAGAAGAAGTTCTTCACAGAAAGAGTGATTTGCCATTGGAATGGAATGCCCTCAGAGGTGGTGGAGTCACCACACCTGGAGGTGTTTAAAAAGAGGCTGGATGAGGCACTTAGTGCCGTGGTTTAGTTAATTAGAAGATGTTAAGTGATGGGTTGGACTCAATGATCTTGAAGGTCTTTTCCAACCTGATTAATTCTGTTTCTGTCAGTGACACAGACAGTAGGATAGAGTGCACCCTCACCAGGTTTGCAGATGACTCCAAGCTGAGTGGTGTGGTTGACATGCCCAAGGGCATCCATCCATCCAGAGAGACCCTGACAAGCTGGAGAAGTGGGCTCATGTGAACCTCATGAGGTTCAGAAAGGCCACGGGCAAAGTCCTGCACCTGGGTCAGGATAATCTTCACTATCCCTTCAGTCTGGGAGGTGAAGGAATGGAGAGCAGACCTGCAGAGAAAGACTTGAAGAAATTTTCTCTGCTGAGGGTGGTGCAATATGGCTCGGGTTGCCCAGAGAGGTGATAGATGCTGCATAGCTGGAAACCTTCATGGTCAGCTTGCTCTGAGCAACCTGCCCTAGTTGCAGAAGGCCCTGCTGACTGCAGAGAAGTTGGACTAGATGACTTTTACATGTTCCTTCCAACCCCAAACATTCTGTGATTCTGTGAAGATTAAAAGGGAGGAGGGCAAATGGTTGGCAAGTTCAGAATTTTGGGGCTGATTAGCAGAGATGAGCCTGTGCCACACCATGAGGGATCCAGGCTCTCCTTGGTCAGAGGCTTGGGGGAGGAAACACGATGACCACCAAAGATGGCAGCCAAATCGAAGTGACTGAAGGAGAGAGCAACAAGGCTGCTGGTGTTTGTGATTAACACTGTCCTGAAACACCTAGCTGGCTATTCATGGATTTCCAACACAGAGTGACAGAGTTACGTTTTATACTTTATCTTCATGCCCTATTGCACATTCCTCAGCTGCAAGAAATATTGCTATCTGGCTCAGTATGAGGATTTGATTATGAGTCCCATATTCATAACATTAAGCGTAAGAAGCACAGTGCAAGCCAGTGGAAATGTGCTTTGAAATGATGGTTCTGGGTCAAAAAGAAGGGCTGTGCCCTGGACTTGACCTGCCTCCTTAGGAGCAGCAGCCTGAACATCCGAAAGAAGGGAGCCACAGTCCCTCATCCTGCAGCACGTGGGAGGAACACTGAAAAAAACGGGATATGCCAACACCACAGCTGTGGCCAGAGCTTGACAGAAAAGACAGCTGGTGGGGAAGCAGGGGAGAGCCTGGTGGCTGCAGGCAAGCCAAACGCCCAGGGATGGAGCCCTAGCACAGCTCTTGTCTCCGAAAGAAATCCTGAGCATCTTCTGCATCTCATTCCGGGAGCCAGAGCCAGGGTGCGATGCTGCACCCAGGAACGGCTCTCGTCTGGAGCAACTCTCTCTGGGCAACGCCATCACTTCATTTTTTCCTGCAATAAAGGAACCGAGGGGATGGTTCTCACAATGACTATTTTGTGCAGAGCTCCTTTTAAAACCAAATGCAAGGCAATCCCCACACTGTTCTCTGCAGGACTGCAGAGCTGAGCCTGAGCTCTGCCTCAGGATCTGCAAATGCCGACAACGTTTTGATTCTGTATCGACACTCTGCAGCTCCACTCCGGGGTTAAGTGGTCAGCCTGTTTATCTGCTAATTTCACTTAAACCTGCTGGTTTGACTCGAAAAAAACAAAACCCGCTCGGTTGTAAGGAAACCCAGGTCTAGTCCTGTCCTCTGCAAAACATCCCCTCTCAGCTCACCACCGCGTGGGGACCACGACCTGCTATTAAGGCTCCTCCTCCTCCTCATTGTTTTTTTCTATTGCATAAACATGTCCAAGCCTCACACCCCTCCGCTCCCAACAGCTCCCAGTTAGCAGGGCTCTTGCATATCAAGGTTTCATAAGAAATCAGCAGCAAAATGCACAGGCTCTCAGTTGCAGAAGGAAAAGAGAGATTTGTTGGGTTGGTTATTCTGGTGGGGGGTGAGGGTGTGGTGAGTAGGGTTACAGATAAGGCCTTTTGAGAATACATTTCGCGTTCGGTACTTTAACGCCGTCTTAACAAAGTCCAGTCAGGTACGACCCGGCCCTGATCGGTGAGATCACAAATAGCTCCGTTTGTGGTTGGTTCGTTTTCGTCAGCTTTTTCTCTTATTTTATGAACTGAATCAAAGAAAAGGTTGAGTTCTATGACTTTGCTTCTGAAAGCTCAAACTATATTGGCATTGCAAGGTTAGACACACAGGAAACACCAAAGCTATGAGAGGAGAGCGCTTCTGACAGGCTCCGCGGCGAAAGGATGTTCAAGAAACTACTCAAAGGAAAAGGTAAATAGCAAGAAAGATATGAAACGTACGAGTTCTGGTTTGATAACTGCTGTAGAATTTATCCCAGGTTCTTATAAAATATATAAAACTGAGATACAAAGAATTAGCAATGTCACTTTGCATTTCAAATGATCTTCAGCTACAGGTTTTGCTTTAAGAAAACAGACACTTGAAAAGCAGCTGTTCTGTAGTCTCTAGATGCAGACACTTGAGTTCCTGGCAAACTTACCGTCAGTGGTTTTCTGAACTCCTCCACCATTTCAGCTCTCTCCTGGAATGAAACTCAACATTTCACCGTTAAGTTGTTCTGCTCATGGTTTCAAAAGAGAGGACGTTACCATTTCCCAGCATCAGTTTCAAAGTTCCTTTGTTTGGTTTTTTTTTTTTTGGGGGGGGGGGAAATTTTTTTTCCTTCTCCCTCCTTTTTTTTTTTTTCCCATGTGTTTTTTTTTCCTTTTCCTTTTTTTTTTCCCCTTTTTTTGTTCCTTTTTTCCTTTTTTTTTTTCCTTTTTTTTTTTTTTCCCCTTTATGAGCTTTAAACCACAGGGTGAATCCATGAAATGAGGTAAGTAAATTTGGCACACTTTTTCTTTCTTTTTTTTGTGTGTGATTTTTTTTTTGTTTGTTTGTTTGTTTTTTTTAGTCATGTCCATAAAACTTTTGGTAAGTTGTATAAGTGAAGGATAGCATTTTCATCATGAGTTACAGGTGCTTTCAAAGAAGGAGCTGGGGGGTGGGGGTGGTTAGTACTTAACAACTGGAATGTTTCTAGTAAAACCGAAAGGCATAGCTGCAGAAAACACTCACAACCCAATGTTGATAGAGAAGTAAAAATATATACAATACAGTCACTTGTTCATAGTTTGGCACAATTTGTTTTTGTTGTTGTGGGTTAATAGTGCATAAACTACTGTACAACAGTATGACTTTTAAAACAGTCTTTCACAGAGAATACCAGATCAGGTTTGCTGCCAAAGAATAAAATTCCCACAATTGCAAAACTCTTCGTTTTGTTTTTTTTCAGCACTTACATTTCCAACAGGACCACAAGGCAGGTTTCAAAAAGGAACTGATGAGGAGGGGGAGGGGGGGAGAAAAAAATAAATTAAAGAAAGTGAAAGCCCTCAAAGTAAAAAAAAAAACCAAACAAACCCTAAGCCCCAAACCAAAGAACCAAAGGAAACAAAGCCCCAAAGAAGAAAGAAAGCAACATTGACCGTCTGTCTAGAAAAGGGAGTCTCTTCTTCAGAAAACCCAAAAATGTTGTTTCTGCTTTAAGAAGAATGGAGTCTGATTCCCTGCAGGAAAAAAACCAAACATTTTGATGCCATCTTAGCTCGTCTGGAGTCACCACGACGGAGGGTACGTGCTAAAGGCAGGCGGGTAGAGAAGATGCAGCTTTAGATGATGCAGGTTAGGAGATAAAACAGCAGAGGGGGCCAGAAAGCACTCAAAATTGCCACGTGAAGCTCAATTAGGATGCGAGTTTTCATTTGCAAAGTAAAGAGCCTTTTAAGTTTCAAGATCTTGGCGTTTTGTTTTGGACGCATATTTTTTTTTCCTCTCTCTCTCTCTCTCTCTCTCTCTGTGTGGTTTATTTAATACAAAAATGGTTTCCCTCCACCCCCTCACCCCTCCCCCCAAAAAAAAAGTCTTTCCTCCTCAAAATCATTACAAAGTCTAATCGCAATTATGATTTTCTTTTCCTGCCCCCCAATAAATAATTACAAAGTGAAGAAACCAAACAGCAGGGGGGAAAAAGAAAAAAAAAAAGAGTAGCCTTGTTAGTTGGTTTGTTTTTTTTTAACCCCAGCCAAGCCAGAAAATTGGTCATTCTTTTAGGTAGCTTGCAAGTAGTAAGTATGTCATGCACTTAAAAACCAGAAAAAGGAAAAAAAGAAACCCAACCAACCAAACCAAAACAAAAACATCCAATCCCAAAACCAAAAAACCAAAACTGTAAAAGGGGATCGTCTTGGTTTGTTGTTGTTGGTTTTTTTGTTTGTTTTGTATTTGTTTTGTTTCTTTTTTGTTAATTTTTTATGTTTTGTGTTTGTTTTTGTTCTTTTTTTTTTTTTTTTCATGCAACTTTTGCTTTCAGGAAGGGAAAAAAACTGAGGAACAGCAGGCTTAGCAGGCGGAAGGGAGGTTAAAGGGGCATTCCGGCCAGTTTGGTGCAGCATTACCTCAGTTTCTCAAAAGCAGCTGTCACGGGGGGGTCCTTGTGGGGCTGTTCGCGGTCCGTCCGCTTGAGTTTACAGTTCTCATCCCTCAGCGACTTGGAACTGGATTTGTGGCGGTAGAGTTTTTTATGGGTAGGTCCATTATTGCCTAAAGTGCTCAGGTTACTAAAGTTTTTATCAAAAAAGGGAGCGGGAAGGTCCGTGGTGTACCCAGCTGAGCAGTTGGGGCGAGCGGGATCGCAGGCTGCTCCTTTGCTGTTTTTGCTAGAGCCCTTGTTGTTCGACTTGTGGTTCTTGGCCGCTGCCGGCGAGCTGCCGTTTGCCTTCTTCTTTGACTCTTGGGATGTCCCTGCCAAAATTTTAAGAGTTTTCAGTTTCAGGCTGTTGGACTCTGGTGACCGGAATATGTCTGGAACGCTGTTGTGGCCAACAGGTCCCCACAAGGGCTCGATGGAGGCCATCATGAACCTCTGGACATCCGCCATTCCTGATGCGATGTTGGACAGGATGTTGGAAGGTTCCTCAAACTCCCTCTGATCATCATCCAGGAGGCTGGTGGCGTTGCCCAGGCTGGGCTCTGACCAGCCCGTGCCCCCCTCTTTTCCCAGCGCCCACTCTCCGGAGAGCCCGTTGTGCTTGCCCAGCTTCACCCCGGCTGGGCTGCAATGCTGAGTGCTCTCAGCAAGGCCTTTGGTGCTGGTGGCCATGTTGCTCAGCTGGTTGACCACCCTGCCACCAATGGCTGGAGCCTTCTCACCATTGACTCCTGCTGCATTTTTCCCTTTCCTGGTGGATTTGGGTGCCTGCCTGGAGTTTTTCCCTTGTGGTTTATCTGCTCCTTTGTTGGTTTTGGGTGATTTTTTCCGGGTGGCTTTCTGGGAAGAGCTTTGGTTTGTACCCACATTCTTGCTGGATGAACTTTTCCTCTTCGATTTTGACACTTTGCTATTGGTGCTAATTTGACCAGATGGCTCATTAAATGTTGACAAGCATGGACTCTTTTCGAGAAGGCTGACAGAATCCTCATCGTTGAACATATGGAACTGGAACTGGTGATTATTTAAAGCAAACCCATTATCTGCCTGATCCTCAGACTGCAGGACCCCACAGTTCCACTTGACCTTCTCAGAGTTGTTGAGGGCAGCCTGGGGGCTCTCCTGAAAGCCTTTCATTGTGCCCAGAGGCTTGGCATCGGAACCAGCTATCTGTGGGGACAGGTTGGGAGTGTCCGGAGGGGACATCTCTGAAAGCGACGACTGGCGGAACTTGTCAGGCGTGAAGTTGGAGATATCTAAAAGGTCTGTGGACTCCTTCAAAGGGGTGATTTCATCTATGCTCTGCTGGATCACTAGTTTGGGACTGCAGTGGGCCAAGAAATCATCATTAATATCATCCTCGCCGTCCTTTTCACAAGACTTTAAACTTAAAGAACTGTAATTGCTAGAACTAACTGACAATGAACCCACTGAATCAAAACTAATGAGCCTGCCATCGTCCGTACTCAGTGTGCCTCGCTGGAAATGGAAGCGCCCCTCTCCATTATTGAAGTGACATGACTGATAAGAATCATCAGACTGCACTTGTTGGCTCTCCGGCATGTAATTTTTTTGGTATAGCAATTTGCTGCTATTCAGATTGACTTGAGTGTATCCAGAGGTGGGGAGGCCATCTGCAGCCGTGCCGCTGCCACCACTGCCACCAAACTCGCTCGGCAGTCCGGCTGCGTCCTGCATGTCACCGGGGAAGTCCTGGCAGTTGCTGCCAGTGGCTTTGCTGACTGACCACATGCTACCGAAGCTGCTCTGCTCCATCTCCAAGTGTCCTGGTGACTGTTGCAGCTCCGATTCAGAGGGTGGGGAGAGGACGCAGCTCTGTGCCGGCTGCAGAGCTGGGAAGGGCTTTTCTGCTGGGACGATGCTGGGGAGCGAGTGCTGCTGCTGCTGCTGCTCAGAGGAATGCTGGGTGAAATATGAGATACCGGTGTTGCTCGACAAATCAGAGGCATCTAATAACGTCTGCAAATACCCTCCAGGGATCAGGGGTACATTGGTGGTGATATTAGCAGATGGCAGAGGCTTCTCTGAAGAGGAGGTGGATGGTAGGAAAGGAGAATTTTTAGCAACCTTATCCTCGTGGCACTCCGGGAGATGGGAGCTGTCTGAAGCACAGGGAATGTTTTCATCCTTCAGACATGCTGCAGAGTCCTGGTTTTCCAGTGCTGGGGAGCCCTCCGCTGTACTGGTAGCAGCTTTGATCTTCTTGCACTTCAACCTGGCTTCACTTTTGAATTTGATTCTGCGGAGTACTTTCCTCTCCGTCCCCTTGTGCTCCCGGTCCTGCGGTTTGCATTTCACGGCGGCAATGCCCGCGATGTCATGGACGTGTAGTCCGTTGGCACAGCTGGGGGTAGCGATGGCCAATGCTGGCAGCCCTTTCAGGCCTGTGTCCTCTTTGCTGCTGCAAGGCTGCTTGTGATCTGAGGAGCAAGAGCCCAGCTTGTTCACTGACTGCTCGATGGCTTTAATTCTTTGAATCCGGTGCCTGTTTGCTAGCTTGCATTTTCGCTTCCGTGGGTGAGGGAGGAATGAAGCATCTGAGCCGTTAAGATAGAAATTTTGCTTGTGGTAGAGAGATGATCTGAGCAAATTCAGCCGGCTCTGCTGCCTCTCTTGCCAGAAGCCCTTCAGTGGGGCCAGCTTCTTGTATTTGCTGAGCAGCTCTTCGTTTAGGGTAACAGTTGTCTCGTTGGCATCCACTTTGCTGAGCTTCACCAGCATATGCTTCTCCCCTTTAAACCTGTTAATGATGATGTACTTGATGATAACAGGGGGCTCCTTGCGAGAGACTTTTCGCCGTTTCTTGGGGCACCACTCATCATCATCTTCTTCCTTGGGCCCATCCGGGAGCCATTCCTTCTTGTCCACAATCTTCTCATTCTCGATGGAGTCCACATCGTACAGGTAGTCGTCGCTGTATCGCACTTTCCTCTTGGCCCGCAACCCATAGTTCTGCTGAATGAAGGAGCCAGAGTGGTCCCGGGACAGGTACCGGCTGCAGTCCTTGATATCCCGCAGCACGTCATAGGAGGACTCCGTGCAAGTGCTGTCGTCACTGAACTCCCCAGAGTCTTCCGTGGAATTCACCGAGTCCAAGAAGTGGCTCCTCTTGGAGCCGACATACTGCACCACCTCTGTGCTGTTCAAAGATTTATTTAAGGCAGCTTTCTCCTCCTCCTCGCCGTATTCTTCCTCACCGTCCTCCTCCTCCCCCCAGATGATGCCTTCCTCAGATTTGAATTGAGAAGGGTCAGTGGCACCACTGGGCCCCCTCTTCAGAGTGCTCCTGCTGTCCCTTTTGGTGCAGTTGCTGAACACACTGGGGAAGAAGTTGAACTGGGCATCTTCTTGTAGGGTGGTGGTCTTCTCCCGCACGTTGTCCTGGAAAGATTCGTATCTGATCTTTAGGGAGCAGACATCGCTTCCCAAGGTGGAGTCATCGTCATCGAACATGTAATTATCCACGTCTTCCTCAGAAAACAGATTCACAGAAAGCTCATTTTTGGAGCAGAGGTCAAGCAGCTCAATTTTACTTTCACTAATGAAAGATTCAAAATAGCCCCATTCCTGGTTGGGATTCGTTAGTAAAGGTTCCTCACCGTTGCATTTGTCTAATAGTAATCCCTCGTAATAATTTTTCTGAGTGGGGTCCTCTGAATCACTGTCAGATTTCTCTGCATCTCTTTTGTCCGCTGCCCTCGATTTATGCATAGGGAAGCTTAAAAGCTGGTCTGAAAGCAGTTGATCCCCATATCTCATGGTTTCTCCTGTGCTCATGCAGTGAATCCCTATATCAGAGACCGAACAGGTGTCATAATCCCTATTTATATCCCCCACTTTCAAGCTGATTCCCGGCTCTGCATCAATGCCATCCTTTGATTCAATAAAGCAGCCCAGACAGGTCCGGCTCGGCTGCATCAAGCAGTCACCCGTCAACGCCGACATGCCTCCGGGCTCCATCATGGTGAAAGGAGCCTTCTCGCAGTCGCCCGGCAGCGACCAGGAGCTCATGCCCTTTGTCACGCAGGACGTGAGGGAGATGGCGTGGGCAGAGGAGTCATCCGAGGTGTGCTCGGGGACATCCGTCAGCCTCAGAGGCGATGGGGGGCTCAGCAGGCAGGGCTTCTTGGAAGTCAGTTGAGGCAGGGTGCGGTGGCACACGTGGTTCTCCTTCGGAGCTGTCGTCAAGGCTGAGAACGGGACCGCGGCCTCGGCGGCGGTGCAAGGCCTCTCATCGCCGTCCAGGGCGTGTGAGTCTGGGTGAGGGGCGGGGAGAAGGGAGGCAGACAAGAGAGAAGAATAGAGAGAGTTTACTACACTGGCAGTGATGCTCTGCCTTGACAACCTGCACCCCTTCTCCCTAGGGTTTGGTGAGGACATTTCCCGACTGCTCTTTCAGGAGGTAGCAGACAGCACAGTCTTTCCCTTCTGCATCTAATTCACAGCATCATGAAATGGTTTAGGTTGGAAAGGGCTCTTCAAAGCTCATCTCCTCCAACACTCCTGCAGTCATCAGGGACATCTGCGACTAGAACAGGTTGCTCAGAGCCACAACAAACCTGACCTGGAATGGCTCCAGGGGTGGGGCATCTACCAGCTTTCTGGGCAACCTGGACCAAGGTCTCACCTTCCTCAGTGTAACAATTTTCAACCTTCTATTTAGTCCAAATCTCCCTCTTTAACTTTAAACCCATCACCCCCCTTGTTCTGCCAAGGGAAGATGATAGTCCCCAGCTTTCCTGTAGACCTCTTTGATGGAAGGGAGAGCAGCCAGCTGGAACAGTTCCAAGAGTAAATTTAAAACCCCAAACCCATCCCTTCTTTGCTGCTCACAGACACACCGTTACCTGGATACTGCCTTTCAAATCTGACAAGGCTATTAAAAAACAAAACAAGCCTCATACAAACGTTCCCATTAACACTAAAAAAATTAATGGAAAAACAAGATTCTTCAAGAAACAAAGCAACCCTCGCTGTGGGGTCTGCAGCTTACATGTACCTGACCCTGCGTTTCTGCCTGAGAATCCAAATGTTATGGCTATCCTAGGTGAGACCACACCTGCAGTGCTGTGTCCAGTTCTGGTGTCCTCAACACAAGAAATACACTGAACTGTTGCAGCAGGTCCAGAGGAGGCCACAAAGATGATCAAATGGCTGGAGCACCTCCCCTGTGGGGACAGGCTGAGAGAGTTGGGGCTGTTCAGCATGGAGAAGAGAAGGCTCCACAGACGCCATAGAGAGGCCTTTCTGTACCTGAGCAGTGCTAAAGGTGAGCTAGAAAGGGACTTTTTACAAGGGCTTGTTGTGATAGGATGAGGTAGAATGGATCAAAGCTGAAAGAGGCAAGATTTAGACTGAATATTAAAAAGGAATTTTTCACAGCAAGGGTGGTGAGACACTGGAACAGGTTGCTATGGGAGGCTGTGGATGGCCAGGCTGGACAAGGTCTTGAGCAACCTGCTCTAGTGCAAGGTGTCCCTGCCCATGGCAGGGGGTCAGAACTAAATGATCTTCAGGGTCCCTTCCAACCCAAACCATTCTATGACTCTATGACTCTTACAAACTCAGGAACCTTTTTGTCACTGACCATGCCAAGGGAACACAGGAAGCAACACAGAATTTAAAGCAATTATTGGTGGAATTATGGTGGGGTTTGCCATTCTTCCCAGTCCCCTACAAACTGCCTTGTTCATGATGTAATGTAGGGTTTTCAGCTTAAGGACTTTGTATTTTTTACCTCGTCTCGCTCTTTTATGGCAGAAGAAAGTTCTGAATATACTTTTATCTGACTTCTGCCTCAACAGACAATACAGCCCTTGAAATTTAAATCTGGTGTCTTTTCATCCACCAACATGCTCTGATATCTCTGTGTTAATAAAAATACACCAATGTCTGCATTCACACCAGCCCAGACCTCTGCCGACTCAGAGCTGAGCCCCGGGCTTCTGTAGCTGCTTACGTAGTACTCTTTGGTGGCTCCACTGAAGGTTGGAGGAAGGAGAGCAGAAGCAGTGCAGACTTTCCCAGGAGGAACAAGTGTTTTGAAATGCAAGTGGAACAAGAAATGGAGCATCCAAAGGGATCTGGCACCTATATGGCTCCTGTGACCCTCTGCAACAAGTTGGGTATTTTTCAAAGCAAGTTTCCTCCTGCATAGAATGGTGAGGGTTGGAAGGGACCTCTGGAGATCATCCAGTCCAATCCTCCTGCTAAAGCAGGGTCACCCACAGCAGTTTGTCCAGGATCACAATGTCCAGGTGGGTTTGGAATCTATCCAGAGAAGGAAACTCCATAACCTTTCTGGACAGCCTGCTCCAGGGCTCTGGCACCCCCACAGCAAAGCTTCTCTGCATGTCCATATGGAACCTCCTGGGTTCCAGTTTGTGCATGGTGCCTCTTGTCCTGTCACTGGGCACCACTGGGAAGACTGACCCCATCCTCTTGACCCCACCCTTTGGATCTCCTATCAGGCTGCTCTTTTCCAGGCTAAACAGCCCCCAGGTCTCTCAGCCTTTCCTCCTCACAGAGATGCTCCAGGCCACTCAGCACCTCTCTTGAATTAAGGACTCCAGAGCTGACCCCAGCACTGCAGGTGGAGTCTCAGCAGAGCAGAGCTGAGGAGAGGGGCAGGATCCCCTCCCTTCACTTTCTGCCCACACTGCTGGAGATGAGCCCAAGACAGGGCTGGCTCTGGGCTGGAGTGCATGGTGCCAGCTCACGTGCAGCTTTTCAAACCCCAGCAGCCCCAAGCCCTTCTCCACAGTGCTTCTCTCCAGCCCTTCATCCCCAGTATGGACTTAGACCAGGGACTATCCTGACCCAGATGCAGGACTTGCACTTGGCCTTGTTGAACCCCATGAGATTCACATGAACCCACTTCCCTCAAAAAAGGGTTAAAAACCTAAATAAAATCTGATTTTTGAGTCCCTCCCATGAGTTTTTATATCAGAAATGCAGAGGTGGTATCTTTTTTTCCTTTAAGCACCAAAACAAATTAACCAGTGCTGTTCCATTTCAGAAGGAAAAGAAAAGAAAAATCAGCTTGGAGCTGTCAGAAAACATGGAAAATGTGAGGAGAAAAGAAGAATGTCTGTGAATGCTGTAAGAGTCAAAAAAGGGGGAGGCAGAAAGCTGAAAGTCAATCTCAGATGCTGCAATGAACACGTAGAGATGCTATTATATAAGATAAACTGTCTGTGAGTGTTTCTTTAAGTTTATACTGGTGGATGTGAACTTAACTCCTGTGAAATAGCAAAACTTAATTTTCTGGGGCATATCTCACCCTAAAACCAGGCGCACTATCAGGTGATGACACTTAAAAAAAACTACAGTTAAAAAAGAAAGAGCTGGAGAAGCAAAAACACTTTCCCTGGTACAACTCAACAGTCATCCAAAAAGCACACTGGGTGAAAAACTACTGACCCATCCTGCTGTCAGTCAGCTCTGAAGGGAGCCTAGTCCCTAAATGGGCACTGCAGCAGCCCAAGGGCTGCTCTGGATTCACTGCAGCCAGCACCTGGTGAGAGAAGGCAAAGAGCATCAGCCCCATCCCCAGTGCCATCAACAGGGAGGTGGTGGCATCAAAGCTACTTGTTGGCTCAGCACTTCGGATTCAGCAACAACTCCCACACAAGCATGTTTAATTAAAGCACTTTTAAAGCCTTGTTTAACTGAATTTCAGGGCAGTGCTATCAGGTTCTAGAAATCAACCATCTTTACTGAGCAGGTAAGGGTTTATTTTACTGCCTATTAGATTAGACAAGGAGACCACGGCTAGAAGATCTCCTCAGAACTCCAGGAGCTGTCTTCAGCTGCAGCTTTACCATGTGTAGCCACAAAGGAGATGGGCTGACAAAGAGAGATACCTCCAAAATGACATCACAGAGGCATCACAAGCATATACTTCACCTGTCTCCAGCATATTGTGGGGTACTCACGGGCACCCATGTAGTCTGAAGTTGCTCCAAATTTCTGGTAATGAATAAAACCAACATTTGCCTTTATGCACCTTGGTTTGAGATGACAGAACCACAGAATGGTAATAACTGGAAGGGTTCTCTGGAGATATCTAATCAAACCCTCCTGCTGAAACAGGTTTGCCTAGATCAGGTTGCACAGGAACACATCCAGATGGGTTTTGAAAGTCTCTAGAGGAGACTCCACAACCTCACTGAGCAGTCCATTCCAATGCTCCATCACCCTCTGAACAGGAGGATTTGAACATGGAAGATGTCAAAGGACCAAGTCCTTGATATACAAGAGGGTCAAACTGACAGAATCTCCCTCTAAGATATATAGGCCAATACAATACATCTAAAAAGCCATGAAATTAAATCTAAAAGCATGGTGAAGAAATAAAAAGTGAAGTTCTGCCCCAGTGCTGGGATACCACTGTGTTGACTGTGGCAACTAAAGTTCAAGTGACTTGAGGAGGCACTCAAAGGCACATTTACTTCAGTCAGGTTTTCAGGCAGCAGAGTGCTGTTACTCTGACATACTGCTCCCAAGTTAGTGCTTTTTGAAAGCAGATATGGAATTGATTAAACAGACAAAGTGAGGTATTCCGGGCAGCCTGCTGGAGAGGGCTGATCCCCACCGATGTCAATGGAAGCTGGAATTAGTGAGGGTTGCCAGTGGCACCTCTGTGGTGTTACAGGCCAAGGGATCCCCTGTGCTGGCTGATGTGCAACACAGAAAAGCTACACTGAGCTCACAAGCCCAGCCTCCCCTTTCCATGGGCGCTAAACTGGGTTTATTTCTTTTACCCAACCTCTAATTTTTCCCCAGTTGCTTGGGACTAAGCATCCTTCAGTCTAATTTTGATGAGATTTTCAAGTGGGTTTGTAAGTAATTGCAAAGAGAGGGAAAGAATCCCAACAGACAGAGTTGCTACATAGTCTTGTGTGATGGCTTTTCCCCTAAGAAACCAACCTAAAATCCATAATTCAAACCGCACGTACTCGTAAACATCTCCAACCATGCATATGCATGGGCAAAAGCGATCCTTGGTAAGACCTTAGAAGGTGTAGATTCAGAGCTGGAGTGACATCTGTGCAGCAAATGCCCATTTACCCTGCTGCTCCACGTGGCAGAGATACCTGCAAACAGCCAAAATTACATACACGGAAGGAATTAGGAGAAGAAGTTGGCTTGCAAGTTGTCGCTGCTCCCTCATGTACTGTAATTAAGTTCCTTACCATTTTCTTTCACCCCATTAATCAGGATAGTTTCTTGGTCTTCTGAGGCACAATCCTGCTCTTGTTGGTCATCCATCAATTTAACCTCTTTCTGTTCACTCCATGCCCCACTGCATCTGGCCAACCTGCGCATTTCCAGAAACATAACCACAGTCAGTGCAATTCCCGGGATCGGCTCACGGAACCGTGAATGAAAAATAACAACAAGAAAAAAACTCTTGGCACAGCCTCCAGTGCTGCCCTCGCCCTTCTCAAGAGGACAAAGACTATTTATTTAGGCTACTGCATTTTCACTTTTCACCTCTGAGAGCCAAGTCTGATGTATTTGGGTGAGGTTGAAATGCTATACATCACCATTTCCTTCCCCAAAGTCCTTTAGAAGGTGGAGTGGTGCTCTGTACCTCCCTTCACATCACCCAAATCTGCAAAAGCAGGTAAGCATTGTGAGCTCCAGATGGATGACTAAAGGCATGAAGAGGAGAGGACTTACTCCAAGCCCCCCCAGATGATTTGTTGTTCAGACAACAGCAACTCTGCTTGGAGTTAGAAGAGGAACATAGAGATCCCAAGTGACAACAGCTCATCCTAGCTACCACCTATTGCTCCAATCTTCCAAGTGCTGGCAGATATGAAAAACTTCCCCAAAAGGAAAAAAAAAATCTCTAATCTCATTCTTTTTGCAAAACACTTCAGCATAAGAAGTCCTGCACTGGAAGCCTCGTTCCTTTGACACCTACCAACACCTGTGCTTCATGCACTGGGTAAAGTTTCATTTTGGTTATACAACCACCAGCTGAGGCTGACTGGACTTGATGGTACTTCTCCAAAACAACAAAACCAAAATCAGGATCCAGCCCAGGTTTTCTCCCTTCCTCCACTGAAGACCCCCACAATCATGTGCCTAAGAAGAGGGTAAGACGTGGCTGAGTCCATGCTCATGGGTGGCACAGAGCGACCCTCATGAGTGCTCCCAACACTCCACCTCTTTGACTACAAATTCAACTCACAATCTATATTTTTTCCTTCTGGCAACCGCAACTCAACTTTTTCTCCCTCACAGAACAGGGTCTAGACTGCAGCATTGTTTTGGGTGATTTTTGTGTATGGGGAATTCTGTGTGTTTGGTTTTGGTGCATTTCTTTAAAATCACCATTTGTCAATATCTGATCTTCCCACTGCATTCTCTGCCCTGGGTTCAGCAACTGCAGTTCATTCATATTCAGATTTGCAGTGGAGTCCTCTTAATTAACGCGAAATCTTTACAACCGTCTTAGCAAGTGAAACCTTCACTGAACTTAAAGATGTTGTGCCACCGAGAGCAAGATAAGAATAACAAGCATCAGTAACTCAATTCCTTTGCATATTCAGAGGAATTCTGAACCAATCCTGAGAGTTTTAGCTTTCATGCAAATCTGTATTTCAAAGCTCTCACCACGCCAAGTCGGTTTGCTGCAGTAAGACTCTTCTCTCCTACCAGCACCCGCACCCTCCCCACCACCCTGGGCCCCCACAGAGGCTGAGCAAAGCTCCAGCAGAAGCATCACTGATGTGTTCTATCAGGAATGACTCAAAATGTCACAGAAAGCACAGCTCAGGCAGCCTTGGGAGTTATCTCCATGCAACTGGAAGAAGATTAACTTCCAAGTGTGAAAGCTGCTCTGTGTTTTCCACTAAGTCTACAACTTCATGCCTCCTTGATTGTATCTCCTGCCTATTAAATATATCTTAATTAGTAGAAATATTAATAAATTAAGTTTTTAAAATACCTATTAATGACAATATTAATAAAATATCTTAAGCCTCAGGAGAAACAGAGGCTCCTCAGGAGACCACAGAACCACCACCAGTCCCACACATGGGCCAGCATCACTTCTGGAGAGGAGGTTGTTTGCTGCCTGATGAAGCTCCAAGAGAAGGGAAAGCTGAGTTAAGTAAGGAGCTTCAACAGGCTGTCACATGGTAGATGTGGTTTGCACACTCTTATGGTTTGCCAGGTAGAACAGAAACATGCAAAGATCTTCCACTTCAACTGGCCATGGGCAGGTAGAGTTGAGTGAGGGTGCATTTGGTGAGGCACTTTTACAGATGTGAACCTGTTGCTCACTTTCAATTCACTCAGTGTAGATGGTGGGACCATCATCTTCATTGTACAGAAGGTTATAATCAGTGTTTCTGTATGCTGTGATCTCCATCATCTTTCTGAAGTGCAGAGGCAGTGCTCTGAGAGAGGCTTATCCATGCATGGTCACCACTAGATACAAAAAAAAGAAAAAGAGGAGAAGCTCCATCACTGCACTTTGCTTGGGCTGTCTGCAGCTGAGGGGCTTCAGCATTCAGAGCCTATGTCCACAATTTATCCTACTATGTTCATCCTTATTGACACTGCTGGTTGACCAGAACCTTGTGGTAAGGCATACAGCAGCTTCTGGGTTCCATGAAATGGACCTGCTTTGGTTTGGTCCGAACCTGTTGTCCTCCAAAGGACAGACCAAATGTACTTCCAGAATCATGGTCTAAAAAGGACTTGACGTATGACCATCACACTTGGCAGTGCTGGATCAATGACTGGACTTCAATCTTAAAGGTCATTTCCAACCTAAGTGATTCCATGAATTAATTATTTAATAGTATTTGTATTCACAGGAGAGCCATGGCAAGATTTGAAGGTGGCCAAGCATGGCAGCCAAATGAGGGCAGTACTGAACTTCTCGTTCCTCGATGTTTCACAGAACTGCAGAATCGCCGTGGCTGGAAAAGACCTCTAAGATCATGAAGTGCAACCACTGTCTAACCTATGAGTGCCACTACTACACCTTATCCTTGAGCACTTTGTCTAGACATCTTTTAACTATGTCCAGTGATGGCAATCCAACCATTTTCCTGGGCAGCCTGTGCCAGTTTTTGATAATCCTTTTGGTAGAGAAGTTTTTCCTTATGTCCAACCTAAACCTCCCCTGGTGCAACTTGATACCAATTCCTCTTATCCTGTCAGCTGTGACTTGTGAGAAGAGATCATCATCCATCTCCAAGTGGCCTCCTTTCAGATAGTCATAGAGAGCAGGAAGGCCCTCGGCCTCCTTTTCCCCAGGCTGAACAACCCCAGTTCCCTCAGCTGCTCCTCACCAGACCTCTTCTCCAGACCTTTCACCCATTTTGTTGTCCTTCTTTGGACTTGCACCAGCACCTCAGCATCTCCAACCCACAGGAACCAAGCTGCAGGGTAAGAGCTGATCCAGTAGAAAGCTTCAACCTGCCAGTCAGATCTTTGGTTTACCAGTATGACAAGCTGGCAGTGTTAGGCTCAGAAGCATAAGCATGGCTCTGCTAACCTGAGTTTTGCCCAGGTGCACTGGTTTAGAGTGACTGAGGTTAAAATGCCCCATGTGGCCTGTTTTACCATAATCCCTAAGGTCTGGCAATGAATAAAACACCAAACAAAAGCAGAAGCAATAATTCTCCAATAGTGCAAATTTGTCACTTCTAGCCTACATAGCATGTCCAGAGAGAAAACAACACAGACAAAAAAGCAGGAGTGAGCTCACCAAGACCCCAAGCGTTTTAGAGATGGCATCATCCTATTACTGCTGGGATTTCATAATCAGAGAAAGGTTTGAGTGGGAAGGGACCTTTAAAGATCATCTAGTCTAATCCTCTTGCACTCAGCAGGGACATCTTCAACTAGAGCAGGTTGCTCAGAGCAGCCCAAAATAACCTGGCCTGGAATAGTCCCAAGGATGGGACAACCTCTCTGAGCAACCTGAGCCAGAGTCTCACCAACCTCATTGCAAACAGTTTCTTCCTTCTCTCCAGTATAAATCTCCATTGTTTGGTTCAAACCATCACCCTTTGTCCTGTCACAACAGGCCCTGCTCATAAGATTGTCCCCATCTCTTGACTGACCCCTTTAAGTAACATCTCCCCCTTCACAGTTCCTGCACATCAGCATCACATTGTTGAAGCTTTGTAGACTCTTCTCAAACAGAGGAGAAAAAAAAATATCTACCAGGTGAAAACAAAGAGTCTCCTAGACTGACTGAAAGGCCACCTACACATCCAGGATTTAGGAGAGATGGACAAGATTATGGGCTAGTGACAACTGCTCCATAATGAAAGTTGCAGGAGTGTTTTGGCTTAAAGCTGAAGAAACAAAAGGTCGCTAGACCTCACCCAGCGTGCCAGCTCCTGTTTCCTCACAGCTTGTGCATAGCGAGGACTTTCATCTGTTGCAGATTGATGGAGAGGGAGTATCCAAAGTGAAGGAAAATCTTTTTATGGAGAAGTGGGGGTAGAAAGAGAAGAAGAGGAAGATGTGGCTTTTTTTCCCCCCTGCAGAGTTATGAATAAGCGCAGGTGTTCTCTGGGTGAGGTTGTAGCTCTCAGAAAATAGAGCTTTAGAGAAATTAATTACATGTCAGAGCCTCTGACAGGTCTTTTAAGAATTATGATACTTTTGAATGAAAACATTATATACTTAAAAAGAAATACCATGTAAATGTCTCTGAGATATTTACATTCAGAGGAGTAATAGTAGGAAAGAATTCAGGTCTATCTGTGGTAGGAAGGATGCTGAACATGCAGTGAGTGCTCTTCCTAACAACGCCAGCTCCTGCCCTTGCAGGACTTCATTAACTCCTCTGCAGAAGCACAAAACAGAGTTCAGGGGCATCTGCCAGGACTCAGCTGTGAGCAGAAACACAACAATGCTCTTCCAAAGAGCCAGACTCTCTTCTCTCACCCCACAAGGCTGCAGCCCTGAGCCCACAGCTCATCTCTAAAGCAAGGCCATCAAACCACACATCTCCTGCTGCACTGAGCAGGCAGCAAGACCTCAGCAGAGCAAAATCTCCATGTGTTTTTCCTGTCTGGGTTTGGGGTTCTTTTCAGCCCTCACAAAACCCGGGCAGAGTACAGGACAAAGACCCTCCCCCATGAAGAAACCTTGCAGTGATACCAGGCTGACTGTTCACTCACATTTTCCTGCTAGATTCTGAAATTCCCAAATGCCTTTTATTTCAGGGGCTCCATTTGATCCCATTGGTGAGGGTGGGCACATGAGATAAAGGGACAAGAGACGGAGAAATGCAATTTCAGAATAACGTTGGTTGGCAGAGAGCTTTAAGATCATTGAGTCCAACTGTTAACCCAGCTCTGCCAGGTAACCACTATACCATGTGCCTCAGCACCACATCTACACTGCTTTTCAGTCTCTCCAGTGATAGGGACTCCACCACTGCCTTGAGAAGCCTGGGCCAGGCGTTGACAACTCCTCTGGGGAAGAAATTGTTCCATATGTGCAACCTAAACCTTCCCTGGTCCAACTTGAGAGTATCTCCTATTGTCCTGTCACCTGTTTCTTGGGAGAAGAACTCACTCCCGACCTGGCCGCAGCCTCCTTTCAGGGAGTTGTAGAGGACAAGTAAATCTCTCCTCAATATCCTTTTCTCCAAGCTGAACAATCCCAGGTCCTGCAGCTGCTCCTCCCCAGACCTGTTTCCTAAACCCTTCACCAGCTTCTTGCCCTTCTCTCGACCCCCTCCAGCACCTCAATGTCCTTCTTGGAGCGAGAGGCTGAAAAGTTACCCCAGTATTTGAGGTATGGTCTCACCAGTGCCCAATACAGGGAGACAATCCCTGCCTTGGTCCTGCTGGCCACACTATTCCTGATCCAGGTCAGGATGCTGGTGGCCTTCTTTGCCACCTGGGCAGACAGTGGTGCATCTTTAGCTGGCTGTCACCTGCACCCCCAGGTCCTTTTCTACTAGCAGTTTCCGGTCACTGTGCCCCAAGCCTGGAGTGTTCACTGGGTCATTATGACCCAAGTGCAGGACCCAGCACTTGGTCCTTGTTCAACCTTGTACCACTCACCTTGGACCATCCAGATCCCTCTATAGGTCCACCATACCCTCAAGCAGATCGCTGCTTGCACCCAGTTTGGTGCCATCTGCAAAGTTACTGAGGTAGCTCTCAATCCCCTTATCCACATCATTGATAAAGAAGGCTTTTGTGGGTGAACCTCAGCAGGGAAATACCTAAAACCCTTGATGAGGGTGAGATTTGATAGAGGCAGTGTTAGCTGAGAATAGGTTCAATGACCCAGGTATATATACACAGATAAAGGCCTCCAATTAGGAATAAATTTGAGGGAGAAAAAATGACGTTGGAAAAAAAAAGAGAAAAGCTTGCAGAGAAAATGGAGAACACAAAACCCATGAAAAGAAGAAACAATTTAAGAAGTGGTGTGTTCCCAGAAGGTGTAAAGGATGGCTGGCTGGTTAATATTCATGGCAAGCCTCCACTTCTTCCTCAGCTGAAAGCAGATGCAACAATTACAGCAGAGCCTGAGCCCCAACTCCAGCAGACCCCCAGATATGACATTAAGAGCAGACTATTTTACAGCCAACTCTGAAATCAGTGACAGCTTCTGACCTTACTCTGGGAGGACATAAGGTGCAAGTGTTTCAAGACCTGTCACAAACAACTTTAAGGGAAAAGGAAGGAAGTGAATGAAATTATAGCCTTCCTGACAAAGCACAGGTAAAACAGAGAAGGAGCTTTCTCTCTGAGCACATTCAAGAACAGCAGTGTATCAGGAAGGGAAAAAGGCAGCAATTAAAATCCTTGAGAAGCTGAAATGCATGAGGAAATGTATGAAACATGGTGTGGTGCTGCATGACACTGAAGTGTGTGAGGGAAAGGAGCTGCTGAACCCCCAAAAAAGAGTACCAAAATGCAAAGAGAATTGCACCCTCCTGGCTTCAGTAAACAAGAGCGTGACCAGCAGGTCAAGGGACATTCTACTCCCCCTCTGCTCTGCCCTAGAGAGGCCATGGCTGGAGTACTGTGTCCCGTTCTGGGCTCTCCAGTTCAAAAGACACAGGGAACTACTGGAGAGAGTCCAACAGAGACTAAGAAGACACTGAGGGGCCTGCAGCATCTCTGTGAGGAGGAAAGGCTGAGAACCCTGGGGCTGTTGAGCTCAGAGAGGAGCAGCCTGAGGGGAGATCTGCTCAATCCTCAGCAAGAGCTAAAGGGCAGGGGAGGCAAGGGGTTGGAGCCATTCTCTCTTCAGTGATGCAGGACAAGGGGCAACGGGCACAACCTGGAACCCAGGAGGTTCCATCAGAACAGGAGGGAAAACTGTTTTGCTGTGAGTGTGTCTGAGCCCTGGAGCAGGCTGTCCAGAGAGGTTGTGGAATTTCCTTCTCTGGAGAGATTCCAAACCCACCTGGACTTTGTAATCCTGGGCAAGCTGCTGTGGGTGACCCTGTTTTAGCAAGGGGTTGGACTGGATGGTCTCCAGAGGTCCCTTCCAAACACCATCATGTTGGGATGATGTGATCATTGCACTAGGAATGTGCAAGAGACAGGTGTGAGGTGGGGCAGATATCTAGAGAGAGTGAGAACCTCCTGGGGAAAATAAAAGCCCGAGTGTTAATGCAGAGAACAGAGCTTGAGAAAATGGGAGCAAAATGGATGGGCTGAGTCTAAAAGCAAAGAACACCTGCTTTGGATGAACACAACTCAACACTATGTCCCCAGAAGATGGTTGTCAAAGATCTGCTAGGAAGTTGTTGGCTCAAGTAAGAAAGAATTAAATATCCCTTTGCAGCAGACAAAAGGAGGAGTTCGGGTAGACTCATGAGGATTTCAGGGAGCACACTTGATTTTAGGGCCAAGAAGCAGAAAGGGGACTCCTGGCTATCAAGAGCAAGGGAGGAGGCTATTAAGATGAATGGGTGGCTCTCTTTTAGGCCAGTCTCTCTCATTTTATACAAGGAGGAGGAAATGAAGCAGTAATTAGTGTCACCAAGCAGGTAGTTATGAAAAGCACTGGCAGGCTGAGGGACAGGCTTTCACCTGCTGAAAATGAGAAAGAATACAAACTTGGGTTTAGCTGTGATGGCCTCAAGTAAGAACATTTCTACAATTATCACAGAAAGTGAACAGCCTTTTCCAAAGACAGATGGTTCCACAACTGACGACAGACAGACCTAGCATTAAGCCATCAGTGCAAGCCTATTAAAAACATCAGTGATGAAACCTGTCACAGGTACAGCTGCCACCTTGCTCCCCAGGACAGCATTGTAATTTTATGAGCTAAATACATTCTTTCTGTCGTAGCAGGCAGGCTGGTGGATGAATATTTCTGGTCCACCCTAACCAAAGGTCACCACAGAAGACAATTAGCAGCAGCTCTCCAGCCAGGGTAACATCCTTCTTTTTACAGCTGATTAGGATTACTACTTTATTTAGACAAGCAGAAGTTATCTTCATGGGATAGGTTGAGGGGAAAGCAGGATTTTAGGGATATCCTCAACTTAGCTCCAAGAGTGGAGGAAAAGGGGGTATATGTCTGAAAGGAGAATCCTAATCTCATCACTCCATGGCACAGACAGGTATTTTAGGACTTGATACACTCCACATAGCTCTGTGAGAGTCTCTTATTTTCTAGCAGGCCTGACTTCAGTAGATGGGAACTCAAATATAACCAATACTTGGGAATAGCACACATCTGCCCTATGCTGCTTCTCAGCACAAGATATATATGAATATCTACAGGTGTACCTAAGAGCAAATCTGTAAATTCTTATGGGAGACCATGAGGAGAGTGAGTAGTTCACTAACAAAGCTTATTAACAGATCATAAGACCACAAACCACCACCAGCAGAAATATGGTGAAGAGCAAAACAAGAGCTAGACTAGAGTAGCCCAGGATTAAGATCTCTCCAACCCCAGGGCTCGAAACCTGGCAGAATGGTTCCAGAACACCATTCAGTACTGGAAATTAGAGGTAAAGTGTCTGTTGTGTGAATTAATAAAGCACATAAACGTATCCTCTGTAACTAATCCAGGTAAGCCAAAGAGAGATAAAAAACTTGTCAATCCTCTTTGAAAGAGATCCTAAGGAATACAGGTGCTTCACTTGGGAGAGAAAATAGACTCCTTTGGACAACTTTAAAAGGGATCTCTTCTCCCAGCTGTCTATTTTAACTTGTGTGAAAGGTAAAACTCTGCCTCAGCCAGAACCAAGAAAGTCCTTAAATGCCCCCCAAGGAAGGGGGAAGCAGACCTTGCTACTTAGCCAAAGACTGATCAGCAAACAGATCCACAAGGGTTTACAGATGGATTTTAAGGGCTCTAAAATGTTTTAATGTCTCTAATTAATTAGATTATACATGGAAGAGAATCCCCTCCCACTGGAAGAGACTGACAGAGCTGTAGCACACATATGGGTGACAGGCTGTACCAACTTTGTGCCCTATGAACTCACTTGATCAATAGACATCAATGCTGAGTATTGGCCATCATGCTGGCAGACGACATCCAAGTTGGTTGGGTGACTCCTTATGACTCAGGATTCATTGCAGGCAAACTGCTGATAAAATTAAGAGGGCACTTAATGCACTACAGGAGTGCTACAGGAATAACATTCAAGATACCAGAGCAAAGCCTAAAGCCAAGCTGAATGGAAAAAGGACCCAGACTGAACTGAAAGGGGCCAGACTCTTCCCAGTGGTGTCCAGTAACAGGACAAGGGGCAACGGGCACAACCTGGAACCCAGGAGGTTCCATCAGAACAGGAGGAGAAAGTCCTTTGATGTGGGGGTGCCTGTGCCCTGCAGCAGGCTGCCCAGAGAGCACTGTGGAGCCTCCTTCTCTGGAGAGCTTCCAAACCCACCTGGGTATTGTGATCCTGGGCAAGCTGCTATGGGTATCCCTGCTTTAGCAGAGAGGTTGGATGGTTGGACTACCTTCCAAGCCCCACCATGCTGGGATTTGGTGATTTCCTAGAGCTACAGCAAAGAAAAGTGAGTCCTGACCTTCACAACTTCTTAAAGCTCCCTGTCAGAAATATCCTCTTCTCCTCCTTGTTATCTGCCAGGCTTAAAAAAAGGTAAAAAAAAAAAAGAAGATTTTTTTTTCTCTCTCTACAAATTGGTAATATATTAAAGTTTGGGCAAAGGAGCACAATTATGCCAGCTGGTGCTGGAGGAAGATGTGAAAGCTCATCAGGATATTTGCAGTAACCCTAGCGGGGTAAACATTTCTCTTTTGTAATATCTTCAAATTAGAAATTTTATAAGAAAAGAAAGAGAAATCTTAGCAAAGCTCATTTGTCTCTTATTAGCAATTAGCCAGCACAGACTCAGAATAAAAAGTGTTAATTTCTAAAGTACACATAATTTTCATAAAAGCACAGGCAGGAAAAACAAACAAGTGAGTGCTTGGCTTAGGGACAGGAAGAAATTAAGCAGGAGCAATGGAAGGCAGGGCTCATTCCTCCTGTATTGCTGCTGCTTCAAGGATAAACTGCTAAAAGGCTGGTTTTGAGAAACCAAGGAAAGCAAATTGTTAGAAAGCAGCCAAAAGAACAGGAGGAGAAAATTCTTTGGTGTGAGGGTGCCAGAGCCCTCGAGCAGGCTGTCCAGAGGGGTTGTGGAGTCTCTTTTTCTGGAGAGATTCCAAAGCCACCTGGACATTGTGATCCTGAATGAGCTGCTGTGGGTGACCCTGTTTTAGCAGGTGGGTTGGACTGGATGATCCTAAGAGATCTCTTCCAAACCCCACCATAGCAGGGTTCTATGATTCTGTGAAAGAATAATAGAAAGCCAGGTTGGAAGGGACCTCAAGGACTATCTGGTCCAAACTTTCTAGGTTGAAATGAGCTGGCCCAGCACCCTGTCAAGCTGAGTGTTAACTCTGACTAATGTGGGGGAACCCACTGCTTCCCCTGGCAGATTATTCCAATGTCTAACTGTTCTTATGGGAAACTTTTTCACCAGGAGTCCAATTAGAATCTTCCCAGGAGTAACTTGTTCCCATTGCCCTTTGTCTTTTCCATCTGACTCCTTGTAAAAAGAAAGTCTCCATCCTCCTGGTAGCCACCTTTTAGGTACTCATACATGGTTATGAGGTCTTCCCTAAGCCTTCTCTTCTCAAGGCTAAACAAACCCATTTCTCTCAGCCTTTCTTCATATGGCAGGTCTCCCAGTCCTCTGATCGTTCAGAGGTGAGAGACCGCTCCCCAGAAATGGGTGACATTCCTCATGGATGTGGAAGACAAAGATCCCTTAGCTACCAAATCCAAGTTCCTACCCAGATGCTTCAAATACTCATGAACAACTTGAAGTTTTATCAGGATGTTTCTGTTTCATACAGGGCTAAGTGATGCTACTGATAGCAGATGGGCTCTTGCATACGATTTCCTTTTTAAACCTTCAGCTCAATGCAACTCCTTGTGCTGGGGAGGGAAAGCCTGTGCTTTTAGCTCCAGAGCACGAGGACAAAGTTACTTCTCTTCACTTCCTTTTGCTTTCAAAACCTTTAATTACACAACTGGGGAGCAGGTCTTAAATACATCATCATCATCACCATCATCATTTTCCTCTCAGGGTATTGGGTGTATTGGGTGTGCCAGGCGAGTTGCATCTAGAAGTGACTTACATTTAACAGAATCTGCAGAGTACCTACTGACTTACACATATTTTCATGACAGAGTGAGTAGTTTCCTATAGCTGACACAGCTGGACCACCAAATTTTTACAGGTAAAACTGTTTCATGCTCTTATCCCATGATGTGCATCTGAAGGAGCCAAGGCGTTTGGCTGGAAAGGGAATAAAGGTAGGGAGGAAAAGCAAATGATCAAAACACTTATCACACTGAGAAAAGAACTTATTAGACCTGAGAAGGAGTTTGAATTGATGACAATTATAAGCTACCATACATTTTTAGCTAATAATTGAGGAAAAAAGGATGAATTATTTGAGGGATAATATGTGATCATTTATTTAAGGACTTATTCTAACATACACTGGAGGAAGCAGAGTTAAGGGCATATGAACACCTTAACACTTACCCTTCTGGATGGTTATACTTTGCAGAGATCTAATTGCACTGCTCTAATATTTAGATTTAAAATACAATTTAGTTTTAAAAGCATAGAATCAGCCAGGTTGGAAGAGACCTCCAAGATCATCCACTCCAACCTAGCACCCAGCCCTAGCCAGTCAACTAGACCATGGCACTAAGTGCCTCATCCAGGCTTTGCTTCAACACCTCCAGGCACGGCGACTCCACCACCTCCCTGGGCAGCTCATTCCAATGCCAATAACTCTCCCTGTGAAGAACTTCCTCCTAACATCCAGCCTAGACCTACCCTGGCACAACTTGAGACTGTGTCTCCTCATTCTGTTGCTGGTTGCCTGGCAGAAGAGACCAACCCCCACTTGGTTACAGCCTCCCTTCAGGTAGTTGCAGACAGCAATGAGGTCTGCTCTAAGCCTCCTCCTCTGCAGGCTAAACACCCCCAGCTTCCTCAGCCTCTCCTCATAGGGCTGTGTTCCAGGCCTCTCAGCAGCTTCATTGCCCTTCTCTGGACACATATCAGTATCTCAACATCACTTTTGAATTGGAGGAGCCCAGAACTGGACACAGCCCTCAAGCTGTGGCTTGAGCAGTACTTAGTAAAGGGGAAGAATAAAATCTCTTGTCCTACTGACCACACTGTTCTTGATACTGGCCAGGATGCTGTTGGCAGCAGCTGATTTGTTTTAGAGGGTTCCTGCATCTATAGAATCATAGAAGTGTTTTGGTTGGAACAGACCTCTACGATCATCGATTCCAACTGTCAACCCAACACTAAACCATCTCCCAGAGTGCCATGGCCACGTGATTTTTGAACACTTACAGGGATAGTGACTCCACCACGTCCCTGGGCAACCTCTTCCAATGTCTGACCAAAGTCAGACCATTTTCCAAGTCCGTTTACACACACTCTACATCTGCACCACTTTCCTGCTCACGTCTAATAAATCTGCCAACATTTGCCTTTGAGAACTAGTTCATTTATTTAACATTCCCAGCCAGCTCCATCCCACTTGCCTCAGCAGTTCACCCCATTAGATGAAAATGTCAGTTAAATATAAAATCACATCTCTTCATTTTCCCTTGGAAAGATTTTGGGATCTGCCAAACGCTGAAGGGGATTCCTGGTGGCAAAATCCTGCATTAAGAGAGACTGCAGCTCCTAAGATATCAGCCCAAATCCCCACTCGTATCCAGGTGACAATCTGGAATGCTGATATTTAAGAGGAAAAATATCTGGACAGCTGCCCCAGCTCCCTGGGAAGCAATGTTTAGTTAAAGTCTTGGATATCACTGAAAGAAGATGTGGAGATGTCACACTGTGGCTGAAGCATATTTTCAAGTGCTGAATTATTCACCCGTGACTCTCAGATGTGAAATCCAAATGCTCCGGCACTGCCCTGGCTTTAGACAATGTCTAATTCCTTTCTGTGCCACTGCAGGGTCTCTTCATCAGCTTTCTTTCATCTATAATCACAGCCAGGTCATGGATTATTAGTCATATTCACTGCAGAATTCAAACCTCACTACACCAATCAACCAGCCTGGGACTCCCAAAACGTTCCTCCTGCATTAATAACCGCACAGCTCACCACCACACTGGAGAACCCCAATGATCGTGGTGCTGGGTTATGGGGGTCCAGCAGGACCATGGCAGCTCTCTTCACCTTATACCAGGCACTGGTGAAACCACACCTCGAATACTGGTGTCAGTTTTAGGCTTCTCACTCTAAGAAGGACACTGAGAAGTTGGAGCTGGTCCAGAGAAGGGCAAAGAAGCTGGTGAAGGGTCTGGAGAACAGGTCTGGCGAGAAGCAGCTGAGGGAACTGGGCTTGTTCTGCCTGGAGAAAAGGCTAAGAGAAGACCTTCTGGTTCTCTGCAACTCCCTTAAAAGGAGATTGAAGGCAGGTGGGGGTTGGTTTCTTCTCACAAGGAACAAATATGTATCTGTATATTAGGAAGATGTGTATCTCTCTATTATATTATTATCTTTTCTGCAAGAAGGGTCAGGCATTGGAACAGGCTACTTGCTCAGTAGGTAGAGTCACGACCCCTGCAAGTTCTCAAGAAATGGGTGGATATGGCACTTTGGGACATGGTTTAGTGGCTGTGGTGGTCTCAGTTGAAGGTTGGCCTCCATGATCTTAAAGGTCTTTTCCAACCAACACAACTCTCTGATTCTAAACTGAACAGGATGTTCTGTCTGTGGCCTCACTGGCACTGATGGTGCTGACCTTGATACAACCCAGCATTCCACTGCTTTTTGGTTAACCTTTTCAAAGCCCACAGGAAGTCAGCATGTTTCCCAGGTCCTTCTCCAGGCAAATATCACCAGAATTAAAACCTAAAATCCTAAACAAAGGCATTTATCCAGCTTTTGCTGGAGGGGTTACTCTGCATATTGAGCCACATGGCTGCAATTGTTTCGTCAGGAGGACCTCAGTTATGTTCACCACGTTAACGAGTCTTGGAAAACAGGAGGAAAAAAAGTACTACAAGCAATGCTGCAGAGAAGATAAATAGGTAAACATCCTATGCCTGACATTAGTTAATACATCATGGCTTTATTCACTTAGGGCAGCTGTGAAATCAATTCTTCACTAAAAATAAAAAATTTGTAGCCAAATCTGCTCTCACTCCGTGGGTGAGGCAAGGAAGGATGTCACGGGGAGGGGAGTGGTGGCTTTGCTTGGCATTCTGCAGCTGATGGTTTTTGTTTGCCTAATGCAAAGCCCTGCTAAGTACTTTGCTTTCCTCAGAATGAATCATAGAATCACAGAACCGTTTGGCTTAGAAGAGACCTTCAAGATCATCTGGTTCCAACCCAGCCTTGAATACCTCCAGGGAGAGGACATCCACAACCTCCCTGGGCAACCTGTTCCAGTGTCTCATCATCCTCACTGTTAGGCATTTCCTCCTAATCTCCAGTCAAAATTTCCCCTCTTCCAGCTCAAAGCCACTGCTCACCTCTACAAGCCCTTGCAAAAAGTTCCTCTCCAGCTCTCCTGCATCCCTCTTCAGGTACTGGAAGACTGCTGTAAGATCTCCCTGAAGCCTTCTCTTCTTCAGGTTGAACAAGCCCTACTCTCTCATCCTGTCCCCACAGGGGAGGTTCTCCAGCCTTCTGACCATCTTTGTGACCTCCTCTGGACCTGTTCCAACAGTTCTGTGTCCTCCTGCTGGGGGCAGTGCTCCATACTGAGGTATGGTCTCATCAGAGCAGAGTAGAGGAGCAGAATCACCTCCCTCATCCTGCTGGTCCCACTGCTTCTGGTGCAGCCCAGGATAAGGTTGGCCTTCTGAGCTGCAAGCATCAAATGAGTTTTGTATTTTTTTTCTTCAGAAGTGAACAATCTTTTTCAAAATCTGCTGGGAAGTCAGCAGCAATGTGTTCCCAGCCTCTCAAGGACACTTGATTGTCCTTTCCAAAGTATCTCAGCTAAATTGGTAGCAATGATGGAAACCACAGCAACTGCTAAAAATAGTTAAAAAAAAAAGGGGGGAAAAGCCCTTTCTCTTTGGTAAAGCTCAAAAACCATTTAAAACCAGTCAAAATCCCATCTGGATAACCTTCTGAGCCCCACACCATAAAGAACGAGATGGAACAAAGTCAAAACCAAACCAAAAGCTGCTTACTCAATGATCAGAGAAAGATGAATCCATGGTTTCATACTGATTCCTCTGGAAAACAAAGACCAGATCAAGGCTAACTCATCCTCTGTCACAAAAATGAACCTGTTGGAATTCCCTGCAGATCCTGACATGGATGGGCACACAGTCTGCTCTTCAAATAATCACTGAATCACAGAATGGCTTGAAGTGGAAGAGACCTTAAAGATGATCTAGTTCCACCCCCCCTGCCATGGGCAGGGACACCAGTTGCTCAAAGCCTCTTCCAGCCTGTTCTGAAACACTTCCAGGAATGAGGTGTTGACAAATTCTCCAGCCAACTTGTTCCAGTGTCTTGCCAGCCTCATAGTAATGAACTTAAAGGCGAGCAGTCAAACTCACTCAGCTATCAAGGACTACAGCCTCCAGCAGCATGCTTGCTGGGGCCAACAACAAACTCACCTGGAATGAAATGGTCTTGGAGGGAGGAATGCAGCTCTTCCACGACCATGGTGAGCATGAGGGTATCTGGTATCACTGCAGAGATCCAGGTAACCACTACAAACACAGCACTGGGCCAATGCAACACACAAGCTGCACCTTGAGGCTTCCCTCCTGGGTGTGCTCTGCGCATGTCCCTGCCAGCACTCAGCCCTCCATCACCTGCTAGTGCCACCCTGGACCTCAAATCCTTTCAGAGATTTTAGGGAAGACCACACTCATAGGAATGCCTGGCTAAAAGGCCACCTGAATGGAAGCACACACTGACTTTCAAGAGGATGTAAGTGATGGATGGGCACTGAACCTGAACAAACAACCTGAATCTGAACAACCTGAACCAAATTCTCCATTCGCCTAACAAAACAATGGCTGGTGTTCATCCCAGAGCCCTGCCAACAGAGACAGAAGGAGAAACACAAAGGAAAACAGAGCTTACAGGCCCAGCTTGGCAGGAGAAATATCATCAGACAGGAACAGTGTCATCCACTGGAGGCTGAGGGGAGACCTGGCTTTCTACAGTTCCCCAAAAGGAGGTTGGAGCCAGGTGGGAACAGTCTCTTCTCTCAAGTAACAAGCAATAATACAAGAGGAAATGGACTCAAGTTGCACCAGGAGAGGTTTGAGTTATACATGAGGAACAACTTCTACCTCAAAAGGGTTGTTAAGTCCTGGAAAAGTCTGCCCAGGGCAGTAGCTGAGTCATCCTTGAAGAGATTTCAAAGCCTTGTAGATGTGCTGAGGTACGCAGCTTAGTGGTGACCTGGCAGTGCTGGGTTAATGGTTGGACTCAATGATCTTAAAGGTCTTTTCCAACCTAAGTGATTCAACGATTATATCAAGTGCCTGCTCAGTGCCACCTGTACCCTGTAGCTCAAACAGTTATTGCCAACACTACTGGCCTGATCTGAACAAAATCCAACTGCTTCCATTCCTCAAAGTTAGTAAATGACCAGGGTGCACATTTATTACCTAAAGGAGAAGCAAGTAGGTTCTCTTCTAAACCTTATAGCTAGCTCTAGCGCTGGGGTAAAAGGAGGTGGGAAGGATGCCACCTCCGCATTCCATGGAAGCCCAAGGAGGCAGTTACATCTTCAAGGGAGGGAACAAAATTCATACACCACCTTATTCCCTTTCAGGCTTAACAATCTCATTCTCCAGTTTGCACCTAAAGGGGTGTAAGGCAGGAGCCTGGGGATCCTGCACATCATACAGAGACCTTGAAGCCTGCTCGGACTTTCCAAACTATTTAGTGCTTTTTTTGGGCATCAGCTGTTGATTATGCAGGGACTTTTGTCTATTTTGAGCTCAAACTGATTGGCAATTTTGAAGAACACGCTGCAATTTGCTCTGCTAATCACAGCAGCTCCAGCCATGTAACTATATTAAACTAACATCAGCACTGAGACAGAAGACTGAGAGCAGCCAGGAAGCGCTGAGTTGTGGTTGCCTGCTCTGGTTTCTTCATCTTGCCAGCTCACAGAATCCCAGCATGGGTGAGTGTTGAAGGGGACTTCTGGAGATTCATTTAGTCCAATCCCCCTGATAAAGTAGAGTCACCCACAGCAGGTTACCCAGGAAGGTTTGGAATCTCTCCAGAGAAGGACACTCCACAACCTCTCTGGGCAGTCTGCTGCAGGGCTCAGGCACCCTCAAGGTACAGTCCTTCCTGTGCAGATGTAACCTCCTGGGTTCCAGTTAGTGTGCATTGCCTCTTAGCCTGTAACTGGGCACCACTGAAAAAAGTCTGATCCCATTCTCTTGCTGAGCATCAGTCAGATCCCCTCTCAGGCTGCTCTTCTCCAGACTCCACAGCCCCAGGTCTCTCGCCTTTCCTCCTCACAGAGATGCTCCTGGTCCTCAGCATCTCTGTAGTCTCTGTTGGATTTTCTTCAGCATCTCCCTGTCTCTTGAACTGGGGAGCCCTGACCATCTGAGTTCAGTGCATGGTGCTCTCTGAGCTCAAGCAAAGGAGCAGGTCCCTGTTGTGGAAGGGGATGTATCCTGGGATGGCCATCAAGGGCAGCTCTTCAGCAAATAAGAATTAAAAACCTTCAGGCAGAAGAATCTGCTTCTCATATGCTGAAAGGTATCCCAGTTACTGACTGTCCTGAACACCAGGTAAGAAGGGAAGGGGAACAATACCCTTGCTGCTGGCTGACAAACACAAAGGTCGATTTGGGAGGATAAATCAGCCAGTTCTCCCCTTCCATGTGTTTCACTTAGACTGGAAACATCTCCTCCACAATGGATTAAATCAAAGTCCATCGTCAAGTTCAAGAACACATTTAATGCAGATCTACTCACTTCAAGGAGGGTCTGCACAATTGATAGCTTTCCCCTTCAAAAAAAAATTATTCAAAACTCCATGCCTCCCTTCCATTCTTCTGCATCTTAACATTTACAAGTGAAATACGGCGTGTTTGCAACGGAGAAACAGGCTGTACAAATCATAGCCTGCGGAAAAAACCCCGACAGTTCACAAAGACTTTCCTCTGCACAGGGACAAGGACCACTTGTTGATAAATTACTTTCACACGGAGAGAGGAAAGACATATTTGTACGAGCCATAAGTGGTGCTTTTGTGGAGCAATTTGATGGAAGTCCAGAGAAATGTGTTGTGCTGGTTTTATTTAACCTCATTTAAATCAAATTAATGGGCAGGGATGCAGTCTAGGGACAAAGCAGAGTCCTGTCACGGAATGGTGGGGGTTGGAAAGGACCACTTGGAATAATCTAGTCCAGCACCACTGCAGTCAGCAAGGGTATCTTCAACTGGAGCAGGTTGCTCAGAGGTACAAACAACCTGACCTGCAACTGATACACAAATGGGGCATCTACCACTTCTCTGGGGAACCTGGGACAGGGTCTCACCACCCTCGGAGTCACAAACCTCTTCCTTCTCTCAAGCCTGAATCTCCCTCTTTTAAGTTCACACCATCACCCCTTGTCCTGTCACAACAGGCCCTGATCAAATGTCTGTCTCCAGCTTTCTCACGGACCCCTCGAAGTCCTGAAAGGCCACCAGGAGGTCTTCCTGAAGCCTTCTCTTTTTTAAGTTGGATGAACCCAACTCAGACTGGCCTCACAGCAGAGAGCTTCCAGTCCCCTCCCATTATTGCTGTGGCCTCCTGTGGCCCTGCTCCAACAGGTCCATGTCTCTGCTGTGCAGAGGACTGACTCCAGAGCTGGCCCCAGCACTGCAGGTGGGGTCTCAGTAGAGAGGAGCAGAGAAGCAGAATCCTCTCTCTACTTGCTGCCTACACTGCTGGGGATCAGCCTAGAACACATTTGGCTCTGGGCTGGGAGTGCGCAGTGCCAGCTCACATCCAGCTTTTCACCCACCAGCACCCCCAAGTCCTTCTCCTCAGGGCTGCTCTCCATCCCTTCATCCCCAGCCTCAGGTGCAGGATCTTGCACTTGGCCTTGTTGAATGAAACCCCCATGAGATTCACACAGGCCCACTTCTCTAGTTTCTCCATGTCCCCCCAAAATGATCTCCCTTTAGCTGTGTCCATGCCTCTTGTTTATGAAACACACATTGGTGCAACGTCTTAAAGTCACTGAGAGGATCTCTGTCCATTATCACGGAGTGCTGTGCTGTGAAAGATGCAGCAGGCAGAGCTTGGCTTTTCACCCTGGATCTTAAAAATGGGGATTGGCATGTCAGAGTACATCTAAAGCACAGGGGACAGGTTGCTTTCACAGCAGGACAAGGCCTGCAGCAATTTAAAGTGATGGCTTTTGGCTCACCACGTTGGAGAGGTTAATGGAGAAGGCACTGGACAGCATATCTCAGCCCATGTGTTAAACCAACACGATGTCCTGGCGCATGCTAAAGATCTCTGAGCAGGAGCTGCTAAATGGGCTGTGGTAAGCCTGGAGCTGCAGAGCTCAGACTAGACCCAAAGAAATGTGAGTGGTTTTGAAAAGAGACAATTTACACAGGCCATGGTGAGGTGGAAGCTGTCACCACCTAAATGAGAAGAGAAACTGTCAGGACAGGCCAGCTACTCCTGGATGCAGAGTTTGGAAGGGCTTGGGCTGTGTTAGAAAAGGATTCTGTGCAAGTCTGTTGGTATTCCAAAGCACTGGTGGGAGCACAGAACTCCTCAGCAGCAAGCAGAATGAGATGCAGCACTCTGAGAGCCACAGGCCAGCTCAGCCTGGTTTAAAATGCTCTAGGGGCTGGACGACACTCTTAGGGCTTCTGCTTCACCCCACCTGAAAACACAAGGTCTTGACAAAGGGGAGACTTACCACAGAATTATGAAATGTCAGGGGTTGGAAGGGACCTCTGGAGATCATCCAGTCCAACCCCCCTGCTAAAGTAGGGGCACCGACAGCAGCTCACTCAGGATCACAATGTCCAGGTGGGTTTGGAATCTCTCCAGGGAAGGGCACTCCACCTCTCTGGGCAGCCTGCTCCAGCACCCTCACACCAAAGAAGTTTCTCTTCATGTTCAGATGGAACCTTCTGGTTTCCAGTTTGTGCCTGTTGTCCCTTGTTCTGTCTCTGGACACCACAGAAAAGAGCGTGGCCCCATCCCCATGACTCCTGCTGGGGCAAGGTGATGAGGCAGAAGATGTTGGTGAGCTCCAGCCTACATGTCTCCATAGGGAATGATGATTAGCTGCCACCCAACTACCTGGACAACAGCACTGCAAGATGGCCTGAGAGAGACAGATTTTTTTCAGCATCCCCTTGGACAAAAATCTGCTTGCACTTGTGATTTTGGAGACCCAGCCACCTTCCACCTCCGTTCCAATGCTCCAGATCCAGCCATTTTCCTGCTCCACCAACCCAAGGAGAAGCAGGAAATATCCATGTGCAAACCTGAGCCTTGCTATGACTTACTTACAGGGGGGTGAGTAGCCCTGTGACGTGCCTCAGTCTGCCAGGTGACAAATGCCCTTGGCTCCCATTTACCTGGAGATGTGCTGAGTGCCTTTCAGAAATCAAACCTCTTTATCCCAAGGTAAATGACGCATGTTTTGCTCTGCAATGTCTTTGCCTATTATCCACTGTGCCCATTACTGAATGCAGGTGTCACAGATGGTGCAACTCCATCCTCCTGAAGGGCTTTCGTCTTTCTTTCTTTCAGCCAGTAATATTTTCTCTCAATAGCAACCAGATCCCTGGGTTGAATTGACTCAGTTGTGTCAGGTCATTGCTGGAACTCCTCTGCCTACCAGCATAGATTTCTCTTCCAGCTTACTGTTGCCTCACAGAATGGTAGGGGGTTGGAAGGGACCTCTAGAGATCATCTAGTCCAACCTCCCTGCTAACGCAGGTTCACCCAGATCAGGTGGCACAGGAACACGTCCAGCTGAGGTTTGAACCTCTGCCATATGAAGAAAGGCTGAGGACTTGGGCTTTTTAGCCTAGAAAAGATAAGACTGAACGATGGCCTCACCAACGCTGATCAAGACTTAAAGGGTAGGTGCCAGAAGGATGGAATCAGGATTTTTCAGTGGGCTCGGTGACAGGACAAGGAGTAAGGGGCACAAACTTGAACATAGAAAGTTCCATCAAAACATGATGAGGGACTTCTTTACTTTGAGGGTGGTAGAGCACTGGACCAGGCTGCCCGGAGAGGTGGTGTCTCCTCCTCTGGAGGCCATCCTGTGGAACCTGCTCTAAGTGATCCTGCGCTGGTAGGGAGGCTGGACTCGATGATCTCCAGAGGTCTCTTCTAACACCTACCAATCTGTGATTCTGTGAAAGTCTCCAGAGAAGAAGACTTCACAACCTCTCTGGGTAGCCAGCTCCAGTGTTCTGTAACCCTAAATGTAATGAAGTTTCTCCGTATGTTCAGGTGGAACCTCCTGTGATCTAGTTTGTATCCACTGCCTCTCGCCCTATCACTGGCCAAAAATGAGAAGAGCCCAGACCCATCTTTCACACTTCAACAATTGACCAGCACTGAGAAGATCTCCTCTCAGTCTGCTCTTCTCCTGGCATTGATTCGCTAATATTTCATTAACACCTTCCCAATAAGTATTCTTTGTATAGCTCTGGGGGGGGTGGGGGAAGAGGGGGTAAGGGAATGACATAGTTTCTCTTGCTCTTTAGATTGTGGGAGGGAGGTGAAGTGCTGCTGAATTTATGCTGAGATTTAAAAGGATGCTTTCAATTTGCAGCTCACAAAGTACTTCCATTTTCCCCTCCTCCATTAACAATCTAGCAGCTCTGCAGAAGTGAAGGATTTGAAATTCTCTAAATATAGTGCTTCCAGCTCACCCAGCATGATCAGTTCTGACTGCTGGGTGGGTTTCCAATAGCTTGAGCTCTAGGTATCAAGTGATGACATGACAGCCTAAAACAAAAGCATGTGTCTGGCCCACCAGACTGCAAAGAAACAGTTGAAAATATCAACCAAGTCCAACCTAGAGGCTCAAAAAAACAACATGAATGAAAGAAAACCTGGTTTGTAAATCACTGCTTTAAGTCAGTCTCACAATTTGTAAGCAGGTGAGGATTAGCCATGTTCTTATCTATCACTCTTTATCATATCTCATTCTTACAGGATCCCAGCATGGTGAGGGTTGGAAGGGACCTCTGGTGATTATCCAGTCCAATCCACCTGGTAAAGCAGGGTCACCCACAGCAGCTTGCTCAGGGTTACAATGCCCAGGTGGGTTTGGAATCTCCACAGAGGAGACTCCACAACCTCTCTGGGCAGCCTGCTCCAGGGCTCCAGCACCCTCTCACCAAAGTTTCTGCTCATGTTTAGATGGAAAACACATTCAGAGTAGCTACAGCTCTGGTGCCTATTTACCTACGTGGTGCCACCATGTATGAAACGATGTGGGTAGGTTTGGAAACAAAGCTACAACACATTCCATTATTTCCCTCTTTATAGAGAGGTTCAAAACCACTTGGAAGGCAAACGAAATTGCAATTAAACCAGCATGCAAATAACAGTTGTGTTTGGTACCAAACCACTATTCAAAGGTCCTTTTTATATGCACAAGCATTTCCCCACACAACCAGCTAAAGGAAATCTAGAGCACAGGAGAGTTTTTGTAAGTCACATATTCATAAAACCTTTAGAACTCATCGAGATGTATCAGCCATAAATCACACAGTCAGAGAACTGTTTTGGTTGGAAAAGACCTTTAAGAGCATCAAGCACAACCATTCTCTAACTCTACCAAGTCAGCTGCTATACCACATCCTCCAGCACCACATCTCGGCCTCTTCAAAGCACTCCTTTCAGGTAGCTGTAGAGCCTTGGCAGCCTCTTTTCCAGACTAAAGCCCAGGTCCCTCAGCTGCCCCTCAACAGACCTGTCCTCCAGACCCTTCACCAGCTGCACTGCCCTTCCCTGGACCCACTCCAGCAACTCAATCACAGAATCACAGAATTAACCAGGTTAGAAAAGACCTCCAGGATCATCGAGCCCAACCTATCACCTAACCCTTCTAATCAACTAAACCATGACACTAAGTGTCTCATCCAGCCTCCTCTTAAACACCTCCAGAGATAGGGACTCCATCACCTCCCCAGGCAGCCCATTCCAATGCCAATCACTCTTGCAGGGAAGAATTTCTTCCTAATGTCCAGCCTAAACCTGCCCTGGCACAGTTTGAGACTGTGTCCTCTTGTTCTGTCTTACTGGGTGCCTGGGAGAAGAGACCAACCCCCACCTGGCTACAACCTCCTTTCAGGTAGTTGTAGACAGCAATGAGGTCTCCCCTGAGCCTCCTCTTCTCCAGGCTAAACACCCCCAGCTCCCTCAGCAGTTCCCCACAGGGCTGAGCTCCAGGCACCCTCACCAACCTTGGTGCCCTTCTCTGGACATGTTCAAGTACCTCAACGTCTCTCTTAAATCGAGGGGCCCAGAACTGGGCACAGCACTCAAGATGTGGCCTAACCAGCACTTCTAGCGAGTCAATGGCTTTCTTGTGGTGAGAAGATGATGGATGACAACAAAAATGCTCCAGAAGCAAGTTAAAACCTCTTAAAAATACAGCACTCAAATGGCTCAGTGGGTTTCAGTTTTTGTTTTTTTTAAATTGCATCTGGGCTGACAGCTTGAGCACTGCTGAGAGACAGAAATACCAACTCAGTCTTCTACCAGTTGCTGTAATGATCTTAATCAAAGAGTATTGTGACAAAAAAAGGACTCTGGTTAGCCTGCCTTGGGCCTATCTTTGTGTCCACATTGCAGAGGATGCAGTTGGAAGAGCGAACGTCTCTCCCTGCTCCATTCTCTAGGCAAAGGGGACGTGTGTGGTAGTCTCGAGACTCACCAAACTCCAGCTTATCTCTACATCTCAAAGCCAAGGGGAGGAACACTGCCTCTTGCTCTTTAAAATCAGGGAATCATTGAATCATTTGGGTTGGAAAAGACTTTTAAGGTCATTGAGTCCAATCTACCCCTTCACCAGAGTTCAGAAAAAGCCTCAAACAGCAAAGAAAGCAGGAGAGCTGCAGACCAGAAACGTTCCTGCTGAAAACCATTAATTCATAGAATCACAGAATGGTTTAGGTCACAAAAGACCTTTAAGATCATCAAGTCCAACCACTAATCCAGCACTCCAGGTCACCATTAAACCACATCCCTCAAAACCACATCTAAACAGCTCTGAAAGCCCTCCAGGGATGGGAATTCCACTACTGCCCTGGACAGCCTGTCCCAGGGCTTAACAACTCTCAGAGGAAGAAACTGTTCCTCATATCCAACCAAAATCTCCCCTGGTGGAACCCAAGGCCACTTCTTTCTTGCCTTGTTGCTTGTATCTTGGGAGAAGAGACCAACACCCATCTGGCTCCAATGTCCTTCCAGGGAGTTGTAGAGGGCAAGAAAGTCTCCTCTCAGCCAGCAAATAGGGTAAAGCCCTGGAACCCAGCTAAAACCTATTTGACAAACAGAAGAACCAACTCTTTGAAGTTGTTGATGGTACTTCACAACATTGGGCTTAAATGACCAGCCACTCATGATCAGGGGAGGTTTAAGTTGGATATGAGGAACAAATTCATTCTTGTAAGAGTAGTCAGGCATCAAAAGAGGCTGTCCAGGGAGGTGGTTTAGTGTCATGGTGGTGTTGGGCTGATGGTTGGACTCGATGATCTTAGAGGTGTTTTCCAACCTTAATAATTCTGTGACTCTATGACCACCTTCCCTCACTGGATCCCTGCTGCTGCATGTGGTATCCACAGCCCCTGGGCAGGATGCAGCCCTGCTATGCTCAGAGCCACACAGGCACAACTTATCCCCACTGTGACAAATTTTACAGTCTAATTTGTAGCAAAATGCAACAGGTGCTACAACACAGACGGGGGAATGTGAGGAGGAGGAGGAGAGTAACACCAACAGGAACAAGCGCCTGGATAGACAAGCCATGCCCAGGGAGATGCTCTATTTAAATACTATGCCAGTTAAAAGCGAAGCAAACAAGGCAATGAAACAAATGATGTGCTCATACCTCCCACCAGCTGAGAGATACCATGGCAGAAATAGGTCGTGCAAGTTCAGATAATGAAAGCAGCTCACAAAATACTATTTATGCCACAGAAAGGCCACGTGGCTCTCTCTGCTAGATGCAGGAGCAGGCAGGCTGCGTTGGTGAGCATGTTAGTAACGGCACCGGGAGGCTTTGCCTGTGTCAGGCAGGCTGCAGAGGAAGAGGTGGGTCTGCTAACAGAAAGTTGTGTCTCCTGTGGGTCACTGGTGCCAGGGGTGCAACACAAAATACTGGAACAGTGTTGGGAGCTTGGGAGGCATCTGCCTGTTTGGAATCTGATAGCCTCCTGGGAATCTGCACTGCCTGGGAAAAGCAGGAGAATGGATCTGAAGGTAGCAAAGGAGCTGACAGTTTGGAATCCTGGGTGGAGCCAGAGAAAAAAATCATAGAACCATAAAATCATTTTGGTTGGAAAATAGCTTTAGAATCATCGAGTCCAACCATTAGTTCAATACTACCAGATCACAACTAAACCATGTCCCTCAACACCACATCTACACATCTGTCAGCATTTACCCTTCTACTGACAAAACCTCCACACAGCAAGGAAAGCAGGAGAGCCTCAGGCTAGAAAAATGCTTGTTGAAAACCACTAATTCATGGAATCATGGAATTGTTCAGGTCAGAAAAGACCTCTAAAATCATCAGGTCCAAAGGAAGAGACATTTAAGATCAAGTCCGACAATTAACCCAGCGCTGCCACATCCCTCAGCACCACATACACACAGCTTTTAAAGTCCTCCAGGGATGGGGACTACACCATTGCCCTGTGCAGCCTGTTCCAGGGCTTGACAGCTCTTTTGGGGAAGAAATTGTTCCTCGTGTCCAACCTAAACTTCCCTTGGGGCAACTTGAGGCCATTTTTCCTTGTCCTATCACTTGAGAAGCTGCAGTCCACGCTTGCTTCTGGGCAGAGGGCAATTTGTCCTGAAAAGACTTGAACGATGCTGCTAATAATAACAACCTCAAAAAGCTTGAACTTATTTATACCAGGGAGAACTGAAAAACAAAGAGTTAGCATCTGTCACCAGCCCTTGCTTGCCAAGATGCAGCATCCAAAGTAATTCTTTGAGTCCAGATTGGCAATTCTGGGCAAGCCTGGCCAGAGTGGTGTGGGCATGTGATCTGCCTGTGTGCCACCAACCTGGACATAGTGCCTGTATTCCAAACACACTGGCAACTCCTCCACTGAAGGACACCCTCCAGCTTGACCTTGGGGTGACAGGGGTAAGGCTCCAAATCAATTCCCAGGAGGAGAGAGTGTGATCAGAATGATGGATGCCATGGCTGGAGGATGCAGTCTCCCTGTTAGCATCACACACCTCAACTCTGGCTACTTGGGGCTGGTTTCCTAAAATTAATTCCCATTGTGAAGGTTTTTCAGCTCCAAGAGGGCATTTCTAGTGTCCTGCTGAAGATTTCTACATTGAAAAGCAGAAAGAATTACAGGGATTCACCTCACTTCATGGCATCTCCAAGCAGAGATTAATTACTGTGGGTTTAGAACATAACAACAGTTCTGTAGCTGCTGTGCAGAGAAAGGAAGAAGATATGCTCCATGTGGAGCTAAAGGAGATGCTTAGAGACTGCAGTTATGTCCCTAAATCCATGTTACCTCTCCTCCCTAACATGATCATGCCCCACTCCCTGTAATTTCCTAATCTGCAATCCAGTCTTCATAGGTGACTCTGAATCCATTGCAGTCACCAAGGATGCAATGAAAGGAGACCTTCTGTGCTGTTACTGAAATAACTGTGATGCTATCATTGTCTTAGAGACTATGGGACCTTTAAAGCTCATCTAGTCCAACCTCCCTGCAGTCAGCAGGGACAGCTGCAGCTAGAGCACATTGCTCAGAGCTATCAACAACCTGACCTGCAATGGTTTCAGGGATGGGGCACCTACCACCTCTCTGGGAAACCTGGGACAGGGTCTCACCACTATCAGCGTCAAAAATCTCTTCCCTCTCCAGTCTGAATATTCCTCTTTTAGTTCAAACCACCACCCCTTGTCCTGTCACAACAGGCCCTGATCAACAGTCCCAGGTCTCTCAGCCTTTCCTAGCAGGACAGTTGTTGACCACATCCAGCAAAATTCTAGTAGTAATCACTCCCCATCAGCAGTGAAACAAGAATTGCATTTTAACTCCCTTTTGTTTAACCAGTGTGATGCCATCATGCATGATTTGAGCACTGATGGTAAGAGCTGATGAAATTCTCTCTTTCTACCATTTTTCCCCCTCCCATCACCAGGTGACAAGGTTACTACTGGGAGGAACTGCTATGGATGAAGATGCCTGATGCAGGTGAAAGTCCAGTGATGAACAATCATCAGCTGCCAAACAGTTTACTCACTGAGCCCTTGACACCAGCTAGGCATCACCCAAGGCAGCAACAAAGTCTGGTGAGATCTGTCAACACGGAAAAGAGTGGTAAAAATAGCAACAAAAATGAAACTGCTGCCTCAAAACCTCTTTGACCAGGAAGGGAGGGATGGATGTAAAAGCAAGCTGGTGAAGATGGCTGCAGCATCAGACTTGGTAGAGTCAGATAGTGGCTGGACTGTGACTCCACGTGTCAGGGGCTTGGTGGCTGGGAGTGGTCCGGCAGCAAAGATGATTCAGCAGCGATGATGGATTCAGCGGCAATGGGTCCAGTAGCGGTGATGAGTCCAGTAGCGGTGATGAGGGTCTAGAAGTGATGCGGCCAGAAGCAATGATGGGTCCAATAATGATGAAGGTCTGGCAGTGGTGGGTCCAGCAGCATTGGATACAGCATTGATGAGGCCAGCAGCAATAGTAGGCCCAGCAGCAGCAACAGGCCCAGAAGCAATGCTGAGTCCAGCAGCAACAGGTCCAGCAGCAATGGATCCAGCAGCGATGACAGGTCCGGCAGCAATGGATCCAGCAACAATCAATCCAGCAGTGATGGATCCAGCAGTAATGATGGGTCCAGCACACCCAGGGCCTGTCCCTGCCACAGAACTGCAGCCAGGATCCAAACCCATCCCTCATTTGTAGTGCTGCCAGCTTCCAGTATCTCTGCTGATAGTGGACTCACTGAGCTCTTGCTGCTAAAAAGGTCTTTTTGAAAGTCTCTGAGCATCTTACATAAGATTGGTACAAACTGCTCCCAAAAAAGCAAGCAAGTAATTACACGACTGCCTAGTAAGCTTTGATTCTGAGCTGTTTGGGAACAATCCTAGGATTTTTTTGTTAGGCTTATGAGGGTAATGCAGAGAACAGCAAAGGTTTGGAGGTGAGGTGGTGTGACTTTCAAACTTCTATGTAAAAAGCAGGTTTCCTTAGAATTTCACAGCCTAGCAGGCACAACTAGAGAGAAGCAGTAGACATTTCTGCCCTTTCCTAGTAGCTTATGTATTATTCCTTAAAAAAATAATAAAAAGAGAAAAAGAAAAGAAAGAAAAACTTTCAGAGAAATATGGTGCTTTTATTCCCTTGTGTTGTTTAAATCTTTTTTTCATGGCACCACACAATGAGCTTTCTTTAGGAAATTGAACAGTAGCTTTTCCTTAGACCACAGTAAAGCAGTTACAGCTTCAGTGCCTTGAGAAGGTGGTGGATAAAATAAAGAAAAGGAGAAAAAAAGAAGAAATCAAGAGAAGAGAGAATGAATGAGGGTACAATAGGGAATTGAATCACTGAGAGAAGTGGAAAGGGGAAAAAAAAAAAAGAAGGGAAAGGCATCAAGTGGAGGTATAATTTCAAAGCACCAGCACACTTCTGGCAGTGGGGAAGAAAAGGAATTGTAGATGATACAGGAGTGCAACAAAGAATCCCTTCAACAAGTTGCCTTTTATCCCAACTTTGCTGCTCTACAGCCACACTGCAACGAGGAGAAACCTCCTGGTATCAACAGCAAGTTTATCAAGATAAACGGGCTCTGAAGACAGTGGAAATCTGCTGGTAGCTCCTTCGTGTTTTGCTGCTCAGGCTGCAGTAGATTCACTGCAAATGGCATAAACAGGATGTTGGGAACAAATATGCCTTGCACCTAGATGGGTCAGCTCAGCAATATTCTGGGGTGCAGCCCCAGTGTGCATCTACTGCTCACATGGAGCTGGCAACATCCAGCCAAGGCTCTGCTGCTGGGAGAGCACACAGCTCATCACCTAGTTTGTGTCTCAGGTCACCCCAGGATCCCAGCTCCCAGACTGCCATCCCAATAAGCAAAGCTGATGGACTTGATGATCTTAGAGAAAATCTTAGAGGCCTTACAACCAAAACAGTTCTATGATTCTACAACTGCTCTTCAGAATAGCTCCTTACAAAACACAACAACATCTGTCTTCACAGCAGGGATTAAAGTCTGCCTATACAACATGCAATGATGCTCTTAGCTTATGGTAACAAGTGGTGCCCCTCAGGGGTCCAAACTAGGACCAGTCGTGCTCAGTGACATACACAGTGGGATTGAAGGCACCTCACCAAGTTTGTAGGTCCTTCACAGAAAGAGTCATCGCCTGCTGAAATGGGCTGCCTGAGGAGGTGGTGGAGTCATCATCCCTGGAGGTGTTTAAAAGGAGGCTTCATGAGGCACTTAGTGCCATGGTTTAGTTAATTAGATGGGTTAGGTGATAGGTTTGAGTCAAGGATCTCAGAGGTCTTTTCCAACCTGATTAATTCTGTGATACCAGACTGAGTGCTGCATTTGACAAACTCAGTGATTGAGATTTCATAGAATCAACCAGGTTGGAAGAGACCTCCAAGCTCAGCCAGTCCAACCTATCCCCCAGCCCTACCCAGTCAACTAGACAATGGCACTAAATGCCTCATCCAGTCTTTTCTTGAACACCTCCAGGGATGGTGCCTCCATCACCTCCCTGGGCAGCCCATTCCAATGCAAATCACTCTCTCTGTGTAGAACTTCCTCCTAACATCCAGCCTATACTTCCCCTGGCACAACTTGAGACTGTGTCCCCTTGTTCTATTGGTGGTTGCCTGGGAAAAGAGGCCACCCCCCACCTGGCTACAACTTCCCTTAGAGGGACCCAGATAAGCTGAAGAAGTGGTTCTGTATGAACCTCACACGCCTCAGCAAGGCCAAACACAATGTCCTGTACCTGGGTTAGGATAATTCCTGGGATCCAATACAGACTGGGGAGTGAAGGGATGGGGAGCTGGGAAGGACTTCAAAGAAGAAATTTTTGATGCTGAAGGTGGTGAAATACTGCCCCAGGTTGCCCAGAGGGGTGGTAGGTGGAACCATTCCAGGTCAGATTGTCTGTGGCTCTGAGCAACCTGCTCTAGTTGCAGATGTCCCTGCTGACTGCAGGGTGGCTGGACTAGATGAGCTTCAAAGATCATTTCTCACCCAAACCAGCCTGTGATTCTATTATAAAATATTGCCTGCATACAGGTGACTGTGCACCACATCATGTCTTTTGGCCCAAAAGACTAATGACTAATAAAGGGACCTTTTGCCACTCCATGCTGGAACTGAAGGTCTGAGGTGTAAGACCTGTGGGAACCAGAGAAACCTTTACAAAGCACCTGCTCCAGTAAAACAGCAGCTTTGCCCTGGCAAAGCCTAAATGATGAATGAGTTTGGAGCTCAGGAATGAAATGCTGTCCACTAACTCTTTCTGATCATTCCCTGGCCAAGGTGGTTGTGCTGCTGTATGCAAGGGCTTCTCCTTCCTCCTCTCATAGGCTTCTTCACCCTCCTCCCTGGCCTCACCCCTCTGGCTGCATCCCAGAGAGTGGCTGCTGGTTTAAATGCAAATAGTGCACATGCAGGCACAGGATCTTTCTCTTTTTTTTGAATTCTGAAAGCTGAGACTTCTAAGTTTATCTCAGAAGGACACTGGAAAGATGAATAGAGAGAAATTATGCAGAGAAAGAGAAAATATTCAAAGAGTAGAATTATGTATGCATAATTGCCTGGCTCCCTGGGGTGCATGGGCGAGTACACCAAGTCACTTTGTGAAATCATTCCCCACAACTCCTGTAGCCTAATTACAGTGCTGTAAGTGGGGAGAAGCTAATTTTTAAACAGTCCTGATGGGGTAACTGGAAGAACTGAGGATGCTGTTAACCCCTTGCCTACTGCAGTTCTAACGAGGAAAACACAGAAGAAAGACATGAAATAGCAGCAAACCCAATGCATCATCCTCTGGTTGGTGTAAGAGTGCCCAGTAAGAAAATCATAGAATCATGGAATAGTTTGAGTTGGAAGAGACCTTAAAGATCATTTAGTTTCAAACCACCCTCGACTAGATCAGGCTGCTTAAGGTCCCATCCAACCTGGCCTCCAGGGGGGAGCATCCACAACTGCTCTGGGCAACCTGTTCCAGTGTCTCACCACCCTCACTGCAAAGAATTTCTTCCTAATATTCAGTCTCAGTTTCCCCTCTTTCAGCTTAAAGCCGTTGCCCCTGATCCTATCACAACAAGCCCTTGTCAAAAGTCCCTCCCCAGCTTTCTTGTAGGCCCCTTCAGGTGCTGGAGCATGCACAAGCCTTCAAGCTACAGGAGAAAAAGGGCAGACCTGAAGAAACAGGCCAGAATGAAAATAACATCAGTAAACATAACCTCTGCCCAGACTTCAGAGTAGTCTGGAGTCAGCATTATGGTGCTTCTGTGTCTCTTTGTTTGGTACAGCAGGTTCTGAGAACGATAGAACTGTTTGGGTAGGAAAGGGCCTTGAAAGGTCATCTAGTCCAACTCGCCTGCAGTGAGACCCCACAGGGCTGCTCTCAATCACATCCCCCCCCCCCCCCCGCCTGTTCTGACACCAGGGACTGCTCCAACCCAGACACAGGACCTTACAGGTGGCCTCATTGAAACTCGTGAAGTTCACACAGGTCCAACTTCTCCAGCTTGTCCAGATGCCTCTGGATGGATTCTATCACTCAGGTATGTCAACCACACCACTCAGATCTGTGCCATCTGCATGTTCTGATCCAAAGCTGTATAAACCCTAAGTAAGCCTGTATAGGGACCACTTTATCCACCCAGAAATTGCAGCCACAGCTGTGTGGGACCTTGGCACATCAGTGCCCCAGGGCAGCAGAAAGAGCTCCATTTGGTACTTGCTGAACTAGTCATCTGGTTCACCTCAGACATACCTGGTTCCAGTGAGGATCTGCTAATGCTAATGCCTCATCACACCCACATAGGTCACAGATACTGACAAAAGAACAAGTGAGAAGATCTCTTTGATCCATCACCTATGCTCCAGTCCAACTTCTTTGGCAGGAAAAATAAAGGCAAGCCAACCCTGCCTTCAACCTGTGCTCTTTGCTGTCCTTCAATCCCAGTCAACACAGAAATGATCCATCAGCCCTCTCTATCACGGAATCACAGAATGCATTGGGTTGGAGATGACCCTTGAAGACCATCTTGTCTGACCCTTCTGCAGTGAACAGGGACATCTCCAACTTCACCAGGTTGCTCAGGGCCTCATCAAGTTTGACCTCGAATGTCTCCAGGGGTGGGGCCTCAACCATATCTTTGGGCAACTGTTGCAGTATCTCACCACTCTCATTGCTATGAATCATTGCAAACTCACCAGGCTCCACAAGCTTAAGCTATCTAAAACCACACTTGCAAGTCCCTACACTCAGGTATTTTGACTAAAGCTGTCACTAGTATTTTGACCAAATTCCCTTTCAATTTCTCAGCCTGGTAACATTTGTTCGCATTTACTATGAACCCCCTAAAACATTCCAATTAGCTTTGTTTTTCCTTGCTGGAACAGTTACAAGCACATACTATTTAAAAAGAAAAAGGATAAACCACTCCATTTACCCATCTCAGGCACACAAGGAATTATTTATTCCCTCTACGTGTGGCCATTCCAGCCCACTCCATACAGCACCTGGATGGACTCCAACATCTGGCAGCAAAAGAGAAAAAGCAAAGGCTTTTACTCCAGATCCCATCATTTTCAACCCTTTTGGGTATTTGGGTCTTTGCATTTCTATCAGGTTTTTTTTCTACTATGTTCATTCAGAGGGAGCTTCCCATGGTTGCTCTCCCAGCAGAAGCCACCCATGGAGATAGATCTCCTTTGGCATGTGCAAAGGTATGACCATATTTGTGGTTCTCCTCTCTGAGAAAAGCGACCTTCAGAACTTTATGGATATCACAGAATAGAAGAATAGAGTCATTAAGGTTGGAAAAGACTTCTAAGACTGTCAAGTTCAACCACTAACACAACACCATCATGGTCAGTAAACTGAGTCCAGAAGTGCCATGTGAACAGGAGTGCAATCAGGAGCTAGACTGGTAGAATCAGGCTCCACCATCCCTCAAACAGTCCCATCAGCCATGCAGAACTCAGGACAGAGAAAGCCAGCTTCCCAAAGAGGGTAACTCAGATGCTGGGGATAAGGCAGGGAGGTTGGACTCGATGATCTCTGGAGGTCCCTTCCAACCTCTAAAGTTCTGTGACTCTGTGATCTCCAGGGATGGTGACTCCACCATCTCCCTTGGGCAGCCTGGTCCAACGCTTGACTGCCCTTTCAGTACAGAAACTCTTCCTAATATCCAAGTAAGAAATCCACAGCATTTCAGACCAGAAGAATAACTCCTACAAGAACACAACTGAACCTTACTCATTGCCTCTTTGTTGAGACCAATTATTTGTTCAGAGGAGAATTTCCACAGACATGCATTGATCTCAGCACATGAAGAACTCTCGGTGCAGTCTTACAAGTGATGATCTCTCTGCCAAGCCCATAATAATATCTAACCCTTACGTTCTGAAAACTAAATATTCAGGTTAAATTGAGAGACACAATTTTACTCCTTAATCTTCTCACATTGTCTCAAGCTCATTCAAATTACAGCCACTTGAACTGTGATCTGTGCTCCCCTGTGCTTGACGAACTAATTAGACCAAGGACAGCCAAATTTCTCAACTCCCTGAATACTACAATCTTTGTCTGGCCAAGAGTCACAGGACACAAGCACCACATAGCATGCAAAGGGGAAGGAGAGGAATGAAGAGCAGGAGCAGGACTCAGGAGGGTGGCTTAGCCCCAGGGGCATCCCAATGCCCACTTCCATCAGCTGTATGTCAGGGTGAACAACCATGATGGGCTGAGATTCAGAAAATCAGTCCAGACTGGAAGAGATAATTTGTCTCCTGCATATTTTCTCCATTTGCTGAACAGAAATGTCCTGTGTAGTCTGAAGAGAACATGCCATTTGCAGATCCTCACTGGCCATGTGAAGGACTGTGTGAAAAGTCTGTGGTGACAGGACAAGGGGTAATGTTTTCTAACTAGAGCAGAGTAGATTTAGGTTGGACAGGAAGAAGTTCTTTTCTATGAGGGTGGCTAAGACACTGGAACAGGTTGGCCAGAGGAGGTGTGGATGCCTCATCCCATGAACTGTTTAAAACCAGACTGGATGAGGCTTTGAGCAACCTGGTTCAGTGGGAGGTGCCCCTGCCCATGGCAGCGAGGGTTGGAACTACATTATTTTTATGGTCCCTCTCTCTGATTCTGTGACCAGATCTGCAACAAAGCCATTCTTGGGGGAGTAAGAGATGATAGTAATGGTCAGGGACTCCTTTATGTGGACCAAAAGACACAGACCCATCTTTCACTCTTTCAGAAGGCGGCCACAAGCACCAAAGAAGCAGAATTTTCTTATGGTCCCAAAGACCTGGACTGCAACCTTCTCTCTTCTCTCTAGGCCAAAGATCATTTCACCTCTCAGGGGAAAATGAGTAAGCTCTAACAGGGAAACTGATGGAGAGCCTCAAAACCTTGATTTCAGGGCACTTTCCCCACAAGAGGAGATTCTGGTTTATAATCTTATTCTGGGTGATGGTGGGATTCCAGCTCCCTCCTGTTGATGCTGTTCTTGTTGAGGTTAACAAGGAGTGCTCAGTTTGCCTGAGTTACCCTCAGGCACGTGGGTTTCAGCTTGTATCTCCTATCATTCCCCGCCGTGTGCTCTCCACAAAGGGAGGATGACACAACCACAGGAAACTAAGCAGATTGGAGATGGCATCTAGCTGTGGCACATCAGGTCAGCACTGAACTACAACTGCACTGTATTGTCTATGCAAATCTGCTTCTTTTGAGAGGAGAGAGGGAAGAAAATTCCTGAGGTAATAACATTTTACAACCAGCTGCAAAGAAAGGGGCGGAGGATGAGAAGTGGGGCTGGGACCACAACATGATGTGAGGAGCACCTCACTTCTAGCTCAAATGTGGACTCAGATCAGTGGTGAACTAAGAGTTTCCTTGTAGATGATTTATTGCTGAGCCTGTTTTTGAGCCTGATGGCCTCCTGCTTGACAGTACAGCAGAAACTACAACAGTCTGCACTTAAAGGTGGTCACAGAATCATAGAACCAATTAGTTGGAAGACACCTTTAAGATCAAGTCCAATCATTAACCCAGCACTGCCAAGTAACCACTAAACCAGGTCCTTCAGCACCACATTTACAGAGTTTTGAAACCCCTCTAGGGATGGGGATTCCACCACTGCCCTTGACAGGCTGGTCCAGGGGCTGGACAACCCTTTTGTCGAACAAATTGTTCCTTGTGTCCAACCTAAACCTCCCCTGGTGCAACCTGCGGCCATTTCCTCTTGTTCTGTTACTTGCTACCAACTGCAACCTGCTTCCAGCCTCCTTTTAGAGAATTGTAGAGTGGGAGAAGATCTCCCCTCAGCCTCCTCTTCACCAGACCTGCTCTCCAGACCCTTCAGCAGCTTCATTGCCTTTTTCTGGATACACTCCAGCACCTCAATGTCCTTCTTGGAGTGAGTGGCCCAAAACTGAACCCAGTATTGGAGGTGAAGCCTCACCAGTGCCAAACACAGGGGGAAGCATCCCCTGCCTTGGGCCTCCTGGGCACAGTTTTTGATCTGGGCCAGGATGCTGATGGCCTTCTTGGCAACCAGGTCCTGTCTGAAGAAAAATTTGCAAATGAATTTGTGTCACCTGAATGTCAAATGTCCAGAGGTGGTCCCAAAGAACAATCAGGTACAGACGTCAGGATGACGCAAATCTAAATTCGGTGTGATGCAGCATTAGTGAAGGGGGAGGTCAGAGCAGGCAGAAAGGCCACAAGGGTGAGGTCACATCATAACTCAATAACGTTTCATAATGCCAGATAGGTCTACTGCCCTTTTATGCCACTACTTCTTGCAGGCAAGATGTTAGAGAAGATTTTAAGGAGGATCTGCAGGCACAGAAGACATCTCTGTAGAAGCCTGTTTAAACCACCTTCAGTCTAGCAGAAGAGCAGGACTGCAAGTGTTGGAAAGACAAAACAGGTGGGACAGAGGTTGAAGCTGTAGGACCAAGGACCAGTAGAGAAGGGAAAGAAGGAGGAATCCTAGAAGAAGACTGAAATCAGGCAGATTTCCAGAAGGATTTGCAAACTGGCTAAGAGGGTGTCAGGGGACTGAGGATGAATCCATTCTAGTTGTCTAACCAGGTCCTTTGGCCTGCCCCAGACACAGATCATTGTGTTTACAGCCTCAAGTTGTGCCAAGGGAGGCTCAGGTTGGATATCTGGAAAAAAATTCTTCACAAAAAGGCTTTTGAGGCACTGGAAGAGGCTGCTTGGGGCAGGGGGGTGCATTCACCACCACTGGCAGTATTTGGAAGATGTGGACGTGGTGCTGAGCAGTGTGGTTTAGTGGCAGCAGATCAGCAGTAGTGGTGAGATTGTGAGCTCTAGGCAAACGGTGGGATTGATGATCTCAAAGGTCTCTTCCAACCTCAACAGTTCTATGACTCTAACTGGGTCACTCCACAGTGGGGATGTTCCGAGATAGTTCATACTTCACAAAGTAAGATCCAACTAAGTCCTACTCCAGTCAGTCTCTTGGCAACACCAAAGAATAGACCTAGAAGAACAGAGTGTGTGTGTCACTCTTCCACCCTTAGAGATTCAATTCAGGGTGGATGATCTGATGACAAGATTGCTGGATCCTGATATAGCAGCACTCGAGATAAATGTTGCTTCAGAAGGGCTCTTGTGTGAGTATTTGGAGTGGAGAGGAGTTTGGGAGGCACAGATGATGAATGAGAAACAAAGGAACATCACCAGCTGTTGGAAGCCCTGTACCACCTTTTGTACAAACACACCTTTCTTGGGGTGACACTAAAAGCTACTTGCTACATTATTTCCTATTACCAAACCTTCCCACAGCCCTTGCAAATGCTTTTGGGTATCCTTTTGGAAAGCAGCTCCAGATATGTATGATTTAAAGAGAGTTCTTGTGGCATTTGCTCAAGCATGCAGCCAGGCAGCCCTAGAGAAGATGCATCCACAGCAGCTTTGGTATCAATGCCCACACAGGCGAGTACATCTCCTTCAGCTTCATGTAAAGGAACACTCCAAGCCTCAGGTTCTTTGGAGGAGCACAGTCTGAAATCCTAGGCATCACCAACCTCACACTGCTGTGGACCTGCCGGTACCCTGGGATGTTAAAGTGGTTAAACACCTCCAAGAAGAACACAATAGACTACCTCTCAAGAATGCCTCTAGCTAGGTCACAACCACATCAACAGACAAACAATAATCCTGACGCCTCTCCAGGCAAACTGTCAGCAAGCATGGAGGCTCACGACAGCTTGCATCACACCCCAGTTTCCAAAAAGCCAAGAGCTAGTGAGGAGCTGAGGTTCACCAAAGTATTTCTGAAGCATGATACACAACCTAGGACACAGATCCACAGACAACACAGACATCTCTTATGATGAAAAGCTGAGAGATCTGGGCCTCTTTAGTCTGGAAATGACAAGACAGAGAGGATATCTTATTAATGGTTATAAACATCTGAAGGGTGGGTCTCCAGAAGAAGGTGCTGCTCTCTTTCCTGTGATAAGACAAGGGGCAATGGATACAAACTGGAACACAGGAAGTTCCACATTAACATGAGGTAAAGCTTCCTTACTGTGTGGGTGATGAAGCCCTGGAGCAGGCTGCCTAGAGAGGTTGCTGGGTTTCCTTCAGACTTTAAAGACCCATCTGGACACATTCCCATGTGACCTTCTCCAGGTGAACCTGCCTTGGCAGGGGGGAGTTGGACTTGATGATCTCCAGAGGTCCCTTCCAACCCCTACCATTCTATGATTTCATGAGCAGCTTCTGCAGGGATGTGACTCCCATCATCACACTGGTTTTCATTTCTGCATTCACTTTTATCAAAAAAAGAAAAAAAGGAAAAGAAAAAAAAGAAAATAATTGAGAATCTTCCTCTATTCTTTGGCTGAGTAAGATGAGGTAAAAGCTCCCAGCTCTGGCTGCAGCAGTGGTCAGCATCAAGGTGGGGTGGGAGTGTTGCTGAAATGCCATTTAAACAATTCCATCTGAAAGCAACCTGCACACAGCAGCAGCCCGGGCTGTAGCACACAGCCAGCAGCTGGATCGATGGTGGGGCAGAGGTGGGTGCATGAGAGCAGGAGCAGCAGGCTCTGGTGTTGAGGCTAATAGCTCTGGAGCAATTTATTCAGGGAGAAATCCTGCACGGAGCCAGGCAGGGGGCTGAGCAGAAAGCAGGCAGAGAGGACAGGAGTGAGAAGGTGCCCAACTCGAAAACAGTGGAGAGCAGAGGGGATCAATACCAAACACTCCAGGAAAAGCAGGAAACTCTTCTTCCCTCACCAAAAATAAATAAATGACAATTAATGGATCCAATCAAACCATCTGCCAAAAAATAATGTTGTTGAAGAAGCATCAAGCAAAAAAATCCACCAACAGCAAGCCGAAAGCTTCAGCACTGTCACAGCATCACTCCTGGTACAGTCACAGAATCATAGAATCAGCCAGGCTGGAAGAGACCTCCAAGCTCATCCAGTCCAACCTAGCACCCAGCCCTATCCAGTCAACCAGACCATGGCACTAAGTGCCTCACCCAGGCTTCTCTTGAACACCTCCAGGGATGGCAACTCCACCACCTCCCTGGGCAGCCCATTCCAATGCCAATCACACTCTCTGCCAACAACTTCCTCCTAACATCCAGCCTAGACCTTCCCTGGCACCACTTGAGACTGTGTCCCCTTGTTCTATTGCTTATTTCCCGGGAGAAGAGACCAACCTCCACCTGGCTACAGCCTCTCTTGAGGTAGTTGAGACAGCAATGAGGTCACCCCTGAGCCTCCTCCAGGCTAAACAACCCCAGCTCCCTCAGCCTCTCCTCATAGGGTTTGTGTTCCAGGACTTTCATCAGCTTTGTTACCCTTCTCTGGTCACATTCCTGCCTTCCAAGCTACACCCTTTGGGATTCAGAGCCCTGCCATCTTCTCCCAAAACAAAATTCTGTTGCAGTGGGGACAGGCTCCTCATTTTCTGTCCCAATGACAAGCAAGACTCCAAGGAAGAACTTCTTTGCTGGGAGGATGAAGGAGCCCTGGAGTAGCCTGTCCAGAGAGGTTGTGGAATCTCTCTGGAGAGATTCCAAACCCAGTTGGACATTGTGACCTTGGGCAAGCTGCTGTGGGTGACCCTGCTTTAGCAGGGCAGTTGGACTGGATGACCTCCAGAGATTCCTTCCAACCCACCATGCTGGGATTCTGTGAGAAGCAAAAGCCCATGGAATAATTTTCATCCCCTTCCCCAGCTTGTTCCTACATCACTTCTACAGCAGCAAAGCTTTACCTGAAGACCTTCCACGACATCTCCTCTCCCCAGTGGCCTTCATCCATACCTTGGATGAATATTTCAGGAACGGACAGGGAGAGCTAATTTAGGGATAGAACAAAGGGAGATGGCTTTCTGGAACATGGTTTGGATAAACAAGGATGAGCTCCACGTTTGAGTGTTACGTGTGTCCTGTGGCACAAGCTCAAGAGCTCAGGATCTCCTCACAGACAAAATTTACTGGGAGTTGCTCCTGTTGGTGTTTGCAGCCCAAGGATAATGCGATGCTCTTTCCACATCACACTGTCTCCGTGCCCAAGCACATATGGTCTGGCTAACTAAGAAGCTTTGGAAAGGCTGTCAACAAGACTAGAGGAAGGTGTGTGTCTGTGAAGAAACATATGCATGCCCCAGCGCCGAGCAGTGAGCCACAGAAAGGATGCTCCTGCCCAGAATCCCACCAAACCTCTCCGAGGTCCAGCACAAACATGGTGTGGGACCAGCAGCATTACTGCTGCCACTTTCACAAACCCTTCCCCTCACTTCCCTTATGCTGCACGTTTAAAAATCCATCAGGCTGCTTCCAAGGACCCTCTTGCCAGGGCATCTAAAGATGATGGTCCCTCTAAATTCAGCCGGCACAGGCTTTCACAGCACGGATGCTCCAGCCCTCGTTTGTATATCCCAAACATGGTTTATGTTCATCTAGGAAAATATTCCCCCTTGGTACTAAAAGCAATGGAATAATCTACTATTTCAACTCATATCCCTTAAGAGAATTCTGCAGTTTGAAATTTGAAAAAAATGTTTAAAAAAACCCACCACCAAAAAAAGAAAAACCCTGGTTGAATTTGATTAAACCTTTGGAATCTCTCCAGTATTTCCAGTTATTCCATCTGTAGAAACACTCTACTGGCACTTGGCACATTTATAGCATTAACTGCCTTCTAAATCAGCAGCAGTTCTGCCTAACAATTTGGCATTTGCACACTGCCTTGTAAATTACCCACCTTACATCCCCTGGTACCAGGACCATCCCCATTACTATCTTGTAGAAATTCTTTGGGAAGAAAATATCTTCTTATGGGCTTGCCTCATGACACACACAAAAAAAAAGAGGAGGGGAAATGGCACAGTATTAACATCGTGGCTCATGGTGTTACTATGGCAGTAAAATGAAACCCAGCACAACCAGCTGGTTGCTATACTGCTATTAGAGCCTCTTCTCTGCTTCTGACCTTTCTAGAACTCTCCAAAAGGCATTAATCTGCTCCCCAAATCCATCTAGGATCTACAGTGCAACGCAAGTTGAAGGTATTGGAGAAGCCTTCCTCCCAGCATAGGGAACAATGAGGATGCCGCCAGCAAGGATTTGCTGGGGTTTGTGTGCTACTGCAGGGTGAAGTCAGGTCCCAGGCTGGGGACGGCTGCAGCTCCACATGGAGCCACAGAGCAGCAGGAAACCACTCAGCAATATCAGCAGCATTTGTGCATTTCTGGGTTGAAAACAAAGAGCGGAGAAGGTCGGCGTTATTACCTCGCCGCTTTTGAGTCGACGCTCCTCTTTTGTCTCGCCCAAATTGTTGGCAGGTAAAAAACTCCCCTTCCCAAATGGCTTCAAGCTACTTTGAATCCCCTTGCTCATGTTTATCCACACCTGACCCATTCTTCTTACACCTCCCCATCGAGAAAGTGGAGGAAAAGCAACAAATTAAGAGCCCAGCTTGTGCCCTCCTGCAGAACAATCTTCTCCTTGCCTGCAGCTCAGACCTCGTTTTCCACTCCAGAGCTGTGCTCTGCTTACCTGGTCTTTCCTGCCATGGATTTGGTCTACAGACTGTAGGTGAGAAGGAAAAAAAGAGGAGAAAAACCAAACCAAATGGACAAATCCAAGAGAAAAACATCCAGTTACCTCTGCTTACCTTGCCTTTTGGTTGTGATAGGACAGCAGGAAATGCCTGCAAGTTGCATCAGGGGAGGTTTAGGTTGGAGACAGGAAAGCACAGCCATGCATTGGAACAGGCTGCCCAGGGAGGTGGTGCACTCACCATCCCTGCAGGTGTTCAACAAATGTGCAGACATGGAAATTCTGGACATGCCTCAGTGGGCTTGGTGATACTGGGTTGATGGTTGGACTCAATGATCTTAGAGGTCTTTTCCAACCTTAATGTCTATATGATTCTATGCTTCTAAAATATGCCTTATGGACATATCATGACCCCGCAGCATTAGAAACCCGGGTGACCTGTGGACTTCGAGATGGTCACTGTGCTGCCTGCTGTGACCACTTGGAATCTGACAGCAAGACACAGCTCAGAGCATTGTGCTTAAAAAGGGTTAGCTGTGACTCTCAGGGAAGAAAAGGAATTTCCTAGTTCTTGTTCTGCAAGTGGAGAGCCAACAGACAGAACTGAACTGTTCCAATTCTGACCCATGGCAAGAAGCAGTGTCGGGATGCAGAGGGTGTTCCCATGGAGGTATGAGCCTGTCTCCGGGGGAAACAAGGCTTGCTGGTGGTGTACATGGTGTCACCTGCAGTGTGACTGTGAAAAGCAGGTACCTACCCTTCACACCAAATGATGCTCTTGTCTACAGAGATCAGCAACATGCCTCAGTGCCAGGGTGACTCTAGTGCCTTCAGCTTGGGCCCTGGGTGAGGTGCAGGGGCTCTGTGATGCCCCAAAACAGAGAGGCTGAAGAAGACAAAAGGGCCATTGCTGTGAGACTTAGAAGGAAAAAACTCCCACAGACAGAGCTGTGAGAGCATGGTGGCCAGCAGCATTTCCATCTACACTTGATGGAAATGTCTGCTCCCTCACACACACAAAACCAAAAAGGAACTGAGAGAGAGCTCTCCCCGCAGCCAGCCATGCATACCTGATGACTGCCTTCTCCACACGAGAGCAAAAGGGCAAATGAATCATGTTACACCCCATGAATAAAACCAGGCTTAATGCCACAGCCACTTCATGATTTCATTGTCACTGCTCCAGACAGTTTGGCCTTGTTTGCAGAGGTGCTCAGCACCCTGAGTCCCACTTCAGCTAAGGGGAGGACAGAGGGCACTTTGAACCCCCAGGGTTCTCTCCCAAGCCCTGTACGTGCATGGCAAATTGTCCCAGCCGGCAGGGAGGCTTCTCTGGGGGTTGTGAAATGAAAAGCTGAGAGCAAGGATGCACCTGGGCCAAAGACCTAGGATCTCAACCTGCTGCACCCATTCCCATCCTCTGGAAAGATGGGATTAAGGTTTGCAGCTCCATTTAAACTGTGCTTTTATCGTGAAGAGGAACCAAGTCCATGATGGTGCTGCTCAGGTAGCCCAGACACCTTGGAGATGTTTGCCATCAGCACCAGGAGGCAACCACAGCCATTTGCCTGACCCAACCCTATATGCCCTCTATGCACAAGCCATGGAATCATAGTATCCTTTCAGTGGGAAAAGAAGTTCAAGATCAAGACCAACTATTAAAGCAGCATTGCCAGCAAGCTAAAGTAGATTGTGGTACAAGCCACCCAAACCAGAGATAATGACACCTCCATATTACCCCCTTGGGAAGGTGCTCACAGAGAAGGTATGGAGAAGCACATGGAGGAGGGACAGCAGAACAAACCCAAACCTCAATGTCGTTACATTATTGGAAAGGACCTTCTGCAGGAGTCTAAAGTCAGTCAAGCAGCAGTGCCAGCACACAATGCAGATTGTCACTGAGCTCTGCCTGGACCCATGTCACCTCTCCTTCCTGACCTTTTTGGGCTCCCTTTGGCATTTTGAACAATTCCTATTTCCACTCTGTTCGGGAAGCCTTGTTGTCTGGGGACAAACTCTTTTCAGTGGTGCCCAGTGACAGGACAAGGGGCAATGAGCACAAACTGGAACCCAGCAGGTTCCATCTGAACAGAAGAAATTTCTTGAGTGTGAGGGTGCTGGAGCCCTGGAGCAGGCTGCTCAGAGAGGTTGTGGAGTCTCCTTCTCTGGAGAGATTCCAAACCCAGCTGGACATTGTGATCCTGGGCAACCTGCTGTGGGTGACTCTGTCTGAACAGGGGGGTTGGACTGGATGATCTCCAGGGGTCCCTTCCAGTCCTCATCAAGCTGGGATTCTGTTTTCTTTTAAACATCTCCCTGCAGTAGCAGCATTCCTCAAAGCAAGCCCTGGTATTCATATCCCCATCAAGTCCAACACATCACTGGTGCAGATGGTGTGAGCTGCACCTCAGCCTTGGCACCATTCTTCTTGGAAGGAATTAAACCAGGAAAAGATCTTCACTATTTTCTTGTGTCTGTTTGGAAAATACATCCCAGGACAACCTCTCCAGAACAACATCAGTCCTCTTGCAAACAAAAAAGAAGTCAAAATGCAAACTATTTATTGCCAAACCCTGTTCCTTGGTTGTAAAGCTCTGTTTAATTTTATCCCTTAGGCATCTATTATCTCATAGCCCATATTATTTTTCCAGCTATTACTGCTTAATTTTCCCCATCCAAAAAGTATGTACAGACACAAGCCAATTTCCGTCTTGGCACAACTGCTGATGAGAAACAAACAGCTGTTTCACTGGGGTCCTAACAAAGAGATGCGGAATTGATGCTTCTCATCTTCACAATCTCACTCTGAGGGCACTGGAGCCCTGGAGCAGGCTGCCCAGAGAGGCTGTGGAATCTCCTTTTCTGGAGAGATTCCAAACCTGCCTGGACATTGTGATCCTGGGCAAGCAGCTGTGGGTGATCCTGCTTTAGTGGGGAGTGAGACTGGATGACATCCAAAGTTTCCTTCCAACACCCCATCGTACTGTAATTGTGAGTTTGTCACCTCTTCATTAGGTTCACACAAGTAATTGCTTCTCCTTAGCCACCAAGCACTTTCATCCTCCTAGCCATGGCCACTAACAAGTAGAGAGTCTTGGTGATGATTTTTGGTCAGGCATTGGAATGAGTTTCCCAGGGAGGTGGTGGCGTCAGCAGACCTGAAGGTGTTCAAGAACCACATGGACATGGCACTATGGGACATGGCTTAGTGGCCATGGTGGTCTTAAATTGATGGCTGGACTTGATGATCTTAGAGGTCTTTTCCATCTGAAACAATTCTGTGATTCTATGGTGGAGCTGACCTTTGGTGACGAGGGAGGTGACCTTTGGTGATGGGAGGGTGGGCACAACTTGCAGATGGAGGGAGAAGGCAAAGAGGTTCCACTGCAGTTCCTCGTTTACTCATGCTGCAGTGGAAACAAGGGCTGAGCATAAACATTTCTTGTCTTTTTGTTTCTTTAAATAAAAGCTGCTGAATTTTAATCAGAGCTTAAAATAAGAAGTAAAAACCCACAGCTAATGGAATATCCTGATCAAGGTGCTTGAGCTGCTTCTTTTCCCATTCCTGGCAGAATTTTTTTGTGGCTAGCAGGTGGAAGGGAGGGAATTCTGCCCCTCTGCTCTGCTGAGCCCCCACCTGCAGTGCTGGGGCCAGCTCTGGAGTCCTCAGCACAGCAGAGACATGGAGTTGTTGGAGCAGGGCCAGAGGAGGCCACAGCAATGATGAGAGGGCTGGAAGCCCTCTGCTATAAACACAGGCTGAGAGGGTTGGGCTTGCTCAGCCTGGGGAAGAGAAGGCTCCAGAGAGACATTCTGGTGGCCTTTCAGAACTTCAAGGGGCTGAATGCAAAGCTGGGGACAGACTGACAAAAGGCATCACTAACGTTTTCCTTTCTGCTGCTCATCCTGGCTTTAGATGCTCAGTTAAAAAAATCCACAAGCTCCAAAAGCAGTTGCAAGCATCAGTGCCCTGCCACGCTCTTGCCTTGTCCAGTGGGTGTTACCACAGCAAATAGAAATTGCAAGCAGAGGCCGAATGGCAATGAGTCAGGAAGGCAGAAAAGCGTGAAAACAAAATGAATGGCAATGCAATAAACCAGCAATATTTCACCAGCAGCACTGAGCTCCTGGATAACCTCCATCCATCAGCGTTATCAGAGCCTGGGAGCTCACCCGAGCTGTACTTAGAGTGCATTAGTGACACTGCCAGGGATGAAGCTGTGGCTATGTGGGTGCATCGCTGTGCCATGGGATGAGGCCACCATGAAGTGGTGGCAAAGGCAACAGCTATCCACCAGCACCTTAAGATTCTCCTCCAGAACAAGAAGCATCATAGAATCATGTTTTTCCAAACAGAAAAAGTGCTCTCTACAACTCCCTGAAAGAAGGTTGCAGTGAAGTGGGGATTGGTCTCTTCTCCCCAATATCTATCAAGTGATAGAATGAGAGAGAATGGCCTAGAATTGTGCCAGGGGAGGTTTAGGTTGCATATTAGGAAAATTTTCTTTCCTGAAAGTGGTCAGGCATTGGAACAGACTGCTCAGGGAAGCAGTGGAGTTTCCATCCCTGGAGCTGTTCAAGAAACATGTGGAGATGGTTTAATGGCCATGGTGGTGTTGGGTTGACAGCTGGACTTGATCATAGACTCACAGAATCATAGAATGTCAGTGGCTGGAAGGGATCTTGAAAGATCATCTGGTCCAGCCCACCTGCCAGAGCAGGATCACCTAGAGATGATCACACTGGAATGCATGCAGACAGTTCTTGAATATCTCCAGAGAGGGAGACTTCACGACCTCCCTGGGCAGCCTGTTTCAGCATTCCATCACCCTCACAGTGAAAAAATTCCTCCTCAGGCTTACATGGAAACTTCTGTGCCTCAACTTCCAGCCATTGCCCCTTGTGCTGTCACTGGGCATCACCAAGAAGAGGCTGGCTCCATCCTCCTGGAACTCACCCCTTACGTATTTATAAACATGAATGAGATCACTCCTTAGCTGTCTCCTCTCCAAGTTAAAATGATGATCTTAGAGATCTTTTCCAACTGAAACAATTCTATGATTTCCACAATTTTCTGAAATCTGGCAGGTTTGGAAAAGTCTCTTGAAGAGGACTGCGAAATTTCTTCTTTGAATCATAGAATGCACAGGGTTGGAAAGGACCTTTAAAGCTCATCTAAGTCCAACCTCCCTGCAGTCAGTAGGGATCAGGTTGCTCAAAGCTCCATCAAGCTTGACCTTGAATATCTGAAGGGATAAAGCCTCCACCACCTCACTGGGCAACCTGTTCCGGTGTTGCACCATCCTCACAGAAAGCGCTCAAGCTCTTAGTGGCATCCCATGTGAGGTAGAGGAGAACACCGATGGGACAATCCCAGGCAGCAAGATGCCCCACTATCGGAAAGGGATTAAAGCAGGGAGGGGATCGGTGACACACGCACATCCTGACCCACTGTCTGTGACAAAAGCTCACACGTCTCAGGTTTGACTCGAGTAGCAACCCAGGTGTACTGCTGAAGGAAACCTGAGAAATACGTTTAAAATAGTTGTCCCCTGCAAAAAGCTGGAGAAAGATTTGAGGAATCAAAATAGACAAAGGAGTCCCTTTTCCAGCCACCCCCAAAACACACCAGGATCCCTCATTCTCTGTTCCTCATGAAGGCACTGGGATGCAGCAGCTATTCTGTGGGGGAGAGGTGGACAAGTCCCTTTTCTCTCTTATCTACATGGAGGATGGAGTCCACCTCAACCTTGTATTTTCCAGAGCACCAAGCACAAACCACCCTGCCAGTCCACTTTAAGAAAACAACCTCTCATTTTTCACGCCTGTGCAGAACAAGCTGCCTGCAAGTCCTGCCCATCACTGCCCATTCCTTGCACCATCCCCACCACAGTAGTGGGAGACCCAGCCATGCTCCCAGGGTAAAAGCAGTCATGCCTGGGCTTTGCCTACAAGTCAGGCTCATGGCATTACTCAGACAGATGGCAACCTCCTGAAAAAACAGGTCTGTGTGTCCCGCTTGATGACCTACGGCTTGAACACAGGTTGGGGCTCCCTGGCCCAGTTGTGGATAAAAATCACCACTCTCTCCCCAAAAAGAAGCTAATTCCCTATTAGTGCTGCAGAAAAGTCAGGCAGCCAGCAAGAAGAAAGCTTTTTAAAGAGATATAAAACGTGGATTTTTGTATTGAAGCACACGCCACAGATGGTGTAGCAGACGAGGATTAATTCATGAATCATATTTCTTAAATGATACAATCTCTCTTTTCACTTCCATACTTTCCCTTTTTGACTCAGAAGCAGGGATTTAAGATGCCCTTCCCAGATATGAATTTTGCATGAACAAACACTGCAGGGGTAAACGGAAAAAAAAAACACCAAAAAGCAGCAATAAACCAGAAACCCCAGATGTTTAAAGCTAAGTTCTCAAAAGTAAGCAAGTGCATCATATCCTGTCCATCTAGGGAAGAAGAGGTGTGGAAATGCAATATATGCAGGCATGGATCTGGGATTGGGGTGGGAAAACATTTGAACATTTGGAAATTACTGATGTTCAGCCAGGGTTCTGAATTTCACAAAAACTGATTTTCTCTCTCCTCCCATCTTATTCACCACCCTCACAGCAAAAGAAAAGCCTTAAGGCAAACATTTCCACTGCTCTGCCTTGGTCCCTCCTCCAGCCCACATCGACGCTTTCCCTGGGAAAATCCTGGCGCAGGCATCACCAGGTTGCTCTCCAGGAAAAACTCAGAGAGCCCTCAAAACCAAAGGGATTGCAGAAAGCAGCAGCAAGCCAAAACATCCTGCACCACGCACGCAGCTCAGCCACAAATCACTACCACAGCTGAGAAACATTTTAAGTGGGGGAAAAAGTGAAGAAAAATCACAGAATCATAGAATGGTGGGGGTTGGATTGGACCTCTGGAGGTCGTTCAGTCCAACTCCCTGCCAAAGCAGGATCACCTAGGGCAAGTCACACAGGAAGACATTCAGACAGGTCTTGAAAGTCTCTAGAGAAGGAGATTCTACAACCTCTCTGGGAAGCCTGCTCCAGTAGGTCAGTCACTTCCACAGCAAAGAAGTTTCTCTTCATGTTGAGGTGCAACTTCCTGTGTTCCAGTTTGTCTGCTGTCCCTTATCTCATCACAGGACACCACTAAAAAGAGATCAGCATCTTCTTCTTGGCACCCATCCTTCAGATATTTGTAAGCATTAATAAGTCCTCCTCTCAGTGTGACTTTTCCAGAGTAAACAGCCCCAGGTGTCTCAGTTCCAAACGACTACACTGCCATAAGACAGATATTCAAATGGACCATGGAAATGACAGAAGAGCTCTTAGGTAGAACCGAACTCAGAGCTCCTTCTCAATTGGAAGGCTCTTTCAGACAGCCAAGCACAGAACCAGATGCCTGTGCGGAACCACAGGCAGGAGAGCAGACAGAACCAGGCTGGGAAGAAACAGCACCAGAATCCAAAAGTCCCAGTGCAGATCAAACTAGGGCAAGAAGAAATAGCGCCAACATCCAAAGTCTCCTAGCACTCTGCCCTTCTGGGCACCTCTTCACCTCCAAAAGCTGCTGCTACACCTTTCTTTCCTCACCAAATCAGCATTTCAGTCTTTTTTTTTTCCCTTCACTTGGCACTGGAAGCAGCTGGGTTTGTGCTGAACGGCTTCTTTATCCAGCCTTGCGTTTACTGTATTGTAGCTTTACACACGCAGCCTCCAGTTAGCATTAGGGTGAAAAAAATTTACTTACCCTTCAATTATTTCAACCTTTCCCTGCTTTGTGTGCGACGTGGGCTTCTCTTTTGGTTACTATTTCCAGATTTGGTCTTTGGGAAGGTGAATGGAAGAGAATGAAAGGAGTTGTGTTTGACGACGATGGAGACTGTAAAAGAAAAGGGAAGCACTTTAGTGCAGAGCAGTCCTCTCTATACAGACAGATCAGATTAAATTAAATTAAATTAGTGACACCTACATAAATGCTTCCTACTGTTTTTATGCACACATACAAATAGCACAACTGTCAAGGAGAATGCAGCTGTCAGTGATACGGCAGGGGGGAAGAAAAGGAGCAATTTCTAAAATGGAAGGTAAAAAAGATGAAATCAATAACCGCGGCGTAACAACCGGCGCTCCGGCAGCGGCAAAGGGGCTTCCGCCGGGCAGGCAGCTGCCCCAACCCGGCTGCTCCCAAAACTCAAATGGCTTGAGACTACGTGGAAAGGATGTGAGGCTGGGTGGCAAAACTGCAGCAACAAAACCTGACAGACATTCTTTTTGCTTCCCAAAAGACTACACCAGCTCAACTGCTTTGGGGAAAGCAAGGGAGGAGCGAGAGTGTCGGGAAACACGATTCACCCAAACCCTGTAACTGTGAAAGGACTCCTAGCACAGGAAGGAATTAACAATTTGGTCACCCCACCAGCAACTCCCTCTCTAAAAACCACATTAATCTCCCACCATCTGCTTTAATAGCAGAATTTCTGCTAAGTGGTTTTCCCCTACACAGCCCCACATCTCCCTGTAAACACACAAACAATCCATTTGGCTTCCCGCAGTCACGAGGTACGCAGCTGCTCGGGAAGGGCTCTGTGCCTTTGACATGATGCCAAGGTGGAATTCCTGCCACCCCATTTACTCCTACACCTTTCTCCTCTCCCATTGCATGTCTGACAGACTCTTTGGACCCCTTGGGTAAAGCACCCTACCTCCTCACATCACTGTCCACTGTCCACAGGGCAGACTAACAACAACAAAAAAGAACAAAGATGAGAGGAATGATTCTGTGCTGCTATTTCTCTCATCACAGCTCCCCCACCCACCTTTTGCATTAGCACTACGAGCCCCAGTCCAAACGCCAAAAGCACCCCCAAAAAAAAAGCACATCTACAAAATTACTCAGAAGATGCCATGTGTGCTAGTGGAAAATGAGAGGTTGGTGGTGGTGCCCAGGGAAGTGGTTGAGTCACTCTCCCTGGATGTGTTCAAGAAACATGTGGACATGGCGCTTCAGGACATGGTTTAATGGCCGTGGTGGTCTTAGGTTGAAGGTTGGACTCGATGATCTTAAGAGGTCTTTTCCAACCAAAATATTCCGTTATCCTATGAAAATAAAAATCCCTGAGCAAAGAAGATCGACCTTATTTAGTTAGAAAAGCCCAAAGGTTACCACAAGCAGTACATAAAAATACATGCTAACATTGAGGAGCTATACACTTAATATGAAACAACCCTTTTTATAAGCAGCTCACTTGTTAACGCTGGCCCAGTGGCCTTTGCTAAATCCAAGGTGCTTTAACAAAGCAAGGAAGCTTTTCATTGCTATTTAGCAGAACAGGCGGGTAGAGGGGAAGTAAAGCACGAGAGAATAAAACTGCTCAAGACATCAAGGACCAAGACAGAAACAAAAAGACAGGTCTCCTGATCCAGCTCCTCCACCATCAAACACCCTGCTGGGCTGTGGTACTTAAATAGAAACACTATTGTTAGCCCTAAGCAATGCAGACTCATTAACATTTATTTTTGTGGCATAAAATATATTTTTAAGTACTTAAAGAAATAATCTGTAGGAAGTGCTAAAGCTGTGAGTGCATTTTCAATATGCCCTAGCTTTTCCAGAGAGATTTTAGACCTCCTGGAAAGACACAGATCATCTTAGAGGATGCCGCAGCACGGGAGCGTGTGGCTATCTCCAACCAACCAACCCAGAAAAGCCACACATGCAAATCCCCTGCCCTTGCTTCTCCTCCTGGATTGTTCAGCAAGAGGTGAAGCCAAAAATGCTGCAGATCGGAATTACTCATGGACAGTGGAAACCCAAAACTACCATTCCCTACATGTTTTTAATGTGTGGGGGAGTTTACACGTGAATTAACACTTGGAAAGAGAGGAACTCAATGCCTGTAGATATGCCTTCTTGAGAAGCATGCCAGCAGAAAGCCTGGCCAGCACAGACACCTCCTGCTGCAACAACTTCAGTGCAGCCCAAGTCCAGCATGCAGGCCCCAGTCAGACCACACTTTACCCCAAAAGCTAATGGAGACAAACCATGTTTGTAACTTTCAATTAGCCCAGCAGACCGAAGACATCATGAAAGAGGAACCACAGCCTCTCCCCATCCCCATGAAGAGCAGGTGGCACCGGCAGCAGACCTCACTGATCCCATAAGCTGTCTGGAGAGGGTCTGGGAGTTGGCAGAGGTGAGCAGCAGTTGGTAGTGGTTGTTTCAGTGGTGTCCATAAATATATACAGAAAAAAAACGTTGTGCAAGAGGATGCCAAGCCACAGAAGCAAATGATTTAATGATTGGACTTGATCTTAAAGGTCTCTTCCAACCTAAATAATTCTATGATTTGTTGAAAGATTCAATGCAGAGAACAGAAACCAGCAGCAGCCACCAACGTAAGGGGCACAGTGCTTTATTTTCACCAAACCCAAACATGCCAGGAACATGGAGGATGCATTTTACCTTATACATGTACTTTACAAGACAACTTCAGTTCGCCATATGACCCAGCCAGCCTTGGGCTGCCTCAGATGAAATAAAGCGGGAAGAGGCAGGGAGGGAGAAGAAAGAGTTTTCTTTTTCATTGTCAGAAAAATTACTGCACAGTTAGTGTTTTGCCGACACCCCATAATTTCAGTCTTTAATTAGTGTTTTGGTAGGGAGAAAAGAAGAACCAAGTGAATTTCAGAGTGAATTTAATGCATGCCCACCTCAGTTTGCCATCCTGAGCTCAGAGACAGTGCCTTCCCCATCACACCCCATCCCTTCCCCCTGGTACAAGGTAAAGGATGGAGCTGGAGTAACTAATGCTCTGAAAGCTGCAGAGGGGAGGGACATATTACAAGAGCTTGTTGTGATAGGACAAGAGGCAATGGACTTAAGCTGGAGGAGGGCAGATTTAGACTGGATATTAGGAAGAAATTCTGTACAGTAAGAGTGGCCAGACACTGGAACAGGTTGCCCAGAGAGGCTGTGGACACCCTCTCCCCAGCAGAGTTCAAAGTCAAGTTGTTCAAAGTCAGAGTTCAAAGTCAGGTTGGACAAAGCCTTTAGCAACCTGGTCTAGTGCAAAGCGTCCCTGCCCGTGGCAATGGGTTGGAAGTAGATGATTTTCAAGGTCCCTTCCAACTCAACCATTCTATGATTTTATGATATTTAAAGCCACACATCTTCTCTCCAGCACAGAGATGGAGGGACATGCTCTGGAGCTCAGCCATGGTGGTCCCTGGCACTGTGCAGATGGCAGTGGTTTGGGTAGCCGGAGCTAAATGCAATATGCACAAGCTCCAGCACATGCACCAAGTTCAAAGTCAGAATGAACATTTGTTCTACAACAAAACACATTGCAAATGATCCTTAACAAATTTTAACTGTTGGTACAGTCAGATAAGAGCACAGGAGTATGGATCATACCCTGATGTTATTGCAGGCTCTGCGCTGCTGAACACACGAGTGGCAATGCAGAGAGATCTATATTTTGTATTTCACTGTAAATTACAGAGCAGCATAATCGAGCTGAAGGGGCAGCTCTGTTCTTTCCTGTGTTGCCTCCTTCATGTTTCCAAACCCATTCAATTTCTTCCCATTTAGTTGCTTTACTGGGGCAGCTCCTCTTTTTCCCGTGTCGCTTCCTTCATATTTTTGCAGTCCATTCAATTTGTTCCCGTTTATAGTTGCTTTGTTTTTGGTTCCTTGCTGCATCAGATTGTTCCACCTTCCCCAAGTGGTGAAGCAGAATAAATAATCGCCAAACTTCCCTGTGACAACTCAGGGAGCTGTTACATAAAGCAGAGAAGGGTATCAGCAGATAGAGACAACTCGAAGGCAACCTGAGGTTTGGTATTCTGTGTCAGCTCGACACACAGGGGAAATAACCCTTTAATCCAGTGCAGTGTATTTCATTTACTGTAGTGTTATCCAGTTCGAAGATGTTATGAAAGGAATCCCTGGAGAGACTTAAGACTTCAAAACCAGCCTGAGTTTGAACTTAATTCCACCGTTGCAAAAGGCTGTAGCCGTGGAAGATGACCTTTTCCATACCTTGCATGCCAGGAGCCATTCTGCCTCATAATGTCATGCCAAATTAGAATATTCTCTTTTTGGTTTGCTTGGGATTTTGTTTTGTCTTTTCTTTTTAATTAAAAGCATCTGTCACTATTAATGAAACAGGGAGGGGAAAGGAAAAAAAATCAATAACACAGATTAGAAACAGTGACGTCAAGAGAGGTGAGTTTAAAAGCTTGGTAATTAACAGAGGGACTTTTCACCTCCACGTGAGCTCATCAACAGACCTCAGATCAGGACTAAACAAGTGTTGATGCCATCTCTGTGCTGTTCATCAGCCATGTGAAACAAAGGGATGTTCTTGGGTGGTCCCTCTCCTCTTCTTGAATAAGAAAGGAGTGAAAAAATATCTCTGAAGTGCAGATCTCCAAGGTGCTTAGGTCCTGCCAATGTTATCCGGAATGTAAGTTCAAATACATCTTTAAAAGACCATAAATCCACACTGGTGAAGGAGAAGTTGGTGGATCTTCCTGTGATGACAGGGATGAGGGCATGTGGCCTGATTTCAGCCAGCTGCAGGAGCTTAGAAGCATAGAACTATTTTAGTCATAAAAGACTTCGAGGATCATTGAGACAGCCTAAGGCCATCAAACCATGTCCCAAAATGCCATGTCCACACATTTCTTGAACACCTCCAGGGACAACAACTTTACCACCTCAATGGGCAGCCTGTGCCAGTACCTGACCACTCTTGCAGGAAAGACATTTTTCCTAATCTCCAACCTAACTGTCCCCTGGCACAATTTCAGGCCATTTCTGTCACCTGATACTGTCACCTGAGGGAGAGGAGACCCAGCTCCATCTCACTCCAACCTCAGGGAGTTTTAGAGACCAATGAGGTTTAAACTAAACAATCCCAGTTTGCTCAGCTGCTCCTCCCTAGACCTGTTCTCCAGACCCTTCGCCAGCTTTGTTGTCCTTCTCTAGACACTCTCCAACACCACAATGTCTTTCTTGTAGTGAAGGCCCCAAAACTGAACACATTTTTAAGCAATCCTGCAGGAAGCTTATTAAAGCAGACATAAAAATCTCAGTTAAAGTTGCTCTCAAGTGTTAATCACATCCATGGACTTTACTATTTAGAGGTGAACCATAAAAGGCCAGTTTTCACTTGCTGCATCTTGCAATAAGGATTGTGAGTGTAATTAACTGCAGATTTATATTTTCCAAATCTACGTTTCCCCCACTAAATACTAAATTAATTACCAAATGTCTCCATAATGAATGTGAAATTATTTAGCCTGCTAAAGCAGTACAAACAGCTTTATTGTATCATTAACAGTTAGAAATGTTCCGTCAGCAGGGCTGAAAAAAATGTAAACTAAATATGCCAAGGATACATTGCTTTCTCCTCTCACTATTATATTTTTTTTTATGTCTTATTTCATGGTAGATAAGTGAAAAATCTTTTTTACCTGACTTAGTGAGAGGCTCATTTGCTCATGCAAATTTAAAACCAAGTGTCATAATACAATGAAATTATAAAAACATATCAAAAAGGAGTTAGCGAGTCACTAAATTTAGCTCCTAATGGAGTTCAAGCTGTCTTAGAGACTTCTGTGCTAATGGGGAGAGCTACCATGCTCTGTAAACATCAGAAACACCTTAGAAATCATCACACATGCGTGCGGCTCCTGGAGGAAGCTCAACAGGTTTCCTGCCTTCCACACCTTGAGCTAAGGTGCCCTCATGATAACACATCTGCTACCCTCTACTCTGTCCTGGTGAGACCACATCTAGAGTACTGTGCCCAGTTCTGGGCTCAAGGGGGACAGGGACATACCAGAGAGTGTCCAACGGAGGCTACGAGGATGATGAAGGGACTGGAACTGTCTTATGAGGAAAGGCTGAGAGACCTGGGACTGTTTAGCCTGGAGAAGAGAAGACTGAGAGGAGATCTTGTTAATATTTATAACTATCTGATGGGTGGGTGTCAAGAAGAGAGTGCCAGTCTCTTTTCAGTGCTGTCCTGGACAAGGAGCTATGGGCACAAACTGAAACTCAAGGGGTTCCATCTGAACAGAAACTACTTTGCTGTAAGGGTGCTGGAGCCCTGGAACAGGCTGCCCAGAGAGCTTGTGGAGTCCCCTTCTATGAAGAGATTTCAAACTCAGCTGGCCATTGTGATCCTGGGCAAGCTGCTGTGGGTGACACTGCTCTAGCAGTGGGTGTTAGCCTACATGACCTCCAGAGGTCACTTCCAATCCTTACCATGCTGGGACTCTGTGATCCCAAGCCATTCTGTAATTCTTTTCCATAACTTCCAACATTTGCCACAACCAAAGCACAAATTAGTAGGTGAAAAGATGTCTCCACAGAGAAATTGGCTTAAAATACAGGGGGACAATTTGCTAAAGAGAACAACATCCAAACCCTACCCATCAGACCAGGCTTGGGTTTGGGTCCCAGCCATAAGACCTTCCTAAGTTCACTAAGATTGATGGGTAGGGAGAAATATTGCCCTGTGCAATCTCTCAAACAGGCTGCACCTGCTTGACCACAGCTGAAGTGTGAAGCTGGGGCCCAACACTCCATGACAAAAAGAGCCAAAGATTCCTGGTGCTTCCAATCCAGCAGAAAATAGTGAAAATAAGGCCCTGTAAGGAGAAGGGGTGTGGGAACTAATGGAAAAACATCACATTGCATTAGTGGCTGTGTTGAAAGTTTCCAACAGTCTCCAGACAAGTCCACTGATACTCCTGAACCCTTATCGATCCACAGGTCAAAATAGGTACAAGAAAAATATCAATTTTAAGAAAACACCACTTGTTGTGACAGAAAAAACCCAGCCTGTCCCCATGCACAGGTAAATACAGAGACCTTTCCACAGGAGACAACAATTTGCTGCAGTGCCGTACTAGAAAATCACTGACCTGTGCCCATCTGGTGCCACACAAAGGCTCCTACAAGGAATTAAAGAGATGTGTCCTACATAAATGCTTTAATTAATTTGTGGAATTCTGCACCTTTCCTACAGGCCTGTGGCACAGCACTTTCTGCTCTCCCTTTAGGTTGCCACAGTTCTCAGATTTTATTTTTATCCAGAGTTCAATATGAATCAGGATTTGCAGAAGACAAAACACCAGGCTGCAATCATCCAGCGTGCCAATTAAACTAAAAGATACCCTGGAAATTAAAATTAAATGCCATATCTATGAAAAGAAGCAGACAGCTTCCTCAGAAACAACAACAACAACAAAAAAGAGCACATATTACAAGAAGATGACTGTGATGGTCCAAAAATTGCAGCTGAGGCAGTGAAATAACTTCTTCTCACCCCTCACATCTGCATGCTGGAGAGCTTCATCAAATTGTGTTGGTCTGGTTGTGGATTTTTTGGGTTTTTTTTTTTTGGTTGGGTGGGTTTTTTTTTCCCACATTTGTCATCAAGATTTATTGAAGTTGATGCCATAAATTTCATCTTAGTTGTTCGCTGCTGCTATTTGTTGCCAAGGCAACAAATGCACTTTGCCCAAGCTGCACGGTAAATCAGGAGTGTTTGGAATTTGGGGGTCCCTGCCCCTGGCACTGCACCTCCCAATGCAAACAGCAATAATTACTGACAGATTGGGTGGGTCTTTAACAAACCCATTAAAATAATCCATGCTGGGGAAGGGAAAATGCCACTCGGAGAAGGCAGAGAATGGGGCTGTCGGCAGGGAAAGGAGGATTCATGCAAAGTCCCCTCTCTTATCTCATTTACACCTTGGATGGCTGGAGGTTGAGAAATCCATTCACAGGTTCAGGAGGAGTTGGAAGGCTCCTTCTGCAAAAATAATACTGAAAAGAAAGACATCTTCTTCTTGTAGTGCTGCAAAAGGGACAACCACAATGGTAAAGGAGACATAAAAGTAAAGCCTCTACAAACATCACACAGGTCTGCTCCACAGGCGTCCGACTGCTCTGCCTTTGCAAGGAGCCAGAGCCTGAGGAGCAGCCAATCCGCAGGTGACTCTGGGGAAGTTCAGCCTGGGATAGGAAAAACTCTCTGCCTACATGGTGATAGCATAGTTAACTTCAGTTCTGCAGGCTGCAGGTAGAAGGAAGGGGATTTTACCCCTCTGCTCTGCTGAGACCCCACCTGCAGCCCTGAGGCCAGCTCTGGAGTCCTCAACACAGCAGAGATATGGCTGGAGCAAGGACAGAGTAGGCCACAGCAATGATGGGAGAGCTGAAAGCCCTCTGCTGTAAGGACAGGCTGAGAATTGGGGTTGTACAGCCTGGAGAAGAGAAGGCTCCAGGGATACCTTCTGGTAGCCTTTCAGAACATCAAGGGGCTGCTTGCAAAGCAGAGGATAGACTTTTGAGCGGGGTCTGTTGTGACAGGACAGAGGGTGATGACTTAAACTAAAAGAGAGAGGTTCAGACTGGAGAGAAGGAAGAAATATTTTACAGTGAGGGTGGTGAGACCCTGTCCCAGGTTGCCTGGAGAGGTAGGAGATGCCTCATCCCTGGAACCACTGTAGGTCAGGTTCTCTGTGTCTCTGAGCAACCTGCTCTAGTTTGCAGATGTCCCTGCTGACTGCAGGTCCCTTCCCAGCCAAAGCATTCTCTAATTCCATGATTCAGCAGTTGAATTGCAGGAGGTGGACAACTCCAAGCACTCACTTGGAGCAAGTGTTACTGCTCAATTTCAGCCTAGTCAAAAACCAGAATCAAAGCTGTCCCATCCACACTGTCTAGTTGGTATTGAAAATGCTCTGAAGCCACCCAAGACCACTTTCTCTCTCTGCACCAAAGTTGCAATGATGACCCACCAGGTCCAACACAAAATCACCAAAACATCTTTAAACGAATGGCAGCTGAAGAGCCTGCAACTGCAGGAAGGCAAAAATCGAACACAAGAGCCCAAGCTAAAGCACACTCTGTGCCCCAGAGACTCCTTCAGGGAAAAGCCTCATGCAAAAAGTCATTACTTCTGCATTTCTAAAAACAAACCCAATCTCCTAAGTGATGATGCTGATATTTTAATGGGACACGATGGGTTTTTTGAAAGACAAAGCAGCTCTTTTTGATGATCCCTCATGAGCACATACCCACAACTGCAAAACCACTGTGTAAGAGGTACCTGAACAAACTCGGCACATTGATATCAGCCAGCAAAGACCGAACTGGAAACTCAGTGGTGGGAATCTGGGAAATCCATGTTCAGCTCCCAAACTCAGGCATCACAGTGCCGTGTAACAGCAGCAAGGAGCCATTCCTGCTTTATTCAGCACACAGGAAGCTGCAATCCTTCCCAGGTTCCCCTTTATTTCAAACAAACGCCTCTCAAACCCTCTTTGTTGGGCAGCACATTGCCTTGGATTCACACGCTATTCTCAGTGACCAACAAAGAGATCAGCCCTGATGACGAAAGCCATCGGTTTTGCTGCTTTCAGCCCCAGAAATCTTAAAAGAGTGTTTGCCTTTAAGTGCAGGTCCACATTTAAGAAGAATAAAGAATCTGCTCTGGCAGGCTGGATCAATGATGCAGCACACCAAGCATGCGACCTCCAGCAGCGTGGCTTGGTCCAGTGCTCCCAGAGACAATAAAATCACCCGACACTGCTCACGAGCAGCCACACAACACAGGAAGCAGGGGGAAAAACTCACTCCTGAACCTCCATGCAATGAGCTGCCTCCCTCAGCCATGTGACATCGAGGTGCTGCAGTGGGTCTGTGTAAGAGCAAGGAAGCTGGTGAAGAGTCTAGAGCACGAGTCTTGTGAGGTGCAGCTGAGGAAGCTGGGGTTGTTCAGCCTGAACAAAAGGAAGCTCTGGGGAAACCTTCTGGCTCGTTACAACTACAACAAGGAGGCTGGAGCCAGGTGGTGGAAGTCTCTTCCCAAGGGACAAGAGCAAACGGCCACAAGTTGCACCAGGGAGGTCTAGGTTGAACATAAGGAAAAATTTCTTCCCCTTGAGGGTTGTCAAGGCCTGGCCCAGGCTACTCAAGGCAGTGGTGGAGTGCGCATCCCCAGAGTTGTTTGAAAGCCATGTAGCTGTGGACCTTGCAGTGCTGGGTTAAGAGTTGGACTTGATCTTAAAAGTCTCTTCCAACCTAAATGTAATTCTATGAACCATTTACTTTTATTAACACTATTACCATCAAGCACATTTGACCCTCTCCCTTCCATTGCAACAACTGGCATCTAAGATGCTAAACCTGGATTTCAGACTTGCAGCACTGCATGATGGAAGCAGCACGAACCTCCAGCTCAGCAGCAAGGAAGAAAAGCCCTCTCACTGTCATGTTTCTGTAATGGTTATAGTGGTGTTGGGTTGATGCTTGGATTCTATGATCTTAAAGGTCTTTTCCATACCAAACTATTCTATGATTGTGTGTTACAAAGATGAAGCACAGTGGCAGTCTACCAATCAGCATCTATGTCCCAGGCAGTGCTGAGGTGTCATCACCAGGGCAGGTAGAGATGCTTCTCATTAACAACAGCTGCTGAACACAACCTTGTTTCTTTGACAGTAGACATGAAGCCTACCCCGCAAACACTGTCATCCCTTCTAACAAGAGACACAGGTACCATCATGCTGCTCATCAAGCACCAAAGTGACAAACTGCATCAACTGTCCCAATTAAAGGAGTATCCAAAGCTTCAGCCTTATCCCTTGCCTCACAACTGTGGTCTCCACTCTTTATGTGTGACCATGAAAAATAACCCATTCTAATGGCAGCTTCTCATTGTGCAGCACAACAAATGGAAAGCCACACAGAGGTCACAGTCCATGAATAACCCTCTTCTTTCAGGAATGGTGTTGGAAATGTACAGTCCTGCATCAGGCAGCAGCTGGAGAACATCCCCACAGCGCTGAAAACATCTAATCTAAGAATATTCTCCAGCCAGTAGCACAAAAGCAGGGGGAGAGTATAAATAGCCTTTGAGCAAGGTGTATAAATAGCTGTAGGTAACATTTGTCTGCTATAAAAATCCTCCATTTTTGGCCCAGCTTTTCCAAGAGTGACTTTCCTTCCCCAGTGTTTTTCTTGTGCTTTAGGGATGAGCTTTGTATTCTTGGAGAACTAGGTTAATTTGTCTTACAGTTAATTTGTGTGACCAAAATCAGAGTGCTTCACCATCCTTCCCCTCCAGCCAGCACATGGGGGAGAGTGCAGACACTCCTCTGAATCCCCTATTGCACCCCCTGATGAATGGCAGGAGAGTGAATTTCCCTTGCCAGCTGTTTAACAGAAATCCTATCAAAGCTGATGGGACCAAAAATTAGATAGATTGAGCTGCATCCTTTGTGGGGTGACAGGCACATGGTAGCTGGGGGCTGGAGAAGTAGACTGTGATTTAATATGTCTTCCTTCCATATAAGACCAAGCAAAGGCACCTCCCATTCCCCCCTCTCTCTCCAAAACAAACACTGTGCCCTCTGAAGCAGGAATTGTGAGCTGGCAGCCTCCAAGCTGGGTGAACACACATCGAGGAGCGCAGCCGGCATGTGTGCATGTGACACAGGCATCTGCATATCACGCCACCTCCCTGCCTCCCCCCCTCCCTCTCTCTCATTCACCGGGTCCATTCTTACAACCAGCAAAGGATAAGCGTGATCTTTAAAAGACCTAATTTTCCTCCCTGGCTATTTGTTGGCAATGCAGCCCCAGGGTTTACACAGCCTAAGGGAGGCTCCCTGCTCCAAGAGAGGATTTCACACAGTGACAGGCTCGTCAAGGCCATGCCCCCTCTCTGCTGCAGCATCAGCATAGAATCATAGAATGGTTTGGGTTGGAAGAGACCTTAAAAATAATCCAGTTCCAACGCCCCTGCCATGGACAGGGACATTTTCCACTAGACCAGACTGCTTAAGGCCTCGTCCATCCTTGAACACCCCCAGGGAGGGGGCATCCAAAACCTTCTTGAGCAACCTGTTCCACCACCATCACTGTAAAGAATTTCTTCCTAATCTCCAGCCTAAACCTCCCCTTTTCCAATTCAAAGACATTGCCACTTGTCCTATCACTACAAGCCCTTGCAAACAGTCCCTCTCCACCTCTCCTGGAGCCCCTTTCAGGTACAGGAAGGCTGCAATATGGTCTCTCTTGTCACCATCCCCAAAGATGCTGCAGCCCAGCCCCATCGCTCACTTTCTGCTCCCCCTTGGTTCTCATCTAAACGAAGCAGTGTCCTGCTCCAGCCAGCCAGCAAGCATCTCTCCTCACATCCCTCCCAAAACCTCAAAGGAGGGCTTGGTGAGGCCAGGGAGGGAGCGACCCCCTCCCACGCAGCCTCCCCCAGCATGCTGGGATGGGGGCTGCAGAAGAAGGCTGGGCGATGAGCGCTGGCAGCGCTTGCTTACCACCCGGGGAGCAGCTCCCCGTGGCGTGCAGGTGGCTCCTTTGATTTGGGATGATTCGTCAGCCTCGCTTCTGGTTGGCACTGTGCCTAGGCCAAACTTTGCAGCAGGCAGGTCACCCCACCGCACAGCCTCACCAAATGGTCCTCCTGAGCCCGTGCACAAGCAGGAAGGGAAGGGATAAATATCTGCCTGAAGGCATGGCTACACCCCGAGCTGTCCTCTGGTGGATGGGACTTGTGGTTCCAACTGCCCTTCCAGCAATGGGGCCTCACTGAGCAAAAGCCTCACACAGCAAGGAAAGCAGAGGAGAGCTTCAGACTAGACCCACTAAAAAATTCCTGGTGAGCAATTAGTTGAATTGTTTTGGTTGGAAAAGACCTTTAAGACTGAATCCAACCATTAACCCAGCACTGTCAAGTCACCACTAGCCACATCCCCCAATGCCACAGCTTCAGAGCTTTGAAAGCCCTCCAGGGATGGGGACTCTACCACTGCCCTGAGCAACCTCTTCCAGCCTTGACAACCCTTCTAGGAAAGAAATTGCTCATGTCCAACCTAAACCTCTCCTCCAGCAACTTGTGGCCATTTGCTCTTGTCCTATCAAGGCCAAAATGTTGTGTGAGAAAGTGGCAGTTTTAGCAGGAATCTCATCAGGAGTATCTTGTAAACCCAAGATGCCCAGGGCAGCTCACAGCATCATCTCCCAGACAGGGAAACTAAGGTTCAGTTTCCTCCTTGTCTAGCTCAAACCAAGCATCATCTCCTACACTCAGCCAGGAGCAAAAGCACATGGAACAAACCCATCCAACATCTCTCAGCACCAAAATAAAGCCAGGAGTGTAGGGAAAAATCACTACAGCAGCAAACTGCCATGTCAAATCTACCACGTCAAGTCCAACCTCCACAGACCAGTATCAGCAGCTACCCTGGTCCCACACTCTTCAACAAAGCAAAGATCACAGGATTCTGGGGGATAATCTAGACACCATGCTGGTTAGGTTGGCATTTTTTGACTGCACAAATGCTGTTTCGAATCCCCCAACACTTTAGCCACAAATGTTTCTGAACCTGGATTTGGTCCTTCTGCTGAAGCTCCATGCATGTCAGAGTGCCTACATACAATGAAGACTATTCATGTTTATGGGAGAATGAAGGAGCTGATTCAGGACTTCGGGGAGATGAAAGGGAAAACCTTAATTAAATTAAGTTTTAAAACCCATCAAGATTTTTTTATCTTGCTCAGATTCGCAGCCATCCTAAGATTACACTCTGAATCTAAATGGACTGCTTCTTGTCAGGCCTTGTGGGCTCTACAGGCAGAGCCCCTAAGACATTAAACTCCCATTCCAACCAAATAACACAAAAATGGGGGAGAAGTCCATCTGACAGTAATTAAAATTACACAGAATCCCAGCAGGATGGAGGTTGGAAGAGACCAACCTCTCCGGTTGGAGATCATCCAGTCCAACAAGGTTCCTCCAGGAACACGTCTCCTTACCCTCTAGGTAACTAATGGCCCTCAGCTCTATTATACAAAGGATTTAGATCTCCAGTTGCAATCTCAGCCCTTCTAGCCCTGCCTCTGGGGCTGTGTGGCTGCCTGGCTTGCTGTGGCACACAGCGAGTGAGGGAAGAGGAAACTTACTGTTTCCAGCAGCCCATGTTGTTTGGCAGGTATTTATCCCCCACTCCCACCCCACAGCAATCTGAGCCAGTGCATTATTCACATCGCACCCCAGCTACCACCAGAGTGAGACTGGAGTTTGCTTTAAGAACAAGGAAGAAGCAAATCAGTTTCTTGGGAGGATAAACTTGCAGCTAAAGGGGGGGAAAAAACAAACTACAATTACACTTTTCAGCCATGAAAAGTAAATCAGATGGTGCTGAAATCCCAGCAGAAAACACAGATTAATTAAAGTCTGCACTTTCTAAATCTGTTATTCAACTAAACACAGCTGTTAAAAAAATGATGCCTTTGCTGTAATTTTCGTGCGCATTCATACCATGGAAATAGAGCGAAAGCCAGGAGGAAGCGCGCTGGGTTAGCTGCTGGAGCTGCACAGGGAAGGGAAGCAGGGTCGTCTGCTTCCTTAAGACAAAGATTGTTGGATTTAAAGGAAGAAATTTTACTTGGGAGCTCAAATGGTGCCTCCAAAGAAGAGATAAATGTATTGCAACAGGGTGAGAGCAGGAAGGGAACCTTGAGGTGAAGCAAACCAGCGTTGCTTCAGCAGGGTGGGAGTTTGGGGTGCTCCCTCCTCCTGCCTCACTGGTCCATGCCCATGGCACATGGCACCCATCAGCCAGATCCTGATAGTCCTTCTGCTACAAACCCACTTGTACTTCCAAGTGCTTTTGGCCATCTGTCCATCACCAACAGCGCTTCCCAATTTCACTGATTTTATTAACCCAAATATATTTTAAGATCTTACACACAAAAAAACAACCCACAAAACAGATTCCTTACAGAGCCTCCTCTGAAAACCATCAAGGTGAAGGGAGGCTCATGCTGAACCCTGCTAGCTTTGGATCAAGCTCTGCTTCCACACAGAGCTGTCAGGTGGGGAAAACACAACATGCCTGGAACAAAAGCTTTCCTTTGCGTGCCTTCCCCACTTCTCTCCAAGTCTACAGCAAGGATCAAAGTGGAGAGCTCCTTGCTCTGTCACAGAGGGAAGTGAAATCACCGTGATTTGAATGCAACCTAAAAGGCACTCTGCAATTCAACTCAATCAGGAGGAACTTACTCCCCAGACCTGGCACAGCTGTTCCTCCCCTATGGAAGAGAAAATACTACTTGAACCTTACCTCCTCTGCAAGGGAGAGAAGGCAGGGAGAGCCCTCACCGCCTCTCAATCCTTCTCAAATCACTTCAGCTTAAAATATAATTAGGAGGATCTAACACAGTAATATATTAATATTGCCAATACCTCCTTTCCTTGATACCAGCCTGTAAAGCCTCCTGTAAGCCAGGCTCATGATGGCTGCAGTCAGTGACAATGATGATGATGCCACCAACACCAGTACTGCCATCAGGGGAGGATTCAGACCCAGGACCTGGAAATTCCTGGGTCGTGTAATCAGGGAAAAGCTGCTTTTCACACACCCAGTGCTGAATCACATCTGGGTTTGAGAACTGAGTTTGTTCAGCCATGAGAAGAGAAGGCTTAGGGGAGACCTTATTCCCATGCACCGGGATGTAAACGGTGGCTGCCAGGAGAATAGAAACTTGTTTTTTACACAGAGTCACATGGAAAGGACAAAGGGCAATGGAAACAAGTTACTCCCAGGGAGATTCTGATGGGACTTCAGAAAAAAATGTTTCCTCATGAGAACAGTTAGACATTGGAATCATCTCCCAAGGGAAGCAGTGGATCCCCCTACACTGATTAAGTGCAAAGACTCATCTTGACAGGGTGCTGGGCCAGCTCATTTCAGCTACACTATCACCTAGAAAGGCTGGAGCAGATGGTCCTTGGGGTCCCTAACCTGGCATTCTGTGATACTGTGATCTCTACAAGACAGCAAACACAGATGTATGATGGTCATCAGCAACATATGGAACTGCAGTTACAACCTGAAGCATAATGAGCCCTAATTTGGATTTAACCTGCCAGAAAAATCACTGTACCCTTCCATTTACTTTCTTTGGAGGAAAGCAGAATCAGGTGGGAAAAAATGCTGTCACATTCAATGACCAAGATGATCAGAGGGCTACAGTACCTCTACTATGGGGACAGACTGGGGCTGTTCAAGGCAAGATTGGACGTGGCACCTGGTGCCATGGTCTAGCCTTGAGCTCTGTGGTAAAGGGTTGGACTTGATAATCTGTGAGGTCTCTTCCAATCCTAATAATACTGTGATACTGTGATACTGTGAGTTGGGGTTGTTAAGCCTGGAGAAGAGCAGGCTCCAGGGAGATCTTAGAGCAGCCTTTCAGCACTTGAAGAGGGTTGCAGGAGAGTTGGGGAGGAACTTTTTACAAGGGCTTGTAGTGATAGGATGAGAGGCAATGGTTTTGAGCCAGAAGAGGGGAGATTCAGAATTCAGATGATCTTCAAGGTCCCTTCCAACTCCAACCACTCTGTCATTTGAGTAGGCTGTAAAAAAGTGTTCTTAAGTCCAAAGAGATCCATGAGTTTTTCTATCCAGCAATGGTCAGCTGGCTGTGAGTGTAAAAGAAATGCCTGGAGTAAACTGGCCTAAGTAACTGCACAGCTTCACAGAGAAATGACACTTCTCAGTTGGTTTTATAGCCACTGACTTTTGTATAAAACATCTGACAGCATCTAATTACTCTTCCATCTCATCTACCCAATCATGTCAAGCACACACCTTTTGCAAGTTCCTGAAACATGATCAACTAGAAGAGAGCATTAAAATTAAGGAGGCATTGGTAAAAAAAAGGAGCTATATGTTTTTCAAAGATGAGCGAGATGCAGCGGTAGCAAAGCACTTCCTATAATCTTCCATTACAGGGTGAAGGTTTTAATAAAAAGAAATAAAAAGAGCTCACATTTTGATCTTTTCCCAGAGCTAGACATGGTTTAATTAGCTTGATCTCATTATGTAAACTGGAGAGGAAAAAAGAACACCATTAAAGCAATATCCCACTGGCAAATGAGACAACCTTGACATCAACTAAGATATTTTCTTGGGGAAGTCTCCCTTGCCTGCGATGCTGCTTCCACACCTCTTCTGCATCACCAAGTGTCCATCACTCCATCCCTTCCAGCTGCCCTGCTCAATCCAAGGTAGTTTCCCTCTGAGCAGAGTGAAAAAAGGGGGTAGGATTAAAATCCGAGCTAGATGTTGAGCAATGTGTCCTTGTGTCCAACGAGGCAGACAGGATTCTGGAGTGCGTTGGTTGTGACACATAGGTTGAGGGAGGTTCTCCTCCCCATCTACTCTGCCCTAGTGAGGCCATACCTGGAGTATTGTGTCCGGTTCTGGGCTCCCTGGTTCAAGAGAGACAAGGAACTACTAGAGAAAATCCAGTGGAGGCTAAAAAGATGCTAAGGGTGATGGAGCATCTCTGTGAGGAGCAAAGGCTGAGATACCTGGGGCTCTTTAGCCTGGAAAAGAGAAGCTTGAGAGGGGATCCGACCAATGCTCAGCAAGAACTAAAGGTCAGGGGTACAAAGAGTGGGACTGGGCTTTTTTAAGTGGTACCCAGAGGCAGGACAACAGGCAACGGGCACAAACTGGAACCCAGGAGGTTCCACCTGAAGATGAGAAGAAACATTTTTGCCATGATGGGGCTAGAGTCCTGTAGCAGGCTGTCCAGAGAGGCTGTGGAGTCTTCTTCTCTGGAGAGAATCCGAACCAACGTGGATACGCTCCTGTGCAACCTGTGCTGGTTAACCTTGCTTTAGCAAGGGGGTTGAACTAGATGATCTTCTGGGGGTACTTTGCAACCCCCTGCCATTCTGTGCTTCTTCTGTTTAGCCTGAGATCATTCAGTGTGTTCTTTAGAAAAGATCAACTGGAACTAAACATTGCCATCCCCTACTCTGCCTGCTGAAGTACATACTTTTGTAATAACGCATTCAGAATTCAATAAGAAAAGTGAGAATTACAAACAAGGTGTCCATAATGAGCCTCAATACAATTATTAAGCCAGAGAAAGTAGGCTTGGTTTTCACCACCAGAAAGTTATTTGTATCTTAATGATAATGAAATCTAAAAAGCATCTGTAATTCCTGCAGCAAGGTCTCGCAGAAAGTCAACTTAGTGCATCTCTCTTTGCTAAGACTATTCTTATTATTGTGTTTGCAATGACAGCAAAATGCTTCTTCCTTCCAGCTCCTGGGATACATAAAAATATGATTAGAGCACTATAACAATACAACAATGGATTAATTTGCCCAACCATTACATGTGGATCTCAAAGACTTCAATAATTTATTTTACCAATTGAAAGGTGGTTATTTTGGGATCCTGGCTCATAACAAAGTCGTTCAGTGCAGCAACTGGAAATCATTTTGTATATTCCAGCACTGGTAAAGGTGCAGGGTCCCAGAGATTCCCACCCCTCTGCTGTCACCCTGAGCCATTCTGCCAGCCCTAGGTCATGCCTCACCCCTCTGAGCTGGAGCTGAGCTGCTGACTCAACAGGGCATTGCACAGAGAATCATAGAATTGTTCTAGTTGGAGGAGACCTTTAAGATCATCAGGTCAAATCACTGACCCAGCATTAAACCATGACCCCCAGCACAACATCTCCACAACTTTGAAACCCCTCCAGGGATGGGGACTCCACCATTGCCTTGGGCAGCCTGGGCCAGGCCTTACCAGCCCTTTCATAGAAGAATTTGTTCCTCATGTTCAACCTAAACCTCTCCTGCTGCAACTTAGGCCATTTGCTCTTGTCCTATCACTTGTTCCTTGGGAGAAGAGATCAATCCTAACCTGGCTGCATTCAGAAACTTGTCAGTCTCCCCTCAGCCTCCTCTTCTCCAGGCTGAACAACCCCAGTTCCCTCAGCTGCTCTCACAACACCTGTGCTGCAGACCCTTCACCAGCTTCATTGCCCTTCTTTGGACACTTAGCACCTCAATGTCCTTCTTAGAGGGAGGCACCCAAAATTTAACCCAGGATTTGAGGTAGAGCCTGACCAGTGCCAAGTACAGGGGGACAAGCCCTGCCCTAGTCCTACTGGCCACACTATTGCTGATCCAAGACAGGATTGGCCACCTAGGCACACCCTGGCTCATCTTTAGCTGCTGTCAACACAAGGTCCTTTTCTGCTGGGCAGTTTCTAGCCACTCTGCCTCACGCTAAGAGGTTCCATGGGGTTGTTTTGACTCAAGTGCAGAACCCAGCACTTGGCCCTACTGAATCTCAATCCACTGGTCTCAGCCCATCCACTCAGCCTGTCCAGATCCCTCTGTAGAGCTTCACTTCCCTGAGCAACTTTCCCACCTAACCTGGTGTTGTCTGCACTCTCACTGAGGGTGTCCTGGATTCCCTCATCTAGATCATTGATAAAGATAATGAGAACTTCTCACAGATTGCAAAACAACAAGGCAGTGAAGACTGATCTGGTCAAACTGTTACCCAAGTAAAAAGAACAGACATTTTGGGGCAGATGCTTAACAATATCCCTGACACCAGGAGAGCATAAAGAACTAATCAGTGTTGAACAGGATGGCTAACAAATGGAGACGAAAAGGTGTTGAGAAATCTGGCCTGAAGGGCAGACAATATAAAGGAAACATAATTAGTAACTCATCTGCTGAATGTCAACGGGAGCCATCCTCTCCAACTGCAAGATTAGCATGGAATAATCACAGATTATTAGCAAATTCATGTGCTCAGCCTCCAATCAATGCTGTTTGGAATGGAGTGAAAGCTTCTATTTTGCCCTGAAATGGGGACCCGAACCAAGGTTTTTCAACAAAACAAAAGCCCCCAGGACCTCACTAATGGTGCTGGTCAGAAGAAAGCACATGTGCAGAGGCAGGAACAATGAACAGAAAGAAGACTGAACAAGAAATGCATAACACCTGACACAATGACACTGACAGGATGACGGAACAGAATTTCTGTTGCTCTCTGTGATGGTTTGGTAGTTACCTGCCCCCCCACTCTTATGAAATCACCCAAACTAGAGTCAGCACAGCTGGAAGTTAAGGAATAAAGCTATATTTATAGTTTAGCACAATACAGGATCATAGAATCAACCAGGTTGGAAGAGATCTCCAAGGTCATCCAGTCCAACCTAGTACCCAGCCCTGTCCAACCAACTAGACCATGGCACTAAGTGCCTCATCCAGTCTTTTCTTGAACACCTCCAGGGAGGGTGACTCCACCACCTCCCTGGGCAGCCCATTCCAATGCCAATCACTCTCTCCATAAAGAACTTCTTCCTAACATCCAGCCTAAACCTCCCTTGATACAAGCAGATACTTAAAATATATGCAGCTCTATACAGAAATGCACAAATTAAAAGTAATACAGAAACACAATACCCCTCCCAGAAATCAGTCCTCAGGAGGGGCTCCCAACCACCCTTCCACCTTCTTTCCACCATTATACCTTATCCCAGAGCATACCTTATGTGCAAGGTGAGTTTGGAGGGTCAGCACGGCGGGTTAGAAAACAGAAGGATTAGGTACACAGCAAAAGTCCAGGGGAAAGCACAGACTCCAGCAGAGACCCCACACACAGTCTTATCTATGGTTTTGCTCTCGTCTTTTTACATCTCAGCAAGCCTATGAGGGAAGTAGACACCACCATTGTTTTCTTTATACAGCCTATAATCTAATTTCTCTCACTAAAATATTCCAGTTAGCCTCAAACCAGCACACTCTCCTGCCATCAGCACCACCACTGTTTGGTTAAAACAGACCCAAGTTCCACTTGCTGAGGCAAAGATGCCTCCTCAGGCTCTTTATCCCAGTCCTGATCATTCTTCTGATGATTCTCTCTTAAATTTATCCCTCTGCTACTCTCCTCCTGGTGCCATGGCTGCTGCAGCTGGGACCACCACACTCTGAGTATCTCTCCCAGTACAGTACCTCCACACTGCTGAGTCTGCCACGCTACACCAACACTGTCACACAAAGATACTGAAATACAGCCTTAGCCACATATAGAACAGTTGTCAGGACTGAGTCTGAGGCTGAGCTAAAGGAAAAACACTTCAGTATGGTTTCAGGAGGCAAGCCATGTATTTTGGGACCACCACCACTGAACCACACATGGGTGGTCCAAGATAGCTCTTCAGTCATCAGCCTAGTTAATTGTGACCCCTGGGATCTTGTCCAATGGAGACCCAAAGATAAGCAAATTTTGCCTAACTGATCTAAATCCATGACAGAGGAAACTCTACCTTATGGAGAAGACCATCTTCTGCAGGAACTACTTGATAGTCTGTAGAATCATAGGATGGTTTGCGTTGCAAGAGACCTTTAAAAGTAATTTAAGCCAACCCCCTGCAGTCAGCAGGGACATTTGTAACCAGAGAAGATTGCTCAAAGCCACAAACAACCTGACCTAGAATGGTTGCAGGGATGGAGCATCCACTACCTCCCAGGTCAACCTGGGACAGGGTCTCACCAACCCCAGCATAAAACATTTCTTCCGTAGATGTAGCTTAAATCTCCCTTTTGGTTTAAACCATCATCCCTTGTCCAGTCACGACAGCTCAAAAATCTGTCCCCAGCTTTCTGATCTGCCCCTTTAAGTCCTGAAAGGCTACCAGAAGGTCTCCCCAGAGCCCTCTCTTCTCTCAGCCTGTCCTCATAGGAGAGATGTTCCAACTCTCAGATTATTTTTGTGGCCCTAATGACATCAGAGGAAAACAGCAATGAGTGCTCTGCTCCCCTGAGCCGACTATATTCTGCTTTATTCTCTTGTATTTGCTTTACACAATTTGTACTACACCATAAACACAGACTGGCAGCTTCACCACCAGAAAAACAACATCCTTAGTCTGGTTTTGAACACTGACATCTGACATTAGCCTTCCCTGGCCTTTCTCCAGCCCCTTGAACCATGCCATTCCTTCTCATCTACCCTGAACACACCCAGATGATGGCACTGCCTGGGTTAACAAGGAGAAAAATTAATGCAGTGTCCCTTTTAATTGCAGTGGCAAGGCAGAGAAAAGAGAGTGTAAAGGGATGATGCTCATCTCATGACCTCTTCTTTCAGCCAGAATAGATTGTCATGTCCTAGCTCAAAAGCCATGATGCACTGAAGCCTTCCACAGATTTAACCATCAACTACAGAAAACAGAGCAACTTCATTTCTGCATCATTGTTCTACTAATATCTTCAGTTTTCAGACAATGAGACTTATTACATAGCAAATTACCCAAATCCTGCAACAGATTTTTTTGGTTCCTTAAAGAGATTTTAAGGGAGTAAGAAATGTATCTTCTCTTCATCTTCCTATGTAACTAGAGTTATGTGGGGATTAACTTTTATGCTCATTTTTTGGGGGGGTTTACAAAAGTTAATTTGGCCAAGTTTAATATGCTACCTGCCCTTTTTCACTTGAGAAGTGAAGAAATCCTACAGGTTATTTCCAGAAAAAGAGGAAAAACAATGTTGGGGTCAGGCTCAGACACAGGGCTGTGAAAAAGTGTCAGTGATAATCTCTGAAAGGTCTTCTGCTCCTGGATTTTAGTTCATAAATCCTATAAAAGACCTGACCCAGATTTTCTCCCCTATGGCAGAAGTTTCTGGGTGAGGATTAGAAACACAATGTGCCACTGGCATCTTAAAATGAGCATTAGGTAAGAAGGATGGACCTAAATCCTGGAATTTTCAGATGTTCTGAGCAGACATGGATCTACAGATAGAATTTCATGAGGGTTTTGTTCCCACCTCAGCCTGCAGTAAGACTGATTTAGAAGCTAGGTAATGGGATAGCATGGATTTTGGAAAGGAAGATAAGACAAATGGGTGCATACAGAGTCATCTTCAAACCCTTCCTGCCCTGCTTTCCATCTGAAATCCTATGAGTTTCCCATTCATTACAATCAGTGCTCTTGCTGGATTTGGATGATTGCCCAATTGTTGCTATTGCCAGAAATCCAAAACATCAGAGGGGTGATTCATCTGATGCCTTGACAGCTCTGGAGACAGGGGTGGGGGATGACAACAACCCAAAATCCCAAATGCAGCAATGGAGTCATCTCCTCTAGCACAACAGGAGCTACTGATGTAGGTATGGTCATCAAGACACACCTCTCCCAAGCCTTGCTGCATTCCCAAAGGATGGCTTGCTTAGGAGCAGCAGCAGAGGTAGCTCTGCCTGTATTTTCTTTGTCCACATCACAGGAGTCAAGCACAATAATGGAGCAAAACTGTATTTTCAGCCTGGCAAAGCTCCTCCACATGGACCCCTTTTAAGCCTTGTTTAGATGGTGCTCACTCATCCAAGGAGCTAGCAACTAGAGAACAAGAGGGGCTTTGTACCTCCATGCTCTGCTATGTTAAAAATTGATTTAGCATAATGGTTTCAAAGAGATTAAAATCCAATTTTGTAAATCAAAGCAGGAACTGTACTGAGTCACTTTTACAGCAGCAGCAAAGAACCTGCTCAATTCTGAGAATGACAGTGGCAGCCCTGATCCTCTGTGAATGTGCAGAAAGTAATTAACCAAACCACACCACAGCTTAATAAGCTGCGTTTCACTGTAAGCATCTGCTCTTTATCCTCACAGCGACAACAAGACGGGATTGTCATCTGGAGAAAAAGGCAAGGTCTGGGCTAGCCACAGCTCCTCAGCACCATCCAGTTGACCTGCTTAGTGTGGAATGGCTATTCATAGCTAAACCAACACTTATCATCATTCAGGGTTAGCAGGGGGGTTGGACTAGATGATCTCTAGAGGTCCTTTCCAACTTGTGCTATTCTGTGATTATGTGATTCAGCTTTGCATTATTCCAGGTCTAGAAATTGCTTTTAGCATCAGAGCTGGAGCACCTCTGCTGTGAGGCCAGGCTGAGTTGGGATTGTTCAGCCTGGAGAAGAAAAGGCTCCAGGGAGACCTTCTGGTGGCCTTTCAGGACTTAAAGAAGCCAATCAGAAAGCTGGGGACAGACTTCCGAGCAGGGCCTGTTGTCACAGGACAAGGAGTAATGCTCTGAACAGAAAGAGGAAGATTTAGACTAGGGAGAAGAAAGAATATATATACATGTACATGTATACATACATATATATGGTGGTGAGACTCTGTTTCAGGCTGCCCAGAGAGGCTGTAGATGCCCCATCCCTGAAACCATTCCAGGTCAGGTTGTCCAGAGCTCTGAGAAAGTTCCTCTAGTTGAAGATGTCACTGTCCCTGGAAGTGTTCAAGAAATGTGTGGGCGCAGCAATTCAGGACATGGTTTAATGGCCATGGTGGTCTTAGGTTGGCAGTTGGATTTAATTTCCAGTGAGAACAAATCTATCAGTCTATGTCCCTGCTGACTGCAGGGAGGTTTGTCTAGATGACCATTAAAGGTCTCTTTCAGCCCAAACCATTCTATGATTAAACTTATTTTTTAAACGAACCCCAACAAATGGCAAATGAGTAAAAGATGATAAAAAGGAGATAAACCAAATGAGCTCTGCAGAAGTCCCAAGAAGCCCAACGCACAAACTACCTCCTTCAAGGAAAACACATTCTCTTTAATATCCTGGCTATGCAGATGTGGCTGCAAAGAAGAGAAATCCACACGTTCAGAATCATTTATAGTTAGGATCTTTGATGGTTACGACATCTTTTGAAGAATGCAGATGTACTTAACAGGGCCTGGTGCGTTGCAGGCAGCTCGAAGATGTTCTGTGAGGCAGACAGCCCAGGACTCATTAGGTCTTTGAAACAAATTTCACATCATTTCTTACAAGGGGTAGAGAAATGGGATCGCTAATTCGCATATGAAACAGCAATCTGAGCTTTAAAGAGCACCTGAAGCTTTACACAAGCACGTAAGAAATTGGGGCTATTCAAGCTGATGCACTTACAGGGATGAGGTGGAGGCTGGAGTGGGGTTGTTTTTCCTAATTTTGTTTTCTTTTAGAAGGAAAATTCATAGTTTCATGGAATTGCTTGGTTAATGATTGGACTCTACGCTCTTGAGAGTCCTTTCCAGACTAAATAATTCTGTGATTCTAGGATCTGCAGCATTGGGAGCCAGTGGAAATTCTGGGAAAATGACTTTTTCACCACCACAAATCTTTCTGTCACTTTTGGGGTTTTATTGTAGAAATTATCATAGTATGGTTTGGGTTGGAAGGGATCTTGACAATCATCTAGTTCCAATCCCCCTGCCATGGGCAGAGACATCTTCCACTAAGCTAGACTGCTCAAGATTTCATCTAACCCGGCCTTGAACGGCTCTGGGGAGGGGGCATCCACAGTGTCTCTGGATAACCTATTCCAGTGCCTCCCCACCCTCACTGTAAAGGATATCAGCATTTTCCATGTGTTTCTTCATAACACAGAAGTTAGCCACACTTATGCTACTTATTTCTCACCTAAATCAAGAAGACCTCTGTGCTACTCCATGGAAATGTTTTGCATCTATCAGCATTCTCCCAGCTCTACAAAATCCATTCCACAAAATCCCTGTGGTCCAGGACACACTCAAGGAGGTTTCAAGCAGTGGAAATGTCACAGCCATTATCCCAGTGAATTTTGCAGAGCTGGGAGCAATGAAGAGCCAATAGACACAAATTTCCTATGGGGAAGAATGAGATTAAAGAAATTCATACAGAGAACAGTGCCCACAGGCATTGCTGGGAAGCATCATCAGATCCATGCTGTGCTCCTGGAACACAAACATTGGAGAGGCCCTGGCCAAGCCTAGATCCAAGAAGACTAAAACAAAGCAAGTGAAGTTCTCTCCTCAACCCCATCCTCCTCCTTTTTTTCCCAAAAAAACAGTGAGAAATGCTTTGGAAATGCTGTCTCAACATGCATCCATCTCTCTCTCGCTCAATTGTCACCTTCGACATACAGCAGCAGCTCCCACCCCACCAGTTTTTATCTCAAATGAAGTTAGAAGGAAAATGGTTGGCTATTTTTTCAAGGAGAAAACAGAATCATAGAACTGTTGAAGTTGGAAGAGACTTCTGAGGTCACCAAGTCCAGTCATTCACTTAGAGCTCACAATCCCATCACTATCACTAAGCCACGACCACTGCACCATGCCCCTCTGCACCACATCCATGTGTCTTCTAAATACCTCCAGGGATGGTGACCACCACCTCCTTAGACAGCCTGTTCCAGATATTTGGAACTTTTTTCCTAATATCTAACCTAAACCTCTCTTGGCACAACTTGAGGCCATTTCCTTTCATTCTTTCAAGTGTTGCATGTCAGAAGAGACTGAACCTCACCTGGCTCCAACTTCATTTGAGGTATTTGTAGAGAGGGATAAAGGTCTCCCCTCAGCCTTCTCTTCTGAAGACTAAACAACCCCCAGGAATGCTCTTCTACTGAGAACAAGCTTTCCCAGCTTTTGCTGGAACCCCTTCTGGAAGCCACTGGTTACCACAGATCCAGGACATGTCTGAGATCCTGGCCACCTGCTGTTTATGGATAAGGACCCAGGAAAGAGGAACTGTACTGAGAGAGGCAAAACAAGTGATGCAAATAAATGAACATTTCACTCAATATACATTAAGAACAGATTAGCTCTGTCAATCAATGGCCACTTTTGTTCTCCTGTGCACAGGGAAGAACAGCAGACAACCAATTTTGGGTTTTTCAGGGTGTATTTAGTTCTGAATTTAGAAGGGAAGCTTCCTGAAGGATATTTTTTTAAATGAAGTGCATTTCCTTGTGCAAATGAGAACAAATTGCTACTTAAACTTTCTTCTTTTGTCTATTTCCCTGCAATTTCCACCTCATTTACAGCCTTTTTGTGTCTACCTCCTTGTTTAGTTTTACCTTTGACCTTCTTTTCCTTGCTCTTCAGAGATACCAGACACCTTTACATTAAGTTTACCACGTGGATCCTACGGGGGCTTGGGGAGAAAAGCTGCTCAACAGCAGCAGGTCCCAGTCAGGCTGAGAACTCCAACGCCTGCCAGGAGGGGAGGCTTCCAAAATCATTTATCAGCTGCAGGGACACTTTTGCATCATTTTGAAAACAATTTCTCAGCTCCAAAGTTTTAGGGAGAGCAAAGAGAGCTGGCACACTGTGGTGGGCTGACCCTGGGACTGGGAGACAAATGTCACTCCCCTCCTCAGCTGGGCAAGGGAGAAAATACAAGGAAAGGCTCCCAGGTTGAAAGAACAGGGAGAGATCACTCAGCAATGACCCATCATGGGCAAAACAGAGTTGACTTGGGGCAAAATTAATTTAATTTATTGCAAATCAAACAAAAAGAAAAAAAAAAGAAAAAGAAAAAAGAGGAGGGGAAAGAAGGTGGAAAAACTGGGGGGAAATGAGGTGGATAATGAATAATAATGAGGGTAATGAGAAATAAAATCAAATCCTAAACTGCCTTCTCCTCACCTCTCCCTTCTTCTCAGGCTCAGCTTCACCGCCCCTTTCTCCGTCTCAGCCCCAAAAGCAGTGCAGAGGGATGGGAAATGGGGATTTGGTTTCATTCATCATACATCCTCCCTCAATCCTTCCTCCTCACACTCTTCCTCAGCTCCAGCACAGGGTCCCTCCCACAGGAGAGAGTTCTCCCACAGTCTCGGGTCCTTCTCACAGGCTATGATTCTCCTCAAACTGCTCCAGCCTGAGTGACCTCCATGGGTGCAGTCCTTCAGGTACAGACTGTTCCAACATAGGCCTCCCAGAAGGTGCCAGTCTCCTTCAGGCAACCACCTGCTGCAGTGTGGAGTCTGTGGGCTGCACGTGGGCTGGGCTACCTGCTCAACCATGGACCTCTCTATAGGATACAGGGCAGCAAATCTTGTTCACAGTGGGCTGCCCTAGCTCCAGCACCTGGGGTACCTCCTCCCATTCCTTCTCCATTGAGCTTGGTGCCTGCAGAGCTGTTCCTCTCACATTTTCTCACTCCTTTCTCTAGCTACCATTGCTCTTGCACAGTTTTTTATTTGCTTCTTAAATCTGTTACCCCAGAGGTGTCACCACCATTGCTGATGGGCTCAGCCTTGGTCAGTGGCAGGTCCATCTTCAAGATAGCTGGCATTGGCTCTATCAGACATGGGAGAAGCTTCTGGCAGCTTCTCACAGAAGCACCCCTGTAGCCCACTCACTACCAAAACCTTGCCACATGACCCCAGTACACACACATGTGGGACCTGCCAGTGCTGCTGGTGTCTGTGGAACTCCAACATTCTTATGCTGCAAAGTCTAAGGTCCTGTGCAACACTGACCTTTTTCTCGTGTCCATGTGTGCTCAGAGTGAACAGGAATAAACCACTGAGCTGCTTCAACAGGCACAGATATGAGGAGGAAGATGGAGGAGTTTGGTATTTGATGCTGGAGAGCTCTTTAATACCTATCAGTGTAAGCTTTAAAATTAATTGATAATATGATAAAGAACTCTGTGGCAAGAAGGCCATTGAAGATGACCATGCCTTTCAGATCAGCAGAAAGCTGAAAACCCATGTGGTTGCCTGGGAGCATACTCAACAGCTCGATTATACATTAAACCCAGATTTTGTGCCTAACTATAGATTAAGAGAAGAATTTGCTTTCCTGCTTCAGTACTCACTGGCAAGGCAGGAAAAGCAGGGAGGATTTGTGGAAAAAATCAGGACAATGGTAAAATCACAGAATTGTTTTGGTTGGAAAAGACCTTTAAGACCATCAAGTTCTATAATAATCTAGCTCTATGACATCTGGGGCTAAACCATGTCCCTCGGCACCACATCTCTGCATCTTCTGACCACCTTCAGGGATGGGGATTCAACCATCTCCCTGGGGAGCCTATGTCTGAGAACCCTTTCAGTGAAGAAGTTTCCAAGAGCAGTTACATCTCTCATGTCTAAACCCAAGGTTGTGCAGAAAGTGTAGTGGTTCATCCTCACTGCCCCACTGCCAGAGGACACAGTTGAGGTGTTCTGGTACCTGGAGAAGTTTCCAAGCCTTAGCTGATCCCAGCCACTAAGGAGGAAAACACAGTGCTGCACTGTGAATGAGATTATACTACAAAATCTTGCTTTTCCCAGCACCTGCCAAAGACTGTTGTGCTGTGATTGGCCTGCTCCAGACCACAGAGGATCACAGAATGTTAGTGGCTGGAAGGGATCTCAAAAGCGCATCCAGTCCAACAGCCCTGCCAGAGCAGGATTGCCTATACCAGATCACATGGGAACATATCCAGGCAGGTCTTGAATATCTTCAGAGAGGAAGATTCCACAACCACCCTGGGCAGCCTGTACTCTGTCACCACTTTTGTCTTTCCCCATCTCAGCCAAGTCCTGGAACCATCAGTGACCTAAATCCCATCATCTCCTGCATCTCCCATACCTCCTGCAGTCCAGACACTCCATGGCATGAGGGTGGGAGATGACCCACACCAAACTGATCCCTGCTTAGCTGGCAAATTTTGCTTCTCAGCCATCCCTCCCCAGGGCTGCTCTGGATTTGCAGAGGATGTGCAGCACCCACCTTGCCTGAGCTGGCTGGGCACTATCACACCAAGTTCAGCAGAACCAAAGCATTTTGCTGCATCTTGGTCCTTTGCAATCTCAATTTCCTTTCAAAGAAGTGTTCCAGCTCAGCATCTGCTGATGACAACGAACGTATTATATTGTGTTGCTGTTAAAAGAAATAGCAAGAGGCTCCTCCACTTTCAGAGACCATGGAAGCAGGAGCTTGCACATCAGGAAGAAGGCACACTCTAAATGGTTGTTTTCAAAAGCATTAAGCCCATCACCCCAATCCTCAGTGGATCAGACACTCTGCTTTTGCTAACGCTTCTTTTTTGTTTGCAGAATAAAATGAAGTGGGTTTGCCCCTAAATGTTTGCTCGCTCACTCTCTCTCCCTCTCTCTCTCCAGACACTCGTTTACTTTTGCTGTCTCTTCTTCTCCCTAGCTGTTCAGATTTGCTTCCCAAGCAGGAGAATCTGCCCATGTTCCTTCACCTTTAACATGAAGAAAGGAGAGCAGGAAATGAAACAAAGAAAAAAAACAAAACCCCCACAAAATAAAAAAACAAAGCCCAACAATAGTCAAGAATTGGAACTCCACCAAGCACAGTGCCATGACAGGAGTTTTCTCAGGAAAGCCACGGATGCCCACTCAAAAACAACAAAAAGACTTCTGGTGGTGAAAATGTCCATTTCCCAAAATTTCCACTGCTGCAGACCCTAGAGTCATAGAATTGCTTATACTGGAAAGGACTCTTAAGAGTATGGAGTCCACCCATTAACCCAGTACTTCCAAACTCACCACTAAACCACGTTCCTCAGTATGACATCCACACAGCTTTGAAACCACTCCAGCAATGGAGACTCTACCATTGCCCCAGGAAGCCTGGTCCAAGCTCTGACAACTCCTTCAGGGAAGAAATTGTTGCTAGTGTCCAAACTATACCTCCTCTGGAGGAACTCGAGGTTGTTTGCCACCATCCTTCTGATTGTTCCTTGGGAGAAGAGACCAACTTTCATCCATCTCCCTTCAAGGAGTTGTAGAGAAATGAGGTCTCCCCTCAGCTTCCTTTACTCCAGACTGAACAACCCCAGTTCCCTCAACTGTCCCACTCCAGACCTGTTCTCCAGACTCTTCAGCAGCTTCACTGCCCTGTTCTGGACCCGCTCTAGCACCTCAATATCCTTCTTGGAATAAAAAGTCCAAAAGAGAACTTTTGGAGGCATGGCCTCACCAGTGCCCAGTACAGGAGAATGATCAATGTGCTTCACACAGGAGCCGGGCTCAATCCTGCTGTGCTGTTGGCAGCTCCTCCTTCCCCAGCACCACACTCTCCTCCTGGAAGCATCAGCAGGGGGACCGCGGCGCGGCGGGGCGGAATTTCCGAGAGCACCGAGATTTGATTTTCATCTACTTTGTTACATTCCTGCTAATTGCTTTTCACGTACTTCCTCCACCAGAGTCTTTACAGCCTAATTCCTCATGGGCATTCATTACGGAGTTTTACTAAGTACAAGGAGGAAAATGAAATCTAACTACATGGCAGTGATGTAATTGCTAATGGCCTTTGTAACACATGTGTGTGTGTGTGTGTTCTCTTTTTTTTTGGGGGGGGGTGGTGCTGGGTGTTTTTTTGCCACCGATGGCCTCCAGCAGATTCTCACAAGCAAAAGATTCTCACAAGCAAAAGATTCTCACAAGCAAAAGATTCTCACAAGCAAAAGATTCTCACAAGCAAAAGATTCTCACAAGCAAAAGATTCTCACAAGCAAAAGATTCTCACAAGCAAAAGAAGCTGCAGCCCTACAAATATTATGTAATGCAGTCCAGTGGCTTAATTAGCACATGGGAGAGAAAGGTGAAAGGCTCTGCAGTGAAATGCTTGAGCTCAAGTTTTAATAAAACAACTCACTAACTTTCTGGGTTAGACAAATTTAAGTTGCCACTACAGACTTAGAAACTTCAGATATGTTCACACAGAAAAAATGGTGGGGGATGGAAGAGACCTCTCACGACCATCTAGTGCAACCTCTCTGCTAAAGCATCCACAGCAGGTTGCCCAAGATCACAATGTCCAGGTGGGTTTGGAGTCTCTCCAGATAAGGAGACTCCACAACCTCCCTGGGCAGTCTGCTGCAGGGATCCAGCACCCTCACAACAAAGAAGTTTCTCCTTCTGTTCAGATGAGACCTCATGGGTTCCAGTGTGTGCCCATTTCCCCTTGTCCTGTCACTGGGCACCACTGAGAAGAGTCTGGCCTCATCCTCTTTCCCCTCCCACCCTTTAGCTCTTGCCAAGCACTGATCAGATCCCCTCTCAGACTGCTCTTCTCCAGGGTCAACAGCCCCAGGTCTCTCAGCCTTTCCTCCTCAGAGAGATGCTCCAGGCTCCTCAGCATCTTTGTAGCCTCTGCTGGACTCTCTCCAACCTTTCTTGAACTGGGGAGCCCACAGTTTGACCCAGTACTATGAGTGTGGCCTATTAGGGCAGAGCACACGTGGAGAAGAACCTCCCTCAACTTGCTGGTCACACTCTTCTTAATGCACTCCAGAAGACCATTGGCCTCCTTGGCCAAGAGGGCACATTGCTGGCTCGTGGTGAAGTAGTTGTTCACCAGCACTCCTGGGTCCTTCTCCATGGAGCTGCTTTCCAGCAGGCCAGGCCCTCACCTATGCTAGTGCAAGGGCTTATTCCTCCCCAGACATAGGATCCTACACTTGCCCTTGTTGAACTCCATGCGGTTCTGCTCTTCCCAGGTCTCACCAAACAGCAGCACAGTCTGGCAGGATGTCAGCCACTGCTCCCAGTTTGGTATCCTCAGCAAACTATCTGAGAGTCTCCATCCCTTCACCTAGGCCAGTGATGAAGGTGTTTCACAAGGCTGGCCCCAGGCCAGAGCCTTGGGGAACATCATTCTCAGTCCTCAGCAGGCTACAGCACAGGAGTTAGCGCATTAATACTCTTTTACTCTCAGACAACAAGGATGTAAGATCTATAACTCCAAACACTATTATGCACAGAGCATACTTTTCATCATTACACATTAATAGATTTGGGAGTGAAAGTTGGAGGGGTGGTGTTACGTGTCAAAATTAATTATAATGCCAATAAGCTGAAATTCAACAGGGAAGATCAGGTTGACTAAATTATTGTGTTGAGTTATCAGCACTGAAAAATCAACTGACAGAGGCTCTAGACTTTTGCTGAAAATCCAGAGGTGGATTGAAATATAATGAGAAGTGGAAAAAAAAACCAACAAAACAAAACAACACAACACCCAGACCAAGCTATTGCAGAGCATTTGAAGTGACTAAGGACAGTTCCAAGTTAGTCTGAATGTACCTGGGATGTAATTCTGCATTACAACTGTCAGAGTTCAATTGGATCTTATCTTCTCATCACGGGCTAACTCAGATTTGGGACCAGTGGCCATAAACTCTGTCAGTTCAGGTAAATCAAGCTATTTGCTTGCATCATAAAATAAAGCCATTGGGGAAACTTTATTTGGGCCACTCACTACAGGAAAGACATTGACTTGCTGGAGCATGTCCAGAGAAGGGCAACAAAGCTGGCAAAGGGTCTGGAGAACAGGTCAGTTGAGGGAACTGAGGTAGTTTAGTTGGGAGAAGAGAAGGCTGAGGAGAAACCTCATTGCTCTCTACAACTTCGTGAATGGAGGTTGACATGGGTGTAGGTCAGTCTCTTCTCCCTAGTATCAGGTGATAAGATGAGAAGAAACAGTCTGAAACTGTATCAAGGGAGGTTTAGGTTGAATATCAAATAAAAATTCTGTCCTCTACGAGTGGTCAGACATTGGAACAGGCAGCCCAGGGAGGTGGTGGAATCCCCATCCCTGGAGTTGTTAAAGAAATGTGTGGACATGGCACTTTGGGACATGGTTTAATGGCTGTAGCTAAGCTATGATCTTAGAGGTCTTTTCCAACCAGAACAATTCTATGATTCTGTGATTCTATCTCTGTACCACTTCCTCAGTGACTTTCTAGAGCAGGCAACTCCAGCAACCATAAAGCAATGAAACAGATTCCATTAAATCCCACCTATTCTTAAAATGTACCAGTTAGCAGCTTTGGAAGATTCCCAGAATTGGAATGACACTGCCAAAACAAAACCAGAACAAGAAAAAAACCCACTCAAAATCCCTAGAAGCAGAGAACCACCCCCAAATCCTTAGCATTCAATCATTCTGTATGTCTTCCTTAGAGCTGGAATGTTAAGAACAGTCCTCAGAACAAGGATGAGAACAAACAAGCAAGAACCACACAGACTTTTCATTCCCACAGAGTCAATTAAATGTTAACAATAAACTACAGGACGAGTTAATGCTAGACAAAAGGATTAAGGAATAAGGGAGGACTTATTTATAAACACACAAATGAAAACTTGGTTAAGAAGAAGTGGGGGAATTAATAAAAGATAAAAAGGCTGATTTAAATATGGCTAAGAAGGGGAATTCCTTTATTAAATTTGTCTTCAAAAGTAAATTAAGAAGAGATGCCTGCGCTATCGGAGAGTGATGGCGAGCTTATAAAAATAGCTGCCACCGGAGGAGAGAAAAAGGGAGGATCTGGAAAATGCAGACATGTGCCAAACCACTCAATCTGTGCAATTAACCAAAGAAATCAAGTGTTGTTATTTGTGAAGAATTTCTTTTTTACAAGTGAAATTTAGCAAATTCCTTCAAAACACAAATCTAATACCTCGGTCTGGAAATTACTGAAACGGATGGATGCAATTAACTGCTATTCCTAGCAAAAGATGGGGGAGTGGGAAATAAAAAACAAGAAGGAAAATAAGTATCTGCTGCAGAGGGCAGCTCAGCAAGCTGGGAGATGTAGAGATTCGCAGAGAACACCTCTCCTGATGCACAGTTGGTTTGTTAGCACAAGTTATTTATTTGATAAAAAGAAGAAAGGAAATGCCACATGAATTACAGCAGCATTTTCCAGAGCTGGGCCTGAAATTAAAAGCAGTGGTCCTGCAGAAATTCAGAGCTGCCTCCATCCTCCCTACTTCAGAAGGGATCAGGATTTAATACCTGGAAGACTAACTAAAACCACTTTTTTCCCCCCTCGAAGGTAGACCCAAATCTTGCTGACAGCCAAAATACTCTTCCCAAGACACAATCAGATTCACATCAATACACTTCAATGTATTTATACAGTTAAAAACTGATTAAAAACTCACAAAACAAAGGAGTTGGAGGAAACTGCCAAGGTGCAACATGGATCTGTGCTGGATCTAAGCTGAACAGTTGATTTGTTAGCAATCTGGAAGAGGAAAGAACACGGTTTATTCAGTTTCACCTACTAAGCACTGAAATGCAGGACAGCAAGAATAAACACACACAAAGAAAGTCTGTTTTTGATTGACTGGGACACCTTAAATTAAGAGAGGTGCCTGTCTTCCCTCACAACACTAACGTCATGATGTTGACATGGTGGTCAATGTTCCTTATGTCCTAATGTGGGCATCAGGAAGAAGTTCCTGGATGTTAGGAAGAAGCTCTTTACCCTGAGCGTCATGGAGCACTGCAACAGTTTGCCCAGGGAGGTGGTAGTGGCCCCATCCTTGAAGACAATCAAGGTCAGGCTTGATGGGGCTCTGAGCAACGTGATTTAGGTGCAGATGTCCCTGATGACCGCAGAGGGGATGGACTAGACGAGCTTTAGATGTCCCTTCCAACCAAATGCATTCCATGATTCAAAGAAGAAATGGTCCTGTTCTCTACATGAGACCCTCCCAAACATGCCAGGTTTGAGATGGAAAAACCATACAGACATTTTCTGTTTGTAAAAACAGAAGTGATACTGAGAAGACGTCATCAAAACACAGCCATGCTCTGAGATGGAGATGTTGGAAATGCATCCATCCAAAGAGGGAGCTAGAAAAGCAGAGGGCAAGTAGCTGGAGATGAAATTGCAGAAGAATGAGGCAGCTCAAAATCAGTTTTGTTTCCGAGACAGAAAACACAGCGCGGGATGTTACAGCCTCCTCTCTTTCCAGATGTAATTAATCCATAAATGGAATAATGTATTCACTTCTGGACACCTCATTACCAGAAAGACATTGACAAATTGAACAGAGTACAAAGAAAACAACAAAAATGTTTAAGGGCTTGAAGGGAAAAAATTTCTAAGGAAAGATGGAAAAAAGGAAACACATCCAGCTCTGAGCTGAGCAGGAGATAGGTATCGATACGTGTTGGAAAGGTGTAAACATCAAGCTGCAAAACCAGCATGGGGGGCTATTAGGAGGAAAAATGGAATGAAATTACTCAAAAAGAAAACTTAAGATGAAAATCTTCTTGCCCTATTAGAATGCACAGTTAAATCTCAAGGGATGTGGTAAATGTGCTAGTGCAAGAGAACCACAGCAGACGGGAAAAAATCCTTAATAGGTACAGCTTGGATAGCTGCACACCAGCCAGAAGTGGGGTGGGAAACTTGTAATGGCTGATGGCTGCTTCTCCTCTGAATTAAAGCATGGATACAAAATACATCCATGGACTTTGCCATAAATACCTCACAAAGCTCTGGAACCATTATCGATGATGATCAATAGCTAAAGCGTGCGGGACCATGGAATGAAGCCATACTCTTAACAGTGGTGCCCAGAGATTGGGCAAGGGGCAATGGGCACAAACTGGAGCCTAGGAGGTTCCACCTAAACATAAAGAAAAGTTTTGCTGTTGTGAGGGTGCTGGAGCCCTGGCTGCCCAGAGAGCTTGTGCAGTCTCCTTCTCTGGAGAGATTCCAAAGCCACCTGGACATTGTGATCCTCAGCAAGCTGCTGAGAGTGACCTTGCTTTAGCAGGGTGGGGTGGACTAGATGATCTCTAGAGGTCTCTTTCAACTCCCACCACATTGGGATTCTGTGACTCAATCCTGGCCTCACTTGCTCTCCCCAAACTGCGGCAGGTCTCTCACAACAACAAGCGCTGCAAAGGCAGCCAAAAGGAGAAAAAAGCCGTGTTAGACATGCATGAGGAGGTAAGGAAAGCTGAGGCATTGCAGCCATTCATCACCATGTCTAACTGATGCTGCTTTAAATAACTGAAACTGCTCTTGCACCTCGCTGCCAGCACCACAAACCTGTCTCAAGCAAACACTGTCTTCAACTCAATCAGACTCTGCCCAAGGAGGTCCTGCCGGGTTGGACTAAGCTTTTGTACGGGGAAACGTTCAATACCAACATGTTGCTCCTCTTCGACTGAGCCCAGTTGGTCTGTACTGTGTGGTAAGTCAATGGCAGACTGAAAGAAGATAATGGTAAAAGCTGCATTAAGCCACGTGCAAGCCTACAGCATGTCTTAAGGACTGCTGGCACTGAAGTCAGGCTGACACTTGGTAGCTGTGCTCCATCTCACAGGTTGTTATCTGAAGGACTAAGGCCCCTTGGTCTGGAGAACAGGTCTTGTGAGGAGCAGCTGAGGGAACTGGGGTTGTTTAATCTGGAGAAAATGAGGCTCAGGGGAGACCTTCTTGCTCTCTACAACTGCCTGAAAGCAGGTTGGAACCAGGACAGAGATACCAATGTCACTTCTCCCAAATAACAAGTGACAGGAAAAGAGGAAATGGCCTCAAGTTGTATCAGGGAAGCTTTAGCTTGGATGTCAGAAGGAACTTCTTCCCTGAAAAGGTTTCTCAAACACCACAATAGGCTGCCAAGGGAGGCAGTCAAATCCCCATCCCTGGAGTGTTTAAAAGATTCAGATGTGGTGATGAGAGACACGGTTTAGCACCAAACATGGCAGAGCTAAAGAATGGTTGAACTCAGTGATCTCAAAGGTCTTTTCCAACCAGCATTCTGTTCCATGGAATTTTCTTTAAAGAAGAGGCTTTCAGAGTGGTGAGCAGAATTAAAAAACCAAACAGACCCTCCTCTGACAACACCAAAAACAACAAACAGAACAGAAACAGAAACTTAAAAACTGCCAAGAAAGACCCACACCAAGAAAGGCTACTGCAATCCGCCCCTCCAGCAGCAACCCTCACCCAGGCACCACCTCTCCATCAGCAGATCCCACAGCCAGGCTCTGCTTGGTGTGTGTTTCTGCAGTCAAGACCAGTGATAACACGAGACATCTTTCTCCTTCCTAAAGGATGGCAGACAACTTCCTCATCCAGCCTGTGAACCTGAGAACCAGAGCTGAACTGTAGACAGTCACGGAGCTCGTGGTCCCCAAGCCCCATCCCACACCACAAAACACCCTTTTATTAGTTCTTTTTTCCTACCCCTAGGAACTTCCACGAAAGGTTAAACTGTAAAAGAAGAAAAATCTGCAAGCCAGGCCACCTAATGGCTCTCTCCCGGCTATCCACACAAAGCAGTATTCGGAGGTTATTGATGTGCTTCAGCCTGGGTCAGCTGCAGGATCTGCAGCCTGTCTCTGTCTCTCTCTCCCTCCAAACAGTCTGAGAACAAGAGCAAACCACTGCAGAGGCTGGCAGTGTGTGCTGCCCAGGCACTGCCTCATTACCATGACAAAGGGAGGTTTGAACATCCTTCAGCAAATGTGATGGCTCCCTTCTAGCATCCGAATTGAAAACCTGGCAACGAGTGTCTCCAGCTCCTGATGTCCTATTTACTCAGGCAGAGGAACAGGATTAAATTCATTTTAGATACTTCTGCAGTTTTCCACGGAATTGTCTTTTTATCTATAGGATTCCTCCCAGTCTTGCATCACTGCAATGGTCCTGGTTCCACCTTCAGCAGCTCGGATGCTGCAGTCCCTCTGGTACCTCGCAATAAGGACATGAACTTTTTAATCAATTCTCCCCTCCCAAAAACACCCCAAGGAGGGATGGCAAGCATGTACAATGCGAAAATGTCAAGGTCTGTTGCTTGCAGAGGCCAGATATACAGCCCGAGCCAAACAGCTTGTTTCACACCTTCAAATTTAAGGGGAACAGTGTTCTCCTCTGGAAAAGGTGGCCCAGAAGATGCAATAAAGCAGACACAGACATGTAAATCACCACAGCTGCAAGGCTGCAAAAGCTTCCTGCAGGAAAGTATGGAGCACCCAACACAGAACAACCAACTGAAAACCCAACCTCCCTATTCCCTGCAGCAGCCTGGCTGGAGAGCTGCCCCCTAACAGCCTGCAAAGAACAGCACTGGAAACTCAATGCACACAGGAGAGAGAACAGGGCATTAAAATCCATATGGTCATGGAATTGTTTAGGGTGGAAGAGACCTTTAAGACTGAATCTATCTGTTAACCCAACATTGCCAAGACCATCAATAAACCATGTCCCTTAGTACCACATCTACACAGCTTTGAAACCCCTGTAAGAATGGGGACTTCACCACTGCCCTGGGCAGCCTGGGCCAATACTCAACAACCCTTTTGGGGAAGGAATTGTTCCTAATGTCCAACCTAAACCTCCACTGAGGCTGTTTCCTGCTGTCCTATTGCTTGTTCCCTGGGAGAACAGATTGCCTCCCACCTGGCTCCAACCTCCTTTCAGGAAGTTCTCGAGAGCCACGAGGTCCCCCTTCAGCCTCCTCTTCTCCAGGCTGAGCAATTCCAGTTCCTGCAGCTGCTCCTTACAAGGCTTCTGCTCCAGACCCTTCACCAGCCTTGCTGCCCTTCTCTGTACACTCTCCAGCACCTCAATGTCTTTCTTGGAGTGAAGGGTCCAAAACTGACCCCAGGATTTGAGGTGTGGCCTCATCAGTGCCCTGTAGAGGGGCACAATCCCTGTCCTAGTCCTGCTGGCCACACTATTGCTGATCCAAGCCACAGAGCTGGTGGTCTTCTTTGCCATGTGGGCACACACTGGCTCATTTTTGGCCATCTGTAGATCAACATTCCCAGGTCCTTTTGCACCAGGCAGTTTCCAGCCAAGCCTGAAGCATTCATAGGGTTGTTCTGACCCAAGTGCAGGACCCAGCGTTTGGCCTTGTTAAACCTCATCTCAGTGGCCCCAGCCCACCAGCCCAGCCTGTCCAGAATCCTCTGCAGAGCCTCCTCTACCCTCAAGCAGATCAATACCCTCATCCAGCCTGGTGTCATCTGCAAGCTTACTGGGGGTGCCTCGATCCCCTCACCCAGACTGTTGATAAAGATATTTTTAAAAATAAAATCCTTATGAGAAAGAACAGGACTCTGATAGCTTTGTTATGATGCTGTCTGCTAAACTGCAACTAAACCCAGCGAAATTCTACTGAAGTATCACCCAATGTCAGAGACAGGGCCAGCAAAAACAAGTGCTGCACCAGGCAGGAAAAGCCAGGGAGCCTTTGGAGGGCACATTCCTCCATTAAAGTCCTTCAGCTAATGTGAACCTAATGCTGAGATGAGAGCAGATCTGTATTACCTTTGCTGGGAAGGTAGCACCACAGGAGATGATCATGGTTAAGAGGTCGCTGTCCTGAGCATAAGAGGTTTGGCAGGTTAGATGAGCCTGGTTAAATTTCATCCATCTCCACAGCCTACACTACGAGGTAAGTGATGCAATTAGCACTGCAGCTACAGCCCTAAGGTCCAAGCAGCTTCCTTCAGTGGAGCTAATTTGGAAGAGTCCTCAGCACAACACCTTCAGACCTCTATATTTGTTAACAAGGTATCTCCACCAGAGAAGATTTTAACAGTCTCCAGGAAAGCAAACAGAAACACATCTTGCTCTCTCTTTTCTGCAAAGTATTCTGTTCCACCATGCCTTCTGCCATGTGCATGTCAGCTTAAACTGTCTGCAAAGGCTCTGATTTCCTCCAGTGCTGCATCCAGAATGAACTTCAATGGTGATGTGAACCCAAAGTGATAACACTCACAAATCGACTCTCCAGCACACTTCTAGGGCTATGTCTGCTATTGATGCTATAGCAGAGTCTTTCTCTTGCCACTGAGATGCCATCTCCTCACTCCAGAAGCATCTCTGCAGCGATGTCCAGCTCAGAAGGTTCCATGGCCTCTCTAGACAACTTCCTTTCCTAACGCTTCACCTCCACAGAACAACATCCATCCACAAAGGTTACACTCAAGATGTTATTGAGCTGAAAAAGGCATCTCGCCCTTACAGATGATCTAACTGCTTCTTACCAGCATCATTTCAGGACACTACAAGACCTTCCACATGTGTAAAGGAGGATTTTGCAGTAGGGTTTCTGTGACCAGACCTGGGTTCTCTGCTGCACCTTCATCAAAGCTGACAAGCACCCTTCAGTGATGCTTTGCCCGCTTGGTGTGAAGGGTAGGTACCTGCTCTTCACAGTCACACTGCAGGTGACACCATGTACACCACCAGCAAGCCCTGCCTCCCAAGGCAAGCTTCTTGCCCACAGACAGGCTTGTACCTCCATGCAAACACCATCTACATCCTGACAACAAGTCCAAGAAGACTACCCCAGCTGCTAACAAGACTCTTTCAGCTTTTATTTTGTTGTTCAGTTTTGTTGTGGTTTTTTTTTCCTTTTCCAAGATACTCCACAGCACAACCAAGTTCCTCTGTACAACTTGTAGGTGCTAGAAAACAAGATGTTGAAATGACTTCAATTCTAGCGAAAGAACATCCAACTGCATCCTCAGGGAAAGGAGGGAGGAGAGAAAACACACTGCAAAAGCAATGTGCTGGTTCCTGTATAAACCTGCTCTTACACTGGGGACAAAAGTGGGGAAAAAAACACAACCACAAACAAAACCAATCAACCAACCAAAATACCAAAACCTTTTGTTCAAGTTCAAACAGGAGTAAGGTGACTCCAGCCAGCAGTTTGACTCTCCTGCTCAAGAAGATGGTCAGCAAAGTTCAAGAAGTACAAAGAATTACTGGAGAGAGTCCAGGGCAGAGCCACTAAGATGTTGAGGGGACTGGAATGTCTCTGAGGAAAGGCTGAGAGAGCTGGGGCTGTTTAGACTGAAGAATATGAGGCTGAGGGGGATCTTACTTACCAAATATCTAAGAGGTGTGTGTCAGGAAGACAGGGCTAGATTTTTCTCACTGGTCCTCAGTGTGAGGACAAGAGATAATGGGCATAAACTTGAACGTGGGAAGTTCCATCCAAACAGGAGAAGAAACTTCTTTACTTTGAGGGTGGCAGAGAACCAGGTGGCAGAGCTGCTCAGAGCGGTGCTGAACTCTCCTCTGAAAACTTCCAAGGCCCACATGGATATGTTCCTGTGTGATCTGCTTTAGGTGATCCTGCTTTGACAAGGGAGTTGGACTCAATGATCTCCAGAGGTCCCTTTCAACTCCTACCATTCTGTGATTCTCTGAAAGCCACAGAAGAGAAGCCCAAAGCTGAAGCAGAGCTGTGCACAGATGCTCTCCAGATAGAGCAATCCTCATGTGGCAGGAGGAGCGTGGAGCTCTGGGCTGTGGTTCTGCAGCAACCTACAGCCAACATAAGACAAGCTGCTATGGGAAGAGGCCCTTTCATTTGATCAAATCCTCACAAAATAACGGAACATTTTCCTGTTGAGTTCTTAATACTGTTTTTTGCCCCCTCAATTTCTGATGGAGCTTCACCAGCTCCGTTTACACCAGCACTTGCCACCCCAACGGGAAAAGACAGCAGGCACGGATTAATTTCTGCAGAAAGCTGCTTTCATGCCAATGCATTTGGCAATAGAGAAAAACCAGCAGAGCTGTCCCAAAAATGCAGTATTTATGAGTGGTGCTTTCTAAAATTGTTTTCACTATGGATACCAAGAAGAGCCAACTGATTCCCAGCTACCCTTATGCACACATGTGGGAAGCAAGTTGAGGGAAGTTCTCCCTCTCCACTCTGCCCCAGTGAAGCCACATCTGGAGTATTGTGTCCAGTTCTGGGCTCCCCAGTTCAAGAAGGATGGGGACTTGCTGGAGAGAGTATAGAAAAGGATACAAAGATGATTAGAGGACAAGAACATCTCTCTTACGTAGAAAGGCTGTAAGAATTGGGGCTTTTTAGTCTGGAGAAGAGAAAACTGAGGGCAGTTCTCAGCAATTCTGATCACTACTTGGAAGGTGAGTGTCAGCAGGATGGGAACAGGCTTTTTGCAGTGGTGCCCAGTGACAGGACAAGGAGTAATGGGCACAAGAGTGAACATAAGAAGCTCCATCTATGCATGAGGAATAATCTCTTTAACTTAAGGGTGACAGAGACCTGGAACAGGCTGCCCAGAGAGGTGGTGGAGTCTCCATCTCTGGAGACATCCAAGACCACACCTGGAGGTGTTTCTGTGTGACCTTCTCTAGGTGAACCTGCCTCGGCAGGAGGATTGGACTCGAACTCCGGAGGTCACTTCCAACCCCTGCCATTCTGTGGTTCTGTTCCTATGACTACTCTTAAAGGTGACTTGGGCATCTATTTCACAGAAATCCTGTCTCCAAGCAAAGCAGTTCCAAGCTGGACATTCAGCAGAACCATGTTCCAAAAGTCACTCCAGAGAGTTTGCAAATGGAAAATGCACTTTTATACCTACAGAAAAAAATAAACGTTGCCTGCAGAAACAGAGAGATTCTCTCAGTGCAATTGTGATTCTAAGATTTAATTATCTCAGCACAGAACCGCAGGTATCAATGCTTCAGAGATAAAGAACAAACAAGGCAATTACTCCCAGAAGTCCTCCTTTTTCCTCTCTAACAATCACAAAGGTTACAAACATGCCAAGGTCAAAGAATGTGTAATAAAGAAATTTATCTCCAATTGGAATGCACAGAAACCTTGCACTGTAATGGTGGAAGAGCAGCAGTGTGAAGCTCAGCAGAGCTGACATTAATGCACAGCTAAAGATCATAAAGACCATCAGAGAACTGTGTCTGCAGTGACAAGGAATAAAATTAACAAGCTTCTTTCCAACCAACTCAAACTCTTTAGCCCTACAATTTCCTGCTGAGCTGCATTGCATGCACGCAGCCCAGGAATCTGCCATCTATTAGACATATACAGTATGTGCTAGAGATGCCTTCAACCTCTAAAACATAGCTCTGGATTTGAACTTCTCTCGGGTTTGGCCTTTCTAAAGTCAACAGAATGGATTAGAGAGCAGAGGAAAAAAGCCCTGTGTGGTGGCAGCCTCAGAAACTTCCAAAAGCAACACAGGATTTAGAGATGCTGCTCAGCTCCTTGCACTTCTTCGTCAATTCTTTGCATGATCAGAGGACACCTCCTGGAATATTTCTGTCTCTCAATTCTTTGCATTGTCCAACAACACCTCATCAAGTGTCTGTAGGCACCTACCCCACTAGCACAGACTGGAGCCAGACACACCACAAACAGGGGAAGCAGCAAGCAGCAACTCAAACCCTCACTTGGTTTTTACATGGACAATGCGAGCAAGTTACTGTCACGAAGGCAATGCCAGATAAGGTACATATGTCATCATTTCAAATGTCCTGAAGCAAATAAAAATGCTGGTTATTGGGAAAAAAACCCAACCACCCAAACTGTCCATAATTGTGCTGTGCAACAGCTTACAATGAGACACTTTGGGCTGCTCAGTAGAAGAAAGGCACTGATATTCTCAAGCATGCCCAGAGAAGGGCAATGAAGCTAGTGAAGGTCTGACGAACAGGTCTCATGAGGAGCTGCTGAAAGAACTGGGATTGTTCAGCATGAACAAAATGAGTCTGAGGGGAGACCTTTTGGCTTCCTACAACTCCCTGAAAGGAGGTTGGAGCGGAGTGGGGATTGGTATCTTCTCCTCAATATCTATCAGGTGATAGAATGAGAGGAAATGGCCTGAAATTGTGCGGGGGAGCTTTAGCTTGGAAATTAGAAACAATTTCTTCACTGGAAGAGTGGTCAGGCATTGGAACAGGCTGCCCGGGGAGGTGGTGGAGCCACCATCCCTGGAGGTGTTGAAGGAACGTGTGGGCATGGCACTCTGGGGCATGGTTTAAAGGCCCTAAATTGAAGGTTGGACTTCATGATCTGGGAGGTCTCTTCCAAGCAAAATACTTCTATCTCTCGAGGCATCCCACTATTTGAGGCATGCCCACACTAGTATAGGGGCATGACCACTCCCTTGTTTCTGCTGACCCCACTGCTCCTGATCATCCTAGGCCAAGCCATTACAGGTGCTTCCCGAGTACTTTGGCTAAAGATTCTCTGCTGGGCTGACTGCTTAGGGCTGGTCTTATGTAAATGATAGGAAATAGCGAGAGTGAGGTGGTTTTGATCCAGATGTGTGCATCACAACTTATCAATGATACGTGCAGAGTTTTTATGATGCATTCTCAACTTTTCTTAAAACTGAAAACTCTGAATTTCTTGCAAAAAAATTTCCACCCATCGACTACTCTGGCAGTGAAGGCAAAAGGAATAAAGTGAGGATGTGGTATTTAGCTTGGGGAAAAAAATACTGTGTTCCAAGTCATAATTTTACAAGAATAACATTGCAAATTAAAACCACACTGAATTAAGTAATCATTATAACTGTTTGAACTACTGCAGCCTGAGCCCCACAATCCCTCTGAGCATCAGCAGGTACTTTGGCTCTCTGCAACTCACAGCAGCTCACAGCATAACCCAGAATCCCAGCACAGTGGGTGGTGGAAGTCACTTATGAAGATCTAGTCCATTAGGACTAGCAGTGCCACCCAGAATAGGCTGACCAGCATAATAATGTCCAGGTGGCTTTGGAATCTCTCCAAAAAAGAAGATTCTACAACCTCTCTGGGCAGCCTGCTCCAGGGATCCAGCACCCTCACAACAAAGAAGTTTCTCTTCATCTTCGGATGGAAGCCTCCCAGGTTTGTGCCCATTGCTCCTTGTGCTGTCACCAGGTATCACGGAGAAGAGTGGCCCCATCCTCTTGCCCTCTTCCCTTTAGCTCTTGCTGAGCATTGGTCAGATCCCCTCTCAGGCTGCTCTTTTACAGGCTCAACAGCCCCAGGTCTCTCAGCCTTTCCTCCTCAGAGAGATGCTCCAGGCCTCTCACCATCTTTGTATCCTCCACTGGACTTTCTTCAGTAGTTCCCTATCTCTCTTGAACTGGGCAGCCCAGAACTGCACTCAGTGCTCCAGATGTGAACACCCCACTGACAGACCTCTCCAAGGGTTTCTCAGCACACTATGAGCAAAGTCAAGCAAAGAAACACAGGTATTTAGGAACACGGAAGAGAGAAAATACTGTAGTAGCCCCTAGAGCACTGGAAGGATTGGTAAAGCTCAGCCCATGCTCCAGGAGTCTCTCTGTGATATTTTTTTGGTGCACACTATAATTTTACAACATGGACAGACAAACTATCAGTGAGCAGCAAACCTCAACTAGAGGGCCACGAGCTCCTTCTCAGTTGAGATCCACCCTTGCCAGCAGAAGGACTGAGCTATCACCTCTCCCAGGTGCAGTCACAGTGCTGCCAGCCGTAGTTGTGTTCACGTCAGACAAAGGCCCACCAGAGAGAGGACAAAACAAACCACAGGAGGCTGGATGAGGCAAGGAGGATGAGGAGAAGGACTGAAAAGGACAAGGAAAGGTGAGGAAAAGATGACAAAGGATGAGCTGTAGTGAGGCAGCAACTGCTCCAGCCACAAATCAACCTCCTTCTGCCACACTGCCTGGGCACAATACGGTGGTAGGGAATCACAGCAGTGTGGTTGCAAAGTGACTCACTGTCATATCAGTGTCACCAGCACCACAGACCTCCAGGCAGGAGCCACCACCACTACCAGCAAAGTGCAAAGGTAACAACATGAGACGCACTGAAGTCTGGCTGCAGAGCTAGGAGATGATGAGCAGTGCTTCAGATCCCCACCTGAGCCAGACAGGCCCTGCTTCTTCATTTCCTGGGGAGATACTTACTGCTAACCGAGTCTCTCTTATTACGGTGACGGTTCTGTGCTTCTCCCCAGGGACCAGCTGCACAGAGCGAGTTCTCTCTCTCTGCAGCTGCTGTTAAATTGTGCTCACTGATCGATCCATGCCTGAAAAAACTTCAAGACACACGGGCTCCTGGCCAAGCTCTGCCACAAGGGAGGACCTTCCACATCCTGCCATAGAAAAGTTCCTTTGACACCCTCTTCCTACACCATGGGACAGCTCATGTAATCTGTGGACCAGAAAGAGATGGAGGAGGGGAGAAATTAGTGAAAGCCCACATCCTCCTCACTTTCCTCCTGTACTGCTTTGGTACAGAGATCACCTTCAGTGCACTGCCTTGGCCACACCAAACACACTCTGTGAACCAAGAGTCTACACAACTTCTCTGCCTCTTACTTCCGTCCTTATCAACAAGTGAATAGAGGACACCGAGGTTTAGGATGCTGGCTTTCCGAGCTCAGGTTACTAAGGCCGTTTTTAGCTTGCACCAGTCAGCAGACATCACCATTCCCTTTCTCAGGCCATTCTGAAACATTGCCAAGAGGAGAACATTCACAGATGAGAAGGTTCATTGTGTGAGCCATGTTAGCTCTAGCCTCTGGCTTTGGCTCCAGAAAGAGCAGGAGGAGGCCACAGCATCCCAGGACAGTTAAGGAAGCATTGCCTCTCAGTAGTTTTCTTGGGGAAAAAGCAAATGTCCTGAACAAGCTTGGAGAAGTGGACCTGAGTGAACCTCATGAGGTTCAACAAGGCCAAATGCAAGGCCTGACACCTGAGTCAGGGCAATCCTTGTTATCAATCCAGTCTGGGGATAAAGGGCTGGAGAGAAGCCCTGAGGAGAACTTGGGGGTGCTGGCAGGTGAAAAGTTGGAGATGAGCTGGCACTGTGCACTCCCAGCCCAGAGCCAGCCATGTCCTGGGCTGCAGGTGAAGGGAGGGGATCCTGCCTCTCTGCCGTGTTCTGCTGAGACCCCACCTGCAGCGTTGGGGCCAGCTCTGGAGGCCTCAACACAGCAGAGACATGGAGCTGCCGGAGCAGGGTCAGAGGAGGTCACAGCAATGATGAGAAGAATCAAACTGGAGAAAAGGAAGAAACTGTTTGCACTGTCAGAGTGTTGAGAGCCTGGCCCAGGTTGCCCCCAAGAGGTGGGAGATCTCCCATCCCTGGAACCATTGTAGGTCAGGTTGTTTGTGTCTCTGAGCAACCTGCTCTCCTTGCAGCTGTTCCTGCTCACTGCAGAGGGTTTGGCCTATGTGACCTTTAAAGGTCCCTTCCCACCCAAATCATTCTAGGACTCTGATGATGCACAAAAATTCACCATACCAGTTTACAGCTCAAAGAGATTTCATCCTAGGATGAAGCCTCCCACTGACTCACAGACTGCTCCACAGGTCTTGCAGACAGGCACAGTTTTCATACATCAACACAAAAAAGCAGCCCCTGACAGAAGGATCACTCCCTTCCTGTGGGGTCTTTTACAACCCCAGTTCCAGGAGCACAGTGGCTTCTCCAGCTGCTGCACAAGCATTTTCACCTGCTTCTACAACCCCCACAGTAGAAGAGGGACAGATTCTCCTTTGCTTCAAACCTCTCTTCAGCCAAATGCCACCCAGATACAGAGCTGACCTGATGTTTTCAGGGCTGACTGAACCTCTGGGTTTATTTTTGTTTTCCGGAGGGATTCCAAGCCTGCCCACAGCCCCCTGCAGCACAGACACAAAGGAGGGAGGAGGACCACAGCTTCTCCAAAGAGAATGGAGTTCCTGAGGTCTGGAATCACACTGAGCAAAGGTCACAGCATCACTGCAGTGGTTGGTGACCAGGGGAGAACAGCTATGGGACTAGAAATATTTGGGCAACAAATGGATTTGCTAATTCATTTTTATACTGCATGAAAATGTAATCTGGGTGCCCAAGGAAAAAAAAAACCAACACAAACCAAAACAACAGAAGAGGCCTAATTATTTATACAGGCATTTTAATCAAACAACGAAGAGCACACAGCAACCCTCTATATCAATTAATAAAGCTGGCTTCTGCAAAACAAAAGAGTTACACCACGAGCCCTCATTATCTAACCTAGCCTGGAGATGCTTCGGCAGCTTCTTTCTCCTCACCCCAGCCCCAAACCTCTGGTTCGCTCTATGGCCACTGCATTCCGGAGCTGATGACACTGCTAGCCCCACTCCCTGTGTCCCAGTTCATCCCCGGGCTGCACATCTCCCCACGTTCTGGTGGTAGGAGTGGTCAGAATGCAGCACTCGCAGGCAAACAGCAGCTAATTGAGCGCAGGGGCTTGCGGGGGACAGACAGAGAGAGGAAGAGTGTGTGTGTGTGTTTCTGCCTCTCTGCGCAGGAGGCAGCTGCTTCCACTTCAGCTCAGAGTACCGCACGAGATGAGGAGAAAATAGGAGCTATTAGATGTTTGCATTAGATTCTGGGGAGCCACCTCGGTGTTTTGCATGAACAAAGCAGGCTTGACAACGTGTTTCTTCACGTCTTACCTTGGGCTTCACTTGATCAAACATCATTCACCGCCGGAACATATGTGACCAAACTGGCTAATGATGAGCTGTCACCTCACTCTGACGAATCAGCCACACATGCCTTCTGAAGGCAGATCTATCAAAAGAAGCCCCAGTGCCTTGCAGCTTCCCGCACATCCACGGCTCTGCTCAGAAGAGCTGCAGCAGCAGAGCAGAGGAGCCAACAGCAGCACCACGCAAGCAGCCCAACCATTAAGCGCATTCTGTCCCCAGTTCTACAGGGTTTGGGGTACAGGGGCTGCTGCCGCTTTATTTTTAAGCAGCAATAACAAAAGGCAAGTCATAAATTGTCAGAACCCCTCTGAGGTGCTACCACGAGTTAATGACCATTTTATGAACCAATTATTTTGCCAGTGAACAAACTCTGAAACTACTGCAGGGCTTCCTGCGGGGCTCAGCAACACACGGTTTGATGGGGGGCACTCATAAAAGCAAGGCCACTAAACCAGAACACGATCCTGCACCAGCACCATTCTGCCCTTTGGAAAGACTAAGAGAAGCTCTCCCCCATTTTCAACTTGTGCTGCTCACTCCAAGAACTTTGAGTGGCTGGAAGACGTCCAGAGAAGAGTGACAAAGCTAGCGAAGGGTCCAGAGGGCAGGCCTGGTGAGGAGCAACTGAGGGATCTGGGCTTGTTCAGCCTGCAGAAAAGGAGGCTCAAGAGAGACCTTCTCACTCTCTACAAACCCCTGAAAGGAGCTTGGAGCCAGGTGGGATTGGTCTCCCAAGGAACAAGCAACGCAACAAGAGGGAATGGCTTCAAGATGTGCAAGGGGAGGTTTAGGTTGGACACATGAACAATTTCTTTCCTGAAAGAATGCTTAAGGCCTGGAACAGGCTGCCCAGGGCAGTGGTGGAATCCACATCCATGGAAGGATTAAAAAGCCATGTAAAGGTGGTGCTAAGGGACACGTACTGGTGCTGATCTGACAGTGCTGCATTAACAGCTGGACTTGAAAATCTTAAGGGTCTCTTCCAACCAAAATGCTTCTACGGTTCCAAACGAGCACAAACCACACCTAAGAACTCAGAAATGTCTCAACTAAAAGCATTTGCAAAGCACCTTTCCCTCCTCCCTGCAGCTCACAGGCGGGGAAGATGCATCTGCAGCAAGGTTCCCAGAAGAGAGGAGATGTCAGTCAAAGAGATACAAATCTGACAAAATGGAGCAAGGAGGACATAAGAAAGGGCTTGGTTTCCCATCACATCCAGCAGCATGTGTTACTGCCTCCAGGCTAATGTAGCCTACTACAAGTAACGCTGGCAAGGAAGAAGCAATTTCACAAAGGTGGTATGAACATCAGGGGAAGCCAGGTCAATCTCTTGGATGCTGATCTCGTGCATTCAGACTGTGACCAGCAAGTTGAGGGAGATTCTCCTCCTCATGTGCTCTACTCTAAAGAGGTCATACCCTTACTACTGGGTCCAATTCTGGGCTCCACAGTTCAAAACAGACTGAAGAGAGTCCAGCAGAGGCTACAAAGATGCTGAGGGGCCTGGAGCATCTCTGTAAAGAGGAAAGGCTGAGAGACCTGGGGCTGTTTGAGCCTGGAGGAAAGCAGCCTGAGAGGGCATCTGATCAATTCTCAGCAAGTGCCAAAGGGCAGGGGCAAGAGGACAGGGCTAGGCTTGTCAGTGCTACCCAGTGACAGGACAAGGGGCAACAGGCACAAACTGGAACCTGGGAGCTTCCATCTGAAGAGGAGGAAATACTTCTTTGGAATTATGCTGGAGCCCTGGAACAAGGCTGCCCAGAGAAGTTGTGGAGTTTCCTTCTCTGGAGACATTCCAAACCCACCTGAACATTGTGATCTAGTGCAACCTGCTGTGTGTGCCCCTGCTTTATCAAGGGGGTTAGAGTGGATGATTTCTAGAGGTCCCTTCCAACCCCCACCATGCTGGGATTCTGTAATTTAAATGTGTAAGAAAAGCTGACTTTTGAAACTCATACCAATGCCATCAGATCCTACTGGAGTTCAATTATTCTTTGTCATGTTTAAAAAAACACCAGTTAGCAAGCTCTCCAAATCTCAGAACCAATGCTTATGTTTAGTCAGAGAAAGTGTTCAGAAATGTACTTGTCAGCTCCTGTTGCATAATAGACCCTGTTTGAAAGGAAAGCAAGTTGCACACTCAGTGCCTGCAATTACAAACTCCCAACATGAGTCATGTTTTGGGTTCGACCGCACGGAGGTGCCTTGTGTTCTAAATCTGAGTTGCCAGAGTTTAAACAATAGAGTTCCCAATGACACTTAAACTGACAGCAACAGCCAGACACCAAGAGAACACTTGACAGAGGCTAGGAAACAGAAAACATCCACTTACCCCTCTTTTCTTGACATTGCAATTCCAATAAGTAATGGAAAATGTTTAGCCCTAAACCGTTCCTAATGGGAAATGCTTAGTCCTAAATCCAAATCTGACTGTGAAACACAGGTCTGTGCAGGTGGCACCACCTGAGTCCCCACATCCTCTCCACGCTGAGATGCTCAGATGCCACCAAAGAGAAGGGAGACATTGAAATTAAAGATGACAGTGATGAGTATTGGGTTCATGCTGCCACTAAGGGAGTTCACAGAAACACAGAATGGTAGGGGTTGGAAGGGACCTCTGAAGGTCATCAAGTCCAATGCCTCTGCCAGAGTAAGATCACCTAAGGCAGATCACACAGGCACATGTCCCCCTTTCTCCAGAGACTGAGACTCCACCACCTCTCTGGGCAGCTTGTTTCAGTGCTCCTCATATTTAGATGGAGCTTTCTATGTTCAAGTTTATGCCCCTCCCTCTTGTCCTGTCACTAGGGACCACTGAGAAGAGTCTCTGGCCTCACCTTCCTGGCACTCACCCCTTGGATGTCTGACCTTGGATGTCTCCAGGGACGGGGCCTCAACCACATCAACCTTTCCCAGTATTTTGCCACTCCCATTGTGAAGAACTTCCAACCTAAAACCACCCTGCTCCAGTTTGAGATCATTTCCTCTCATATTATCACTACAGGCCCTTCCCAGCAGTCCCTCCCCAGCCTTCCTTCAGTATCCCTGAGATACTGAAATGTAGTTATATTTGTAAGCTCAAGTAAGATCCTCCCTCAGCCTCCTCTTCTCCAGGCTAAACAGCCCCAGCTCTCTCAGCCTTCACTCACATAAGAGAGGTTCTAGTCCCCTCAGCATCAGCGCAGCCCTGCACAGGACTCTCTCCAGTAGTTCTTTGTCCCTTTTGAGCTAGAGTGCCCAAAACTGGACGAAGCACTTCAAGTGAGGACTCAATGCACCAATTTGCAGTCATCTATGTATGAAGCTCAGTGTCAACAGCAAGAAAAACCCTTTTTTTCTTCCTTTCTATCCCCTTGAAGTCATCTTCAGGAGCACAGGACACAACCACTGAGCACCACTACCCTTAGCCAGAGAAATATTAACAGCACATAATCACTGCTGGATTGTACAGCCTGTCACTGAGCTACTCTCCTCCTATAGGCCCTGTAATGATCTCTCCATTAGTTACATTTATTAGTGGCCTTTAACAAGTCCTGTATTGTTTCACTTGAGCAATAAAATAAATCATTTGTATTGCAGTTCCTTGCCTCTTTAGGAAGACACAGCATACTGACAAATAAAATCTACCTACTGAACAACAAGACCTTAGCTGTGACATTGTGAGCAGTGAAATAACACTTGGGAGAATAGATGTATTCCAGAACCAAATATCCCCAGGGAGCTTAGATGTTAAAAGCAACAAGCACTTGCAATTTTGGATATACACATCCAAAATGTCCTTCCAGGCTCCACCACAAATTTCACAGCTTATAAAAAAGAATTAAAACCAAACCAAAACAAAAAAACAACCTGAAACAACTCAAAATGAAACCAAAAAAACCCTCCCAAACAACCCCCAAACCAACAACTGCCCTAAATGCTAACCAGAAATGTGATTCAGAGAGGAATGATGCTCCAAGCAGGGCTGCTTTCTCAGCTAGCAGCATGACTTCTCCTCTTTGTGATTTACTGATACTTAAAAACAAGTAGGTTAATGAAGCAACAATACACTGACTGCAGAGCGCTGATTAATACAAACTTCAGAGCAGAGTGATCCATGAGGCAATTCAGCGATGGCCAAGCGCTTTGCCTGGGTTTATTACAAACAACAAAGAGGTTACAATATTATTTATTTAATAGTGGTAACTAAAGAAAATAATTCCTGAGAAATAATTGCCTGCATCTCCACTCTTAAGTGGACCAGGAACTGCAAGGATCTGGTTTACAGCGCTCTACTTTTCACTCTGTGCTTTGGTCTCAGCCTGTTTCGCTATTTTCACTCTTAGCTTTTCAGTAATTTCATTTAGAAGGAGCCAGGCTGACTGAAATTGATCACAGAGCTAACCACCAGGAATCTAAAGCGGCTCCTGACACTCAGCCAGTGTCTTTGCCTCAGTTTCCTTTTAACAGATTTATGGAATGGTTTGGGTTGGAAGGGACCTTAAAGACCATGCAGTTCCAACCTCCTGCCATAGGCAGATACACCTTCCAACAGACCAGGTTGCTCAAGGACTCATCTGACCCGGCCTTGAACACTTCCAGAGAGAGGGCATCCACAACCTCCCTGGGCAACCTGTTCCTGTGTTCCACCACCCTTACTGTAAAGAATTTCTTCTTAATATTCAGTCTAAATCACTCCACCTCAAGCTTCAATCCATTGTCCCTCATTGTATCACTATAAGCCCTTTGAAAATGTCTCCCCCCAGCTTTCTTCTAGCCCACTTCAGGTACTGGAAGGCCACTACAAGGTCATAGAATCAGAATCAACCAGCCTGGAAGAGACCTTCAAGATGATCCAGTCCAACCTAGCACCCAGCCCTAGACAATCAACCAGACCATGACACTAAGTGCCCCAGCCAGGCTTGGCTTCAACACCTCCAGCCACGGCGACTCCACCACCTCCCTGGGCAGCCCATTCCAGTGCCAATCACTCTCTCTGCCAACAACTTCCTCCTAACATCCAGCCTAGACCACCCCTGGCACAACTTGAGGCTGTGTCCCCTTCTTCTGTTGCTGGTAGCCTGGCAGAAGAGCCCAACCCCACCTGGCTACAGCCTCTCTTGAGGTTGTTGTAGACAGCAATGAGCTCTGCCCTGAGCTTCCTCTTCTGCAGGCTGCACACCCCCAGCTCCCTCAGCCTCTCCTCACAGGGCTGTGCTCCAGGCCCCTCACCAGCCTTGCTGCCCTTCTCTCAACACCTTCCAGCACCTCAACATCTCTCTTGAATTAAGGAGCCCAGAACTGGACACAGTACTCCAGTGGCCTGACCAGTGCTGAGTACAGGGACAGAATAACCTCCCTTGTCCTGCTGGCCACACTGCTCCTGATCCAGGCCAGGATGCCATTGGCTCTCCTGGTCACACTGCTGGCTCATGTTCAGATACTATCTGCCAGTACCCCCAGGTCCCTTTCTGCCTGGCTGTTCTCCAGCCACTCTGCCCACAGCCTGTAGTACTGCTTGGGGTTGTTGTGGCCAAGGTGTAGAATCCTGCCCTTGGCCTTGTTAAATCTCAAGTCCTCACAGACCCTCTCTTCTGCAGGCTCAACAGTCCCAGTGGTCTCAGCTTCCAGAGATCCCTTCCGACTCCTACCATTCTGTGAACGACGAGATACTGCAGCAATTGTTGCATGTTCCCTTTTTCATGGCAAAAATCAGCAAAGGTTTCTTATTTGTAGGTCAGTATTTCTGTCACCTAAAAATGAAGGGTCCCTGAGTCACACACACACAAAAAAAAAAAAAAAAAAGAGGAAAAAAAGAGACAGAATTGAAAGGGAGGAGCCTTGAGTGGGGTTAGCAAGACCACACGAGGTCAGTTTTTTGACCAGCTTTTCCCTCTCTGACAACAGCACAGCCAAGTGCAGAAGGGATCTGAGTGGCACGAGGGCATTTCAGCAGTCAATGATATGCTCCTGGAGGTCTCAACCCAGTTCTCAGTGAACAAATGGTTGTATAAAAATAGCCATTACCTAAGAGGACCATTTTCATTCCAGGACAAAAGACTATCAGGCTGGAAATTGTAGAATTAATCCCCTGAGACTGCAACCCACCACAACATCCTGTGCTTAATTTGTAGTGGAAAAAAAGTTTTAAAAGATAGCAAAAAAATCCCACAGTGGTGACCAAGAACAAAGGACACATAAGAAGAATTCATTTCAATGTAGCTACCACTGAAACACAAGGCACACTGCACCCTCTAATGAGTGTTTGTCACCACGTAAGAACAAGTGCAAGATTCTGCACCATAGCCTGGGCAGTCCTTGGTATCAATACAGGCTGGGGATGAAGGGCTGGAGAGAAGCCCTGAAGAGGAGAACTTGGGAGTGCTGGTGAGTGAACAGTTAGAGATGAGCTGGCACTGTGCATTCCCAACCAGCCAGCTGTGTCCTAGGCTGATACCCAGCAGTGTGGGCAGCAGGTGGAGGGAGGGATCCTGTCTCTCTGCTCTGTTCTGCTGAGACCCCACCTGCAGTGCTGGGGCCAGCTCTGGAGTCCTCAACACAGCAGAGACATGGACCTGTTAGAGAAGGGCCACGGGAGGCCATGGCAACGATGGGAGAGGACTGGAAGCTCTCTGCTATGAGGCCAGGTTGACAAAGTTGGGATTGTTCATGCTGGAGAAGAGAAGGCTCCAGGGATATCTTTTGGTGGCATTTCAGCACTTAAAGATGCCAATCAGAAAGCTGGAGACAGACTTCTGAGCAGGGCCTACTGTTACAGGACAAGGAACTAAAAGAGGAAGATTCAAATTTGAGAGAAGGAAGAGATTTTGGACACTTGAACATAATGGGACCTTGTCCCAGGTTGCCCAGAGAGGTGGTAGATGCCCCATCTCTGGAACCCATCCCAGGTCAGGTTGTTTGTGACTCTGAGCAACCTGCTTTATTTGCAGTGTCCCTGCTGGCTGCAGAGGTGCTTGAGTAGATGCTCTTTAAAGGTCCCTTCCCACCCAAAACATTCTGTAATTCCATACCAACAAAGAAAGTAGCACTCGGGGCTTTGAGAGGAGGGGGAGTGGAAGGGGGTAGGGGCAGAGTGGGGAATTGACTCCAAATATCTCCACTACTGGGAAATATTTTCCACATTTTTTTTTTCATGTCTACCATCACATCAAGTTCACTAGTTGGAAACAATGGACCACCTAAAAGCAGAGCACATGTGTTGCCTTCCACCTAGTCTGCTGCATCTCCTCTTTCTTCCCACTAAATCTTGCCGAATTTATAACAACAAAAATGCATTGTTTCAAATCAGGGGGAGGGGGCTGCAGTGGGACAGAAACAAAGGCTGCAATTCAATCTTCACAAAGGTCCAGCAGGATGGAATGGCCACCAGTACATGCAGAGCATTTCTTTTGACTGGTATTATTAGAAGCAGTAGATCAGCATCAAAGGCAACAGCTCGTTTGTAGTGACTAACCAGGGCAATTGGGGATAACAAGCAAAGAATTCCACAGCTCCAGCTGAATTCTCAGACCCCCAAAAGAGCCAAGGTGTAGAAGGAAGAGTAAACGACGATCACAGGAACAGCTTTTTTCGCATGGCTGCTGCATTCAGGACCTCATGAAAGATGCTCCCAAGCAAAGCTGGTATCAAGGCATCGTCCCCTCGTGCCCAGCTCCACTGCAAAGCCACATCCACCCTCTTTTGACCCATCTTGCCTTCCTCCAGTGCTACCAACCATAACAGCAGGCTGTGGCAGATGAAGTATTAAGATTACAATAAAAACAATGATAATGAAAACCAATCAGTGAACCTATTTTTGAAGGTTCACAGAGAACCTTTTAGGCATGGTCTAAAGGCCAGGGTCCCTGCAAATGCTGGTCTGCAGGTGGCAGCTGGTTTCTGCTGTCACTGGGCTCTATTAAAAACATCTTGGCAGTCTCCTGTGCTCCCTGGGTATTCCTGAAGTATTTAGGGAGGTGCTGGTGAAGGTTACCCCTAGAAGTTTACCTCTGACCAAATACTGATAGCAAGGAAGAGCAAGCAGCTGTTGGGTGACTAACTTGAACACACCTGAACAGGATTTTGGAGCAGTCAAAGAAGAAAAGGTCCCTGGGGGATTTCTCTAGATGTTACCTTCTGCATGGTACATATTCACTAAAAACACAGTCACTGGTGTAGGTATGTGCTAATACAATATTGCTTTAGCACACAGGAACATCTCTAAAGGCCTCTTGGGTGTGTGTCCCCACTACCCAGGGCAATGACATAGCCCTGGCCAAGCAGAACTGCCCTTGGCAAAGCTTTTAGGACTTCTTTGAGACATTTTCACAGGTGTTTGGCTGCTTCTCCCCTGTTTTCAGAAATAGATGCCTGATGTGTCTCTTAAGGAGGTCTCTCAGCTAGAAGAAGCAGCAGCAATCCATGTAGTTCCCACTGTCCAACTGGAAGGAGTATTTTGGAATGGAGAACACATGTAGTTCTCAATGCTCAAAGAGTGGCTGCTAAAAGCAGCGAGGAAAGAGAGATAGGAAGGAATGACAGATATGCCTTTTGACTACAAGTACTAGGAAATCTTGTGTTCAGCCAAGTTGCAGAAGAAGTGGTGTCTGCTGCATGAACATGGCTGTCTGAAGCCCTTAAGACAGAGCCCGTAGTGCTCAGCACCCCCTCACAGAAATGTAGCTGGAGGAGAGCAGATGCCTCTTCACACAGCAAGTCACAGCCATGACAGGCCACACTGCAGGGCAAAACCTGGTGTCAGATCCAGACCATGCATATATCTACAGCCAGCTGGTCCACTGGGCTTCTCCTAGCACAGATGCTCCGCTAGCACAACCCACCCTAACCAATTGGGATGCACATCATTGCTTGTCCCACCATGACATTACAGATATGCATCAGGATCTGCAGTGCAGTACAGATGTGAAGTATCTCAAGAAGCCAATATTGAACATAAAGGTCTCTGAGGACTTGCTGGTTCTGATTTCAGATAGGAGAGTGGTCATCTGGCCAAGAAGTTCAGTAAGGTCACTGGTGTCATCCATCTGGACTGCCCATGGTCTTCATCATATCATTTTATGTCCACAGATGGCAAATAGCACTTTAGCACCATATCCAAATACATGTTTTTCTCCTCCATTGCCAATGCATCCTGACCCCTCAGGAACCTCAGCTGAGAAGATGAACATCACCAGCCCCACCACAGAGCCTTGCTTAAAGTACTCAGCCTTGATTTGTGTCTGCATCTTACCAAACCCAGTTTCTGATGTTGAAATTCTGATTCTCTACAACCTTTAGAACTAGAGCCAAATGCTGTCATGTTGCTGGTCATTTGGCAAACCAGAAAGCAAGGTCACAGATCCAATAAAAGAGGTTTTAAAAAGAATAAAAATAATATTTTTCTAAATCCACACAAGAGCTCTGGGCTACTGCAGAGCAGTGGGGGAAAGCACACAGTAAATCACACAGTAAATCATCCACTGGACTGTTGGGCAAGGGCCAGCCTTCACTGAGAACCTGGCTGGAGACAGCATTTTCTCAGGTTCCACATAATGAGCTGCCTGAATTTGCTTTTTTAACTACCCAGAGGTCTGACATCAGCCTTTGCTGCAAAACTGTCACACACACACAACAGTGCCCTGGTACCTGGTGTGATGCAGCTGCTCACGAACACTGCAAGGCTCACATTCAGCAGAGCCCCAAGGATCTAGTTCTTTTTTGACAGGAGATCTTGCTACAAGTAAATTCAAAGTTTAAAAAAACAGACCTGAATATATTTCGAATTTAGAAGAAATTAAAGGAGCAAAATCTTCCATTAGATGTGTAATACCCCATTCCATTTTTTTCTGTCTCCCCATCTCATTTCTGTCCACCCCTTTCATTCACCAGTTGCTCCTCTCGACTGGGGATTGTCACTCAGGACATGTGCATCCTCCATATGTCCATCACTACGCCTTGCATACCTACAGGTACTCTTGAAGTGGAACAGATGCTCAGTGTTTGCCTGCATGGCTTCAGATACTGTTCTGGGACATCAAAACTAGAGCCTTGTACAAACTTAGCTTGTAAATACCCTCAAGGAGCAAACAGATAATGGACAGTAGTCAGAAAAGAGGCAGCCGCACTGCTCACACGCAACCTAGATCTGATCTACACGTCACTGGCGTGAAAAATCCATCCAAGAGCAAGCAAGACCTGTCTCCACATGACTTTTTTAGCACCTACACATGATTTTCCAACTGCTATCTGCAGAGAGTGCACTCTAGAGAGAAACTGAGGCAGCAGGCTAAGCCATTCAGCTATTTAATCTCCATCTGTGTTTAGCCTGTTCCTCTGCTCCTCTGTGACTCACCAGAAAATAGAAGTAGAGGAAACTGCTCACAGATTAAGCTCAAAAGTAAACAAGGAAAAAAAGAGAGAGAGAGATGACTTCATGCTGTGGAGGCTGGGCAGTCCAGTAATGCTGCACACCAGTGGCTCCCAAAATTCACCCTGGAAGCATTTCTTACCCATCCTCAGTGAGAAAAAGCTCAGGGAACAGAGTGGGCTGGAAGCAGCGGTTAGAGAGAGGACTACATTGGTCTGTTAATGTAACCCCAGCATTTTTATGTCAAGCTTCCAGGCACAAAATGTCCTTAGAACAAGTGGTCTCATAATTGGTTAAAAAAGGCAGAGAGGGTCAATCTATGCCAGGGTAACATTAAGCTTTTGGCCACCTAAGTACTCAATTCCAGCACTAATTCTTTTCCCTCCACAGTCAAATCCTGCTATTGACTCCCACCTACATAACATCAGGCAGATGGGAAACACACAGCATAATTCTCCACTCTCATCCCTCCCCGTGTCTCTCCAAAACCTGATTTGATTTCCTATGCACCAAGACAAAAATCATATTAAACTGCAGAGAAAAAGCCAGCCCGAACCAGCCACACTACACGCAGGATTTGCATCTGATCCCAAATTTCCTTCACACCCAGCACATACGTTTGGCAGATTTCTACCGTGGCAGGACTTTCATCCCTCCCTCCGCACAGCCACTACTTGTCTTGTGGTGTGAGATTGAAGTAGACAAGTGTGAAAGAATCATATAGGGCTCAACATCATTAGGCTCATCCTGAAAGCACAAGAGTTGACAGGTCTGAGGAAGCAACTTCCTATTTTTCCCCTGGGGCTCAGATTTGGGGGTTTGGAGGCTGGAGAGAAAGGAAGAGCTCTAGAAAAAAGCAAGCCAGTGAGGCTGGGTGTTTGTCCTTTCCTTTGTAATCTTGGGGCAGTCGTGAGGCTACCCAGGGCATCAAACATTAGGAAGAATTAAATAACTATGAAAGCCTCGAGTTCAACGTAAACCCAAACTGCGAAAACACAATGAAAGTTCAGCCTGTTAGAAATAATGTGCTGGGCAAAACATTAACACATTTGCACTTGGAAGTTGTGAAAGAGTCAGAATCATCCTGCTCAAAATGTATCAGTCAGACGAGATCTGATTTCAGGGCAGAGCATCCTGCAGATACATAAAAGAAAGCACTTGAAATAGGCGTCATAACACAAACATCCATTTATTTTCTGCCAAGTAAGATCAATGTCCTCTTCTCCACAACAGAAAGCTCCCTGCAAAATGCTGGAGTTCAACTTGCTCATAGGAGGAAAAAAAAAGAAAAAAAAAAAAGAGGTCACAAAATCAAGTGCCTCAAAATGTTTCACTTATTAAACTGGCTCAGTTGCACACTTTAGGGCATTTGTCCTTAATTCAGACCGTTGTGTTCGTACCAAATAAAAATAAACCACTCTCACCTTCAAGGCTAGCAGAGCAGCTTTGCCTGAAAGGTCAACCAGGCCTTTCCTGACCAAATCAACCGCAAAGTCCAGACTTTACCTAGTGGTTTAAAGCTTGTGCCTATTATCTATGCAATGACTACCTTGCAAATCATTACAGGTAAACCTCATCTTCCTCAGTGGCTCATGGAAGGATAATTGGCATCTCTGAAATGAGAGCAGTAGCTTAAAGTAATAACTGAAGGGATTTGAGTTTTAATTTTTTTTTTGTATGTGGAAAGAAGTGTGAAGTGCTGAAGATCAAGCCAAGCACATTCCCTGCAGCTATGGCCATCAAACAGGCAGACAGCTATGCTTTGTACCAGCTGTAACTTTTCAGTGGCCTTTTAGCTTAGCCTTGTTCTGAAAACTCTGCAATAATTCAATCTGCAAAGCATAGAGGCTTGGAGCAGAGAGAAAAAAAGGTCACTGATATATAACCAAATTAAAGTGGTAGGTAAACACACCAACACAATCTATCAGCACCACCCTCCCAAAGTGCATTGTTCAGTTTGGGAGCCGGGCAGTCTCCTCTGTGGTAGGGTTAGGTGCTAGCTAGGAGAAGTTTCTGTGTTCTCAGACACATCCATCATTCCAAGTTGTCAGATTAAAAGAATAATTGAAATTCAGCAGTGCTCTGCTTCCCCCTGCCTCCTCTTTCCACCAGCGCTGAGGGCAGCATGCTGCGGGGAAGAGATGTTTAGTAGCAGATTTGGCAGTGTTAGGTCTACACTTGGACTCGATCTTGAGGGTCTTTTCCAACCTAAATGATTCTCTGATTCTTTGCTGTCCAACCCTTCAGCCCTCAGACTGTCCTGAGAGGCCCTGAAGTCATCTTACCTGGAGTTTCAGATTGCTCAGGACAGAAGTCATCCCATAAACAGAAAATTGCCTTCACGGCTCTGCAGAGCCACATTTTCACATTGAAACCAAGGCAGAACACTGCACAAATACAGTCAACAGCTAAAGTCTTGTTCAGGTTAGCAGCCATGGTAGCTCCTGTGATTTTACCATGAGTTCTGTAGTATTCACCTCAACACTTCTGTTTGTAGATTCCTTGGGCTGTGTTAACAAAATACCTTTTCTTTTTTTCCTCCCTCTAAGCTACACTTCCAATTCTTGTAGCTGCAAATAAAAGATTGGAAAAGCAACCAAGGTACATCCCAAGGGCTCAGAAACTAGGTGAGAAATAAAAAGCAAACTCAGTTAATGGTATAAGAAGTATCACCTGATTTTGGGGAGGGTACATCATGATTTTTTAACTAAACACACCTGGCATACAGGTTACACTGGGAATACAGACTCAGTGGTTTCCAGCCCAGTGTCAGCTTTCTAGATAATCCCCAAACAATGACTGTAACAGAATACACAGTTCCAGATCATCGTTATGCCTGAGGTATTAACCAGCACTGACGAATAAAAGGTCGAATGAATATTTCAAGGGGCTGCAGGCAGCAAGAGGAATAGATGGGGATGAGAAGTGGGCAGCTCCCAACCTGCACACTACCTTTCAAAAGGCACAACCAGACATCATTTGTGGCATTCTCAGTTGTGACTCTCCCAGGAGAAGTATTATATACTGTTTGGGCTTATATACTGTTTGGTTTCCAGAGGATGGATGTTCAGCTCTTCTGAAATCCTCCCTCCCCATCACACATGGATCCTCAAACGCTGACACTCCTAAAATCTGGTTTTATCTTTCCGTGTCTCATTTACTTAGCTGCAACATGGGGAAGTTTCACAGAATCTTATCATGTTAGGGGCTGGAAGGGACATCTGGAGGCCATCCAGTCCAACCCCCCTGATAAAGCAAAGGCACCCAGAGATGCCCAGGTGGGTTTGGAATCTCTCCAGAGAAGGAAATTTCACCGTCTCTCTGGGCAGCCTGTCCCCCGCATGGATCAAAACAAAGAAGTTTGTCCTCCTGTTCAGAAGGAACTTTCTGGGTCCCAGTTTGTGCCCATGGCCCACTGTGCACTACTAAAGAGTTTGGCCCCATTCTCTGGCTCCCACCTTTTAGCTACTGATCAGCATTGAGAAGATCCCCTCTCAGGCTGCTCTTCCACAGGCTCAACAACCCCAGCTCTCTTTTCTCCTCAGAGAGATGCTCCAGGCCCCTCAGCATCTTTGTAAGCTCAGTTAGACTCTTCTCAGCAGTTCCCTGTCCCTCTTCAACTATTATTTCATAGTTCCCAAGGTTGCTGGGAGGGGCTGATTAATCAGCATCCACACTGTTCCTTGAAAACAAGTGAAGTCTCCTCTTTGTCACATACTGATCTCTGGTGCACCTCAAAACTGACTGAACAAGTCCTGCTTGTTAAAGAGGAAACCAGACAGGAAGAAGCTCTTCTTGCTGTGAAGGTTCTTGCCAGAAAACTCAACTGCTAATATCTCTGTGCAGCACAGAAAGCCTCTCTCCAACCCTTTCATGTGTCTCTCCACATGTCAAGCTCCCTTTCTTCCTCCTTTTATCTTCAGATTTTGATAATTCTCACTAAAAGCAAGGTGGTCGTTCCTGCAAAATTACCATAACGTCTCTTGATGGACTTTTAAGATCTCTCCTGCTTGTTACACACCACTTTGAATCTGTTTTGCCAAGAAGCGAGACATTGTTTATTCTTGTATTAGGAAGACAAAGTGTTTCCCACTTAAGGGCTTCATCTCTCCAGCAGAAAGCGAGTAGCATCACTGGAGGGAAAGGAATCCGGAGGCAGCCGCATTTCAATGCCATTGATTAGCGGCATCGCCAGCGGACGGAGATTTAATGCCCAGCCCGGTGTAAATTGGATTCCAATTTGCTGTCCCTGTGTAAAAGGGTGTCTCACATCAAGGATTAAACGCAGGCCAAGGTTGCACAATGAACCCACTGGCTCATTCACAATCAGCTTTGTGTACTCATTAGAAAAGGGAGCTAATCACCCCAGTTTGTGCTGGTTTCAGAGCTGCCAGCACAAAAGGCTGTGACCTCCCACTTCGAGTCAAAGACAAAATATCCCACTTTCTCCCATGTCTCTCATTTTCTGCCTCCCAGATTCAACCTCCTGATGGACCCACAATAAAAATTAGCTATGGTCAGCAAGATTCAGCTGCCCCTCAACTCACTATTATGTTGCTTAATGTAGGGGGTGAATTAGGACAATTAAACACCTGTCCGGTAAAGATTCTACCCACGACCTAGTTCTGTCCCAGTGTGTGGCTTGCTTGTAAGTGTATCAAGAGCATGTGCACTACAGCCAAGCATAGAAATGTCCTATGCAACCTCACAGGTAATCAAAAAGATCTTCTCCATCTCAGGTGGCACAGCAAAATGTGTTCCTGTGCTTGTTGGGACAGCACAGGAGTTCAACCAAACGATACAAGGAGTAGAGAGACAGGAAACTGCTGGCAACCCAAGCTTTGGAAGCAGATCATGAAGTGCAGGCCAGGAAGTGAGTAGCCACATGGTTTGTTCCCACAACCACCATCCCTTTGGTCCTGCAGCTAGCTGCTCAAACCCAAGAACTACTCCAAGACTGGACACCAGCCTACATGCTCAGCCCTCACATGCTACATATGCCCCTGGAGTTACAGGCCTCCAGCAGATGCAAGCCAAGGATTCATGGCACCTTGAAGACGCAGGATAGTCATAGAATCAACCAGCTTGGAAGAGACCTTCAAGATCATCCAGTCCAACCTTCACCCAGCCCTAGCCAATCAATCAGACCATGGCACTAAGTGCCCCAGCCAGGCTTGGCTTCAACACCTCCAGGGATGGCGACTCCACCACCTCCCTGGGCAGCCCATTCCAATGCCAATCACTCTCTCTGACAACAACTTCCTCCTAACATCCAGCCTAGACCGCCCCTGGCACAACTTGAGACTGTGTCCCCTTCTTCTGTTGCTGGTTGTCTGGCAGAAGAGAGGCTTTGCTGAAGTCCAGCAAATAACATGCACCTCCATGACCACATGTCCTTCACCTCTCTTCATACTTCCCCAGCAAAATGACATCTGCTCAAACCCTTAAAAACTGGGTGGGTTTCAGCTGAAATCACAAGGATTTGTGATTCCTGGGGTGGCAGTGCCCCAGCCTGTTGCCTGGTGAGATCCCACCATGTCCACTGTTCTCCATGGACCCTTGGCACACTTTTGGCCACCTTGTTTCTCCAAGGAGATCCACATCACTGACCCTCCCATTCAGCATCTTGAAATAGCTCTGTGCCACTGCTGTGAAATGTAGTATTTTTAGCACAACAAACATTTTGTCCTTTTTTGAAATGAATTCATTGTCCTGTTTCCTTTTCCTCCTCTGCTTCTCACCATCTCCTTGCCCAGACTTCCCAGACCATCCAAACATGAGCCCTCTAGAACTCCCAGACCTCAGAGTCTTGCCAATCAGCTCATGAAAAATTCCATGGACACTTCTGGGGCCCAAAGCATCTCTTGAAGAAGCTCATCCAGTAGCCCACACATGCATGCTCATACAGTACCTGACACACCATGATGCCAACTGTCAGTACAGAGACACCTCTGACCACTTTCACAGAATCACAGAATGTTAGAGGTTAGAAAGGACCTCCAGAAATCATCAAGTCCAACCTCCTCAGCCAAAAGCAGGGTCCTCCAGGGTAGTTTGCACAGGAATGCATTCAGGAAGGTTTTGTAAGTCTCCAGAGAAGGAGACTTCACAATCTCTCTGGGCAGCCTGTTTCACTGCTCCATCACCCTCACTGTAAAGAAGTTTCTCCTCGCATTGAGGTGAAAACTTCTATGTTCAAGTTTGCATCCACTGTTCCTTGTCTTATTGCTGTGCACCACAGAAAAGAGATTGGGCCCATCACTTGACACCCACCCCTCAGATATGTATAGACATACTGCAGTAAACCCAAAGGCATTACTCCAACATGGAAGCCCCTCAGGACTGGCCCTGGTTTGTGCAGATGGAGGTGTCACAGAGGCCAGACCCCCAAATGCAAAACATAGTAACGGAATGAGAGAGTGGTTTGAGTGGGAAGGGACCTTTAAAGGCCATCTAGTCCAACACCTCTATAGTCAGCAGGGATATCTTCACCTACAGCACATAGCTGAGCACCTCAAACAACCTGACCTAGAATGGTTCTAGGCATGTGGCATCTATCACCCCTGTGGGCAACTGAGGCCGATGTTTCAGCATCCTCAGAACAAAAAACATCTGCCTTAGATCTAGCCTAAAATCTCCTTCTTTTTAGTTGAAAAGGGCTTTAGCTCAAGACATTTCAGAAAGGTTTACATCTTTTCGATGGTCAGACCTTGCATTATGTTAAACTATCCTTTGGTGGGAGTATAATCCTTGCTTTCCAAGTTCTCTTTTACTGTAGACAGCCCCAGGCCAAAGAAAAACTTCCACCATCCATTCCTTTTCATAACAGGAAAATGAAGTTTGAAATCCCAAGCATTGTGAGAAGGCTGAGCCAATTAACACAACACACAGTTATGGTAGGTATCACTTTGCAAAGAGCAAAGGGGACACAAGTCTTTCTACTCTTGCAAAGTAAACAAAGCCATGTGGGCCCCACTCAATGCTCCAGAATAACTGCAACATCTCTGCAAGGAAGGACCAACATCAGGGCACAAAAGGGAGCAGCCACAGAAGCATCATACGGACAAATGAACAGTTAAGCCACTCACCCCTCTTTGTGACCCCCTCCAAGCAAGTGTATAACCACGAGTAGACACAATCCGGAATGACATTGTGTCTGCCCTCCTGTTTCCTTCCCAGCCTGGGGCAGTGGGACACATCACTCGTGTCCCATGGAGAGGAAAGCAGGTCAAGACAATGACACAACTGCAGAGGAAAAGGTCAGGGTGGTAATTTTTACATTACCTTTTATTTTTTTAAACATATATTTATTTTTTCATGCTTTGGATGAACTCAGTGGACCTTCAAGAAGCAAAAACCCTGAAAGAGAACAGGCTAAAAATGTGCTGAAGGACCACTCCTGTCTATAAGGACAAAATTTCTCTGTCCACAGAGGCCTTTGTCAGGCAAATAAAATCTTCTGTCAGCAGCTGCACACAAAATCTCCGTTGCTGGAGGATAAAATCTGATTGTGTGTACAACTGAGATGTTATCCCTCCACTAGCTATTGGTGCATAATGTGGTGGGTGAAAACAGTTTAACCTAAAATCTCATTCTCCTTTCTCTTTCAAAAAAAGAAAGAGAAGAGGTAGGTCTATGGCACCAACTACAGTCCAGATTTCTCTCTCTGCCAATCTGTACAAAAATAGTGAGTGGTTTATTAAATTATAACCTGTCATGGAATCCCAGAGTCCCAGCATGGTCAAGGTTGTAGAGAACATCTGGACATCATCTTGTCCAACACCCCTCCAAAGCACAGCCACCCACAGAAGGCTGCTTGGGATCACATTGGCCAAGTGGATTTGGAATCTCTCCAGACAAGGAGACTCCACAACCTCTCGGAGAAGCCTGCTCCAGCACCCTCACATCAAAGAAGTTTCTCATGTTCAGCTGAAATCTCTCACATTCCAGTTTGTGCCCCCTGCCCCTTGCTCTATTGCTGGGTACCACTGAAAAGAGTCTGGCCTCATCCCTGGTGGTAGTAAGAAGGCAGAGCACTCTACATGCTTCTCAATGAAGAACATTTAAAAACTCTTCTTTTTCTTTTGGATACGTGGGAAAAAGGCAAAGCCAAATGACACACACAAGCCACAAAAGCAGTAACATCTCCTCCTGAGATTTCAGACAGAACAACATCCCAACATGCAGTGGAAAACAATAAACTGTTTGTTTGGGGTTTTTTTTTGTTGAAGCTTCAACATCTTGAGCAGTCACTGTGTCATTTAATAATATTCACTGATTCACTGCCCCAGGAAGTCACTGCTTAGCAGGTTGATATTTCATTGTCCTGATGCCCTCACAGCATACACCAAAGCAGCTCAAAAATTCCCCCTAGCCTTCCCACAGCCTGACCAGCACCCTGCAACAAGCACAGGAATCTCTCTGCTTCTCCCTCAATATATTCACAATATTCTCCCACCAAGATGATCATACTCAATCTGCACTTATTTTCCAGATCATCAACTGGGCTTCTGCACGCCTTACAACCTGGTCTTTGGCATTCTCAGCAAGAGCAGCATTAGGTCCAATGATCGTTATCTCCATGACTTCAATTTTCCTCTCAGCCTCTTGCAATCTTAAACCAATGCTTTCCAGCTTCTTATCCACTGCAGCATGAATAGCATCTCGCTTTTCTATAATGTCTGCCAACCACTTAGCAAGCCCAGCACTGCTTGATAAGCCAAATCCATGCCTCCTGACAGCACGAGGCTGCGAGCAGTCAAGCCTGACCCACCCAGCTAGAAGGAAGTTTGAAAGTGAAATATCAGGTCCTCAGCACGTCTAAGTCTGACTCATTTTTTCCCCCAACAGTTATTACTGCTGACAGCAAACAGTAACTAACATCCCATTCCCAGGATCACTCCTAGAAGTTGCCCTCCTTTGCAATATATCAACCAACCTTAAAGGTCCACACAGGTTTATCACAACTGAGCCAGATAAATAAGCTTTTCACTTCTTAATACTGGACTTCACACACCAGGTGTTACATCTCAGTTCCAGAGGTAATAATGGGAAGGCAAATCAATGGAGACAACTGCAGAATTGGTTGTTCAGATCTACAAGAGAATCCCAACATGGTAGGAGTTGGAAGGAACCTCTGGAGATTATCTTGTCCAACCTACAGGGGCACCCACAGCAGGCTGCACAGGATCACAATATCCAGGTGGGTGTGGAATCTCTTCAGAGCATACTCCACAACCACCCTGGGCAGTCTGCTCCAGGGCTCCAGCACCCTCACAGAATCACCGAATGTCAGGGGCTCGAAGAGACCTTGAAAGATCATCTAGTTCAACCCCTCTGCCAGAGCAGGATCACCTACACCTCACAGCAAAACTTTTCCTTATGTTTAGGTGGAACGTCCTAGGTTCCAGTCTGTGCCCATTGCCCCTTGTCCTATCTCTGGGCACCACTCACAAGAGCCCAGGCTCACCCTTTATACTGCCGCCTTTTAGTTCTTACTGAGCACTGATGAGAATCCCTCTCATGCTGCTCTTCTCCAGGCTAAACGGTCCCAGGTCTTTCAGCCTTTCTTCCTCACAAAGATGCTCCAATCCCCTCATCATCTTTGTAGTCTCTACTGAACTCCCTCCAGTAGTTCCCTCTATCTCTTGAACTGGGGAGCCCAGAACAGGTGAGAAGCATCTGATGCTGCAATGCCACTTCCTGGCATGTGTTTAGCTGCTAAGAGCCCCACCACTTCGGTTCCTTCCCTGTAGCTCCAGCCACATTAACTCAAGGTGTGCAGGCAAGGAACTCCCTATCTCTTGGTGAGCTAGGGAAAAAAACTGCCTAGGTGTAAAAGCCACACATCATCTCTCTTACAGTAATACACTCATTGATTTCCCTTTTACAGGCTAATTCTGATCCTCAAAATTAGGGTTTGGAAGCAGCATGGTTCCCACCACACCTCCCTCCACACATCATCATCACTCCCAACAAAAAAGCTGGTCTCTTCTTACTGATTTCAACCTACTCTCCTGTCTGGGAGGAATCAGTTGTGGGCTAAGGAAAGAAACACTCTAAAATAAAGGTGTTTTGGCTTGCATGAGGCAGGCACAGAAGGAGGGGGGAGGCTGGAAAAGTCATTATCTGTCTTAAAAACTCAACATATAATGGACTGAAATCTATTTCTCCATCACCCGAAGAATACCAGCAGCACTGAGCCGTGCACACTCTAGAAAACTAATACCTGAAGGACTTGAATAGAATATTTGATGCATCATCCCCTAGTCAGCTTTGAACTGCATCCTCTTGCACCAGGAAACAAAACAGAGTTGTGTGGCAAACAAATGGGTGGAGGAAGAGCAGGAAAGGTTAGGAAGAAAGCTACCTGTAGCTTTTTCGTCTTGCTTCCCCACAGAGCCTTCAGCAGCTCCTAACCCACCCTTTTTCTCCACATGCCTTGTATGTGCAGAGGTTTGTCTTTGGATTTAAAAGTGAGAACTTGGGTTGCTGGTGAGAAAGGAACAAGGTAGGATGGTGGTGCTCCTCAAGAGCCACTTCTGGAGATGGGAACAAAGGCTGCAATGAATGGAGGATATGAGGACTGCTATAAACGCTGCTCCACAGTGTACATCTGCAACACGCAAGTGCCTGTCACAAGACACCAGAATCCAACAGCTTGATTTCTGCTGTTCATTTTCCCCCCTTTCTTCAAGAGCTACATAATTGTTCTGGCCAATAGAAGCAGAGCCACTACTGCTCCCACTATCCTCAAAGGGAGCAAAATCAGCTTTGGCATTTGTAATTATGGATGCTAAAGCTGAAGCTATCAACTGTCGTGTTAACGGAATGGAGGGCATGGTCCTGGGCACTGCTGGCTGCTCCAAGCCTCACTCAGCACAATGGTTAAGCATCTATTAATTGTTTTTAATACACCTATATTCATTCTGACCCTGTCTAAAGGATGCACTCAAGTCACATGGCTGGAGCCCAGCAGAGAAGAAAGGTCTGCTGAGGGCAAGGAGAAAAGCCTTCTCCCATGGAGAAGTCACCTCTCACCAGCTGAGAGCATCAGGCAAGGGAGAAGCTTCACTGGCCACAGCTGGAGGCAGAGGATGACCTATCATGCATCTCACCCTGCATCCTCCTCCATTATCTGCTCTGCATTCAGGTGGGCATGTGACAGAGAAGGAAATCAGGGTCAGACAGAACCAATTAGGCTCCAAGAGTCCAGTCATGAATTGTACCCTTAAGGGCTCCAAAGCATTTGTTGCTAGAGCTAGTGGATGTCTCATCCTATTTACATAATATATGACCCCATTTTGTGTTCATCCAGTATTTAATTACAGCCCATTGAATACAAAAATGACTCAAAATACTCTCAGCACTGATAATTAATGCTTTCATTGTGGTTTTTGGTGGGATGGGGTTTTTCCCCCCACCTGTAAAATTTAAATATTTCCATCAGATAGCAAAATAAAAGAAGAAAATCCAAAAAATGAAAATGCATTGGTCCTTCTGGAGCCAGCTTTGAAGGGCTCAGTGGTTGCTCAACTAGGTGGCCTCCACTTTACCCATGGAAAGAGGAATTCTGTATTTCACCTTCTCACTACAAGAATTAATAATTCCAGGCCCATTTTGTGAAGCAGAACCTCTAACAGTTCACACACCCAACTCTGTCCTCCAGGGACAGGGTCACGTCAAGCTGTGGAGCACCACACAGGGCAGCCACAACTGTGTTGAAAGGAATTTGAGTACAAGTACTCCATGACTGCTCTCCAAGCACAAGACAAAGTGTCTCTATGAGTATCAGTGAGCCATCCATCAATATTTGTTAGAAATTTAATGGGAGCCTTCTCAGTAAGGGTTTGTTTCCATCCCATCCAGAGTTACATCCCAAACAGTTTGCAGGCAATCCAATCCTGACCATTTCTCACAGCAGAGTGGGAATAGCTTTGCAATCTTGTATTTCAGCTAATCAAAAGGCTTCATAAAGAAAAGACCCTTTCATCACACCAGCTCAGATTTCCACAACTGGTTCACACATCAGAGATTGTGACAGATGAAAAAATCCAAACCCAAAGAATGACAAAACTAGCAAAAGGACAAACAGCCATAGGACTGCCCTTAGCACAGGACTGAATCGTAGACTGGGAGGGGTTGGAAGGGACCTCAGGAGATCACCTCATCGTTCAAGCCCCCTGCTGAAGCAGGGGCACCCACAGCAGCTTGCTCAGGATCACAATGTCCATGTGGCTTTGGAATCTCTCCAGAGGAGACTCCACAATCTCTCTGCGCAGCCTTCTCTAGGGCTTCAGCACCCTCACAACAAAGAAGTTTCGTCTCACGTTTGGATGTGCCTGTTGGTGGCTCCTGTCCTTTGTCCTGTTACTACGCACCACTGGCAAGAGCCTGGCCCTATCCCTTTACTCTTTGGCTCTTGATGAGCATTAATCAGACCCCCTCTCAGGCTGCTCTTCTCCGGGTTCTCAGCCTTTCCTCCTTAGAGAGATGCTCCAGGCCCCTTGGCACCTTCAAAGCCTTCCCTGGACCCTTGCCAGTAGTTCCCTGTCCCCTCTCCAGCAGTTCCCTGTCTCTCTTGAACCGGGGAGCCCAAAATGGACTCAGTACTACAGGTGTAGTCTCACCAGGGCAGAGTAGAGGGGGAGGAGAACCTCCCTTGATCTGCTAGCCACCCTTCTTACTACACTCCAGGACACCACTGGCCTTCTTGGCCACAAGAGCACACTGCTGGATGATAGTGAACTCGTCCACCAGCACTCCCAGGATCCTTAAAGGAACAAATCACTACCATAGTGCAACGCAGAAGCATCAGTCCTCCTGCAGCACATCTAACAGAAGTGCTCTCTGTTTTCTTCCCTAGGAGTGACTCAGATAATGATAGCAAGTGGCAAATTAAATCATACCAGTGCTATCTGAAAGCTGCAATCCTTTATAATTAGGGGGTTTTGGTTGGTTAGGAAAAAAAAAATCACATTTATAAAAAGCTTATCTCAAGGATAAAGGCCTCTTGGATTTAGATTGTTTATTTTTTTTAATAATATCAGGGCTTCTAAAAAAGAAAAACAGCCAAATTCTAAAAGGTCTTCTGTGCAGAGCTTTATCATGAACAAAACGCAGCATTAGGCTGTAAACCACTGTTTCTGCAGAGCCAAGAAGTGCTCAAAACATCTGCAGTAAGCTCATCACACACACACACCCCCAAACAAAAACCTCTCCCCACCATTTGTTTTCACATTAAATCAAGTAACTAAGAAATTCACTATTATTTCAGGAATTCCAGGTTTACTAAATTGATCATCTCCTCCTCCCAATTCTTCTGCTGAAAAGGTAATTGCACTATTATATGGACATAAATGAGTAATCAGACACCAAACCAGTGAGAAGTTGTAGAAAGGTCTTTAAGCTTTTAAGATCAATAAAAATGATGATGCTCAGCGCTTCTCTCTCAAGATATTTATACCACACTCATCACCTTGGTATCCAAGTTCAGTACAAGAAAAGCACAAACTCGTTCACATGCAGCATATTTAATCTTCAAATGCTTGACAAGCATCAGCCAATATTCAGAACTCCCTCAGGACCTTCCTGAAAGAGCAACTTAACTTGAACACTTAAGAGGCTGAACAGGGAGCAGGATGCAGTGCCAAGAAGAGGGCTTGGGCAGACCTCAGTGTGTGAGTCAAGAAACCTAATCCAAGAAGCCCACTTGTGTAGTAACCTCCTAAAACTGCAAGTTCCTGGGCTCATGGCCACTTGTCCTACAGAGCTGAGCCTGAAGCTTCCCTCTGCACCTCTCCAACTCTGTGCCACTCATCTGCCTGAAGAGAAGAATTGTCCTCTGAGTTCCCTCCTGCTTGGGCAGCTCTGGAAGGTCCTTCAGGCTCCCAGTCCCAAGTGGTCAGAGACCGACAGGCTTTTGCATCCAACTCTGTCTTTTAAAAACACTATTAATTAAATAATCATCTTTTCAAGTTTTGAACTTTTCTATGCACTTTGTATTTAACTCAGATTTTTGGGCATGATTTGTGCAGCAGTCAAGTCTTAGCCAACTTAATCCCAAGGGACCTCTGCCATCAGAGGTGACTCACCAAGCATTTATCAGTGAAATCCTTTGGTCAGCACTCAGGACAATCATGGGAAGAAAACATCAGACACAATCTCAAGATTTTGGTCTTGTGGAAACCTGTCCCAGTGCACATTACTCACATGGATCCTCCTGAGGGATGGCAGAGCAGTGACTGTGCAAACACATGGTGCCTTTTGTTTGAATAGAAGAAAGGCAATGGTTAGAGAAGGCTACCTCACAGGTAATCTTGCCATAGACAGAGTCCATGTCAGCAATGACATTCAGACCTGTAGGCAGCACGTAGTGGGAGAAGATTCTGCCCCTCTGGCTGTGCTCTGCCAACAGCCCACCTGCCGGGGATAGCTCCAGAGTTCTCAGCACAGCAAAGACATGGACCTGCGGGAGCAGGTCCAGATAAGATCACAGCAATCATGGGAGGGCTGGAAGCTCTCTCTGAGGCCAGTCTGAGAGTTGGGGTTGTTTGGCCTGGAAAAGAAAAGGCTTCAGAGACACCTTCTGGTGGCCTTTCAGGACATAAAGGGGGACGATCAGACAGCAGAGAACAGATTTTTAACAGGGCCTGTTGTGACAGGACAAGAGATGATAGTTTAAACTAAAAGAGGGAGATTCAGACTTGAGAAGGGAGAAAGGTTTTACAAGGACTATGGTGAGACTGTCCCAGGCTGGCCAGAAAGGCAGCAGATGCCCTATCCCCAGAACCATTTCAAGTCATGCTGTCTGGGGCTCTAAGCAACCTGCTCCAGTTGCAGATGTCCCTGCTGGCTGCAGGGGGTTGGACTGGATGACCTTTAAAGGTCTCTTCCCAACCCAAGCCATTCTATCAGTCTATGATCTGCTTCTGACATCATTTGATGAGATATGAGGCAGGTCCCCCTGACCTGGGAGACTTTCATGCAGAAGAAAGATCAATGCTGCCTATAAATATGCTTTAACACATCATTCTTATTGCTTCTAATTCCTGAGATTAGATTTGGGTTCATTTCTAAATGGAAATTAGATCTTTATCAACTTTGAATACTCATTTTCTGTCTACCAGTTCCACATATTATCTATTCATTCTTGCCGGGCTTTAGCGAGAATTGCTTGAATACCTCTTGGAAATGAACAGCCCTTTGTAATTACTGGTCTTGATTAATAAACACAGCCTCAACTCATATCTAATTTGATTTCTAACCACAGAGACCCTAAATAATCATTGAATCCTAGGATTGTTTTGGCTGGAAAGGATCTCTAAGATAATCTTAGATTTTGCAGAAGTCCAGAACCTGAGGAGCAAGGGGGGAACCTGGAAAATTATTTTCTAAGAAGTTAATATTTTTTAATTTGCTATCTAGTATGATTAAATCAGTCATTTTCAGACAGGTCTGAGTAATTTCAACAGAAAATACACAGTGAGACTCCATATAGCTGTGTGTTTCAGCCACTGATCTATCACCATGGAACACAACACTTCTGACTACATCTTGAACACAGCTTTTTTTCCTCAGTAGAACAGCCATGAATCATGGAGAATGGCCATGAATCATAGAATGGTTTGGGTTGGAAAGGACTTTGAAGATCACCTAATCCTAACCACTCTGCCATGAGCAAAGACACCTCCTACTAGACTAGGCTGCTCAAGGCCCTGAACACATCCAGGCAGGGAGTATCCATAACCTCCCTGGACAACCTGTTCCAGTGTCTCTCCATCCTCACTGTAAAGAATTTCTTCCTAATCACAGGATGACAGGATGTCAGGGGTTGGAAGGGACCCAAGGAGATCACCCAGTCCACTCCCCTGCCAGAGCAGGACCACACCATCTAGCATAGATCATGGAGGAATACAACCAGACAGGCCTTGAAAGCCTCCAGAGAAGGAGACTCCACAACCTCCCTGGGGAGCCTGTCCCAGTGCTCTGTGACCCTTACAGTAAAGCAGTCCCCCCTTGTGTTGAGGTGGAACCTCTTTTGCTGCAATTTACACCCATTGCTCCTTGCCCTATTCCAGGGAGCAAGCGAGGAGACCCTGTCCCCCAGCTCCTGGCCAGCCCTCAGATGTCTATAAACATTTATTAAATCCCCTTTCTCTTCTCCAGACTAAAAAGTGCCAGGTCCCTCAGCCTCTCCTCATCAGGCAGTGCCCTCCAGTCCATCCCCATAGCCCTCCACTGGACCCTCTCCAGCAGATCCCTGTCCCTCATAAACTAGAGAGCCCAAAAGTGAATGCAGTACTCGAGGTCTCACCAGGGCAGAGTAGAAGGGAAGGAGAACCTCCCTTGATCTGCTGGACACACGCTCTTCTTAATACACCCCAAGATCCCACTGGCCTTCTTGGCCACAAGGGCACACTGCTGTTCCATGGATAACTTCTTATCCACCAGGAGTCCCAGGTCCCTCTCCACAGGGCTGCTCTCCAGCAGATCACCTCCCACCCTGCACTGGTGCAGTTTATTATTCCTCTCCAGGTGCAGGAGTCTGTACTTGTCCTTGTTGAACCTCATCTTGTTCCTCTGTCCCCAGCTCTCCTGTCTATCCAGGTCTCGCTGCATGGCCACACAACCTTCAGCTGTATCAGCCAAGTCTTCCAGCTTGGTGTCAACAGCAAACCTGCTGAGTAGACTCTGTGCCCTCATCAACGTCACTGATGAAGATGTTGAACAGCACTGGACCCAGCACTGATCCCTCAGGGACTCTGCTAGTTACAGCTCTCCAGCTGGATCTGGCCCCATTGATAACCACTCTTTGAACTCTATCTTATAACCAGTTCCTAATCCACCTCACTGTCTGCTCTTCCATCCCACACTTCCTGAGCTTGCTCACTAGGATGTCATGGGAGATAGTGTCAAAGGCCTTGCCAAGGTCAAGATAGACTACATCCACTGGTCTCCTTGAATCTACCCATTCAATTATGTCATCACAGAATGCTATCAGGTTAGTCAAGCATGATTTCCCCTTGGTCTGAGTCAGCAGTCCCCATGCTGACTAGTCCTGATAACCACCTTCTCTTCCAAGTGCCTCAAGATGCCCTCCAGCAGGAGCCACTCCATCATTTTTCCAGGGATGGAGGTGAGGCTGACTGGTCTATAGTTCCCTGGAACCTGTTTTGTGTCCTTTTTGAGGACCCAAGTGCCATTGGCTCTTTTCCAGTCCTCAGGCACCTCTCCTTCTGCCACCATCTGGTAAAACTGATGGAGAGTGGCAGAGCAATAACCTCAGCTGGTTCTTGCAGCGCCCTTGGGTGCATCCTATCAGGGCCCATAATATCCAGTCTAAATCTGCTATTTTTCAGCTTAAATCCATTCCCTCTCATCCTACAAGCCCCTATAAAGAGTCCCTTCCCAACACTCCTGTAGCCCCCTTCAGGTACTGGAAGATTTCCATAAAGTCTCCCCAAAGCCTCTTCTCCAGGCTGAACAGCCCCAGGAAGCCACCCAGCCTCATGTTTAGAAGGTGCCCCAGCATTTCCAGGGATGGAACATGATGTGACATTACCTAAATCATTAAACTCACAGGTTAATCTATGAGAGATGATTCAGAAGAGTTTGGTTCATAAGCAAGGAGGAATTTGTAGCCTCTGCCAGTAGCTTGAAGCTGCACATCTCTCTGCTTCCATCTGCCCAAACTAAAGTTCTCCATACAGAAGCATAAAGGTAACAGAGATGAAGAAAAAAAAAACAATGACAAGGAAGGAAAAAAAATTCTTTTGTCTTCAACACATTTTGTAGCTCCTGTTTAGTATTTTAATGAAATATTTACTGTTCTTGCATTTTGCACTTTAATTATTCATTGCTGAAATGAGCATAAAGAGCTGCCACATTCTGAAATGCAGCTCTGAAAATGATACCTTGGAGTTCCCCGTTTATTGTAGTTTAGTGACTTTCATCTCTACTTGCAAGTCACAAAGCTCATTTCCTCTTCGTGAGGACTTGACAAACTCTGCCTCAACACCAACATGCAAGATGAGCTTCTTTTTGTCCCAGTGCCACTTCCACCAAGGCAGTAGTGAGGACAGCCTACTGACTTGCATGCTGGAGCAGCACCAGATGCAGAGGTTGGCTCATTCTACCCCAACATGATGGTGAAAGGCCATCACTATTATTGACCAGAGGGGAAGAGCATGCGGAAGTAGCATGGAAGGGGTTTGGTGTCAGCTAGGGTCCACTACACAAGCTAAAGAGATCATCAACATCCAAAAAACTTTAAAGGCAAAAGACAGAAAAAAGAGGACAGAGAACTGAGTCAGATTCCTGGTAGTCAGTGACACATCTGGGAGCAGGACCAATGGACAGGCTCCTCAAACCACAGCCAACCTTTTCCTTCAGAATTACTCTCTCCATGCAGTCCCTCTGCCTAAGGTCTGCAGCACAGGAAGTACATGAGATGGATATTTTGAAGATGCAGTCTCATTCCCTTTCACACACAGAGAAGAGAATAGCAAAGTACAGCTACAATAAACGCAATTTGAAGTCCACCTTGTGTGCTTTCACAGCAGGAAGTGCTCATGGATGGCACAAAATCTGGTCCATTGGCAGGGCCCAGCGACAAAATTCTTGCCTAAAACTTGGCAGTTTGTCCTTGCGAGGAAAACAAGGGCTTGCTCACCTCCCCTTCACTAACACGGGGCAGCTTTCAAAAGCAAATTCTCACCAAAGGCTGCAGTTTGTGACAAATGACCACAGTCAGGCAAGCCTGGGGGTCCCTATCATAGAATCATAGAATCATGCCAACACATCCGAAAACTCATTCCTCGGCCTTTGCTAGAAGCTCAGCTCGTGGTGGTGATGACCTCAAGTCTCAGCTACCACTGCTGTACAAGCACAGAATGGAGATGATTTCAAGCAGCTTACAGTCCAACTCCATGTAGAAGGGAGAGGGGAATAGAAACAAGCAGATTACACTGGTCAGTGTGACAGTCATTTGTCACCAGCTGAACTGGTGTCAGGTTTGAGACATTTCACTTTTTCACTCCTTCAGCATCACGGCAAAGGAGATGATTAGGGAAGATACTGCAGTATCTGTGCAGATATGGAGAGAAGTCTTCCCAGGGGAGAAAGCAAGATGTTCATTTGAGTATTTAGGAAAGGAGTACAAGGTGAGAGCACAAACTCAAGGAGGGCTCTTGTTAGACAACTGGAAAGATGGCAATTGGCCACAAAACTGAAGGTGACTAAGTCAAGCCACATGCAAGGGAAGAGAGGGGCCAAGATGATTGATGCTGTGAAGCTGAGATGGTTCATGCTCTTATGTTCATGGGCTGCACATTACATTCAACCTGGTCAGGAATAGTGTGGCCAGCAGGAACAGATAACTTACCATGCCCCTGAACTTGTCACTGGCAAGGCCACACCTTGAATACTGCACTGGGTTTTGGGCCCCTCACTACAGGGAAGACACTGAAGTGCTGCAGCACCTCCACAGAAGGGCAAAAAAGCTGGTGAAGAGTCTGGAGAAAAGGCCTTGTGAGAAGCTGCTGAGGAAACTGAGGATGTTCAGCCTGGAGAAAAGGAGGCTGAGGGGAGACCTCCTGGGTCTCTGACTCCCTGAAAGCAGGCTGTAGTTACATGCGGGGTTGATCTCTTCTCCCCAGTATCAGGTGACAGAATGAGAGGAAATGGTCTGAAATTGTGCCAGGGGCAGTTTAGGTTAGTTATTAGGAAAAAATTCTTTCCTGCAAGAGTGGTCAGGCAATGGAACAAGCTGCCCAGGAAGGTGGTACAGTCACCAACCCTGAAGGTGTTCAAGAAATGTGAGGCCGTGGCACTTTGAGACACGGTTTAAATAGCCATGGTGGTTTTACGTTGATGGTTGGACCCTGTGATCTTAGAGGTCTTTTCTAGTTGAAACAATTCTATGATTCTATGGTCACTCAAAGCAAGGTGCTCTCCTGAAGAACAACATTTGATGGTTCCCTGCATGTCAGAGCAAATGGAGCAACCTCTAGGGTTATCTACAGGCTCTGTTCCCTTCTGCTTCATTAAGTAAACCAGGATTTATTAGCATCTGGAAAGAGGGAAGTGGAGCAGATGGATGGCAATCCAGGCATCCCACAAGGAGATAAGAGCAATAAAAGGCTCTGAAAGGTTACTTACGCAGAGCTTTGAGGAGGACTCCAACAGAGATTCCATAGGAAACCCAGGAATATGGTTCTGTAAACTCCTGCCTCCTAGAAGAAAGGGAGGAATGAGGCAGTGGGATTCCTAGTCCAGGCCAAATGCAGCATTTAGTTGAATATTTTCTCCTGCTGCAGATATCTATCATAATACCTAAATAATCACTTGCTGTAAAACAGGCTGGCATGATTTTTTGAACATCAAATATAACATAAAAATCAGACCCTGAGAGTAATTAGGAGGTTCAGGATAATGGTGCTAAGTTTCTGTAAATAGTGCCTAATGCACCTCAGAAGCTCCCTATTAATCACCAGAAAAATAACATCTCTCTACCTAATTAATAAATTGTGAACACTAAACACTTTCAGAATGGGTTTTGTTTGCTGTTTGTTGTTTTGCTTTTTAAGAACTCAAGTTTTCCAAAACATCCAGAGGGCACCTAAGGAAGAGCATAAACCAAATACTTGGTGTTTTCAGAATTGAAATTCCAGAAGAGGCTCTAAATCTAACACCAACTACTTATGCAACTTGAATTTTAATAGTCTTAACATCCTTAATCTTCATCATGTTTAGTACGTTACATTTCTTTGACAACTAATCAATCAAAGGCATCATACCTTCTGTAAAGCTGCCAATTTAGTGTCATTTTGTCCTCTCTCAACAATGACTTATTTTCTACAGAAACTTCCTTGTTTATTTTATATACGTGTCTTTTTTTTATAGATTAAAAAAACACAGCAGAACAGAAAGGGAAGTAAGAAAAATCAGCCAACATAATACTGCATTACTCAGGGTTGTCAAGAAGAAATCTGTGGCTTCCATGGATCCAAAGCCTCTAGTCAACAGATCACTGAATCACTGAATAGTTTGGGTTGGAAGTAACCTCAAAAATCATCCAGTTCCAACCCCCGTGCCATGGGCAGGGACACCTTCCACTAGCCCAGGTTGCTCAAGGCCTTATCCAACCTGGCTCTTAACAACTCCAGGGAGGGGACATCTACAGCTTCCCTGGGCAGCCTGTTCCAGGGTCTCACCACCCTCACTGTAAAGAATTTCTTTCTAATATCCAGTTTAAATATATCCTTCTCAAGTTTAAATCCACATTTAAGATCAAGTCCAACCATTATCTAATTGTAGCCAGTCTGCTGCTAAACCATGTCCCCCAGCACCACATCTAGCCTGAAAGTGTGCCAGGGAATTTTAGACTGGACACTAGGAAAAATTTCTTTACTGAGTTGTCAGGCATTGCAAAAGGCTGCCCAGGGGAGGTGGTGCACTCAGCATCCCTAGAGGTGTTCAATAAATGTGTGGACATGGGACTTTGGGACATAGTTCAATGGCTGTGGTGGTGTTAGGTCGATGGTTGGACTCAATGCTCTTAGAGGCCGTTTCCAACCCAACCAATTCTATGATTCCATAATTCTAGATATATGTGTCTTTTAAACACCTCCAGAGATGAGGATTTAACCACCTCCCTGGGGAACCTGTTCCAGCCTTTAAGAATCCTTTCAGAAGTTTCTCACCTAGGACATGCCAGTGACTCAATGTCCAACAAGGGAAAGGAAAGAATTTGCTCTAGAAGGGCTAAGAAGCTCTGCAAAGAGGTCATCAAAGAACAAACAGCCATAATAAGCTCTTCTGAATGAAGAGAGAGAAGCAGTTAGCAGTTCTGGCAAGGGAAAACAGGAGACAATTTTGAAATACAGTCTGCAAGAGAGGAGAGCACTACCAAAAATAAACCCGAGGAGTACATAACTATTTGTCCACGACTTGACATAAATGTCATAAAAGATAAAGGAAGAGGGGAAAGAAATCAACACGAAAAACTAACAAAAACAACAACTTGAAACTACTCAAGGAAATGTTACTTCTGAAATCACAGCAAATCTCCCCCAAAAGGGGAAAGGAACATCAAGGGATGCCCACCAAGAGCAGGTATCTCCAGGGGAATTCTGCCTAGCGGAGAGGTAGATCCTTCAGTCAAGTTCTGCTCTTCTCAAAAGCACAGGGGTTTTCAAAACAAGATTGATTTCCTTAATGGGAACAACGGCACAGCCTAATTCCATTATTTTCAATGGAGCTGAATCTGAAAGGTCTATTCACGTGTAACAGCACCTTCTGGGGAAAAGGCAGCAAGGAATCAATTCCACAAACCGCGCTGATTGAGGCCATTTAAAAAACAACAAAACCAATCAAACCTTTCGCAACCATTGAAAGAGCCATCCTCTAAAGCATCCCATAGCCAGAAGAGCAAACCGTCCTCCACCTGATACCTCCCTGCCCATTTGCCCACGGAATCAACAGCACTACAAGGTTTCACCTTACCCCTGGAAGCACATTTTTCTCCAGACAGGAAACGAAGAGCCAAGAGCCAAGACCTACTCTGGCTAAGTGCTCCGAGTTAATGGGGCAGAGCCATCATCCCTGCAGGAGCTTGGGGAAAGGGCAGGGAGGGGGAGAAGAAAAGGCTGAAATCATGCCTGGAAGCAAGTTACGCCAATGCTGACTGTTAGCTGATACCAAGGACAAGAGAAAATGGTCTCAAACTGCACCAGGGGAGGTTTAGATTGGGTATTAAGAAACATTTCTTCACTGAAGGGGCCATCGGGCACTGGAGCAGGCTGCCCAGGGAAGTGGTGCAGTCACCACACCTGAAGGGGTTTAAAGAACATTTGTATGAAGAGTTTAGGGACATGGTTTAACAATTTTGTACAGAGGGATGTTAGGTTTTGGTTCAACTTGATGACCTTAAAGTCTTTTCCAACCAGATGAGTCTGTGATTCTACAGAATCATACAATTGTTTGGGCTGGAAAAGATATCCAAGATCATTGAATGCAACCTTCAGCCTGACACCACCATGGCCATTAAACCACGTGCCAAAGTGACAGGTCTACATATTTTTTCAACATCCCCATGGACAGTGATTCTAACACCTCTCTGGGCAGCCCGTTCCAATGCCAATTTCTTTCAGGAAAGAATTTTTTCTTAGTCTCCAATCTGAAGCTCCCTCTGTACAATTTCAGTCTATTTCCTCTTGTTCTATTAGCTGATACCAGAGAGAGAAGAGACTGACCCTCACCTCACTACACCCTATCCATCCTGTCAGCCTCCTGTTCATTATGAAAGCAAAACCATCCCATGCCAGGGCTTTTCTCTTAACCATCTCTAAAAATCATAGAATGGTTTGGGTTGGGAGGGCCTTTAAAAGATTATGTAATCTAATCATACAGTTCATGTAGGAATGGGACCTCCATCACCTCTCTGTTTCAGTGTTCCACCACCCTCACAGTGAAGAACTTTTTCCTAATGCTCAATCTAAATTTACCCTGTTCCAGTTTAAAACCATCACCTCTTGTCCTTTCACCACAGGCCCTTGCAAAACGACCCTCCCCAGCTCTCCTGTAGCCCTCTTCAGGTACTGAAAGGCTGCTCTAAGGTCTCCCCAGAGCCGTCTCTTCTCCCAGCTGAACAACCCCAACTCTCTGTCTCTGTAGGAGATGTCCAGCTCTCTGATCATCTTCGTGACCCTTCTCTGGACCCTCTCCATCAGGTCTACTTCCTCTTGTGTTGAAGGCCGCACAAGATTAATCTTCTAACAAAGAAACACACAAATATTTACAAACTTTCTTTTACCCTCCATGTATAATCTCTATTCTACATAGCTCAGGAAGCACCTTGCAGAATCAGATTTGTCATCTATTAAAAGATGCAAGTCAAAGCTGCTCCAGCTCCCGGGGTCCTGGACCACTGCGCTGGCAGGTGGCATGTCCCCACAGTTATTCCTCCTTCCTCTTATTCCAATGAATCTTGTTTACTCCGCTCCTGTGCACCCCCAGCCGAAAATGGCCCTTCAGCTACTCTACATCTTATTTGTCCTTGCTTCTGCAATAAGCACTCACATCAATGAGTGTTTAAAACAGTGCAAAATTCAAAAGAAACTCCCCTAGGTGGTCTATGCATACAAATAAGTATATATTTTGCTTTTTTCATAAAAAGACACCCTGCAGGTTTCAAGCTTCTCTCACTGCAAGAGATATTCGCAGGCAACAATGCTGATTTGGTGTAAGCTGATCCGTATCACTGAATCCTGCCTTTGTTTTTGGCAGTCCCCTTTCAAGGTGACTAAATTAAAGTGGAAGTACAGTTCCAGGCAGCCTGACAAGGGGACAAGGCTGTTTTGCAACATCTAAAAGGCTCAGTACAATCAAGCAGATCTTTGAGTTAAAGAATCAGTGCATTAAAAAAATAACAACAACCCAAAAAAACCTCAAAAACAAACCAGCAGAGTCTATGCTACTCTACCACTGGTAACACTGGAATTGGGAGGAACTGGTGTTGGTCTATTGTGTGGGTGTTGGTCTCTTCTCCCATATAGAAAGTGACAGGACAAGATGGAAATGCCTTAGGTTGCACCAGGGAAGGTTTAAGTAGGAGATGAGGAACAATTTCTTCCCAAAAAGGGCTGTCAAGCCCTGGACCAGGCTGCCCAGGGCAGTGGTGGATTCCCCATCCCTGGAAGGGTTTCAAAGCCATGTAGATGTGGCGCTGAGAGACACGGTCTAGTGGTGGCCTGACTATTCTGTTAATGATTAGACCTGATGATTTTAAAGATCTCTTCCAACCAAAACAGACCTGTGATTCTAATATTACACCACCCAGGAGAATCCAACCCCAAATCTCCCAAATCAGATTCATTTAAGCACCTCACATTCAATGGTCAAGGGTATAGGTAGAGGTTAAGAAGCTGCTTCTTCAGTGAACCTGATTTTCATCAACACAGCTGGTTCAGACCATGTCAAGCAATACAGCTAGGTCAGCCCTAAACACATGACCAGCCATGGAGGCCAGCACATCCAAAACCAGTATGTGTGGTGCATACAAACAGGCACATGAAAAAGGCATCTGGATTAATTTTAAGTGGATGAGGCTGAAATTCCTAAGAAAAAAACCTGTTTGCTGTCTGCACCTGTGTGAAGCTGTGTAAGTGCTCTCAGCACTACGCAGGCTACAGCACTGATACAATCACCTCTGAAGGATGTTCTTCGGTCCTGTTAAAATGCAACAGTGAAGAGCAAATGTCCTAATCCCACACGACTCTAAGGTTTCTCTGCTGCATTCGACAAGGGTTGGTTAATATGGTGACTCATCTACAGCCTAAGCTAGGAATGAAGCAAATTAGCCCATCCCCTGTGTCAGCACCAGCCACAGTAACGTGTGGATGGATGTTCTTCTGCAGGTGCTAAAGCTTATTTTCAGGTCTTTCATATGGTAAATTACCTCAGAGAGTAGTGTTCTTCACGTACATCACAACTGTCCTTGACACTCTAGCTCACCACACTTGAGGCTTTTAGTCTTGGCAAGCCATTGCTGGATTTCACAGCACTCTCATACCAGCAGAAGCTCTACACAAACAACATCTCCAGGTATGGTATCTCCTCTTCCTACCTCAACAGCTTCTGCATCAATCACTTCTGCAGCCCAACCTCCACAAATACCAATTGCCCTCCACACTGCAAGGTCTCTCCCAGCCTTGAAGAAGCCAGAGACTAAAGCTACATGTCCACAGCCCAGAAGTAAATAAATCAAGCCAAGCCACCAGAAGATCATAGAGCTGAGTACCAGCAAATGCAGAGGAGGAACTATCTGGGTCATGGCATGTTAACATACCTCGGTGAAGCTTTAGAGCCAGCAGCAGAGGACCACAGAGAGAGGCCCAGGGTGACACACTGCCACCTCAGCAACCAGCACACCTCGCAGACTCAAGGCCAGAATGCTGCAAACTAAAATAGCTGCTGCATGAAAGGCACAGCCAGCTCTGCATACTCCAGAGCAGAGCAGGGAGAGATGATGAGATTCTTCTCTGTGCTACGCACAAAAGCCGAAACCCAGCAGTGCATTTACAGTTCAATATTCTCCTAATCCCACCTTTATTTCTAGTGCATAAACAAAGCTCATTACAAATTATTTCCTTCAGAAACCTACTAGCAACTCAAAATAATTCATGAACGTGCTGTTTGCGTTTCTGCATCCTCAACACCCACAGCAAACATCACAACAAGGAATTCAGTCACTCACATTGGTTGTAAGACATCATTTCTCGTTTCTCTGTGAATTCTGTCACAGCTACACCCAGAAACTCCTTCAGCAGCATCTTTTATGTAGTAAGAAATAGGCACATACACACAGGCACGCACATTCACTTTATAGGGACAATTCTCAGCTCACCTTGCACTCCTGCACAAGCAAAGGCACTTAGTGACAACGCAGACACTCACTGAATAATTCATTTGCAAAAAAATAAAACCAGAGCAAATGTTTTCTTTCTTAGTCTTGACCAAACACAAAGTCACTTTTGTTCTGGCATCGCATGGAGCCTCCTCTCCTCCTCCCCAGTTCAGCACACCATTTGCCCACCAGCTGTGGTACATTGTGCAGCTCTGATGTGTCTGAACAGGCCAGGGATGGCATCACAGCTGCTATCAGAGGAGGAGTTAAATCGCACCACAGCCTCTCCCTTACAGTGACATCTGGCATATCTGCCAGCTCAGATAGGGCTGGGACAGGATGTCGTTGTCCCATCACCAGCTAGGTGACACCCTACCTGCACCCTAGCAAAGCTAACCCAGCAGCATCTGCTTTGCTTTCAGGATTTCCTGCTCTGATCACTTCAACAGGACAGAGACTTTAACAAACACAGTTAGAGCTAGCATTCCCTTTTTGGTTTAAAATTATTAGAAGACTGCACACAAAATCACAGGCTGGTGGGGGCTAAAAGGGACCTCTGGAGATCATCCAAGTCCAATCTACCTGCTAAAGCAAGGTCACCCACAGCCGGTTGCTCACAAAGGCCAGGTCTGGAATCTCTCCAGAGAAGGAGACTCCAAAACCTCTCTGGGCAGCCTGCTAAAGGGCACCCTCACACCAAAGAAGTGTCTCCTCACGTTCAGATGGAACTTCCTAGGTTCCTTCCAGTTTGTACCCATTGCCTTTTGTTCCGTTGCTGGGCACCACTGAAAAGAGTCTGGTCTCAACCTCTTGCTCCTCCCCACCCTTTAGCTTTTGATGACCATCGAGAAGGTGTTCTCTCCCAGGCTGCTCTTCTGCAGGCTCAACAGACCCAGGTCTCTCAGCCTTTCCTCCTCACAGAGATGCTCCAGGCTCCTCAGCATGTCTACAGCTTCCACTAGACTCTTTCTAGCAGTTCTCAGTCTGTCTTGATCTGGGGAGGCCAGAACTGAGCCAAATACTCCAGCTGTGGCCGCCCTAGGGCAGATTAAAGGAGGAAGAGAACCTTCCTCAGCCTCCTTGCAACACTCTTCTTAATGTGCCCCAGGAGATCATTTGCCTTGTGGCCAGGAATGCATCACCACACAGACCGGGGACAGCATGAATTGCACAATGACTGCACATGCTGCACAGAAACACCACTGAAATGTAGCAGGTGTCTCTGCCTGATGCAAGGCCTCTGCAGGGAAGATACTAACCAGCCTGGACATCTCTTCTACCATCTGACACCAAGCAGGCACCACGGATGTGTATAACCTCCAAAGGGTTTGTAGCCACAGAACATCTTGAGCACAGAGTGCTAATACAAGTGTTAAGCAGCTGACAGCTGATCACACATAAGAGATGCTGGGGAGGAGGAAAGGATGCAGAGAGAAGTGGTGGTGTCCCCGTCCCTGGAGGGATGTAAAAGCCATGTAGATGTGGTGCTGAAAGTCATGGTTTGACTCGATGAACTTAATGGTCTTTTCCAATCAAAACAAGTCTATGATTATAAGTTAGCAGCTCTGCAGGACTGGATCTAGCCACATTAGCAACTTGTAGAGAAAGCAACCATCACAGCTTGCCACACCAGAACTCCCCTTGCGAGGCCTTTGTGTGATGCAAGAATCAGACACAAAGAACTCATTACCTGTTCAGCGCTGAATTAGACATATACAGTCCTCCTGATTGCACACACAAGGTAAAATTAAGCATCATCAATTTGCTTCAAATGAAAAACGTGTGTGTCAACTTTCTCCATCTATCAGTAGAATGTTAGGTCTTGAATGGCAGTTATTTTATGCAAAATTTGATGTCTGGATTGAGTATTATGGCAATTTATGGGAAGGGAAAGGGTGAAAAAAAAAGAGGGAAGATGACATTTTACACATTTGGAAATACAACTAGTTAAATGCAGCTTCACAAATAAGAAGTCCCTCTGCCCTCAAAATAGAAAAACTAGAGTGCAAATTTAGGAAACTAAGAATGAAGCTTGGAAATCTGCCACTAATGGAAAAGAAAGAATACAGCTTATGAAATAACCCCACTGCTTCTGTGTACAATCATCATTTCCAGTTTGGCCACCCCAAGTTAAATCGGTTTTAATCTTCCCTGCTCAACTGGCACAACACTGACTTCAGCTTTTTGGTGTCCATTTGTTCTGCCACATGACATCACAAGATGCCTGCCAATAACAGAGAGATGCCTAAAAGCCTTGAAATTCTTGGCTTTGGGACTCCAGGTTTTCTGAGAACTGTTAATTTACTTTGGCTTAAATCCTAGATTTTGGCTCCACTTGAGAAAAGTATTTCTCACACAGTAATTAAACTTGTAGTGGACAACACTGAAGCAATAGGAGAGCAGCCCCAAAATGAGTGTGCTGTCTAGTCACGTCTTTCTGAGGTTTCTCTTGCAGCCACATGAAGAAAGCAGTGAAGAAGCTGTGCACCAGTAGTGCAATTTAAGTTCTAATTAGACAATTAAGGAAGAAGAAATGGTGTTTGTTAGACACAACTTTCTATATTATCACAGAATTGGAGAGCGCCTAGCTGTCAATTAAAAACAGCTTCAGCTCAGTCTCTGAATCACAGAATGGTTTGGGTTGGAAGGGATCTTAGACACCACCTAGTTCCAGCCCCATCCCCCATCCCAGGCAGGGAGACCTTCCACTAGCCCAGGTTGCTCAAGGCCCTGTTCAACCTGGCCTTAGACATCTCTACGGAAGGGCCATCCAGAGTCTCCCCAGGCAACCTGTTCTAGTGCCTCCTCATCCCCACTGTAAGGAAGTTCTTCCTAATACCCAATCTAAATATCTCCTCTTCCAGCTTCAAGCCTTTAACTCTCATCCTGGAATCTTCTCTTCTCCTGCTTGAACAGACTCAACTCTCACAGCCTGAGTCCATAAGGGAGGTGCTCCAGCCCTCTGATCATATTTGTGGCCTCCACTGGACCTTCAGCAGCAATCTGATGTCCTTCAGTCCACATCAAATTTAGAACTAGCTGTTCAACTTTACAGCAGCAGCAAATTTACCTTGTCTAAAGCAACACTTCATTAGGTCTTGGTAAGGTTTTGGTGGTGCAAAGCAGGAGGAGCCTCATCTCTCCCACCTGCATAGACATTCTCCTTTAAAACATGGTAAAACCACAGGACAGCACCAAGACAGTGTCTTGACCCTCAAACCCATTAGAGATACAGATGCACCCTCCCTGGAAGCATTCAAGGCCAGGTTGGACAGGGCCTCAAGCAACCTGGTCTTGTGGAAGGTGTCTCTGCCCATGGTGGGGAGGTGAAACTGGAAGATTTTTAAGGTCCCTTGCAACTCAACCCATTCTACGATCCGTGGCCTTCTCCAGAGCCTTACGGGAATCTGGCAGTAGTTCCCTACGCTCCTTGGGGAGCAGGAGAACAGAAACAGCAGAAGACTGCAAGTTCAAATACATCACAAAACAGTCTGCAAAAATAGCTGGGCCTTGTAAGAAATATCCTTCTCCATGGAAACCACCAGACGCTCTGAATTCTGGCAGACTAGAGCAAATGGGTTTGTATTATTAAAGGAAATGTCTGTGTGTTTGGGCTTTTATGATTCTAACCTTCAGAAAGAGAGGAGCGATTGCTGGTCTCCAGAGCAGGTCAGTTGAACTTCCCACCTCCATCCCTCTTCTGCCTCTCCACACCACAATTCTCAGGAGACAGAAGGATGAGCGGGAGTGTGTGGGCTCTGCAGGTCTCTGCAGTGCTTTTAATTACAGATCCAGAATGGAAAACAGCAAGAAAAAAAAAAAAAAAAACAAACACCCTGGGGTTTTAAAACACCTGTCCCTACAAATAAGACATCTCCACATACTTAGGTGCTGTGCGAGGCTAAGCAGCACTCCTGTGCTACATTAACCAATACTGACGTATGTATTTCAACAGCTGTGTATTCCAAACCTCTCGCACTCCAGTGAGTGCAAGATAAGCCATTGCTATTCTCTCTCTCACCCAAACCAGTTTCCACTTTGGATGCTAGGTGGGGAACTCCCAACTGGCATTGATGGGATAATTACACTTGCTGGTCTCTGGATTCCACTCTTACCAGCCCAACTGCCACACTAGAAAGCAAATCCAAAGCCCGAACCTCTGCTTGGCCACTGTATCCCAACAAAGCTCTGACCTCTTACCTGAGGAGGCTGGCATACACAACTCAGAAGAACTTAATAGAATATTTTTAAAGAAATAGAAGTGCTGCAGCCTCAAAACATGAAAGGGCTGGGCTACAAAGGAGCATTCATATAGAGAGCAATTATATTTTTGATATCTAATGGTTCTGCCTCAGGAAGCAAGAGCTGGCTAGCATCGAACTGTATAAAAGAAAGGATTATGGGCTCCCAAAGAAAGAATGCCATTTTGATTTAAAACCCAGCAAAGCATAGTGCACATTTGTTATTTTAACTCGCAGTGCTTAATTCCTTAACAAGCCAGAATGTCATTAACAACCAAAAAAATACATTAAATACTCCTGCTACAAGAAATTAAAAGTAACCTCACTCTTCATCAATGGCTGCTCATCAAAGAGGCCATTTGTTGCTTCATGAAAATGTCTTGCCCTCATGCAGTATGTCTTGGCTACACAAGATTTCAGCAGGAAACAAAACCAAACAACAAAAGAAGTTTTAGTTAGTCTCTCAGAAGCTGCTGCTTCCCAGTGTCTCTCAGGGCCAGTGTAGGGTAACTCCCAGCCACAGTGGTCCCAGCATTCTTTGTGACTTCCCAACAGCACCAAACACAGCTCTTCACAGAATCACAGAATGACAGGGGTTGGAAGAGACCTTGAGACATCACTGAGTCCAACTCCCCTGCCAGGTCAGGTTCACCTAGAGCAGTTGCACAGCACAGCATCCTGTGGCTGGGTACCACAGAAGAATCTGGTCTCATTCTCTTGTTCCTCCCCACCCTTCACCTCCACCAAACCCACAGCAAGTGGATTTGAAATGTCTCCAGAAATGGAGACTCCACCACATCTCTAAGCAACCTGGTTAGAGTACTCCACCACCCCTCAAAGTAAAGAGGTTCCTTCTCATGTTTAGATGGAACTTCCTATGTTCACATTTGTGCCCGGAACCCACTTTGTTCTGTCACTGGGCACCACTGAAGACAACCAGCCCCATCCTCCTGACACCCACCCTTTAAGTGGATTCCCCCTCAGTCTTCTCTTCTCTAGGCTAAAAAGCTCCATGTCCCTCAGCCTTCCTTCATGACAGATGTTCTAGGCCCCTAATCATCTTTGCAGCCCTTTGCTGTGCCCTCTTAGGCAGTTCCCTGTCTTTCTTGAACCACGGAGGCCAGAAGTCTTAGTTGTGTTCCTGTGAGAGCTGGTACCACCTGTGCTGGTGCCACAGGTACCACAGTCAAGTTTTGAACATAAATTCCCAGTGTTTAATCCCCAGTCCTAGCAATCAGCATCACGGGTGAAATACAAAGCCTGCACAAGAAGAGAAAGATTTAGTTCTTCCTCAACACAAGAAATTAAAGGATAATCCCCAATTATTCAGAATACTTTTGTAGCCTACTATCTCAACTTGCCATTGTACTTTTATAGTAGGGGTTTTGGTGGGTTTGTTGTGGCTTTGCTTCAAAAAAAAATAATCAACTTGTGTCCAGAGGATTTAAAATTTATGAAAACTGACTGTGCTCCCTTTACTGAAGGGTGGGGGGGAGGGTATGTTCAATTTGCCCAGTTTAAAAGGAGCAACATGCAATATGATCAACAAAAAACATACAAGTACATTCTTCCTGAATCTCAGCATGGTGGGAATTGGAAGTGACCTCTGGAGATCATCTAGGTCCAACTCCCCTGCTAGAGCAGTTACCCACAGCATGTTGCCCAGGTTGATGGTAAGGTGGCCTCTGAGCATAACAAAATCAGTAGTCTCTGCTTTGCAACACACAGGCAGGAGAAAGCATGGTAAACACTGACTGGCAAAGACTTCATCACTCAACAAGTTGGTGACGTTATCTTGATGCATTTTCCAGCCTCTTCACCCAAAAGAACAAGTTCTACACTGCAGAAATTTGCTTAGCTTTTCAACATCAGTTCAGGAAGAAAATAAATCACATCAAATTGCAAAAGTAAAACATTTCTTCCTGTGCAGAAGCATCTCTTGACTCAGCTGTGGCAGTGCAAACAAGCAGCAGTGGCTCATGGGTTCTCCTCCATCAGGATCCCCAGCATGAGGTGACTTCTCCATGCTCAGCATCCACCTGTCTGTCCTACAGCACCTATCCAGCCTGGGATGCCTGTCTTACAGACAGATCTGCAGATTGCTCAAGGGCACTGATGGTTTATTATAATTGTGTGTTTGATAAGCACATTGTTGTGGGCCTTGAGCAAGGTGGTCTAGCTGAATAGGTTCCTGCCCATGGCAGTGGGGTTGCAACTAGATGATCTTAAAGGTCCTTTCCAGCCCAACCCCCTCTGTGATTCTGTGACCATGAACTCAATGCCTTTTCTCTATCACAAAATAATGTTGTACTAGAGCTGACTTGCAAATGGTGCTAAGATGAATATAGGGACATATTCTTCTTGCTCAAACAATCACTTCCTGCTGTGTTTGCAACCTCACTTTATTAGGTAAGCTCTAGATAAATACACTGGTAGATACATAAATACAGTGGTGATGGTTAACAAGCCACCTTTTGACAAGACTGATAATCCATTTACACAAGTTCCTCTGTGTGCCCAAAAGCCCAATCCCATACCACGCACATGTTATTCTTTAGGAAGAAGAAAGATCACTTCTTGTCACACCCCATCTATCCCACCCATTCCATTCCTCCCCAAAACACCATCTTTATCTGTCCACTTTCAGGCTTCACACAAAAATTCCATCTCCTCTGTGCTTAATAACATCAGTTCAGAAAAACTGATGAAGAAAATTACTGTGAAAAGCTTGGGAATGGTGTCAATGACAGAACAAAAAATGTCCTGTTGAGAGATGCAATGTGAAATGCTGCTTCCTTTCTGTTGTGAAATGATAGCTGTATTTCCTTAGGTGACAGCTCTTGCCAACAATCTCTGTGGCCATCATTTTCTCTTCCTTAGAAACCTTTCTAAAAACCCAAACTCTGAAGCTTTAGATTAAATCATCCAGAGAGATGAAGCAAGGGAATATCAAATTGTTACATTAAAAATAAATGAAATAGAATTTAACCTCTCTGGAAAACAAGCCAGCAACGAGCCACTGAAGTAACTCCACTCTACACACTACAGCATCACAGGTCAAACAGCAAAGTTAAGATGTTTTAGAAGGCTAGAAGGGGGGAAAGGTCATTTTGCACTACTTTGTGTGTAAAGGCACCTCCAAATGTTTCATTATAAAGTTTAACCCTGAGCAAAAAGTACTAAAAAAAGATTCAAGGAAGCTTCTGCATGGGTCCAGCTTCAATGGACAGAGCAAAACCAACCCTGGCCAGAGAGAGGAAACTTCAGGCAGTTAACATGGAGTGAAACCCCAGGGCAACAAGCTGCTTCTCCACTGAATGGAGTTTTACCACCATAAAGCTCAGGTTATGCTTCTGTTTCTAAAAAGTCCAGGAAGGCAGAAAATAACTGGAATACAGCCTCCCAAATACTGCACCAGCCTAATTAAGGTTTCTACCATAACTTCATGTAAGCTTCATCTTTTCAAGCAGTCTACAACAATGAAAAACCACCACAGAAGCATAAAGATCCAGACAGCTACCTCTGCTGGGTCAGACTGCTTGTTTTCTAGAACGGCACCAACCCGGCACATCTGTATGGTCTGCATATAAACTGAGAGGGACACAGACCTGAAGGACCTCAGGAAGCTTTACAACTCGTTTAAAAGCAACATCTTGCATTTTAAAGCTTCATTTTGAAAGGCTCCCAGCACAGCTCATGCTATACATACGAGAGGCTCGTAAGAAAGTACAGGGCTTCATCACCTGCCCATGTACACAAAACAAACAGCATCCAGTTTGTTTCATGCTGAGTGGAATGGGGAAAGCTCTTTGGAAACAAACACTCCCTTCCATTCAGCCATGGGAGGATTTATCCAGAGAGCCTGGAACTCACCTTTCACTGACCTGCATTCACAACCTTGCACCAAATATTCTTTTTCCTTGTTTTAATTAAACTTAATTGAGAAGCAGATGCCTGCTGGCACCTTGCAGGGTGCATTTATATACTCATGTTGACATCAATAGAGGTTCCCCACCATCACTGTTGTGTGAGCCAAAACCAGCTTGCCATCATCTCTGCCCAGCCTCTGCAGTGGAGCAAAACACTGGGGCAGCCTCATGTGCTGCTGAAGGACCCAAAGATAAGCACCTGGGTCCCAACTCCACCAGAAGAATGAGTGGATGGACAGCCATCTCCTTGCCCAGGAGGATGGGGGGTAGCTCCAGTGGAGAAGGCTTCCCCAAGGTAATCCACACTGCTACAGCTGCCCAAAGCAGAGCTGTGCTGCAGAGCAGTGGCCACAGGTGACAGGGGTTGGTTAAGCTGCAATAACTATTCATGACCAGACCTCTTGCAGGAATAATTGAAAGCATTAGCTGATCACTAGCTTGGAGAAGAGAGTGTTCCAGGGACACCTTCTGGTGGCCTTTCAGGACTTAAAGGTGACCAATACAAAAGCTGGGGGCAGACTTTTGAGCAGGGCCTGTTGTGACAGGACAAGAGATGCTGGTTTAAACTAAACTGGCGAGATGTGCAGAGAAGAAAGAAATGTTTTACACTGAGAATGGTGAGACATTGTCCCAGGCTGCCCAGAGAGGAGGTAGATGGCCCTTGCCTGGAACCATTCCAGATCAGCTTTGAACAACCTGCTGTAGTTGCAGACGTCCCTGGCAGGAGAGCCAGACTCTAGAGGAGCTTTAAAGGTCCCTTCCAATCCATACCAGTCTGTGATCCTATGATTCTCTACATGATTTATGTATTTCCAGCATACAGAATTAAAACTGCAACAGCCAAAATAAAACCTCAGCAGAGAGGACACATAGTTCACAGCAAGGCAAGCCATACAGGGCAGGGAGGAGCAGGGTGAAAAAGATGCAGGAATGGAAAACGGGAGCGGCTCAGTTACCTGGGAGATCCAGCCCTCTCCAGGCAACCCCTACTATTTCCCCAGGCTAATACGATGTCAAATCCCCAAACTGTGTGAAGGTTGCTCAGTTAAAGGGTCTGCTTCCACAGATCAAGAGATCTCAGCATCTAGTGAACTCTGCATGAGCCACATTCCCATGCACAGCTCATTGACAAAACGAATGCCTGGCTCCTCTGCTGGTGCTCTTTATCTGTGGGTCAGGACACGGCGGGACCAGAGAGGATGGCATCATTAGCTCCATTTTACAAACTGTAAAGCAAAGACTGCAAGCTAATGTGACTTGTCCAAAATTCAGCCTTGCAGATGCAAGGAGAGACAACCCAACAGGCCAGAGCAAATTTTCATCATTTTATGCTCTGGGTTCCACTCCTTGATGTCCAGAACAAGGCACAGTTCACTAAATGGAGATGCTGTTGGGAGCTGGGACCATTTCCCAGCCAATTTTTCATAGATGTGAAACCCTCTTTCCCTGACACCACAGAAGTGCCTGATAAAAATTTTGTTTGCTTGGTTGTTTTTTGTCTTTTTTTTTTTTCTTCTTTAGTTAAAAAGTATTAATGCCAAGAATATTCATCACTGTTCTGTCCACTCCTTGGAAGGGTGAGTAGGTGTTCAGCACCAAAGGTATAATCAGATAAGCTTAGGAGCTTTAAAGCAAGGTGTGTAATAAAAGCAATCACAGCAACAAACTACTAAGAAGAGCAGTAATGGGATTATCTGTCAACACAAACAAAAGGATAAATAGAAGCAAAACCATCAGTCCCTGAAATCTAATTCTCCTGCATTTAATCTGAGACTATGCCAGGGAGATTAAAGAACCTGAGGATCAAATCAAAAGTTATTGATTGTAAATTCCTGCTTTAAACAAAGAACTATTTATGATTTGAGCTAAGCAGTGTACGGAGTGTATGGCAGCAGCTGACTTAACTACAGACACCAAAGAATCTGTACAATCTCCATTAAACTGCCAACCACAGGGGCACAATTTGAGTGCTGGTACCCTCAACCTCTTCCAGAGGGTAACTTCTCTCCCTTCACCACATTCGGACAGCAGAGAAAACAGCCACCCAGTGCAGCACTAAATCAGAGCATAGCTGAAGGCAAACACGATGCTGCATTCAGATTCCCCTTTCATTTTGCCAGCTTTCCTTGTGTGAACAAGGCCAATGCTGGAACACACCCCCCTCCAGAGCTCCAGGACTGGAAAGCCAGTGCAGCCCTGCAATCACGATCTCCAGCCAACTGCACCACGGTAGAGAAGCCACAAAGCAAAGAGCACCTTGAACCTTGAACCCTCTCTGCTGCCTGACCCCCTCCTCACGTGTGCATTTTAAAGCACAGCATTGCTCACCTCTGGTGGTGCCTGCTGGACATGGTGCTTGGCTGCAGAAGCAGCTCTGGGTGCTGGCAAACTGGCACACACACATGCACATGCATGTACACACACACATGTGCAGAGATGCTGCCCTGGCAGGCAGCAGAGCAGAGAGAGAAAAGGCAGCACGGTTCTCTGCCTCCCACTCTTTCACAGCAAACCCTGCCAGCTGCCCTCTTACCTTTCATATGCTCAGCACAGCTGCCGAGGCTCAATCCAGATGAAAGGTTTGAAGCAAGACACAGAAGCATCTCCCCCCACTTCCCTTTCAGTCTAATTACCAGATTCACCTGAGCACACATTAGAAGGGAAGAGAGGAGGCCTGGGAGCGTGAAGAGGCTATGGCAGCTCCCAGTTAATCTGATGGGACCCAGATTCTGATGCAATTAAATCCCAATATTCAGGGATCAGAGCAGCTATTACCACTACTGCCAACCCCATCTACCCAGATACACCTCAAATACTGGGTTCAGTTTTGGCCTTCACTCCAAGAAGGACATTGAGACGCTGGAGTGGTTCCACAGAAGGGCAAAGAAGCTAATGAAGGGTCTGAAGAACAGGTGAAGAGCAGCAGATTGTTTAGCATGGAGAAAGGGAGGCAGAGGGCAGACCTCATCGCTCTCTACAACTCCCTGAAAGGAGGTTGGAGCCAGGTGGGGGTTGGTCTCTTCTCCCAGGTAACAAGTGAAATGACAAGAGAAAATTGCCACAAGTTGTGCCAGGAGAGATTTAGGATGGAAATTAGGACTTTTTTCTTTTCTGAAAGGGCTGTCAAGACCTAGAACAGAGTGCCCAGAACACTGGTGGAGACTTTAAAGCAGTGTAGATGTGGTGTGAAAGGACATGGTTTAGTGGTGACTTGGCAGTGCTGGGTTGATGTCTGGATCCCATCTCAAGGGTCTTTCTCTACCTAAACAATTCTGTGATTCTATGACTGATCCAAAGATCTCCATTTCACAGGGCTAGGGCCACTGTATGCTGCAATCAACAAAGAGATCCTAACTTTCTTAACAGGATGGGATTGTGCATAGAAAGCCTCAGTGATACCTAGAAAAACAGCAGTGCAGCCACTAGGAAGGCTGCTTGGCGTGGGGTAACTGCCTGTCTCATATAGACAGATGTTCTGCCCCAACAGACATCCCAACATCAGCATTTTGGATCCTTCTCCATCTTTTCAGGAAACTTATTTTTCTCCTCTTTTTACACAGATACCTGACCTCCACTCTAACCTCTCCTTGAAGGACCTACACAGCCACAAGCTCCCAAAATAGAGTCCATAGTAGCCCAGAATGTTCCAGATGCCTTTTTCATCCTCCTGGGAAGCAGTGCCCCTCTGCAGAGGGCTGAGGAGCAGTTGAGCTATCCACCTAACCCTTATTTAATGGGAGTGTTTTCAGAAAAACACTCTGAGAATTTTCAACTAGAAACAATTAGCATTCACAGTAATTTGCATCTATTTTCTCCCATTTCTAAAGCAGCCTGCTCTGCTTTAATATTAACCCCTGCTTGTTCCTCAAAGCCCAGTGCAGGGGAGTTAGCCACACAACTCCCATTAGAGACAACAGGAGCAATTCTCTCCAACGGTGGAAAGATTACATGGCAGCGCCTGAAACCCAGGGGCTTACCCCTTGTTTTGAAGTATCCTGCGTGTCAGCAAAACAAACAGCTTCCTTCACACCACAGATATTTTCCCTAGCACTCTCTTATTTCCTAATCCCTTCTCCTATGCATCTACAAACCTCAGTCAGGACTAGCGATGGGATTTACAAGTGAAAGCATTCACCAAACCCCTCCTCCTGTCACCTAAGGTGCTCTGAAAGCATGGGTACCAATCAGAGCTGCTAAACTCTTCTGAAGGCTGGAAGGAGCCAGGTATCTAAGGTAGGGGGTGAACAGAGATGTTTCATAACCTGAAAGTTTGATCCAGGATCATTTTCAAAGCCAGACAGCTCATGAAAATCACAGGATCACAGGGGTTAGAAGGGACTTTTGGAGATCAGCTAGTCCAGCCTTCCTACTAAAGCAGGGCACCATCAGCAGCTTGCACAGGATCACAGTGGCCAGGTGGGTTTGGAATCTCTCCAGAAAAGTAGAGACTGCACAATCTCTCTGGGCAGCCTGCTCCAGGGCTCCAGCACCGTCACAGCAAAGCTTCCTCTCACGTTCAGTTGGAATCTCCTGGGTTCCAGTTTGCATCCACTGCCCCTATCACAGTAAAACATTAGGAAGTCTAGGGTTCCAAAACATGAAACAGCACATCCTGCCTTCAAGGTTTATGAAAACACCAGAACAGGACTATCTCACTGTGGATCATATCTCCGAAGACACATCATGCCTTGTACTCACAAGACAGTCTGTGGCCCAAGCGGGTTGGCCCCTGGGGTAAGCATCATTTCCTATGCCTACATCTTGTAGAAGGTGGTGAACAGATGGAGAAGAGAAGCAGCACAGAATAATTCTCATGAAACAAGCCTGTGTTTGCAAAGGTGCCCAAGAGAGTTACAGCTCGATCGATGTGAGATGAGCACACTCTATGAGGCAAAGAAGAAAGGGAGCAGCTTCTTATTGAAACACAGCATCTTCTCCGCTGTCTAGCACAGAGCTCCACAAGATAGTGGGTTGATTTTTTTCCTCCCTTTTCTAAAACCCTGAAGAATTCCATTAAAAAAAAAAGTGCAAGTTTAAAGACTCCACATCTGACAGCATCTAAGCAGAGACCACTTGTGCAATGCAGTGCTGTCCCCTGTGTACACCCGCTGCTGCTCAGTCTTTAGGAGATCACATACTTCTTTTCCTGCAGGACCCCTGCCTCCTTCAGCTGGCTGGTTTGATGGGAAGCAGCAAGTGATGCAAAACAAACGGGGAGAAGTCTTGTCAATCTCTGCCTGATTGGGCAGCAAGTTGTGCCGGCGGCGGCACGGCAGGTTTGGATGTACGCTCCTACTACTGGCGTACCTGAGTGCTGTGCACAAGATGGCTGGCCTGTGCCGAGGAGACAGCAACACAGATTCACACACTGCACTGGCTTGGATGGGGGTCATCTCGTCCGACCCCCCTGCAGTGAGCAGGGACCCCTCCAAACCCCTCCCAACAGACCAGTCTGCCCAGGGCAACATCAAGTCTGATCCTGAATGTCTCCAGGGACAGGGCCTCAACCACAGCCCTGGGCAACCTGTTCCAGCATTTAAGCACCTTCATTATGAAGAACTCCCTCCTCATGTCCAACCTATATCCACCTTGCTCTAGTTTAGGACCATTGCCCTTCATCCTATCACAACAAGTCCCTCACCTTCCTGTAGGTCTCATTCAGATACTGAAATGTAGCTATAAGGTCTCCCCAGAGCCTTCCCTTCTCCAGGCTGAACAGCCCCAATTCTTTCAACCTGCCTTCACCGAAGAGGTGCTCCAACCCTCTGTGGCCCTCTTCAGCAGGTCTATGTCACTCTTGTGTTAGGGGGCCCAGAGCTGGACACAGTACCCAAGGTGAAATCTCACCAGAGCAGAGTGGCAGAATCCCTTCCCTCCAGATCCTTCAGATGATGGGCTGGATTACTCATGATGAGCTCAGTGGCTAGGTACAAACACCTAACCATTTTGTGAATGCTGCCCAGACTGGGACATACACAATCAACAAAATGCCAAGTTGTTTTAAAGCACCGCAATGGAAACTGTACAACCCATGGATTTCTGAGGTCCTCTTTGCAAATCACACCTGTAATGCAGGTGTGGAGGGCCTTTTTGAGCAAGAAGGCTTTTGTTTGCTTTTTAAGGATAAAGAAGTCCTGAGAGCAGTATATTACTAGCTGACTGAAATGTGTCTGGCAGCAGTAGGATACATAACAGACTGAACAGAGGTCTCATGTCTTCATCTCCTGAACAAGGTAAATGAATCGGGTCCAACCTAGTGAAACATGAATTCCAGAGCAAGGGCTGCTGACAGCACACTGAAAGACCCCTTTGCCTCCTGCTTCCTGAGATCATTTCAAAGCCTGCAGGCAAGTAGTAACTCCAGCAATCTCAAATGATGCAACTGTGCATAAGGGAAAGGAGATATTTTATCATCATCCAAGCAGCTAACCGCAGGAACTTAGTAGCATCTCCATACACACACTCCTGCCACAGAGGAGCCTGCAGAGCACAACCACTTCTTGCATATTTTGACTTGACTATTTCTGCCACACAAAAATAAATACAGTTATAGATAACCCTCAGGAAGAGGTAAAACCGAGTATCACACACCAGGTTTTGCAAACACCTTCCTTTGCCTACTGCTTGGTATATGTTGTATCCTGTCGTTACTACATCACCAGAAAGATGAGGGTGCTAACAATGTTTCTATTTTTCACAGACACAAAACTCAGAATGAAGTTCCCCTCTGAAAGCCCTCTCTGTTTTTCTCCTGTGAGCTCAATTAAAGATCTGCTCAACCTGCCTACATACAAAATTCAGTAGCCTGTAGGACTTTGAAATGCTTTATAACCTGGTGTGGAACAGCCACTGGCTCATTACCACTCGACTTCAATGTAAATGTTTAAAAGCTATGCAAGAATTAGAAATCAGATCTGTCTCTGCTGGTTTGGTTTGTACACTGTATAAAGTTGCTTCTTCACAGAATCCCAGCATGGTGAGTGTTAGAAAGGAGCTCTGGAGAGTGACTAGTTCAACTTTCCTGCTAAAGCTGGGTCACCCACAGCAGGGTGTGCACAGGATCACAATGTCCAGGTGAGTTTGGAATCTCTCCAGAGGAGACTCCAAGGCTCCAGCACCCTCACACCAAAGAACTGTCTCCTTACTCTCAGATGGAATTTCCTGGCTTCCAGTTTGTGCTCATTGCCATTGTCCTGTCACTGAGTATCACCGCAAAGAGCCTGGCCCATTGTATTGCCCCCCACCTTTCAGCACTTGCTGAGCATTGATCTGATCCCCACTCCGGCTGCTCTTCTCGAGGCTCAACAGCCTCAGGTCTCTCAGCTTTTCCTCACAGAGATGCTCTAGGCCCCTCAGCATCTTTTTAGCCCTAAGCTTAAATGCTTCAAACTGCCACCAGCAGTTACACAATGCATGGTGCAGTGCCACCTTGCTAATGGCATCAATTTGATGCACCAGTAATTAAACAGCAGAAAATCTTTGCTAGAAGGGTGCTGGGCCTAGGGTGGGCTCCAGAAAGAAACTTAGAGGGGAAGGAGTTTTGCAAGAACGGAAAAGTATTATTTCCCACAGAAGCTTCCTTTGCAAAGTAGCTCCTCCCTTTAAACTCGGCTGCTTTTTTTGCCTGCTGCAGCACTGGCAGCACTTCTCACACTAAGGGCTGATGTATTCTCAATCACAGAAGACACAATGGAAGCAGAGATCTTGTCCATCATCTGGAGGTAAAACAGGAGTCATCCTACATTCCCTCCTCAGACTCTGGCTCACTGCAGCTTTAAGCAAATGCTTAGAAGTGCTTGCTACAGACATCTCCAAATACATCCAGAATGATTCTCCTGACTCCAAATTTTTGGGAATAGGAAGATCCTGGGCAGCTAAAGCACTTCCAAAATCATGTCTTTTTCAAATAACAGTTTCTCCTCATGATATTCCTTTAACGTATGCCTGAATAATTGACCTTCTTGTGCAGAAGAGAAGCTACATGAAAAGGATAAGGAATACTTTCCTGGGAAGCCAGGTACCTGCAGCCGAGGTTTTGCAGCTGTTCAAGCACTTCCAAAACTGTGAAGAAAAATAGAACAACCAACACCACCAAAAAAATCCCAAACCAAACCCAAACAAAAAACCAAACCAACTAACTAACTCCAAATCACAGAATTTGAAATAGATTAAGTTTCAGGACATGGATATATGAGAGGGCTGAAAGACCAAACAGCAGCAGAACCCCACAGTGCAAAGTTGCATGGAAAAAGTAGTCTGCAGACTGTGATGAAATAGCCTGGAATCTAAACAGGCATTGGGAGAGAAAAAGGCATTTAGCAAACAGAAACAGCACTTCCAGTGAGCTGGCCAGAAATTACTATCCATTCATATGATTTTATTGATGAGCTTAGCTGCTAAGGTAAAGAATTGGGAAATAAAAATGAAGAAAAAAAGAAACAAGGTAGAAGGAAAAAAAGGATTTGAAGATGAGAAGAACAAGAGGTGGTGATTCCAGCTTCTCCACCACAGCTGCCATCTGTCCCAGAACAAAGCAACACTCACTTTTTGCCTCCATCCCAGAATACTACTTTTTTCCCTCCTAAATCCATGTGGCCTGCGAACTCCCAAAGCACCCAGAGTGCCCTCAGCACTCCACTTATGGATGAGATGAGGACACTGCCAGAACCTGCACGTGTGTTCCTCACTGTCTTCCGTTTGGGAAGGTGTCCACCCCTAAAGAAGTTTTTGAAGGATCCATGGACTGGCTGCTTCTGTTGGACTAACCTTGAATTCAAAGCTAATTTCCCCCTTCCTCTCTTTCCACAGCAGATCTCAGCAAGGTAACTGCAGAGTCAAGGATACGGGGAGGGTTATTAGGAGCATCTCCTTTCGGAGGTGGAGGAAGGTAGGTTTATGCTCCTGCCTCAGGGATAACAGCCTTGGTTTTGAGACCTGAGCTAGCAGGTCTCTAGTATCTGTGCTAATTTTGTAAGGAGTGATTGGAAGGAAACAAGAGTGCATTTTGTAAAGGTCAAAGCCTGTGCAATCATACATTTTGCATGGGTGAAAGTCACTTCTGTGACAGAGTGAACAAAAGAGTGACAAGAAGGGAGAACAGCGGTGGTAACATTTCAGGATCCTACGGAAAAAGGAAAATTGCTACTCTCCCATTTGCATGTTTTTGGGGGGGGAGGTGGTTTTTCAGAGCAACTTTTCAATTTCCACAGATCAATACCTAATTTTCTTTGTTAACACATTTTGTTCAGAAAAATCTCCTGAAAGTATATTCCTAATGTCAAATACTTATCAGCAACAATGGAGAAATAAAGGCTTAAGCAAAAATACATACTGAAAACATCACCTTTTGCAAGTGGTGGAAGTCATTTACTCCAGTCACACTGTCATGCTGAGAAAATGATCTTTTGTCTAGAAGTGCTACATAGCTATTAAACATTTTAGCATAGAAATATATTTTTCTTCTCCTGTGCGTAGCTCTGCTTAGGCAGAACTAAGGTGTGGAAAGGAAAAAATAAAATCAGCATTTAAGCTTGGATAGGAAGTTTAAAAAAAAACAGAGTCAACAAGGAGATGGTGTTTACACTGCAGAGAGAGAGAGGATTAAACAAGCATTTAAGTAGCGTCACAAATGGCTGCCCCATTACAAAATCAATGCCAATGCCACACCTAGGGCTGCACCTTGGGTCACTCACTGAATTCAAAGTGCTGAGTGTAAACGCAAAACAAGAATTTGCCCCAGCAAACCAAACCCAAGCTGGGGATCACAGAATGGTTTGGGTGGGAAGGGACCTTGAAAGCTCACTGCGGTCAGCAGGAGCATCTGCAACTAGAACAAGTTGCTCAGAGATACAATCTGACCTGTATGTCCCAGGGATGGGGCATCTACCAGCTCTCTGGGCAAGCTGGGACACGGTCTCACCACCTTCAGCCTAAAAAAAACAATCTCTTCCTTCTCTCTAGTCTAAATCTGCCTCTTTTAGTTCAAACTCATCAGCACTTGTCCTGTCACAACAAGCCTTGCTCAGAAGTCTGCTCCCAGACTTCTAATCAGCCCCCTTAAAGTCCTGAAAGGCCAGCAGAAGGTATTCCTGGAGCCTTCTCTTCTCCAGGCTGAACAACCCCAACTCTCTCAGCCTGGCCTCATGGCAGAGTGCTTCCAAGCCCTCCCGTCATTACTGTGGCCTTCTCTGGCCTTGCTCCAGCAAGTCCAGGTCTCTGCTATGCTGAGGACTCCAGAGCTGGCCCCAGCACTGCAGGTGGGATCTCAGCAGAGAGAAGCAGAGGCAGAATCCCCTCTCTCTGCATGCTGCTCACACTAGGGATCAGCCCAGAACATGTCTGACTTCTGGGCTGCAATGATGAAGGATGCTGATGAAGTAACAGGTCCCAAAGTATGGATTTCCTTATTTGCAAATTGTTCTTATCAAACAGAACAACTCCACGCTTGGTTCTGCTTTAAAAAAGAAAAAAAAAAAAAAAATCCTTGAAGAATGTGAACAAAAAGCAAGTTCAAGTGGTTGCCTGCAGCCATGCTCAGCAGCCAGAGCTGGCGAGGGAGGAGGAGCAAGAGAGACATCCTTCCCTTTGCTATTCAAAGGTGTAAAGACTTCTCCATCATGACAGATTTTTTTAAGAAGCTATCACACATTCATAACACTAATTGATTTTCATAGAGAAGAGAGCAGATGAGGTCTCTTTGGGAACTGCCTGCTACATTTCTGCTTGAAAGGAGATCACTGCTGGTGTGCCTCAGCTCCTTCATAAAAAATTTAATTAACAATATCTCCAAGAAGGAACCCACGGTTAGGTCTCCAGCTATCATGTGACTACCAGCGCTCCCATGCACCACGGCAAATTAAACCTGAGCAAACGATACCTGTCACACATCCAGCAGCCGGCACCGTGCCGTCTGGGCAGGTTCTCCAGGAGAGGCAGGGATGCGATGGGAAGCAGGAAAGCACACAAAGAGACTGCAAGATCACAGAATCATAGCGGTTGGAAGGGTCCCCTGGAGATCATCTACTCCAACTCCCTCTATCAGAGCAACTTCATCCAGAGCAGGCTGCACAGGATGACATCCAGGTGGGTTTGGAATGACTCCAGAGATGGAGATTCCACCACCCCTCTGGGCAGCCTGATGCCTGCATCCAGCCTGACAGTGACAACTTGCTTTTCTAGCTGCCACTTTTGATGGCTACACATTTCTGTTCAGGATCCGGTGGCGATGCCATAGAGCAAAATGCTTAAAACCCCCATAACTCTAGCTGATGATCTTCACAAATCGACATCTCAGGGCCCGAGGGATCTGCAGACATTAGCTCTTTGCTCTGGGATACAGAGGGACAAGAGCATAGAGGGAGACTTGCGTGTCCCGAGGGAAAGGCGATGCACCGTCATCCCTGACCGGCGCCAGGAATAGAAAGCCACCATGTGCCGGTCTGGAAGTCCCATCTGGCACAGCAATGGAGGAGAGGAGAAGAGAGGAGACAAGACTGAATTTCTCTTCATTTCCACCCTCGCTGCCTTACCCTGTAGGAGCTCTCATCCTAGGATGTGCTCCTTCAACAAACTGCAAGCAGGGTGGGGAGAGATCTGGAAATAGCAAGAGGTCCAACACTATAAACAGATCACCAAAATCACTTCTTGGAGCTGCATATGGACTCCAGGCTCGCAGGCACTGTGAGGAAGAGCAGGTTCTAAAATTGTCCCAGCTGCAGAGTAATTAGTACTGGTTTGCAAGATGGGCAGCAGATATGGCCCAGGCTGTATTTTTAGCACCTGTTTCGTCATCCCTGGAAAAACTTTCACAGTTGCAGCCAAGCTACCAATAGGCTTGATTTACTGTCTGTAATGTCCCAACCTGAAAAGGTTAATCACCCTTATTAGTCTGGGAAATGAGCGAAGATTATCTCTTGAATGCTGACACTGACACTGGGAGCTGTGTACACTGGGAGGAAGGCTGGGCACTGCTTGGGCACCACTGGCATTTGACCCCACAAAACCTCCGGGCCTGTGGCCACTGTCTGCAGGACAGGCAAGTCACCAAGTGTGAATGGCCTCCCCCAAATGAGGTTCCATCAAACCCACACACCAAGCTTTTAAAAAGTACAAGTTCACATACTGCCACGAGTATTAGCAAGGCAGCACCTGGGGCTGTCACAGAATTCTTGTTACTGCTTCAGTTTTAGTTGCACACACCCGACAAAATTCGGTTCATAGAATCATGGAATGCTTGATGTGTGAAGGAACCTTTAAAGCTCATCTAGTCCAACACCTCTGCAGTCAGCAGGGACATCTGCAACTAGAGCAGGTGGCTCAGAGCCACAACCAACCTGATCTGGGTTCTAGGGATGGGGTATCTACTGCCTTTCTGGCCAGCATCTCACCACCCTTAGTATCAAAAATTTCTCCCTTCTTTCCAGTCTGAATCTCCCTCTTTGAGTTTAAACCACATCTCCTTGTCCTGTCACAACAGGCCCTGCTCAAAATCCTGTCCCTAGCTCTCTCAGCAGAGGGCTCCCAGCCCTCCTATCATTCCTGTGGTCTTCTGTGGCCCTGCTTCAACAGCTCCATGTATCTGCTGTGCTGAGGACTCCAGAGCTGGCCTCAGTTCTGCAGATAGGGTCACAGCAGAGAGCAGCAGAAGGGCAGGATCCCCTCCCTCCACCTGCTGCCCATGCTGCTGAAGATCAGCCCAGACATGGCTGGCTCTGGGCTGGGCGCACACAGGGCTGGCTCATGTCCACCTCTTCACCCCATTGGCCATGCTGTGCCAAGGGCCACAAGCCTGGCAGAGCTGGGTCTGAGGGGGGGGGGGGGGGGGGGGTTGGAAGCAGGGTTACAGAAGGATGGTGGAGCAGATGCACAAGCAGCATCCTATCCACACCTGCAGCACTTCCAGCGATTTCAGTAGAGGTGATGGTCCACAGCTTCAGCACAGGGCCAAGCTGTGACAACCACTGTTGTTCACCTCAGAGGGAGCCTCACTTCAGTCTTGGGTAAATTCATCCTTAAGAATGAGCTGCAGACCCCACTGATGCTGAAGCTCTTTTGAAAGGAAGGGCAGGAGAAGAAAAAGAACATCACAAATATACTATCTACCTAGCTTGCCTCCACAACAGTTGGCAGCATTAATTTTCTTCAGCAGTTCAAAAAAAAACAACTCCACCACCAAGCCACCACCACTAATGGGATGCAAGAAGTAATATTTGTATGTGTGTTACATTAGCATAATCACCATATCCTTGTTCAAAAAGCCCTGTCAAAGCAGCACCCTGGAAAAATAGAGCTCCTGAGCTCCCTGCTGCACTCATCTGTTCTGTAACCACCAGAAAAGGAGCAAAAATCACTACTGGCAAAAGTCAACATCATCCCATTTCCAGTGAAAAGGACCTGTATATACCAGCAGCTTGATGCACCTGCCACAGGCTTGCTTACATGTGAAAAATCCCACCGGTTCCAATAGCTCTGGGATGTGAAAGTACTACAGTGGAGTAACAAACTGTAAAAAGCATTGGCAGAAATAGACAAAACTGAGAAAAGACAACAAGAAGTTCTTGAATATCTGAAAATTAGACTAAGAAGTTTGGTCAAAAAATAAAATTAAATCACAGTATTTAATTGCTGTAATGGATGTGCCATCAACAAGCCACTCAGTGACACTCTTTGCTCTGTTTCCATATGACTACAAACTTGCTTTTCCTTGTGTTGGAGGTTTGTTCTAATCTGAAATATGGTTTCCAAAACTCAAACACTGGATCTACTTTGGGATCTATTTAACATTCCTTTCCAAAACAAACATAATCACAGGCTGGCAAGAGTTAGAAGGGATGTCTGGAATTCATCTAGTCCAAGCACCCTTCTAGAGCAGAGACAGCAGCTTGCCCAGGACCACAATGTTCAGGTGGCTTTGGAATCTCTCCAGAGAAGGAGACTCCATAACCTCTCTGGGCAGCCTGCTCCAGGTCTCCAGCACACTCTCAGCAAAGAAGTTTCTCCTCCCCTTCAAACAGAACCTCCTGGGTTCCAGTTTGTGCCTATTGCCCCTAGTCTTGTCACTGGGCATCATCACTGAAGAGAGTCTGGCCCCTTCCTCTTGCCCCACCACACCCTTTAGCTCTTGCTAAGTATCGAAAAGATCCTCTCTTAATTATGTCCTGCAGTCGTGGGTTACAAATACTCTTGAGAGGAGGTTGTAGCAAGGCAGAAGCCAGTCTCTTCTCACAGGTAACAAGTGGCATAATGAAACAGGCTCATGTCGTGCCAGGGGAGGTTTAACTTGGGTACTGGGGAAAAGCTTCTTCACTGTAAGAGCGGTCAAGCCCTAGGAGAGGCTTCCCAAGCATGTGGTGGAATCACCATCTCTGAAGTCTTCCAAAAGATGTGCAGAAGTGAGCGGTGCTGAGGGACATGGCTCAGGGGTGGGCTTTACAGTGTTAGCTTAAGGGTTAGACTTTGAGGTCTTCTTCAACCTTTACAATTCTATGTGTTTGTAGCATGGGGGACACTTCAAGAACTGACTTTAAACAAAAAACAACCCCAAGTGTCCAAAAACATCTCTACAATTATTTTCAAGGTACAGGAATACTGCAAAACACCCTCCTGTTTATTGTGCAGATTTATGATATTTTATGTATGATATTTAGTATTGTTCTTAAGAACAGGCTTTAATTTCACCATTTTCATGTAATCAACACTGCCTTGGTGATTTTTTAACAGATTCCAACTTGAAAAAGACCTATGTTTACATTAGTCATTAAAAATGCAGCTCCTGTGTAACAAGCAACTGTAGCAGCTATTTTTCTGTCTTCTTATTTATTAAGCAGAGCAGTCCAGTGGTAAGGAAGACATGCAAATATAACATGAAACATTTATGCTCACTGAAACATCTCAACAAATATTTTTTTTAAAAAAGCAGACATGAAACTTTATTTTGAGAGGTACAGGGAAGATAGAGTAGCTAAAATCCTGCAGGTAGCACCAGCAGTAGGGCAAAAAAGAAGCCTCCAACAACGCAGGAAGGTCAGAGAGTGGCCTGCATTTAATTAGTTTTTTGAGAGGCTTGTCATTCAAAATCATAGAATCAGAGAATGGTTGAGAAGGACTCTAAAGACCATTAGCTCCAAATCCTCTACCATGTAGCAAGGGCACCTTCAACTAGACCAGGTTGCTCAAGGGCTCATCCAACCTGGCCTCGGACACCACCAGGGAGGGTGCATCCACAACCTCCCTAGGAAACCTGTTCCAGCGTCTCAGCACCTTCACAGTAAAGAATTTCTTCCTAATCTCTAGCCTCAATCTCCCCTTTTCCAGCTTAAAACCATTGCCCATCATCCTGTCACTACAAGCTAATGTAAAAAGTCTCTCCCTGGCTTTCTTGCAGGCCCCCTTCAGGTACTGGAAGGCTGCTATGAGGTCTCCTCAGATCCTGCTCTTCCCCAGGCTGAACGGCCCAAAAAATGTGAGCAAAAGCTTAGCAAAGATGAAATAGTTCCAAAATTCCATTCCCAAAAGGCTACTCAGCCAATAATTGGAGGTGGTGTCAACTATTTTCCCTTTGTCTTACTCTGGGAAAAAAAAAAACCACAAACAAAAACCACCAACAACAACAACACCAACCCAAAAAACCCCAAAATCCAAGCAACAAAGCAAACAAACAAATAAAAAAGAAACACAGCCAAAAAAAACCCCAAACAAAAACCCCAACTACACACATGAAACAACAACAAAAAAAAGCTGCGACATAAAAAAACAACCACAACACTGGGGGGGAGGGGGGGAGCAAACCATATGTTTTCCTGCAATGCTCCAGGATGAAATTCAGTGATTAAAGAGTTAAGAAATGCTCTAAAAGTATCTCACCCTGATATGCTGAGAATTTGCTGGGATCTCACCGCGAAATGGGTGATTCTTACATACCATATGTTCTGCAAACGCTCGCAACAACACAGAGGGGAGCTGGGGATGAAAATCCACCTTGGCTGCTGAGTTTCCCATTTCTCTCGGAAGCGATGGAGTTCAACGGACAAACCTGGTGGAAATCCAGCAAATCTCACTCCATGGCACCAGCCTCAGCTTCACCCGTGAGGAGTGAAGGCAGACATGGGGAGGAGAGACAGGGGGAGCCAGGGCTCTCTCCAGACTTTGCCACCCGCTGCAACATCTGCTATCAGAGACACATTGTCCTCAGTGTCACCTCCCTGGCCTTAGCTTCTCCATCTTACATTGGGGCAGGGCAATAGAGATGGGAAATCTTGGAGGAGTGTTCTGGAAATGAGTTATCACAGCACTTCAGTCTGAAGGAAATACTGCAGCGCTCTCAGAGGATGCAAGACTGGACCTAAAGTTAACACTGGAAATGGTTTCATAGAATCAGAGAATGATCTGGGGTGGCAGGAACCTTTAAAGCTCATCTGATGCAAACCTTTGCAGCCATCAGGGTCATCTTCAACTAGACCAGGTTGCTCAGAGCCTCAAACAACATTACCTGGGATAGCTTCAGAGATGGGGCATCTATCACGTCTCTGAGCAACCTGGGCCAGAGTCTCAACACTCTCAGTGTAAAAAATGTCTTCCTTAGATCTAGTCTAAATGTCCCCTTTTTCTTCTGGTTTGTTCTTCCCTCCACAAGTAGTAGCTAGTACATTGTAACAAACTCTAGATCAGATGCCAAAAAACACAAGGCAGATGAATGTTTACAGCATTCGTAAATTGAGGTAAATCATAGAATCACAGAATCAACCAGGTTGGAAGAGACCTCCAAGATCATCCAGTCCAACCTATCAGACATTTCTCTTGCTGCAAACTTCTGCTTGCCACAAACCTCCACTTGCCACAGACATAAAGCCAGGCAAATCCATTAGATTTCTTTCCCTTAAGTATGGTGGGCATGCAGAATAACAGAACCATAGAATGATTTGGGTTGAAAGGAAACTTAAAGATCATCTAGTTCAAACTTCCCCACCACGGGCAAGGACACCTTCCATATAGACCAGGTTGCTCAAAGCCTCATCCAACCTGGCTTTAAATGCCTCTAGGAAGCACAACCACAACCTCCCTAGGCATTCAGTTCCAGTGTCTCTCCACCCTCATTGTAAATTTTTTTTCCTAATATCCAGACTAAATCTGCCCTCTTCCATCTCAAAGCCATTGCCCCTTTGTCCTGTCACTACAGGGCCTTCTGAAAAGTCCCTCCCCAGCTTTCTTGCAGGCCCCTTCAAGTACTGGAAGGTCGCTCTAAGGTCTCCCCAGAGCCTTCTCTTCTCCAGAATCCTCACATCATGCTGCAGAACATCACTGGCACCATAAAGTTGCCTATTTCACAGCTGCAAAGCCAGGTACGCAGTAAGTTTTATATTGTTTCTTGTCCGCTGAATTTCTCTGCACGGGAAAACTCACTATTGCACTCATTTCACTGCTGCACTAATAAATGCAGACAGAAATAGTCTGGAGAGAAAAACACACCAAAAAAAAAAGAGAACAAAACACAAACTAGAATGAGTAAACAACACCTTGTGGCATTGCTATTGTGAATTTATCTCTTCAAAGGCTTCCACAGCAAGAATTCATTCTCGATGAAAAACAGAGAATCATAAAGGTTGGAGAAGACCTCTATGGCCATTAAGCCCCACCTTCTACCCAACACCTCCATGACCACTAGACCATGTCCTGAAGTGTCATATCTGCTTGTTGGTTGTTTTTTTTGAGACCCCCAGGGATGGTGACTCCACCACTTCCCTGGACAGCCTGCTCCAATGCCTGACTGCTCTTGCAGGAAAGAAATTGCTCCTGATATCTCATCTAAACCTCCCCTGAAGCAGCACGAGGCTGTTACCTCTTCTCCCAAGTAACTAATGACAGGACAACAGGCCAACACCAACCTCCCACAAACCTCCTTTCAAGGAGCTATAGCAAGCAACAAGGTCTCTTCTCAACCTCCTCTTCTTCAGACTAAACAATCCCAGCTCCTTCAGCTTCTCCTCATAAGACTTGCCCTCCAATCCCCTCATCACCAGCTTCGTTGTCCTAACAAAGAGAATACAATCATCTAATTTTAGTGTTTGCAGGCCAGTATCTGCTCTACATATTACAAATCACAGGATTTAGAAGTTAATTTACATACTTTGTGTGGCCCAGTTTCCCCCCTAAGAATTTACAAGTAATATATTTCCCCAATATGAAATCTTTGTTCTCTACTGCAGTAACATTGAAAATAAATAAATAAATAAAAACCTATACAAAACAGGAAAAAGTCTTGGAATATTCTTGTGCTGATATCTTCACAAAAATAGCCTGGAAAAATACAAGAACTCTGATGATCTTTTCTCAGTATTGCTTATTTTAAATGCTACTTGCAACACTGGGAGGTAAAAAATCGTTCTTACAAACAACAAATTCTGAAGGTGATGACATCCCTTTGCAAACAGTAGCTGCTGCCAACAACTAGCCACACTTTTTTTTTCTTCCTCTATACCATACCTACAATTTTAAGGAACCTTCCTTTTAATTAGAGAGAGAGCACATGAAACGGAAGGCCACAGGATTGCATCCTGAAAGCCACATACACAGCAAATAAATCATGCCTTTTTGTGACCAGAAAGCTAACTCTTTCATTAGCAAAACCAAAGAAACTAAAAACCCCAAATCTGACCCCATCATAGCACCCAAAACCAAATAAAAACCAACCAACACAACCTCCAAAATCAAAGAATTATGGAGTGGTTAGGATTGGAAGGGATCTTAAAGATCATCTATTTCCAACCTCCCCACCATAGGCAAGGGCACTTTCCACTAGCCCAGGTTGCTCAACGACCTATCCAACTCGGCCTTAGACACTTCCAGGGAGGAGGCATCCTCCTGTCAGCAATCCCACAACACTCAGGAAGTAATGGGGAGGGGGGAAATGGAAAGAAGGGCAGGAACATCATAAACCCTAACTCTGAACTGAACCTCTACCTCTGCTTCTCAGGCTGGGTAACTCATGCTGAAATCATCAGCTGAGAATTAATCATCAGCTTTTAAAACAATTGTTGTTAACTTCAGACATACAAATTGTGTAATGCACTTCTTGCAGAGGTATACAGCAATATGGAAAACGTGAAAGCACACATCCACTTGACTGTCAAAACGCTCATTCCAGGGTGCTCAGAATGCTTTTCATGCTAAATTATCGTGTACAAATATAGGCAATATGACATTCTGAGGTGAAAGAGCTGGAGGGGGTTGGAAGAGGTTGGTTACTTACAATTGGGCTTTTTCTTCCCTCATTTGAAGCATCTGATTTTGAGAGTTAACATATCCTCTGAGATGGGTCTCTAAAGCTTGTGTCTCAATACGCTGCATATTCAGTACAAAATGAATTAAGAGATTACGCACTGAAGGTCAAATAAACATCTACAAGGACTGGAAACAGTGTGGTAGCAGGAAAGAAAAAGCTTAAACCTAAAAGAAAATAAAATGTGTCACTGGAATACTGCTGAAGGGTGAACCAATGCCCTACAAGAGCTCCATTAATTTGAGATGCTGTATCTTGCCAGATGCCCATCACAGCCTGAACACAGATTCACAGAATGGTTTGAGTTGAAATGGACCTCAAAGATCACCCAGTTTCAAATCCACCACCATGGGCAGGGACACCTTCCAATGGGCCAGGCTGCTCAAGGCCCCATCCAACTTAGCTTTGATCACCTTCGGGGGGGGGGGGCGGGGGGAGGCATTCACAACCTCCCCTGGCAACATGTTACAGTGTAACAAGTTTCTTCCTGATTTCCAGTCTGACTCTACCCTCCTCAAGCTTCAATCCCTCTCATTAATCACTGCAATCCCTCAGAGAAACTCCCTCCCCATCATCATCCCCAGCTGCAATGAACGACGAAAAAAAAGCTGGAATGACAAAAGGGATCCTTTGGACTGTTACTTGTGAACCAGTTGCATGCACTCACACACGGTGGGGAAGTCTGGAAGTTGGCTCCTGAGCAAACCAGTTGCTTTGGGATGTTAGAAAAATCACCATTCACCTGAGGAGAGGGAAGGAGAAAGGGACAGAGAGAGTGAGATAGGAGGGAGGGATGGGGAGGGCGAGCCCATTCCCCCCTGCACGACCTGCAGCCCCGAGCGGCTGCAGCTTTTCAGGGAGACAAAGCTGGTGGCCAGGCAATGCCAGCCCGCAGAACGTAAGGCATAGATAATGCATGCACACAGCATGCACTCCACACTCGAACTGTTTATCAGATTGTAACAGCACTGCGGCATCCAGGAGCGTGGATGTGCTGTTTTGTTCACATTTTAATGTGCCATCTTGCAGTAGATGCTTGCACAGCAGAGTAAATACAATCTCTATATATACCCTGCGTGGGCGTCAGGGGTTATTTCTGACTGTCTTCATTACACTTCATTGCCAATTTAAATGTTAAAAAAAAAAAAAAATACCACACAAAAAGCCACACACACACAACAACCCTCAACAATCCTCTAAGTGATTTCAGTCTGATTTTTATAATTATTTCCAGAACCTTTTCATTATGCAATTTCAGACACTTATTGAAAGCTCTCTCTCTCTCTCTTACAAAGTTATCCTTGATGCAAGCCAAGCAAACCAGACAAGCTAAACCTTCTCCTCTTCCTTCTTTATTAATAAACACAGACATGAATGACATTCACAGTGTTTAGCCCCGAGAACAGTTTAATAATAATGCTGCATCTTGCTTTATAGGGAGGGAGCTAAAAAGGAAACTCAAAGGCTAATAGGTACAAACATTGTGCTTCAATTGCAACAAATAAATAGTGCTGAAGTGAGGGAAGGTAACTGATAGCAGCAATCTGAAGGATGTGGGTTCTGGTAACCCTCAAGCTAAAGCCGATTAGGTTTTGTTACATAGGTCCTTTGTGTATTTTTGTGCTGCTGTACCAGTTAAATTGACCTCTACAGGCTTGTGCATTGCTTTTAGCATTTAATGGCTTCACATTTTAAACCTAACTTAGGCTAGGAAAAAAAAACAACAAAGCCAAAAAACAAAAACCAACAACAAAGAAGAAATCCCCCTCCAACCTGGCACGTGTGCTAAACTCACCTGTGAAAAGAGAGGGCATAAGAACACCATGAACTGAGGGACCAGGGAATGCCAAGCAATTAGTAGGATGGCAAGAGGATGTGTGAGCTGTCAGGAGGGATGCTGGGGCTCAGAAATGGAATTTACACTTGCATGCACCAGGCTGAAATGCCAGGCCATGGCCAGTCCAGCTGCCCACTGAACTGTGCTGGATAAACCAGGAGAAGGTCTTTTCTCCTTCCTCACCCTGCAACAGTCAATAAGGAATGTTCTGAAAGGGACACAGGACTCCCAGAGCAGAGCAACATCACACAAACACAAGGATTTACTTCTTCCTAGTACTTCCTTATGTTTGACTGACAGTTGCCTGCCTGTAATCAGCTCTACTACAACAAAACCCAGCAAATCTAAACAAACTCTGTTGTAAATCCAGCTACTTCACAGAATGGGTTGGGTTGGAAGAGACCTTACAGACCATCTAGTTCCAGCCCACTATCACGGGCAGGGATGCCATCTACTAGATCAGGTGGATCAAGACCCCGTCCAGCCCAGCTCTGAACACTTTCAGGGCTAGAGCCTCTACAACTTCTTTGGACAACCTGTTCCAGTGCCTCACCATCCTCATGGAGAAAAATTTTCTCCTAATGTCTAACCTATATCAAGCTTCATTTTGATTCACCCATTCCAGCCCAGTGTTGGTCTGCATTTCTTCCCTGCAGTGTCATCTCTTTGCTCTGTCTCATGATGTTTTAAAAAGCAAAGATCTAAGCAGTTTATTTACGACGAGTCTTCTGAACTTAAGATACAAAGAAGCTCAACCACCAAGTCCACACAAAAAAGTCCTCCCCATGCTGGAACAGGGTGCAGCTGCCACGAAAGACAGGCTCAAAAAAACCCAAACAAAACAACAAAAGGAGGAGACAGAAAAAAGGGGAAATTTTGGGTTGAAATTTTCTTATGATGAAATTCCTTTATGTGCCCTCTCAGAAGAACCTGACCTTAGGGAAACGTCATCAAGTAGCTAAAGGGAAGTTTCAGCCATGATCTAAATATGTATATTCTTCTGGAGCTTCAAGAAAGCAGAATTAGTCAATTTGGCTGCAAGCCACAAAAACATAATTACTTACATGAAGTATGTTTATATATATGACTACAATTACTAATAAGAGTGCCCAGCACCATAAATACACAGCTACTGGATGGGCTAGTGGTCTGGGCACAGGGAAGATGCTGGAGATAATTCCCAAAGGAACAGCCAATTCCTCAGAAACAGAACTCAGACATTAAAATCTCATTAATAGGTATACAACAGTGAAATGCAGTCGGGCACCAGTAAGGAAGGCAGGCAAAATGATGCATTTTGAGAACACAGGAAAAAAAGGTAACTTTGGTATCGTGACAAGACAAGCAGGAGGAATCTGCTCACAGGGTAACGACCAAACTCCCGCCTTCAGGAGATTCAAAGATCAGTGGAAAACCAACTTCCACTGGAGACATGAGAAAGCCCAAACCCCCAGAAAACTTCACAGACACTGCTGAGAAATAACAAACCTTCAAGATATTAAAATAAAAGAAAGGTGCATTAAGCAATGTGGTAACTGCAATTTGTCATTTAGCACTGAGAATCTATGGATTTTAATGACAGGGTCTCATTTACATTTAACAATCAGTGTACTAGAACATTTCTGGGAAACTGGGGATATTTTCTTGTCTCAGTAGGAATATATAGAAATTTCTTCTTGATTAACAACAGAGTAAAGGAGTTCTGCCCTGAAATCTCAGTCTCTTGGTTTCTCTTTAAAGCTGGATCATCAAACTGCCATCCTGACAAGAAAGCTCTCCAAAATTCAGCTGCTTGCAATAATTATGTATTTAACAATTCTTCCACAAGAATAACATTACAAAGCACCTTACATTTTATTCTTCATTTATACCACACATCTGCTTTAAAAAAAAACAACAAACCAAAAACAAAACAACCCACAACACATTAGCAGCATATCTTCTTCTTAATGATACATTTTGGATGTGACTTCCAAAAAAGCACAGCAACTTTGCAGCATAAATCCCACTGATACTCCATGGTATTTGTGCCCTTCGTGCCTGTAGCCATTACTGAAAATCTCATTCTTTTTCCAGAGCTTTGGAGTTATTCCAGAGGTTGTACAGAGAGAAAGAAATGGCAAGTGTCAGAAGGTATTTTGTATTTTACAGCAATGCTGTGCTGCTTTAGGACAGACATCAAGAATACTGAATGCATGTACTTACAACAATAATGGGGAGTTTAGGACAAAGGGAAAGGCTTGAGTCAAATTCACCCAGTGAGTTTAGGTCAATCTCTGTTGCATCCACGCTAGCAAAAATGGGATTATCACTCTTCTTCCTCCCCCTGGCTCAAGGATTGAGCTACAATGTAGCTACTCATTTCCCAACAAATACCACTGATCACTGCATGGGGGAAACATCTTCTCCCGCTTGAACATGAATAAGTAAAACTTCAGGCTTTAGTTACAGCTAAAAGACTCTGTGGCACAGTTTAACTAGGTCACTTAAAATGTGTTGATCTGGGGCTTTGGGGGTATTTTTTTGCAAGTCCTAATTAGCTTTTATCAAGTAAAGGAACCCCCAACCTTGATTAATGACCACTTTATTTATTCTGAGACACTGTCTGGAACCCTCAGCTCCAGCATCAGCCAAGTTTCCTTGGTGCTTTCCATGGACACATTGGTATCCATGTCATCTACTCTGACTGAGCACCATCACAGATGGGAGTTGCACCAAACAGTGGAGCTCCAAAGTTGGTGTGTAACTGCAGAACACAAGGAAGCTGCAAATGCACTTAAAATTTTAAATGGGCCAGCAAACCAGTTTGCAGCATCTCCTTCTGGTCTCAGGTTTTCCCAGACCATGGAAAGTGCAACACTAACTCATGGATGAACACCCACCAGGTGCTATTCCAAGGAACAGTCTGATGACTGAGCAGCTGCATATGAAGCCTGGTTGAATGGCATGACTCCATACCAGAGGAGTTTTCTTTATTAGATGAGCTAACCTCTGCAGCCTGATCCTCATCACCCCCACTGACATCCTTGGGAGCTGAGCACCTACAGCACCTTTACACAACTGGGCCATTAATTTTCTCCTTTCAGCTTTACTTTCTGTGAAAATAAGATTAAAAGATCTGTTAGAGAACATCAGTGGTATATAACAGGGCCACAGCCGTTGCTTCTGCAGAGAAACCAGCCAAAATTGAGGGCTACCAAGAGCCTTTAGCACTTGTCCAGAATTACACAGATGTGTGATGTTTCTATCTTAAATTTCCGCATACTGCAAAAGGAATTTTTACAAAGCAAAGTGCACAGGAGTTTGTTCATAACAGACTTGGAAGTTGTGTGGTTATTTTTGTCATTAACCGAGAAGCAAACTAGAAAGAAAGAAAAGAAAAAAAATATGCTCCAAACATCTGCTTAGAAATTGCTTACAATCAAGCTTTTCACAAAGCCTTATCTTTTTGTTCCCTCCTCTTCCCTTCCACACCATCACTCCTTACGTGCTAGTTTAGTATCATGAACATGTGTGCACCTGCTCATTTGGCTGTGTTATTTGCTTAAACCAAGGACAAACTCAGGGTAGCTGTACCATCAAGAATTTTGTGGTACATCAGCCTTCCAGGTGAGCCTATTGCATACAAGGGCACTGCAAGCAGCAGAAGCTCCATGTGAAGCACTTTTCTCAGCTCCTCAGACCCAGTGGCTGTCAGCATCGTGGTCACTTCCAGCACCTAGCCAGCTTGTGCATACCCGCTCTGTGTTACCATCTGCAGCTTGAAACAGCCTCTGTGCCAGGAATGCAAGGGATCCAAGGTAGGGGAAGCCAGAGAGACAAATCAAACAGACAGGCAGTACTCAAGCTTTCCTGCCAGGACCATTACAGGCCAGTGTAATCGTCCAACCCTGAAGAGATACCCACACTCATCCAGTAATAGTTCAAATGTTTGAGATGGACCTGTGTTTACCAACTGTGCAATGAGACTTTGATGATCACAACTGCTAGATTTGCTTCTCCTTGAAAGCAGCACTGCTGCCTGCACAGCACCCAACTTGTCAGATGCTTAAACCTGTACCATGATATTGAAGAAGCACCATCACCAGAGAGCATCCCAGCCCAGAGCTGCATTTCTTGAAGGAGGCAGTGTGATCATAGAATCAGAGTGCTTCAAGTTGGAAGGGACTTTAACGATCATCTAGTTCCAACTCCACTGTCACAGGTGGGGACATCTTCAACTAAAGCAGACTGCTCAAAGCCCCATCCAGCCTGGCCTTGAACAGTTGGAGGGAGTGGGCATCCACAATTACTCTAAGCAACCTGAGACAGAGCCTCATCACCTTCACAGTGAAGAATTTCTTCCTAACAGCCAATCTCAATTTCTCCTCTTTCAGTTTGAAACTATTACCTCTTGTCTTATCCCTACACTTCCTGGTAGAGTTGTCCTCATCTTTCCTCCAGGCCTCTTTGAAAGCCACCAGAAGGTCTTCCCATAGCCCTCTCTTCTCCAGGGTGAACGACCCCAACTCTCTCAGCATGGCCTCACAGCAGCAGGTTTCCAACCCCTCTCATCATTGCTGTGGCCCCCTCTGGTGCCACTCTAACAGCACCATGTCTCTCCTGTGCTGAGGATTCCAGATCTGCCCCCCCTGCAGGTTGAGTCTCAGCAGAGAGGAGGGGCAGAATTCCCTCCCTCTTCCTGCTGTCCACACTGCTGAGGATCAGCCCAGGGCTGGCAGTGCACAATGCAGACTCACATACAGCTTTTTGCCCACTTCCACCCCCAAGTTGCTCTCCACAGGGCTGCCTTCAGATGTCCCCTGCATCTCCAGCTCTCCTTTCAGGCACAGCCTATCATTCAAATTGTTTTATTGCTGTGCTACCTTTCTGCCCAGAGGAAAGGAGCAGCAGTACACTGCAGAAGATGAGCCGTCACTCCTCCTGCCCTGAAACAAGCATTAGCTGCAACCTCACAGCAGCCTTCACATCCCAGCCTGCACTCTCGCCACAAACCCAGCACGTGCTCCCAAACCCCAACTGACTGGGTCAAATGTGGACATCTGGAAAGAGACTTCTAACTCTTGATTAGAATTGCTGATCTGGTATTAACCGAGCTGTGTATCATTTCCATATGCCCTTGATTCCTTCTCTTAACAGTTGTGTTCCTGGACCTACTTCAGATACATTTTGAGACTCTCTCAAGAGAATGCACCTGAGTTGTTGAACCGAGACCTTGAGTAGACTCACGGCAAATACACTGTTCAACCCACTTAATCCTTAATTAGGGCTTCACTTTTTAATGTAAGGCTTCAATATTCTGCTCAGGAGAAAGTGTAAAAGCAGATGCCAGGCTACCAAGGACTTTCTTTACACGCATCTCTACTGGTGTGGCTACACCATTACTACCTGGCTAGGGGAAGGCATCCCTGCCTATGGCAAGAAAGTTGGAACTAAATAGTCCCTTCCAAACCAAACCACTCTGCTATTCTATGATACTCTGCTTTTGCAGTCACATTACCCTACCAACCACTCAGCAATTACACAAATACAGCCTATTCTTGTGACAGATAAAGGTGTGCACCCCTGAAACTGAATTGCACTATTCACCACAGTAAGAAGGCAGAGGAGAAGCCACCCTTTGCCAAAATACTTAACCTACCAGCAAAATTCTGTAGATAGCTGGCTTTATGTACAAAATATAACTGACACTTGCTTTGAGCTATGAAAAGAATCATATCGCCTTCATGTCTTGCACTGTTACGCTGTAAATCCAGTGGTTTTATGCAGAAGAGACCAAAGAACAATCAACCTGTCAGTACTGTTGTAGGAAGAAGGGAACTGGCTCAAGAGAGGCTCTTCCAGTGTTACAGTCAGATCTAAAGGCCAGAGCTTCATTGTTTCCACTATACTGTTTATACAGTTCTATTAAACTCACTGGTAACAGCTCATCACCATAATTAATTGAAGGAAGTGGAAACCAGAGTAAGGATTAAAGAGAAGTTTCATCAGCTTAGCTAATGTGAATGCATCAAGAGTGTGGCAAGCAGGTCACAGGGATTCTCCTCCCTCTCTACTCCGCCCTGCTGAGGCAAAATCTGGAGTATTGTGCCTAGTTCTGGGCTCCCCAGTTCAAGTAGGATGAGGACTTGCTGGAGAAGGTAAAGAAAAGGGCCATAAAGATGATGGACTAGAAAATCTCTCTTACGAAAAAGGCCAAGAGAATTGGGGCTTTTTAGTCTGGAGAAGAAAAGACTGAGATGGAAACTCATCAACACTGATCAATACTTAAAGAGTGGGAGTCAGAAGGATGGGACCAGGTTTTTTGCACTGGTGCCCAGTGACAGGACAAGGGGTAATGGGCACAAATGTGAACATAAAAAGTTCTATCTAAACATGAGGAGGACCTTCTTTAAGGGTGACAGTGCAGAGGAACAGGCTTCCCAGATAGGTGGTGGAGTCTGCATCTCTGTAGACATTCAAGACCTGCCTGGATGTGTTCCTGTGTGACCTTCTCTAGGTGAACCTGCCTTGGCAGGGGGATTGGACTCAATCTCCAACCCCTACCATACTGTGATTACGTGATCTCATCCAAAGCTGGCTTCAGGAAACAACTGAATCCTCCATGTGATGCTGCTGTCCTTGGCTGAAAGCTACTGAACATGGGGAAGAGACAGCACTTTGCATTTTGGCATGTCCAGCTTGTTCTCTATTTGTCTGCACAGAGACTAAACAGCCACCGGTGGGAATTAGCAAAGGCTTGAGTTTCAACACAAAATCTGTGCTTTAAACAGTAATTTTTAGAACTCCCTTGCAACATTCTGACTTAATCAAACCCAAATGTAAAACTTCTTAGATACAAAACATGCATAACCAGTAGGAGCAACAGATGGAACAAAAACTTTTTAAAAAAATCATAATTTCAGACTAAATCCTCCAGATCATCTCATTACTCTATTTAATACCTTGCAGGTGCATCCTCTGCTCAGAGAGCAGCCTGCCAAACAGTCCAAAACCAGCCTCGACCAAAGCTGGTCAGTGAAATCCCAACCACTAGCACACAGCCGTGCCACTGACTGCCCCACTGAGGGGGCTGGATGGCTTCAGATTTTGTGAAGTAACAGAAGTCACAGAATCAGAACTGTTTAGGCTGGGAAAGACTTTTAAGGTCATTAAGTCCAACCATTACCATGTCCCTTGCATCTACATGGCACTGAAACCCCTCCAGGGATGGGGACTCCAGCACTGCTCTTTGCAGCCTGCTTCAGGACTTGACAACCCTTTCAGGAAGAAACTTTCACCCATGTCCAACCTAAACTTCCCTGGCACACTTCAAGGCCATTTTCCTCTCATTCTGTCACTTGCAACTTGGAAGAAGAGTCCAACACCTACCACACTCCAACCTGCTTTCAGGAAGTTGTAGAGAGTAAGAAGGTCTCCCCTCAGGCTCCTTTCCTCGAGGCTGAACAACTGCAGTTTCCTCAGCTGCTCTTCACAGTACTTGTTCTCCAGACCTTTCACCAGCTTTCTTGCCCTCCTCTAGGCATGCTATACCAGCTATTCTCAGCCTCAGAAGGAAAACTCGAAAAATTACACTGAACAACCTCAGTTTCCAGTCAACTCCAGCAAATCAGAGACTCATACTGGACAGCTCTGGAGAGGTTGAGGGAGCTGGGCCTGTTTAGCCTGGAGAAGAGGAGGCTCAAGGGTGATCTTATTACTGTCTACAACTACCTGACGGGGCATTGTAGCCAGGTGGGGGGTGGCCTCTTCTCCCAGGTAACCAGCAATAGAACAAGGGGACACAGTCTCAAGTTGTGCCAGGGTAGATATAGGCTGGATATTAGGAAGAAGTTCTTCACAGAGAGAGTGATTTCCCATTGGAATGGGCTGCCCAGGGAGGTGGTGGAGGCACCGTCCCTGGGGGTCTTCAAGAAAAGACTGGATGAGGCACTTAGTGCCATGGTCTAGTTGATTGGATAGGGCTAGGTGATAGGTTGGACTGGATGATCTTGGAGGTCTCTTCCAACCTGGCTGATTCTATGATTCTATGATCTAATGCCACTATGTTCTGTACATAAATGAAAAAAAAAAATTAAATCCAAGGGTCCTGAAAGGACAGTGAGACATTGTCAACCTGGAATGGAAATTCTGAATAGGGATATTGAAAACAGAAACAGTGAAAGAATATGAACCTGTGCACCTGAACTACAAATGGTTTCTCTTTCTTGCATGCACTTGAATTAAAAAACAAAACTACCTTTGTTAAAATGAGACCCCTGCATTCCGGGGAACCACCTCTGCAGGGCAGGGCACACAAATGCCATGATACCTGCAGCTTTTTTGCTCTTCACAACCAAAGTCCTGTCCAAACCCAACCAGCTCAGAAGGAATCTGCAGAAACTACCAAAACCAAAATCATCTTTGTTGAATACAACTTATCCTGGGCTCAGCAAGTAAAAATCTACACAAAATACATTTGCCAATATAAAAACTGAAGAATATTTTTCGCCAAACGAGTCTAAGTTCAAGAGTGCTTGCAAAGAAGCATTACCTGAGCCACTCAAATGCCTTCTTCGGACCATGAACAAGACAAAGTCTTGCCCAGGTTGCTTCACCAAAATTCATCCAGTTCAGTGCACCTAAAGATTACAGGAAGGCTACTCTCACATAATCAAGGCTGATGGGCAATTTTGTATTCACTTGCAGATTACAGTTGCCTCTCACACCATTACTTTAATACTTACTATAATGCATTTAAATGACACAAAGGTCCACAGGCATCTGGGATTTGCTTTTTGATGTATTTACCAGCATGTTGGTAGGCTTGATGCATGCTTTCCAGAGGCATGTTTTTAAAACTACAGAAATGATGCTTTCTTCTTTCTTAAAAGTTCCTAAAATATTTGGCTACATACCTACCTACCAATTCCCAATTGATGGATAGTCCTTGTCTTTTATGTGTCATCTTATAATGCAATAAATTTTGCTTGAAACATCTTTATCTGTGCACCAAGATGTGGATACAGAAAATCTGACATGAAAATAAAAGAAATAAATTAAAATAGAAGTTAATTTAACAAATTAGTTGCTCTGAGAACAACTGTTTTATGACCTGGAAAACACACTTCCTATGAGAGACTCGAGGAGATAATCTTATTTTAGCTTATTGAAAGGTAATTTAAGTGAGGAATAATTATGAAGCACATTTACACAGGCAGCATGTAGATTAAGGACCAGAGACAAAGCTGTGAGAGCTCAGAGTCATGGCCCTCTGCTTCCAAACTGGAAATGCAGTTAATAAAAAGCTGTGATTCTAACCAGAAGTTAATATTCTACCTCAAGTGACAGCGCAGGAAGTTTTGAAAGTGTAGCCTGAGCACCCACCAGTCAGAAAACAAACAGAAAGACCTAGCATTGCTTACTCCAAACTGCAATGCAGTTTATAACGCCTGTGTTTCTGCAGGCTTGCTTTTCTGAATTTACATGGAGATTGGCTCCTTACAGAAAACTCTTTTTTAAGATAACACTATTTGCCAACCTTCCTTCTCATTGTTTAGCATCATCATTTCCCCTTTTCATTTACACACTCTCTGCTGATCGTATTCATAGAATTATTTTAGTTGGAAAAGACCTTTAAATCCAACCATTATCTAACTCTACCAAGGCTGATGCTAAACCATGTCCCTCAGCCCCACATCTCTTCTCTGCTAAACGCCTCCAGGGATGGGGATTCAACCACTTCCCTGGGGAGCCTGTTCCAGCGTTTGAGAACCCTTTCAGGGAAACATTCCTCCTAATATCCAACCTAAACTTCCCCTGGTGCAATCTGAGGCAGTTTCCTCCTGTCCTACCACATTACTTGGGAGAAGAGATCGACCTCCACTTCGCTCTAACTTCCTTTCAGGGAGTTGTAGAGAGCCAGAGGTCTCCCCCTCAGTCTCCTTTTGTTCAGGCTGAACAATCCCAGTTCACTCCTCAGGAGACTTGTGCTCTAGACGCTTCACCAGCTTTGCTGCCCTTCTCAGGACCTGCTCCAGCACCTCAGAGTCCTTCTTGCAGTGAGGAACTCAAAATAGAACCCAGTATTCAAGGTGTGTCCTCACCAGTGCCGAATACAGGAGGAGAAACAAAAATCCTCTGAATTCCTGTCCTTCTCCTCCCATTGCACCCCTCCTCACACAATAATTTTCCTTAACATATGAATGATCCCAACAATTGGCCATTTCCCATCAGGGAACATCACTAGCATCCAGAACGGACTTCAGAATGCACTGAATTCCTGTCTGCCATTCCTCCAGTAGTGCTTTCATGGTTTGCTCTCCCCAGCAGATGGACAGGTGCCCACACCTAGGAGCATGATCTGACATCCAGAAAGCTGACAATACTGTCCACAGATGCTTAAAGCCTACCAGCACACGCTCTGTTCTTGGGAAAGAAGCCCCCTGTTTTCAATAAAACAGTCTCTCCTCTGCAGGATCCAGCTCTCTGCATATATCTGCTAACAACATCTCGGCATTTCTCCACCCCCTCCCCATGTTTCTCTTTTTTTCCAAGCTCTCCAGCATTTGTTCTGGGATCTAATTAAGGTCCCTTATCACCACGGCAAGAGGGGGGCAAGGTCTAACAAAACAGCATTAATGAGCTGATTGTTTTCATTGGGCACATACTGAGTTATAATCCCCAAGCCTGGTACATATCTACACTGGGAAGGCAGGAAAAAAAATAAAATAACACCCACCCAAACCAAACCCAAAATCTAACAAAGTCTTGTATTGTTTACATATTTTAAGACTTTAACTGGAAGCCTATGGAAAACTGGCATGATTCAACAGCACCTGAGAGCTTATTTTTAAATGGGAGATTTATTCCAATTAGGACAAGGAGCTTCTTGGCTGGCTTAAAGGTTGGACTCCATGATCTTAAAGGTCTTTTGCAATCTAACTGATTCTATGGTTTTGTTTTCTCTAATGAACATATGCAAAAGTGTTGCACCTACCATCTGACTCTTCTTCCAAAAGATGAGCCTCCCATAAACTTCATTATTTAGATGCCATTTTACAGGTAATTCAGAACCTCTTCCCACCTTTCTGAGTTATTAAATCTATTAACATCCCAGGATATTGTTATGTAAGTACTGCTCATCTCCATTATGCAGCAGAATTAGAAGACAGCTATTAGAATCAAACTTGCCTTGTTTCATCTCAATCTCTGTGTGAACTCAAACACCAGAAGATAACCTTCAGGGGATGCAGCTTTTGATACTGAAGAGAAAGACAAGTAAAGGAGAGCAGCAGAAGTCCAGGAGAGGGGATAACACGGGCATCTCAGGTGAGTGTTACAGCAGAGAATGCATGCATTTGCTTGCCCTGCAAGAGTAAATTCTTCCCTCCTCTCAATATTTATCTCCTTGTTCTCTCCTTTCATCTTCAACTTCCAGTCACATTCAAAGATTTCAATACCACCTACAGCCAACCTAGATCAACACTTGGAAGGATCTCCTCCAAGAAATGTCTAGTTTAAACATTACAGAAACGTTCTTCTTAACTCTGCCCCCTCCTGGTTTAGGTTCAGCTGGCTCCCCAGATGCTTTCTGAAGAAACTGCTAAGAGAGGTCAGCTTTTGACAAGAAACCAGTCCTGGCCAACAGGAATCTGCAGAAAGACCTATCCACCTTTTACTGGAACAGAAATCTTCAAAAGAATATCATGAACTTCTTTAATTAAGTATGATAGTTCACGTAAAAGGGAAGAAAGTTTTAGAGGCCACACTTTGAAAGGTTGTCTGATTTTTTTCAGCCTTAAGAGCATGCAATTTGAAACAAGCAGGGTCTGTTTCACTCGACAGAATCTAACAGTTGGCTGGTTCAAAAGGCTTTGACTGCAGTTGTATTTGAGCTGTTTGTCCTTAAAGAACACATATGTGGTCACCACTTTGTCTCAGTACTGGAGATATGGGTGGTATTTCTCTCTCAAGAGCTCACCTCACATCTCCAGGTGCATCCCTTTGTACTCTTGTTAGCCTGTCTGCCTCTCAGCTTTCTCTAAAGACTCAGATAACTTTAAGAGCTGCAAGATCCCTCCCAGCCCAAACAACTTCTTTAAATAGCTGCAATGGAATATCATTGCAAATATGTGTCAATGCATACACGACCCACAGACAGTGCTCAGTTTGGAAAGCAGCAACCACGAAGTTTCATCGGCACGAGGCTTTTTGCCTGCTATTCACATTTCGTGCAATAACATACGTACTGGAAAGCTGAATCCCAGATACAGGATAAAATATGACGTTTTACCAAAAGTATGTACACTGAAGGAGCCTGAGGATACCACAACAGGAGCAACAGCAGAAGACGTGAGGAGCAAAACCCAGCAAAAGAGGAAATATTTTTGCTAGAAGAAACAGTGAAATGTTTTTTTTAAAGCAGCAGTACTGAGGGTCTTCTTCAATACACTTTCCAAACCTTCACTAATTTTCACAGCACTCCAAAAGCATTCACATGTGAGGGTGGTGAGACACTGGAACAGGTTGCCTGGGGAAGTTGCAAATGCCCTCTCCCTGGAAGCATTCAAGGCCAGGTAGTACAAGGTCTTGAGCAACTTAGTCCAGTGGAAGATGTTCTTGTCCATGGCAGGGGGGTTGGAACTAGATGAGCTTTAAGGTAATTTCCAACTCAAACCAATATATGATATTAATAATTCCACTAAACAAATGGGGCAAGCAGGAGAGAAACATGATGGCACAGTCCTATGGCCAAGAGAGAAGACAACACTGGTGCTATGGATGGGATTCAAGTTTGCTGGTTTACATGCTCAGAGCACCAAGTGATATCTCCTGTGCATTTTAAAGGCAAACCTACTTCCCTTGCCAACTGCTCTATCATAACACATTTTGTAAAACAAAAGCTAACGTCAAAGAGGGAGGTGATAACTTGAGTCCACTTTTTGAGGGCATAGGTTCAGATCCCACTGCCGTGTGAAATACCAGCCTGCTAAACAATAAAGTATATTGTGGTGTGAGTTCTGCTCAGAAGAGCATCAAACAGTGCACGCACTGCTCATCATATGTTGTTTGCTCTCCCATGCTCTGTGCGGGAGAGAAGCACTTGCAGCGGAGGTGATGTTTTTTACTAAGTAAAGTGTCTGCAGGCAGAGGGGTGTAAGACTGTAACGCACGACTTGGAAGAACACGAACACCCATGTACATGTGGCTACATGCTTATGCTAGATGGCAAAGGCAAAGAAACACCCTTTCCATCCAAACCAGCACGTTTGGTATCTGTCCTTTGCTTCCATGTTCATGGTGCTGCTATCCCAAGCAAGCACTTGGAACAAGACAGTTTTTTTTAACAGAGTGGGTTACGACTAGAAAGTTCTCTGTGCCAAGGAAGCAATGCTGCCAGCTACAGTCTTGATCCTGAAGACTTGCTAGATCTTTTAGCTACCATATACAGAAGGCACTCACTTTCCCAAAGATAAAGATATCTAACTCCATTCAAAATTAAGCAAGAGGCTGATAAAAGATGAAAAACTTGGACAGGCTGCAGTGGGCTATGGCACAGTGAGCTGCACCTCATCTTTCTCACCCTAGTCTCACCTAACAGCTGAGGACTATCAAAAGACAGTTCTGGTTGGAAAGGTCCAAGATCATTGAGTCCAACCATTGACCCAACACCACCATGGCCATTAAATGATGTCCCAGAGTGCCATGTTCACACATATCTTGAATGCCTTCAGGGATGGTGACTCCACTACCTCCCTGGGCAACCTATTCCAATACCTGACCACTCTTGCAGTAATTTTTCCTAATATCCAACCTAAACCTCCCCCAGCACCATGACCTGCTGTACTACACTGCTGTTACAGAGCCAAGGAGGTCTGAAAAACTCAAATGAGGTCATCATCCACCATCATCCACCTCATGATAGCAGAAATTACCACTCAGATGTTCTTCTATGCTGGAGCTCTGCATCACCACCTGAACTGCAAATACTCCTCAGCTATGGATCCAACAGACAGACTTCCCAACAGAGACCTCATCACAACTGAAATGCTTCTATTGTTCTCCTTACCTCACCAACAAAGCCTACATGTAACTTGGTGTGGGTTTAAATTTTAGAGGCTGACTCTCAATGTTTCTTGTAGAGAAGTCTGCTCAATCTAGTTTCATTGCAGGCACACCCATAGTGCAACTACTTATTAAAACACATCATTAGTGTCTAACCTTCCAAACTAAAAATGGCTGTGAAACTCTGAATAAGGCTACTCATCCATAAAACAAGTGATTTTTTGGCTCAAGCTCTCCCTGAATGCAAATCCACTTCTGTTGACAAATGCCACACAATTACAACTCTGGACTGTTGACTTTATTTACCCATTGTGATTTGAATTCCAGGAGTCCTGAGTTCACAGAGCCTCTACTCTACACATACATTTGGAAAATAAACACAATCTATAGAGGTAGTAAACAGATTTGTAATGAGTGTTGCTTATCCCTGTCAACTGCACTGATGAGTAACGCTGTTAAAAAGGATCAGATCGCCCACCAACTACAATCACAGCATTCCCATGTCCAAAACCCACGTGCTTCTCCAATTAGTTGCTCAAAACTAATTGTCAGATGTAATTTTCAGTCAGCAGTTTCTTCTTCCTTCCTACTCCTTAATATATTCCTTTTGCACGCATTCCCCACAGCACCTGACTTGCTCAGCAATCTTTCCTCCCTTCCTTACACACTCATGCATTATGTCTTAGACCTAATCTCTCCTCACAGCTTTTGAGCAGAGCTCTTCCAGGCAGCTGACATTTAAATAAGCTCTGTATTGACTTTCCCCTGCTGTACCTCAAGTCCTCCTTGTTTTCCTTATGTTCATATTCCAATTCAGCTTCTGTGCAGCTCCTTCTGAGGGTAAGGGAAGCAGAGCTCGACTGATAATCAATAAACACCTTTACCCTGTGATGCCTCAGATGTAAAGCCCAGGAGATTCCTCTCCCTTTTGCATATTCACTCTTTTGGCTAAAAAGGCAAAAAAAAAAAGGGTTTCCCAAGTCTCCAGCATGTTGCAGACCCCACTAAGCCTGTGAACTTTCCTTTAACTCACATTAAACCGATACAACTTTTAATTAAAAAAGTAATTTTGAAAAATTGCTTGTGCGGTGCAGAAGGTGCTGCTCAGACAGCATCACTGATCCCTGGAGTTCTGCAGCCTTGAGTTTAATAAACCGAATTTTCAAAGGTAAACACAGCTTGCATCAGCACAAACCTTCTATTTTAGACTCAGATTTCCCATCCATTTCTTTTTTAGCCAGAAGAGAACGTTTGCAGAGTGCCACACACTAAGCATGGCAGTGGTGTCAGCAGACACTAGTTGTGGGTCCAGAGAAGGGTCTTATGAAGAGCAGCTGAGGGTGCTGGGAGTGTCCAGCCTGGAGAAAAGGCACCTGAAGGGAGACCTTCTGACTCTGCAATTCCCTGAAAGGTGGTTGGAGCCAGGTTGAGGCTGGCCTCTGTTCACAGTAACCAGCAACAGGATGAGAAGAAACAGCCTTGAGTTGCACCAGGGGATGCTTAGGTTGCGTAATAGAAGAAACTTTTTCACTGAAAGGGTTCCCAAACACTGGAACAGGTTGCCCAAGGAAGTGGTTGAATCACCATTCCTGGAAGTGTTTTAAAGCTGTGTCGATGTGGTGCTTAGGGACATGGTTTAGCACCAGGCTTGGTAGAATTGGATCATGGCTGGACTCAATGATCCTAAATTCCTTTTCCACCCAAAATGATTATGTGATTCCTGACCCAGGAGGAGCTTTGTCCACCTGCCAGCCAAGGCAGCCTTGCCTCAGATGGAAAGAGGTAGGCAGACAAGACAGCACCTCTCCCCTGTTCCACCCAGCAGCAGCATGGCTGTAAGGACAGACGGCCCTGGGTACAGGAGGGGAGGCACAAAGAGTCACAGCCCCCCTGCTTGGTGCTGAAGAAAATGCCAGGCACAAGAACTGCCATGAAATCTATACCTGAGGCTGTGTGCAATCATATGCTCACACAGCAGCTCCTGCCTTCTACAACTATAACTCAGGATTTATTTTGCCTAATTCCTTATTTCCCGTAGCAGGTAATCCAGCAGCAGGGAAGGGCAAAGGCAAGAACAAAAATAAAATAAAAATCAAACCCAAATATTTTGTCCTAGGCAGAACCAAATCTAAACACTCTCAGGTTTCCTTCTGTTTGTTTTCACAACCTTTCACCTGTTGTTTTTGCAAATTCTCTTAAATTAATCATTTGATTTATCATTAGTCCAACAGTCCAAAAAGATGCCCAATGACTGTCTCATTTCCTCCTTATCAGTTCCTCACAAACTATTGCCCATTACCCTGCAGACATGCCCAGGGAAGGGCTAGGGAGCCAGGATTCCCAACTTCATTTCACAACTGCATTTCTAGCAGGTCATTAATTTTCCCATGAGCTGGTTAGCTCCTGGATACAGCTGGGAGAGGTGGGTTGTGCAGCTTTCTCTCATGCTTATACAGCAAATACTTTGTGAATCAGGGCATGCTGTGCTGATCTGAAACACCAAGCACTCTGTTATTATACACAAATAAATATAAATATAGCACTTATCATTTCCATCTCTACTTATATGCACTTCTACTAGTTTCAAACTTCTAATGTTGTTAAAAATGCCAAAAGGAGAAAGCTCAAGGTTCTTATGTCACTTCCACAAGGAAATGGTATCCTGAGATAGTACAAAGGGCAATAGACACAAACAAGAACACAGGAAGTTTCACCTTAACATGAGGAGGATATTCTGTGGTGTGAGGATGGTGGAGCCCTGGAACAGGCTGGCTAGAGAGGTTTTAGAGTGTCTTTCTCCAGGGACCTTCAAGGGCAATCTGGATGAGTTCCTGTGTGACCTGCCCTTGCCGATCCTGCTTTGGCAGGGGGTTTGGACTCAATGATCTCCAGAGACCCCTTCCATCCCCTACCATTCTATCATACTACAGTAGGCCTGCATGTCATTTTTAACTTCCACTGAAGCCCAGTGTATTTATAAGTGTATTTCCTCACTCAAAACGTCTTAAGAAAGCAACTTTAAAGGGTTTGTTTTCAGCAGCAGTAATACAAACACTGAAACATTCAGTACTACTCATACTAAGTGATGCATTTCATCATCTTGTCCCTTAACACCACCATAGCTGACTCTCCTGTGAAACTCAACATTGGAAAACACCTTACTTCATTAAACATAGGTTCAAATTTGGCCTTGGTTCCACCAACTATTTAAGCATGTGCCTAAATACCGAGCGTCCAAGCACTCCAATGAGTTGCGATTTTCAGCTGTCGGGTAACGCACACAACAAACTCCCGAAGATACAACGCTCCTCCTTTATCTGAAGAGCTCCACTCCATAGATCAGCCTTTCACAGCCATGCCAGCTTCGCCTCTAACAAGCTCTTCACACTTTTTTTTTTTTTTTTTTTAAAGACTAATAGGCTCCACATATTCATCTCCAAAGAATATAAATTCCCTTCCTGCTTTTCCCTTTTAAATATGTCAGGAAACATTACAAAAAATAACATCTGTGCCACAGTTATGCAAGAAGCAGCATGATAACCACTAAACTGCGCTTTATAAAGAGCGGGCTGAGTTAAAATAAAATGCAAAAAGGCAGCTAAAGAAGTTCACCTTAAACCTTGAGATCAGCAAGGATTTCAGTGCTACCTCTCTGCCTTGCTTACTCTAAACTCCCTGTTCTGTTTCTTCTCTTCATGGATGTTTCGTGTCTATTTAAAACATCCATGCTGTGAGTAGCATAAATGGACTGAATCTGGCTAAAAGGGCTTAAACATTCAGCAGGAAGATGAAGAATATCCAAAGTGTTTTTAGGATGTGTATACATTTCAGAGTATATGAGCAGCACTATACATGTTCTTGCAACACTTAGTGAGCCTTCTCTTTTCACAAATATAGGTCAAGGAAGCTGAATTGTCTTTTTTGCCTCAACTCCCGCTTTAAATGCATAAAGAATTAGATTTTTAGGGAGTAGAATGAAAGAAATGGTGTATTTCATGCTATTATATACCCAGCCAAGGCTCCCAAAGGGTTTGTTTGGGCTTTAAAAAAAAAGAAAAAAAACCCTGGCATTTGTCAGACTAAAACCATTTTCCCATTTTCCTTTGGTGTTTGCACAACCATCCTTTCCAGATTTGAATAAATAACATCAAACAAATTCTTTTGACTTCCATTACCACACAATGCACAGAAGTTGCTCAAGGAGACACACAGCAGTGTGTGAAGATTTGATAGCAAAGGACTGTGAGCAACACTGCACACAGTCTTGTCACATCTGCAAATGTTCATTCCAAGTCCTCTGCTAGCTTCTTATTTCATTTCTGGTTATTGCCCCAAAAGAAAACATTCAAACAGGCACAGAAGACAAGTCTGGGAGCTACCACCACAGAGCTCTGGTTTACCCATAGATAGATGGCAAGGAGGTACTGAAATCATTACCAGAACAACAAAAATCCTGACTAAACACGTCAAGTTTTCACCTTGACTCGTCACTTACTGACACTTGCAAATTTAGATGCGATTTAATGCAGGCCTTTCAGCAAATGCCTGGGCCTAATCATAGCTGAATATAATAGAATTTAAACAGCAATTTCTTCTTCTCCTCACCATGAAATGTCACTTATTATGTCCACTCCAGCATTAACACCTATCCCTTCATAAGAACCATTCTTCCTCCATTCCTGCTTTTGGCTCTTCTGCTGGCATTAAGAAGGCTGAAGATGAGCACCCCAAGGCAAAGCCTTCACTTACAGTCTCACGCTGGAAAACTTTCCCCCCAGCAGTTAAAAAGTTAATTCAAGACGTTTCTAAATTCATCCTGAAGTAGCCTTTAGGAAGTCTTAAACTCACCCTAGTATTTGCAGTGAGAGAATCCAGCATATGCAGTCAGTTTGTGCATACAGAGGTAAACACAATAAAACAGGAGGTAAGGAGGATATAGTTAATAGGTAAAAAATAGAGAGGGAGTGGAACACCAGGTGCTTAACACATGAATCAGAACCAGTGATTCCGTACACCAGTAACCACTGAACAGTCAGTGCATCAGCCACAAACTTGACATTCAGCTCTGCATCGTGACCAATAGCCATCTTTCCTCCAGAAATGCTTCAGAAGGGTGTCATCAGCACTATACCTTGTTGATAACAAAGCACCAAATCCCAAAATCCCTCTACAGAAGTGGAACTGTAACACGTGGCTCTTATCTTGACACTGTATACAGGCATAAAGTATAACCTGAAGGTAAACTCCAAAACGTAACTTTGCACTGCCTAATAGAGCAATAAATTCTGAGTGAGCAATCATGCCAACCAAAAAATTCACCCTTTCAAAACAGAGACTTCCTTGAAATCCTATGGATTGCCCTCCCATTCAGAAAGGTTGGAGTCTTTTAAAAGATGAGCCTGCCCTCATCTTTTATCAGCCAAGAAAGGAGGCAAGGAATTTACACAAATTAAAGGAAAAAAACATGGACAATAAACAAAATTGGGTTTACTGCAGTACAACCTTTCCATCAAATGGTAAGCTAACCAGATAAATAAGACAATTAAATAAGTGAAGGTTACTGGGTTAGGACAGGGTTTTTTTTGAGGGAGGTTTCAGCTGATGGGTTTTCTCCACGTTTGCCATGCCTGGCTGGGTTAATGCCACGTGGCTCCTCTGCTTCAGAGCAGCTTGGGATAGTAATGGTCCTAAATACCAGTGTTACACATCAGCCATGCTGCCTGTGTCATCACTTGCTGTATTTCTGCACAAGTTGGCAACCTCTGCTCGATTCACTTCAAAATTAATATACTGCACACACAAAGAACCTTAGACAACCAGGACATGGACAAGGTGGTTTTGATATAGCGGATTTCCTTAGATACAGACATAAACAAACCACGGGAAATTATTGTGTGCTGCTCCCTCCAGAGTCAGCAGTGTCAAGAAGATAGGGCTTTGCTTGTTTGCTTTAATATGAGCTGAAAAATTATGGTCAGCAGCACACTTCGCTTTCTGATTTCCCCCAAAACTCTACCCATCCTTCCATATTAAAGGCACAGCTATTAATGGAGACCTGCTGATGGCACATAAGCAAAAACTCCACATCACAACTTCTTGCAGCTAAAATAACCCCACTCCCCAAGAGTTTTCTTGACACAAATGAAAACAGTGACCACCCTGTGAAAAAAAGTAACTCTTATTTTTACCCTCAAGGTTCTGAGATGTCTAAAAGCACTAATTACTCAATTTCCTGGAGCAAATTTAAACAAGACCTGGTGTCCACCTGTATGACTACCAAAGCACCAGCACAAACCTTAAATTCATATTCAGAGCATTAAAACACAAACGTGCAGGCTACAGGGGAAAAGTGCTGCTAGCTGCTCAAACAGGTACCACATGTGAAACTCCCACCCACAACCCTTGTTCCAGTGAAGGAGTTAAGTATTTGTCTGAAGTTATTCAACAACTGTGAAGGTCAAGTGTTGTCCTAACTGCCCAGTTGCAAACAAACACACCTTTCATGCAGGCATGTGCTCCAGGCTGCTACCAGCCAGAGAGTAAAAAAAACCTCAGCGGAGAAAAATGAGAGTAAATTGGTAGCAAAGGGTATACACCTGGTCTAGAGTAGAGTCACTGCTTGCAGAGGATCTAGCTGACCCAGCAAGAGACCTGAAAATTGGGGCCAGTGCAAGGGATGGGGAAGAACGACTTTTTTTGATGTAGAAAACTTATAGTTTCAGCTAAAATACTAAAAATTAAAAGAGCTTCAGTGGCACTTCTGAAGACTTAAAAAAAAAAAAAAAAGGCTTTGGAAGCTTTAGATTTGAAGCTTCACAAGCTTCTTATGAAAAATGCAAGCTTTGAAAAACTTCTGAAGATTTAATATTCTTACTTTGGGCTCTTCTACTGCCAACAGACTACGGATGCTGTAACTAATAAAAAATAATTAATGGCAATAAACAGGCCCTTCATAAGGCTTCAGCTTCTCTTCTCCATCAAAGACCCAAGTCATTCACTGGGACATGGCACAGGAAACAACATCCATGCTTAGAGCTTGTCTTTCCTACATTTGGTTCTTTTGCACTAAAACTCACCATCAAAAACATTCCAAGTGCAAAGAAAGGAATTGAATTTTTTTTGTAAGTAGAGCTCCAAAGGCAGCCCCCCAGCATGGCAGAGACCTTACCTAGAACATGACTGAGAGAGAGCTAGGAGTTCGTGCACAAGCCAAGGTCTCTCACAGGCAATGAAATGACCAGGCAGTCTCTCAGTAGTGCTCCACATAGAGCAGTACCCTACACTCCAACAAGCCATATCCTGGCACTCTTGAAGGCCTAGTCCCATTGTGCAAGATTCACAAGGACTGTTTTTTCTGATAACCTCCATTTGGAAGTCTGAAAATGCCCTCAAAAATTCAAGAGGCTCATGTATCAGCCACACAGAATCACAAGAATTGGAAGGGACCTCTGGAGACCATCCAGTCCAACCCTCTCCTAAAGCAGGGTCACCCACAGCAGGTTGCCCAGGATCACAATGCTCAGGTGGGTTTGGAATCTCTCCAGAGGAGAGGACTCCACAGTCTCTCTGGGCAGCCTGTTCCAGGGCTCCAGCCACCCTCACAACAAAGACGTTTTTTTTTTCTCCTGTTCAGATAGACCCTCCTGTGTTCCACTTTATACCCATTGCCCCTTGTCCTGTCACTAGGCACCACCCCAAATTCTGGCCCCATCCTCTTGCCCCGCCTCTTTTAGATATTGACATGGTCTTCCTCAGAAGTTTTGGCACACCAGGAAAAGTACAGTGGCAATGCTTGGGATTTAGTACACCAGAAGGTACTCACCCTGGGGGCAAGGGGAGATAGAAATTGCCTCAGCTGTTTTGTTTTAAAGATCCTGCCACTCCCTTCTCAAACTGACCCAGTGGACAAGCGTGTAACAGCTTCAGACAACAGCAGTGAACACCACAAAGTGATAAGGATGACCTTCACACCATGAACCAGCAACTCATGCATGGGGAGCTATTCTGCACAAGAGACTCCATGTTAGCAAGGTGAGAAAGATGATAAACTGGCAACAAACCTTCGACCAGTGTCTAAGCCAAGGGAACTACCTGTGCTGCTCATGCCAGCTTCAACAACATGCTGAAGATTGGCTTTGCAATGCCATGCAAGGTGACATCCAGAAGTCCAGGCTCAAGTTCTCCCAAACTCCAGAGATGTGCCTGGTCTCATGCTGAGGGATAACAGCAGGTATTTGCAGAGATAATGATTACAGTGATGATAACAACAATCCAGAAAGGTGTTAAAACTGATTTAGTTAATGAATCAACTGGAGCCTAAGCCGAAGCAATGCCAGTCCTTTTAGTCCAGCACACAATGGTCCTACCCTCTCAAAGGGCAGACAATCTAGACAAGATCATCCATCAGCAACTTCTAGTGACACATCCACCCATATTCTGAAGATACAGCACAAGCAAAACAAAAGAAACACCGGACCAGTGAAAGGAAACAAGCAGCCAGCAGAATTTTCTATCATGGGAGACTGTTGAGATGAGAGCTTGGATAAATTAACCAAATCAGGCATCTTACAGCAAAAAGCATTTGCAGAGTTCTGTTAAAATCAAACAACACCGCAACCATGAGCTCACATTGCTGGGCATAAATCACCTTTCTCAATACTTCAGAGTCACAAGAAAAACTTTGCCCAGGGACAGCTTCCCCCTTGCTGCCTGCTGCCAGATCTCTGACACAGCCAGCATGCAGCTCTCTTGTGACCAGAGGGCACTGGGTTCCATCCCCATGTTATTCACAGAGCTGACGTAGTGATGCAGACAGAGACACAGCTTACACCTATCGCTGTATGGAGACTGCCTCATCATCCAGCTCAGCCCATGCAAAAGCAATACAAGAACACCTTCAGTACAGAAGAAATTCTGGAGATTTAAAGTTTTAACAGAAGCTAACAAACGCCAGGGATGAAAGAAATCCTGGGATGAAAGATCTCCATGACACCTGCTTTGAATAAAAAGACATTGCTACAAAAATATCAGAGACCTGCTGGTCTAGAGCCTTTGCTACATGTCATTCCCCAGACATCAATTTGCAAGAGAGGCACACAAAAGCGGCATTACAGAGATTACATGCTACTCCCATGAACTGCAAACAAAATCTACCCAGCACTACCACCATCCAAAGCACTCTTGAACTAAAGCCATCTTCTCTTGCTCTTCATGAGATGACTTTGCTAAGGATGAGGCATCCAGCCAAATTCAGCCTCAGCATGCAGAACAGACAGCTTCCATTGCAAACTTGAGCTCAACTTTACCAAATACTCCCCATTTTCCCAGGGAATTAACATCTTGATACTGACAGGACAGCTGATCCTCAATTTCTGCATCCTTCAAGCAAAAGCCACACCCAACACTTGGATATTTAAACTAGTTCATCATCTTCAGTGAGTGTAACTTCACAACACAGTAGCACATAGTCACTACTAAACATTTCATAATAACACCACCCAGGAGCCCTAAAATCAAAGGGCTGAGATCCTAACAAGCCTGTCTCACCACATTAAGGTAAAAAATCAGGTAGAACCCTATGCTACAATGGCCCAGACCTCAGCACAGGTGACACCACCAACAACTGGAAGGAGGAAGAGCAAGGTACCAAAAAAACATGGTTGGCTCAGTGTTATGCCACATGGCTCATATACTCACTGCTGGCAGCTTGCACAAAATCAGGCTTGTCAAGCACCTGACTGCATACAGAGGTAATGATTATAAAGCCAGCTCAAGCAGGGTTGAAAGTACACAAAGACCTAGCAGCAAAATAAAAAGGTGCGATACCATCCCAGGTGAAAACACAGGACTTGGAACATAACAGGTGGATGATATAAAAACTGCTTCACTCCCAATTCTCAAAATATTTTAAAACTCCCTCACAGACCAAAACTAGTCATTACTGAGAGGCAGTAGCAACTGTGATGTGTTTAAGGTTCAGACTCTCTTAGAGCCAAACACAAACTTGACAACAGCAGCATCTGTACAGGCCTCAGACAGGACCAGGGCAGGGATTATCCATGGCTCTCCTTCCTGGATTCTGCCCAAGGAAAATATTATTTCCTAATGTTGCTTTTTGTTTGGAACTGAACATAAACTTTAAGGGAATGATTTGCTGTTGTGCATGGGGAAACCTGCACAGTTGGGCTGTTATTATACTGGTAAAGCCTTATTACACAAGAAGTGCTGCTGCTGCACCTTGTATGGATGGTTGTGTCCTACACCTGGGATGCCATCCTGAGTGGAATCCCTTTGTGGAGAACACTTTCTCTGCAAGCCTCATCTGTGCTACTCTTGATTCTGCAAGCACATTTAAGTCTTTTCCCAGCTTTCTTTCCAGAGACAGGAAAAAGATACATACATGATAAATCACAAAACCACCCCTGGGGCATCGCCATCTCAAAAGAAAGGGACAGCATCAAAGCATCACTCTGCACAGCCCTACCCCCTGTCCCTGCACCAACCACAGAAGTTAAAATCCTCTGACCACAATTTTTTCCTGTTTTTTATCCAAAAGAGACTCCTCATCAATCAGAACTCCATGTTCAAGTGGGTTGCCAGAGCCTTGCCTCCAAAAGGCAACAGCAACAACAAAAAAAAACCACCCGCAAAAAACAATACCCAGGAAAAACAAACCCATAAAAATCCCCCATCCCTGCACACCAAAGCAAAGCAAGGGGTGAGGTGCAGAGAGGAAAAGGGGGACAAGGCACACAGGGAAGCTGTCCAGTTGCTCCCCTTTTCTGCCTCCCTTTTATTTCTGCTGAGTGTAGTAACACTTGAACTGGCTCTCTTTATTTGCAGCCGGATACACGCTTTCAAAGATACTGTACCACTGTGTAGGCCAAGCAGGGACTCTCTTTCTTCTCTTAGTTAGGGCTTTTGGGAAAATAATTATTCACCAGAACTGCCATCAGGAACAGAGAAAGCTAAATCAATGTAGCTTTGTATGGGCCATTGCCACTGCAAAGCAAATACTCCATCAAGACATGGATCAGTGAGGATTTTATCACAAGGAAACCTTATGCACATCTTGGTGTGTTTTTAATATCTATCGTGTTACTCGGTGTATCTCCTCCCTCCTGCACCCCACCCTCCCCAAAGATTTGTCTTGTGCCATTGGCAGCCACAGGGCTTGGCCACAGGCTCAGTACGCTCAGTAGAAAACATCTTAAATACAGAGTCAGGTTTATTCTCTTCAAAAACATCATCATAATAAAGCATCAGTGCATAGCAGATTTATTCACTGAACAGGTTGATTTATTTAACAGACTTGACATACATCAAAACCTACTATGGGCTTACATAATCGTTACCCATTTAGCAGGTCTGCTTCTTTTGTCAAGTATTTGTTTTTAAAAAGTGATTCACTGAAGGCTGCTGCCTTATGCACAGTTCACATACCTTAACAAATGTAATCTTGCACGGAGTATTAGCTAAAGTGACTTTAAATTGCATCCTACCTGCTTAAACATTGACGTTATTTTTCTAGTTTCTGTATCCTTCCCTTATCTAAACTAAGAAAAACCACCAAAACCAACAAGCACCAGTGTGTGTAGAGACAGACACGATCCACTTTCCAGCAGACTCTTTGCTGTGGGCACAGTGGTTACCGCATTACCACGCTGCTCCAGCGATACAACGGCAGGTACCTCCAGCACCGAGAAGGCACAGCGGAATACCAGGATGTTGATGGTTGCACCCATGTTTCAGGTGAAGCCCCCTCGGTGCAGAGCACAAGGCACGAGCAAACCGCCGATAAGAAGGGAGGGGAAAACCTCAGGGAAGGTTGAAGAACCACAGAGGAGCCGTTTTGTTTTCAGCAAGAGGCTCATTGAGGCCCTGGCTCGCACAGGCGCATCGCTCCCCTCCGGCCGCACGCATGCATCCACCCACGACACCCAAAGCACCAGATTCCCTAAATACGCACCCATTCTGCGCTCCTTCCGAGCGGAGAGCATCACCGAGAGAAAACGCATCAGCCCCGCTTGCCCCGCCGGTCCTGTTACACCTTGTTTGGGTTGATAGATCATAAAGCCTCCTGCTCGCCAGCAGCACGGCTCATTTCGGAGAGGAGGGTTTGCATTATTCCCCCCTACCCCCTCCCCGTTTCGGCATCATCCACGCAGACACACACACAGGTCACATCTTACACTTAGTAAGCAAAACACATTTACCGCTGCCACCGCTGCACGGGCGGCTCAGGAATTACCGAGACCGGCATGAAAACCGCACGAACCCAATTCTCCGCCGCTCGCTAGACAGATGGTTAATTATATTCAGAGCCGCATTTTTCGCTGGGATAGAGTTTCAGACAATGAGCCAGTTTTATTTGATTAGCCAGCTTTCTAGTTTAATACGCGGAATGACAGTTACTTCCAGGGTCGGGGCTTTCTTATTTAACAAGAATAAAATCCCACCCCACCCCCCAGGCTCTTTCTTTTTTTGTGCGTTCTGGCCGAGGCTAAAGTAAGTGCAGCCCCCCTCCCCAGCCTCCTCGGGCGCTGTAAATAAACCCCGCGGGGCCTGAAGAGAGGCGGGGGAAGCCCTGAGGGACGGCCGCGGAACCGGCCGCCCTGGGGTAGGGGGAGGTTCTGGGGGGGTCCCGCATCCCTCGGGGCCCTGCGGGGCGGCACCCCCGCCCAGAGAGGCACCTGCCCATGGATGGGATACGGGGGGGAGGGGGATAAGGAGGCGGCCCCAACTTGCCAGGCTCGGGCCACCCCATCCTCACCCCACACCCCTCACACACACACCGACCGCTCCGCTCCTTCCGCCGCGCAACTTCCCCGCAGGCCTCCGCGCCCCGCACCGCCGCGCAGGCCAGCATTGCCATCAGCATCCCACCCCCCTAAAACGCCACCCGGCGGCCTCCTCCTCCTCCCGGTCTCACGCCGCCTCCGCCGCGCTGTGTTTGAGGGGATGAGGATGAGGATGGAGGAAGGTGGGTGGAGGGGGACGAAGAAGCGCGGCGCCGGGACTCACCTCAGCGCCGGGCCCGCGAGGGAGGCGGCCGCGCGGGGCCGGCGGGTCCCCCCGCCCGCCAGGCGGTGTCGGCGGCGGCGGCGGCGGCTGCGGCGCTCACTCACTCCCTCCTCCCTCCCTCACTCAGCGCTGCTCCATGCGCCCGGGGCCCCGGCGCGCGCAGGTGGACGCGCCCGCCCCGCGCGCGCCGGCCCCCGCCCCTCCCCCCGCGCGCGCCGGCCCCCGCCCCTCCTCCTCCTCCCCCGCCACTGCCACCGCCGCCGCCTCAGGGCCCTCAGCGGAGCCAGCGCTCAGGGCCCGCAGCGTCCCATCGCCCCACGGCCGGGCCCCTCCAGCGGCGCGCAGCGGGCTCCGCGTTCCCTGCGGAGGGAGAGATGGGGGGGCGGCTCCCGCCTCGCCCCGTCCGCCTCCACCTCCTTCGCCTCTGCCGCGGCGGCCGCTCCCTTTTCGCCTCTTCCCCCTGCCCCAACCCCGGCAGCCTTGTGCTCATTCAGGAGGTGCCGGGGAGCGTCGCCGATGCCATTGTTCCCACAGCCGCGGGACCGGCGTCCGGGTGTGTGCGTGTTGTCCCCCACCATCACCTCACACCCCCCTTCCCGCCGCTCGCCGGGCGCGCGCGTCGCGCCGCCACCGGGCATAAAGGGCGCGTGGCCGCGGCACCGCACACCCACACATCCCACACACACACGGGAGCCGGCGGGACGGAGCGGTCTCACCTGCCGCTGGGCCCGGGGACAGGTGCCGCTGCCAGCGGAACGACTGGGAGCCGGTCCCGGAATGGGAGCGCGGCCTCCGGGTGGGGGATTCGGGCGGCCCTGTAGGCGAAAGTGGCTGAGGGGACAGCATTCACCGAGAGGAGAGGTGGCAAGCCCCGCGAGGAAAGGCGGCATCCCCCGGGCATGGGGAAGACAGGGCACCGGTGATACGCTTATCGCGGCAAGAGAAGATGGGCGCCGGGAGGAAGGCAAAGCAAGCGGCTCGCGGTCGGTGCCTCGGCCGCCGGGAAGGGCAGGCCAGGCCAGGCCGTACCGGCAGGTGGTTCCCAATGGAGGCGGTCGGCGGGCCGTGCCGCTGGGCTGCCAGCTTTCCCTCCCAGGCATTGCTCATTCGGGTCATAGAAGTGAAACTGACTCCCGCGTGAAGTCTGTCAATCGCTTTCTAATTCTGCAAAGAGCAGTAGATACCAGAAGGGAGCAGGGGAAGAGGATGGGAAATGGGGTCGGGGTCCCAGCAACTCTTCGGGTTTATTTTCATGATCACATTATTAATGCATAACTATGCTTGACGTTCAGGTTCCATTAAAAGCAAGAGGCTGCCTCATCTCCAGCTTGCTTAGGACTTGCTGATGCCCAACACCTAAAGAGGAAGGCATGGATTCATCAGACACTGGACTTTGCAGATCAGGAGAGTGAGAGAAACAGGCAAGGCAGGAACCTACATCTACAGATCATGTACAAAGTCTGTGAGCTTATAAATACACCCGTTCTCACAGGACCCCCACAACAGCCTTTAGTATTGCAGCCCTATTTCTCCATGACATCCACAGCGCTGCTCGGCTCACACAGACACCGTGCGCAGAGTTACTGCACTGAGGACAGACTGAAAGTTTTGCTGTTCTGTTTTCTGAATCCCCGCAGTTGTTGAGTGAAGAGTAATTGCAACTGAGGAAAAGCAAGTGGAGTATTAGCCTTTAAATTAAGTTATTTTCACTGTGATATTTGAAAGAGGATCCTATTCTTAAGTTACCACTTGAGCGTACAGGAAATTCTGCTATCTAAAAAGTTGCTTGGGTGACTAAAATGGAAATATATTGAGCACTTTAGTCCTTGTCCTCGTGGCATCAGGGAGCCCCATGTGTATATGCTGTCATAAACCAGAAATAGCATATAGCAACATACATAAGGTTCTGAATTCAGAACACTATGCATCGGCTTCCAGCACTGCAAAATAAGCAACTAATCCCATTTGTTCTTCATTAGCAGTGGTGCCCAGGCTATGTCATACACCGAAGAGATGATTTGTTTCTATGTGCTTCAGGTGTTTTGCCCTGCTGTGGAAAGAGATGAGCAGTTAGGAGCTTTGACTGAGGCCGCAGACGGAGTCACTGTCACTGCAGCACCACATCCCAGTCTGATCTTGAAAGATGGCATTTCTCTCTCCCATCACCATAGTGCTATGGAAGTCACACAGGTCAGTCCATGTACCTCTGTATACTTTACCAGAGTGCTGCATTTTATTTCACACACAGAAAGATTAAAGTAATATAAGTGAGTGATTCATCAGGGTCAGGTAAGATGGTGACAGCACACCCGATCAGTAAAATAAACACGTATTTGGATGAGATTTGTGAACTGCTTTCAAAAGTTCATAAATTTAAGGGAGGTTTTGCCTGTAATCACTCTGCCCCCAGCACACTCACACACAGGCTGCTACCTTCAAAAGCTTTACCAGCAAATCACAGAATTGTTTTGTTAGGAAAGACCTCTAAGATCATTATGTCCAACCACTGACCTAACATGACCATCGCCACCAGACCATGTCGCAGAGTGCCATGCCTACATGGTTTTTGAACACCTCCGGAGATGGTGACTCCCACCACCTCCCTGGGCAACCTATTCAGCTCCTCTCCTGAGGCACTCCTTGCACCCCAGATTATAGGACTAGAAGCACCAGGGCACCAACACAGTGTTTGACAGACTACTTCAACTCCTCCTGACATCTCTGGGACGGAGACAGCAGCAGTGCTGTGTGAAGGGAGGTTAGTGACTACAGCAATCAGCAGAATATAATCACTTAGATAAGATTAGATGTAAGCGTGGGGACAGCCATCAAGGAGATGAAAAGATACATTCAATTAAACAAGCCCTGCACCTGGATCTGGTTTAGAAGACGACAACCCAAGTATTTATTTAAACGCTGTCTTGTAGAGAGAACACAAACATAAAGGCTCAAAGATTATCTTTGTAGCGGTGCTACAATATAATGCCTTTGGTTTCACTTATATTCATGTGCTGTTCATTGAAAGTACTGCAGTTACAGAGCTACCACAATGCTGATCGATCAGCAGCATAAAATTCTGTGCAGCTTCTTGGGCAATCTTAAAAATTAACAGTCTGTGCACTGTGATCTTTTTATGCACTGCTACAAACAGATGTAGAAAGTGGGCTGACACAACAGAAGTGCAGCTACGTACTGTGGCTAGGTATTCATTTTCCTGACTGTCAGAGAAAGAGCCTCACAGGTACAAGAACAAGGTGCTAAGAAAGCTCCCTGAGGCAGGAAGGGCTCAGTAAAACCCTGAGTGAGGAGTCATTGCGATGCCAGCCTGCACCTCGCTCTGCCCTGCTGCACACCCTCACTGCTCTCCTGACCTCCCCAGTACAGTGCAGCTGCAACATGCATCGTAATCATTCCCTACAACCTGTAAGATGGAGCACGTCAGACATTTACATCTGTCCCATCCTCCCAGCTGTCTTCATACCAAATCCATGTGCCCAGACACACAGATGTGCTGGAGCCTAAGCCTGTCTGTCTGTCTAGGAAGCAGAAGTCAGAGCCTGAAATAGCAGAACCTGGATTATGGCGACGTGCCAATAACACGGTGTTTCAAGTCCTCCAAGTGCCTATTTCCTGATCATTCCTTCTTTTCCTGATACCTGCTTTTCCTCACACATAGAAGCCTCACCAAGGAACACTTAATAAGGGTTAAATCCTTCATTTGGCATGGCCTGATTAATTCCTGCCATACAGACTAAAAAGGAGAGGTTCATAGGAGGATTCTGTTTTTGCAGAAAGCTGCCCAGATGTTACAAACCTTAAAAAGCCAAAGCAAAAGGCAGCAGGAGAACAGGAGATAACACCCTTCTACTCTACTCTACCCTGCCACAATGAGCTGGAGAGGATTTCTTCCCCTAGACTTTCAGGACCAACTTCTGAACAAGAACAGTATGATGTAGATCACTAGCAGAACAGGAGGCATTCCATGCTGGGGATGTGTTTCTGTCAAGTGGGTAAGAGACTCATACCATCTCCTCCTTCCTGACTTACTGAGTCCTAATACACAGTTGAGAACTAACTGTGTGCTGCAGGAAATAATGCTGAGCCTGCAAATGGTGACTCATCTTACTGAGACTGAAGCAATTCCTGAAGAAGACAAAAAACTGTAATCAAAAGCTGCCACACAGAAATTCTCCTTTCCTGTCTGCTGCATCTAGCAAGACTTGGAGCTTTGTCAACCAACCATCACAACTCTACCCAAAATAGTTGGTCATTGTAAACCTCAAAGGTTGTGGAAAGATTCTCTCAATGCTCCTGTTTTTGCATCCCCTTTTCAGTTTGCTAAGAGGAACTGAGTGAGCAGTGCTGCTTTTGTCCATATCTTCTCTCTGCCCTGATGGGTGATATTTCAGGAACACTCAGGACAAACTCAAAGCTGCTGGCGACCTCCCTGCTCCAGACAAGTTTCCAATAGGCCTGACAGATCTACAGAAGGCAGAATGGTGAGGAGGGTCCCAGATTAATTTTCCAGGCTTCTCTATTCTTTGACAGGCTCCTTGCTCCACTTGTCAACCTTCTCCACCCAAACCCACCCAACTCTCCTCACAAGGCTAAAAGGCTTTCTTATTCAGGTCAGAAAGGCCAGGAGGTCAACAGCCTTCGAGGCTCCCATGGCCCAATAAATACAACATTAAAACCTTGCTGCTAACAGTCTCTGATTCCCTAAATTAATCCAGCTCTATTTCTCCATTTTCCCCCACCCCTCTCCCAACATTTCAACTTGAACTTGTAAGTCTTTGTTTCAGTTCTGCATTTGTCTTATCGTGTTTCCATGGCCAAACACCTCATTACTGGGGGCTTCTGAACAGGAGGAAAGAAAAGCTTACATCTGTGCCTTGGCCAAGAAGAGCACTGCAGACAGAAGGCTCTGTGTTCTCTCCTTTCCTTGGCAGGGCTAACAACCTTGGCCACTTTAAGGGAGGCTACCGGAGTAGCAGGGAGCGGGGGAAACTACAAAAAAAGACAAAACCCAAAACAGCAACAACAAGACAAGGGGCTTGGGAATGGTCTGGTGTTTTTACAGTGATCCAGAGCATGGGTTAGAACAAAACTTGGAGAAGGCAAAAGGGTCAGGATGTGCCACACTAGAAAGGTGGGTTGAAGGACAGAAGGAAAATGCATTCAGTGACAGCTTCTGAAATAAGACAACGAGCTGCAGCAGCAGAGCTGTGGAGCTGTTTGCCTCTAGATAGACCCCAAGCTGCAACTTCCAATGCCACATCCCCTTCTGGAATCCAACATCCATCAGCCTTTTGCAGAGAACACATGCAGAATGAAACAGAACAGAGAGATGGGGTTGACTCCCTTGGTTCAAGGTGCCTGCACTTCTGCACATAATTTTGGCATGGGAGCAGTGAGCCCCACACAAAGTGGGCAGACCTAGTATTCTGCTCTTGATCCCCTTTCCAGGACAGGCCTGGAAAAAAATCCATTCTTTACAGATTTGATTTACTCAGGACATGAAATCTAATGGCTCTGGTGAAGCTGAACACCTCTGCTCTGTGCACGAGGTGAAGGAACTGCAGAAGCGCAGTAGATATTTCTGGATATCCCATAGACCAAACCTCATTGCTGCTTTAGGCAAGCTGGCTGGCATCTGAAACTCCTGGATAAAGATGATAGAGTCACAAGAGCTGCTGGTGAGGACTCCGTTAGCAGGTGGAAACTCAAGGTTTGCTGAGCACTGACACCTTTCCTGTTACTCTTTTGTTTCTGTTTGGGGCAAGCTGCTCCTCCTGTTGCCGAGAGAGTTGTTGCTTGTTGTGTTCCAACCAACTATTTCATTTATTTAGGAAACATTAAGCTCCTTGTGCCTGCAGGCACCTTCTGCTTTGTGCTCTTGCTTCTAATACAGAGGACACTCCAGCAGTGAACAGAGGTCACAGCGAGCAGAACTGATGAAGATGGTTGTTGCCATGCAGACAGGGCAGCAGCATAACATGGCCACAGAGGTCTTGCCATCTCCATTGCAGCTTGGCCACTCTCCAAAAGTAAATCTAGCCTCAGAGAAATACAGAAAGGTATATTCAGCATCAAAAGCATTCTCTTAAATGAGTATCTGTGAAAATGCTCACTTCCTTTGAACTCTTTTCCCAAAGCATGAGAAGCTTGGGAACTTTTGTGGGTTAGCTGCAACTCACCCCTGTGTCAGCCAACAGAACCACTCAGGTTTAGCTCTTTCCTCTTTTAAGCCACATCCAATTATGCAGCTTAACCAAACCAATAGCAGCAGTTTTGCTAAATATGCAACAGTCTTCTCACCATATTTTGATGTGGGGATACAGAAGGAAGAGGCCATTTTGTTTCCAGTGCAAAGACCCTACAGGGTTTGGCTGACATGGAAAAGGCAGAGCCTGCTGTGGTCTATCCCAGGTCACCCTTTTTACTGGCATCTCTTGGATGTGCCCACATCAACCTGAACAGGAAAGTATAACAGATCTCAGCGTTTTCCCTCCCATTGTTCCTCAGGACTGCAGTTCATTAATTACAAGAAATGCAGTTTCGTTGCTGTGCATTAACCAATGACTTGCCTATTAGCACTGCTGTCTCCAATCAAAGAATCATTTATGGAAAACAAGGGCAGAGGGAACAACATGCTTTGGCAGCTTGGAGATGATACGCCCAGAGCTTTAGACCCTCTGTCTTATATTTTTATGTTAAAGTATCACAAGATATTACCATATTTTTCATTATTATTTGTGGCACTAAATACTGCAGCACTCAGTGCCAGATGGCTAATATTCAGAATAAAAATACTGCGAGGCCAATCTTAGAAGGGCTCGATGAGAACTAACAGCATGTATTCATCCTGCTTTCCTAATGCACACAGTTAAAATATTAGCAGACTCAAAATCTGGTTTTCCAATTTAGAAGAACAGTGTATTATAGAATTATCAGCATGCAGATAGACATATATTTAAATATGTATGGATAAGGGTTTTCATTTCTTGCCATTTTATTTGTGTGTTTTAAGGGTCTTAACGTAACACATGGGAACCTCTTCTGTCTGTCTTCAGAAGGTTATTTTGACCAGCAAAGAAAAGTAAACAGTTTCAAAATGTATGAGGAAGACAAGCAAAAAAACCTTTTTCTAGAAACTGTTATTGGTACAAAATACTTTTTTTTTCCTTCTTTTTTAATATATAAACAGCTTGAGTCCTAAACTTAACCAGATGGAAACGTGCCTACAAAGAGTTGGAGCTAATTCAGAAGAGACTGACAGCCAACAGATGAGCCAATTTAGACCATCCCATGCCAAAAATGGTCAATCATGTTATCTTATGTGTGACTCTGCTCTGGCAGATGCCAACTCTATCCAAACAACTTCAAGCATTTCTTTGGAAGACAGGATTATTTTACACATGCTTTTAAAAAATCATAATAATGCCTGATTCTTCTGGAAACATTCCACTTGGTTTCAGCATTTTCACAAGAGATTTTTATTAATTTATTTTAAGGATAGACCTGGTTTTTAGAGCCTCCTAACAGAGTAAATGCTTTCCAACCCAGCAAAGACTGATTAAAAAAATATTAAATTGCAGTTCAGTGATTTAAATATTAATAAAAGCAAAGCTCTACACCTATGCAAACCAATTTAGTTTCTTTCTCAAGGCAGAATGTTTGCTTTCAGAACCACAAACAAACACAATAGTAAGTACAGATTAAATGTGCCTCCTACATTCCTTATCGTCTTCCCTAAAATTAAGTCTAAAGTTAAAATTAAAGGACGTTTCTTTTATGGTGAGTGATTACAACCAAACCTTTTTTATTTTAATTGGCAATTCATAATTTCTCAGTGATTTTTTTTTTCCCTTTCCAGAAGACACGTTGACAGATTTGCTGTTAATCTGCATCAGACTGCAACGGGGAAGGCCCAACCTCCCCCTCCATCTCCAGTGTAATGTACACACTCCCCCACCAGGGAATCTACCACTGGTAAGCTTATTTTTCTTTTTTCCCTCTCTTGCCTCAAATTTGAATAAGAATAGTCAAAAAAAAGGGGGGAAATCACTTATTCAGTTATTAGTCCATCCAAAGAGCACACAGGCGTTCAATCCATTCTCCATCACATCACATCACATAACCTGTATTTAAGCCCTGTAACCTGCTGTCAGCTTCATCTCTGTTTAAACTTGTCTAAATTTTAGCCTCACGCTGCAGCCCTAGGAGGTCTCAGGTGATGAGATTTTTTTTAGTCTCTGGTATACTGAAAGCTGCAGAAACGAGTGTAAACACTTGGTAGATCATCGTCTTTCACAAAACACCTTGAAAGGCTGCATTTAAAAAAGATTAACGTCTTCAAATCTATTGTTTCCAGAGAGAATAATGCAGGCTTTTCTCCCAAAGAAGAAGAGGGCAGCAGTTCTGCTAGATAGCCTGTAGTTTGGGTGTCTTCTTGACAATTGCACACAAAGTTGCAATTTCATTTTCTATTTGTACAGCAGGTAATTGCACTGCCTGCGTGCAGTAACCTTACCTCACACAGCATCAGGGAGCCAGGCAATTATCTGTAGGAGCTACAGCAAGGTCTCAGTTCCCAACCTTTTTGTAGTGTCTTTTGTGATGACAGTCCCAAGATTTTGAGTTCCACGTGCATTAATCTAGACTGAAATCTAGACCTTTGGAAGGTTTTAGAGATCCTCCTTATAGGACAAAAACATATTCTCAGTAGTGTGATCGTTTTCTGATGTTATTCGTGCTTCTCTTCTAAAAGATGTGCATGACAGAAAGGCTGGCTGTGGATGTTGACTTTGCACTTGAGACAACTCTCACAGAAAGGTTCAGTGACACACTGGAAAGGTTCATATACAACATTCACTTTTCAGCTGATGGAAACATCAGGCTTTAAGTAACAACACCCTGCTCACATCACATTTTCCCTAACTAGTCCTATTTGGTTTATAGATTATATTGTTCTTGTACCTTGGCAGGACCTTGGGCACCACTCAATTCAAGTATTTTTGACACTTCCAGAAACAGAGCACCACATCAAATAGTGTAATAGAGAATCATAGAATCCTTTAGGCTGGAAAAGAACTTTAAGATCATCAAGTCCAACCATTAACCCAGCACTATCAAGTGCACTGCTAAACCATCTCCCTCAGCACCACGTTTACATATAATTTAAATCTCTCCAGGGATGGTGACTCCACCACTGCCCTGGAAAGCCTGTTCCAGAGATTAAGCATTCATTCAATGAAGAAATTGTTCCTAATGTCCAACCTAAACCTTCCCTGGCACAACCTGACTTGGGAGTCCAGTGCCCACCTGGCTCCAACCTATTTTCAGGCAGCTGTAGAGGGCAATGAGCCTCCTCTTTCCAAGCTAAACAACCGCAGTTCCCTCAGCTGCTCCTCACCAGCCCCATTCTCCAGACCCTTCACCAGCTTTGTTGCCCTTCTCTGGGCGTGGTCCAGACCCTCAAGGTCCTTCTTATAGTGAGGAGCCCAAAACAGAACCCAGTATGATATCCTGCAGACTGACTAAGATCAATTTCTAATCTGCACTGGGGAGCAGCTTCAAGATGACGCATCACTAGGATCAGAAATGCTCTGTCCCAACCTGCCCCAAGGCTGGTATGAAGGTCTGGATCCTTTGGAGAGAACCACAGGCTGCTGGAGAAGCTCTTGGAAGGAATGGAAAGCTAACTTTTACCACCTAGGTGGGTTTGGGTTTCTAAAATAGTTCATGTCCTCTCTGTATGGACAGTTTAGTGCTGTCCATACAGAGCAACACTGGCTGAATTTAGTTGGCTATACTGCAGCTACCTGGTAAACCATGTTCTGTGTCTGAGCCACCATTCTAACAGGTCCTAAAGCAAGTTCAGCAGTGAAGGCTTTAAGGAGAAATGTGCATTAAAACAAGTTTCCTACATAATGTGTCTTAGGGCAAGCTCTACTCCATTGAGAAGAGCCACATAGTTCCATCACAAGGCACAACAAATTAACCTAGCAAGGAATCTTGTAGAAAGACACAGCTCTTCTACTTGACTGACCACACGCAGACATCTTGCGTATTCAGGGCCTTCTACAGTTAGGTGAGCTCCGAGTTTGCATCTCTTCTAACACTGCCCATTGCTTTTTAAATTGTTCTTGACTTGCTCTGAACCATAAAGCCATTAGTCTGTGTCCCCTTCCCATGCAGACAGTCCTGGTCACCTCAAAACACTCAACAACAAGGATCCTGTGAGGGTCTTCTCCTGTTCCCTGCAGAGTTCATAGGCTATTTTCACTTCATTATCTCCTGCAGTCGGAGAGAAATAATCTGTTGAGTAACTTCTTTTTAGTCGAGTGGTAAGAATTGTGTCGTGGTCATTTTTATAGAAGTTCACCTGCATGACACTGTGGAAAGTCCTGGAGGAAGACTTTTGGCCCCCACTTTGGAAGACAACTGCACCATTTCCATGAAACACCACCCACATCTCGCTGCAGTCAATAGGAACTAACCCGAGCATGTTTAACAGATGTCACAAACAGCTCCCAGACTGTCACAGCTTTCCAACAGTTCTTAGTTGGTTGTTATTACAAGATCCCTGTAAGTCCCCAGCAAGCACTGCAGCCTCTTACTCTGCTCCTCACGTTCCAACTGGTGACGTGAGCTGTCAGACTGTAAACTCAGAGTTGTCAAAGAGCTATAAATTTGCAGATTTAGTAAAAGAGCTTAACATTCCTTTGAGCAAAGTACTTAAGAGATGTATGCCATGGAATTTATGGTCTGTGAAAGTCTGCACAGTTTTCTGGCTAGAACGGGAGCTCCATAGGACAGCTCAGATGTCAGGAAAGCAGCTTTGGTCTAAATCAGGCACTGCCATTAGACATGAGCTTATGTTCCCACTGAATGAATTTCCTCAGAGACTTTAATATCCAAGTCTGAAACCAGCCATTTCTAGGATTTGCTTTGCTAGACACCTATTAGAAATCATTTGGACTTTTACTTCCTGGACCTTGACTGCTTTCCAGTAGACTAAAGACCAGTTAGAAAGTTTGGGGCCTTAAATTAAAGCAAAACTTCCAAAACAATCTACAGAAACCATTTTCATCAGTTTCTCAAGCTGACCATACGCTGAAAAGCAGCTTCCCGTGTTTCCCTTTCGTTTGCACAAGTGCTATTTGCATTTGGCTTGCCCTCAATTACTCCTGTGCTGTTTATCTTCTCAATATTGCCATCCACCTTCACTGGTTTCCTGTTCCTCCTTTTATTAACTGTGGTCTCTGTGGTTTTATTTAGTGCTTAGGGCTTGATAGTGTGGCATGATGGCTTTATCTGCAGGAATTACGAGAAGATATAAAGTGTTTTAAACACTGCTGTGTGGATAAATACCTTCCAGACTCTGGCTGAGAGCCCTTGCATCATGCAAGTATCCAGCTAAATCTGTCAGAATTAGAGTAACTATAGTGCACAAACCTATGACACAAAGGAAGTCTCAGAAAGCTTTAAGCAATCACTTTTGTGTACAAAATACTTTGTAACTTGAGAGTCTAAGACCCGATGGAAATTCCAACCACCAGTTCTGCTGGGAGCACAGCTGAGGCAACAGCAACTGCTTGTAAAAAGCCCATCCTCATGCTCTGCACACTGCTAGCAAGCACAGGAACCCTCTCATTTACTAGGGCTGAATCTTGCCTACCCCAAGTGGTTTTAGCCATGGAGGAAAGTTTCTGTGGTCAGCTGAAGACTTCTAACATCAGCAGTCTCAGGGGACTTACAAGAAAACGTAAGGCTGATGGTGTGCCCAGGTGGCCAGGAGAGCCAATGGCGTCCTGGTCTGTGTCAGGAACAGTGTGGCCAGTAGGACAAGGGAGGTTATTCTGCCCCTGTACTCAGCACTGCTCAGGCCGCACCTCGAGTACGGTGTCCAATTCTGGGCCCCTCAATTCAAGAGAGATGCTGAGGTACTGGAACATGTCTGGAGAAGGGCAGCGAAGATGGTGAGAGGCCTGGAACACAGAGCCCTGTGAGGGGAGGCTGAGGGAGCTGGGGGTGTAGCCTGGAGAACAGGAGGCTCAGGGGTGACCTCACTGCTGTCTACAACTACCTGAAAGGAGGCTGTAGCCAAGTAGGGGTTAATCTCTTCTCCCAGGCAACCATCAACAGAATGAGGGGACACAGTTTCAAGTTGTGCTGGGAGAGGTATAGGCTGGATGTTAGGAGGAAGTTCTCCACAGAGAGAGTGATTTGCCATTGGAATGGGGAGATGGTGGAGTCGCTGTCCTTGGAGGTGTTCAAGAAAAGATTGGATGAGGTACTTAGTGAAGTCTAGTTGATCGAATAGGTTGGACTGGATGATCTTGGAGGTCTCTTTCAACCTGGTTGATTCTATGATTCAATTGCCTCCACCTCTTACACTGCTAAGCACCTGAATATACATTTCACCAGACAGGTGTGATGCTCTTTGCAGCACCACTAAAGCAGAGCTGAAGGTTTCTGGTAAACACTAATTATTAGTGTACATGACATTCAGAATCATTCTTTCCACACTGCAAGAATTGTGTGCAGGTACCACTCTCTGCAACTCCACCTCTGACCATTTTGGAGGCTCTGCCAGGTAAAATGGTCACACACAGACACTACTGAACATCAGATGGCTGTGCAACTCCAGTAACACATCAGCTACAGTGGACAAAAGCCAGCTTACAGCAGGCTGTTAGCAGCTTTCTCAGATTTCAGGCTACTTGCCTGCCCAACTGGAATAAGCAGACACTGTAGCAGAACGATTTGAAAGAGCAAGCCTCTCCCCACAAGAGAGCTGCTACATGAGAGGTCCACAGGCAGCACAAGGGTCTTCATTGTGTGGTGTCCCATTCCACCGAGGTCATCTGGTAAGGTCCTTTGGAAGACAGCACTTCCCCACAACACATGAGGGGAAAGGGCCCAGAGCTAAGACAAAAGCTGCCAAAGTTCCTTTGAGTTCATAGACAGGAAATATTTCAGATAGGATTACAGGAGAATTGCAGCCCAAATATAGAGCAAAGTGAGGTGATGTTTAAGAAGATCAGCCTGTGTGCAAAGCTGCAAAGAGAACTCCTGCAAGCACTGGATGGGATGAGCATTCAAAGTTTGCAGCTAGGGGATTGAACTTAAGAGATTCTTCCTTCCCCCATTAACCCAAATTCACCTCTCTGAATTCCTCTTCCTTTGATATTTATATTTAAACACTATAACATAATGCTTTTACAAAACTCACTGCATTGTATAACTTAAGGTAATCATTTACTTTTATCCTAGAAACTTCACAAACAATTTGCTCAGGCAAATGACATTCAGTGCTATCTATCACACACCACTAAACGTTAATCAATTCCCTCCACACCCTCAAACTTAAACTCCAGGTTCTCCATAACACAGCTTTTCAGGTTACAAACTTTACAGATTGCTCCCTGTCTTTACTTCAGACAGTTCTCAGACATGTGCAGGTACTTCACACATGCAGAGAACTTTGGATTCAGTCCCTCTACCTTGCTGAGGTCACATCTGAAGTTCTGGGGTCCCCAGATCAAGCTTCCCAAGGGAGCTGTCAGAGAGAGTCCAATGAAGGCTACAGAGATTCTTAGGGGCCTGGACCATCTCTGAGAGAAAGAAAGGATGAGAGACCTGGGGCTGTTGAGCCTGGAGAAGAACAGCCTGAGAGGACATCTTCTCAATGTTCAATAAGACCTAAAGGGTGGGGAGCAAGAAGATGGGGCCAGATTCTTCTCAGTAGTGCCCAGTGGCAGGACAAGGGGCAGTAGGCACAAACTGGAACCCAGGAGGTTCCATCTGAATGGCAGGATAAACTTTTTCAGTGTGAGGGTGCTGGATCACTGAAGCAGCCTGCCCAGAGGTTGTGGAGTCTCCTTCTCTGGAGAGATGCCTGGACATTGTGATCCTGTGCAACCTGCTGTGGGTGACCCTGCTTTAGCAAGAGGCTTGGACTGGATGATCTCTAGAGGTCACTTCCAACCCTCACTGTGCTGGGATTCTCTGATTAAAAAGACTAAAATCTATCAAACATCTTTGTCCTGTTAATGCTCCAGGGACACGTGATGCTACTACACAGCCTGGAGGAGAGCTGGCCAGTGCAGATGCTCATCTGCATTCATCACACCAGCTGAGGAATGGCTCCCCAGGTGAGTGGTAGTATGTAACTACTTTGCATTTTAGTTGTTTCCTTTACTAGCTAGCATTTGATAAGTTGTTGCTCTGAGTTTCCTTCCCAGTGAGGCCTTACTATCCCAGGTCCAAACCCCATTACCAGCAAATCCTTACCCAGGCTTCGAAGTCTGCGCAAGGCAGAAGGAACAACTGGAGCCTAAAATACTTTTGCCTTGTGCTCTCCTTCTCCCTTGTGTCCTGCCAAATACCCTAGATTACTTGAATCACAGAACAATAACAGCAGCAACAAGCCATGTCACTCACCACTTCTCATAAGCTCTGCTCTTCCCAGAACATATTCCCTGCTTGTCATGGTCAGTACACCCCATCTTCTGCCCATTTCATAATTCATGCATCAGCTGTGCTTGAAATGTTCACTCTGAATTACAGGCTGACCTTCACATTCCACTTTAACCAGCATAAAATAGAAACTTTCCATCTTTTCAACCTCCACTTCTACAAATATTTGTTGGTGCACACACAAGGCCAGGAAAATCGTCAGAAGACTCTTGCAGAGTACTTCACCAGGTATTCAAAGGACACAACACCAGCTGGTATATTGTCTTTCAACCTGTTTTTTTCCCCTCTCCCTAACGGAAGGGAAGAATATTCTCTTCTTTTCCCCCTCTCCAGGATAAGGTTGATAGCTTTACAAGACACATTTTAAGTTGGTGTGACATAAATGCTTTACTTGACAATTTCATAAAGAGCTACAAAGCATCTAGCACTGGAAATGAAATGTGGAGGAGCTGTCACTTTAGTCTTTCAACCTGGGGGATGCTATTTTAAATTCTGCCCTAAGACACCAGTAAAAATGTGTTTTTCCTCTTCTTTTCAAATTAATAAAACCACTGTGCAGCTGAGTACAATTGGCACTTCTCATCTGAGAGATCCTATGCTGAAACACTGAGGTGACTCTGGTCACATGCAGGAAATTTGCACATCAGCTCAGAGAATTCTGAGATTTAATTATGCACACAAAGCCTATCCCACCAGCCCTGCTTTCACAAGTGCCCAGCGACTCCAAAGAAAGTTAATCATCATTTACTCTCATGGGAAATGCCTGAAAGTCTACTCAAGAAGATACCTATAGCCTAGGACACAGCTTGCTGGTATAGCTAGCAATACATCATGTAGACGATCACAGATCACAAGTGCTCTGAGGATGGGCTGAGACAGCTGAGGTTGTCCAGTCTGGAGAAGGTTTCAGATGTACACTTTCTAGTCCAACCCCATCTGCAACTAGAGCAGGTTGCTCAGAGCCTCAACCAACCTGACCTGCAATGGTTTCAGGGATGGGGCATCTGCCACCTCACTGGGCATCTTGGGTCAGGGTCTCACCACTCTCAGGGTAAAACATTTCTTCCACCTCTCCAGTCTGAATTTCTTTTTTTCAGTTCAAACCATCACCCCTGGTACTGTCACAATAGGCTCTGCTCAAAGTCTGTTCTCAGCTTCCTGACTGGCCCTTTGAGGTCCTGAAAGACCACCAGGAGGTCTCCCTGAAGCCTTCTGTCCAAGCTGAGCAACCTCAATTCTCTCAGTGAAGGGCTCAAGCAAATTCTTAACCCAGATGTACTTCTGCTGTTCACAACTTGAGAGTTTACATTTATAAAATGTAGAAGTTTAAACTCAGAACCAGTCAAAGTTTTTCTTGATGTGTCATTCTCATCAGTGTGACTCATCCTACATGAGTGCTCTTCACGTTTTTGCAGCTCTACACACTGAAAGTTAAATGAAAGTTGAGTGGGGACAGAATTTAGGTGCGCTCTTTCAACTTACCTCTCTGATGTCACCTGGAATGTTTTTTCCTCATGCTAAGCCACATCCCCATCATTTCTGACAGCTTCACTATCATTACAGAGCTCCTCATCCATTGTTTTTGCTGAAAAGGTCCATCCCAAGCCTTCCAGAGCAACCACAGCTGTTACTAAGACCACTGCTCTTCCATGTCCATACTAGTGACTGTGTCCCCTGCAAAAAAGCTGGAAGAGCCATTTTGACAGGACAGCCACTTCTATTCACAAAGAGGCATCTTTTAATCATTATCTCCACACTGAGTAACATCAGGATTCAGGGGAGAAGTCTTCCAGCAGGATATTTATACATATTTTTGTGGTTCCTGAACACTGTCATCTCCCTGCACAATGGGAATTTAGACATTTTTATTCTGAAAAGGAACTTGAGCATCATTTCAGTGCTAGGAGATGTAGGTAACTACTCACCTATATAACAGAAGGGCTGAGGGTAAACTGAGGGATCAGCTGCAAACAGCAAGTTATAAACATCCATTTGTGAAAGCAAAACAACCTGCTCACCAACCACTAATTAAGATTTCTAGCTTAAGAGGTGAGAAGAACCCAAAAGCTCTGTTCCATTCTCGTGAGACTCCACTTGCAGTGTTGTATCCAGCTCTGGAGCCACCAAGACAAGACAAACATGGAATGGTTAGAGCAAGTCCCTTCCAACACAAAAACATTCTGTGGTTCTATGAATAGCCAAAATTGGTGTGTTTTGTCTTCAGATCTTGTGCCTATTAACTTTTTACATGGGAACTACAGTGAAATTCTCTAAGTTCATCTGCAAGGAGCAGCCCCTTTGTAACACCCATTGTTCACAAACACTTTCCTTTAAAAACAGAAAATATTTTTTTTAAATGGCTTTTTCCACTCTAAAATTGCAAAGATTTCATCATGCTAGTTGATGGCTGGCTTGAATTCTGAAAAACAACCAGCTTGAAGTCCAGAATGTGAAAAGCTGATGGTGAGAAAAGTGATGTTCCAGATTGCAGAGAAGCAGAATTATCCATATGCACTGAGGCCAGCAAAGAGCTCCAAACAGACCTGTTTGTGGTAAGACAGCAGAAAGTCACAGACACTGTCCTAGGAGCCACTGCACTGCACTGAGTCCCTCCACAGCCAGGACTGCCATTCAGCATTTTAAATCTCTGCTTTAATTGGTGACACTTTGGAGTTACATATCAATAAATATAAAATCATAGAATCATAGAATTGTTTTGGTTCAAAAAGACCTCTAAGGCCATCAAGTCCAACCACCAAGCAAACACCACTATGGCCATTAAATCATCTCCCAAAGTGCCACGTCCACACATCTCTTGAACACCTCTAGGCACAGTGACTCCACCACCTCCCTGGGCAGCCTGTTCCAATGCCTGACCACTCTTGCAGGAAAGAAATTGTTTCTAATATCCATCCTAAATCTCCCTGGCACAATTTCAGGCCATTTCCTCTCACTCTATCACCTGACACCAGGGAGAAGAGACCAACACCCACATCACTATAGCCACCTTTTAAAACAATAAAAGAGAGCGCAAAGAGTTTTACTCTCTAGCAGCTCACAAAATGTAACTCAGCATTTTGTTCTTGCATCACTTTGACAGAGCTGAGGCAGCAAATGTCGTGCTCACTCACCACTCATCAGCCACGCTAGGACCTTTTCTGCTTTCAGAGGAAGTTTATCCCATTTAACTTGGGGAAATTAAGGGGAGAGCAAACCCTTTTGTCTCTCATCAGTAGAGACGCCTTTTTTCTCCTCCTCCTGTTCTCCATTTCTTGTGTGTATCTGCTAAAGTGGTGAAGTCTATTACTGTAACCTGTGCCTTAGAAGCAGTCAGGCAGAGAAGTCCCAAACTCTGGAATGCTTATCTAGCAACTCCATCACAGAGGAAGTTCTCTGTCATCTCCAGAAACTCACTGCAACTCTTCACAGCAAAACTACTCTACAATTGGCCTCTGCTTTTAGTAAGTGCCTTTCTTAAGAGCTACGTCCTCTCATTCTGTTTGCTGAGAGCTAGACTAAGCTGCAGTGCAATGACTGCCATCAACACTGATGGCAGAGGTTGCTGATGGCACTGCAGCTGTAGTGAACTCTTCACAGATTTCAACAACCGGGAATTATTTCTGGTATTTACCACCAGAAAACGAGCCTCATTCCAAACCTGCCATGCCCAGAGGACTTGCAGAGTCCATCCCCAGTGATAAACGCAGCAGCTTTCTACAACCACTTCTTCATCTGCAAAATTCCCTTCTACAAATCAATCAAATTTGGCTTTTCCTTCCAGACAGTGAAGATCACACCATCTCCTGTGCTCTCTGCAGGCAATTACTAGCATGTTGAAGCTCTGCAACACAGAAAACTGTTCAGAGGAAAAACCTTCTCCAGCTTTCAGCCCAGTGACATTTCTAACCCTTGTGCCAAAAGAGAAAGGAATCTTCAGGACTGAAATATTCTCATTTTCAGCCTTTGCACATGATCTGCTGCAAGCAACAGCAGAGAAATTATTTACTTCTAACCACCAGCTCCTGCAGGGTGGGGAGAGACTAGGGAAGGACAACACATGAGTTGGGTTTTTATTAGCCACAAAACAGGAAAGGGAGATGCCTGAGAAAAAGACTTTTGAATAAACCTTTGCTAACTGCTTCTGGCAGTTCAGAGATAACTGCACCTTGAAAGCCAACCTCACCACTGTCAGAAACTAAAAATGAGACAATTAGTGAAAATAAAAGGAAGGTGGTAAGCTAGAATTCTGAGCTGCCACCACAGTAACAAGGCATCACTTTGCTTCTGCACTCCAAGAATGAAAATAAAAGGTCCTCCATTTGCTACACTTTAAACTGGAGATTGGGGGGTTTTTTCCCTCCCTGATTTTAATACAGCTAAAATGAATTTCTAACAGTAAAGATGGCAAAGGTTTCACACCCTTTAAATGAGTTCCTATGTTTAGTTACAGGGGAAAGTATAACATCAAAAAACAAACACTGTTTGCACCTAAATTTCCAGCAGCACTGAGTTCAGTGCTTTGCTAGTGCCCACACTGAGAAATCTTGCATCTGATTTACAACCATAATTACAGTGCAGTTATGCTGGCAAAATTCCCCAGGAAAAAAAGAAAGAAGAAAAAAAAGTTACTTTTCAACATCCAAGAGAAAGATTTTTATTTTCAATTTCAACATGGAGAATTACACCAGAATAACCAGATATGGTAGATCTTCCTCAGGACATAAGGTCTGAAACTACAGTCCTGTTGTACACCAGGTGCCCAAAGACACTGTCACTTGCCTCCTCAGCCAGACAAGGGAGAGAAAATGCAAGAAAAGGCTCCTGTGTAAAGATGAGGACAGGGAGAGCTCACTCAGTAATGATCCCATCACAGGCAAAACAGACTCAACTTGGGAGAAAATTACTTTATTGCCAATTAGAAGTCAGAACAGGGTAATGAGAAATAAAACCAGATCTTAAACCACCTTTCCCCCAGTCCCACTTTTCTTCCCAGGCTCAACTTCACCCCCCAAATTCTCTGCCTCCCCCTCTCAGCAGTGCAGGGGGATGGGGAAGGGGAGCTGTGGTCAGTTTATCACAGGCTGTTTCTGCCCCTTTTTCCCCCTCACACTCTTCCCCTGCCCCAGCATGGGGTCCCTCCCACAGAAGATAGTCCTCCATGAACTTCTCCAACACGAGTCATCGACAGGCTAGAGGTCTTCATGAACTGCACCTGTGTATGCCCCTTCCACGGGGCACAGTCCTTCAGTAACAGACTGCTCCAGTGTTAGCTATCCACAGTGTCCCAGCCTCCTTCAGGCACATCCAGTTGCTCACGTGTGATGTACTGCATGTGGGTATCTACTCCACCATGGACCTCCATGGGCTGCAGGTGGACAGCCTGCCTCACCATGGGTGTCACCACGGACTACAGGAGAATCTCTGGTGTCTGGAGGACCTCGTCCCCCTCCTTCACTGACCTTAGTACCTGCAGAGTTGTTTCTCACACATCTTCACTCCTCTCTTCTGACTGCTTCTGCCTGTGCATTTCCCACCCCTGCCCCTGCCTCCTTAAATAAGTTATCCCAGAGGTCACTGATGGGCTCAGCCTTGGCCAGTGGCAGGTTCATCTTGGCAAAAGCTTCTGGCAGCTTCTTACAGAAGCCACCCCTGTAGCCCCCCTGCCACACAAACCCATTCAGAGAGCCTGAGGTTTTTTGACACTGAAGAAGTTCTGACTATTGAAATGCAGAGATGATTATTGCAAGGCTTTCCACATTATCCAGGTCATTTTCTCATACATTAATAACATAATAGAAATTTATGGAAGGCTTTAGTGAATCTTAATTGCTCCCTAAGACCATGACTGAAATAGAAATCGTGACTGCATTCTGCATTGACTGCTACAGCAGATGCTGAGGATACAGAATCCTGAATTGAGGTTCCTTCCTTTAAGGGAAACTTCCAATTCTTCCCATTTCCTTTTCTGTGTTTTCTGTCAAGTCACACAATACTTTGTCGACTTCAGATTTTTGCCAGCTCTTAAAAAATGCTGTTAGCTTGTAGGCTAATACCCACACATTCTTGATAGCCCCCTGTGAAAGTTGTTTGGGAAGGGTGAGATGGATAACTCCAATATTTAGTTTGCTACTAGAAGGCTCTAATCTTTCCTTGAAGGCTTTTCTTATTCTTTACAAGGAGGAACATTTTAAACCAGAACACCACTGAAGAATTTCAATTGCACCTTCCTCACTAGCAAATGAGCTCGAAGTAGCCCAGTTACAATTAAAACATGACATCTTTATCACCCATTAATGATGAGAAATACTGTAAGTCAAGGACAAATCTGTTTACAGTGCAATAATCCACCTCAAGCGACTACCCAGGAGAATTTACCAATGCCTAAAAAATTGCCATAAATTACACTCCTAATGGAGAAGTCTGAAGTTTTTGACACAGCTCAGCTCTTGCAGATGCCACTGAATATTAGAGGTTTCTAAATATGCAAAAATAGAACTCCTTTGGTTGAAATTATGTCCCTCTGAGAAACTGGAAAACCCAAAACTGCAAAACCCAGGAAAAGTTTTTGAAGGCTGACTTAAAAACAAGAGCTGCATTCCAGTGTAATCTTCTGCATTTGTAACCTGTTCTAGAAGACAGATGCAGGACCATGTTTAGCAGGAACAGTTCCCACAGCCTTTCACACTGTTGCTAATTTCTTCTTCTAGTTTCTTCCTTTCCTCCTCTTTGGATATCCGTGTGTTTCTCTCTTCCCAGCTGGGATTGTTGTGACTATTCAGTACTTTGCTGCTCTGTGTGTGCCACATCTCGTAATAGAGGTTGTTAGCACTTGCAAGGAGATCTGAATGTCTACCACGCTCCACAACTTTACCCTGCAAGAGAAGGAGAGTCAGTCAATAACCAACATGACCAGCATCACCAGACCTTCTGCAGCACACCAACCAAACGTGTTTGGCTATGCTTGGTAACAAATTCACTGACACTAAGGAGCTAAAAGAGCACAGAGAGATTTGTACTAGAGTTCTCAGCACAAGAAGGACATTAACTTGGTTTGAGTAGGTATGGATGAGGCCAGGCTGAGAAAGTTTGGGCTTGTTCAGCCTGGAGAAAAGAAGGCTCCAGGGAGACCTTCTGCTGGCCTTTCAGGACTTTAAGGTTAGACCACTCAGAAAGCTGGGGACAGATTTTTGAGCAGGGCCTGTTGTGACAGGACAAGGGGTGATGAATTTAAACTACAAGAGGGAAATTCAGACTGGAAATAAGGGAGAAATTTTCTTAGGCTGAGAGTGGTGAGAGCCTGGCAGGTTGCCCAGAGAGGTAGTAGCTGCCCCATCCCTGGAACCATTCCAGGTCAGGTTGTTTGTTGCTCTAGTTTCAGATGTCCCTGTTGACTGCAAGGGGCTGGCCTAGATGAGCATTAAATGTCCCTCCCAAGCCATTCTGTGACTGTATGATTCAAAAAGCCAGACTCTTCACTCTGAGGCACACTTCTACATTCACAGACACCAAATTACCATAATGTATTCATCCTCCAGATCTTCTGTCTTCTGGGAAAAGACAGTGTTAGATGGACAACTATATGGATTTTATATTAGCTCTAAATTCTGATCTACAATTAAATCTACCTCCTTGTGACAGCTGCTGATGAACATGCTGGGAAAAGGAAAATGGTCCTGTCACTTCTATTACCAGTCATGCTGGTGGAATCTGAACAAACAGACACTTGACCAACATCACTGCAGAATTTACTTACACTTTTCAGTGGTTAGAGACTAGGTGTCCTGGTCTGAGCTAGGTCAGAACTAATTCTGTTCAGAATTTGGATTTCTCAGCTCAGGCTCTGCTCAGTGAGGCACTTTCTGGAGTTCAGGGCAGGTTTGCACAGCCAGGGGCTGCTTCTAGCAGGGAGAAGCTGATGGGGAGAGCTCCTGCCAAGGGCTGGGCTGCAGAAAGACCCTGGCTTGGCCCTGATCCTGGACACACCAAGGGCACTGCCACACCTTGTGGCCCACCTTAGAGTGCAGGAAGTCAGAGGTGGCACCTGCTGGGAGGACAGATGACCCTCAACTGACCAACAGGGGATTGCATCCCATAGATGGCACCTTCAGGAGAAAGCTGAAGGGTCAACAGGGTCAAGCCTCCTCTTCACTGACTGGTGTCCAAGGAAGATTCTGTCCCTTCCGCCTTCCAACTAATCCCTGTGTTCCTAAATCGAGTTCCAGAGCCCAGTTCCTGAATCTGGTTGCTATCTGCTACTGATTCTAGTCTGGGACTTGCCCAGTGCCTGCCCCCCACATCAGTGGTGCCATTGATGACCTCATTGCCATCAGGGGTTGGGCTCCACGTTAGTTTGTGTCTCTGTCTCTATTTCATGGGATTGTTCTCTCTATCCCAGATGATTTAGTTTCTTTCCCAGCCCATTAGTCTCTCTCCCTTCTTCCCTTTCTCTTCCCTTTGGAATGCAGAGGGACACATGGGGAGCCTCTGGCACTCATCTGGTTGCTGGCTCAGCTTCAACCCTCAACACCAGGCTTTTGAATTATGGCTTCTCATTCGGTTGGGATTTTTTAGTAACTCTTGAACACTCATCAAAAGTGTAACTGCTCTGTTCAGCTCCATAGCACAAAGATCAGTATCATTAGTTTACTCAGGAACTATTCTGATTTTGCCTAGGCAAAGATGCTGGAATGATGATGCTCTGTGTCTACTGCTAAGCAAAACCGGTCACCATCACCTCACCTCCACACCCCAGCTCTGTTTATCTGGTCCTAGCACACCACTGATCAATCAAGCTGGAACAACAAGAGGCACCCTTCTGCTGAGCAAAGGATGCCTCACAAAGCAGTCAGGCACCCCAAGTGCTACACCACCTGCCTTGCTCATTCACAGTCTTTGTTCCATCACCCCCACTCAGGGAAGCAAGTGCCCTGCCTGGTTTACAGCTTCAGGTTGTGCTTTTATTTGCAATGTAACAGTTACACCCTAACACAAAACACACTCTTAGCAAGCTGTGAAATCTTGCCTTGAAAACAAAAAGTCGCAGATTTTCTTGTAACACATTAAAAAACCACAAAACAGACGTTTTACCATGGAGTTACAGAAAGGATACACCTTGGGAAGTGATTGTGCAGTCAAAGCTGAACAGACAAGCTGATCAAAAGCAAACCAAAACTCCACAGAGCAGCAGGGGTGGTTTATTCCACTGCTTCATTTCTGAGCTGGAAGAGACCTTCAACCCAACATCGCCATGGCCATTAAACCATGTCCCAGAGTGCCATGTTCACCACCTCCCTGGGCAGCCAGTTCCAATGTCTGACTCTTTTCTAGTCAAGACATTTTTCCTAATATCCAACCTAAACCTCCCCTGGCACAATTTCAGGCCACTTCCTCTGATTCTATCACCTTCTACTAGGGAGAAGAGACCAATCCCCACCTCACTGCAACATCCTTTTGGAGTTGTAGAGAGTAATGAGGTCTCCTCTCACTCGTTCACACTAAACAACCCAAATTCCCTCAACTGCTTCTCATAAGACTTGTTCTCTAGACCCTTCACCACCTTTGTTGCCCTTCATGTGGAAGTTAAAATTCGTATAGCAAAAACAGTTCTGAATGTCAGCATTTCAGGAGATTTTGTTCTGATTCCTCATGAAATCTTTATCATACTGCAGGAATAATGTATTTTCTCTTAGATATGCATATTTTAGTCACTAAATACACCTATGATCACAAGCATATAAATAGCAACTGAAAAAAAATGAATCCAGGGATAAATTTAACATCTATTATCAGCAGATTAAAGCACTAGATTTTCAGCATTATCAGTTAAAAACCTGTGAAGGTATAACAAGGACATGTTTATTTTAAATCTATAGCCAGATAGGGGTAATAGAGAAGAAAATGGACTTAGGAGAGACTGAATATGAGGTAGGTAATAGCTGAATAGTGATATTAGTAAATCAAATCTTGAAACTTTTTTTTTTCCTTAGAAGCCCGAGGGAAGGGAATAATCACACTTTTCTCCAGGTACAATAGAGAACAGTGCCCAGATTTATCACATAATTAGAGTGAACAATCCTACAACCGTTTTATCTGCATGGAAACAGAACACACTGTCCTCCCTTCTTCCATTGAAAGAAAAATAAACAATGGGTGTATGTGAAAAACAGATACTCACTGAGAATGAGACAGAGATTGGGGAGACACGAAGAAAACTGATCTGACAGAAACATGAAGCAGATGGGATAAAACCCATGCAACATGAAGCCAGAGTAGCGATTTAAATCTGTCATAATCCAGCTCAAGAACATATAATTAAATGAATCCCCAAAGCCCAGCATGGTGGGGTTGGAAAGGACCTCTGGAGCTCATGTAGTCCAACCTCCCTGCTAAAGGAAAGGCACCCACAGCAGGTTGCACAGGATCACAATATCTAGGTAGGTTTGGAATCTCTCTAAAGAAAGAGACTCCACAACCTCTCTAGGCAGCCTGCTTCATGGCTCCAGCACCCTCACACCAAAGAATTTTCTCCTCCTCTTCAGATGGAACCTCCTGGGTTCCAGTTTGTGCCTATTGCCCCTTGTCCTGTTACTGAGCGCCATTGAAAAGAGTCTGTCCCCATCTTCTTGCTCTGCATCTTTCAGCTTTTGCTGAGCATTGGAAGATTCTCTCTCAGGTTGCTCTTCTCCAGGCTAAACAGCCCCAGGTCTCTCAGCCTCTCCTCCTCACAGAGTCCACTGGACTCTCTCCAGTAGTTCCCTGTATCTTTTGAACTGGAGAGTCCAGAAGTGGACCCAATACTCCAGATGTGCCCTCCCTAGGGCAGAATAGAGGGGCAGGACAAGCTCCCTCAACCTGCTGGTCACACTCTTCTGAATGCACCTCAAGACACCATTGACCTTCTTGGCCATGAGGGCACATTGCTGGCTCAAGGTGAACTTGTCCACCAGCATCTGCCTGTATGTTGAGTAAGACTGGACCCAGTACTGATCACAAACCTGTGAGCTCTTTTCTTCAGCCAGTTCTCAATTCAACTCACCGTCCACTCATCCAACTCATGCTTCCTAAGCTTCCCTGTGGGATGTTGTGGGAGACAACATCCAAAGCCTTGCTGAAATATGCAAGTGAAGTAAAAACACAACACACAAGAAAGTCTCACATCCCAAATTTCTGCAACTGATAAACTTAGCTGCAAAGAAGAGCAACACAAAGAGCAAAGCTTGGCCCAGAACTTCCTAGGTTGTTCATTTTCAAAGAAAGAACTTTCAGGAGCTTGGTGGGAGTGTAATACTTGCAAATGGACACACAGAGTCTAAACTTGACACTGACATGATGTGAAAATTACACATCACCAGGTGATGACCTCACCTTATCCAGCACGATGATTTCATCTGCATCAACTACTGTGGACAGCCTGTGAGCAATGAAGACTGAGGTCCGGTGCTTCACCATGGCCCTCATGGCACTAAGGATGTTCTGCAGGATTAAGAGGGAGAGAAACTCTTAGACGCTCCTGGGTGGTCTGAAGAGATAAAATACTGTCTGAAAACAAGCAAATTACTGTAAATCCGTTTTGAAAAGCATCTCTAGCACTGCTCAAGCTTTGCAATGAGATACAGCTATGAGTAGGGATAGAAAAAAAACAGAAGAATCCCAAGCAGGCTCTGATGAAGTCCTTCAAACTGCAAAAAACCCAAACAACCTCACATTCATCGAAAACAGCTCAAGGAACAGAGAGAGAGAAGTGTGACTTGATTTCAGGACAAACCTTCCCACATCACCATGCTACAATAGCAGTAAAGACATATGAAAATTACAAATCATCATCAAACTTCCCAATTGCTGGAAGTGAAAGAAAAAACTGCCTCTCAGTATCATGCCAATGTGGAACACAGAGTTAAAGCAATCATGAGAATTATCATTATTTTCCTCCTCTTTTCTTCCCCCCTGCTTCCTTTTCTCTTTCTTTCTTCCTTTCTTCCTCTCTTCCTTTCTTCTGCTGTCTTCCACTTTCCCAAAGCACACTCAGATCCAAGCAGTGCTAATTGGGACTTTGTGCCCTGGCTACAAGAAGCACGACACAGCACTCGCCTTCTACTCTTGAATACCCTCTGTCAGAAAACATCTCCATTACCAGAGATACTTCTGTGGAAAGGACTCATTTTCACTTGCTGTCTTTAAAGAGCATCTCTGCTCTGAACCTCTCAGCTTCACTTATGGCTCTTGCAATAAATACAGCAAAACAAAAGAGAGAAAGAATCCAAGTCGAGTTCTGCAGAACTGGGTGTTACAAACATTTCTGGTTCAATGAGGAGCTGGGCTACTGTTGAATGCTGCACTGTAGAGATGTGCAGTTTGGACTCAGATTTCTTTATGTCTGGAAAATGAAAGTAATTTAGTGATCACAGGTCAATAAATTTGCTTGATAATCTGCATAAGTGAACACAAACATAGCTCAAGCTCTAGGTTTTGATGACATTAGCTTGTGAAATTACTGCTGCTGTTGAGAGAGTCGAGTGTTTAAGCAAAGATATGGTTATGCAGCCTGATGCAGTTGCTGTGGCAGTGTCATGACATCAATGTCACAACACTCTGATGTTCCACAGCCCTTCCTGTGAAAGGAATACAAATTACTGCAGGTTACACCTCCCCAATTTGCATCCCCAAAAGATGCTGCACAATCACCAAGAGGTTTTCTCTTCTGCATGATATCACCATTGACTTATAAGACATTTTCAATGAGTGCTAGATGTCATCTAAAACACATTTTAAAGATGTGTTTTAGATGGAAAGGTTCACGCTCCATGGCCACATGAGGTACAGGAACAGCTTCAAGAGATAAAGGTTTAATGGTGAACAGGACATTGAGAGTGTAAAAGAGGAAATACACTCAGGGACAGAGCTGGTGTCTGAAGGTGAACAGACTCAGTATCTCTGTTCTGGCCTTCAGGACAAGAGACTTAGACACAGGATTTCTTAACCTCGCCACCAGGAAATCATGAAAGCAACCAGGTGAAAAGAACAGAATCCTTTCTGAGAGGAAAAGAAGGGAAAAGTGTCAGAGTCAGACATCATTATACCACTTAAGGTTCAGATTATTTTTTTTCATTACCTCTTCTGTAATTGAATCTAATGATGATGTGGCTTCATCGTAGAGAAAAATAAGTGGCTCCTTTAACATTGCTCTAGCAATTGCAACTCTTTGCTTTTCTCCTCCTGAACAGGGGGTAAGGAAATAGAGAAGATGAAATTACTATCATGCTATTCAAAATTCAACAGCAGCCATCACATTGAAACAGGTTGCCCAGGGAAGTTGTTGATGCCCCCTCCCTAGAAGTGTTAAGGTCAGGTTGGATGGGGCCTTGAGCAAGCTGGTATAGTTGAAGAAGTCCCTTGTCCATGGCATGGAGGTTGAAACTAGATGATGTTTAAAGTCCCTTCCAACCTAAGCCATTCTGTGATTCTGATTGCTTTGGGGGTTGCCTTTTTTTGCTTTTTTATATCCATCACAGTTGTTACTGATAAAGGTCTGCACATGTTACATGAGGTTATCACACAACTTCTCCTGATTCAAGACTGATCAAGCCTTTTAGAAAAGGGCAGAGCATTATTCTGTAGATGCTGCAAGGCAGGAGCCTCATACAGGTAACTAAGGATGACGTGCAGTATGTAACTCACACTATACACCAGGGAGTATAAGCTTGTTCACCTGGTGATTCACAGGCTTTTCTCACTTGCTCTCTGTGATAGGACAGGGAGCAATGGATGTAAGCTGCAGTGCAAGAGGTTCCATCTCAACTCAAGGGGAAACTTCTTTACTGTAAGAGTCACAGAGCACTGGAACAGGCTTCCTAGAGATGTTATGGAGTCTCCTTCTCTGGAGACTTTCAAGGCCCATCTGGATGCATTCCTCTGTGACCTGAGCTAGACTGTATGGTCCTGCTCTGGCAGGGGTTGGACTCAATGACCTCTCTCTGGGTCCCTTCCAACCCCTGACATCCTGTAATCCTATGTAAGCTGTACCCCATGCAGTAACTCCACACACATCCACCCTGGTTTCTCTCACAAATAAACACTGCTGCTGTTTTCGATTTCACACACCCTGCACAACCCTTTTTTCTTTCTAGCCTCTCCTTGAAATTAATCTTTTCCTCTATAATGACCCAGATTTAAAGTGTCATAGAATCACAAAACCATAGAACTGTTAAGGTTGGGAGAGACCTTTGGGATCAAGTCCAGCCACTCATCTAGAGCTCACAATTCCATCACTATTGCTAAGCTACTGCCATTAAACCACATCCCTCAGCACCACAGCCACAACCTTTTAAATACCTCCAGGGATAGTGATTCCATCACCTCCCTGGGCAGCCTATTTCAGTGCCTAAGAACCCTTTCTGAGAAGATTTTTTTTCCTAATATCCAACCTGAAACTCCCTTGACTCAACTTGAAACTATTTCTTCTGCTCCTGTCAGTTGCTGCATGTGAAGAGAGACCAACTCCCAACCTTACTCCAACCTCCTTTGAAGTAGTTGTAGAGAGCGATGAGGTCTCCCCTCAGTCTCCTCTTCTGAAAAATACCACAGTTTTAACCAGATTTCATTAAAGAATCACAGAGTATCTTTGGGTGGAAGAGACCTTCAAGATCATGCAGCCCAACCTGTGACCCAGCACTGCAGAGTCAGCACTAAACCATGTTCCTAAACACCAGGTTCACATGCAGTTTAAAGACCTCCAGGGATGGTGATTCCACCACTGCCCTTGTACTTAAAACCACCTTCATTAAGCAATCTAGGGCCTGTTTTTTCCTGATGTAACCCAGTTTCAGGCTAGTTTCCTTCCTTCACAATTCTTCAGCCAACATTTACTCTAGAATAACTGAGGACAACTTTCACAGACAGCAAAACAGGTGCATTTGGGAACTTAAAATCTGCTAAACATTTGGTATGCAACACAAACACTTTGTGCATTTGTTCTCCTTTGTTTCATTCAAGACTTCAAAACATTCCATTTAATACCACTATATCCTTGTTAATGTTCCGTTCCTATCAGGAGAGAACATGCTTTAATAAACCATTTAAAAGGCTGATAATCATGCTGCAGTTCACATTTTCAACTGTCTTTGGCAGAACTCAGTGGCAATTAGAACTGTACAATTTGCTCAGTCTATTTTAATACACTCCTTTTCTCTCTTTCCTTTAAAGCACATTCCAAACTCACAGTTTGACAGTATCCCTGTCTGAAAGACACACTGCAGTAGCAAAATCCCAGGTCTTTCCTTACTTTTGTAACATACCAACTTGCTTAATGTTCTTCCCCATTCATATTCAGGACAGCAGCAGGTTAGTTGTTTCATTTACAGAATCAGTACTTTGGGGCTGCTAGCACCCACTGAAATGGACCGCACTTGAAAAAGCCGAAATAACTTTGTTTTTATTATTTAATCAATTAATCAGTCACCAAAGACCAGAATTTTTTTCCTAATGTCTAATCTAAGCCTCCCCTGGTACAGGTTGAGGCCATTACCTCTCATCCTGTCACTTGGCACTTGGGAGAAGAGACCAATACCCATCTCGCTCCAACCTTCTTTCAGAGAGTTACAGAGCCAGGTATCCCCTCAGCCTCCTTTCCTCCAGGTTAAACAATCCCGTCTCCCTCAGCTCCTCCCCACAAGACCTATTCTTCAGGCCCTTCACCACCTTTGCTGCCTTTCTCTGGGCCCACTCCAACAATCTGTGTCTGCTTCAGAACCTACCTGAGAGCTTGAGTCCTCGTTCCCCAACCTGAGTGTTGTAACCATTTGGCATTCGAAGAATAGCCTCATGGATTCCCGCCAGCTTTGCCACCGCATGCACCTCTTCTGGAGTGGCACCAATATTGCCATACAGCAGGTTGTAATAGATAGTATTGTGGAAGAGAACAGCATCCTACAGGTAGGGAGAGATTAGGTTAGATGAGAAACCATGAACAAGAGTTAAAAACCTGTCCCAGATCCACCAAAGAAGTACGTACAGAATAGTTTATATTTTTCTATAATGCCTGAAGGTAAAAGCATTTGGGGAAATTTCCCAAAAATGGGAAAAATTTTGTGTCCTAAATATACATGTCGTGGATACTTTAACCACTTTGCTAACTCATTATGGCTGGTAATCAACTACAAAGCTACATCACTTAAAGCTGGAGGCAGTTTCTCATGAAGAGGCTTAAACACGTTTCAGAAATTGGATCTCTATGATGATGCACATAAAAACATCTTATTTCCTGCAAGGGCAAGAAGCATGGCAACTTCCAGAGGAACGAGACAACACCACGTGAAAGGATTGGCCCCCATTAAAGCACAGCATCAAAATACAGGGAACCACTCTTATGATGGACTGGTTGGGGAGAAAGAAACATGGTCTACCTGAGGTACAACTCCTATGGCCTTTCTCAGACTTTCCAAGCTGACATCTTGTATGTTCTGTCCAGCAACATAAATATTTCCTTTCTGAGGTTCATAGAAACGAAATAACAGTCTCACAATTGTGCTTTTCCTGAAATTTCAAAGAATTGAAACTTGTGTTACATTGCTGGCTTGCCATTTACAGACTCCAAACAGAACTGATGCCACACGCAAAAATAATGACAAGCGAAACACATGAAACACTTTAAGCACCAGAATTCTGCATCATTGATTGGCTTATTCAGTCCATTTACCCACCCTGACCCACTACCTCCTACAATGGCCACTTTTTTTCCTGCAGGGACTTCAAAAGACACTCCAGTGAGGACTTTCTGCCCCTCAAGGTATTCAAAATGCACATTATCAAAGGCGATGGAAGCAGTCTGTGGTGTGATCTGCAGGGGTGGAGCCAGCTCTTTGTCCTGTTAAAAGAAAAGTACCACTTTATCTACTGCCCAGAAGGTATCTCAAGCGGTTCAACAAGATGAATTGTCCATTTCCTAGCTCAAAAAAAAGGGACAGACACCGCAGCTTGGGTATGTTGAAAGTAATTACAACTCACAAGTGGAATAGGTTTGTTCACCCTTTTCCTCACAGAAGGTAAAAATTTCTCCTGTAAACACTGCCTCATAACTTCCTTTGCAGTAATAAATTCTGCATCATTAATTACTGATAAAATTTCCAGCACATGGCATGAATACTTAAATAAAACAACCTCAGTACAAACACAGCTTCCATGAAGCTACTTCTGCTGTCAATAGAAGGTTCTGCAAGAAAAAAAGAAGCTGCTGTTGCACAAGCTGCACTTAAAGAGGAGGCAGAACAGCATCCTTACACAACATCTTTCCTGAAGAGAAACTAAAAGCAGGGTGAAATGGTGGCACCACCAGAAACCAGACTCATGAAATACCCAGATACTTTAGGAAAATAAGCTACTACTTACTTTAATTTTGGTATCTACACTGAGAAGCGTGAACAAGGTATTCATATCTATGAGTGCTTGTCTTGTCTCTCTGTATACTGTTCCCAGGAAGTTTAGGGGAAGAGAAAGCTGGAACAACAATCCATTCACCATTACTAGATCTCCAACAGAAAGGCTGCCTTAAGACAAAAGGGATGTGAAAGAATAAGGAGACTTGAAAGGTTGTCTTGTTAGGAAGCACCAAAAGGTTTAAAAATAATAATCAATCAAATTTAGTTGCTTTTATCCCATCTTTAAACCCAGCGGTTTAAACAGTAAACAAAACACTCCCAGAAGATCAGGAAGGTGCCTGAAATGGCAATATTTGTGTGGGTTTCTCTTAAGAGATATAACAGCACCTGGAAAATAAGACAAGCAACACATCAGGAAAGTCACAGAAAACATTAGATTGTAAAGTTGACAGTTCCACAGAAAGAAACACAGATGAGGTCTAAATCAGTTAGAAGGGGGAGAACTAATACATGAAAGCGACAATCAGCCACAGACAAATTCAAATGATGGAATTTGTCATTATCAAGAGTGAGGCCATTCTTGCTATGTACAGCAGAGCTGCTAAACCACACAGTGGGGACCTCTGGGCAGCTTAACATCCAACAGGCTGATCAAGGGAGCACTCAGGATGACACACTACTAAAGGCAAGTGCTAGGTCAGTTCAGCTAAAACAGGTCCACAAAGATGATTTAAAGCCATAGTTTCTATCATCCTGCTTAAAGGCTATCCTAAATTTTCCTAAGGACAGCCATAAACTGCAACTCCTGACTTAACTCACTCACAGTTTAACTCTTCCCTGTCAAGGCATCTCCTTAAAAGAGCAAATCAGATTCAAAGACAACATACAAAGGTCGACCCTTCAAACTCATCTGATACTAACAATGTTTTAAACATCATTATTTTTACTTTAAAATCACATTGCTTTAGTTAAGTCTCATCCTCATGCTGCATTTACCTTCTGTATTTGGAGCCTGTATTGTGTTTTCTGAAACAAGCAGGCTTCACTTTATGAAGTAAATTAGACAAAGAGAGATTAAAACCTCATTTTAATAATGTGCCCTTATTAACCTAAGGAAAGTGGGGAATAGTGGTAGTAAAACCACTGGAGACAAAGCACAGAAGTATACACATACTGGGGAAAAGTTCTGCATCTTGCCAACACGGGAAAGAAAAAAGGGTAAAAAGAAAGGATCTTTGTATAAAGTCTATGGAAATATTTGTATTTACAGAAGTGTCTTTGATAATCCTTCAACAGAAACCTCCCAAAGTTGCAATTTTCTTAGGATCTTTTGCTAACTGCTAAACATTTAAAACGTTTCTATAAAATCATGCTAGATACTGCTGTGTATATGTGACAGAATTAATAACACTCCAAGAAACAGAAATATCCCTAACACTCAAAATGAACTATCACATGAACCCTAAGTTAATTAACACTTCTATTATCTATAATTAAGGTAAATGACAGTCATTTTTAGCTTGTAGACAGATGAGTTACCTGCAACAATGCCCTGGCTGGCAAGCACCATGATGGCTGTTAAGCCAATGCTAAAGATAGCACTCTGTCCAAAGTTCAGGAGGGCTAAAGTAGAGGTAGTCTTCAGGGAAGCATTTTCATATATCCTCAAGAATTCATCATACCGTTGGGCTTCGTATTTTTCGTTGTTGAAATACTAAGATATAGACAAAAACTGTTTAACTGTCACATTCCCAAACATACTGGACTGTGTATGTATTTAGCCAGTGATAAAACTCACTACAAACATACTGCAGACACAGATAGACACACAACCCCTAGCCAACGCTTCTATACAGATAAAGAGAAAAGATTAGTGTCAAGCCAAAAACAGGAGCCAACTTCAGCAGGCTCTGCACTAAGAAAGGAGACACTCCAGAAATCGCTACATTGGCTGGCTGTCTTGCAAAGCTTCTACCTGATTAATGGCAAAAACCAAACAGCAGCTGCCACTAGGTACTAAAAAGAAGTTACTGTCCTCTATATACCAGAACATCCTTGTTGATGTGATGATGGCAAATTTTCTAGAACAAGACCTCTCACCATGTTTACCTCTGGGTCCTTCTTCACAGATAAATCCAGTGCTTTTTTGTCTAGTTCTAGCTTTCCCAATTAAAAGCAGCACAAAATAAGCATAAGCCTGGAAAAGCTCAAAGCTGTCCACAGGATTTTTTTTAACAGTAGTAGCAGAAGAGCCAGTAGAGTTCTGCTCTTTCATGGACTGTTGTAATAATCACACTAAGTAATGAAAACAGTGCACATGGCCATTTGAGAAGACACCATGGGTGACACTCAGAAAACAGTTTAGCAAACAAGAAGAGAAGCTTTTTCAGGACTCCAACTTTACATCTTGTACAAACTGATGGTCAGTACAAGCCGATTCAGTCACGAAAGAAACGTCTCGCTTTTTATTAGCAAATAGATTTTCACAAGCCCCATTTATAACTTTCCTGCTGCCCTGTCACTACCAGATAGTACTCTTCAAATGAATAATGTTTTAAAAACATGCTATTGCTCCACATACGTAGCCTCTAAAAGATGAATCTTATGACTCACCTTCCTTAGGCTGACAGAAGTAAGACAAAGAGCCTAGTAGTAAAAGATTGGTCTTACCTTCACAGTCTCATAATTCAGTAGGGAGTCAATTGCAGCATTACCAGCGTCGTTATCAGCTTTGTTCATTTCTATTCGAAACTTAGTCCTGTAAAATGAAGGTTTCACACAATCAAGAACTTGGGCTGAGACAATACTACACATCCTGAGCAATCTGAAGGCATCCTTACCTCCACTGTGTGACCCCTATTGTGAAGGCTGCATAGGCTCCCAGAGTTCCCAGAGTTACTAAAGCAAATTCTGCACCACATTTGTAATACTAGAATATTGAAAAGAGGAGGAAAAGTACAGTCACAATGATTTTTAAAACTTCACTGTTGCCTCAAAACTGTAACAACTTAGCCTAAACCTATAACTCCAAAGGTCTTTCCCAACACACTCCCCATTCTGAACAGCATAAAGCTAAATGCAGACACAAACTCAAAAAGAAGAAGCAAGAAGGGCACAGAAAAAAAAACAAAGGCTGGAGGAGATAACCAAGAGCAGATGTGTATCTTAGCACTGCAGTTATTTTTTGCCATTATAGAGCCTAAATGTTGCTGATGTTTGTGCTGTCATCACAAATAAACACTTGTTTGCGTGTGTTTTTGGTGGATTTGGAAAGAAAGCTCAAGACTGCAGAAGAGGAAATAAATGGCCTTGCAGAACAATTTATGAAGCATTTGCTCTACTTCAGGGTGCATCAGGAGAGAAAAGGCGTAAGGAGAAGAATTAAAGCATCAAGGCAGACTGGCTGACAGCCAGCTTGATCTGCAGCTTCCAAAGGCTGTAAAATTTAACCCAACAGGGGTTTTAATTCATTTTGTTACATTCAAATTTGATTAATTCCTTCTAAAAAAACCCAGTCAAACAAACAAAAAAGAACAAGGGCTTTGCTTTTAATTCAAGCAAAGCCACATAATCAAGATTTAGATTTTAGAATATAAACATCCAAAGATCCTGATTTCAAAGACAGTGAAGTGTGACTTACAAAACAAGAGTTTAAAATTGAGCTTACTAATCTTAAAACGTACAAGAAGGAGAGGCCATTTTCCAGAAGATAATTTTCACTTTTAAGTTTTGGATAGGAAATGACCAATATTCAGAAGAGAGGCAATAATCACTCCCTCCTCTACCCTCAACACACTAGGACAGAACACCCCTGGGCATTTATTCTCTGCTTCCTAAGTATTTGTTCAGATATATTAGAAACTTGTGTGCATAGTTGACTTTTCTGCTTTCTTTTTCTCATAACAATTCTGAAGAAAAATATTGAAAACTATCCACACAGATACAACTGTTTGAAGACAGGAGTTAAATGTGGAAATAGTTTCAAGTAAGCCAAGTTAAAGTAACTAATATATGAAAATTATGTCTTGCTCTCCTTTACACAACCACGTTACAAAATCAACTGACACTCAGGAGACCTTGGTATAAGACATATCAATGTATTATTCTTGCGTCCCACCCTGCAAACAGGCAGAATTCCACCCCATGAACTTACCAGAATTCCACTGACTAGAGCCACTTCAAACATCGTTGGCCCTAGATTAAACACTAAAGCACTAAGAACAAAACTGATGCCTCTTGTTCCTCTATCGATGGTTTTTGACAGAGCTCCAGTTTGCCTACTTAGGTGGAAGGCCAAATCCAGGTTGTGAAGGTGCAGGAAAACATTTTTTGCTATCCTTCTGATTGAATTTTGAGCTACCTTCCCAAATACTGCATTTCTAGCTTCATTAAATAACGCTGCCCCAGCTCTTGAGATACCATCTGAAAAAAAAGATGAAGAAGTTTACAAAGTGAAAGTAATTAGATCTCCAACTTCCCTTCATGCATGAAATTGCACTAGACTCATTCGTTATATATTTTCAACCTTTTTAGTTCAAAGGTAATCTATACTTAATTGGTCCAAACCTTTCTGCTAGTTTTCATTTCTAAACCATTGTGCAGACATTCTAAATCAGTTTCTTTTGCAGCTGGTTCTAAGAAAGGGGGAGAATTAGAATCAAGAATCATTTCTGCAAGTATGATTTCATTTTTTAATTGGAATACCACAAGCAAGGTCACAGAACATGAGAAACAGACATAACACAGAAGTGATTACAAAATAACCATCCTAGATGGTTGGGTCAGAACTCTGCCATCCCACTCCCTTTCAGCAGAACGTCAACCCTTGCCAAGAGATTTGGGAATGCCACTTACAGCCAACAAGCACAGCAGTTGCCACTGTTGCCACTGTGTTTGGTGCAGCCTCGAGATTAAGAATGTTTCCAGATATCTTGTTGAGGTTGTCTACTGCATATTTAAACATGAAGGGGACCAATATGTTCATGGCCTAAAAGCAGGAGCACACCTGTTAGTTCATATGCATTAAAACACTGAAGTAGCATGCCTTATTTTTTCTGAAATCCCCTCCTGTTACATTAATTCTGAACCACTCCATGCAGGCAGGATGGCTCTTTTGATTTCCAGCACAATATTCCCCATGCTATTAAGTCTTTACTCCTGGGACTGCTGGGTTGGTTTCTCTCTCACGCAGGCTTCTTTTAAATATCAGTTTCTATCCTGAACAAACTGTATACTGTAAAGGCACTTAAATTGAGGCTGAGCACACAGCACAGCAAGGGCGAGACCAGGAAGTGAATCAGGCAGCAGATACCACACAATGCACACTCACAGTGCCACCAAATGATGTTGTCACTACGGTGGCTTGCTCTGGCAATATGCAATAGGAAGGGCTTCTGGCCCTTTACTCTTCTCTGTTCATAGAATCAACCAGGTTGGAAGAAACCTCCAAGCTCATCCAGTCCAACCTAGCACCCAGCCCTATCCAATCAACTACGCAATGGCACTAAGCGCCTCATCCAGGCTTTTCTTGAACACCTTCAGGGACAGCAACTTCACCACCTCCCGGAGCAGCCCACTCCAATGCCAATCACTCTCTCTGTGGAGAGCTTCCTCCTAAAATCAAGACTATACCTCCCTTGGCACAACTTGAGACTGTGTCCCCTTGTTCTATTGCTGGTTGCCTGGGAGAAGAGACCAACCACAACCTAGCTACAACCTCCCTTCAGGTAGTGGTAGACAGCAATGAGTTCACCCCTGAGTCTCTTCTTCTCCAGGCTAAACAACCCCAGCTCCCTTAGCCTCTCCTCATAGGGCTTGAGACCCCACCTGCAGTCCTGGGGTCAGCTCTAAAGTCCTCAGCACAGCAGAGATATGGACCTGTTGGAGTAGGGCCAGAGGAGGCGACAGCAATGATGAGGGCTGGAAGCCCTCTGCTGTGAGGCCAGGCTGAGAGAGCTGGAGTTGTTCAGCACAGAGGAGAGAAGGCTCCAGGGAGATCTTCTGATGGCCTTTCAGGACTTAAAAGGCAGCTCATAATGAAGAAGGGGACAGACCTTAGAGCAGGGCCTGTCGTGACAGGACGAGGGGTGATGGTTTAACCTGAAAAAAGGAGATTCAGACTGGACTCTCAGCGAGGCAAGAGAAAGGATCAGGTTGCCCAGAGATGTGGTAGATGTCCCATCCATGGAACCATTCCATATCAGGTTGTTTGTGGCTCTGAGCTTCCTGCTTTAGTTGCAGATGTCCCTGCTGACTGCAGGGGGTTTGCCTAAATGAGCCTTAAAGGTCCCTTCCTATTTAAAGTGTTCTATGAGTCTATGACCATGGTAACACCGAGTCACTTGAGATGTATTAAACCAAAGCTCTACTGAAGCCAAAGTAGTTAATTCATCACTTGTCTCCTCTGACTATTAATACTTTCATATTTAAATGATGCTTTTCTTTTGCAACATCACTAGAAACAGTAACTTAATGTCTACGTGAACCCAAACATCCGGCACAGCAGCGCAGGAGACTTTCCGTACAGCCAACACGACACTACAAATTAGCAGCATGAACTTTCAGACAGGATATTGAAGTCACATCCACAACCTAGCACATCCCATGTCACCTGATGTATTCATAAGAGCACTGAAACCCAAATGCATCTTCTCTAACCACAGCAGCTCCTCTCCATGCAAAAAGCGAGACAATTGTTGATGTAAAGGGAGCAACTTTAGCTAATGTTTTATTTGCACAACTCTAGCATGACGAAATACTGAAAGATCTTAAAGAAAGCATAAAATTCTTAAATCATTATGTTCACTTGGTACATCACTCACACCAATAAGTATTTACTGTCAAACTTCACAAAATGAATACAATTCATTAGTTCAAAATGCCTCTGTGAAAATATAAAAGCAAGGATCAGAAGTTTTTAGCAGTTAGGATCTACAATCTTATAGCTGATGGTAAAATACTTTAGTCAGCTGACTTTGCTTAAAGTTGGTTTATTGTTTTGCTGTGGGTTTGGGGTTTACTTTTTTCAATACCTGGAGAAAAAAAAAAAAGTAGGTGACAAATTATGTGAAACATGTGAAGAAACAGATTGACAAAGGTATTTCAGCTCTCTCCACCAAATGGTTTCTGTAGCCACTTAGATTTCAATTGTATTTAGGGATGTCTGTCAGAGCTGAAAGCCCAGTGAAAAAACTGTAAATTAACAAGATAAAACTAAGGTCTGAAGCGAAGAGAGTGGTGAAGTCTTTCAGAATCCAAATTTAAGTTGGAAGACAGACTTTTTGTAATTACAATGGCTATGTAATTACAAATGACTATGCAATTACAATTACAATGAGTTTTGGAAATACTTCTTTTAACTACAGGATTACAGGAAAATTTGTAAGTTATTTTTTTCAATTTGTTCTGTTTAATTCTATATTTCTTAAATACTGTTCCAGGCAAAAGTTTTCAGTGCAAATGAGGAGGGAATCAATATTCTTCTGTTTCCTTCTGTCTCTCCTCAATGAAATACACAAGAAACAAAAGGCATCTAAAAAATCCCCCCACCAAAAAGCACCAAAAAAACCCAAAAGCCTCCCCCCCACCAGAAAACAGGTGGGCCAGACCAAAACACTAAAAGAAAGACACAGAAGACTTAAAAAAACAGACATACAAAAAAGACTTCCAAATGTTCACTACAATATAATCTAGACAAATCCTGAGAGAAGAGAGGTGAGATCTGTATCTAGGTGAGCCTATTACTGGTTAGTTTGTGATTGAAGAAAGGAAAGGGCTGAAGATCAGGTCCTGCTTCAGATACGGTCTTCTGAGATGTATCCAGTGCAAGCCTGAGAGTGGGTCAGCACCAGCTTCTCTTCTCACAGATCAGAACTGTGGAGATCTTCATTAATAAAAAGACAGACCCCACGTGAGCATTATCTGCAGAAAGCCAACAGATGCCATCAAAGCAGCAGTAAACAATAACATCTGATAACTCTAATTACACCCAGCAGATGACAGGTTGCTGCCATTAAATGCTTAAACCTTATGCATAAAGCCCTACAAAAATCCAAGACTGCATTAACAGAGATTTTGAATCTTCACAATCCTGAAATTCAAATCCCCCTCTCCCTTGCCCAGCATAATCAAGAACTCCCACTTTGCTTTCCATGTTAGAGAAACTCAGGTCTGGGACGGCATTTTGTTCTTAATAAAGACTAATAGCAGGAGAGCTGGATTAGATGATCCTCAAAGGTTCCTTCCAACCCTCATCAGGCTGGGGTTCTGTGGCTATGCCCTGCGTGCTGCAGTGATGACCAACCAGACAAAGAGCAGGCTTTCCTGGGAGGGACTACTCAGTAGAAAATAAAAAGTATTGTAATGCAGATCGTCTCGATCTGCTGCAGATTCTCACAAGTCCTTCTGCAGGGATTTCACTCTTCAGCAGACTGTGCCACACCACAGGTAGTTTAGAAACAGAACTCCAGATATATTTTAAAGTCCATTTAAAGAAAAGGGGTGTATTCTTTAAACTGTAGTTCCCCACTTGCAATTAATTTAACTGGTAACAGCCTACAAGTTTGCAGGAATGTCGTCTTCTACGTCAATATGATTCTACCCAATAGAGTTTTAAATGAAATTTAAAGCCTTGTCTCAGGTTATAGTCGTTCTGTCTCCTGGAGGGTAAAGCCTGAATAAGAACAAGGCAGCACGGATTGCATTTCATTAGCAATCAAGGCCGTCTGCTTTCCAGTCATTTCAAAAAGAAAGTTAATCTGACAAAGTTTATGGCAAGAGAGATGAGAAGCCATTATTAGAAACAGGCCTTTCCCTGCTCAATTTAAGGCAATGAGATCACGTTCACGTTAATGGAAACAAAATTTCAGCCTTCTAGAGAAATTCACAGCTACCTGCAGCCCTGATTTGTTGGCATAGAGCAAAAAGCTTTAAGCACACCTAGGCTGTGACAAGCCACCGTGTCTTACATGAGGCATCTATATTCTCCCTCCTTTCTGAAAACTTGCTAACAACTCCATTAAAAGCACCCTTTTAAATAGAAATTTGTACATCTTCCACCTGTAATTTTAAATTAAGAGCTCATCCTTGGCCAATTTGTTGGCAAGCAAATAAAGAACCCATGAAGCCATCCCAACTCAACTGCCTGCATTTAACAGCACATTATACTATAAATGCATCAAGCTTAAATGAGTTTAATGTTTTTGGTTGTTTTTTTTTTTAACAGGACTGCTCTGTTTTAAGATGATAACACATCATCATCTCTATTCCCTTCTGGGACTGCACACTTTTAAGGCAAACGGTCTTACCTTTCATTTTGCTCTTCCCAGTATTTTTTGTATAATAAAGAAGATGAATTAGTGACAACCTGAGCCCCAAACAGATAAAATTGGTCTACAGTGAACTCCTCTTCTGCCAATAGCTCAAGGAGAAACACTGACATGAAGAAGACTGAATTTATGTCTGGACCAGTATAAATGTACACATCCAACAACTCCATTTGTGGCAATACAAACAGAAAATTCCTTCCCTTGCAGAGGTAAGGCTGATAAAGAAACTGTAAAAAAAGTGGTTCAAAAGAGGGAAGAAGCATCTGACTCCATGCCTCTCTTGAATTTGAAGAGAATCTGAAATGTACTCTTCCCTAGTGAGACAAAAAACAAGTAAATTGACAATAGCTTTCACCTGAAACTTCAGGTGTAATTACTTAACTCCATCTGAGTCCACAAAGGGCTCAAACATCAAGACCACAGGTAGATACTTAACTGATCATACAGGTAACATTATCTTTGCATATAGACAAAATCTGCAATACAGCACTTGTGTCTCACCTCCTCAGCCAAATAATTTTTTCTCCTGAGACTTAAGAGTCTTAGCAGTCACTAGAAATGCACAGCCTGAAAGATTGCTCTGGCTCATGTGCTTGGTCTGTGATCAAGAGGCCAAAAACCATTAAAGGCTGGCAGAGGTGACAAGTGATTTTGTCATACTGATGTGTTTAATCCAGCTTCTCAGAAGCCCAAGCACTTTTTCTTCTTGTGTCACAGAAGAAAAAAGGTAGGGAATAGAAAAGAAGGTTTTACTACACCTACGCCAGCAAGAGAACACAAACAATGGGAGAGGGAACATGGAAAAAGCAGATACATAGAACCTGAAGAGGCTAATCTATGTGTCTGAAAACAGAGTTAATGTTTTCTCTACTCCTCTCACCTGTCTCTCTGTTGCATCTTTCAGATCACAGACATCTAGATAAGCTATAAATATTTAAGGTAAAAATTTAAAGCTTGTCAGAATACAACAAATCTTTCAAGGGGAAAAAAAAAGACCTCACTAGCCCTAGAGGAGCCTCCATCCTGTCAGCTCCTAGTCATAAAAGCCATACAAACAGCTCACTTTGAAGGCTAACAATACTACCAGCGGTTATGTGTAGACAAAAAGGAACCAAAAATCACAATAATTTGTTCAATGACAGTCAGCTGGGCCCCACAAAAGCAGTCAAGACAGATTGTAACTGCAGGCTCCTCGGTAGCTGCACACAAGCTGGCTTTTGTTTTGGAACGGAGTTTTACTCAACCAGAAGATTTAAACAGACAAATTATTTCTCAAGCACCAGGACAAGGAGCTATGCTCTCCAGGGCTTTTGTGTTTTGTTGGTGAGCCAAATCAAAGTGGGTATGAACTCCTCTTTTTTTTTTTCTGTGGCTGAGGATTTCATAACCTACCTCTCCACTATGATTCCTCTGGAGTTTTCTTAGACTAAACCTAAAGCCATCCAACAGCCTTTGTCTCAGAGAATCACAATTTGGATTTTTTTTATAATAAATAGAGAGGTCTAAAACCTCACCAAGCACTTTTGCCAAACTCAGAAGAAATTGGCCAAAAGGCTTACAAAAGCCTTTCTTCTAGGGGAAGGTGACTAGTAGCAGGCAACACGAACATAGAGTTCTCCATGTGAACCCCTACGAACAAGCAGCCTTTAGACAAAATCCATAATGAGGATTTAAATCCTTCAGATGCAGACAAGTTCATAGTGCACAAAGAAATTAGGCCAAGACTGCAGTGAGGAGAAAAGACATGCTGGCATTCTTGTGCTGACACAACTATACAGCAGAGAAACTTGAACAAACTGCTTGTGTGGTCTATAGAGTACATTGCAATTAACCTCACAAGCAGTCAGAACAAAAGAGTCCCAAATGGGATAATGAGGAAACTGCACAGGATTATACATGGTCTAGGCAAGCTATAGGTAAACTAATTTGTATTTCATTTTCCCGAGGACAAAATGACCTTTTGTTTGCTCTGGAAGAAAAACAGATGTTCAAGGCACAAAGATATGACAGAACTGCAATAGCTCTGTAAGAAGCTACTGCATGTCAGCCATGTCACAGTAACTACATGCATTTTTAACATGAGGAAAGTAAGAAAATTTACCCCACAAAGGAAGAGGTGGCATAGCTCAGCTGATGAGAGGTAACTCATTCAACTGCGTTTCTTTTAAGACATCTTTGGTACAACAGGCACAGCACAAAAATAACACTAGCAAAAGCTGGCTAGAAGACATGGGTGATTTTTTTTCACCCCATCCAGTTATATATTCTGTAAAGAGGAGTTGTGTGTTTTCCCAATGAAATCCTTGTTTGTCCAAACATGCTCACATTTCTGCTTTAACAGGCATCTCCTAAAACCTGGGCAAAGCTCAGCAGGTTTTCTGCTATGCTGATGGGAATCTCCTCTGGACATCAGAGCTTCCAGGCTGCCTTGTACAGAACCTGGAGTATGAAACTTAAAGAGATCCAAACATCCAGTTGCCTCCCCAAAGAGCAACTAAATGTCTGATTTTCTAATCGGGGGAAACATCTCTCTCCCAGTGCAAATGCAGTAGCTTTCTATTACACCAAACACAGAGCTGCTTGCAAGAGTCATGCACCCCGGCCATTAACTGTGTTTACATTACACCCTAGAAAGCTGCTTGATACACGAACAGATTTTCTAAAAGAAAAGTACAATGTTGCCATATGTAGATTCTGGATTCACATTCTCCATCCTAGTGCAGAAGAGAAAGAGACAAAGAAAAAAAAAACAACGACCAAACACTTCAAACATTTCAAAATTGCCTTTGGAATATCATGCACATTACTAAGAAGAGGCTTTAAAAGGAAGTGAGTTAGAAGAATTTTCATATCCACCTGGTAAATGAGGTGTTCTTAAATATACATCAGAAAACCTCAACAAACCAAGCTGATAATCAGTTAAATATTATGGTGAGGACGATTGCAGAGTATGCAAGACAAAATGCACCTGCATTTTGAGCAGACTGTTTCCCAGATAGTTGTTAAGCCTAATGTAAAGCACTGCTGTATTTTGCACAGGCATCTAAAAGGCTGACTTGTAGAGACATGCCATGTTCTGCATATCATTACCTGTGTTATCAGCAACATCCTGAACGGCAGCACCCCCCAAGATATCTATTGTAGGCAGTACCAGCTAGCACCTGATAGACTGCTCACGAGAAGAAGCTGTAGACTGTAAGAGTGGCCTTTCCTCTTCAGCTCGAAGACTTGAGAACATTTCCCCCCCAAGTACTCTTAACACCTACATATCTTAAATTTGCTTCTCCTTTTTCATAACATGGCAACGCTGCTGAATGCTAACAAGTTGCTAGCACAACTAACTTAAGTGCTAAATTCATTGCTAAGTGGTACCTGCTTTAGCTCATCCCAGCGTGATACTAACATTAGCTTTATGTTTGGTAAAAATTGCCATACTTGGAAGCAATCCAGTTGAGCCTTATGCCTAAATGAAATTTACTCCCCAGTATCTTTCATTCAAGTATTTCTTTTCCTTCAAAAGCAATAGATTTTTTTTGTACAAGTTAATATTTGCTCTTCTGAACTATTCCTACATGGTTTGAACAAAATTTGAATTATATCTTCTATTAATCTGTGGAAAGCTAGAGTATAAGAGATCCTTTCACACCACGAAGCAAAGGTAAGAGTAACCCTCTATTTCATAATCAAAAGACTACAGGAAAAATCGTTTGAATGAAAGCACAGTTCAATATGAAAAACTAAGTCATACAGCTTTCACATCAGGACATCAAAGGAGTCCCTGAAACAACAGAAATTCCACTGTCATCTCACAGGGAAACACCAAACTGGAGCTCAAATACCCTTTTCCATAGCACTCAAGAGTTGTGAGTAGCTATCACCACACTGCTAGAGCTCAGAGTTAAGAACAGGCACAGAGCATTGAAGTAATCTTCTTTGACAGATACAGCACCACACAAGATCTGCAAGCAGCCTTTAAGTCACATTTCCCATAACATAGGATCTAAATGATTAATTAGCAAAGGAAAATTCTGGACTAAACTGATGTAAGCAACAGAACTTGCTCCAGAGGTTCCCTCCAACCCCCACCATGCTGTGATTCTGCACAAACGATTCTGTTCATCGCGAAGAAAGGTCTGGAGAACAGGTCTCACAAAGAGCAGCTGAGGGAAGTGGGGTTGTTCAGCCTGCAGCAAAGGAGGCTCAGGGAAGACCTGACTCTTTACAACTCTCCAAGGGAAGGCTGTAGCAAGTAACAGGACAAGAGAAAATGTCTCCAAGTTGCACCAGGGGAGGTTGGATATAACAAGAAACTTCTTTACTCAAAGGGTTCTCAAACACTGCAATGGGCTCCTCAGAGAGCCACATCCCTGGAAGTGTTTAAAAGATGTGGTACTGAGGTTGACAGTTTCTCACAAGACTTGGTAGTTAGATACAGGTTTGATGACCTTAAAAGTAATTTCCAACCAAAGCAAATCTACGATCACCACCTCCTGAACCAGGCACACACACATCACATGCACACAGATCCCAGTAACACTCCCAATTTATTATTTCTAATCCTGTATGCTCCTCATACAGCAAACATATCTTAAGATTGTAAAAGACCTTAAACAATAACAAGTAAAATGATTCCCTGTGGAACTCCAGATGAACAGCAATGAGCACATACAACGAAGTGCCTGCTCTTACCTTGGCGCTCGCGAGGAACCCCAGAGATATGGCTACTCTGGCTCGCAGGTCTGGTCTGTCTTTGGGCCATACGTATGACAACATCGCTCTGATAATCTTTTTGGCATCTATCTCTTTCAGCTATTGCAAAGAACAGACAGAAACATCACATGTTAAAAACAGTCCCCAGGGGGTAAAATGCCAGGATAAAGATTTTTATACTTATAGTGATCGCTTCTGCATTTTATTTGATAGGCAACAGACACCTGACTAGGGCTGCTTGCTAGAATTTCAAGGGGTAGGTTTTGAGGTTCCACAGCACACTGTTGGAATAGATAGTTTTTCATTCACATGGCCTCACGAGTGCAAGTACAGCTAGCAGTATGTGGAATACAGAGACTGCCACAATTCACCAGAGCTGAAATACTTCACACAACAAATGAACTGACCCTCCTTCTTTAATCTTCTCAAGGACTGGGGATTTCTTCCCTGGAATCTGTTTTAACAATGCATAGAAACAATCAGGAGGGAAAATGTAAAACATACTCAATGAAGGAACAAAAAAAACTGAGGCAAGAAGGAAGCCTGAAAGGCCTGCAATAAATATGAGTAGTTTGGAGAACATTCATTGAGTCACAATAGAATTGACTATTTTGTGTGTGCATATACACACACACACACTTAGAAATTAATATACATTTCTGACCAGATAAGTTGGTTGCAGTACTACAGATGTAAGCTGGAAAAGAGTCCAGCAGAAAGCCTTGAGGATGACTGGGGGACTGGAGCATCTCCCCTACCTGGGGCTGTTTAGTGTGGAGAAGAGAAGATTGAGAGATCTTATCAATGTATACAAATATCCGAGGGATGGGTGTCAAGTGGATAGGGCAAATCTCTTTTTGCCGGTCAGCAGCAATTGGACAAGGAGCAATGGCTACAAATTGGAACACAGAAAGTTTCACCTCAACATGAGGAGAAACTTCTTTACAGTGAGGGTGACGAGCACTGGAACAGGCTGCCCAGAGAGGCTGTGGACTCCTTCTCTAGAGACTTTCAAAACCTGCCTGAACGCATTCCTGAGCAAACTACCTTAGGTGATACTACCTTGGCAGGGAGGTTGGACTCCATGATCTCTGGAGGTCCCTTTCAATCTCTGAAGTTCTGTGATTCTGTCATTTCCAGCAACCACTGTCACAGCTTTTTAGTCACAGGCTTTGCAGAGAGGTGAGAAATACTCTCATTTTTACATGTCTTTGAGGGTGTGCTTTCAGGACCCCAAATCACAGTTTTTCAAAGGGTGCTGAGTAAAGTTACGCCTATCAGCAATAAAACTTGCTGGAGGCTCTGTTAAGGCCACTAATGTCACCACTTTATTGAAGAGAATGACCCCTGAATTTGGGTAAGCAGGCTTTGCAAGGCAGAAGATGTACATGGCCATGCATCAGCTTCACTGATTATGTCAGTCTTTAATGAATTCATCTAACATTTCTTCAAATTCCTGCTCCAAACCTCAAATTTCACTCTAAAGATCACAATTCAATCATTAAGACTTCCTCAGAAATATGAGGGGAGTTTATTTTGGTTTCTGAGAGGCTTTTCTGGGAGGCAGGGATCATCCAGAGATTTTAGAGGAGGTGTGAGTTTTTTGGTAGTTGTAATTTTCACAGGAATACAGGTTATTTTACAGATGGATAGATGTCTGTATCACTTACACTTCAGATCTATTCCACCAAACTCCTAAATATATTATCTAAAACCTAAACTATGCTACCCTGTGGAGGATAACAGCACAAGTATCAACAACTCATTTTTCTGCCTTGGCTAGCCCGAGGTGAACTTGAAAGACAGAAAGGTTATCTAAAGCTGAAGGGAGGGCAGCAAATAGTAGCTAATCTCTCAATTTCAGGCGCTACTTTGTAGTCAAGAGAGGGAGTGAGACACACACACACACAAAAAAGTTAGTCCACATCTTTTAAAGATGACTTTTCATTACAGAAGTCAGCAGAAAGGAGGAGTTCTACAATATATTTCAATGCTTTCCTCACTAGACTGTGCACTTTAAATGCTCCCTCCTTCACTTTGGAGGATAAAACAAATTAAAATAGAAATTCTCTGTTAAGGTCAGGCTGCTGAGGCGACAGGGAAGCCAATCCTATAAATGTAAGCTCTTAAAAGCACCAGAAATATCAACTCAGTGTTTCTAGTCATAGCTTCAAAGAAAACCAAAGGGTAAGAGATACTGCATTTTGTCAACAACTGCCAATGTACTGGAGCACTACACAGTGTAAGCACATTTCAAACGATGTTAAAAAATGGATATATTGAAGATTTGTAAGTGAAGAGGATGCAAAACTGTTTGTGTTGTGTCCCAGCCATTCAGGAGATGGAGGTGCCTGCTGCAGCATATACATAACATCTTTCTATTTGAGTCAAGGATATGCATAAACAGCAGCTCAAACATTTGAAAAGTATCTTTGATCACCACTTACAGGTTAAAAGGAAGTTAAAAATCCAAGAAAAGGTATCACATTAACACAAGAAGTATCAGTGAAACCAGAGCATTCTAATTACATGTCGCTATTGGCTAGTCAGACTTTGCACAGACAAAAGCTATTAAAAAAGAACAAAACACACTGGCTGCAAACAAGGAGTCTGTTTCCATTTCTTCATGGCTCTGAACAGTGACAGAAGTAAATGTGTTCAGAAGAAAAGGCAGAAGGCAGGCAGTCATTTGCCAAAGGCCTTAAAAAGGAACAAGAAGAAATATCAAAGGAGATGCAAAATGCACACATATTACATCAAAGTTTACCATGAAATAAATGTTACTGTTGTACAGAAACATGAGTTGAAAATAGTTTAAATATGCAAGTGGCAACATTAAGAATTAAAATGAGCAATCTGTTTAATGGACTCAGGCCCTTTTTGATTCCCTGTGGTACATAAAAAGGTTAAGAGATGCATTTATTTTATCTCCTTTTAAGTGGCAGTAATGTTTTGAATTTTCTTCCAAGGCCTATTTCTACAGGAATGACAAGAATGGGGGGAAAAGTATTCTGAATCTAATACAGCAGGGAGCAAAGAGGAAAAGCCTTTTCTTCTTTTTGAATGCAGCATGTTCTTAAAACACACCACCACACACTGAAGATTATTTGTAAAGGAGTGAGCAGTGACCATCCTCCCGTCCCTGCTTCACCCATGCCATCCAGGTTCTGAACCTTTCAAGAGAGGGGAAAAGAAAGCCATCATTTCTCTTCACATTCAGCATTGCAAAGCATTCACCGGGCTGACCCTGAGACTTTATGGATAAAGCCTATGCCAGGATGATGAGCTATCAGAAGCATGATGGAAGAAAATGGTAGTTTGACTTGCATTTAAGCTGTCATTGCTGATGAAGAAAAAAAGACTCAGTTCTGGCTCCCTGTGTCTCCACCCACGAAGCTGTAACATCCTCTGTATTGTGCTAGCACAAGCTGTCTTACACCTGCACGAGGCTATTCTCCAAACCACCGACAGCTTGCCTCCCTCCCTGCTTTTTCCTCTTTGCAGCACTCAGCTGTAGAGTCCCAGTCCATTTCTCATACCACCTCTGAAGCTCATGAGACACCTTGATGAACTGAGTCAGTTTACGGAACTGGAGTAAACTTTTCCTTCAGTGTTTGTTGCAGGGGTTTGTCTGAGATAAATCTACAAATTCAACAACATGAGAAAAAGCACGGCTGGGAACAGAACTCACTATATTTCAAAAAGCAGGAAACATTTGGACTATTTCAGCCTATTGACACGCAGCTTGCTACAAGTGAAAGCAGCAGTTCTTTGGGAAGGCATCCCCCCACCATTTGGACACATTCATTTGCATCTATATCACTCCACACTAGCTCATTATCTGACCATACAGGGACTTAATGTATTGAACTTCTATGGTGAGGAAGGAGGAAAGCTGAATTATTAGCTTAAATAAATGACAAACCAGGGCTTTAATTTTCCTTCCAAACTTTGGGGGAAAAAGCAGTCAGCTTTCTGTCTTTGTACTACAGAAGGCAAGCAATGAGTAGCAAACTAAATAGCCACTGACTGAAATGATGGCAGGGGAAGGCTAATTATTAGGGCTCCATCATGACTATCAGCCTTTCCATAAGAAGGTAACAAATTGCCTGCTTAGCCATAAGTCAGGCATCACAGGTTTTATTCCTGTCTATTCTGTGTACAAAAGGCTAACACTCAATGACAACAAAAAAGCTACTCCAAAGGTGGCAAAGAAAAATGCCGTTTTCAGTTGCAGTGTTCAGCACATCAGCCACTGGTGCAAGTAAAAATTCTTCAGTGAAAAAGCAGATGTATATGCTTTTCTCCTAGTTACTGGTGAGATGAGGATAATGCACCCTTCTTCCTTCGTGTTTATACTTAGCATTCACTTCTGTAACCACTGAAGCGGCTGTAAAAAGGGCAATTTAAAAACATCAGCCCCAAAGTCAATTTCCAGAATGAATGGGCTGGTTTGTCAAAAAAAATCTGGCTGGGAGAAGGGTGTAATGTAGCTGACATGTACACCACCTGCAGTGCTCCTAAGAGCATAATCCTAGGGAAAAAAATTCTTATGTGGCAAATTGAGTGCCAATACTTTTACACACTGACTACAAGTATGTGCATCAGATTTCCTGCCTTCATTTTTGCTGAGAACTTCGTGGCTTTTGCACCCCTTTTTCCCCTTCATTTTTGTTGCTGGTTATTTTTTTTTCACCTCATCTACAGCTTGTTCTTGCTGCTTTCTCCTGGACCACCCTAAAGAGCTGGTATTTGTTTAGTTACACAACAGCCTTAACTGACAGTGTGTTCTATTAAATACATTATAGCTCCATTTCAAATCAAAAAGTCAGGGTATTGGCTTATGCAAGAATAGCTTCAATAAAGGAGCAAACGGAGAATGCCACTGGAATATTTATACACTGCCTAGCAGAATAAAAAATCCAGCTGGCATAAAAATTTCTGGCTAACATATTATTAGTGAGTATTCATGTCAGGGAGCATCTATTGTTCCTCAACATCACTAGCATTTGGGTAAACAGAACCCTCCATTTCCTTTCTGACCAGAGAAAATATTGAAAATTAAATTTTTGAGTGGGTGCAGAGAAGGGCAGCAAAGCTGGTAAAGGGTCTAGAGCACAAGTCTTGTGAGGAGCAGCTGAGGGAACTCAGGTTGTTCAGCTTGAAGCAAAGGAAGCTGAGGGGGACCTTCTAGCTCTACAAATCCTGAAAGGAGGCTGAAGTGAGGTGGGTGTCGGGCTCTTCTCCAAGTAGCAAGTGATAGGAAAAGAGAAAACAGCCTCAGTTTATGGCAGAGGAGATTTAGACTAGATATTAGGAAAAATTTCGACACCCAAACGGTTGTGAGGGACTGGACTGGGCTGCCCAGAGAGGTGGCTGAATCATCACCCTTAGAGGCATTTAAAAGCCATGCAGACGTGGTGCTGAGCAACATGGTTTAGTAATGGACTTGGTAGTGTTAACAGTTGGACTCCATGATCTTAAAGGTCTTTTCCAATCATTGAAAAGAAATAATTAAAAAATCTAGCACAAGGCAGGCCAGTAATAAATGCTTTTTAATAAATCAGCTGAAGCACTTCAACACAGTTATTACAACCTTCTGGTGATTTAAGAGCTAGTATGTCAACATCTACAGTTAAACAGTAACCACTTCACTACAGCATTCACGTAATTACTAGAACAGTTATTCACAAGCTATCTATGGAGGTCTTCAGCATTTTTTTGGGAGGAGAGAGAAGCAGCTGAGCACATTTTTTTATTTAAAAAGCAACAGTAATTAAGCAGTATCTTTACCCCTTCCTTTGGATCCGTGTGAAGGCCTCCACCTGCATGACCATGCCAACATGTTCTCTTCTCTATCAGTCGCCAACTTGGGAGGATCTGTGTGAAAATGAGAATTCAATTTGAAAGAACGTCAGGAAACACGTGCAAAAGCCAAGAGAAAGATTTACTGGTCTCTTTTCCCTCCTCCCTCATTCTCCAACTGCATCAGCTTGCTTTAATAAAAGGTATTAACTCTCTCTAAAACCCTTGCTTTGCTTAAGGAAACATTAGTAAGAAAAAGACTCTAAGTCTAGCAGGATAGTAAAGAGAATATTCTGAGCAGCCAGGAGGCAAAGATAACAGAGCCTAAAACATTTCAGTTAAAAGGACACCTGAAAGCTGAAATGTGGACTATAGAAGACTTGGTTTTGGAAGACCAAGTTACTGAGACGCGTTAATACTTAAAGTGGAAGGCACTTAAGCAATTATACTCATTCCATGTATGTAAAGAGCAGCTTTACCTGGAGGGGAAATAAATTAATCTATTTCCTATCTCTCTTTCCTATCAGGATGAGAACTGTCTAAGGGTCATACAACAGATCCCCTGCTGCAATCCACCTACACTGGCAGTTAAGAAAACAATCTGCTTTTGGAAAACAAATGTTCACTTCTCTTTCAATGTGGCTGAGATTCCCTGCTGAAGAAACACAAAGGAAAGCTCTGTATTTCTTCATCACAGAATCTCAGCATGGTGAGGTTGGAAGGGGCCTCTGGAGATCATCCAGTCCAATCCTCTGACAAAGCAGGGACACCCACAGCGGCTTGCCCAGGATCACAATGTCCAGGTGGGTTTGGAATCTCTTCAGTGAAGATGACTCCACAATCTCTCTAGGCAGCCTGGTCCAGGGATCCAGTGCCCTCACAGCAAAGAAGCTGCTCCTCATGTCCAGGTGGAACCTCTTCATTTCCAGTTTGTGCCTGTTGCCCTTTTTCCTGTCACCGTACTCCACTGACAAGATCTGGCTCCATCCTCTTGTCCCATGTCCTTTAGCTATCAATAAGCACTGAGATTGCCTCTCAGTGTGCTCCTCTCCAGACTGAACAGCCTCAAGTCTCTCAGTCTCAGCACAGAGATGTTCCAGGCCTTCAGCATCTTTGTAGCCTTTGATGGACTCTCTCTAGTAGTTCCCTATTCCTTTTTAACTGGGAAGCTCAGAACTGGACCCAGTACTCCAGATGTGGCCTCCCTGGAGAGCAGAACCTCCCTCAACCTTCTGGTCACAGTCTTCATAATGCACATATATGTACTGAAGAACCCCCAAACCTCACTATCACTAGGCATTTCTCCAAGTTCCATTTCCAAATGCCTGCCACGATCAGTGGCCATGCTAAAGCTTTTCATACAACAGTCTCAGTTTTGTTTGAAAGGTTTGATACCTGTTCACAATTTCTGGGCTCAAAGTTAGTGTAAGGTCAGGAATCTCATTTTATGTACAAGGTTTGATAGCAGACTTTGGGGTTTCCCAAACTGAAATTTCTCTTTTCATATTTAAAAAATATATTTTAGAAAATGGAAACAATCTAAGTACATTTCATGCTTTGAAGTCTCAATGACTCTCAAAAGTCTGCTGAAGGCAGTCCTATGAAAGGTAACTTTTTCCAATTAAAAAAAACCAAACAAACAAAACGAGACAAATGTATTTCTTAGCTTCCCTCAAGGACAGTGTATTACCTAGAAATCAGAATTGTGTTGGTTGGAAGAGATCACAGGATATTAGGGGCTGGAAGGGACCCAAGGAGATCATCAAGTCCAACTCCCCTGCCAGAGCAGGACAATACTATCTAAGATCTTTATGATCATCAAGTCTAACCATTAAGCCAGACCACCACTAAACCGTGTCCCTCAGCACCACATTTACACAGCTTTTTAATTCCTCCAGGGACAGAGACTCCACCACTGCCCTGGGCAGCCTGGGCCAGGGCTTGACAACACTTTAAGGAAAGAAATTCTTCCTAATATCCAATGTAAACCTCCTGTGTTATTCGTTACTGTTGTTAAGATCAAGAGAGAACAATTTACAAAGTTTCTATCTTCTACTCTCCCTCTGCATTCCTCCCACTATGCAAATTAGTCCATAAACAGAAAAAATGCAGCTCCCTTACGTTTAGTGTTAAGGCAAGCAGACCTCATAGGAATAAGAGCCTGACATCCTGGCACACAGAAAGAGAACAGATTTCCATGGTTTCTTGATATCCATAACCTCGAGGAGACCTGGCAGTGGCCTTCCAGTATCTGAAGGGGGCCTACAGGAAGGCTGGGGAAGGACTACGTACAACAGGATGAGAGGTAATGGGTTTAAACTGGAAGAAGGGAGATTTACAATAGATGTTAAGAAGTTCTTTATAGCGAGGGTGGTGAAATGCTAGAGCAGCCCTGGAAGTGTTCAAGACTAGGTTGGATAAAGCCTTGAGTGGCCTGTTCTAGTGGGAGGTGTCCCTGCCTATGGCGAGGGGCTGGAACCGGATGATCTTTGAGGTCCCTTCCAATCTAAACCATTCTGTGATTCTATGATCTGCTCAAGGAAAACTTGCAGCTTTCCATGCATTGGTATTTTCTATGGCTGACAACAGGAATCGCGTATCGAGACACAAACTCTACATTTGAAAGAGCCCTTCTTTTTAAGTTATTATATTATCATTACTTTCTAGAGACTCTTGTGGAAAATACAAAAGTCTAAAGCTTCTTATTAAAACTATCTCCTTTTCTAGAGGCAGAAACATAATTTGCTGCACTTCAAAACTGTAAATAGTGAAATTTCAAAAGCCCATGCAGACTAAATTAAAAGATATTCTGTGGCCTTGAGTTTCACCTATCCTGCAAACAGAAATAAAAACAATTTATACCTACCTCTGAAGCCTCTAATAACGGCCTTGAATGGTCTCCTCCCAGACTATGCCATGATTTTTGCTTGCAGATTGGTGCAATCTACAGAATAAAAAAGGAGGGAAAAAAAAGTAAAATAGAGTCATGCAGAACATGCACTTCATATTCAGAGGATATTCAGCCAGTTTATGTAAACAAGTGTAGCAAGAAAACAAGGCAGATGGCTTTTTTTTTCTACCACTGACCACAGAAAAGGAAAACTGGTGGGGAGCAGCTGTAAAATAAATTACATTCAAACACCAAATATGCTAAATGACAATGAATCTTTCCCTTCCCTGAATCCCCACTCCCATCAGACTTCATTTCTTTTGTACAACGAAAGCTCAAAGTTTTCCCTTTGCTCTCATTTCCGTTTTCTCCCAGGTTGTCTTCTGACTTCTTTCAAACACCCTTTTGTTCTAGTTCTCATTATTACATGTTATTCTTATGCTTATAGATCCTGCCATTTCCAATTTCTTCAAGCTCATGCTACGCTTGTCTCACAGACCAAGAGGCTCATCAAAGCTACAGCTCCTGACTGAGAAGCACTGAGACTATTGGAAATTAGAGCACAGCTGATTAGGAGTTTTAGGTAGGCAGGACACAAGACACCAAATATTCACATATTCACCAACACATCTTTCATAGTTACACCAAAAATTTATCACTCGACACCAGTTAGGCCACATCTTGAGTAATATGTTCAGTTTTGGGGCCCTCAATACAAGAAAGGTATCGAGATGCTAGAGTGTGTCAAGTGAAGGGCAACAAAGTTGGTGAAGGGTCTAGAGCACAGGTCTTGTGAGGAGCAGCTGAGGGAACTGGAGTTGTTCAGCCTGGAGAAAGGAGGATCAGGGAAGACCTTCTGGCTCTCTACAATTACCTGGAAGGAGGCTGGAGCCAGATGGGTGTTAGTCTCTTCTCACAAGGAACAAGCAACAGAAGAAACAGCCTCAAGTTGCACCAAGGGATATTTAGGTTAGACATTAGGAAAAAAAAATCTTTACTGGAAGGGTTCTCAAACAGAAGACATCCCTGGAGAAGAATCCCCATCCCCACAGGCATTTAAAAGATGCAGAGATGTGGTGCTTCAGGGACATGGCTTAGCACCAAAGTCAGTAGAATTAGCTAATGGTTGAACTCAATGGTCTGAAAGGTCTTATCCAACTGAAATGATTCTGTGATTCTATTTAACGTATATACATACAATAATAATAGAATTGTTTCAATTGGAAAAGACCTCTAACATCACCAAGTTCAATTTGCAACACAACACCACCATGGCCATTAAACCACATCTGAAAGTGCCACTACACATTTTTTCAACATCTCTATGGACAGCAACTCCACCACCTCCCTCAGCAGCCTGTTCCAATGCCTGACCAATTCTTTCAGGAAAGAAAACACTGATAGACATCAACTGTAGCATCCTTTATATGCTACACTGAAAGCAATTAATGTTTCAGAAAGGTTTCAAAGGATCATTTATGTTCCTTAGCTGGCCTAGCTGGCAGTGTTTCCTAGGTGGCAAAAGAGAGACCTCTCTTCAGGTCAGCTATGTTGGTGTCACATCATCTTCGACACATTTGATATTAAATCTTTTACTGCTCTGCTGTAATATTAACCATACACTTCACACTAGAAAAAAAAATCACTACCACAGAGCAAAAGAGTGGGAGCTTCTCATCAGCCCAAGGCAAAGGATAAATGTCAGAACTTAGAAAAAGAGAGAACCTGATCATAAAAAAGGGTATTTTTAACCTTGACAAACAGCAGCACTATCGGGTTTTATACCTTGCCTTAAACATTCCTTCACTCTAAGACACACACCGTAAATAATTTAGTCAGTGACTTTAAAGACAATTAAGATCATTTCCCCCCCCAAGTTACCATATGGGACCTGCTTATTTCAGACATTTTCATTGTATGACATTATCCAGACAAAGAGTAAGCATTACAGTTACACTTAGTGGAACTAACTGGTCTAGGTGAACTGCCTTGATGTTTCCAAGAACTGGGTTGAATGAAGGATCTCCACTTTATTTTAGATACAATCATAACTTCATTGTTTCCACTCAGCACAGAGTATTCCATGTAAGCTAAAATGCTCTCTATATGAACAGTGAACACTTCATAAAGAGAAGGATGTGAAGATGCCTCAGCACATCCCAAATTACTACAGATTACTGTTATCATTACCAAGGCATGGTTATTTTGGATAAAGTTCCCACCAATATGTCAGAGGAGGAGTAAGCACTCCTAGAGGTAATCATTATGTAATCTGAGAAGCACTTAGAAGCCAACACAACACTCAATTAAGATGCACCACTAAACGAAAAGGAAGTGTTGTCCGATTCAGCCAAGGTGGTTACATCAACACAGATCCACCTGCTTCAGTATGGATTAAATCCTAACAGTTTAGAATTTATGATGGAGACACAATCCAGGATATGTCCTGCAGTTACATCGATAAGACTGAGTTCCTGCCTCCTACAGTCTAGGTCACAGTCAGTATATTGGAAACCTCTGCATCTTTAGTCCATAATTTAAACCCCTTTAAACACATGATGCTGCTAAAAGACCCTTTAGACATTATGCCAAAGTTAAGTTTCATAGAGTCATGGAATGGACCCTTAAAGGTCACCTAATCCAACACTGCTACAGTCAGCAGGGACATCTGCAACTAGAGCAGGTTGCTCAGAGACACAACCAACCTGACTTGCAATGGTTTAAGGGACAGGGCATCTACCACATGTTAGGACAACCTGGGACAAACTCTCACCACTCTCAGTGCAAAACAGTTCCTCCTTCTCTCTAGTCTCAGTCTCCATCTTTTAGTTTAAATCATTACCCCATGTCCTGTCACAAAAGGCTTTGCTAAAAAAGGCTGTCCCCAGCTTTCTGATCAGCCACCTTTAAGTCTTGAAAGGCCACCAGAAAGTCTCCCTGGAGCCTTCTCTTCTCCAGGCTGAACAACCCCAACTTCTCTCAGCCTGGATAACAGCAGAAGGCTTCCAGCCCTCCCAGTCCAGAGCTGCTGTCCCAGGAGTACAGGTCTCAGCATCGCAGAGGAGCAGAATCTCCCCCTTCCGTCGGCAGCCCATGCTGCTTGGGGATGCAGCTCAGCAAGTTCAGGGGCTGATGAACTGCTGCTCACAACTCTGCTTTGGATTCTCTTACAACAACACAGATGAAACTCTCATGAGCAGCACCACTCTCTCCTGCCTGGCTTTGTGAGAAAAAAGTCTTGAGTACTGTACGAAATTAAATCCCAGTATTTAACTCCTAAAGCATCATCCTGTTGTTGTAGATTCCTAGTACATGGGAGTACACAACTGACACTCCAACAGTTAATTACAGTTCTTCTACACTGCACTCATGGGAGATCATAAAAGTATTTCACTAGTCTTAGTAGAGTTAGATAATGGTTGGAGTCTATGATCTCAAAGGTCTTTACCAACCAAAATGATTCTATGATTCTGTAATGGTTCACATCCTTTGACCCCAGAGTGCACAAAGTTCTTTTCTGACTGACATATGAGACAAACAATGTAACAGAAACAGCTTCTGCTGAAACACCATCAGATCTCACCTCAATTACTCCATCAGATAGCCTACTCACTTGACTGAGGCCATAAACTGTCATGGGGTCAAGAGATGAAAACAGCAAAAAGATGAAAAGATTTGCACAAGGTACACAGGAAAACTTGTTCCTATTTTCAGGCTTGAGCCTGAAAGACTGGGTGGAGGTTTTAATCCTCTTCCAAGCTCCTGCTACAGACCAAGTGTCAGCAAAGAAATAATTAAACAAGGTGAACACTTTACTTCACCTCCAGCCATCACAGTATGAGTGGGACTGAAGCTTATCCTGACACATCCTGTGGACAGACTCCTTTGGACTCCACTTCCCCTCACTGTAATCCTTTCTCAATAAAATTAAGACTACAAAGACAAGGCATACTTGAACCCTATTACAACAGAGAAAAGCAGCAGGTGATTGCTTTCAAGGAGCAAGAGCAATTCAAGCTGATTTCTGAATTCAAGAAATTATACAGTGAACTTCAATTCTGGCATTTCCCAACTTTTAAATGCCCGACTCTGCACCGTTATGCTCTTTTAATGTATTTTCGGATATGATTCTACATACTCTAAAAGATGAAACAGATGTCTAGTACTGATTGCACATAAAAGTCATATTGCTAAAGTGTCATGACTGTTGGTAGTGGTTTAAATACTATAAGTGCAAACAAACAACAGGGATTAAACACATTTGCACAAGGTCAAATCCACAGTTAAGAGCTTCCCTCTGGAGTTACATGCTGTTCAGACATCCTGCACTGATCTAATGGGGATGGTTTTTCAAACTAACTGGTACAGAAAAGAAAACTGAAGGTAAGATTCAAGTGTCTGTGCAGTATTTGAGTCCCACCACTAATTTTACTGAGTTTGCAGGCCAAGAAAATAAAACATTAATAGAAAAGAGCAGAGGAAGGCAAGACAAAAGGCAAGAATATTTTGGTATAATACAGCCTAAACTGTAACCAGAATGAACAATACAAATTTAAGTGGAGGTATGCTTAACAATGGCCAACATGCAATTGCTCTGTACACATATCCAGAGCAAACAAAAGCAGGGTTAACAGCCATCCCTTAAGGAGTTTCCTTTGTAACATCTTACTAATACACCTTCACATTTGGCTTGTTTAGGTAAAACATCTCCATGGCAGAATGGAAAACCCACACAGCATTACAGCAGGCACCCTGATGTATAACCAGCACCTCCTACTACTGCTTACCCTGTGCCCCCCTCATATTCCCCCAAATTACTTTCAGATCAATTTCCCATATTTCCATCTGTTTTACTTCCTTGCAACAGTTTTCAGTATTATTAGATGTCAGTTTTAAAGACAGACATATGGGATTGCTGACCTGCTCATCAACAATAATCCCTCCAGAAAAGGAGACTGAAAACTCAAGGAATTTTAAATTCTCCACTACAAAACATTTACCTGTCAGTACAGACCGCTAACTAATGGAGCCTGTCGATTAATAGCTGCCATGCATCAAGCTGCTCAACTACACTACTGAAGTCTAGAGAAGAGACTTTAGCAATGCACATGGACATGTGAAATGATGTCTGGATAGTAAATATCAGTGTAACTTCAGAGAACAGACCAGGCTTCAGGTTAAAAAAAAAAGGGGGGCAAAATATAATAAATTTAATGGAAAAAAAAACCCTGAAACTTCTCCTACAACCTTCCAGAGCAAGAGAGATTATTACATTATGCAGAACAACACACTCCTTATCATGTCGTGTGGCAGCTGGAAGGGCAAGATAATACAAGGAGAAAAAAAATAAATAGTCTCTTCTATTTTTTACCGTTACACTTAATTTACAAAGTCCTCTTCTATACAACTCAGTGCATTTTTTGACTTATATAGATCCCTAGCAAAATAAACATCCTTTAACTATGGATAAAGCTGCTGGACCTCTCTAGTCAACGTTGCTATTTTCCTTCAATTTAAATCTAGATCTAATAGAATTTGCCATTGTTTTTATTTTAGATGTGGGAGGCAATAACCAAAACAAGAAAAAATTCCTAGAAAAAAAGGAAGTCTTTACTTATTTTCCGAAGTTTACCAAGGAGGTCTCATCCAACCTGCCACTAGAAAAGACATTAGGAAGAAATTCTTCCCCATGTCAGTAGTGAAGCAGTGGAACAGGTTGTGCAGAGAAGCTGTGGAAGCTCCAATCCTGGAAGTGTTCAAAACCAAGCTGGATGGAGCCTTGAGCAACCTGGTCTGGTGGGAGATGTCCCTGCTCATGGCAGGGGAGTTAGACTAGACAATCAAGGTTCCTTCCAAACCAAACCATTCTATGACTCTGTGATTCTCTCTGCTACTACTCAGCAGAGATCCTAAATTCCAAACACAAATTTTGACACGCTGAGTCCCTGTCTGCTCCAACCACAGGAGGATGAACTGAAGGAGCTATGTTGACAGAAATACAAGCTGATCTTGGTATCAAGCAATGGAGTCTGATTACAGTTACGTAATATTTATCACATCTGTTTTTCCCCTCCATAAATTTAACTATTTTCCTCTCCGGGATACAAACGTTACACGTCTTGTTAGTCAGAAAAGCAAGACTGTAATAAAAACGACCCAAAAATATGTGTGAGGAAAAAAAGATGTGGATCTGTAACACAGCAGCACTCAAACAACTCTGTTACATTTAAATACCATTGTATTAAGTGCCATAGAAAAAAAATATATACAGTGTTACAGTATAATTAAGCTTACCATTAATTGTAAGCTAAAAAAAAACATACTGCAAGCATGAAACAATGAAGATGGGGGGATCAAGTACTCCAGGGATGCAAAATAGAGTAGTAGAGGTGTAGGTGTACCAATACCAGGCCAGATGTGGTTGTACAGTGATTTTATCACAACAGTCAGCAGCACTGGGTTGCTGGTATAACCATGTCACACCAGGTGCACCCTCCCAGGAGGGCTCCTGCTATTTAGGAACTCTTTGGGGAAGACATGGCATTAAAGGTGACTGTCTGGATTTCACAACTGGCTGGGTCCTGACAGTCTCCCATCGATTAAGAGGTGGGATCACAGGCACTTATTTCACATTTACTGTACTTGGTTACATTCAACAAGCTAGTGCAATATGTACCCACGATAACTAAAATATAGCATTAAAGGTAATATATACTAAGATGTGTCATCACACAGTAGTCTGGAAGTTTCCTAAGAACAATGCTATTCATCAAATCTTATTCCCAGATAACTGAGACACATGCAGCTCAGGAGCTAGACAGACAAGCTGAAGTTGTTTCTCTAATGCAAAATCAAACATTTCTTCAATGTTTTAATATATATAAAAGCTTTGAGAGTAAGTCCATTAAAAATATTTACTCCTCATTAATACATGAATGTAGCCAAATAATTAAATAACTGAAACAAAAATAGACTGCACATATTTACTTCCCAGGAGGTTTTTTCCAATGCTGAATTACCTAATTAAAAAAAATAACCAACAGCTAATCACTCTAGAATAGAACCTGCTGAAGTGCCTAGCCAACTTCCGACAGTCAATTTGATTGCTGCAGGCACAATATTTCTTAAACTAGCTGAAGAAAAAAGGAACTGAAATCATAGGACTCCATTTCCCTCTATCAGCAAATTTAATTAAACGTTTTAAGAAAAATAAATCATATCAACCAGTCCCAAAATGTTGAAGGCTATTATAACCAAAAAACTCCAGAATGCTAACTTTGAGCCCCCTGCTCAAGAAATAAATTTGCACAACACATTTAGAGAAAACGTGGTGCCTATTTGCCATAATGTAGCCAAGTTTTGATCTCACGAAATATAAAGACCTTGCTTGTGTATTGAATGAATTCTAATTTCCATCTAATAGAGAAGTGAAAGCAAAAAATGATCACCAGATCATTAAAAAATAACTGCATCATTTCTAACACAGAAACACCTAGAAACTACAAGACCAAAGAGATAAATACATATATATGCACTACAGACGTGACAGCAGCTTTTTTAGCTCAGAAAACCTAGTGCAAAGCAATGCATGTGGCAACTAAAACCTGTCAGCAAGGCTTAATATTTCTCATACTAAAACAAAACTACTCGAAACAAACCCAGGATTATAATTAATGCCTCTATGCATCACCACAATAATACTGTTTACCACTAGCATCTGAAATAAGTGGTTAGGTACACTGGACAGCACTGAGTACTCAGATATATTTTTAAGCATCCAGGTGCACAAGAGCTTCATTTTTCAAAACTAAACCCCTCAAAAATGCACTGCTTCAGTCCTGTTCATCTCCTGTACTACAGAATACGAACTTGACTGCAGTCTGTGACAGAATTCTATCTGGCAGGGGAAACTAAACAAGCCAGCTGGCAATGAAAGCTAGTCAGAAACTGTGGCACTCCACGGGGAAACAAAACAGAAATAAAAGGTACCTGACAGTTTATGGAAAGCTCATGCCCTTAATCTTTGACACACAACTTCCTTCACAGGCTTTGAAAAATGCTGCTGATAGAATCATTCAATCATTAAGGCTGAAAAAAGCCCTCTTAAGATCATCGAGCCTAACCATTAGCCCAACACCACCACGGACACTAAGGCATGTCCCAAAGCACCATGTCCACACTCTTTCTGAACGCCTCCAGGGACAGCGACTGCATCACCTTCCTGGGCAGCCCGTTCCAACGTCTGACCACTCTTGGCCCGAAAGAGTGTTTCCTCATATCCAACCTCCACCTTCCCTGGTGCAACTTAAAGCCATTTCCTATTATCCCATCACTTATTACTTGGGAGAAGAGACCAACACCCACTTCGCTACCATCTTCTTTCAGGCTGAATTTCAGCTGGATTACAGTTTTAAGATTCTTAACCGATTCCTTACTTGTAACGAAACATTCATGCACAGTAACATGTTACAGCCGTCTACTGCTCACACAGAGAATTCCAGTTCCAATCTCCTTTCCCTGTTTAGCGGCAAAATTAGCTGTCAGCATAAATTATCCTCTGCACAAGCGTTCAGAGGCACTGTGTGTCCAGCGCTTGTCCACAAACTTATGCTCAAACCCTCCAACGCACAGAGCTCGGTCACCTCAACATCACAACGACAGCGGAAGAGACCACCCTGAAGTTGTCTGGGCCCAAACTTGCCCGAGACTTTATCGGCCACGGCCAAACCGCTCTCCACATACCTCCCAAAGACGGCTCAACGCCACAGCCCCACACAGCCTCTCTGCGAGAGACTCCCCCATCGGGACCGGCCTGCGAGAGCGAAGCGGCGGCACCGGTCTCCCGACCCGGCCACACACCGGGCCGATGCTGGGCAGCGAACGCTGCCAACGGGACAAGGACAAAACCGGCCGTAACCGAAGAACTCGTGGGGCAACACCGTGAGGCTCGCCGCCCCTCCTCAGCCCCTTCGGAGCGCCTCACTGCCCGCCCCCGGAGCCCTCCACCACCCGCCCTCGGCCGGACCCTGCGTCCCCTGCGTCCCCACGCACTTGGCCGAGTCCCGAGGCCCCGTGGTCCCGCCGCCGCCAGTTCCCCCCCAGCCAGCCGTGCGCGCAGGCAGCGGCGGCCGCCGGAGGCCGCAACAGAGCGAGGGCAAGCAGCTGCCGCCGGCGAGAGGCGGCAGCCGCCAGGCTCCGCGGAGCCCCCAGCAGCGCCATGTCAGGAGGCCGCGGAGCAGAGGATTGTGGGGCGGCGGCGGGCCGGCGGGGCGGAGCGGGGCGGGGCGGAGCGGGGCGGGGCGGAGCGGAGCGGAGCGGAGCGGAGCGGGGCGGAGCGCGGCTCCCGCCCGGCCATGCTGAGCAGAAGGCGGGACACGTCGCCATGGCAGCCGCCCGCTCCGTGGCGGAGCCCGCCGGGCCCCCTTTCCGCTCCAGACAGCCCTGGCCCGGCTGGTGGGCAACAGCGAGGCTACCTTTATTCCTACCTTGGCGCTCTGAGGGGACGAGTGCTTCCCTACCGAGCCGCGGCCAAGCCCCTCCCAAGCTGTCACCTCCTCGGGAGGAGTTTTGTGGTGACTGTACAGGTACAGACATTCTCTGTGAGATGAACTGTTCAAAACCAGCGCAAGCAGCAGATCGAGGGAAGGAATTCTGCCCCTATGCTCCGTTCTGCTGAGACCACACCTGTAGTGCTGAGGCAGCTGCTCTGGAGTCCTCAGCACAGCAGAGAGAATGGACTTCTTGGAGTGGGGCCGGAGGAGGCCACAGCAATGATGGGAGGACTGGAAGCCCTCTGCTGTGAGGCCAGGCTGAGAGAGCTGGAGTTGTTCAGCCTGGAGAAGAGAAGGCGCCAGGGATATCTTCTGATGGCCTTTCAGGACTTAAAGGTAGCTCATAAGGAAGAAGGGGACAGACCTTAGAGCAGGGCCTGTTGTGACAGGACAAGGGGCAATGATTTAAACTAAAAGAGATTGAGACTAGAGAGGAGGAAGAACTGTTTTACACTGAGGGTGGTAAGACCCTGTCCCAGGTTGCCCTAAAATGTGGTAGATGCCCCATCCCTGGAACCATTGCAGGTCAGGTTGGTTGTGGCTCTAATTGCAGATGTCTCTGCTGACTGCAGAGGGGTTGGACTAGGTGACCTTTAAAGGTCCATTCCACTCCAAACTGCTCTATGACTCTGAAAGACAAAAGTCCTCAAGCCTAAACCACACAACGTCAAGAACTGCTCAGCAGCTCTGTTGATACAGTGGTACTTTATAAGGCCTGTCTTGTTTAGCAGAGACATTCTTTCAAACGGGCAGTTTGTGCTCTCATACTTTCTCACTGCATACCCAGACACTGCTGTCATTGTCAGAGCAGAAGAGGGCCTTGAGGAGGCACATATCCCTCCCAGAAAATTTTGGTGACCCCACAGAGCTGCTGCCCAGCAGTTTCCCGGGCTCAGGTGCAGATAGGCCTGGGCCTGCAAAGCCGTGAGGGGAAGGTGTAACCCACATAGCATGTGGCATGGCATACTTCTGCACAGACCTAGCTCTGCATTCCATACCCTCCCCAGGGTTAGGCTCTGAGCTACCTGGCAGAAGTCTGGCTAACACAGCTCACAGCCCATGACAGCATAACAACCCAGCAACAGTACTGTTCTTAATTAAACACCAATTTAGGATGATGGAGATCTGCCGTGGATTGCACTTACAGTGGCCTATATACTCCCATCTGATTGGCATGCAGAGCCATGAGGAAGCTGTAACTCTATGTGGCATTTTTAATCACATAAAGATTTCTTCAAAGCTACGAGAGCTTGACTACTGATGCTTTCGCCTTGAGGGAGAGTTGTAAGCTCATTTGCGAGAGAGAAAGACAGACAGACAGACAGAAGGGAAGAGTACAATTGGCTTAAAGCTGATTTTTAATGAGGCAGGCTTTCTCTAGCCTGTGCTTTGATAGGCAACTTTGCTTCTGACCAGGATTCGCTTTAAACGCAGAGGCGACATTTCTCTGTCACTAATTTAATTCTTTATCATAATTACATTTGGCAGAGCTGGGTCTGAACAGTGCCGCCCAGTGGCATCCTTCAGAGACAGAAGCAGGAATTCTAGGCTTACGGCTCCCATACATCCACTTCCTTCGGTTTGCCCGTCTCAGCTTTGAAGTGGGACCAGGCAGAACGGGATAACTGTGACTCTGTCTGGGACTGACAGGCTGGCCAACACTGCCACATCTTTCAAGCTATTCCAAAAGTTTCTGCAATGCTTCTGCATGCATTGCTGAGATCGCCTTTGACTACACAGTGTGTGTATGCAGACACATGGTGTCCTGGATCCTGCAGCATAGGCTCTCAGCCATATGATATGTGTCCAGTTTTCCCACCATGTCAAGTTCTTTTGACATGCAAGACAAGGAATATCCTGTGTATAGATAAAAGAACCTTGAGTTATGGTACTGTGGTATTGGACATAGCTCTACTACCTCTTTAAGGGAGACTACATCACTGGACAAACATGGACTGCTAAACCTCACAGCACTGAGACAACTGTGTCATTACAGCATTGTTATCATTAAATATATAGAGTACAGCAGGTTCCATATGTCTGCACGCTGCATCAGTGATAGAAAACTGTGCCACATTTCCAATAAAATCCTAAAATTGAAGATGGAAAACACACATTTGATTGATCATTCAGTTCATACTCTCTTCAGTACAGACCTGCACTTTTTTTTGTCTATCAGAGGTCTAAAGGTCTGAAGCAAGTCCCAACTGCATAAGAAATAAATATACTCTTTAACTGTTTGGTGTTCTGATGGACTACTGAAAATTATATTGCAGACTTTATTTAACACTGAAAAACCACTTCAGCAGCCTGGTGGAGAGGAGATAGTTAATTCTGAAAAAGAGATTTTAAAGTGGGAACTAGGAGCAGCTCAGTTCACAGATAACTAAAAGGGGACTGTAGTCCATGCTGTAAACATTTCAGAAGGGTGAGAAATCATTAATGATGACAGAAGGAAAGAGTGCTGGAAGGTATGGGATCACATTAAATACAGGAAAGGTGAAGAAATATGCCTGGCAAGTAATTGTCATAATGGAAATGTGACAGGAGAGTTGGTGTCCTCTTATTCAGAATTAAAATGGCTAAGACAGAAGAAAATGATCTGCACTGAAAAATATAGCATTATATATAGAGATGTATATACTTACAATATCAAATGGCTGTGTAGTATTTGATGGATATTATTATAATTTATAATTTTAGTATGCCATTATGAACTGAACAAAAAACCATGTTTAGCATTTTCATTTTTTCACGTTAATGCATATCATTTTGGTTCTCCTACACTTCTAAGGCTCATAATGTACTTAATATATTTGATATTAATGATAGTAATATTTTCCCTGCAAGTTTTGCCTTTACCTGCTGTTCGGCCTTCAGTAACTCTCTGGTGCTCCTGAGTTTATTTCTCTCCTCTACTAGTTCCATCTTCTGGTCTTCTCTTTCTCATGTTCATTTACATGACACCATGACCACAGCAGAAACCTGAGGGAGAGACAAAAGAGAGGCCAATATAGCTGTGGTGGACAGAAACATGGCAACCCTGTCTCTCAGTGACCTAGCCAAGAAAACAAAGCTGCTGCTATAGGCACAGAAAGCTCATAGATGAGGTTTGTATACTGTACTGTTCAAAGCAGCTTGCCACAAAACCAAAAAATACCTGTTTCTTTGCAGATTTAGTGTTGAACTGGAGGATCTCCTTAGAGATACAAAAACCCACTGCATGCTCCAGTGTTGTCAGCAAGAGATGTTTACAGAAGAACTCACCAGAAGAAATGGAGGTGAAATCACACCTTGTTTAAGGGTTATTAAAGTTTTTAAGTTCTAAAGGTGTTTAATACGAATTTTACATTGTATTGAACTTCACTTACAGCGACAGGTACTTTTTTCATGCAGCTGTGAAAAAAGCAGAGTACTATTTCATAAGGACTATTTATAGAGCTATGATTTAGAATTATTAAATATTCCTATGAAATGGAAAGAGTCAAGACTGGATTCAGATAATCAGTACACCAAGGGGAGACTGACATCTGTATTTTGTATGGTAACGCTGACAATTCCAGTTATGGCAGGTGTCAGACAAAATGAAAGTGCCCCGAGAGTTGTGAAAATCAAAATTAATTCAGGAGTCAGGCTAAAGGAGAAAGAAAACTGACAACAGCCCATCATGACTTAAAATCAACAGTATTGGACGTGTGGGGACAAAAGGAGGTGAAGAAAGAGGGAAAATTTATGAGAAGAAATAAATGTGAAAAAATGAATGCAGAGAAATTAAAAATGGAAAAACAGGACAAGGAGGGGGATAGAATCCCTCATTCAGAGATATAAAGTTAGTTTTGGCAAGCTGAACATGTGCCAAAAGGCACAGCACTGATTTGGAGATGGGGACTTCTGTAATCATGCCTAGAAAAATATGAACTCACATTTAAAAACAGAGAAGCTACATGCCCATTGGACATGCCATGTGAATTATACTTCATAGTCACATATCTAAAAATACAGCTCATTTATGGTTGTTTGATTATGCTACAAAGCACTCAGTTTCTTCATTTAAAAACATCCATTTGTCCATCTTGCCACTACTCAAGGCTTGTCCTAGGTTTTGTTAGGGCAAACATATTACCTGTTGTATGAACACACTGTTAGTAGAATGAGTATCTACTGTTTGATGCTCATTCAGCCCTTCTAAGATTGGCCTCGCAGTATTTTTATTCTGAATATTAGCCATCTGGCACTGAGTGCTGCAGTATTTAGTGCCACAAATAATAATGAAAAATATGGTAATATCTTGTGATACTTTAACATAAAAATATAAGACAGAGGGTCTAAAGCTCTGGGCGTATCATCTCCAAGCTGCCAAAGCATGTTGTTCCCTCTGCCCTTGTTTTCCATAAATGATTCTTTGATTGGAGACAGCAGTGCTAATAGGCAAGTCATTGGTTAATGCACAGCAACGAAACTGCATTTCTTGTAATTAATGAACTGCAGTCCTGAGGAACAATGGGAGGGAAAATGCTGAGATCTGTTATACTTTCCTGTTCAGGTTGATGTGGGCACATCCAAGAGATGCCAGTAAAAAGGGTGACCTGGGATAGACCACAGCAGGCTCTGTCTTTTCCATGTCAGTCAAACCTGTAGGGTCTTTGCACTGGAAACAAAATGGCCTCTTCCTTCTGTATCCCCACATCAAAATACGGTGAGGAGACTGTTGCATATTCAGCAAAACTGCTGCTATTGGTTTGGTTAAGCTGCATAATTGGATGGGGCTTAAAAGAGGAAAGAGCTAAACCTGAGTGGTTCTGTTGGCTGACACAGGGGTGAGTTGCAGCTAGCCCATAGAAGTTCCCAAGCTTCTGAGGAAAATAGTGTAAAGATACTTAGGTTCAAAGGAAGCGAGCATTTTCATAGACAATCATTTGAAAGAACAGTCTCAGAAGCTGCCATTGAGTGTGTATTCTCTCTGTCCTTTATTCTAACTTTCTACTGTGGCACATCTTGATCCTTTTGCCTTCTCCAGGTTTTGTTCTAACCCATGCTCTGGCTCACTGCAAATATACCAGACCATTCCTGAGCCTGTTTTGTTGCTGCTTGTTGGTTTTGGTTTGTTTTTTTGGGTTTTTTGTGGATTCCCCCCTGGCCCCAGTACCATTTTCCTTCCTGCTACTCCAGTAGCTCCCTTAAAGTGGCTAAGGCTGCCAAGGAAAGAACACAGAGCCTTCTGTCCACAGTGCTCCTCTTGGCCAAGACACAGATGTAAGCTTTTCTTTCCTCCTGTTCAGAAGCCCCCAGTAATGAGATGTTTGGCTGTGGAAATACAATAAGACAAATGCAGAGCTGAAACAAAGACTTACAAGTTCAAGTTGAAATATTGGGAGAGGGGTGGGGGAAAATGGAGAAATAGAGCTGGATTAATTTAGGGAATCAGAGACTGTTAGCAGCAAGGTTTAATGTTTTATTGGGCCATGGGAGCCTCAGAGGCTGTTGACCTCCTGGACTTTCTGACCTGAATAAGAAAGCCTTTTTGCCTTGTGAGGAGGTTGCAAGGGAGAGTTGGGTGGGTTTGGGTGGAGAAGGTTGACAAGGAGCCTGTCAAAGAATAGAGAAGCCTGGAAAACTAATCTGGGACCCTCCTCACCATTCTGCCTTCTGTAGATCTGTCAGGCCTATTGGAAACTTGTCTTGAGCAGGGAGGTCGCCAGCAGCTTTGAGTTTGTCCTGAGTGTTCCTGAAATATCACCCATCAGGGCAGAGAGAAGATACGGACAAAAGCAGCACTGCTTCCCCAGTTCGTCTTAGACAGAAAACTGAAAAGGTGATGCAAAAAGATAGGAGGGTTGAGGGAGCCTTTCTGCATCAGAAGTTAATATTGTCACCGCTAAGTTATGTGAAAGTACAAGTACTTCCTGTGTCTTTTCACACAGAGGTACCCAAGTGCCTTTGTTCCAGCTGTGTGACACCATCAGCATTTCCACTTCTGCTGTTCATGTCCCTGAAGTGCTTGCAGTCCTACACCTATGTGTGTTTCAACCTTAAGTAGCTAGAAATGGTGCACCCAGTGACAACTTCACCAGTGGCACAAACTTTAGAGCAGACTGCCAAAAGATCAACTGTCCCTTGACTTAGCAAGAAGCTAAACGAAAAGCAGAGACTTTAGCTGCGTTTCGCGTTTCGTTTTCACCACAACGGGGAGCTCTTGATTGATAAATGTGTGCTGCAAAACCAAGAGGCTTAAGGAAGCTCCCAGAAAGAATTGTGCTCTCTGTCTTACACCTGTGTGTGGTGCATCTCCTGACTTCGATTTTGCCGTTTTTCTCTATGGGGAATAACTGCACTGGATTCTCTAATTGCAAATTCTTTCTGCTGTTCATAACCTATTCTTTGTTGTATTGCTTGTCCCAAAATTTGTACTCAGAGCTTCCTTTTCCATTAATTCCCTGGGATTTGTAACTTTAGATTTATAACCTGTTTTAACATCCCTCTTGAAGGGTTTAGCATACCTCAACTCTATATTTAGAAATACTTTTATTCCTTGGATGGAGTGAGTTGGAACCATCCTCTGTCTACGCACTAAATGGAATTTCTTAGTAGCTCCTCCAGTAGTTCAACAGAAAGTATTCACAAATCTCTTAGCAGTGTAATTATTAGTAATGTTCCCTCCCCTTGGATTCATTCTCCACAGACAAAGATAATTTTATGTAAGCATGAAAGTTTGCAGCTCTGCTTCTTACCAACCCCTAAATAAGCAGGCAGGTTACTGCTAGTTCCTGATCAGGATTAAACACAGTCACAATCAAACAGATTCAGGATAAAAAGGGCTTATAAGGAACAATGGGAGCTTCTATGACACCATTCAGCCAATATCCAGGGCTAAACTATACCAGCTACTCTACCACCTGATTACTTCTCCCCAGTTGAGAAGAGGGATCAGTAAAAGGAGAGGAGACCCATAGGTTGAAATGAGAATAGATTAAATGAAACAGCAAAACTAATGTTAATACTAATGCCAGTATAAAGTGTACAAAGTTGTACTCATCTCAGCAACTGTATGGTGGCCATAAGGAAGAGGAAAGTAGTCCTCAGGAGCAGATGGTGAGAAAGACCCTCCAGGAATGAGAAGAGGCAGGAAGAAGTAAAGCCCCCACCCTCAGCAAATTTCTAGCTTTATGGTGAGCCAGAGTCAATTTGGGGCAGCTGCCCTGGCTTCTCTACCTCCCAATTTAATCTCCTGGATGACTGAAAACTGCTAATGGCCTGCAGATCGTGGCTGACCCAAGTTTCCATCCCATACAAACCAGGACACTTGGTTTGAGGATTCTATGATAAAAACTTGTGCTGAATTAATACACTGAAGGGACTAATCTGAACCAATTTTGACAGCTTTTTATAAACCCTCTTGTTATATTGCAGCCCATTCTTTTATTCTGCCCTATATTGCACAGTTCACAGCCAGCTGCAAATGTCATTGTTTCTCTCCATTCTGACCATATATTCCTTCCATTCCTCTATTTATAATCAATAGGATAAATTAATTCCAGTTTATTGCCTCTGAAATGCCTTGATTTTATGAGGTGTTTAATATCTCTGCACCGAAAATTTCTGTGCTTCTGTACTATATCCTGGTGCAAAGGGGAAAAAAGTATCTAAGTGCCCACTTCAGTATCTTTTGTTAGCCAGATGGTGCATTCAAAGTGCTGTGACAACATGAGCAAATTAGTCTTGATGTCAACACTGTGTATGTCAGAGGTGTCTTAATATTAATATTTCATTTTGCTGTTGGGGATACTGGAACATGCCTGACATAACTGAACAACATAGATACATTAAATTATTTCAGTTGGAAAAAACCTCCAAGATCATCAGATTCAACTACTGACCTGACACCAGCATGCCCACTAAACTGTCTCAAAGTTCCATGTCTACATGTTGTTTGAACTCCTCCAGGGATGGTGACTCCACCACCTTCCTGGGCAGCCTGTTCCAATCAATGCCTGAACATCCTTTCTGTAAAGAAACTGTTCCAAATATCGAACCTAACCCCTGCTCAGTTTCAGGCCCCATATTAGGATATATCTTTCTACTGTTCAGCACATTGACCTTGTTCTCCAGCCCTGGTTCCCTGTCTGTACAGCTCTTGGTGTCCATACTCCAGTTAATCAAGACCACCATTATGAGTCATTTGCTTGCCACAGTATTTTAGTATTTAATATTTTAGTATTTTAGAGTGACAGAATTATTTTGGTTCCAAAAGACCTCTAAGATCATCAAGTCCAAATGTCAACCTAAGACCGCTATGGACATTGAACCATGTCCCAAAGTGCCATGTCACCAGCAGCAGAGTATTTTATGGTGCTTTGGTCCGTGGTATGTAAAAAGTTCAGATTAGCCATCTTTCAGGCTTCTATTCAAAAACATGTCAGACATTGCACTTCTGGATATGCTTTAATGGCCATTGTGGTGTAGGGTTAATCTCCTCTCTGGTAAGTTAGACATGGCACTTTGGAACATGCTTTAAGGGCCATGGTGGTCTTGGGTTGAGGGTTGGAGTCAATGACCTTAAAGGTCTAAAACAATTATGTGATTCTGTTTCCACTCCCAAAACTTCTCTTCTGCTGAGCTACTTCTGCCATGTTATCTGAGTGCCAGCATGCAGTAATTTCTGTCTCCAAGGAGATCCTCCTGCACTTGGAACAGGATCACAGAATTGTTTGGGAACATTCTTTAAGCCAAATCATTATCTACCTTTATCAGGTGTTGTGCTAAACCATGTTCCTCAGTGGCAGCTCTATGCATCTTTCTACACCGTGTGCCCACTTCTACACTAAAATGCAGGCCAATAAGCATTTTTACCTTTGTGACAAACTGCTTTAAACAGAGAGCTAATACATCCTGTCTGCCAGCTCTCCGTGCCGGTAGCGGATGAGCTCTCGCGGTGCAGTCACTCCGAGAAGCGGCGGCCGCGGTCGTGCTCCTGCTCCTGACCGTTCTTGCCGCGCGGCCTCCGCTCCTCAGCTTCGTGCCCCCGCGCGGCGCGAGCGAGCCCCAGCTAAGGCGCGAAGCGCGGCACACGTCACCGCGGCGCGAGGCGCCCTCGGCACTGCCCCGCCCCACCGTGCCCGCGCTCCCGCCGCGCTCTGAGCGACGGCGCCAGCACCCAATAGCGTGAAGGCGGACCCGCGCGCTCCCCCGCGCCCTCCCTCGCGGCGGCGCAAGTGGGGCCCGGCGCGGCGCGTGGCGGCGGTGGTGGGCGCGGGGCGCGCCCCGGCGCATGGAGGCGATGCCTTGCCAGAACCAGCGGCTCGGCCCGCGGCCGCAGGACGAACAGTCGCCCACAGCGGGCGGAGGTGCCCGGCAGATCCGCTTCGCGGAGCCCGGTGAGGACAGCGGCTGCCCCAGCCCGGACAGCAGCAGCAGCAGCAATGGGGTCGTGGCGGAGGCGGTGGCCCCGCCGATCCCCGCCGAGGAGGATAGCGCGCCGGCGATCGGGCCGCAGCTGAAGCTGCTGCCAATGAACGACCAGCTCCGGGAGCTCCAGACGATCATCAGGGACAAGTGAGCCGATCAGCGGGGCGGACGGGGAGGCCGCGCAGGGCAGCGTGGCCTGAAGAGGATCGGGGCGGGGCGGGGTGGGGTGGAGGTTAAGGGGGGGGATCGCCGCCCTCCGGCCCACCCTTCCCTCAGGGAGCTGCCGGCCCATGTGCCCTGCTCTAGCCGGCCTCCTGTGCTTGGCATAGCCTCCTGACGCTGCTCGTGGGCTCCGGGCACGGCTGCCCGTCAGCCGGGTGACCTCTCGCCGAGCCCGGCGGCCGAGCCCGGTGGCGGCGAGCGGGGCGCACTCTCGTGCAGCGCTTAGGGCCAGCGCCTCAGCGCCGGTGCAGCCATTGCTGGTGACGTGGGCTTGGAGCCGAGGCGAGGGGAAGGTGCGCGGCGGCGCCGCCACGCCCGGCCCGCCCGCCCCTCACCGCCGCCTCTCCTCTCACCGCCGCTTCTCCTCTCACCGCCGCCTCGCCTCAGCTGCGAGCATCGGTCCTGGGTGCTGCCACCTCCGCCCCGAAGCGCCCATGGCGATGATATTGTTTATTCAATGACTTCCAAAATCTCTTAAGCACTCCCTGATGTGACTTTTTTCAGTACCTTGACGCCGTGGATGGGCCAGAGATTGGCACATCAGGAGGCTTCTGAAGAGCTGGTCTTGTGAGGAACAGCTGAGGGAACTGGGGCTGTGCAGTCCGGAGAAAAGGAGGCCAAGGGAAGACCTCTTGGCTCTTTACCACTCCCTAAACGGAGGTTGTAGCCATGTGGGGGATCGTCTCTTCTCCAGAAAAACAAGTGACAGGGTGATAGGAAACAGCCTGAAGCTGTCCTGGGGAGGTTTAGGTTGAACATAAGGTAAAACGCCTTCCCTAAAGGGGTTGTCAAGGCCTGGACCAGGCTGCTCAGGGCAGTGGTGGAGTCTCCATCTCTGGAGAGACTTTAAAGACATGTAGATGTGGTGCTGAGGGACGTGGTTTAGTGGTGGCCTTGGCATTGCTGTGTTAATGGTTGGACTCAATGATCCTGAAGGGCTCTTCTAGCTGAAATGATTCTAGAATCATCACCATACAAACCTTTGAGGAAGGAGGCTCGAGGTTGTTACAGCCCTGTGCTCTGGCGGCAGCTGGGTGTAATTACCACTATATGAACATCACATGCCATAGGCAGAATGGGGGGAGGACCTTCCCCAGTCTCTGTAGGTGATTGTGAGCATATTCCCCATGGATTACACAGCCTGCTTGCATGGCAGGCTGGCCTGTACCAGTCTCTTGACTAGATAACATTTAAAGGGTCTTTGCAACCCAAAACATGCTATGACCTTACATCAAGTAAGCATGGGCAAGCTTCCCATGATACTTGATGATGACTAAATTATGGGTTCCTGCCTTATGAATCTTATGAGTATGCCAAATATCCAGTGCCCTCCCTCTCCTCACATATGGGCTGCTGAAGGAATCACAGAATGTCAGAGGCTGGAAGGGACCTCAAAAGATCATATAGTCCAACCCCCCTACCAGAGCAGGATCACCTATACCAGATCACGCAGGAGTGCACCCAAGTGGGTTTTGAATATCTCCAAAGAGGGAGACTCCACAACTCTCCTGGGAAGCCTGTTCGAGTGTTCTGTCACCCTCATGGTGAAAAAAAATCCTCCTCACGTTTACATGAAACTTCCTATGGTTCAGCTTCCACCCACTGCCTCTTGTCATTGGGCATCACTCAGCAGAGCCTGGCTCCATCCTCCTGGCACTGACCCTTTACATACTTATGAACATTGATGAGGTCACCCCTCAGTTTCCTCTTCTCCAGGCTAAAGACCCCCAGCTCCCTTAATCTCTCCTCATAAGAGAGGTACTCCATTCCCTTAATCATCTTTGTGGGTCTGCACTGGACTTTCTCAAGCAATTCTGCGTCCCTCTTGAACTGTGGGGCCCAGAACTGGACACAGTACTCCAGACACAGCCTCACCAGGGCAGGGTAGAGAAGAATAGAGTAGAAGGAATAGCAGCCTCATCTGTAGTGTTCTTGTGGTAGTGCTTTATGTAACTCATAGACTGGATTTAAAATTTAGCAAGAGGCAGGTGCTAGGTTGGGGAATAAGTGACAGGGAAATCACAGAAGTTTGCTGAACATCAAGTCTCCCATGTTGAGGAATGTATAAGGGCCAAATGTTTGTAGTTTGTATTGATAATGGTGTCTGTTAAGAGTTTTGGTATAGAGAGGGCTGGAATAATGGCTGGATCACAAGGGCAGCCGGAGAGATCTAGAAATAAGAAAAAGATGGGGGAAATGTGGTACTAGCTGAAGTGAAAGGGAATGGGAATCAGATGTTTGAGGAGGGGGGACTGGAATGAATTAAATAGAAAGAATAGTTTTGGAACAGTATAGAGATTAGACCATGGTGGGCTGGAAGGGTGGGAAAGACAGTATGAAGAAGGGAGGCGAACTTGAAGAGAGCTCTTTGCTTACTTAGGGCACATTACCTGCAAAGGAAATGGCCTTTTTTGAAAGCATTATTTTCCGTTTTTGTCACTTTATGTCACCAGGAGTCTTGCAAGACATGAAGGTCTTATTCCAGTTCAAGAAGTTCTAAGCTGAAGTGCAGAGATCTGTGCAAAATTGTGCCCCACTACTGAATATCCATCATGAGATACTTACGATCCAATGTTTATTGTGCCTTATGCAGTATCTCAGATGTTGAAAGCACACCTCCCACTGATCACATTTGTAGCTTTGACTGTTCAGAAGTTGGAAGGTGATATCATAATGCATTAAACTTAGCATGCAACATATGACAAACTTAAGTAATGCCCATTTATTTGAAGCAAAATTTATCCTCCATGATGCAAGAACCACCAGCAGATACAGCAGTATGAATATGCTGAATAAAACCTCTTTGTTTTCTAACACCTGCAGTAACTAACACATAGCACAGATATGATTTTTCCCTTTGTTTTGTATTTTTCCATCTCTGCATTTTGGTATTTCCTGGTTCTTGAGTGCTTAGCTTTGTAACTAACAACACTAATACATTTTTATGCTAAACTAATTGTCATCTCACAATACCTACATTCATTTTATTAGCTTACATGAACCTTATTACCTTAAATTGGGGCTTTATTTTTTTTAGTCTTCAAAACACTGTGGAAAAACATAGTCTAATTACAGGCAGGAGCACACAGAAATAGTGCAACATCCATGTAAGAAGAGCAGCTGTGGCAAGACCACACAGAAGAGTTCTGCAAGTGAGACTCTGACCAGTAGCTTCCTTGCAGAGGAGGAGGGGAAGTTGTGAGTGTGCTGAGAGAGAGTAAATTCAAAATAGGCTTGGTAATGGTTTTGATGTTAGGAAAAAGAAATAACCCATAGTTTTGATATCTAGGTGAATTCTAGCAGAGTGGCTACTTCACCCAGATAAGTTTTTAAGTAGGTTTTGAACTCCTGCAAATACATTTAGTAAGTTTCTGGTCATAATGAGCTTATCCAGAAACCAGCAGCTGATAAAAAACCAAATGAGTTAAGAGTTACATCAGCTTCATTGCACAAGGCTTTGGTAAGGGAAAGTACAAAACAAGATTTGTAAATAAGGAATTGCTTGTAACAGCTGTGGCGATAGCAAACTGTGCTGTATTCCAAGAATGATGCTGCCCTGGCAGTAGAAATGTAACTCTTGCTTCTAAGATTCCTTTCCAGCCAGTGAGGAAATCTGGACAGCTCAGAAAGGCAAATGTAGGCTCTAAGTAAGGGCAATAGGGGAGGCATTATTTTTATGTTCTGTCCCAGAAAATCAGCTGTGTCTCAGTAAATAAGAGACCTCAGAATGGCCAATTTTTGTGTTTGTCACTCAGATGCTGAAATTGGCTCAGCTGAACAGGTGAGAGGATTTCTTAAACATTGGTTAGAACCTCTTGGAGTAACCTTTCCCTGGGCAGGTGTAGTCTGCCTTAGGACAACTCTGGTCACTAGCATCCGAACCAAGTGCTGAAGAAAACTCATCTGAAGAATTAATGTACATTATTTGTGAATAAGCAGCTCTACTGGGAAAAAAAATCCAATTTAACACACCAGAGGGGCATGCTCACATACACTGGGTAGGCAAGAGAGAGAAGCTGGTATCATTTGCAGGACAGTTAGGTACCTACCACTTAATCTGACTCTGGGGATTAAAAAGAGAACAGGTAACACCAGAGCTGCCAGAACTCAGGATCTTTAGATTACTTAATGCTGCAGAAGACGGATGTTCAGGTTCAGCAATCATCTGAGAAGGGCAGAAATTAAAAGGCAAGGTGCTGAGGGCAGAGAAACTTCTTTTCCCTACTTTTGTAGGGAAAACTGACTAAATTTAGGACTATTGCTGTGAGGGAAGAGGTAACTTCCAGTGCAATGCAAGTTAGAGTCAGGCATCCTTACATGGAGTTAAGGGATATTCAGGACAGATGCAGACCACCTCAGGCACTGTCCATAGTGTGAGCTGCTCAGAGAAATGGAGAACTATCCCCTAATTCCTGAAAGGATTCAGAGGAAGAAGTCAGAGCCTTTCAGTTGGAATAACTTTCCAGTTTAGAAAAGTTAAAAATTGCCTTCATGTGGCTGGTCACCATGTTCTATGATGGGCTCAGAGACAGCTGGGTGTATCAGTGATGACACCTGATAGGCTAAAATGATGGTTTTTCTTTTTCACTAAAGTGAACAAGAGCTGGGTCCGTGTGCTGGAATCAGGGAGCTGGATAGATCAACTGGAGAGTGCCTGGGTTTGCTTGTTTTCCCTCAGGCTTTTTCAGTTTTCCATCTGAATGCTTAATGGTTGGGCAGATGCCTTTTACAGCATGTGCTGGGTATGAATTTTGAGTCCTCTAATGGGATGTGAGCTGAGGCATTTAAGTATTGAACGTCTGGGAACAAACATTTACAGCCTCTTTCTAAGAGGGTTGTGATCTTCAAGTCATTTCTGGCCTGCACAGATTAGAACCAGGGATCTGGAAGCTGAAATGAGCAGTGCAGCAATTCATAACACAGAGCTCTGGTTTCTGCAGAAGCAAATTCATTAGCTCAGATTGGTAGTGTCATTTTAACTCCTTATTTAACGTTAGAAAGATTTAAATGCAAATTATTGTGTCTGTTAAGTGAGATCATGTTCTGCTGAGCCTTCTTGTTCCCTCAGGAACTGAAGGAGCAATGCAGAAGTACAGAGAGTAAAGTGATAGGAGATACAGGCCTGGCTTCTGTGTGGAGCAGGATGATTCAGGAGTGTGTAACTCACCTTGTGCTGAGTAAAAATGAATAAACTTGCCTCCTGCAGACAGGAATAGGGGGATCCCTTTCACATACTTCCCCCCCCAGCCTAGGCACTGAAAAAAGATAAGTAATGAAGTACCTTAAGTACTGAACAGGTAGAAGATGGTCCTATTTTCCATCTACATAATTTCCCCTGAATGGCAGCAGTGTCTTTTCTTTTTACCAATTCAGCAATAAAAAATTACCAATTTATCAGTGGGTCAAGGAACAACAGGTATAAGCTGGAATACAGGAATTTCCACCTCAACATAAAGAGAAACATCTTTGTTGTGAGTGTTCTGGAGCACTGCCCAGAGACATTGTGGAGTCTCCTCTAGAGACTTGCAATGTCTGCCTGGATGTGTTCCTCTGTGGTCTGCCCTAGATGATCCTGCTTTAGCAAGGGGGTTAGACTAGGTGATCTCTAGGGGTCCTTTGCAACTCCTAACATTCTATGATTGTTTGGGGAAGCAGCATTTTTTTCCATCTTGCCTCCATAGTACCCTGAGGGTCTCTGAAGAAGTGCTGTAAGGTAACTAGAGAAACAGGAATTACTGAGTATGTCAGACCATGACCCATATAGCCTGTGGTCACAGCCTGTGTCAGCAATTGTGACTAGCACTGAGTGCTAAAGCGAGAGGAAAACCGCAGTTAGCAGGAACATTCCTACAAAGCCTTTCTTCTCACCTTTTAAGACGTGCATGTGACTTTGAGTGTATGCCATACAGTCAGAAACAAAATTAAAACACCTGATAGTGTTTAACAGTTCACCTTGTCAGATGTGCTACAAGTGAGGTTTTAATGCCTTGTTTATTTAGATGTTATCATGTTACTTTAGCTGAAAAAGTTTCTAGTCTGTTATTTAAGGTTACAGTGTTTTCACTTAAGCCTTTTTTTCTGGCCCCTAGCAATTCTCATATGATGTGGGGCTTGAAATGTGGTCCCAGCTTTCCAGCTGCCGATGTACAAGAGGTCTGTCATTTTCAGTATTACTATGATTTGTCTCTCATTTTTATGCACCATTGTTCTCTGTTGTCCTCCTCCCCTCAAAAACCAGCCACAATGTAGTAATGCACAGTGATCTGTGCATTAAAACATCTATCTGCAAGGACAGAGAGTTAATTTAACACCAATTAATCTGTATTAATAGCTTGAATATTCACTCTATAAACATGTATCACAGTCTTGATACTGTTTAATTTGTTTTGTCGCCTAAGTTTTCTGAGATGCCTTTGTCTGGAAGAGCTCAGATTCAGTGGCTACACACTTCATTACTTTCCTTTAAAAAAGCATTTATATACACCACAGATGGAACAGTGAATCCCTTTAAAAATCATACTGAAGTCAGTTTGTGTAATTCTAGGGGCGTTGGGGTTTGGTTTTAGGATTGAGTTTTTTGAGCATTGCCTTTCTGGTCAGCATCAAAGTAGCAGGAAGTTATGAATATCTTGTCGTTACTACAAAGAAGGAAAAATAAACCCAGTAGTTTAACACTATGTTATTAGCACAAGGGAATAAATTTGATTAGGCTGATGCTCTTTTTAAACCTGCCTTTTTTACTGAGGCTAAGCCAGCAGTTGCCCAGGAAATAATCAGGCAAGTCTCTTTACTTTCACTCTTGTAAACAAGATGTTGCAGAATCATGGTGATTAAATGCAAGTTCAGTAATCTAGCCGCATGGTAAATGAATTCCTGATAAGATACTATGTATCTCCTGCTTATCAGGTCTGTTAACCCAGTTTCAGGGGTAGGGATTTGCATTATCGTCCTCCCATAGTTTCTGACTGACTTCAGAGCAGGTGCAGCAAAGCTCTCCAGCTTAGAGCTGTATGGAATGCACCAGGCTGGCGCACATCTGAGCTTGGGAGGTGTTTGGAATTGAACAGGAAGGACGGCACAAGGGAGAACCTGCAGAATGTCGTCCTGGTGTTCTCGTGCTTTAATTGCTGTTGAAAGAGTAGAAAGAGCAAATCTCTGCCTTGACTCACTGCATCTGTCAATCTTCATCACCAAGCAGGGAACCCACAAAGCAGAGTCTCTGTGGGACACATTTGACAAATAATATCAGACTTTTCTCTGAACTGCCTCTAGAATATCTTGTCCTTGGATTAATACTACATTTAAGGAATGTTCTTCAAGTTACTCCCCAACATAAAAATACAAATTATTACCTTTTTCAGGAAATCCAGTAGAGGAGACTTCGTATTTTCTGCTGATCGTCTGGTAGGTGAAGAATTTTTTCTTGGTGTCATGCTTTGTAGCTCCTCCATTAAATGGGCTTTTCAGGATAGAATGATGGTGGGATGAGAGCAGTTTTCTACACAATGGAAATTGCTGTTTGACAGCAGATTTCTGTATACATGACATCTGTTCTCTGTTGTGGACTGCTTTTATCTCAAAGGGTTCCAGAAACCATGTTATTATCAAACACAGCTACTTCAGGACAGAGAACAGTAGTAATAAAAGAATGCTATTTCAAAACAGATGCACAGAGGCTAGAGATAATGCAGTTTTACTTTGAAACAGTACTTTTGACCTGTGAGCAGAGCTGTTCAATTTATTACAGCCTAGATGTTGACAATCCCTTGCAGGCAGAAGTGCCTCCTGGCACTTGTGGTGTATCAGATTAGTAACTCTGGATACATCCACACTGGGAATTTGGTTGTAGGCATGTGGCAGTTAGTAGTAGGGACAAAGCAATCTGAAGTTTTCACACTGTTTAGTAAGTCAGACCAAAGACTGGTGGGGATGCAGCATATATCTCATTTAAATTAGATGTTGAAAGAGAGCCATATCTCTCACTCTCACGTGTACTGCCTTGTATTCATGAGGTAATGTGCTGTTTGCCAGCCCATTAACAAGGAAAAGAGGAGTCTTCCTTTCCTTCTCTAGCAAAGATGAGTCTAGAGACCAGTCAATTACAGCAGGCAGGTTTCCTGTGATGATCCCAACCTTAATCTGTGCCTGATCCAGTCTTGCTTAAGATTTAGATAGAGCCACAACCTAAGATTGTCACTGTGTTGGTTTTGTCTTTTCACTTCCCCCTCTGCTTTTCCATTGGCTGGGCTGTTTCTTGCACTCATTCACCAAGATCTGAAGGCCCAAGGCAACAAAGGCCTATTTAGTGATTGCATCTCTTCTATGTTAGAGTACTGTCTTTCTGTCCTTGCCTATATCCACATTTCTCTGATCACACGCTCCGGGCAACTGAAAAGGCAGATTTCACTAACATTTTCATACCCTTGAAATGTTTATGTAGTGATATGCTGGAATTCCTTGGACCTCTATTAACTATTCATTTTGCTAACAGTTCTAACAGATCTTGCATTCATGAAAGTTTGAAACAAACAAGAATTCCCTTTGCTTATTGCAAAAGTCCTAGAGTAAATCTTCAACATTGAACTGTAATCAGTGAGCACATCAACACGTCATTTCGTCTATCACCATTAAATGTTTCATCTGAAACTTCATTTTAACTCTGTAAGCCTTGACATTTTAACCAGGTCTGCCAGAATTTAACATCCCTTTTAGCTTTTTTTTGGTTTGCCTTTCCCACTCCCCCACCAATTAAAAACAGACTTTATTTTTTCTATTGGCAACTTTAATTCATGGTTTCAATTTGTGGTCTTCTACCGGATTCAGATTCCTTGCTTCCCATGGGGCCATAACAATACCTGGTTTAGTTTCCAAGCAGTGGCACCCACCTCTCTGAGAGGAGCAAGTCTGCTGGTTCTCAGGGGTGATAGAATTTATAATCCCTGAGCATGGGGGTAGCAGAAAGCAGCATGCAAAAATGAATGTTTTATCAACACTGATAAAGTGATAAAGTTCAGAAGAATCCTTCCCAGCCTCTGTAGAAAACATTGATAGGTGTAGTAAAACAAGGAGATTATAGACCTTCACTGGATGACTGACTCTGTGTTTTTGGTAGATAATTGTGGCAAGGCTAACCCTGTCAACATAGCAACATGATAAAAAAGTGTTTCTTTCAAACTCGGCTCATAAATTGGCTTTTTTCTGGTGAGGTCACTTTAAAAAGCCTCAAAACCGTGTACAAACGGTTCCAGAAACCTAAATTTAATTCAAGGATTTCTTGTCTTAAATGAGAAATCTCTTTCAGTTAAAGAACACTGGTGCCTTAGGATTAAAGTGACTTGAAATCCTACTAGCAGAAAGCCAGGACAAAGAAGAGGAAGAAGGCAGTAGAGCTGGCTTCTCTACATAGGCTTCCTAGAGCCATCAGACATGTAATGAGCCAAGACCAAGAGGGACTGACATTCAGGACCTGTTTCTCACGGACAGTTTTTGATTGCAAATGATCCCCACCCTTCCCCTAATTTTGATTTGCAGTACTTTTGTTTGACCTTTAAACAAAACATGAGGCATCACCCCCAAAAGTCTCTGAATTCAGTCCCTAACAACTATCAAAGAGATCCTTTAGATCCTTCAGGTTGTTAGATGTTGACTTGGTACTTGTGAAAACTGCTACTACCACAGTGCCCTATCTCTGCAGATAACAAATCCCTTTCAGCTGACTGATCTCTTTGGTCCACAGATCAGGCTGGTGGTTGAAGAGGGACTGAACCAGCTGCCATACACAGAATGTACTGTGACCACTCCAACAGGTATGTGGGCAATTGCTTCTTCCCAAGGTTGGACTGGAAGTGGAAGCTTAACAACTAATATAAAAAATACAGAGGAGTTACAGTAACCATGGGATAGCTTGAGGTGGAAGGGACCTGTAAGGATCATCAGGTTCAACCCATTCAGGACTACCTAAAACTGTGCCCTTGTGACTAAGAGTGTCATCCAGATGCTCCTTGAACTCTGACAGGTCTAGTGCCATGACCTCTTCCCTAGGGAGCCTGAGGCTGAAACAGTTCAATATTCAGAGTGGAGAACAGAATTAAAGTTCCTTCCTGTATTTAAAGAGCTAGAAGGTGCACAACAACACAGCTGAGCAAAATACAGTCATACAGGTGTTGTTTTACTAAAGTTTTGAATTAGTCCTGCAAAACCATGTTGAGAATTGTACCAGTCTTTGTGCAAGATCCATTTATTTGCTGCAGTATGGAGTTAAAACTGGTGACGCTTCACATGCTTAATAAAGAAGCACTTGGGGCAAGCAGTTTTGTCATCCAGCCTAAACCCATCTCTTTTTGCAAGTGGGGGCCAGCTGGGAGTGGTGATAAGCAGGAAATAACAAGTAGCTGTCGTGAAATCCACTGGAGTCATTTCAAGCTTGCTTCTGTTAACTATAAAGATACATGAGGCTGCATACATTACTCAGAGTTGCTCAGTGCATCATCAGCTTGGTATCCACTCAGGTACACAGAGTGAACTCACAGCTCAGCTGTAAGACATGCTCCAGGCGAGTTCTCCTCATCCTGAGAACTTTATTTCCTTTTCTGTACATTCATACCCCCTGCCCTTCACATTAAATCATTTGTACGTCTTCTAGTTAGAGAAAAGCTGGATGGAAAACGATTCTGAAGCATGCCTGAGTTTAGGAAGGCACTCAGGAGGCACATGCACTTACGTTTGCTCCTGTTGAAGTAAAACAGAAAGTGCTTCTTGAGCATTGGTGTCATAGCTGTTCCAAGTCAGTTAGTGACTGATAGGTTGATGACCATCTTATCTCTTAATAAACAATTTCACTGGCAGGTCCTCTGCAAGAAACATCTATTGGAAGCTCTTCAGTTCTTTTTCAGCAGGCCACTGCCCCTGCTGTGGGCAGCCTCAGACATTGTCCTCTGAGCACGTCACTTGGTGAAAAGACTTTGCTTCCTGCCCTTACTCCTGGCTACACTAAGGTCTCACTGAAACTACCTAAGCTCTGCACTCTCTGCTTGCCCTTTGCTTCCCACACTTATACCCAGTGAGGGAGCTAAAATGGCCTCAGCTGAGCTCCTCCAGCAGGAAGTGTCTCTTGAGAACTCAGGTACTTCTGCATGAATTCCTGCCTCCTTGTGCTGAACTCTTTCTCTCCAGGCAGTTCTGAGGTGCCATAAGCACAGGTGATTTCTGCTCTTCAGGGCTCAGAAGCAGAACACCCCTGAAAGACCTCAGTGAAACCCCTGTTGGTTTTTTTTTTCCTAAGGGAGTCTTTGGTCTCCTATCAGTCAGGGAGGGGAATATGCAGCACCTGTAAGGAACATCACCTGGTGTTCTTCCCAGCAGTTTTGGTGAGCAAGATCGTTAGGGCTGAAGAACTGGGATTGGAACGATCTTGCTCTGCTGTCTTTAGCTTTGAATTAATGAAAGAGCTGAGCTCAGAGTGTTTAAGACTGCATCTGTCAAACATACACAACTGACCACTGTGGTAGGGAACACCATGTCTGCACCATCACATTTCAGTTCTGAGCCTTCCAACTGCAGCATTTACTGGGCTTTGCAGGGGGTGTGGTTTGCCTTCCTTTTATGTCCTCCATTTAAAACCATCACAATACCTGAGTTATGGAACACATTCTTGGAAGGGGTCACTTCTGTGCCACTTTGCTGATGTGGCTTTAACAAAAGCACAAGTTCTTTACCTGTTACAGTTCTGGCTCTGTTCCCATCACTTGTTTGAGGCTGCAGGATAGTGTGTGAGATTGTTCATGCCACCTGTTGAGAGATGCAGAGCTCCCTATTATCCCCTGCCTATTTGGAGGGGAATTTCAGTTCCATTCACAGCACAAGGTCTCCTAAAACAGGACCTCCAAAGGGGCATTAAGATGGACCTGAAGGGACCAAGTGACGCCACTGACATCTGGTTTCTTTCCTCTCACAGGGCACAAGTATGAAGGTGTCCGATTTGAGAAGGGGAACTGTGGAGTCAGCATAATGAGAAGTGGTAGGCAGCTTCTGCTTGTTGAGTGAGTGCAAATTAAACCCCTTGGAAAACAGTAAGCAAATTCCTCTCAAGTGTCCAACAACAGTTCTGCACAGTAAAGTGTTAGCCAAACCTGCCTTAGGCCTCCTTGACCACAGAATGCCAAGTAATGTGTTTCATGAACTTGTGAGAGGATGCACAGCTGCCCTAGCTTTCATCGGTGAGGCAGCCGGTAACTGGGAGAGGCCAAAGCCACTTGTCCTGTCCTTGTTTGCTGCCATCTGCTTCTGCTCAGAGACAGGTCTTCCAATAAAGCATGACCAGCGGTGGCAGAGGCACTGTTCCTTTGCCCAGAGCTGTGGAAACCTTTGTACTTGTGGAAAATCAGTGGCTCTGCAGCTTCCTGCACCACGCTTTACACTATGGTGGCTCCAGGCAGAGCTCACATGTTCTCCACACCCTACATGTTTGTTTTGGTGTTTCCAGCTCTCACCCTTGAGAGCTCAGCTCTAGCATGTGGGAACACTAATGCTCAGGAGCTAAGTAACATGAAGGAGTCTCATTTTTGTTTTAATAGAGAAAAAATTATAAGTTTGAAGTGATTTTAACACCTAGGGGAAAAAATGTGCTTTTTACAACTCCTCCTCAATACAGTATGAGGGCTTTCTAGTTGTAGCATCTTGCAGCTGTCCATTCTTGAAGGTGTAACCATCTCTTGTTGGGTTTCTGTTGCTCACTTGAGGAGAGGCAATGGAGCAGGGGTTACGGGATTGCTGCAGATCGATCCGCATCGGAAAGATCCTGATACAGAGCGACGAGGAGACGCAGCGAGCAAAGGTCTACTATGCCAAGTTCCCACCAGACATTTACAGGAGGAAAGTTCTCCTCATGTACCCAATACTAAGTAAGTGGTTTTCGTCCTTATATACAGTGAGGCTCATCTGAGCAGTGAGGGTGCTGGATGTAAAGGGAAATGCCCAAATTTCGGGGGCTTTGATTGGGGTTTTTTGCTTGGTTCAGGTAGCACAGGAGGGCATTTGTCAGCCTGCGCCAGCAGGAGAGCAGGGCAAATCCCTGGGCTGTCTCTGTGAGAAAGGTTCAAGAGTTGAGACTTGACATCAATTTTTTTTTTGCCATGAGAAAAGACTCAAAGAGTGTTTTTTTAGAGTAAGAGTATAATCCTAGGAATAAATTAATTTAAATACAGCTAATGCTACCATAAAAAGGCCCCATCTACTAAGTGTGGCAAGGAGTTTGCCAGGATGAAAAAGTTTCTCCAGTCTTAAGATTCAATTCTGGTTCTACACATGCAGGGCTTAGTTGCCATTTTATTATTTCAGATGAGCTTTCCTGCCTCAGGCTTTCATAAACTCCACCAACTTCAATTCTTACTGAAAGAGTTGGCTGTTTCAGATCAGAGATGAAGTTCCTTCATCAGGACACCAATGTTTCTCTAGTTAATACAAGCAGAGGGGGTGGTTTCCCCGTGGGACAGTGTCATCACTCAGTCACACACCAACATTTACGTGGATATTCTAGGGTGGCCTAGGACAAATTCTTCAACTATTGGAAAATTTTCCCCTTTTCCCCTTCTAGGCACTGGCAATACTGTAATTGAGGCTGTCAAAGTGCTTGTAGAACATGGTGTGCAACCCAGTGTCATCATCCTGCTGAGCCTGTTCTCCACACCTCATGGTGAGTCGTGGGGGACAGAAACTGGGCACAGGCGGTTTGGTGGGGAGAGTGACATTGGTCATGTGCCTCAGAGAGCAGAGAGTTGCAGAGTTCCTCTGCACCTAACCACAGCTGGAGGAGAGGGCCTGGAGCTCTGGCCTGCAGAAGCAGAGGGAAGGTGCTGGGTTGGTCCACCACCAAAGGAACAGCAGTTCTGTAAGAAGCATGAGGTAAATGGAGCTACAGAGCTGTCCTCTCTGCACGTTAAAGATCTTAACACATAAAAAGGGATCAAAAAATGGAACATCTCTTCCTGTGAGGTAGGAAAATGGATCTTGTGTCTTGTAGAAAATGGCCGTGGCAGACCTCACTACCAAAACTCAGCTGAGCTGCAGTTATTCCTGGCAGTCTGTAACCACTGTGGTGATTAGACTAGGAGTGTACACGTAAGGGAAAGAAAAAATTAAATAGGAAAACCTGCAAAAATAGTCCTTAAATGCAGGAAGCTCTTCCTCACAGACAGGCAGCTAAGGCAGAAACATGGAGATGGAAGAGCAGAGCCTGACATTATCTACAGAGCTCTGCTAATGATGTAACATGTGGTGTTGAACTAGAGTTACTTTGCTGTGGCGATCGTTGCCTTTGTCCTCTCTCAAAAGGTGCCAAATCCATCATCCAGGAATTCCCAGATATTACCATTTTAACCACAGAAGTTCATCCTGTTGCACCAACACACTTCGGACAGAAGTATTTCGGAACAGACTGACAACACTCAGCACAAACAGATGACTCTCATACTACTAGAGGCTTTTTCTACATTTTCTTACTGCTGAGTGGGTTGGGGGCATGTTTTTAAGTCTTTTTAGCCAAAGGAGGAATATTTGACTTCCATTAGTTGTGGTCAGTGTGCCTGAACACTGACTCAGGTCCACAACAAAGCACTCTCAGTACAAAGTCGAGCATCTCAGCTTTGGGGTTGTGTACATGGCTACACTATGCTTTAACTTATTTATTCTTCTAGAGCCTGTCTCGTGGCTGCTTGCAAGAGCAAAATAAACAACTAAATCGCAGAGGTTTGTACTTAATTTCTTGGGGAACATTTGCATCACTCCACGTCAGCTCTACAACCACTCCTAACGCTGCACGTTGGACTTGATGCAATTCTTAGCAGCCACACTGCATTTCTGGCTAAATTTTCAGTCTTTGGCTGGAGGCCAAGAATTAAAGATACAACTCTCTGAATTTTGCTCTGTGTAGGTGACTTTCAAACAGTGAAACATCCGTAGGTGTCTTGTGCAGTGGTACTGAACAAAGAAGCTCCTATTGTGGTACTTGTGCCCTGACAAGCTGGATGGTGAGTGAGGGTGGGAGCAGTGCTGTCTGCAGACGTGCTGCATGAATACCCTTTTCCATGGCTGCTTTGCTCTGACCCTGTCCAAGACGGGAGAGCAGTGGCAGAAAGGTAAGTTAGATTTTTAGCTCTGTTTGCAGGGCAACAGAGATTAAAGTCAACAAGCCAAATGTGGTGCTTCTGGCTTCGCACCCTGCAGAGCTCTCAGGGCTATCAAGCATCACTCTGCAGCCAGGCAGTTCCTTTGGCTTTACATGTCCTGGCACCCAGTACACCATACCCAGCCCCTCAGCTAGGACTGGAAATTGCTGTTAACTGTGGGAAATTTACATACCAAGACAAGTGTCTGTTGTTACTGTTTGAATATATCCACAGTATAAAAAAGGGCAGGATCACAAGTCAAGTGTTTCATAGTCAGAGGTCTGGGCTGCCCCAACCAGTACCTTGGAAGGGAAGGGGCACAAATGTGAACATAAGTTCCATCTAAACATGAGCAGGAACTTCTTTAATTTAAGGGTGGCCTTTTTTTAAGGGGGACAGAGCATTGGAACAGGCTCCCCAGAGAGTTGGTGGAGTTTCCATCTCTGGAGACATTCAGATCCTGCCTGGACATGTTCCACTTTGACCTTCTCTGGGTGAACCTACCTTGACAGGAAGTTTGGACTGGATGGATCTCCAGATGTCCCTTCCAACTCCTACCATTCTGTGATTCTGTTCATGACTCCTGGTTTGGACATAGAAAGAACCTTCCCACCTCAAAAAAGTAATTTCAACTCAAGTTGTATGAGGCTTCCAGAGAGAGAGAACATTTAGCCTGAGCGTTAGGTCAAGTCCTAGAAATAACCACTCACAAGTGGAATAAATCAGCCAGAAATGGGTTTAATGCAGACCTGGCCTGCAGTACAGTATAAACCATAATAGAAAATGACAAAGCAGAAGGTACAGGATTTTTGAGCTGTAGAAACCATACAAACACTTGGAAAACACTGCTGAAAGGTACACAAAGCATTCAGAATAAAGTCAGAATATTCCATTTGTGGGACAGTAGAAATAGGTATCCAAAGCTTTTCTAAAAACACATTTGATATCAAAAGTCCTGGTGCTGGCAGCAGCATTAAACCCCTGAACCCAAGTAAACACCAGTTAGCCAGACTGGTTACCTGTAAAGCAGCTGGGACAGCTCAGTACAATGGGATTTCTGTTACTGTTTTCAGTGGGTTCACAGTTGCTGGCACAGAGCCCACTACACCAGCCCTCCCTGCTAAGACAAGGTGCTAGGGTGGGTTGGAGTGCAGAGAGCTTTGAGCCATTGGAGGAGGTAGTGTGTTGGATCCCAAATGGCTCCTGCATTTGGTGTCCTGCTCCACTCAGGTCTTCCTGCTTGGTCACAACACCAGTGAGTGGAAGCCACGTGCTTTACTTGGAAGCAAAGTCAAAAACTGCTGCTGCTGTATTCTAGCATAGAGATAAATCTGCCATCATCCGATCCTGAGAGTTTAGCAAATGTTGTCTGAGGGATCCACTCTCACAACAAACATGAGTCACACTTGCCGACAGAAAACTGCCAGACAGATAGAAGCAGTTTTAAGATAAACCAGCCTCTTCTATTTTATATGTTACTAGCAGGAGGGAAGCTGTTAGAAGCTCCCTGCTCCAACAGCAGCGTTTACTCTGGAGTAGCTCGTGCCTGGACCACCAGTGAGTGCAGAGAACCTACACCTTAATATGATTTTGCAGTATTGCCTACATGGGGAAGCAATCACAACAGGTTCCACCTACCTCCTCACACAGCTTAGTCATAAAAGCCATGCCTCTTCCTCTAGGCAGGCCACCTCGGTGGTTCATGGCATCATGATGATTAGACCAGAGGGAACTGTCTCCCTCCTACCCATCTTAGAGGCTCCTGGATCCTCCAGAAAAAGGCAGGGAAAAAATAAATACACCAACACTGGATTTTCATTTCTCTTTCTCAGAGCAGTGCTGATCTGAGGAGGTGCAGCACACACTGTCCTCAGAGGACAGGGCTTTTTGTTTGTCTCCAGGCTTCCCAGGAGATTTAGTCCAAGGTTGAGCTGGAGAAAAGTTCAAGTCTAGTAAGTGCTGAAAAAGCAGCAGTGCCTTCAGGTAACAATACTCACATGACAAGAGCTGTTTGGTACCGGCCCTTGACACAAACAACCCACAATCAGAATAGCAGCACAGACAATCCCTTTCTCCTTTTAGTTTTGTTTAGTTTTTTAGGGTTTTGGTGTGGTTTTTGTTTTTCTCTTCACCATAATTTCTGCCTTTTTTTTTTCATAGTGGCTGTCACCCACTGAAATTCTACAAATGCTGCTGTAACTCTTTAAACCTCACACAGAAAATAATTGCTTTGAGCAGCATAAACCCATGTCCAGGCTCGTGTCTGAAATAGAAACATACATTTTATTTCACAAGGTTAACATTCCCAGCTGAGGATAGAAAAGGAAGAAATAAGGATTGTAGGGAAGAGAAAAGCAGTGCAGGAAGTTGTCTCAGAGCAAAGCAAGATGAGGTGAAGTGAGAATCAAACTGACAAAGGCTAAAATAAGTAAGTGGCACAACTGCTTAAAATGACACCCACTCACCCTCAGAGCATGCAGAAAGCCAGCACAGCAGCTGAAAGCTGATGGTATTTAAACTGCATATTCAGGAGGAAGGAGGAAGACTCAGAGTGGGACAGAAAAAGGACTAGAATAAAACCATTTAACAGAGGGTGTCAGTGGTGATGCCACACCTGGCACTGCTGCCAGGCTGTTGTGCAGATCACTCCTCAGGAAAGAAGCCCTTCTGCCATGGAGAGCTGTAAGTGAGGGGTTCAGAATGAGATTGTGTTTCCAAGTGTTCTGTAACAAAAGGAGCTGACAGAGTTGGAAAATCACCAGTAAACTCAAGTCATTTTCAAGTACTATGGATCAGTTTAAAAAATGGGTACCACAGGAGTCACTGCAATGGAAATGTGACCCTTGAAGCTAAGGAATTCTGACTTAATACATGAGGTCAGAGCACTTCCTTGTCCTGCTAGCTCATCACAGCTCTGCAAAGAGGAAATCTCTTCTATTGGAGCCATGACTACACAGGAGGTAGTTCAGGCAGGTCCCTGAACACATCTCAGCACATCACTCAGATCTGTCTGAGAAAGAAAAGGTAAATGTTTTTTTTTCTCCTCCAACACTTTACATTCATATTATATTATAGACAGGTTCAGTAACTAAGTTGTACTTTCATCTACACCAGCACCCAGAAGGAAAAACCTACAGCCAGTACAGATCCCTGGTTTGTTCCAGGAAAGAAACATTCATTGCTCTGGTGCTGTCAGGAAGCTCCCTGGTCCCTATCAGTGACAGTACACAAGCTGCAGTAGGTACAGCCTACTGAAAACACCTTCTACTGAGTCCTGCTCAAGAGAATCTGCCCAAAACCACGCTGTACCAATTCAGTAGGAGACAAAACAGAATGGCAGTGCAGTGACAGAAGTCACAACTCCCTGGACAGGGTTCTCTGGCTAAAGAGAGGACTACTGCAATACATCAATATGATGTTTCCTCTGTTTTTTTAAGGAGTACAGTGTACCTGAATGTAAGTGGGAGAGAAGGGGAAGAGGTGAGGAGGGACTCTTAGTGGTTAGTTATTTTGGAGTGTTAATTGGGGAGCACAGGGAGGAGACAGTGCCATGTTTCACAGTAAAGTCCAGCAAGAGTCTTGGTGCTTTCACACAGTGACACCCACCTGGAAGAGCTGACAGCAGAGAAAGTCCTCACTGCAGGAAGGACATTGACAGTGTTTGATAGTGCTGAAACGCAAGCAACCACCAGGCCAGGGGCAAGGAAGAACTTGCTGTACTGGGGCTGAACTCTCCTTTCTGTGCCCTGACTTCATTTTTCTCGAGATACAGCTGCTTCTGCACCGCAAGCTCCACTGGCGCCATGGGATACACTCAGGACAAGCTATTTCTGACCCTGAGCTGAGAACCACTCTGCTTTATTCTGTAGCATACATCTAGCCTCGGAAAGGGTTGGATGAGTTGCCTTCCTGCTTCCACAATGCACCAACAGCCTAATGAGCACTAGAGCCACACAAATCAGATCAGAATTGAGATTCAAGCTTCAGTGCCTGGCTAAGTAGAGACTTAACAGTGAGAGTCCTGAGGCAGCAAATCCCAGTGGGAGTATTTACACTGCTCCTGGGTGCATGGGTTGCTCAGAAGTGCCTCCAAGATACTTGCACACCAATGCAGGCAGTATGAGAAACAAACAGGGTGAATTGGAAGCTCTGGCCAGCTCCCAGAGCTGCAGTATAATTGGGGTTATGGAGACTGGGCAAGTAAGGTGGAGGTGTCACAGTACATCAGGAGAGGTTTGATTGTACAGCCCTTACGGTCAGCAGCGACATGGTGGGCAGCCTCCGGGGGATGGAAAACAAAAGAGCTATTTACGTGTTTAAAAAGCTACTCACACTGCTGAGTACTTTATCTCCTTTGTTACCCTACAGCAGTGACTACAAACAGTAGGAGCAATTTCTCTTTTCCAGTGCATATTCCACAGGACTTTCTGCATCCTGCTCTTACCACACTCTTGGTACACAACTTTTTGAGAAGGGAAAAAACCAAACCCTACTTAAAAAGTAAATGGCAGCCCAGCTTTAAAACCACAGGTAGCAGGGAGTACGATTAAAATGACTGGTTTTAGACTGCCTATTGGTGCCAAGTTCCACTACCTATTGTGTTTATCTTAAGATCCATTCCAGACCTGTTTTTGCCAGAACAGAGGTGATTCAATCTCCTACTGTCTTTCATCAAACACCACTTGAGGTCCACCACAAGATTAACATCAGAAATGCAGGTTTGGGTTGATAGGAGAAATAGTTTCAGTACTCAACAGCTATTTGATGACAGAACTACCCAGAGCTGTGATTGAAGTGGTAGAAAGCAGGAACATGCAGAGTCCAGTCGTGCTCAGAGACTAACCTGCACTCAGCCTGGGAGAGCCCACCCTGTCTCCCAACAACTAAGCCTCAGCCATAAGACATTCTACAGCAGTTGCTGTCTGCTGTGTGACAAACTAGAGGCCGAGGTGTGAAATACCTGTCCACAGGGTTACACCAGGTAAAGTCTACTCTTTCGGACAGAAAATCTCTACAAGCCTCCCTGCAGTCTCACAAAGTCACTTCCACACAGCAAACAGAGGAAACAATGGGGGTAGCAGGTAGGCAAGGCCTTTCTCACCAGACAGATACTTAGCAGGGAATTCCTCAGGACGTGCACATCTGCTTGTGTATCACTGCCAACACAAACAGGCTGATCAACAGAAAACCAGGGTAGAAATTGGTATGAATTGATCATAAATGCAGAATACTTTAAGCATGCATATAATTCAAATATGAGCAATGGAGTTGCCAGGTCTGGTTCATGCAGATAAAAAAAAAGACTCAGGTCTAGAAAAATGTACCATCCTGCCAGCAGATTCTTGCTTCCAGTGCACAGAATAAAACAAGTGAAACATTCCTCTGGCTGCAAAAATGGAGCAAAATTAAACATCTGATCACCTTTTAGTGCTGAGAAACCTTTTTAAAACCCCAGTCAGTAAATTAGCTAGGAAGAAGTCAAAAAGAATTGAACACATCCATCCTATCTTCAGCAGTACAGGGCTAAAACCACCCTTGTAGAGTGTAAACTCTGAACACTGCATCTGGAGCTTAACTTTCAGTGCACATTTCCAGTTGCAGTGTTTCAGATCCTCCTTTGTGAGTCCATAAACACAGATTTCCATCAAACACAGGAGCGAGGTGATACTTTAGCCCTAGGAATCAGTGCAAACTGCACTGTCTGCAGTTCCCCTTTGCATTTTAGGTGCTAACAAGAAAAGGGCTTAAAGGGCACTAAAACTCAAAAAGACTCTTACGCCTGCCTGAAAAACTTGCACAGAATCTATGGCCACAATATTCTTGAGGCTCGACACCAGCCACACGGATACTTTGTTGTCACACGCAGATGCACAGGTCTATTTGCACGTTCAGCACCTTCTCTTTCAACACACTTGGCTCAAACTATCAATCAAGTGCCACATTTTTGATGGGTCTGTCTGTCTTTGAGCTGAACTAACTCAAGACAGAACTCTACAGGTGTTAGAAAATGCCACCTGTCAGAGAAGGCTGGAGAATCAGTCTCCCAACAAATACCATCCTCCAGAATACTATGGCTTGGAAGAATGGTTCAAGAAATCGGAGTCCCTGATGTTTGCAAAATGAAAAGGCCTTTGGAAAAGCACTCACATCCATAGTCTTACCTATCTGGAATATAAAATATATATCATTTATAAAACAAGCAGAGCAGACCAAAGAAGCTTGGCCAGATCAATCACTCTTATATAAAACTGTTCTGTTCGCTCTGTAACTTAAACTTATAAAGCCTGGAAACATCTGGATAGCAGGAATTCTGGAGAAGCACTCTAGAATGCTGATTCCAATCAGATGACACTTCATGATGCTTTCTCATCTGGAAGAACCACTCGTTTGCTGCCCCTCAGAACTGAAGTCCATGCCAAGAGAAGGGACATTGGCTCCTGAGAGGGAAGCTAAAAGTTAAATAAAGAAAAACATGCAGCAGGTTTTTCTTCTTGGAAGAAGAAAATGGAACCACATTTATAATATGCAGGAGGCCTATTTATAGCAAGCTTAAGCTGCTCTGTTTGTGTGTGGCTTACACTGCACTGCCACACAACTCCCACAGAAAACGGGGGCAAATTCCATCCGATACCCATTTCCTCCAAGTGGGGCAGCAGAGGAGGTGCCTTCACTCTGGGTCATCTACACTCCTCTGTCAAAATGAAGACTGAAGCCAAACCAGCCTGCAGCAGGATGTGTGCAGGACAACTCCTTGTGGCTAGTTCTGAATCTGAAACTGTTGTTATTTCATCCCCTGTGGTTAATTCTGAAGTCAGAACAGATTACAAACGTTCTGGTAGGAGCATCTGTCACAAAATAGAGTATCTGTTGTTTGTTGTACTCAAGTTTCTCCAGGGTGAAAAATGAACAGATAAGAGAGTAGCAGCTGATGTGGGCAGTACAAGTGACTTCCATTTAATTCCCAACTGCCACTTGGCTGTTCTTAACCTCATCTTCTTTAAACTGTGCCTGCACTTGCCCACACTTTTCATCAATCCCTGAGCAGATCTCAGATCTTGTAATTGTACTAGGCAGTGGCTAGAGTACCCACCACATTTTTATCAGAGGAGCTGCAGGGTTTGTACCCTCCTCTACAAACACTGCCTTTGGCTCCTGTGTTAAATGCATCAACATTCAGCCCAGCCCAGCTGAATTTTGGATTATCTTAAACAGAATTATTTCTGGACAAGATGCAGAAATCTTGGTGAAATGATACCATGCAGAGAGGCACCACCACAGTACTCTGGTGAGCACCCTGCCCTTCAGAGGGCTCAGAGCTGCTCACCCAGCTGCCCTGCTCCAGAGCCAGCATTGCAGGTCTGCACGCCACAGCCTCCAGCGTGCTAGATGACTCTGCCTCGGCACTGTGGGGTGTGCCACCACTGAAGTCAAACCCTGTCCAAGCTCACCTACCCACTTCCCTGCAGAGTGGCTGCTCAGCAGGTAATGCAGAAATACTGACCTTGCTGAACAAGCTTTACACTGCCGCATTTCAAGCTGCTACGTCTCCTTTTCTATGGCAAGGGAAGAAGCTTCACCAGCATCTACACAATGAAAAACAAAGTAGTAAGAGGTAAGTATAGCTGGCTTTCTCACTCAGAAGAGATTTTTCACTAAGGGAGTGTGTTTTCAAGAATCATTCCAAATAAAAACAGACAACCACTTGTCAGAGGGAACTGAACAGCAGATTTTAAACTGAGATGACTCTGATATTGGCTTTATCTATTTCATAGCTGTGTCACAAGCTTTAAAGCCACAAAGTCAAGTTAAGATCTTTCCATTTTAGTGGAACATCTCAGGCCTTTCTGGGTAGAAAATTACACTGGTTTACTTCAGTTGTCCAGAGATGGAACCTGAAGTGCTCAGAGCACTTCATTTGCCAGTGCCTTACACAAAAAAGAGCAGCAGTGGTAAGAAAACAAGGAAGAGTAAAACATCATTTGTGCTTACAACTCAGGCTCCTAAAGCCCTTCTGTCAGATGAGAGTGAGGGTACCAAAGCTCAAGGAACCAGGAAACCATGTTTTCCTGAATATTGTTGGGTTAATGCAGTATTTCCTGAACACTGCAGAGCAGAAACACCTGGGAATACATTTCATGAACTCATGGCAAGTTCGCTGCTTTAAGTTTTCACTTGCGAAGTAAGCCCATCACTTTGCCTTGAAGGCACACAGTTTCTGCCCAAACCTTGGAGAACTGAAAGCCATGGAGGCTGCCAAACAGCACAGGAATTTCTACTTCAAACCTATGGAGAGTGGTCGAGGCAGTTGGGCTTGTTTCAGCTTAAGAAGTGGAAGCTTCAGGTCAATGTAGCAGCAGTCTACAACTACATGGAGACTGTTTAAAGTGGCAGCTGCCCTGAAGGCAGTTCCCCAATTCACACTGCTACAGTTGTTCCTGTGCCTGCCAAAACCAGGACTTAAAATCTGAGTTGCTCTGTAGCCACCTTACACTGATGTCACACTGGATATCAGTTCTCCGAAGCACCCAGTGACAGAGCAAAAGGACACAGTCTCAAACTGCACCAGGGCAGGTTTAGGCTGGACATTAGGAAGAAATTATTCATGGAAAGAGTGAGTGGCATTGGAATGGGCTGCCCAGGGAGGTGGTGGAGTCAACTGTCCCTGGAGGTGCTTGAGAGGAGGCTAGATGAGGCACTTAGTGCCATGGTTTAGTTAATTAGAAGGGTTAGGCAATAGGTTGGACTTGATGATCCTAGAGGTCTCTTCCAACCTGGTTAATTCTGTGAGAGTCTTAAGATGCAGAAGCTCTTGCAAGAGATAATGCAATAGCAGCATCAAGCAGTGTAAAAAAAATAAAAAGCAGCCAGATTTTTTTCTCTGTGAAGGAAAATCAAAGAGCAGACACCTTCCCCTTTACCACTCAACAGTACACACAGCGAATACATTTGCCTGGGCTTCTTGTTTCCTTGCTGTGCATGAAAAGCCCTGCTAGTTCCATTATTGGGTTACTTTCATAGTTAGTAGCAGAGACATCCATTTTACCATGCCACATCTAATCCACTTACTGAGATGGGAAGTTCCTTTATTCTGCATACCTTCAGGAAGGCACAATCTGAATGTCCAAGGGAATGGATAAAAGGATACATCAGCCCTGCTGGCTCTGGGATATTAGTCTCACTGAAATTTCACTACCCGCTTTTGACAGAATGTCTTTTTTCATCCAATTGATTCAGCAGCTGCAGCTCTGATCCACATGTGGACTCAGACTGGTTTGGCTAAATACATTTACCAACTAATTTAGTGGAACTGACATGGATTCCTGCACAGCTACCCTCCACCATTGCCACACTGATTATAAGGCAGTCATTGATGCAGGGCTTAGCATTGCTTGAACTTAATCTTTTCCTCTCAGCACCTTGTAACCATTTATATCACCCTTTATCTATCTACGTATCTATCATTACTTATAAAATGAAGAGATGCAGACCCATTTTTTTGTCTGAGTTTACTGACCTGGCCAATACCTGGCTGTATCGTAAAAGCAATCCCTGCTCACTTCTGACATCTAAGTAGCTTTTTTGGTTTCTCCATGAACAGAAATCCAACCCCTGCAGTCACCACAAATGACTTCTCCAAGGACTGCTAAGCCAAATTAGCTGGTATCTCAGAACATGAAGCTACTTTAATTAGGCTCCTACTGATTAAATTCAAATCACAAGCCTTCAGACATCTGAAGCTTCATCACACCAACAGAGACATCAGCTTTCACCTGTTGCTCCAGACAGGCTGCTTTCTGCTGCAAAGATGTCACTTCATACAGATGACAAATGTTTGGAGGTGAGAACAATTTGAGAGAGATTTGATTCACACTGAAGCCTTTTGTCTAAGTTTAAATGAAACACAATTGAATTAATAAATCAGTCAAAGGGATGAGATGTTGCTCTAAGTAGAGAGAAATGACTGTCCTGTCCTAGGCTCCACACGACAGTATGCAGCGTTCACAGCACTGACACAGCCATGGCCAACGTGTCAGATATATTCTAGAAGAGTTCTTTGAAGAACCTTCTAAACTGTCAGCATGGGATGGGGAGTAGCTCTCTGGCCAGACAGATTAAACAGATGCCTGTGAATAAGGGAGGAGCATGCATCAACCTAAAAAATCCAAGTTATTAACTTGAAGTAAGTGTTTTTGGTCTCTGGTTAAGAAATGAAACAGAAGATGCCCTAGGAAGGGTGGGGGGAAATAAATCCATCCAGAAAGGGTCCATTTAAACAGCCATATTACAGAAAGAAAGGACAACCCTGGGGAGAAGGTGATTGAAAAGATGGTCTGCCCAGCCCTGGGACCTTGACAAAACTGCTTCATATCTGTGCTTTCAGCTGGGCTTGTCCTCTCCTCATGAGTCTCCCAATCCCTTTAATGTTCATCCTCCCCAGCAGCCACATGTGAGCTGATTTTGCAGCTGTGGGGGGTTCAAAATGCCCTGCTTGGCACAGGCACAGCATAGCTGAGGTGGAGGCAAACGCTGCAGTAATGCAGCTGGGCACAGTAACTTTACAGAGAAACATTTCATCAAGACCCTCATTTTCTCAGATTTCACTTATTTTACAAGCACTATAAATTGTGAGACTTCATAGGAACTTCAGATTATAAGGTCTGATCTGGGCAAAAATCCTCTCACTGTCACAAGTTTTCATACTTAAGAATCTAATTTTTTATTGACAGGGTTTATGCTTTGTGAAAGTTGGAAGAAGTCCTGATCCATTGCCACAGGAGTTATTTCCAGCATCACAGACAAGCCAGATTTTGTTATTTTTAAGATAAATTTGTGTTACCTTTGAACTGCCAGAATGTATTGAACAAAGCAGGAGAAACAGGCAGTTTCTAACACACAACCTAAAGAAGTTAATCTGAAGAAAAGCTGAAATAAGCCTCTTCAGCCCTAGCAACTGAATCCTGAAAAATGTATTTTCCTAGCACTATGTGGCTCCCTAAGTGGTTTTGCTTGATCCACTAATTAAAGTAACCTGATAATTAATTAACACTCTCACCATTCCTTAAGGGGAGAAGAAGAGTGAGATGATCACACTTCTTTTAAAGGCAACCTGTGGATGGTATCCTTGCTCTACAGGAAAAAACATGGGCCCCTATTTAACTTATTGACAAGACTTTTGAGCCTTCAAACACTAACTGGGGTTTCTGACAAGAACCTTGAGGTTCTGGTATGTGCTGTATTCTCCAGAAATCAGTTTGGAGGTAAATATGCAAGGAAAAATAAAAAAGCAAACAAAACCCAAACTTGCAGTTCATTTACTTGCAAGTAGAAAGCTTCTAGGAAAAATAGAGAGTTGACTCCAAAGTAGGGCTTATTTTCAGTCTCTGTTCATTAGTCAAGTCCAAGCTGCCCAAGACATAGCCAAGACAATTTCTTATTTGATTAGCTCCTGTACTCCACATCCATTAGTCACTGCAGGTCAGAGCACAACTAATTTCCTTAACACTACCTTACCATGAGGCTCTTCATCTATTCCATCATCTTCCCAGTGCTCTTCATTAGCTAGGAGAGGATTCTGAGCTTCACACAAAGCTCTCATTGGGAAAAAGTGTCCATCACCCTGGCTAGACGGAAAAAGGCAGAGAGAGACACTGTAAAAGCAGCAAGTAACTTGAAAGGGTGACAATCTCTACACGTCTTATCTGCAAACAAAGTTTTCTGTTGCTGACATTTCCAGCATTCACTACAAAACATTTTTAAGGTTGGAAAAGTGCTGTGTTTATTTTTTGGTGGTAGCTCAGATACCAAGTTTTACTAGCAAGTAGTTTTGGTCCTCAATTTGACCTCATAGTCTGGAATTAAGGAAGTTTTAGCAGAACTTTAATGTGCCAAACTGGATCAAGTCATTAGGATGCAGAAAACAAGAAAATCAAACAGTCCCCAAACCAAACACCACCTCCCTCCCACCAAAAAAAACCCACCCCAAAACCAAACAAAAACTTCTGGACAGCTGGAATTGAGGGAGGAACTAAGAAAGTATTTATGAAGAAGGAGCAATTTATCCTATAGGTATAAACTTTTATCCGTTTATGCCATTCGTTCTTCAGGGCAGAAATTCCACCTCTGTGTTTGAATGACACCCAGCAGGAAATGGCTCCGATTTCAGTTCGATGTTACTGAAAGGCAAATCTCACAGCCACTTCCCTGTGACCTGACCCTGGACGTGAAATAGAGAAAACACTCTCCCAAGTCTGGTGCTAAACCACATCCCTGCCTCTTTTAAACACCCCAAGGGATGATGACTCAGCTACCTCCCTGGAGAGGCTGTTTCAGTGTTTGAGAACCTTTTCAGGAAGAAGTTTCTTCTAACATGCAGCCTCAACCCTGCCTTGTGCAACTTGAGACCATTTTCTCTTGCCCTGTCACTTGTTGCCAGGGAGGCACAGCAGTAGCCAGCCAAGTCCACACCACAAGAGGTATAACACGTGAGGCTATAGCAGACAAGTAGAAGTCTGTCCCTTCAGTTAAATGTATCTGCTTTTAGCACTGATTTATTACTTACCTGGAGGCAATAGGTAGCAACCAGAGCTTTTTTTCTTCTCCAAACACTTGCTGAAGATTCTTTACAAAGCCAAGATTGAATCCATTTTTATCTGGGCCATTTTGAAACACTGGAGCTGAGAAAGCCTCTACACAATTTCAGCGAAAAAAGTGAAAATCAATGCCAACCACTCTGAAACAGGGCTGTGCACGTTGCAGCCATCTGAAGACAACATGTTTAACAGGTTATGGTCTAGCTTCACAATGATTCCAAGTTTGAAAACCACAGCTTTTTATTTTGCAAGGCTCTAAGACTTTGAAACCAAAGGTGGGAATTTGATCTTGCCACTGAATGTATAGAACAGTCAAAGTGAACTACAAATGGCTTGATTAATTTAGAGAATAGAGTTAAAAGATCTTTGCCTGAAACTTGAAATTCTAAGCAAAGAAATCTGCAGAATTTAGCAGGTTGGTCTTCAATGCATATTTCAGAAATGGCACTGGGGGTTTAAATTGCCTCATTAATGAGATAATGAACAAGAACTAGGAGCAAACATATGCAAATAGACCCTCTGTTGTGGTGAGACATAAAATTCAGAAGAGAAACAGGAGGATAACCTGGAGTGCACTAGAGACAATCTGATCTACCTTCTAATCGTCTGCAGACATCTGATGTTTTGGAACAGATGAGCTTCAGTACTTCATGAAATGAGTTTTGAAGTTAAAAACTATGTAAAGTCTGAATATTTGATCAAACTCCTAAGTGTGTTTTGTTAGAAAGCATTATCCAAAAACCTTTAAAAATTGAACAACATTTATCTAAGGAAAGACAACGAAACAACTTGACAGAATCACACTGATGCAGACCTTCATTTCATTTGGTTTGAAGTCATAACTTGTTTGCCTTTCTCAAGGGACACTGCTTATCCCACCCTTACTGCCTGTTTTAGGGTTCATTCCAGCATGAGCATAAAGCACCATTACTCCTTTCACAGTAAATGTAGTTACACACCTGCATTACACTGTTAGAATTGGACTTGTACTTTGAGAGGCTCATTTCCCTAACAAAGTTTTTGTCCCACCAGCTAACAAACAGAGCTCATTTGAAATGACCGATTTCTGTATCTTTATGTCAAGACCTTAAGTCTTCCTTGTCTCATAAGGCAGCAGGAATGCATAGAAGTAGACCACAAATGGATTTCTCTTTCTGTTTCTTCTCTAGCAGCACTTCTGATGTTTTACTTAGAGAAGCAAGACATAAGAGCCTTACCTAAAGTAGATCTGTTTCTACTGACAAGCCAGCAATGGTAGCCAAACAGAAACATCAGGCTTACGAAGAACATGACCGCCACAAAGAGAAGGAAAAGGACATGAAATTTGGAACGTCCATTTGTCAGTTCACCCTGCAAAGAAAAGCAACAGAACAAGTGATAGGAACAAATAAGCACAGAGAGAGGAAACAGATCCTCTGAAACTCCTATCTGGAGTTCTCAAACTTGAGGAGACAAGAAATGACCAGGTTCATTTCCCCTCCTGTACCAAAGCAGAAATAATGGGGGTTTACTACTGACTCTCTGTACGTAGCAGAGCCAGGACAGTCACAGCTCCCACCTGGGCACATGGAACATGCCTGGTGCCCACAGGTAAATACACAGGGCACAAGCTCTTGAAGCCCTGTTTGTGTTCTGCTGAGTCTCCTGTCCATAGGTCAAAATTCTGCACCCCTTGCAGTACAAGATCTGCCAAGAAAACCTGGCCTCCATAGCTATGGCAATGAGGGGATTGAGTAGAGATGTTTTAAAACAGTGAAACAGCCAAGCAGGACCTTACAAACAGAAAAAATACCCCATGGATTTCCTTCTACAGTAGAAGAGTCAAGAGCCAGAGATCCTCCTAAGTGTGATCTGCAGAGAAGCTGTGAGGACTTCCAGATGAAAATACTAATTTCTTAGCCTTTGCTCATCCCATATGTGCAGCCTCAGAGCTCAGATCTCCAGACCAAAAGCCAGTCTCTTACTGGAGCTGTCAGCTAGCATAGCTTGCATATGAATGAGAATCGATGGCTAAGAAGCAGACTTCATTCCAGTTGTTATAAACTGAGAAAGGAGTCACGTGGGACTAGCAAATGAATATGGGGTGCTGACACTGTTGAGCAGAGATGTAGAGATCAATGCCAGGATGTTCTACCCTGACAGACACATGCAAACACAAGAATTGGAAGATGGAACTTCTTTTCTCTGAAGCTTACTCTACAAATTGAAATTCCTGACATCTGTTTGCTTCTGCCTCTGTGCATTTCAGACATAAAATGGGAGTTATCTCAAGAAAGAGCGCAGGGAACAACTTAAAGAAGAAATCAGACCCTCCACTGTCTGCAAGTAAAAAAGTATCAAGACTAACTAAACCCCCCTCCAGACTCCCAGGATAGGAAAAAGCAACCAGATTGCACAACTTACTGTCCAGTACTTAATGAAATACTTGAAGACTGTTGCAGCAATATACAAGCAATACAACAAAGAATAGGCTAAGAACAGCAGAAAGAATTTGTAGTTAGAGAATCCAATGCAGTTATTCACCCTGGAGAACAAAATCAAAGTTGAAGTCAGGAGATGCACCGCACAGAGGTGTAACACAAAGCACAATTCTTTTTGGGAGCTTTCTTGAGCCTCTTGGGTTTACAGCACGGTTTTATCAATCAAGAGCTCCCCGTAGTGGTCAAACCGAAACGCGGCTGCAGTCTCTGCTTTTCACATAGCTTCTTGCTAAGTGAAAGGACTGTTGATCTTTTGGCAGTCTGCTCTACAGTTGGTGCCACTGGTGAACTTGTCACAGGGGCAGGCTCCCACTCCTCATTCCTGTCCCTTGTCTGCACAACCAGGTCTGGGGTTTCTAGGTTACTTTATTCATTTACAAATCTCAGGAGCCAGACTCAGCACTGCTTGGTTGGTTCCACACAAAGCTGATGACCCCAAAAATTTGATTAGAGTTCTCCACGCCCAGGACTGCTCTAAAAAGCAGCAAGGGAATGTAGAAACAGAACAGCTGTTTGTCTGAAACTCAGGTTGGCAAAACCCTCTGTACTTTGAGATTACCAAGGAGGTTCAGGTGGGGAAATGTTTGTGTGGCTTCTGATTCCTGATATCTTCCTTTTTCTTAAAAAGGAGGAATTTTAGAAATGTAGTGACAGTACATGAAGTGTGAAGCTTAATTATTCCATGCAGCACTCTCCACAACCCCTCTCTGAGCATGCAGAAGTGACAGGCACTATTTCAGAAACAATCTACATGCAGGTACAGTCATGGAAAGCAATCTCCAACTGCATCCTGGAATAGTTTTAAGCCCAAAATTAAAGGCTAATGTGAAGGCCCTTTAAGATGTAACAGTCAGGGAGCGAACTAATAGTTGGGGTTTAAATCCTACTGACAGAACGGCATTTTTACACATAGCTTGTGGAACAAACATGGAGGATCTGCCTTTCCAAATACCCAACATTTCAGGACATTTCAAGGTGTCATTATTTAATCTGTTTCCCACACAAGGAGGTACATGGTGTAACATGACAGGGGTGTGCAAACACTAGGCAGAGGAGAAATGCATTGAAACAGCTCCTTTTCAGAGCTACAAACCAGTCTCCATACCACGGACAGTGGTGATCCATTTTCAGCACGCATCTGCAAGATGACAAAAGGCAAAAGGGAAGATCAGCTAATGGTTAACCAGCCAGGTCTCAACGGCTGCACAAGTGCTAGCTACTTAAGGCTAAAACATGTGTAAGTGTGGGACTGCAGACACCTCAGGGCCACAAACAGGACAAGTACAGAACACGATGCTGCCACACACGATCATACGCTGCGACTGCAGCTGGAACAGAGCTACTTGGGTGCCTCTGTGTGTGAAAAGACATGGGAAGGGACAGCCTCTTCACATAACTCAGTGGTGACCATTTTCACTTCATTGGAAGCCAACCCAGTAACTTACATGGCACAAACGGAGCAGTGGTGGCAACGATCAGGTTTTATTAGCTGGCATCTATCACAGAATCGAATCCCTGAAATTAAAAGCATATTAGTACCAAACAACAGAAAAGTGTTCATTTTGTTCACATGTTAGTTAATACTCTGCTCATTTCCTAGCTATTCATATTCCTTCCTCTATCCCTTCAAAAGATGAGTGTGTTTGCAGCTGATTTTTGCTGCCAGGTCATAATCAGATAAGCAATGCTCATCATCCTTCTGGAGACTTGCAGATGGGAGGAATAATCCTCAGTGCAGAGCACACAACAGTTTAAAAGTGGTAAAATTATACACTTCCCTCTGGCTTCCACATGTGCTCAGACTATACATAGATCCCCTTCTGATAACTGCCTCTGCAGCAATTCTTGAATTCAGAACTCTTTGTCCTGTCTGACAGCAGTGAGCAGGTCAGAGCCTCTAACCTGAGCAAGGATTTCTTCCCAGCTTTGAGAGGAGTGCAGTAGTCAATTACAGAACGAGGTTCATAAGTCTGGTCACAGAATTAGGTTCTGCATCTCAGGGCTGGACTCCATTTTCAGTAAAACTGACTACAGATTTTTCATTTTATGACTGTTACTAAATGCAGGCAACCTAAGTAGGCTTTTGAAGTGTAAATACCCTGTAAAGGGCAACATATTGCTTCTCAAAAGCAGCACCTGGTACTCCACTGAGGATGAACAGAAGTGTTCAGGGTGTGCTTTTTTTTTTATTTTCCAAAACCTAAAACCTGAGAGGAAAAGCATTAAAATCATAGGATCATAGAATTGTTCCAGTTGGAAAAGACCTCTAAGATCATTGAGTCTAACTGTCAAACTTCCACCAACATGGTCATTAAAGCATGTCCCTAAGTGGCATGCACACATTTTTCTTGAACACCTCCAGAGACAGTGACTTCACGTCCCTGGGCAGCCTGCCTGCTCTTGAAGGAAAGAAATTTTTCTTAATCTCCAACCTAAACCTCCCCTGGCACAATATCAGGCCATTTCCTCTGATTCTATCACCTGATACTAGGAAGAAGATACCAACCTCCACCTCACTCCAACTGCTTTTCAGGGTGTTGCAGTGAACAGAGAGGTCACCCCATAGCCTCCTTTTCTCCAGACTAAACAATCCCAGTCCCCTCACTGCTCATAAGACCTCTTCTCCAGCCCCTTCACCAGTTTCATTGCCCCTCTCTGCGCACACTCCAGCCTCTCAGTGTCCTTCCTGGAGTGAGTGGCCCAAAACTGAACCCAGGATTTGAGGTGTGGCTTCACCAGTGCCAAGGAGAGGGACAAAATCACTTCCCTGATCCTGCTGGCCACACTAATCCTGATCCAGGCCAGAATGCTGGTGGCTTACTTGGCCACATGGGCACACACTGACTCAGCTGTCAATCGACATCTCCAGGTCTTTCTGTGCTGGGCAGTTTCCAGACACTCTGCCCCCATCCTGGAGCATTCGTAGGGTTGTTGTGACCCTGGTGCATGTTCCAGCACTTGGCTCTGTTACTCAGTGCATGCAGTGGAATTAGGAACTGGGCAGCATTGTCTGGGCTGCCAGCACATGCTTGACAAGCTTTAGAGAAGCAAAGCTGTCTGCTCAGCTGACCTCCACTCCCCGTTCTGGTGTACACTGGCAGCTTCCTTGCAATCTCAGCGAGAATTTGCCTCTGCACCTCTGGCCTTTCTTCATTCTCGTAGCGCTCCTGGTCAGCGTAAGAGATGTGATACTGGAAGCAGAAGTCATGAGAGGGTAGCATGATGGTAGCAGAGACTATATTTCAAATACAGGCAAGTTTGGAAATGTCTTCACTTCCCACTCCTAAAGAGATCAATCCAATGTGAAAATGTGTTTGTCAAGACAGAGATATCAAGTGCTGGAGAGACAGAACATGGCCATGTGTATCTGGAGTGCCACACAAACATCATCCTCATTCTGCTGCTTCAAACACCATGCTTTACTGGTGCTTCATAAAGAGGTACCATAAAATACAACATAAAACAGCTTATATGTGGTAGAAACAGAACTGAAACAAGTGTCTGCCTGACTGTCCTGTGCTCAAACCATTAAATCATTAAGTCACGTGCACTAAAATAAAGAAACAAAATCAGAAAACCAAATCACAACAATACTAAACCCTTAACTAAAATGTTATTCATTAAACTACCTTTTTTTCCTGTCACAGTGAACTCCAGTTTCTCTTTACCAGGTATATTGCTACAATTTTCTTCCATAGTGCTGCTGATCAGGGAGTACAAAGACTGGATCTATTGATACACCCAGCACCAAATCCAAAGCCACACACAGTGCCCATGGTCACAGCCCTCATTGCCACTAACATGTGACAGCAGAATCTCAGCAGGTTTGAAGAAAAATGATTTTGTTGTGCCTCCTGTCACAAGAAAGAATCTGACAAATGAAAGAAGCTTCAGCACTACAAAGAGCCCTGCTTGAACCAACAGAGGGCTCCTAGCAGAGCAGGCAACGCTGGGGGTTGGTGAAACACTGAGTGCTCACACGTGCACCACAACAAGCTGGCTCACGATCACCATCACTAACGCACCTGTTCCACCTGCACTGCACCATCTGCCAAAAGGAGGGAAACCCAAAATGGAGGGTCCTTACTCAGGAAACTCCAGCAAAGCTATGTTACAGAAGGTCCTCAGGATTTGGTTTGAAACTAGTTAAATTCTTAGAGATCAACAATTCTGCTATCAATATGGAAGTTAATAACCATCAGTCCTGTTATTTTCAGTACAAACAACTCTATGAGTTCCTGGAACACTGATAAAGCAGACTTAAAGGCTACCACCACCTCTAATTTAAACCATTCAACTATTTAAACTCTTTGAAGAGTTAAAGCATTCTCAGAACGGCAAATTATTCCAACTTCAGGGACAACTTTGAGTCACTTTCCACATTAGATGTGCAGATGAACTAGACTGAAGGATTTTTGAGCTCTCATCAGCATTCCTGCTTTTGTTCTGCAATGAATGAGAAGTTCTTGGACTCTTACCTTTTTGCCTGGCTGCACTGGGAGAGTGAAAATAGACTTCCAGTATGTCCACACAAAGAGCACAAAGAGAATATGGAATATTACAAGATAGGCCACTAAAAAAGAAAAAGGAAACAGAAGTAGAACAACGACTTGGAAGCAAAAGTTTCACAATGGGCAGAATTTTCATCTTTCACAACAATGACTCCCCCCCCAAAAAATCAAGGAAATAAAGAAAGCTTTACAGTACCAACCACTATTGCAACATGGCCAAACCTTATGGTGAAAGCCTCAGTAGAATTTCAGAAACCTGTGGCTGCAGCTAGGGTTTACCTTCTCAAGCCTCCCCTTCTACCCCTATTCCATGGGTGAGGAAGAAGTAGCCATAAGAGACTTCACCTGGAAGGGCAGGAGACATCCCTGTATCACTGGGAATGACAGGATTCATGAACTGGTTTCATTGAAAGACCAAAAGAAAACAGTGGGGAGAAAAAAAATAGGTGGGCCAAAGAACACAACTAGTCTTTTCTGTTCAGCTTGTCAAATCAGCTCTGAAAACAGAAAGGGGGTGTGTGGGTGTACACAGACAGACACACAGAGATTTATCTGAGAGGGCAAAAAGGATCAAAGCCTTTTCATCTTCTGCACATACTGTGACTAAACAGGGCTATTTCCCAGCACATCCTGAAGTTACAGTGTGTTTAACCTTGCACACTGTGTACTTCATGAATGTGCAGGTGCAGGAAGCAGACACTGAAAGAGTGACTATGCCCCAAAAAATTGATGGAAATTATTTTTGCTATTTTAACTAGAAGAGCTGTGAATCTTTTCAGACAAGGACAGAAAGGAAGGGACTTTAAAGACCGTGTAGTTCCAACCTCTCTGCCACAGGCAGGGGCACCTCCCACTAGATCAGGTTGTTCAAAGCCCCATCCAGTCTGACTTTGAACACTTCCCAGGCTTGGGGGCTCTACAACTTCCGTGGCAATCTGTTCCAGTGCCTCACCACCCTTATGGAGAAGAATTTCTTCCTAATGTCTAACCTAAATCCAGCTTCTTCCAGTTTGAATCCATTACCCCTCATCCTGTCATCACTTCATGCCTTTTTAAAAAGTCCCTGTAGTTCCCTTCAAACACTGGAAGGCTGCTCTAAGATCTCCCTGGAGCCTTCTCTTTTCCAGGCTGAACAATCCCAACTCTCTGTCAGTCTTCTTAAGATCATCTTTATGACCTCCTCTGGACCCACTCTAACAATTCCATGTCCTTCTTGTGTTGGCAGCTCCAGAGCTGGACACAGTACTCAGGTGAGGTCTCAATGCCAAATGATGAAGTGAATGCACATACCTTTTTCCACTGGGTTGCTCAGGGTCACTGAAAAAGAAAAGAATACATGTCTGCTGAGCAAATCGGACTCCCAGAAAGCTTTGTGACACAGAACATTTCTATCTGGAATACACCCAAGTGGGGAAACAAAGTTCAAGTTCAACAGATAGAAGGAGAGCCTCGAGTTCAGCCAAACCCAAAGCATCCACAATTCCTTGCTTGCTCACACAAACACTACCCACATCAAGATGTTCAGTATCTGTTACTTAAGCTGTAAGTATCAACTTACAGCAACTTATCCCTTGCTGTAAAATGCATTTTGTGTATTAGTACATTAGAAATAGGACAGAAAGAATGCACTAGTGACAGTGATGTGACAAGATTACCAGGGCTCCTCAAGCAACTGTCCAAGCAGCATCTCTATGCATGGACTCATATGCAGGTATTCAGAGCCAGCCTTGTGCTAGTCTCTAGAGGGTCCTGATCCTCCACAGTAAGCAAAGTCCAAACACGTCTCTGCAGCAGTATAAACAACAAATTGTCTCAGGTTTGGCCTAGTCAGCAACAAAGGATAGGCTGCAATGGCTCAATTATTTTTAGTCTTCCTACTAGGAGAGATTTTACATCCCATTCTTCTTTTACCATAATCACCAGAACAGTCTCTACTAAAAGACCCACTTAGAGCAACCAGCAAGGGGAACACTGCTCAATATCTATTTCTAGGGATTATTTGAAAACCCATCCACACTCTTAAAATCCATCCTCCAAGTTTAACAGAAAAGGTAAGGCAGCTTTCTTTAACTGAAAACAGAGTAGTTCTGTGATACCTTGCTAGAATACTGCTTGGAAGACAACCAGTGTTGTTGGGATGGGAGCCCCTTGTATCAAGTCCATAGCCTTGAATCTAATGGTTGCAACTGGCATGTGCTGTTCCTCCAATGAGCAGAGGACCAAAAGGAAACTGGTGGGCACAGATCATCTTGAGGCACAGTAATCTTACAAAAATAAGATCATTTAATTCTAGCCTACAGCCAATGCCTAGAAAGAGGCTCTGCTCCTCAAAACTCACTCCATCATCTTAATTGAATAACAAACTTGGAGGATGCAAATCACAGTAGGAACTGAAGGTTTTTTACTAAGGAAAGCAGCTTTTCTTAAAGCAATGCCAGCAAACAATTTTGATCTGCAAGCTCTGAGATACCCAACAACATAAGTGAGAAAAAGAGACCAAAAAAATCTGCTGTGTCTCCACGCACTCAGTTTAGAGGAACAAAACTGTTGGGAAATCTTTCATTTTGTCTTTGGTTTGCTGCAAATCAAACTCTGAGAAGAGCAAATCAGCTTTTCACAAAGCTGGTTCCCTCCTGAAGTACATGTTGCACTTGCAGCATGGCCTTCCTAAGGATTTCATGTGAGAACAGAGCAAATTCCTAAATAAAGAGAAAAAGAAACCTAAATAGTTTACTGCAGGGCACTGGGGCATTGTTTTCACTGTGGCAGCAAGTACCAATCAGACATGGAATGAAAGCCTTTCTCCAGTATGTCTTGCTGGCTGTACAAGTCACTGACAGTTTGAACCCCAGCATCATGAGATGTCTCTAGGACACCACCTCCACACTACTTTCAGTCCTCACCAGTCTGTACAACTAAAGATGAAAAATCAAGAATCCAAACAGCACAGCTACTATTTATATGCTTGTAACAGCTGAAATGGCAACCAAAAAAAGGGCTTAGATGCCACCCCCCCCAAAAAAAAAAAAAAAAAAAAAGACCCAACAAACCATACCTGAAACAAACCATACCTGAAACATGAAGCTGTGCTATGTTAGAAATATGGGAGAGAGGGAATGTCCTGAGAAGTGGTTTTCAAGTAACTACATATACCAACAGTTAATGTTCAAATTTTAAAATCATTAATTTAGTAATTTCCAGTCCCATATAGATAACCTCCTCCACACACAAACAGAATGCATTAAAGACAAAGATAGAAAAAAAAAAACACCCAGATGGGTGTGGGCAAAGGAGCAATTTTGAGCTGCAATTCCAGGCAGTGAGACGAGCTCCTGCAAGTCTAACCAGTGTTTGCAGAACAGCACAGACCCAACCCAAACCTCAATGAAACCAGTAATGTCTTTCTAATAGCTGCACTGAGCCTTGGAATGAACCAGGATGAAATATCAGTGAATATGCACAGGACTGCAACAAAGCACATTTCAAAAACATGACAGCATTTCAGGAAAATTCTCCAACTTTTTGGACACATGGTCTGACTGACAGCTACATGCACCTTGGAGACAGCATTCCACATAAATGCTTGAAAGGAACGTCCCACAATCTCAGAGCTGGAATAAAATGTCATGAAGTATTTAAGGGTTTTGCCTAGCTGCCAGTTCCAAAGAAGCTGCTTTAATTTTGGTCCTCCTGGAGGAAAAAACACCCTCAAAAAAACAAGACAACAACAACAAAAAACCAACCAACAAACCACACCCCAAACCAACCAACACCAAACAAAAAACCCCCAAACACAACAAAGCCCAACAACCAAAATTCAAACCGAGCTAAACCAAAAAAACCTCAACAACAAACCAGTAGGTCTTATTGCATTGCAGTCCTAACAAAACCTGATTTAATTTGCTGTGCAGTACCAAAAGGCAGCTCTTAACAGAAACATCTCAGACTGCTCTTCGGAGAACTCTGGCTTCTTCTGTCTGGTTCACCCTGTCTCGAAGGAGAGCCACATGCTTTTCCTCACCATGTCACAAGCCCAAGCTACCAGCTTTTCTCTCCACCTCCACCAGACCTTGCAACCCTTCCTTTAGCGACAGGCTTTTGGCCAAACACCAAACCAGAACATAATGAGCACAGGAAAGTTCGATGCTTACTTACATTGCTACATTAAGCCACACAATTACCAGCCGGTACCAAAACTTTCCTTTGTACAATGTGCTGCTGTAACAAGTTGACTCATGAGAGTGGTTTGATGTAACTTTGTTTTTGTTGCCGTTCCGTTCCAGAAAGTAAAAGTGTGACTGCAGCTTAGGGCTTGCACCGAATTTGGTTACCGATTTAGCCAGAAATCACATCTGAACGTTATCGTATGGCACCAGAATGGACTTTCACTTGGGTATGGCTATTCCTATCTCCACAAACGTCACTCCCCCAGCTGATACACAATGCAGGCTCATAAGAACCCACAACATGAAGCCAAGCCAGCCAGGATGCCAATCTCGGGGGAGGGGGAAGGAGGAAGGCCCCCGTATCACAGAATTCTCACTAATGAACCCCGTCACAGCCTTCGTTCCCAATGTGTTTCTTCACACGCACCTGTTCGCCTGCGAGCGCGCCGGCTGCAGCGCCTCGTTAGAGCAGGGGGGAACATTTGCCAGCTGCAAGCCTTGGTCTGGGTGCGGCCTCGTTAGGGCCAGGTGCAGGCAGCACCTGAGCCAGCCCGCTCGGCCACAGCGAGGCCGGCGCTAACAGCACCTCCTCCAGCACCCACAGAGGGCAAGGACAAGGAGAATAAGAACTCCTCCAGCCCAAGAAGATGTGCAGAGGTGAATCTGTGTGCTGCGGGCACCTCGCCCGCCTGACCCTCCCCGCCAGCCGGGACTCCGCCCTCGGGACCTTCGCAGAACAACACCGGTGCCGCTGACCCCAGCAAAGGCTCCCGCGGGGAGCCTCGGCCCGCGGCTCCCGAGGCAGCACCGGTGCTGAGGCAACGCTCGGGCGGGACGGGGGCCCGCGCCCCCCGCCTCGCTCCCCTCCCGCCACGTCGCTCCCAGCACTGTAGGGGCTCTCACCCAGACACAGCTCACAGACGTAGGCGTAATAGGACCAGAGAACGACGAGAGTGATGATGAGGACGGGAAGCCAGGCGAACGCTCGCTGACAGCACCGCAGCCCCCGCGACAGAGCCATGTTTTACCTCAGCCCTGCCGCATCGGCCATCGGCTGCCTGAGGCTGAGCGGCGGCGCTCGGCGCTCGGCTGAACAGCCTGCCGGGCGGCAGCCGGGCGGGGCTGGGCGCCGCGGTGAGGCGCCCCCTGGCGGGAGCGAGTGCGTGGAGCACGGGCAGGGCTCCACCTGCCGGGGTGGCGGTGAAAAGCCGCGGAGCTGCCCTGGGGCCGACCCCGGCGTCCATCGCAGCTCCGCAGCCCCGGTCTAACCTACGGCAGAGCCCGACCGTGGAGGGCTGCTGCAAACCTTGCGTTAGGCCGTTCTGAATCTATGTGTGCCCGCTATGTGGCCATAGTGGCACCGCCATGGTCCCACCGCAGCGTTTCTAGAAGCGGAGGAGAGTCATCGAGTCCCTCGCCACCTCCCCTCCACTAAGCGGGACAAGCTGCTTTTCTGAGACACGTCTGCCCACGTGAAACAGACCGGAGATTTGCCTGCAATTCCCAGTGACGCAGGGACAAGCCGCAACATCTTGTTACTTGCCCTAATTGAAGCTCATCTGAGCTGTTCAGCCTACAGTACCTGTCCCTGGCACAACAAACTTGCCTGCCCTTGGCTCTGCTACAAACAGGACTGTGGAATGGTTTGTTCCTTTAAAAGCTTCTCTAGTCAACAGGGACATTTGACACTAGAACAGGCTGCTCAGAGGCACAAACGACCTGACCTGATGGGGCATCTACCACCTCTTTGGGCAACCTGGGACAGGGTCTCACCATCCTGGGTGTAAAATATTTCTTCCTTCTCTCTAGTCTCAATCTCCATCTTTCAGTTCAAACCATCGTCCACTGCCCTGTCACAACACCCCATAGAGAGGCCACATCAGCCTTATTTCCCACAGCAGCAATCCTTTGCACGTCTAACATAATCAGACATTTTTCCTCTGTACACTGATGAATCTCTGTACCAAATGCTCTTTTTATCAGTGACCATACGAGTTTGTGCTTTGTCCTGTTTAGGCTTCTCTTGTCTTTCATGCAAGACGATCCTTCCTCTGCACTGACATCACCAGCCCTGCACTGCTGTCATGTCTCCTAAGCACAAACCAAGGTTACTAGTGAATATCCATGAGATCACATTCAAGACAGCCTGTGGAGCTAAACAAGCATCCCCTCCAACAACCTGATAATGGGACATTCAATGTGAAAAATCAAGAAGAAAACAAGACCACTCCACTCTCCCAGCCTGCTCCACGTCCCCCTTTGAATTCCTGTAGGAATCTCCCTCATTTCCACATCCAATAACATGTTTTGAGGTGTCAGTTCATTTAATTAAATCCGCTCTGTCACCTCTGTTAAGGAAATTAGTTTTCTCATCAAGAGAGCAATTTATCTAGCAGAATGTACTTCTGATAAAACCCTGGTGTAATTTGCCACACGTTCCTGTCACCTCTTGTCCACCAGGTTTTTGCTCCAGAATTTGTTCTAGAACTTTCCTTGTTGGTATCATCACACTTGCCAGCTGACTAGCCTTGAGCAACTTTTCTCTCTTGAGTATAGGTACCACATAGGCCATTCTCCTGCCCAAATCTATGAATTTGGATATCATCTGCAATCCTTAGACCATATCTGTAATTCCTCTTTTATATTTTTCAGTATTTTGAGATGGAGATGATCTGGAACCTCTAATTTTCTTTGAAGAATGTGTTCAGCAATAGGGTAACAGCTGCCTTAACCCTCTACCCTGCTCACAGTCTGTACAGTCACTGTTCTTCTTCAGACTACTACATTTTTTAGTACTAAACCAGAACTTTTTGGCACTTGCTTTGATTTTCTGTGTGTGGTCCAGCTTAACCAAGCTTTTGGATAGCTCCAGCTATAGCAAAAGTGCTTTGCAGATACCATGCCATGTGTTGGCTGCCTGTAACCCTAAACATGAAATCTCAGACAGATGACTTGGCTTGGTGACATATAAAATGGATGGAAAGAGAAATGCTCCTGCCTGGGGCATTCAGGGTGAGGATTCAGGAAACATGTGCTTGATGTTGTAAGGATTTGCAAGAGGAAAGTGTGAATGCCCACTTGCTTTCTCCTCCTTCCTCACATTGTGTGCAGCTCAGAACCCAGCATTTTTTTTTTGCCAACAATATGTTTTACACACTGCAAGATTTCAAAATGATTCCTGAGAGCTAAAGCTCTACCTGAAGCAACTCACAGAGCCTCCTCTCCTAAACTGCTGATCATGGAGATGTGAGGCACAGCACACACAATCCACATGGTTCCTGTCTCTGTATATTAATCAAGGAGGGCAACCTCTCTGCCAGGCAGCAGCAGAACACCAAAAAAAGTGAGCAGATGTTTTCAGATAATGTCTCTGTAAATAAAGTTAAGACTATTTTTCTGCTGTTCCACAGCCAGTTTTTATATGTGTTCTAAGATCCACATGGATTATCTTCAAAATTCTTTTGTTTTGTGGGCTTCCAGGGCAGACTTAGTCATATAAACATGAGCTCATCTGAGGTAAGAGGTTCCCAAACACAGCTCTTTAAAACAAAAATAATCATGCAACCTTGAAATGTTGTGATTCCTACGGTGTACTCTTTTACTCTTGTGGTTCAAATGGTAGCTCCCCATTTGGAACTGCCAGCTGGATCTAGGTGTAACTGATGTAAGGTACCTTGTGCCCTTTGCAGAAATCAACACTACAGATGTAATTCAAAATAACTGCTGAATCTTCATCCAGTTCTACAAAGCGAAGACAGTCCTCTCTGGATGTGCAGCCTTACTGGGCTCCACAGCAGCTACCACAGTGGCAAAGCCTGATTTAAGAGCAGTTTGGGAAGATGCAGGATTATCCTAAGTATATCTTTGAATTTCATTCTGACCATGAGCAGTTTTCAATTAATTCACTTAGAATCACGGAATCAAACAGCTTGGAAGAGACCTCCAAGATCATCCAGTCCAACCTATCACCCAGCCATATCCAACCAACTAGATCATGGCACTAAGTGTCTCACCCAGTCTTTTCTTGAACACCTCCAGGGGTGGTGACTCCACCACCTATCTAGGCACTTCTACACACAAATCCTTAAGCAAAGAAGCAAACCTCTGCAGAGTTCAGAAAGTCACAATTTCATTCCCATGTGTACATAGACTGTTTGAAACTACTGTCAAAGACCTCAGCACTAAGGCAGGTAGACAAGAAAATCAAGTACTAGCAGCTTTAGGGTAATTCACATGAGGCTCATCATCAGCTTTTTCTCAAAACCCATAACTTTTTTAGGTTCTCAAAGAGGGGAAGGTAGAAGTGACTCACCAGTGCCATGCAGAGACTGGACAACAGGAATCACATCATTACAGAGAGCTGCAGTCTGAAGACCAGTGTAAGACTGATACAGCTAAGATGGCACGGGCTTCAACACCGGTCCTAAAACCAGCTATAGTACATCTGGAAGCAGTATCAAAATGAAATGTCAGTCATTACAACAATCTACTCATTGCAGAAAACCCCAAAGCACCACATGCACCAGTTTCACTAGAATGCCATATTTCATACAAGAAAAAGCTCTTTAAAACTACACACAGTAATTGACACAACTGAAAAATGCCTTTTATATTTCCAGTGTTGAGCAGTGAACTGACTACAGTATGCAGCTTGAAATGATACTCTAATCCAGAAAAATCAAAGTTGTGCCAACTTGCTTTCCCCACAGTTCATTTAAAAAATCTTGTTTAAGCTTGTAATACATACAGGCCCTAAAGCTATGTGGAAAGATCTCCACAGAGCAGCCATACACAGTAATGAGCCAAACCTTGTGAAGATCTAACTTCTCACACTGCTTTTAACCTAGTGTGTATAAAATCAAGATGTAACCTTTATTCTTATTGTCAGATATATTTCTACCTGGGTAGGTGTCACATGGGTTTGCTTATCAGTGACAGAGATATCAAAAAAAGATGTGATAACTCACTGCAAGAAAGATATTGAGGTGCTGGAGTGGGTCTGGAGAAGGGCAACAAAGCTGGTGAGGGGTCTGAGGGAAGAGCAGCTGAGGGAACTGGAGAAAAGGAGGACAAAGAAAGACTTTCTGGCTCTTCACAGCTCCCTGAAAGGAGGTTGTATTGAGGTGGGGTTTAGTGTCACTAGCAGCAAATTATAGGATGAGAGAAAATGGCCTCAGCTTGCACCAGGGAAGATTTAGGTTAAGCATTAAAATTCTTCCCTGAAAGGGTTCTCAAGCACTGGAACAGGCTGCCCAGTAAGGTGGTTGAATTCCCATCCCTGCTGGTACTTGAAAGACACAGAGATGTGGTGCTGAGGGAGATGGTTTAGCAACAAACTGGTAGAGTTAGATTGCGGTTGGACTTAATGATCTTAAAGGTCTTTTCCAACCAAAATGATCCTGTGATTCCATAATCCATTCCTTAAACCCAGAAAAAAACCCAGCCCCAAGTGACACTGGAGAGCTTTGGCTGCTGAGCTGCCTGCTGATCTCAGAAAGTCTAGTGGGCTTCAAGTCTGGCCCATTTTATTGTTTACTGTAGGGAAACACAGCAGCTCTACTCACCTTGATGGTATCTTGGACTATCATGTACCATACTTGTAGGGAAGTAGATAAATCCTGCAGCACATGTTAAATCTAATCCTGGCAGGTCTGGGCTTTGTATCAAATAATGCTGCAACCCCAGTGCATGCAGACCAAACTCACACAGAAAAGGGAAAATTAAACAGCTGATTGCAGAGGGGAAAAAAAGAAGCTGGTCCAGAGATTGGTCATCCAGAGCTCCATAACTACTGATTATTGTCCTGGCTGTTGTCCAGGTCACCGTGTGTAGCTCCCGCAGCATGACCTGCATCATGAACTGCAGCAGCAGGTTTTGCTGGAGCTGGAGTTCTTTGGTAGCCTTCACGATTAATTTCCAGCAGGTCAGGATTCAGCAATTCTGTTTAACTGCTCAAAGTTCAAAGTTAGGATTAGGAAATACTTTTAAAAAGAAAAAGTAGATGCAACTGACCATCTTCAGCCTTCACAAGAGACCTTATTACTTCTACTGGTGCCTTCTCAGTGAGAGTCACATTTTATGATTGCTTTCCCTTCTCTTCTTCATTTCCCCAGCTAAATACTGAGAGATGGTGAAACCATAATAAGGATTGACTGGTACTAATCCATGAGCAAGCTGGTTTTTTCTTACATTCAGTAAGAACTCTCCACTACATGTGCTAAGCTGCCACATTTACACATTAATGCCTTCCCAGAAACCCCAGGAAAAAAAACATTTTTTGTTACTTTTAGCAGGACTTTGCAGCTCTGCACCAGGACTCCTGCATTTTGCACAGGTTAGTGTACATGCACAATGGTCCTGACATCCATTTATCCTCATAACCTGTACACAACATCAGGATATTGTCTTGCAGTGGATAAAGTAAATTAGGGAAACTGCTAGAACATATTTCCTTGATGCAAATCATCAGAGCTGTAAAGAAGTGAGTAGAGTTGTGTTTGTACAGATCAGTTTGAAGATCTCTCGCTAGAGCTCTGGGAAAAAAAAATCAGACAGTTTAAATTTAGACAGTTTGGATTTAGAGAATTCTTCTACCTCTAATAATGAAAACAGAGTGCTTAGACTTTCCGCCCGCCCATAAGTTTCCCACTGTTCTCTGTCCTTGGTCTTACCTGCTTTGCCTTTGACTGTAAGCTGCATGCATGGTGTGGTTGCTCTTAGTTATCACCTGCCTCTTGCTCTCTCAGATTCCCTAACTGTCCCATCCTCCCCTTTAAAATTCTATCATAGCTTAATGGAAACATGGGCAGGGTACGTGGAGTATATAGCACAGTCTGTCAGTACAAGTTGCAGATAAAGCTGTTTAAAACATGGTAAACTTTTAATTGCCACCACAGGAAAAGTTGGTGGCCATTTGCAGCAAAATTTGCCTCATTACTACAAATGCAAGTGCTTTTTTTTGCAGGTGTTTAGGAACCAGAGCTCAGGTTAGGAAAGCTAAAGCACAGCTAGAATTAAATCTGGCTAGGGACATTAAGCGGAACAAGAAGAACTTCTTCAAGTAAGTTAGTGAGAAAAGAAGGTCTAGGGAGAACGTGGGATCCTTCCAGAAGGGAAATGGAGAGCTGGTGACAAAGGATATGGATAAGGCTGAGGTGCTCAATGACTTCTTTGCCTCAGTCTTCAACGGCAAGGGCTCCAACGACAATGTCCAAGTCCCAGAAGACAAAAGTAAGGACAGGGAGAAGGAAGATCTGCCCACTATAATCGAAGATCATGTTCATGAGCACTTAAGGAATCTGAATGTGCACAACTCCATGAAGCCTGACGAGATCCACCCACAGGTCCTGAGGGAACTGGTGGATGAAGTTGCTAAACCACCATCCATCATACTTGAAAGGTCATGGCAGAGTGGTGAAGTTCCTGCTGACTGGAAAAGGGCAAACATAATGCCCATTTTCAAGAAGGGAAAAAGGGATGCCTTGGGAACTACAGACCAGTCAGTCTCACCTCTGTGCCTGGCAAGATCCTGGAGCAGATCCTCCTGAACGCTCTGCTAAGGCAAATGGAAAACAAAGCAGAGGTGATTGGTGGCAATCAGCAATGGCTTCACCAAGGCCATATCATGCTTGACAAATTTAGTGGCTTTTTACGATGAAGTCACGGCAACAGTGGACAAGGGAAGGGCAACTGACATCATCTACTTGGACCTGAGTAAGGCATTTGACTCTGTCCCACATGACATCCTGGTCACCAAGCTGGAAAAACACAGCCTGGAGGAGTGGAGCATTGCTGGATAAGCAATTGGCTGGATGGTTGTACTCAGAGAATGCTGATCAACGGCACAATGTCCACCTGGAGACCAATGACAAGTGGTGTCCCTCAGGGGTCAGTGTTGGTACCAGTACTGTTTAACATCTTTGTCAGTGATATGGACAGAGGAATCAGTGCACCCTCAGCAAGTCTGCAAATGACACCAAGCTGTGTGGCACAGTCAACTTGCTAGAGAGCAGGGATGCCATCCAGAGGGACCTGGACAGGCTGGAGAGGTGGGCCCAGGCCAACTTCATGAAATTCCACAAGGCCAAGTCTAAGGTACTGCACCTGGGTCAGTGCAGCCCCAAGCACAAATCCAGGCTGGGTGGTGAATGGCTGAGAGCAGCCCTGAGGAAAAGGACCTGGGGATCTGGGCTGATGAAAAGCTCAACATGAGCCAGCAGTGCACACATGCAGCCCAGACAGCCAGCTGTGCCCTGGTTTGAAGCAAGAGCAGTGTGGCCAGCAGGGCAAGGGAGGGCATTCTCCCCTTTTACTCTGCTCTTGTCACACCCCACCTGGAGTACTTTGTGCAGTTCTGGAGCCACCAACACGGGAAGGACTGTCAAAGCAAGACCGGAGGAGGGCCATGAAGATGATCAGAAGAATGGAGCAGCTCTGCTATGAGGACAGGCTACCAGAGTTGGGGCTCTTCAGCCTGGAGAAGAGAAGGCTTCGAGGAGACCTTACAGTAGCCTTTCAGTGTCTGTAGGGGGCCTACAGGAGGGCTGGGGAGGGACTATATACAAGGTACATGACAGGACGGGGGGCAATGGGTTTAAACTGGAATGGGGGAGATTTAAACTAAATATTAGGAAGAACAGTGAGGGTGGTGAAACACTGGAACAGGTTGCCAGGGAGGCTGTGGATGCTCCCTCCCTGGAGGTGTTCAAGGCCAGGTTGGATGAGGCCTTGAGTGACCTGTTCTAGTGGGAGGTGTCCCTGCCTATGGTGGGGGGAGTGGAACTGAATGATCTTTGAGGTCCCTTCTAACCTAAAGCGTTCTATGATTCTCTGAATCTAACACAGAGTGAGCAGGTGCTCACACCATTAGAGGGTGCTGGACTCCACACAATACTGAGCTGCATCCCAGTCAGCTCAGCCTGAGCATCCTCCACAGAAGCAGGAGCCTGACCTATACAAGTCTCAGCACTGGTAAATACAGGAAGATAAATCACTGAGAAGGGAAAATCATGACCTTGTTTTGTCACATTTCTAGCGTTGCCAAAATCTTGTTCTAAATATTTCCCCACAACTATTGTTTTCATATGGCCCAGAGAAACTGGCAACTGTATCAAAAGTGCTTGATTTAGGTTTAAAAGTCACATGGAATACCATAAATGTGACATTTTCTATTTTCCAAGTTCTTATTTTTACTCCCTAAATATCATCCTTTTAATTAGACAACTGATATATACCTTTCCACATCTTTCAAAGGTAAAACATTAAGCCACATTTCATTCTAGTCCCTACAGCAAACCTGTGTTCTCCATTCCTCTTCCTCTCCTGCAATTGTCAAGTGTATCCTGAAATTCTGTCCTGAACTTTTGCTGTTTCATCCTTGACTAACTACATTAGTTGGAAGTAACTAAGTCTACTAACTCAACAGATGGCTTTTTTCTTTTGCCTCAGCAATGCAGAGGTGGGAACTTTTATATCACACTTACAAAAGAGTAGAGAGGGAGAGAAAACTGCCTCATCCAGGAAGATGCTTCCATGAAGTCTTAAATGTCTGTATCTTTTCAGCAAATGGAGCCTTTGTCCCTCGTGGCACTTCTGAAAAAGAGGATGGAATGCTGGGGAGAAATCCTGAGTAAGAACCTGTTGCTGCTGCAGTGGTTAAAGCAATTCCATGTGCAGTGGCTGCTGCTTTTGTGCTGCACAAACCTTTGTCTTCCAAATGTGCATACATGTAATCGTTGCAGCACAGCACTTTTTCCTGAGGGGAATACAAATTAGAGAAAATGCTGCTTTTCAGTGGTTTAAATCAGCCAAGTGGCAGTGCAGTTCCCTCAACCAGAAGCATTTCTCAAGCTAGAAGGCTTCGTCAACCCAGAGCTCTGCTGCAAATGGGAGACACGCTCAGGAGGTTTCCAAAGAGCATCCCATGACCTCTTCTGCAGATCAGCTCATGTGATCCTGGCCAGCAGCCCAACACATCCCAATTCTGTCCTCCAGCGTGCAGAGAGAAGTGGGAACAGTATCTGTCAGAACAGATCTCAGATGGCCTCTTTGGTCACCGGTCCTCATGTAGATCCACTTCCCACGCCATGTGAGCACTCAGCATGACACAGGGTTTCTGGTTTCTGAAATAGATGTGTGCTGGGATGACATTTGGTAAAACTGATGTCTTGTTCAATAATTCTCCAGTCTCTCTCTTCCCTTTCACTACTGAACCTCAAAGCTGGATAAAGATGCTTCCAGCCAATTCATTGTTTCCTTATGTTTTAAAACAACACTGTGGAGCTTGGGGACCTCTATCCATGGGAAGGCTTCAGCAAAACTCACGGTTTTAAAAATGGAAGTCCATGCCACCTTTCAAGAGTGAGATATACACAATGATGTGATTCTTCCTTCTCAAAAAGACAAGCGTGCAGCCTCAGAGGTGCACAGAGAACAATGACAAGTTTTGAAATCTCACCAGCTTTTGCAAATGGAGTTTTTGCAAGTTGATTTGCTTGATTTTCTTTGTACCTGGTGGAGATGATTTTGGAGCGGAACAGCGGTGCTGAGCGTAGGCAGGCAGCATATGCCACCTGTAATTCTTTAATTTCCTGATTGCAGCAATTCTTACAGGCACAATAGCAGGTTTGTTTATTTTCTGTTCTTCATCAGACCTTTTATTAACATTCTGTTAGATCTCAACTGCACCTGGCTTGTTAGTGACTGGCTCTAACGGCATCTTTGCCCCGGGCTCTTGGAGACAGTGCGTATGGATGGGGAAGGCAACAGATAATATGGATGCAAATTACAAATCACTGCTTTCAACCCCGAGGCACATAAAGAGGACAAATCTTAAGGAAATAGAGAGAGCAGGATGACTCCTGCTGAAGGTATAGGCTTGAAAATACTGATTGTGACCCTTGTGGTGTTTCCCTTTGCAGAACAACAGAGCATAAATTCATCCCAGTCAGGAGTACCTGTACTCTCTCGATGAAAGCCTTGTCCAGGAGTGGGTCAACAAGAGCACTACATTTACAAGCCAGTGCTTGAAGAGCCTGACATATGCATAGGATCAAGATATCAGAAATCCAGCATGATGACCCTTCTGGTGAGCACTCACTAATGACACCCTGGCACAGAATTCACACAGATTTGGACTAATCACTGCAAGAAGCAGTCTTTAATGAACTGAGGAGGCATTTTCAACATTCAAATCAATGTTCTCTGGTGTACACAATCACTCACAAGGAAAAAGCAACTGTCTTTTTCTATTTATGTCATTTTATCTATCTTTTGTTCTTTTAAGTGGTTTCATACTGATAAATCTCCCACATATCCCACAGAATAGTCCCCAGAAGCACACTAATACTCAAACTCTGAAAGTAAAACACACAAAGTGAACCTTCTGAGCTCAAAAGATTTATCAGGCTTTGCGCTTCCTAAGACAGAGTCCTCCTGAGCAGTAGCATACATACTTCTATAGCTAACTGCCTCAAATCTTCCATATGATAAATACCAGTGCTGGAGAAGCTCTCAAACATACTCCTACCTCCTCCACAATCTGCCAAGAGAGGCTTTGTAAGAAAAATGAGCTCCATTTTTAAGGTATTTTTTTAAAAGCAGTGTCATAATCACTGACCTGATGTATTTTTCTTAGTCTTCCTTCTACTGATGCATTCCCATCTTCTGGAGGATGCTCCAGTCTCACATCTGGTTCTTCTTCTAAACTTTAGAACTTGTGTCAGTCTGGTAATTAGTTTGAAGGCAGAATTAATTAAATTGGATTGCTAGAATGAATTGCCTAATACTCTGGGAAGTCTGATATTTGTAATCATCCATGTAACTGTTGCTAGGATACTGGAATTGTTTGGGTTCTTTTTTTGGGGGGGAAAAAAAAGTTCTGTTAAAATATTTGCCTTTCTAAAGCTACAAATCCAAGATATACACACATGTAGCTGGTCCTATGAACAATTTTCTGGTGTTTTCATATTTAACTCTTGACTCAAAATATGTATGGGCTGCATTACAAAAATCTGCTAATACACCTGTCAGATATATTCCTAAAAAGCAGCATGTGAGACCTGATGAATGTTGACCTCTATGACCTTTTTTCTCTGTTAGCCTGAGCTGCATATACACAGAAAACAGTGTCTTAGCTTCAGTTTGTACATCTGACAGTAGCAGATCATCCTCTACAGCATTAAAAATACATCACATTGAGATAGAAATTACTTGATGATGGAGCCTGTGCCACCTTAATTACAACTGGACCACATTTCAGTTTTAACCCTATTTATTTCAGCTTCCTACCTGAGGTCCAATGGAAAATATTGAGGAGTTCTACTCCCTCTCCAGAGCTCAGCTTCAATTGCTTTTAGAAGGGTTTCTCACCCTTAATTGTAATTCATCTGTGATATAATTATTTAGGCCTTTAATCTCTTTTTAAAAGTCAATCATGTGCTCTTTCCCACTGTGCTTCTCACAGTGTTCAACCACCTCAGCAGTGACCATCTCAAGCATAACTGTGATACTAGCAGAGAATCATTCTCTAGTGGTGATCATCTAGAGATGTGTCTTCCCAGCTTCCTTCATGGCTCTCTACATAGCACTCTAACAGATAAAATTGTTAATTTTACCGTGTTTCAGAAATAATGTCCATTTTCATTATTATTTTTGCCTTCAGTCTCTCTGCATTTTATTATCTGACAGAGACACTGAGGTAGAGAAGGTAGGACACAGAGAAATTTACAACTGATGAGATGTAATTGAAGCAATCAGAAAGGTCTACAGTGTCCACCTGATTTTATTGCTAAGCTTATTTTCAAATGCCAAAATGTTGGTGAAAACCTGCTTGTGCTGAAATCCATTTCCAAAATTGTGATTTCGTTCTTCACCTCTGTTTCTCCACCATTTTTTTCTCCTGTTGATATTCCATCAATGAGATAGCAAAGAAGATTTGGTGAGTATTGTGACATTCAAGTTGCTTTTTATTCTAGCAGAGACTACTTCTCTCTTCTAATCTGGCACCTAATTTATTTCAGCTTCAGACCTGATTAACAGCAAACTGTTCACTGGGATACAGGTGAGTTAATCGGTGATGGATCTTCTGCTCAAGTCGTTATAGAACTCCAATACATCCATTTCATATAAATCTAGGTCACTTTAAAATACCTGTAATTGCCACTTTTAGTCTTCACTGCTCAAAAAAGTAACGACAGAGGCTGCTGGTGGCTAAACCCACCTCGGACAGTCCACATCCTTGCCCTATTCAAGCTTCAGCCACTCAAGATGCTGTTAAGGAGGTAATGAATGTGTGAGTTATAGCTGACGACCCTGAGAAAAATGCAATTTATTGTCAATTGTCCATTATAATCTGTGGGAAAACCAAAATACTTTTCTTGAAATGCTGTGTGAAAAACAAGTTTTGGCCCAAATGTTTCGGAACATAATATCACCACTAGATTCACTCTTCTCTCGTAATGCCGATGGGCCCCAGGAGTACTCATAAATATTGGCAGACTGCAGTAGGTGGTATTTTGCCAGTTTTTTTCCCTGCTAAACTCTAGTTAGTGTTTTTAACATAGTGATACATAACAACGCCCTTAACGCTATCCCTTGGAACTTCATCTTAAAGTTCTGTTTCAACTCACTTAGGTCCTAGGCCATGTAGATCAGCTAGCACTACTGCTGCCAAAAAAGTGGTTAATGTATTTGCTGGTGGACCCCAAGAAGGAGGAGGGTGTCCTGCATCTCCAACAGCTGCATTTCAAATGCAGCAGGAGGAAGAAAACTAACTTTTGTACTTCCAAGTTTTATTCATTTTTGTTCCACATACATCTGTGAGACTTTCATTTAAAAGCAGCACTCAAAGACTCCTGTTTCTAAAATTCTTCTAAAGCCAGTTTTCATTTGTGTCTGTACCAAGGTCTTTTCCTACCGAGATGTATGTGGGAGAAGACAGCTGAAGCATACTAGAGATGCGTCCTCCTAAGACTTCACAGGAGGCTGGGAGCCTGTTGCTTGTCTTTCAGTTATCAGTCCATAACCAGTTCATTAGTATGTTGAGATCTAAAATGCCATTTCAGCTCGACTGGAATTTGCCCCTTTATCTGGACACTCTCTGGATTAATGTTGTCATGTTATTTCAACAGAAGCCTTGTTAATGAAGCCATGAAAGTGGGGATATAGAACTCATTTATCAACTGTGGCTGTTACTTACACCTTCTGGTCTGCTGTCTTCCCAGTAATGCAGTCTTGTCAAGTCTGCTTTGGATATTTGTGTCAGTGGGCAGCTTGCTTCCTCTCATTTCCTGCTAGGACACCACCATATTTTGGATTACTTGTAGAGAACTCTATACAGAGTCAGTAGCTACATCACATCAGGGGTGACAGAGATATTATGAACACATTGAGCATAATTAAATGTGTGAGGTGGTAGCTACCGTGGAAATGGCACAATCCACCAGCTGAGAAGCGAGCATCAAACAGACCTGCCTGGATCCTTAGCATATTGAATCACAAGTGGCATGTTTAAGTTATCAGACTTCTGATGGCTGCTCCCTTGTTCAGGACAACAGCCCACACATGGAATATTATCCTGTTTTTCAACCTTCCAGTTTGGTTGAAGTTCTTTCTCCTAACAAAATCTTTTTCATCCCAAATTGAAACCATGGCTAGAGCAGCCTTCTGAACCACTAACGAGACATGGCTGTGGGAATCCTCAAGACCAGTAAGTTTGAATCTTAACAGATATTTGTGTTTATGTAGTGGAAATATGAGAAAGCTTATTTTGACTAATGGTATCGCCCTAGAGAGAAACACACTTGTTATAAATATGTTCCATTGCAATTGCTGGAAATCTAACAAACTTGCCATAAACAGGACTTACATCAATGTTTCTGCTTGACCTTTCTGGGAGAATAAAAGTACCTTCTGGGAATGCAAAACAAATGAATTTTTTGGAAACCAAATGAGTAACACAGCCCTTCCTCTTTATAAAATGGAGCCCCAATATAGCTGCTGCTGCTGCTGCTTAGTAACAGTTCCTCCAAACGATCCATAAAAGCACCAGATGGAAAGGTGCACACGGGTGTTTCTAACTCCAGGCTCTGATGTGAAACTCAGAAACACTCATGCTGCTGGTAGAAGAATTGGAGATTTTAGATGAATAGTGTTTTCCAAATGAAAACCATATCCTTCTAGACAGGGAGAAGCTGTGCAATCAGCTCCCCTGACACACTTGTTTCTGCCAGTGGATGTGTCGTTGGAGCTGCAATAGCTGTTGCATACCATTTCCTGGGGCTTCCCAACAACAGCTAGCTCTCTCCTACATTTTCCCTTTGGGAAAAAAAGACATCCAGTCTAGAACTGAAAGCCTGCTAGAAATAATGTGATAAAGTCCATGACTTTGGAGAACTCGAGTAACATGATGAAGATTTGATGATCTTAGAAGTCTTTTCCAGCCTTAATGATTCTATGATTGAGGTTAAAAAATATAACCAGGACCACTAAAGTTGAATATATTCACTGGGAACAGAAGGGCATCAAGACACTTCACGCAAGTGACAGTATTTCTGCCCATAATTAAATATTAAGAGATAAATGGAAATGCAGAACTAAACTAGAAGTAAGAAAATGGGGGAGTGGTGGTGTTTCTCTTCAGACATTATTCTGGATGACCCATTAATCTGGATTAATTACCACAATCCAAATGAAATTAAAATATTTTATAGTATCTTATACAAGTGGCTAAGAGGACTATTTAGTACTGCTACTGAACCAAACAAAAATACATTAAAAATACATTTCTAGTAGCAGATGCAGTATCCTCACATAAGGAATGTTGTTAGCCAGAAGTGTAACAGAGCTGGTAGAAACAGCCTCATCTCTTTCAGTCAGAAACTGATGAAGAAGTTTGATCCTGTACCCAGCTCCTGAAGGCAGCATAGTAAGAAACATGAATCCCTTGTTGCAACATATAACTCCCTCATACAGTTTCTTTTAAAGAGAGGAAATAATTTAAAGCCAATTAGAATTTCTGATGCATTTGTCACTCAACAATCACACACATACATACACAAAAATGATTACTATGTTTGTCTTGTGGAGCCTGATAAAGCAAAGTGAGCAACTCCCCACCCCATTCCCAAATCCTCCTAAGCAGAACTCTTTGGCAAGGCAGGTTTAAAACCAGCTGAGAGCCTTGCCAGCAGAAGCACAGAACCACTGCATTTCTAGACTGGCTCTTCTTCTGTGGCCTCTGCCACCTGGCTCCCATCACCACTGCAGAGCAGAGAATCAGCTCCTTCTCATAACCCTCTGCTATGTCCAGGCAGAGATGCAACTCTCACTCTCACCATCTTGATATAAAAATCTCCTCTTTGGTAAAAACACCCTGGACTGGAGAGCATGAGCTTCACAGCAGTATTTTTGCAGTTGTAGCAAACACACATTTTGAAAGACATCAGCAGATAAGAGTTATTCCTCTTCACCTGTAGCTCTCCTCCCCCTCTCTCCCCACACATCCACATGTTAAAATTAAGTGGGGCTTAACAGATCTGTAAGTGGGATATACCCAAGTGTTTCCAATTTACCCTTGGTGAACTTAAATGAAAAAAACATTTGAAAATGAAATTCTGGGTGAAATCTTACAGCACTGCCACAGCATATGGAGCTAATTTCAAACAGCGCTTTGATAATGTCATGATCTGTTAGAAAGTGTTCGCCTTATACCAAAGATTATTGTAAACTCAGTTGCCTCATTCAGTCTATGTTCATCTTATGATCCATAAGAAAGCTATTTAGTGGCTTGTGAAACAAGAACTTTGGCCAGAGCTAATTTAGAAGGGTGGTTACACTGTGGATGCTGCAGCTTGTTTCTGCTGGGAGTTTCGTATTATTCAACTGTTCACAGCTAGTAAATTCATGTCTATTAAGCTGCAAATGTTATCAGATGAAGCACAGCCCATTGTAATCCCCACATGAAGTGAATAACTGATGAAATATTAATTCCAGCATACACAACAAATATTTTTTCCAAACAGCATCTGATAAAGGAATTGGCTTTATTAACAACTAACTTATTCACACAGTGGAGAAAAGCAGGAATCTGTTCTATCTCTACAGGCCAAAGCATTTCTTAAGTGCTTACCAGGAAAGAAAAAGACTTAACTGAAAACAAAAGCCCATCTAGATCACATCTCCTGGCAGGCACATAACCTGGCACTGGGAATGCAGTGGCACAAATACGTTAAAGGGATTTGTAGGATGCAAAACACAGGCAAAAAGGCACTTGTGCTGAGGGCTTGTCGTGGCACTGCTGTCAGATGCGCTGACACCACTGAGCAGGCCATAGTCATAGTGCAGACAAACTACTCTCTGCTCTGAATTTCAGGGTGAAGAAAGGAGTAAATTTACACCCCACTTCCTGAGGCAAAACAAGAGCCAGTGGCTGCTATGATGAGCCCAGCTTCTGGATCTTCTAAATCCAAATAGCCAGTAGCATCACCCAACAGGCCGGTCCAGCAGCCAGGGCAAATGTGAACACCAGCACAAATCTGTGCTTCTGTGGGGCTTTCCTCTCAGCCACTGGTAGGAAGGCAGGTGGGTGTGAAGCTGGCTATGACCAATTCGTGCTCCTCAGAAGATGTCCCTCATTTGAGGCAGGTCTTAAGAGCTTCTTAACCTCACGTGAAAAGGGAAAGTGTCTAAAAATGCTTAGATTCTCCCTGGAATAGTAAGCTTTCAGGCACTATAAATGGTGCTTCCAGAAGCACCGCTTCAAATCTGGAACACTCCCAGAAATCTACTTCTCTGCACTGCACCAAAAGGAAGCTCATTGCTGAATTTGTTTTAGCAGCCTGTTTGCTGTGCTTTCCCTTCCAATAAGCAACACATAAGCAAACAGGAACAACAAGGAGCTCACACAGTGGGTCTAGTATGATCCACCAGAAAGGATGTTCAAGAGTAGATCTGATAAAAACCAAATCAATTATTCCGAAAAGCAGGAAGCTCAAGAAGTGGCTTGGGGCTAGAAGTGTTACAGCAATGTCCGTCACATGTAGTGAGGGCTCCAAGCACTCAGAGGTCACACTTTAGGGTTTGGAAGGGACCTTGAAATGTCATTCAGTCCAACCTCTCTGCCAGAGCAGGATCACTTGGAGTAGGTCACAGAGGAACTCTTCCAGGCAGGTTTTGAATGTCTCTAGAGAAGGAGACTCCACAATCTCTCTGGACAGCCTGTTCCAGGGCTCTGACACCCTCACAGTGAAAAAGTTTTTCCTTATGTTTATGTGGAACATCCTATGCTCCAGCTTGCACCCACTGTTCCTTGCCCTATCATTGGACATCACTGAGAAAAGCCTGGCTCCATCCTCCTGGCACAGCCTTTACCTATTCATAAACATTAATGAGGTTACCTCTCAGTCCTCTCCACTGAGTGGCTTCAGTGAAAGACACCAGGTACAAGTAGAACCAGGAAAATGAGAATAAGCACTAAAACAAACAGAAATCTCATCCAAGTACTGGGAACGTCACTTTGGTTTTCTCTTACTTTCACAAGCTGCCACTATGGTTAGAGACAGCTGGCAGAAGAATTAAGAAAGGGCTTTCAAGATTTGTGCCAGGGGAGGTTTAGGTTAGGTATTAGGAAAAAAATCATTTTACTGAAGGAGTGGTCAGGCACTGGGACAGGCTGCCCAGGGAGGTGGTGGGGTCACCATCCCTGGAGGCGTTCAAGAAATGTGTGGATGTGGCACTTCAGGACATGGTTTAATGGCCGTGGTGGTCTCAGGTTGACAGTTGGATTCGAGGATTTTAGAGGTCTTTTCCAACCAAAACAATTCTATGATTCTACAATTTAAAACTTAGAAAATCAGCGTTAAGCCTTGCACTAGGGACAACTTCATACACCAGAATTTTTGGTCAGTCATGACAGATTTTCTTCTTTCCCCTTCGTTAAGTCAGTCCCTTTGCCAGCAGCAATACTTCAGACCAGAGGTTTCTCAGGTACTAGCAGGAACAGCCCCTTCCCTCATTCCTCCTTTACTCCAGCAATAATCCCTCTACCTCTGAAGTCTCTCATGATTTCTTGCCAAAGAGAAAGGAATGACAAAAGCATTCAAAGAAAACCAGAGAAATCCCAAGCCTTACGTGTGACATAAAGAAAACAATTCACATGATCTTTATTTTTGTAACCCTCGTCCTCCTCTCACCCCCATGCCTGTTGTTATCACTCAGCATGTTATTGTTATTACTTGAAATTTGTTTTTAAAAGTGCCTCTCCACTGCTGGAGGTGCTTGAATCCGCACTGAAAATATACAAAACATATGTCTAGCTTAGAGCCTGTGCTCCCTGAGGAAGGGCTGCTACCCTCTGTAGTGCACTCAGCACGCTTATGGCATGAACAAATTATGAACAATGATAATAAAGAATAATTTGTGCCTATTTATCTGTTTGGTCTATGGAACTGATCTGTCAGTGACCCTGAAAACTCTCGGTGACACACACTGTGGTTGAGTTAAAACCAAGCTGCTCTTTCCACTTCCCCACCCCCCCTCCACTCCCAGATAGTTTGAGTCAAAATCCCAGGGTGGGTGACACAGAGCGACCCCCCTGCTTTTGATGTGAATGAGAAAGGATTTGTCTTTTTATATCAAAGCTCACTAGGAAGAGGAGGTGGGTGGCCATAAAAGGGAAAAGCCATGAAATTATCTCCATTGGTTTATAAGAAACAGCTATTCACTGGGATTTTGGGAGGGGGAAACCTTCTGAAAAATGTGCTCGTGTGATTCCTCTTGAGGCCAGCACATCTGAGCCAAGGCGCTCATATCAAGTGAGGGGGAGCAGGAGAAGTTCTTTGCTTAATTGAGAACACACTTGTTTGCAGAGTTCAATGTCGGGAACTCCAACATTGTTTTTAAAAGACAGGGTATTGTGTAGGTGTCGGAATTCAGAAGAGGCAAAACAAAAGTGGATGGAAAAAGACAGCTGCGATGATTTAACTCTCTGAACACCTTTTGCCATTTCCCTTCCTGTGCTCCACCAACTGGATCTCACTCCTCTCTTGGCTGCTGCTAAGACAAGCAAACCCGTCTCCTCTGGCCCTCTCCCTCCTCGCCTCTCTAGCACATTCTTCCTCCAGCAGCCTCCTCCTGCCTAAACCCAGCTTACTAGAGCTAGCTCTTCATCCCTGCTTTTCCAGCTTGCTGCTGCCAAGCTGCTTGCATGATGTACCCATACCTCCTTGTGCTGGTCCTGGCTTGAGAGAGCAGGCAGGGCTTGTGGCAGACCTGACAGTCAGAAATGGAGACAAGTTTCTGGTGGGTGACATGCATAGAATCATACAATTGTTTGGTTGGAAAAGACCTCTAAGATCATTGAGTCTGACCACTGACCTGACACCACTATGGCCATAAAACCATGTTCTGAAGTCCTATGTCTACATGTTTTTTTGAGCACCACCAGGGATGGTGATTCCACCACCTCCCTGGGCAGCCTGTTCCAGTGCCTGACCACTCTTCCAGGAAAGAAAATGTTCATAATATCCAATTTAAACCTCTCCTGGCACAACTTAAGGCCATTTCCTTTCATCCTATCACTTGCTCTAGGGAAAAGAGACCAACACCCAGCTCACTTCAACCAACTTCTCTGGTACTTCTAGAGAGCCAGAAGGTGTATCCTCCTTTTCTCCAGGCTGAAAAATCCCAATTCCCTCAGCTGCTCCTCATAAGATTTGTGTTCCAGACCCTTTACCAACTTTGTCACCCATCTCTGGACACACTGCAGCACCTCAATGTCCTTGCAGTGAGTGGCCCCAAACTGAACCCACCAGTGCTGAGTACACAGGGACAATCACTTCCCTGGTCCTGCTGGCCGCATTGTTACCACTAATACAGCCCAGGGTGCTGTTTGTCTTCTTGGATGCCTGAGCACACTTCTGTCTTATGTGCAGGTCAATAGTCATACTACCTTCAGCAGGCAGGAGTCAGCCTTGCCCAGACAGCAATCTCTGGCACCACAAGATACTTAAAATTTACACAATTCTCATGAGTTAACTTAGGAATTAGCCTCACTTCACACAGTCACATTCAGATTGTACCTTGTTGCTGCTTACAGGCTGCAGCCTGCATCCTCTTCTAGCTTAGGGGTCCTCTGAACACAGAAAGGCACATGTCCAGTTCTAACAGAGTGCAAATCCAAGAGAGACAACACTAAAATCCACAACATCCTTTACAAATCCTGGTGCATTCCATAACTAGGGCAAAGTTTCTGTATATTAGGCTGAGTTCTATCAAAATACAGAAAATTCCTAGGAAGAGATGGAATGTCATGAGCATCTTCATGCGTTTTAGACTTGGACTGCTGCTAGTCTGATGCAATGACAGGTTTATGCTCCTGCTTTTGGGATTGTCAGATGAAGACAAGGTAGTTCTTCATTATTCAAATCAGGTTAAACTTACCAAAATGTCACCTTTATCTGCTAGATGATGCCTTGATCCTTTGAAAATCATTGCAAAACTGGATCAGTGTGCAAATGTTGTAAAGCCATGAATGCTTTGTGTCAAAGCTGAGAGTCCTAATCAATAAACTAATTGATCTATGTTAAGGTGATGAACTAAGATTAATTTCACTAGAAGTAATTAATTTTGTTGAAAATGAACTATGACTGAGGCAACTGAGCTAGTGTAGCAACCACCACATAATTCTGATCAACAGGTCTTATTAGTTTTCCTAAAATACCTAGTTTTGCCTACTCAAGCATTACTTTTACACAAACCTCACTATCTTTCACCACAGCTGCTCTGGCAGCAGAGCAATGACATGGTACTTCTGACTTACAAAAAGGTAAGGAGGGACAAGCAGTATCAACGTAGTAATGGAGTGAGAGTAAGCAGAGAGCCAGATCCAGGTTGATGTCATGCATTCTTCTGCACAAGGGTTTTTATCTCACCCTTTATATCTTGGCTGCTTTTATGGTAACAAATGTGGCACTTTCTCACCACCATCATGTGGTTTGAATTGATGTGCCACTTCCATTTCACCAGAGGAATTTTGCCAAGAGAGAGAAAACAAGAAGAGCATTCTGAATTTGAAGGTAATTAGCACAGTTTTGCATGTTCAATTAAATTACTAAAGGTGACCCAACAGAATACTTAGTAGCAGATAGTTTTGCTGATAATAATACTGAAGGACAAGGATGTGTAAATCTCTCTGTGCTCTAATCACACTGCTTAAATCACAGCAGGTAACTGGATTTGTATCATGACCAAATACCTCTGCAATAAACAGAGTTTCTTACGTAGTACATCTACCTCTTGCCAACTCAAGACAGGCAGGATACATTGCCACCAAAACCTGCTTTCATTTAATTACTACAACACTATGTGAATCCTGAGAAGAATTACTTTGTTTTATCTTAAATGTTGATAGGTGGGAAGGGGAAATACTGTTTTAACTCATGCTTGCTCTCACCCCATGTCATTGTGACATTTAGACACAAGAAGCAGTTTCACAAGTTTCTGATGCAAATATTGTTATGGAAATCAAAAAAGTGGGAAGAAAGGGCTGGGTGATGTAGTTCAGTGCAGCTTCTGTAATTATCTTGTGGTTGGCTTGCCTTGGAGTCAAAGTAGTTTTTCAAACAAAAAACCCACAAACAACTCAGATTTCCAGCCCAAATGTTGACATGTTTGCCCATCTCCTGAAACCACTAATTTATTTTTTATCAGCTTAAGGGCCAGAGAGGGAGCAAGGTCAGTGATTTACTTAAATTTCATGTACAAGCAGGAAACACCTCACACTGTTTTTGTAGGCAGCTCAGTAGTATTCAGCAGAACTGGCAGTTTCAAAGAACGCATTAAAAAGAGAAGAGATTGCATTTATGTACAGAGAGACTGCAAATGCTCAGGTACAGCAATCAGCTCGAAGTACTATTGTTTATCTATTCAGAGATTATCAGCATAAGCAGACTATGGAGAGATGGGTTGAAACTGAAAAACAAAATCAACCCATACTTGTGGTATTTCAGTTCTCCATTTTTCATCCCCTTAGGGGTGAGGCTGAAGGATATGGAATCTGGATCTAGTTCTTAATTTTGTGGCTTGGTCTCTTTTCCAGCTCCCACAGAAACATGTTCATCAGGATCTTCTGATGTTTCTCTGCAATTTTTCTTCTTTTTTTTTCTCCATCATAATTTGAAGCAAGCCCTGCCCTTTCCCCTATAACATTGTTCTTTTTACATGACTGCAACATGTAAACACTAAAAAATGCAAGCAGAGCAACTCTGAGAAGTACAGAGAAACAAACGTTAAGACAACAGACTTTTCCATGCTTTATAGGAGTTGCACAGACCTGGGATTGTACTCACAAAGTGAAGCAGAGCTGCATACAAACTCAGAGCCCCTGCTCTGAATGAACAAACAGACTTGTGTGACTCTGTGGACTAAGACTGAGAAGCAGGAGATTACGTCCTGACCTGCTAAAGAATCATTTTGCAACATGGCTGCGTGTCATACTGAGTATGATGATTATGGACATCAATCCCTTGGGAATGCAGGTAAAAGCTTCACAGAAATGGGTAGCTTGACTCTTAGAAGATTACCAGGGCTTTAAAAACTGACCTAATAAATGGAAAATATGGACTAAAAAATAGGCTGCCTTCCAAAAGATGAAATCAAAGCCCTGATAGCTTTTATCATTGCTTCATCATAGCTAATAAAATGTCTGTAGTTACCTGAGGACACTGAGGCCTTTTATCGGTGCTGAGTGATATGGCATTGTGTATCTGGAGACAGAAAGACAAATACAATACACCCTGTGACAGCATCTCAAGAAATAAAACCAAACACAGATCCAATGACAGATGAATACTGGCATAATCCTGAAATTATTTCCTCTTCCATGCTCTGCACCTTCCCAGCCTCCAAAAATGACTATCAACCTGCTTGTTTTTCCCTGTGCTTTAGTAGATGTCAACCTCAGCCCGAGCTTCTGCAGAAAGTGGACCCCAAAATACCTTTTGTTGCTCGATCACTAAAATTAGCCTCATCATTTAATCAAAAGCCTCTGCTTTAATCAGTGATCTCCTTCCAGTCACGGTTTCCATGGAACAGAGAACATTCTTCTGTAACAAGCCTCCACTCCTGAAAAATGAGGAATTGTGTAGACACTGAAGGCTGAAATCCACCCAATTTGCCCCAAGGGATGCCAAGTGTAACTCAGAGAAGTACAAAGGGAACCTGTTCTTGCTGCTTTTCAACTGTGGCCCTACTTAAATTGCCATGGGGGTTTCACGTTTCATCCTCCTAAGGTTACTGTCTCAGGCTCTCCTGTAGAAAACATTAAGGACGTAGGGCTTGCTTTAAACCCACTTCTCTGGGAATAAGGCTGGGCTCATAATCTTCAAGTAACTAACGACTCAGATGTTTGGTATTGCCTGTTTTTCAAGCGTGAATCAACCAGCCAGATATTTAGAGAGAGATCCTAATTGAATCTGTTGATATATACACATGCATAAACACATAGAATGCACACACATGGCACGGAAAGAAGGCAAAATCAAATAAACCCAGCACTTTCTACTTCACAAAGGCTTTATCATCTGAAAGTTTCCTGTTTGGTTGGGGTTCTTTCCTGATTAAAATTCTCACTACAGTCTTCGAAGGCACAAGGCAGTAACAGATACAATGCAGGAGGATCACTTGATCTCCCACTGAAATGCAGTGGAACAGAGCATCTGTTTTACACATTATAATAGTTTGGGACATGAAATGAGGGTTCTTATAGCCACCTGAAGCTGTAAAGGAAAATGTAGGCAAAAGGAATTTTAATTAGCTGAATCACTACAGCAAAAGCCTTGGGAATGCCAATGGATAAAGCAGGTAAGATTCTATTGCTTATGTTTTGACTCTTCTGACAAGCCTCAAAATACTTTCATTTTGCTTCTAAAAGATGTTCTCACTTACCTCAGCTGAAATTAAAACCAAACCCACTAAAGTTGCAGAGTTGTGGCAGATTTAAGCAGGTACAAAAGACAATGGCACTGCATCTGATGCCCAAGATGTTTACCACAGCTATAAGGTGCATCCTGACAGTGACTGAGGGACATGACGGCTGTGTTGCACCCTGACCACTGGCACAACACAGAGCCAAACTGGACAGACAATTCCTGGCTAGAGAAGCAGCAGTAATCTCAGAGAACATCTTCACAGAGAGGTGTAGACAGACAAGAGCTCATCTGTCAGCTCTCCAGGCTGCATGTGGACAAGTCTGCTTCAGCCATATGACCCAAGTAGCCAGGCTGGCACATTGCCAATTTATCAAACCTGGGGCAGGCTCGTGCCTTGCCAGGTCAAAGCATGGAGAGAAGAGCTGGTGTCTGCATCTACCAACACGGAGTGTTTTGGTTGGAAAAGACCTCTAAGATCATTGAGTTGAACCAAAGTCCACAGATGTTTGAACACCCCCCAGGGATGGTGAGTTCACCACCTCCTCAGGCAGCCTGCTCCAATGCCTGACCACTCTTCCAGTAAAGAAAATTCTCCTAATATCCAGTCTAAATCTCCTTTGGCACAACTTGAGGCCATTTCCTCTTGCTTTTCCTCTTGATACTAGGGAGAAGAGACACCTCACTACAGCCTCCTTTGTCTCCACTCAGCTTCCTTTTCTCCAGACCAAACAACCCCAGTTCCCACAGCTGCTCCTCACCAGACTTATTCCTCAGATCCACCACCAGCTTTGCTGCCTTTCTCTAGATCCACTCCAGCCCCTCATTATTCTTCTCACAGTGAGGTGCGCAAACCTGAGCTCACTATTCACGGTGTGAATAATCCCAGAGTATTCTTGCTAGCACCCACAACCTGTCCCAGGCAAATAAGCAGAATATTGCCTCTCAACAGACAGCTGTGTGGCTCTTGTTCTTACTGTGAGCGAAGACAAAACGTAATACATGTGCAGAAGATGACTACGCTTAATTTACACCAGTTGTATAGAAACACAAGCCACCAGGCAGAGCTGAAATCATGGGGATGGTGCCATCTGTATGTAATTGTTCGGGTTAGGCTTTCCATTACATTTTCTTCTGGAGGAAGGGCAGGATATACAAGTGGGCAGCAATCATAACAATCAGCCCTTATGAAGCCATGGTCAGAAATCACACTTTGGTTTGCTGAAGGGGTGATTTGCATTTCAGTCTGACACATAAGAATGGTCTATTTCTAAACAATGTCACAGAAAATTATATGGAATTCCATTTTTATTCCAAATACTGTAAAGCAATAGGCCAAACAGATGGACAGGTATGGCATGACTTCATCTGTGGCATGCTAAGCTTGGCAAAAAGCCTACAGAGTACAAATGTTTCAGTGGTCCTTAGGGGTTAACAGGCATTACATTCAATGAGGCCCAGAAATTAAAAGATCTAGCTTTTTGTTTTAACCCTGGAAGAGGCTGCTGGACTGAGCAAAGAGCTAGCTAGACTAACCAGCTCATCACTTCTAAGGAGAAACTTCAGAAAATTTAACTGCAACAGCTGAAAACCAACCCAGAATGCATTCAGCCTGAATTTCTTTGTTCTGTTGCATACATTTTCTAGGAAAATGGAAAATTTAAAAAGATTCTGAATGCTCCTTAGAGATTTATGAAAATTATACACTCAGACTGCCAAGTCTTTAACCTGTTTGCATCTTCCTAAAGAATTCACTAGTACCTTGCAGTTACATAGCAATGCTGCAGTTCCATGAATATTTCCTGTAGCTGCAAAACCACTTTAAGAGCTTCCTGATGCCCTTCACACCACCTTCTCCTTTATGCCCTCTGCATGCCCTGTTCTGCAGTTCACCTCTACCTCAGAGTGCTGACAGAACTATTTGCAGGACTGATCCACAAGCTCAAGTGCTGATCTAAGGGGATGGAGAAACCTGGTACCAAACAGGCTGTTGGACTGGAGATTGTCTGTGGAATGATGATCTGAATCCCAGCATGATGAGAGTTGCATGGGACCTGTGGAGATCACCTAGTCCAATAATCCTGCTAAAGCAGAGTCACCCACAGAAGCTTGCCCAGAATCCTAATGTCCATGTGGGTTTGGAATGTCTCTAAAGAAGACTCCACAACTTCTCTGGGCAGCCTGCTCCATGGATCCAGCACCCTCACAACAAAGAAGTTTTTCCTCACTTTCAGATGGAGCCTCCTGGGTTCCAGTTTGTGCCCATTTCCCCTTGTCCAATCACTGGGCACTACTGAGAAGAGCCTGACCTCATCCTCTTGCCCCTGACTCTTTAGCTCTCATTGAGCATTGAGAAGATTCCCTCTCAGGCTGCTCTTTGCCAGGCTAAACAGCCCCAGGTCTCTCAGCCTTTCCTCTTCACAGAGATGCTCTGTTCCTCTCAGCATGTTTGTAGCCTCCACTGGACTCTCTCCAGTAGCTTCCTTTCTCCCTTGACCTGGAGAATTTAGAACTGGACTCAGTAGTCCTAGTGTGCCCTCACTAGGGTAAGGCAGAGAAGAACCTTCCTCAGCTTTCTTGGCCACAAGAGCACATTGTTGCTCATGGTGAACATGGCCACCAGCACTCCCAGGTCCTTCTCTATATAACTGCTTTCCATTAGACCATCTGGTTCAGGGAGTTATTCTTCCCCAGATATGGGACTCTGCAGTTGCCCTGGTTGGACTTCATGAAGACCCCCTCTGCCCAGCCCTCCAGCCTGTCCAGGTCTAGCTGAATGGCAGCACAGCCTCATGGGGTGTCACCCATTGCTCTCAGTTGTGTATCATCAGCAACAGGCACAGGCTAAATTTGTTGAAGCATCAAGTTCCCTGAGTCTCTGTTAAAAAGCAGCCTACATGAGACTATTTTCCTTCCAGAGCCCCTGATGCTCCCGTGCAAGAGTCATACACAGAGCTCTGTAGCAGGAGAGAGAAACAGTTTTTATTTCAAATATACTTTTGCTGTGTATATTTATCTAACAGTTGTGAGCTATGCCAACAGAGCTAATAATTTTCCAGTCCACTCTGAAGTTTGCCCAGGTTTTGTGAGGACAATTTTTTTCCCATGAGCATTTTTCTGTAAGAGCTCAGATTTGTACAAGCTGGGTTGGCACTCGCAGCTAGAAACAGGGAAAAAGGGATAACTACCCAACTGCACAAACCGTGCACTGCAACATGGCTCTGCTGTTTCACATAAAGACTCTTGGATGGGCCAAACCAGGGATTAATTCCTTTGAAACTGACCTCTGGCAATGCCCTATGGGTCTGGAACAAGCGCTCCAGGAGAGGAAAGTTCTGCAAAGCATTCACACCTCCAAATCCACCATATACCTGTCGGCACGTGGCCATTCTCTGACATCTTTCAAGATAAGTGTTGTGGCCAACATGCTCTTTTAGTTAGAAAAACTGACATGAAACTTTTTTACCAATGTTTGCCCATCCATCAGCCCTCAGAACAAAATCTCTGGCAAAACTGCTGCGGACCAAGACTTTGATGGATAGGGATTGAGTGCCTTTCCAGTGAAATCCAAGAACTTCAGCTTAATTGCTTTAACTGTTCAAAGTGGTTTGTTTGTTTGCTTTCAGCAAGTGATGTTTGTGGGATAGAATAGTAATTTTTGTTATGTTAGGTTAAAAATATTCTCACAAACCCTTCTAGATCTGTATATACCTGCTAAAAAACAAAATGTGGAATTTAAGAGTTAAGCTTCTGTCCCCATATAATGTGAAATGCTTCCAGAGAGCCTGAAAGTACAACTGGGCAGTGCACACTTGAAGCAAACTGGCAGGGAAGTGTTGCTTTAGGCTTAGAAACACTGTCTTTTCACTTCTGGGGCCTGGGTTTGTTCCAGCTTAATCCGACTACAAATTGTTGTCTTGAAAAGACTGCAGCTTCTTTTGAACGTTTGCCTCCTCCTTGTAGTGTGTAATTACTCAGCAATTACTGTTGGTGTTTACCAGTGGTGTTGTCTGAGTTGTGGCAGTATCTGTGTGTTTATGGAAGAGATGGAGTCTCTGTTAAAAACTACACAAACTAACCCAATGCTCTTGGGAAGGATAAGCCAAATTGGTGTGGAAAAGGGAAAGATTCCAAAACGATCCAAAGGGGAACTGAGTATTAAGACAAAGCATATTAAGACAAAAATAAAATATCTAATATGTTTTTGCTTTGCTGCTTTGAAAATCTCACCACAGCATTGTTTCCCCTACTTGATGTAAATAATTGCTTCAGCAACATTCAGTCACTCAGGGGGTGTTGCATTAGAACAGTTGCAAGATGACAAAGTACTCTGGAGATAAATCTATATAAAGAGAAATTAGACCTCTCTTGCCAGAAGAGTGACTAAGCCTAACATGCTAGTTTATAGGCTACCCTGGTCTTGAAACTCATGGTTCAGGTCTTGGCAACAAGGGCCAGGTGAACACTGTGTTCTTCACATGGAGCATCAAGTTTCTGGGGCTTTGGCTGTCTGGCACATGTGCTGGGAGAGAGGTGCTACTGCACAGCCAATTAAATGGTCTTTCTGCCTTAAGCAGCAAAAGCTCTCTGCTGAGCAGCTCTGCAGTTAGGTGCATTCAGCAACAGCAAAGATCCTTCAGAAATAACTACACGCCTCAAGGACATGCAGTACTTCCTATACTTTAGACTGTAAGAGGAGCTGGGAGCACACAGGACCATTGCTGGATGGTGTCTAACACATACCAAGATTAAAACAAGTGGGCTGGCTACATGAATCACAGCTCCAGAGAAAGCAAAGGAGAACATGGTGATGGTGATGGTGTGAATCCAAGAGGAACCAGCTGGCAGCTGATCCACATCACAGGCTCACTGGGGAAACCTGCTCATAACCTTTTGCTGTGAACCATGAAACATTCACATAGGATGGCGCAGGACCAGGCCACAAGCAAAGGAGTCACTCACAAGCTTGTTTTCTTCCTGTGAGTGCTGCTCCACAGATTCTGTGTTGTCTAAGATATTAAAATGTGCCCACACCTCAGCATCTACTGCACACCAGTAGCATGACTTTAATATCAAGAAAAAAACAGGCAGCAACAGAAGGGAATTCTCAAGCAAATAAGTAGAGGGTAAAGAAGAATTATATATTATTTTCTGTTTTGTGACTGTATCTGCCACACATTTAAACTCCTGGTAACACACTGAATGTCTTTCAAACAGCAAACTAAAGGCTGAGGAGCCCATTTTAGGGCCATGGCAATAAACTACTTCCTAGAATATTTTTGATGGTCAAATGTTTTCCTTTCTGTAGAATCTCAGCACCTGAAACCCTAGAATTCTGTGCTGACCGAGAAAAGAGGCAGAAATCCAGTAACCTGTAATTTAAGACAGTAAACATAATACATAAAAGTAGTGCCCAAACAGTTTCCTGATGTCCACTAACAGTCCAGGTATTGGGAAAGCAATATGAGCTCTGCCATGGAGTAGAGTTACCCTTGGTGGATTTTCAATACATAGTGGAAGAGTAACAGTGTATGGCAGCCTGAAAGCAATGTTGAAGTTTAACAACAGTGCATTCTTGCAAGAGAAGAGTATCACAGAACCCCAGAATGGTGGGAGTTGGCAGGGACCTCTGGAGACTGTCTAGACCAGCCCCCATGCTAAAGCAGGGTCACCACGAGAAGGTTGCTCAGGATCACAACAGCTTAATAGCCACAGTGGTTTTAAGTCAATGATTGAACTCAATGATCTTAAAGGTCTTTTCCAATCTAAACAATTCTGTGATTCCATGAATCTCCACTCTGTTGATCAATAACCACACTGACAATTGGTGAGCAATTCAACAATCTTAATGCATATTAGAAGAGGAGGATCTAGGAAGACCTTTTGTGACCTTTCAGCACCTAAAGGGAATGATCAGAAAGACGGAGACAGACTTTTCAGCAGGACCTGTTGTGACAGGACAAGGGGTGATGGTTTTAGAACTACTCCCATCCTGGGAACCATTCCCATTCAGGTCTGGTTTGGGGCTCCAAGGAACCTGTTATATCTGCAGACATGCCTGCTGACTGCAGCAGAGTTGGACTAGATGACATTTAGATGTCTCTTCTGTAATTCTATGATTCTCAATAATAATGCTTATAATAAATTTTCAGTGTTCCAGAAAAACCAAAACCTTTAGATCACTCTAATGTGCGTGACAACACCACACAAAACAAGAGAGCAAAAAGCAGTGCTTTAGAGCTTGTTTCAACACCCTTTGCTCATGTCAGGTAATGCTGACTTCTAAAAGCAGTTTTAACATTCAAGAGGTCAGGTCATAAAGCCTTTCAAAAAGGTTGAGTCTTTGCAAAAGCTGTTTGAGTTTGCCACAAATTTGGAATTACTCTGTGCACTATCCCCACACCAAAGATTTACCATAGGTTGACAAATCCATCAGAAACCCTTTATTCCTTTTTTTTTCCTTATTGTCGTAAAGCACCATTGAAGCTGAGTTCTAGATGATGATAAAAAGTTTCTCTCAACCTCAGTTTGGGATGTGAACCATAAGAGTATTTCTTTTCAGGCTCTGAAGATAATAGTTCACTCAAGTCTTAATCTGAGATAATGTGACTAGTTTACAAATCTTATGCTTAAAGCTTAGAAGAATTTATTTGTCAGGCATTCACTGAAATAATAACAACAATACCAATAACTAATAATAACAACAACAAATACCTGCACTTGTACAAACAAGAATGCAAGACTGCATGTAAGAAAACATTACCAAGTCATGGAGTAGCAAACACCAAATTTGAAACAGAAGAAGAAAAAAAAGGCTCTAGATCTGTAGCAATCATTGGCAAGTAGAATTTGGCACTCTGGAATCAACATGCTTTTCTAGTTAGGAGTGCAAAATATACTACTTGTACCAGAGAAGGATGAATCTTCTGGATACAGCTGGAGGGAGTGAGAACCTCTTGAATAGCCACTTGGTTTTTCCAGTCTGCTTTGCAAAAAAAAAACCTCTTTTCCCTGTAGCTTTAATCATCTCATCCTCCTTCTCTCCTGTGACTAGTTAACAAATCTCCCCTACTCTCATTTTCCTCTTGACTGAAGGAGGAGCATTGGTGTACATTTAAAGATAACAGCTTAATGCAGTTGCTGTCACTAAGAACGCTTTCAAAAAGTGGCAGTGACTTCCAGACACCTGTTTCAAAAGTACACTCAGCTACTACCTCTGTGAATGGAGGTAGCACAGAACCTTTCTCACCCAGACCTCCTTTCCAAAGGCAGTACCAGACACATCCCTAAAAACATTCCATGTTCCAACTCTTAAGTACCTGAGAATTGTAGCTTTGGATTTTAAGCTTAAGTACATTAAAGACCATAAAGAGCTTTTCCAGCTGTGTGTGGAAGATGGAATAGAAGGCAAAATTATTCCATTTTTCTAATGTGGGAGTGCAGGTGAGTGCAAATCGAAAGCAGAAAATCCATCTGTGATTTAGTCATTAAGAAGCTATTGCCAATGCAGATGAGGGCACCCATCAGTCTTGTGGTGAGAGCATGAAACACCCCAAAACCCAGCCCGAGATCCTGCTCCAATTACACAAATGAAAAACCCAACAAGAATGTAATAAAACAACATAACTTCAGCAGCAAAACCACTGAGGTGTTTCATAGGCAAATGTAATGCTTAAACCTCCCTTCCACAGCCTCAAGAAAAACTGTGCACGGTGATGATGAGAACTTGATGCAGTGGATTTTCCAAAGTGCAAAGAGCCAAGAATAATATAACATCATCAAGCAGACTTCAAAGCCTAGCTCCTCCACTCACTCTTTGCTCCTGTGCATCCCTCTGATGCCAAAGCACACACGGATTGGAGGGCTCTGCTCAGCAGCTGCTCAGGATGTTTGACAGATTTCACAAACTCTTGCAGCACTTGTAAAAGAAGTTTCCAATAGAGGCAGTGCTTTGAATGCAGCATTTGCAAGAATCAAAGATAAAACCAACCAAACAAACAAACAAAGAGGCTTGTTTATTGATTGACTGACAGGATTTGCACTTCCTTCCTGGAAAAAACACATTGTTGTAATTGTGCCGAGTATTTCCCAGTGGGACTGCAGATGTTCACAGAACGATGTGGAAAGACTTAATGCTCTAGAAGGTAAGAGTCACTTTGGGAGCCATTTTTATCTATCTATCCATCCATCCATCCACCCACCTATCCATCCATCCATCTGTCTATACATACAATGGTGCAGAGAATGACAGCAAAAACTTATTCATTGAGTGCATTCTTTACCTTATTCTGTGAACTAGTGAGGCCACATCTGGATTATTGTCTGCAGTTCTGGGCTCCCCAGTTCAAGAGAGACAGGAACTTATGAGAGAGAATCTAGTGGAAGCTACCAAGATGCTAAGAGGACTGGAACATCTCTGTGAGGAGGAAAGGCTGAGAGATCTGAGATTGTTGAGCCTGGAGAAGAGCAGCCTGAGAGGGAATCTGAACAATACTTGTCAATAGTTAAAGAGTGGGGAGCAAGAGGATAAGAACAGACTCTTCTCAGTGGTGCCCAGTGACAGCAGATGGAGCAACAGACAGAAACTGGAACCCAGCTGCTGTGGGTGACCCTGCTTTAGCAGGAGGAATGGAGTAGATGATTCTCAGAGGTCCTTTCCAACCCTCAGACACTGGGATTCTGTAAACTATCATAAAATGGCAAAACTGAAAGCATCCAATTTTAAGAGCTGTGATATTTTCAATGCAAATAAATTCACACTACATCTACAAGGATATTTTAAGAGTTGAGAACACTTGATACCAGATTCTATAAGAAGCAAACTGGCAGAACAAAGATTTACAAACAAAGCTGAGAGATAAGCCGTTCAGGAGTGTTAGCTGAAATCCTCACAACTACTGTGCTAGTCAGAGAAGTCATAAATTTTCCAAGGTTTCATGGTGCACTGCTGCTCTTGCTTGGTGTAGGATACAGAGGGCTGGGAAAGGGTGGATGGGGCTCTGAAGAACAGGCTGCAGAGCTGTGGGCTGAGGCCAAAACTGCAGAGTGAGCTCACCAGTGGGAGCTCTGCAGACACACAAGTACACAAGGTTTAATGTGCAGATTTTTAATGAAGCCTGAAACCTAAAGCAGATATGAGTCAAGATCATAAATTTCCATCTGAGTTGTCTTTATGATTATTTAGAATTTATTGGGTTTTAGAAGCAAGTCTGAAACTGTATGGAAAAGTGAGAAGACCTCTGACCTAAAAAAAATGTCCTGCAACCATGTCTACAGCCAACTGGTTGTTTTGTTAGCTCCTGTGGCTGCCTGGTGAATTAGAGCTGAAATCACAACTGGTAGCAAATCTCAAACCCAGGTGACTGTCACATAGTTTTGCTGAAGAAAACATTTCCCCTCCTCATCTCCAACACTCACCCCAATTATCCCATTTCGCTGCCCACACAGACAATTGGATGGGGACTGATTTCCGTTAGCCTCAAGCTAGGTTGTTGGTTGGTTTGGTTTTGTTTTCTAGTTTAATAAAAGGTAGCATCAAAAACTTGTTCTCACCTGCAGTTGCCACACATAGGCAGCAGCATGATCTGGTAAGGACACTGGAGATCAGTTGAGCTTCCAATGAGGCAGCATTTCCAAATATTCCATTAAGGCCATTAAGGGCAGATCAGTCCTGATGGTCCCTGAGAGCAAAATTGGGCCAAGGAAGACTGAACTTGGCAATCATTTCACTGGTTCTTGGTTGTTTTGCCCATTTTCATTGGGGTTTACAACTTGGACATGAACTTGTGAGCTCTGGGCTGCAGTAAAAGACTGAAGATAGGAAACACATTTGCTAAACAGTTCTCTGAAAAGATTTTCTTTTCCTATTGAAACCACTGATAAAAAAGCAAAACACTAAAAATAATAGAAGCTGATTGAGCTGAGGGAAAGAACAGGGTGCTTGAAGGTACCCTGATGTAGTAGGAGCAGTGGTTTTAAACTAGAGCAGAGTAGATTTAGACTGGACTTTGGGAAGAAGTTCTTTACTCTGAGGGTGGTGGGGAACACTGAAACAGGCTGCCCAGGGAGGCGATGGGAGCCCCATCCCTGGACGCATTCAAGGTCAGGCTTGTTGGGCCTCTGGGCAACATGATCTAGTTGGGAATGTTCATGCTTACTACAGGGAGATTGGACTAGATGACTGAAAGATCCCTTTCAACTCAATGCAGTCTATGATTCTATGTACTAAGTTCTAGAGTTTTCCTGCCAGCTCTGGTGTACTTTATTCATCGCTTCCCTTCAGCTGTAAACCAGAGAAAGCAGTACTTGTGCTACAAAATCATTCTGTATTCAGTAGATTCCTGGTTTTAAAATGATTTAAATGTGTAAGCCAAATGTATGCACCAGTGAGGTGGTTTTTGTTTTAAATAGACAATAACTGACACTGGTTTAATGTGCCACAATTTCTACTGGCATTTTAGAAAAGTCAAACCACTGAAGGCATCAAGCCTTGGACAATAACTAAAAGCTCATGGCATAAACCAGTGTTGTTAGGGGTAAATATCAGGCCCCTGCTACATTATTAAAATGGGGGTTTGGTGGTGGTGGGTTTTTTAGAACAAATAGTTTTACTAAGCACAAGACAGCACAGTTGTGAAGCCAAAATGCATTCTTCCGCTTGCTCAGACAAATTAGAGAAACATTTAGGCTGGAAAAGACCTTTAAGATCATCAATTCCAACAATTAACCCAACCCTACCAAGTCTACAGCTAGACCATGTCCCTCAGCACCCCATCTACACAGTTTCTACATCCCTGCAGGGATGGGGACTCCACCACTGCCCTGGCAGCCTGGGCCAGAGCTCGACAACTTTTTGGATGAAGATGTTTTTGCTAACGTCCAACCTAAATCTTCCCAGTTGCAACCTGAGGCTATTCTTGTCCTGTCACTTACTACTTGGAAGAAGAGAACAAACACCTGTCCATGTCCTGTTTGCATTTACTGCTCCTGAAAGGGCTTTGAAGGACCTGTTCACATGCTAAAATAGAATCATAGAATGTTAGGGGCTGGAAGGGACCTGTTGAGATCGTCTAGTCCAACCTCTCTGCCAAAGCAGGATCACCTATGGCAGGTCACACAGGAAAGCATCTAGACAGATTGGGAAAGTCTCCAGAGAAGGAGACTCCACGACCTCTCTGCATAGCCCATTCCAGTGACAATATTTCCATTGACAGAAACAGGGCAATAGAAGAGCATTAGCTTCAGACAGGATGCTTTGGAACTTTAGAACATGCTTCCAAAAACCACTGTAGCAATGATCATCCTTTCCAATGTCTGGGATCACAAGACTGCAGCACCAGGATGTCCCACCATGGCGATGCTGTTCTTCCCAGGACATCTGACATCTCCTAACCGTCAACCCTCAGAATGGCCATAACTTTCCTCTCACATTGAAAAATAACTCCAGGTGATTCCAAGACTCTTCCGGATTTATGATCTTTCTTTAGGCATTCTGAAGTTGGTCACTTGTATGTTTCTGTTACTTAAACACCTCATGGGTGTTTGGCTTTTCTATTTTTCAAAGCCAGCCTCTTCTGCAGTGTGCTTTTGACCAAACAAACACAGTTTATGCTTTCTGCTTGGGTAAGTAATGATTTTACTTGAAACAGAAAAAAAACTCCGATTCAAACCCTGGTACACTTGAGATACAATTGCCCTAAAATTAATTATCTACACATGTTCAGCTGAAATTTTACTTCTTTTTTTTCCACACAGTATTTTAAGCATAATAGACACTGTAATAATTATTTCTATGACAGACTGGAATAGCTTGGGTAGAAGAATGAGAATCTTTCAACAAACATGTTTTTAAAGACAAAGCCAACTAGCTTTTCAGCTTCAAATTTAGGTTTTGCAATAAAAGCCATTCTACAAAACATTATACCACTGGAAATGCTTTAAAGAAATAAATTGAATTTAGAAAAGTTCATAGTTATTTTTGTGAAGGGAAATGTGGTGGGGAGTTTGGATTCAATGTCGCACGACATCATAAGTTTTGGAATACTTGGAATTCTTGAAAGACAGTGGAATTTCCAGAGGACTAAAAGAAAGCTGATGGTGTGCCAGTTTTCTAAAAAGGTTAAGTTGGATAGCCTGGCCAAACAGTGCCAGGTCAGCCTCTCTTCCTAGACAAGAAAGTATAGTGGTAGTAGCAAGCCCAGGGATTCAACCTATGCACCTTAGTTAAAGCTCATTTAGACTCAATCTAAATCAATGCAGGGTTACAGAAAACTGTTTTGGCTCAACTTCAGAAAGAGCTATTCACTGAGATGCCAGAAAGACACAAAACCAACATGGTAAATATTAGGAGGATTTAAAAGTTAACTACATGAGAGTTCTTAGCCTTTCACTAAGGAGAGTCAGAAACCTCCTTGCCTGCTGATAGACACAAAGTGATTTTGAGACTACATGGAAATACTTTATTGGTGACTGGAAAAAACTTTAAAGCAATACTGACAAAGGATGGTGGTTAAAAAGATTGTGGGAGCAGAAAGAGCTTGATCACTGATAGAGAGTGATCTGCATCACGTGGTAAGCTGGCCAAAAACATCAGCTTCAGCAAAGCCAAGTACAATATCCTATGTTTAGCCCACAGCCTTACTTCAAGTACTCCACAGCAACTCCAAATCCTTTTAATGGATCACAGTAGATAAGCAATTAAACAAGAACTTTGCAATATGACAGTAAACTAAATGCAGATACCCAGTTCGGAAGCTGTGGTTAGCATCATCTCTGGGTAGGTAGCAGTGCAACTACTATGCCAACATTGTTGCAGATTTGGTATTGACAAATTTTGGTGTGAGCAGCCCTATGGAGAGGGACCTGGGAGTCCTGGTGGATAACAAGTTAACTATGGGACAGCAGTGTGCCCTTGTGGCCAAGAAGACCAACGAGATCTTGGGGTGTATTAGAAAGAGAGTGTCCAGCAGATCAAGGGAGGTTCTCCCGCCCTCTACTCTGCCCTGGTGAGACCTCATCTTGAATACTGTGTGCAGTTTTGAGGTCCCCAGTTTAAGAGGACAGGGATCTGCTGGAGAGGGTCCAGTGGAGCGCTATGAGGATGATTAGGGGACTGAAGGACATGGCTTATGAGGAGAGGCTGAGGGACCTGGGGCTTTTTAGTCTGGAGAAGAGAAGATTAAGAGGGGATTTAATCAATGTTTATAAACACCTGAGGGCTGGTCAGGAAGGGCATGGACAGGCTGTGCTCACTTGCTCCCTGTTATAGGACAGGGAGCAATGGGTGTAAGGTGCAACACAAGAGGTTCCACCTCAACACAAGGGGGAACTTCTTTACTGTAAGGGTCACAGAGCACTGGAACAGGCTTCCCAGAGAGGTTGTGGAGTCTCCTTCCCTGGAGACTTTCAAGGCCTGTCTGGATGCATTCCTTTCTGGCCTGTGCTAGACTGTGTGGTCCTGCTCTGGCAGAGGGGTTGGACCCGATCATCTCCTTCAGTCCCTTACAACCCCTAATATCCTGTGATCCTGTGATCTTAGTCTGGTTTCAGATTAATAACTAGATATGTTCTGGGTAAAGGTGTCCAGAGCTACATTGGTTTAACTTACATCAGACAATTTTGTGCTGACTTTTTTAGTATCTAAAGGAAGAGAAATCTAAGAGAGAAACATTTTGGACCAGAGACAACAACACTTTCAAGTCTAGTGGGTAAAGGGTACCCAAATACAGACTAGGAGTTCAGAAATGCTAGGAGTTAAGGAGAGAATGCAGGCACTTTGGTTTCCAACTGTTGGAATAAGTGCAGACAGACTGTGATCAATCAGTGGAAAGTAAGATCAGGATTCTTCCAGTTCAGCAGGGATCAATTTCTGTGAACCATGTTCTACATGATGACAGTAGCCCACTTTTAACTATCATCTTTAAGATCTATAAATCAACAGAACAAATCACCTTCCCCAAATGAACAAGTGGGAGAAATGCTCAATCTAGCCACAACAGAGAAGTGGGGTAAACGGAGCATAGTGCCAGCATGCTTATACTATATTCATTAGTATGTAGCCTGGTTTTTGCCTCACTGTGTCTACATAGAGTCAACAGAATGCTTTGGGTTGGAAGAGACTTCTAAAGTTCATCTAGCCTAAGTTCTCTGCAGTCAGCAGGGACATCTGCAAACAGAGCAGGTTGCTCAGAGCCCCAAACATCCTGACTTGGAATGGTTCCAGGGATCATATCATATCATATCGTAGAATCAACCAGGTTGGAAGAGACCTCCAAGATCATCCAGTCCAAACTATCCCCCAGCCCTATCCTGTCAACTAGACCATGGCACTAAGTGCCTCATCGACTCTTTTCTTGAACACCTCCAGGGATGGTGACTCCACCACCTCCCTGGGCAGCCCATTCCAATGCCAATCACTCTCTCTGTGAAGAACTTCCTCCTAACATCCAGCCTATACTTCCCCTGGCACAACTTGAGACTGTGTCCCCTTGTTCTATTGGTGGTTGCCTGGGAGAAGAGGCCACCCCTCACCTGGCTACAATGTCTGGGCCAGAATCTCACCACCCTCAGTGTCAAAACTATCTTCTCTCTAGTCTCTTTTAGTTTGAAACCATTAGCCCTGGCCACAGCACTGTTCTGTGCCATTCAGGCATCTCCTAAAGAAGTATCACAGGGAACCCAGTCAGATCAGCTTCTGCTATTAGCATCGGAGCCAAACGCAATTACCAATTACCTTTTAGAGAAAATAACATGACAGGATTTAAATACTCAGATTATAATAATATGGAATGTTTTTATGAATAATACATGCAAAGAAAATATTGCAATGTGAAGTTTGCCTGAGTACCACAAGCTTTTATAAACAGTGACGTTGAAGTCACTGTTTGTATTCATTCTTGTCTGTAGAACAAATAATCTCTGACCTTTCTGAGATGCAGACTATTTTAGTCTAATTTTTAAAACATTTGTAGTTACCTAACAGCTTTGTGCTGGTCTGCAGGCACGTGATGCACAACATGGGCTTTATAAATTTTTATGAAAGATCAAAAGAATAGGGGAAAGCAGCCAGCATCAAACAGGCATCCACATAATAAGACACAACAAGGATAAAACATTTGTGACAAATACTAACCCAAGGGCTTGGATGTTGAACTCTAAGTCTGAGTGCCCAGAAAGGATGGAGTGAGGACCCTAACTTGGAATTTCCTGGCTGTCGTCAATTCTGTCACAACCATAACGTGTTTCAACATGTTTTCAGCTTTTAAATTTTTTCCCTCCTCTTTAATATAGTCTAAACTAGACATAAAATGGAAAAAATGTACTATTTCCACTGAGCACTGATGCCTTTGACATCTGCTTCCAAGTGTTATTCATCACCACACAGTGTAACAATCTGAGAGCGAGTACAATGTACCTTTAGGAAAAAGTGAGTCTCTGTGATGGCTTCTCATAACAAAGCTGCCCTTTCCCCCAGTAACTACAGCCCAGAGCATGGTCAGGAAAGGACAGCAGCCCACCTGCATGCCCTAGTGTCAAGGGTTAGGGCTGGGCTGGCCACTAGGTGAGGTACAGATGCTCTCCATTAACCCTTCTGTGATGGTTGTGGGTGTTACCTGCCCCCTACTCACAAAATCACCCAGACTAGACTCAGCCCACTGGAAATTAAGGATTGAAGCTTTATATTTACAGCTTAGCACAACATACAAGCAGATATTTAGAATATATACAGCTATATGCAGAAATAAGCAAGCAATACAGAAACGTAGTACCCTTTCCAGAAACCAGAGTCCCCAGGAGGGGCTTTCACCTCCTTTCCACTCCTCTTCCTTATCCCAGAGTTTGCCTTACGTGCAAAGTGAGTTTGAAGGATCGGCCAGGGGGGTTAGAAAGCAGAAGGATTACTTATACAGAAAGCAGGCCAGGGAGAAAAGTACAGGCACCAACTGTGACAGAGACCCACTGTGCCACAGGATCACAGGATGTTAGGGGTTGGAAGGGACCCAAGGAGATGATCGAGACCAACCCCTCTGCCAGAGCAGGGCAATACTATCTAACACAGATCACAGAGGAATGCATTCAGGCAGGCCTTGAAAGTCGTCAGGGAAGGAGACTCCACAACCTCTCTGGGAAGCCTGTCCCAGTGCTCTGTGACCCTTACAGCCAAGAAGTTCCTCCTTGTGTTGAGGTGGAACCTCTTGTGCTCCAATTTACACCCATTGCTCCCTGTCCTATAACAGGGAGCAAGTGAGCAGAGCCTGTCCATGCCCTTCCTGACCAGCCCTCAGGTGTTTATAAACATTTATCAAATCCCCTCTAAGTCTTCTCCAGACTAAACAGCCCCAGGTCCCTCAGCCTCTCCTCATAAGCCATGCCCTCCAGTTACTTATCAGCACACAGTGTAACAATCCGAGAGCAAGTACAATGTACCTTTAGGTTGTAATGTACCTGTGTTAGCTATGTTTTGTGGGGTTTTTTTTATACATCTCAGCAAGCCTATGAGTGAAGTAGACATCATCATTCTTTGCTTTTCACAGCCTATAATCTAATTTCTCTCACTAAATTATTACAGCTAGCTTCAAACTAGCACACCCTCTCATCAAGTCCAACTATTAATCCAGCACTATGTCATCACTAAACCATGTCTCTCAGAATCATATCTCCATGGCTATGAAACCTCTTCAGGGATAGGGAATCCTCCACTGTCCTGGGCAGCCTGGGTCAGTGTTTTACAACTAGAAAGTTAGTGATGCCAGTACCTGAAGGGGACCTGCAAGAAAGCTGTGGAGGGACTGTTTACAAGGGCATGTAGCAATAGGACAAGAGGCAATGGTTGCTCCAAGAGGTGGTAGATGCCCCATCTCTGGAGACATTCAAGGTCAGGCTTGATGGGGCTCTGAGCAATCTGATCTAGTTGCAGATGCCCCTGCTGACTGCAGCAAGGTTGGACTAGGTGACTTTTAAAGGTTCCTTTCAACCCAAACCACTGTGTGATTGCAAGTCACGCACCCTACGGTGGGATTGTCTTTGGCAGTGACATATGTATGAGATATTCTGCTTAAACTTGCATTGGTGACTCTTCAGCTGGGAGACAAGTTACAGTACCCCACAATAGATAACTCTTCAAGAGAAGAGACCTCAGGGGACACTCAAAAGATGATACAAGAGAAAAATGATCTAGGTAGATCTCTTCAGAAAAAAGAAGAGAGGGCACAGATGAAACTATTTTTTCTATTATACAAGGCTGTCCACTATGAGACTACACCATGAGACTACCAGTTTTACTTGCATGGAAACCAGTTAAGATTGGATATCAGAAAAATCTTACTGTGATATGGACAGTGAAACACTGAAACCAAATGTCACATGAATGATACCTTAAATTCTGTTTACTAGAGGTTATTATGACCCAGTTAAATGAGTCTCAGGCTTCAGAAATATTTTTTGCTTCTAGACTTCTAGGGCTATTAGTTTTATTTCCACATCTGTAGAACAGGGTTACCAATGCATCCTTCTGCAGCATCGAACTCTTTACATGAAAAGTACTGATGGAAATGCAAAAAAGGAAAAGAATTCTGAGCCAAATCATGCTATAACCCACCAAAGTTACCAAAATCAGGCTATAAAGCTAGTAGATAATGTCCTTTTTCTTCCAGTTCTTTTTACTTATAAGCATCTTCTATTGCCCTGAAGGCAGACCTGAAAAAATAGTGCTTGATTTGACTTTTTTTTTTTTAACTCCAACTGCTCAGTTTTAATAAGGCCATATTAGATTATGGGCCCATTCTTAACAACTCAGGCTTCTCTCCTTTGTGACTAAATATAAAGGGTTTATTTGCTTGTTTTTCCTAGATAAGTCTGAAATAACCTGCAGCTGGAATTGTCTACCACAGATAACTGGTCCATCACAGCTCCATCAAGAAGTGCTTCACGTGAGCATATAGCTACCACTGCCCTTCTTTTGAGATCTCCTCAGGGTTTCCATACAAACTGAACTGCTGAATTAGGGCTGATTCATATGAAATAGAAATATCTAACTGCACAGTGATCTTCTCCCTTCAAGATAATACTTGCATAGTAGCTCTAAGCACCATTCTAAAGAGGTAAATGACAGGTCACAGCTTTTTACTTTCTGCACAGAACTATCACAGTGCTTGATATGAAGTCTCTGGCTTTGTGTGTTTGACAGCAAAACCAGAGACATCTAGGAATAAGCATGGATCTCCTTTGTCATAGAAGAATGAAGTTCCAGGTAAGGATTTTATGCCTGTTTTTCAAAAATACAAAGTATCAGAAACAAGCAATGGCAATTACCCCTGGTAAGGCAGCAGATCTTAACTTGCTGATGTGTACAGCAGGAAAATGAACGTGGACAATTTCTGTCACTAGTCGTAAGTCAAAGGCCAAAGCCTGTGAAGAGCTTGCTGCCATGATTTCTCATTGGGCTTGTGCAGGACACTCTCAGGCATCGTGCTGCCAAGAGCTTAATATAGGCCTTAGCCAAGGTCTACAGAAATCCAAAAACCTCTGCTCAATGTCACTCCTTTGAAAGAATCTGGGCTCTGACCTGGGGTGCAAATTAACTTCAGCCTGCTCTTTACAGAGTGCTGACATGGAGAAATTACTTAACTCTTGTGCAGCAAGTGTGACTTATATGGATCATTGAGGACTGTCAAAACAGACTGCTCTGTGACTTGCTCCACATTGAGCTGTGCTTGTGGTATCAAGTTCTGGGAGAAGAAACCACAAGCCTATTGCTCATGTTTGGGGAGCAGGTCAGTTGACAATCCTCTGACACAGAAATAAAGTTCTTTTCAAGAAGAAAGTATTTCATTGAAATAGTAAAACCAGAAGAAAGGGAGAGGGAAATCACAGGGAAAGCAAAGAGGTAGGAAAAGGAAGAGGGAATGAGAGGTTCTTCTTAAGACATCACAGTCAAATTGATTTAAGAATCAAAATCAACTTTCAAGATTCAATTTCACACAAGTACTAAACATTCTGATTATTGCTCACAAGCAGCCATGTTCATCCACTCTTTGACAGCTTAACACCTCAACAAGTTGCATCCCTGCTGTCTGCTTCCTCCCCTTTTATCATCTTCAGCTACTGTACCTGCCTCTACTTTAGATCTTAGCAACAGTTAGCTTCCCCATGAGCAAAACTGATTTCAGGGCCCAGATTCAGAAGCAGCACTAAGCCAGGCAGCTGCCTGGTAGTCTCCTCTACCTCCAGCAACCCAGAAGAGCTGCCCAAACAATCTCCAAGCTACGTCTACTTTTCACTCTTGAATACGCTATCAAAAACATCACTAGGACCAAAACCAATCACTACATTTCAACCTCACAGTCCAAACAACATGCAGCAGGTCTTCAGAGACCAAGACCAAACCAAATGTCTGTGTTTTACGTAGCTAATGGGAACTCTGCTGGTCTCTTACTTCTGGCTCCAAAATGGTTCTCCATAAACTACAAATGCTCAGAAAGGTCTTTAGGATGTTTATGAACTACGATAACAAGGATTGAGTCTCTTTACTTTTGCAAAGACCCACGAAATGAAGAAAGGGAAACTGTGGTCTAGTTCAGCCATCTAAACCATTTTCAAAGTTTTCCAAACAGGGTTGCTCTCTCCTTAAAAAAAAAAAGGGGGGGGGGGGGGGTGAACACGACACTAAAAGGAAAAGAATTCCACCGTTCCTTTGCCTGCCTACACAATGGGAATGTTTGTGTCTTTCTGTTTCATCCCTCTGAAGTGTACACAGCAACATGTTGGGATGGAAAAAGGGAAAAAAAGAATATCACTTGAACTGTACCTACCCACTGCTGCTAGATACCAAACACCTTCTGTTGAGACAGAGTAGAGGTTCTGCTTGGCATGGCATTAGAGAGATAAACAAAAGGCCAAACATCCTCAAGTGCAGCTGAGCAGCTTTTTTAAACTCACGGTGTAGCCATTGAATCAGAAAACAGCTGGGATGGAAAATCTGATATTTCTTGGCAGTCTGTGTAACATTTTCTTCTCACTGGTGAAAAGTATGATCCCAAGGGTTTATAATTAGGCAATAATTAATCAGGCATACAAGCACCTCAGCAAATGACAAAAAGCTTCAACATCTCTGAAGATTGCTTCATTTCTTTCTGCTTTATCCAAAATACACTGTGGAAATCAAACTCCAGAATTAAAGACTGAGAAGCTGCCAGGTGGACTGAGGAAGGTCATAGCACCAGTCAACAATAACATTGAAAGACATAAATATTTCTGCTCTGCAGCTCATCCAGGAGGGCAAGATCCATCCACATACAAGAGCTTAATAAGATGTTGCAGTCTGAAGGAGGATATGATAAGGATACACACAAAGAGAGGTGCTCCAGTGATTAAGTTTGAGTCCAGATTCAAATGGGACACCAATATGGCCTACAATGAAGGGAGAGCTCCCTGCACTGTCTGGACCTGAACATTTCCAGAAATCAGAAGTCAATTTTTACTTAGGGCTTTTGGAATGAACTACAGCACATTGCTGGTGCTTGTGTCAAGAAGTAGAGTTCAAAAGCTAAAAGGCAGTAATGCCTTTTCTGTAGTTGTCTGTTCCATCTCATTTTCAGTACTTTCTCAGCACTTGAAGACCACCATAAAGGTAATTGCTGACACTGCAGACACTACATCAGCCTACATAAAATTATTTTATTTTAGGATTGCTCTAGGAAAAAACATGCCTGTCAGGTCAGCTACAAACTGAGAACATGAAAGTGTTGCTGGATCTAAAGACAAAATATTACTAAATGAAATTTCAGTTTTGTAACCTTATCTTTTCTACCTTTTTAATAACATTTTGGTATTACCTTTTACAAAAGAGACACATAGAGAAGGAGAGTGCAGATGGGATTAAAACCTCCATAGCATTGTTGTACAGGCAATTTTCATTACCTTTAACTTCTATTGATCTGCAGGAAAACTGACCAAGTAAGATGGGACTGGGCAGGGTGACAGCCAGAGTGATGCCCAACTGTTAGGCTGCTTTCAGATACAAAGTCAAAAAGGAGGCTGTGAAGATCTTCATTAGCAATTGCTATTTTCTAACCATTACATGGCTCCTGCCACCCCTCAGAACCTTTGGTGATATCTTCTGGTGACAGGCAGTTGTCCTTTGATTTGATTAAAATTCTGCTGCTTTGTTTTAGGGAGCAGGGGCACATAGCCTGAAATAAACAAATTTTGTTCTTGAGTCCTTAGGAGATTTAAAATAACAGAAAGATGGACAATTATTTGGATTTCAGTCTTTTCAAGGAAATTATCTATTGCCATTTGCACCCCAAGAGAAGCCGATGAGAAACAGAAGTGACAAAGGTTCTGCTTGCTCTCCCTCTCCCACACAGATGATTATGTTTTAAGCCAGATACCAAAATATTGGGATTGCCAGTTGAAATTAAGAGGTGTGAAAATGAAAATTCCTTCATCTACAGGTGTTACAAAGCAATTCAGCTGAGACAAAGAAGATTAGGCAAGTTTTTTTGTAATGCCTTGACAACCCCCCGTCCAGCTCAAACACCTAAACCACACTGTTTCCTCTCTGGTACAGCCTTTAGCAAGAAAATGTGTAACATGCAAAGCTTCCTACAGACTGCATTGGAAACAATGGCTGTGGAATATTTAAAGAAACTGCCTTCATCTTCATCTAAGACTGGTAGCATAAGGGCAGCTTTGCTAAAACTCAAAGATTGTCGAAACAGATAGAAAAAACTCTAGTTCCATGCAGTCAAACCCTGGCACACTGGTGGCTTCACGTTGCTGCAACGTTAGGAGCTACAGAGGGATATAAAATGGGTTTGGATTTACCATGAGTGAGCGTGAACTAGCAATAACCATTCTCCCAAACAAGTGGATGACTAATGTGACTGGTGTCAAAATCTGTTTTTTATACCAAGCATTTCATTCCAACACTCACAAATGACTACGGTGCCACTGACACATAACCAACTTTGTGGCAGACAGTGGCAACTGCAAACACATCATACAACATCAGAGGGAAATAAAATGTTGGCAAAAGACAATGTTGTCAAAACTCCACTTCTGTGAAAGTGGCTCTGGGAACTTTCAAGTGTTTCATATACGTGCAAGCACTTTCAATTTATACAGTTTCAACTACATAAAGCAGAGACAAGACCTCAGGATTGTATTTTGCATTTTCCTCTTCACTCCTCATCCTAACAAACCACTCCTTCATTAGAATAAACCAAAGACTCAATTTCTACTTCATCTTCTCCAATTCAGCTGCTACATATACAGCTAAGGAGGAGCCACAACTATTTTCTAAACATTTGCTTAACTGCAGGCAGGATTTGACCCAGAGAAGTGGAAATAAAGTTGTTCCTCCTTCACTGGTGTGAATATAGATGGCAGGAATCCTGAAACAGTTGTGCGCAATCATCGTTTGGACCAAGCTCTGACATAATTGAATAGAAATTGCAAACTCAAATGCATACATAAATGAAAATATGATCTTGCCACTTGAAAATGAATGAAAGTATATAGTTATTCTATAACCTGAACCTGAAAAGACATGTAGAAGCAAATAGTAAACTGACTGAAAGATACATCTTTAAATACATCTTTAAAGGAGGAGGGAATGTCACAAGATCAAAATTAAGTGTTTTGACTTTTTATTGTCAAACATATTTTTGCCCTGAGCTTCACATAAAATGGATTAGGTCACTTAAGAATATAGCAAAATTTATTGCAAGTTTATTGCAAAATGAGATGCCCAAGAATTCTTCTATTTGATCATTCCACCCACTGTACTCAGATCTGGTTATCAAGGAGCACATCTGTGGCTAATACTTAGGGAATAGTTCTCTTTTTCACTAGAAAAAAAAACCACAGCCCTGCTGAAAAAGGCTTTTGGGGAGTATGGAAAAGAGGAATGAATACTCACCAAACAAATATCTTGAGATCTTTCTAATCCACATTCTGTTGGAACAAGTAATGTTGAACAATTACCTCTACTTGGTCACAAAAAAAGCACAAACAAAAAACAAACAGGCTCCAGGAAACAAGATCCCCAGTTTTCCATATGCTATATGTGTTGGTATTGTACTTGGGCTGCTTCTTTTTACAGCTGCTAATGCTTTGCAGAAGAGAAGGGCTGTGAGTTCTCACTCTGAGCTATTGTCCTCCTGCCCTGAACACATGGGCTCTGTGGTGATTAGGCTTGAAGAGGACAAAATCACGTCCAAGAAATGTTTCTTTGGGAAAACTGCTATCTGCTGAAGATATCAACAACATTTAAAGCCATTACAGTGTCTCTCATGGAACTTCAGTGTTATCCAGTTTCACCAAGTTGCCAAGAAATGCTATTAAAATTTGGCAGAAGCAGAGAAGAAGCACTGTCGCACCATGTTTTGTGTCCATGACACTTCCAGAGTGCAGTGGGCTTCCTCTGATCTTTCTTATGATGACAGGATTCCAGTAACATCAGTGGAATTCTTCCTCAATTGCACCCATGCAAAGTCAAAACAGGCTTAACTTCACACCAGAAGAAACACTTAAAGCTAATTTACCACTTTGTAGGGTGGGATCACCTCCTCTCAAGTTTTGTTACCATGAACAACTGGAAAACTCAAGTCCCTCATGCAAACTGGGGCACTACCAGCCATCTTAGATCTTCTTTTTCATAAAATTAAATACATGTAGACACTTTGGCACATGTGCAGGTTTCAGCAGACACTTGGAGATCTGACAATCACAAGCAGCATGTTCTCACACCCATTTGCAGGCTTTCCAATGACCAAGCTGTGATCAAGGATTTTGAAAAGAGCCCACATGGAAGCTAACAGCAACAATGAAAGTAACAATTATGAAATAAACAGAAGCTGGTGTCTAAAAACCAAAGGAGAGAACTTTTTACTTAAATACATTTTCTACTCAATTCAATTCACAACTAGAGACACACCAGGCTAGCTGCTGGCTGAAAGGTATGTTTTCTATAGCTAAAATTGAGAGACTTTCAATATAAATCAAGGCTTAGTCACTTATTTGCAGGAAACACCTCCTATAAACTATGATGTGAGAACTACAACACAGCAAGTTGACACAATAACCCCACCAAGCTACAGGAACATAGATGATAGCAGTAGATGCACAGACTCAGCTCATAACCATAACACCCAGTATATAAGAAAAGATGCAGTCAGAAATGGTTAAAAAAAACAGGAGAAGAGATGATGACTTCATAAAGGTTCAAAATATTTGTATTAGAAATTAGGTCATTTGGAAGGGTAGAAGTATTCCTCATGATACAATATCACATGGTGGTTTTCTTCAGTGATGGAAGCTTAGTGAACAGGTAACTAAATTCATGGGAACAATACACATATATTTAACTGGATTAATAGGATGTTATTATTAAACTAGATAGATTTCATTAAAAATCTTTAAATTACAGTTTTGCAGTAGAACCTGTTTCTACTGCTGAAATTCTCTGTTGGCCCTCCCAGGATTGAATTGTTTCCTGTGAATAGTCAAAGAGGAGGCAATGTGACCTATAAATAGGTTTACTAATTAAAGTATCTTGAATTTTTTTGTATTCCTTAATAAGGAATAAGATATGAAAAGAAATCATATGAAGAGGTGACTTAAAAGTTGACTTATGGTATGACTTCAGACAAAGACTTATGATACAGGTATTAGAAAGTTCCCTAGAAATAGTGATTTATATCAAATGCTGGACTACTTCCTTTCTCACCACAGTCCTCTGACACTCTGCAACACCAACTTCCCTCCTCAGGCTGTATTTACTTCAGCAACATCAGCAGAGTGACTCTGAGGATTCCAGTACATTGTTACGAGCCAATTGGACAATTGCCCATACACATCAGCAGAAGTAACAGCAACATATCCATTAGACAGAGCCATTTGCACAAGGTATGTGTAGACTACAATGCTCTTTATACCTGGGTACTTTCTGAACCAAAACCAAGGGATCTACAACAATATGAAGGTCACTGTAACTCTAAATTTTGTTTAAGTTGGTCATAGTCTAGTGGAGACTATGAAAATGCTGAGGGGCCTGGAGCATCTCTGCAAGGAGGAAAGGCTGAGGACCTGGGGCTGTTGAGCCTGGAGAAAAGTAGCCTGAGAGGGGTCTTGTTGGTGTTGATCATTGACACTTAAATGACTGGGAAAGTAAATGTTACCACCGATGGTGGCAAACAAATATCCTGGATGGTGCTAGGGCAGGAGAGAAAAAGCTTGCACTGGCCATTGCTGCTCCTGATCCATGGCTATGTTTCACATGGCCCTGGTCTGTAGAATTAAGCAATCATAACTGTGGTCTTGCTAAATGCTCATGCAGTTGGTTGGCTTTGCTATGACTTAGTTTTTTTTGTCACAGCATTGCAAAGTGCCTCAGCCTAATTTAAACCATATGGACTGGGACCATGTCATACTTGGAAAGGAACCAATCAAACAAGACATAAGAGAGTGGGCAGGCCTCAGTTGTTTGAATAAACTTAAAGAAAACATTTCTAAGGGGATATTCCAGAAAAATATGCTTACTGAAAGCCTTGGAAATGATGGTTCAGGTCAGGGATTATGCTGCTAATCAGTTATTGTTATAGATCTCTCATGTGTATCACAGAATCGAGGAATGGTGGTACTTGGAAGGGGCCCCTGGAGATCATCTGCTCAGGATCACAATGTCCAGGTGGGTTTGGAATCTCTCCAGAGAAGGGGACTATAACCTCTCTGGGCAGCCTGCTCCAGGGCTCCAGCACCCTCGCAACAAAGAATTTTCTCCTCCTGTTCAGATGGAACTTCCTGGGTTCCAGTTTGTGCCCATTTTCTCTTGTCCTGTTACTGGGCACCACTGAAAAGAGTCTATCCCCATCCTCTTGCCCCACCCTTTTTAGTTCTTGCTGACCATTGAGAAAATTCCCTCTTGGGCTGCTCTTTTCCAGACTCAACAGCCCCAGGTCTCTCAGCCTTTCCTTCTTACAGAGGTGCTGGGGTCCTCTCAGCCTCCACTGGACTCTCTCCAGTAGTCTCCTGTCTCTCTTGAACTGGAGAGCCCAGAACTGGACCAGTACTCCAGATGTGGCTCTACTAGGGCAGAGTAGAGCTGGAGGAGAACCTGCCTCAATAGGTTAGTCACAATCTTCTTGATACTCTAGGAGACCGTTTGCCTTCCTGGTCATGAGGGAACATTGCTGGCTCACAGTGAACTTGCCTGTGTCAATGAACTACTAACAGTCTGTCAAGATCCAAATACGCTTAGGCACTACTGTACTATCTCAACTTTCATGTCTCAAGGTCTGAAGTCACTAAGGAAGTTACTGACACTGCTTACAGATGACTCCACAGTCACATGAACTGAAATTGAGAAATTCTTAGAAATTTCAAACTTTCACAGAGTCACAGAAGGTTAGGGGCTGCAAGGAACCTCAAAAGATCATCCAGTCCAACCCCCCCTGCCAGAGCAGGATCACCTATACCAGATCACACAGGAATGCATCCAGGTGGGTCTTGGGTTTCTCCAGAGAGGGAGACTGTACAGCAGCATAAGTCTCAAGATATTAACAACAGCAACTGCAGAATAATCTAAAAATGTGGTTATAATGACATAAAAAAACATTCCTCCTCCTAAGCATCCAAAGGCCCCAGCTTGCAAAATGCAACAGCCACATGCCGGATTGCCAGGTCAGCCTGTGACAAACACAGATTTCAGGGAATGGGAGCATTCTCCAAAAAGCATAACTTGTCTGAGCATGGCTTCACAGAAAAGCAGAAAGTTCCCAGCAGTATCTACACTGTCATCAGAAGTATCTGCAGTACCTGGGCAGTAATGGGTCCTCAGACTGACTGGGAGCATTTATCAACACCAAACTATAGGCTGCTAGCATTTGTGTGGTGAAGGGTTCTGCTGATGCACAGCCTCTCAACTACCACCTTCCCAGACAGCAAGCACCTGCACAAGCACGGCCAAATTCAAAAGGAGCTATAGGCTGTGCAGTGGACTCAATGTCCTGTTTATTCCTTATCATTCAAACCTAGCAGTTGTTATTGAGTGTTCCACCTATCACATTAAACTGCTGGACTCTACTGGCTGTACTTACAAATCTGCCTCTTGTCCTCTCTGCTTTCTGCTCCAAGTGTCAGATCAAACTTTTACCAGTTTCCCCCCATATGTTGTTCTGTCTGCTGTGTGCATTTCCTGGTTTCCTCATCTCTGGACAATAACTAACAGCGTTCCTGGGAAATCACAGCTTGGTGCAAACATCAGTATCTCTGGTTCCTGAGGAGAGTGGCTGCCCTCCTTGTTTAAGGCACGGGTCTCCCAGTCCTTTAGATATCCTGTCTTTCATCGTTTGCCTGTACAGAAATCACCAAGGATTTCCATGAAGCTGTACTGCAACAGCAAAGGCATTTATGGTGGGTCAAATGAGCACAACAGAATTACTGAAAAAAACACCACTAGACAGCTCAGCAGCTTGTCAATAGGTTTAACCAGATCACAGACCCAGAGCCTGATTTCACACTGCCAGCAAAACTATGTGTGACTTTTCTAAGAGGCCAGATACAAACACTGGAATGGAGCTTTACAGCTTGGCATTGCTGCTGCCCTCTGAGGAAGAACAGTATGATGAGGTGGGAGAACAGCACCGCAGCCTCTTTTGGACTAATGGATAAAAAATGTAGGCAAACTATTTTTAGATGAAAGCATGCAAGCATTCTGCTTGAATTAAACTCAGGACCAGCTTCAAAATGGGTAAAAAATACTTCTAGTAGAAAAAATATGTTTAAAATTCTCTAGTTTGGAAGATGCACTTCCTTACAGACTTACATAAAGTTTCAATATGAACCTCCAAATGCTGTCTGAGCCTACTCAAGCCCCAACAGAAGTTTGAAGAATGCTCAGAATGAGCACAGTGAAGGTATCAAGCAACATCCACGTAAATGACGTACAGATTGGCAAAATGGAGTAAATCAGTGCAAAGAAGAGACAGTCACATCATGAGGCTTTTCAAGGATGGCCATTTAAAAAAGTCCATATTTCTTTTCCATCCTTTTATTAGCTGCAATCCTTCCTTTCTACAACTGTATGAAGGATAAAGGTCTCAAAACCTGAATCTGGCAGCAGAGCAGAAAGGGAAGGGCTGGAAGGAAGCCAGCCCATGATTTTTGCTGAAGGTTCCACTCCAAACCAAGTGGTTCTGCCAGAGATCAGCCCCCCTGCCACATTGGCTTTGTTCTGATGCCTCAAACTGAGTTTCAGATTGACTTAATTTAGAGATAAAAACTTTATTTGTAAAAAAAAAACATCCCTACATTAGAGTCTGCAGAGACAAAAGCTGAAAAACTATGTAGTGTGAGTTCCAAGTACTTCATATATGTTGACTGGATCCATCCCACAGGGAAGTCTGCTGACTCCCTGGGGTCCTGGTGATGGGACATCACAAGGAGACTACTGGAGCTAATCCAGCCCTCTGATTATTACCCACTGCTGTTTTTCCAGGCTGGCAGTGATGAGGTTGATAAGAAGGGCATCAGGGTAATTAGCAAGGAATTCAAGACTCAGGGTCAACTGACTGATGAGTCAAGGAGTGCAAATGGTGTTCTGCTCAGTTCCCTCAGTGGCAGGGATAAATACTGAAAGGAACAGGAGGACCCACATTAACAATAAATGGCTCAAGGACTGGTGCCATCAGTGGAATTTTGGGTACTTTGATCATGGGTTAACCTTTGCTGCACATGGTCCAACATGAGGCTGTTTCCTCTTTTCCTTTTGCTAGTTACCTGGGAGAGAGACCAACCCCCACCTGGCTTCAACCTCCTTTCAAGAAGGTGTAGAGAGCAATGAGGTCTCTCCTCAGCCTCTTCCGCTCCAAACTACAACTCCAGTTCCCTCAACCAGTCCTCATAAGACTTTTTCTCTCTCATGCAGAAAGGAACAGCTTTCCACTGCTTTAGCGTCTGTCATCCACATTTTGGTGTGCTGGCTCCTCACATGGCCATGCTTTCTGTTAAACGGATGGATGGTGAATCATGACCATGGGTGACGTTGACAGAAAGCAGTTTCATGCAAGGCACCAAGGTACGTTATAGGCAGGAATAACATAAAGCTCTCAACTCTGGCTGCAGAACTCATGAAAACAGCCTGTGTTTTCTTATAGTGAATTTTGAATTAAAGTTTTGCTTTCCTTTTTCTTCCCTTAAATCTGTTTTCAATAACTTTTGAGCTAAAACTCACGAAGATAATTACAGTTGTCTCTGCAAAACAGAAATGTCAGACCTTGCATTTTCCAGTTGACCTTTCCTCAGATGAAAATTCCCACAGCAATCCTTCTCAGTCACTGAGTTGGGAAGTGTGAAAGTTCTGGGCTCCCCAGTTCAAGTGAGACAATGAGCTACTGGAGAGAGTCCAAGAGAGGATACAAAGATGCTGAGAGGCCTAGAGCATCTCTGCGAGAAGCAAAGGCTGAGAGAGCTGGGGCTGTTTAGCCTGGAGAAGAGCAGCCCGAGAGGAGATCTGATCAATGCTCAGCAAGAGATAAAAGGGTTGAGTGTAAGAGGATGAGGACAGACTCCTTTCAGTGGTACCCAGTGACAGGAAAAGGGACAATGGGCACAAAATGGAACCCAAGAGATTCTATCTGAGCAGGAGAAATAACTCTTTGGTGTGAAGGTTCTGGAACCATGAAGCAGGCTGCCCAGAGAGGCTGTGGAGTCTCCTTCTCTGGAGAGATTCCAGACCAACCTGGACATTGTGTTCCTGGGCAAACTGTTGTGGATGACCCTGCTTTAGCAAGGAATTTGGATTAGATGATCTCCCGAGGTCCCTTCCAGCCCTCACCCTGCTGAGATTCTGTCAATTCCAAGACACTCAGAGTGGTAGCTGTCAAAAGAACTGTCATCTTTTACAGCTTTCTTTTCACCATTGGTTATAACAAAAAGGTTGTTCATTAATGTGAAAGAAGATAAGATTCATTCCAGAGAAGTAGATCATGTTAGATAAAGTAAGAATAAATAAAACAATAAAGTTAACTCTTCTCACACTCTTTCTAAAGACAAGAATACAGTTGAAGACATGTTGCTTGTTTCTTCATTGCACCTTTTGCACAAGCTTATCCAGTCATGACATAGCTAAGGACAGCAAATCACGTTTTAATTACTATTCCTTATTCTATTTTAATAGTGTCTAAAAAGTATTTTCATGGGATCTAAAAAATATTTTCATACAACAGAACAAGAAGATAAAGGAAGGTGCATATTGAACTTAAAAGAAGAAATATTAAAACATTCATTCAGCATTTAGATTTGCCCATCACACTCACCACATATCAAAAACTCTTTGTGATGCCTCCCTGCCCATTTTCAGGTAAATCATGAGCCTGGGAAGATTCTGAAACCAGAATGTAAAATCCAGAGTTCAAGGGAAACAACTCCAGCTGCCCAAGGCTGCACTTTACCTCCATGTCTTTCAAACTGATTCTGATTAATGGTGCTCATAAAGGTAATCCACCAAAATCCTATGGATCATGTGCCCAGATCTATCACCTGAAAATGCCAAACCCAAACTTTAGCATTTACTTCTCCCCTTGGTAATCAAACTTTCCCTTCACAATTCCGTAGAGAGTGATATAATTTTCAACTAAATAAAAGAACCAATTAGTTTTTCAACCATGGCTTTCAACAAAGGGTTGAGTTCTGGAAAGATTTTGCTGTTAAAGTTCTGCCAAACTGCTTTGGCTGACAGCTGTGGCTAAGGAAAAAATGGGCTGCTTAATTTTTTGCAAGACCCTGACACAAATTTTAAATTCCTACCATTTCCCAACAACTGTAGTGAAAAGATTCTTCATTTCTCTGTAAATATGCTTTGATAAAAGTCTAAAATGGCTCATCTGCGTGTCCCTTGGGGAAGGTCATCACAGTGGGAGTCTGCTGATGCCTTCCTTCATCTCTAGTGTTACCTATCTTCATGTGTACAAATGTTTGATGGCTGCTTCTAAACCTAGAACATCACTTTTTCCTGTGTTCTATTTTTATCCAGAAGTCTCAAAGCACTTACAAAAACTGTCTCACCAACACAATGATTCTTATTCCTCAAGACTGGAATGCTCAGCATAAACTGGGGATTAATTTGTTCTGGTAACCCCCAGGGTGCAGTGTCCCATAGAACCATAGCATCACTTTGGTTGGAAGAGACCTTTAAAATCATTGAGTCCAACTGTTAACCCAGCAGTCTAGGTTGCCAATACACCATGTCCCTCAAGGTCATGCCTCTGCAGTTTTGGCACTCCTCCAGGCATGGGGAGTCCGCCACTGCTCTGCGCAGCCTTTTCCAGGACTTGACAATTCTTCCAGGGAAAAAAATTGTTCCTCATGTCCAACCTAAACTTCAAGTGGCAGATCTGGAGGCTGCTTCCTCTTGTCCTATCACTTGCTATTCGGGAGAAGAGACCACATCCTACTTGGCTTCAGCCTTCTTTCAGTGTGTTGTAGGAGAACCAGGTCTCCCCTCAGCCTCCTTTTCTTCAGGCTTGTGATGATTTGGTAGTTACACACCCCACAAAATATGATTTCCCACTTCACAGAGCTAGCTACAGCTTCAGACAGTACCCAAATGCTTTCAGGGAATTCTGTCAGTCTTGTCAGCTGCTGAGGCTTCTGATTCTTCCCAAGCTTCACAGGGTGCTGGGAAAGGGGGCAGACAATCTCTGATCCTGTCCTGGCTTCTCTGGATGATCTGTGTATCTCCAGGACTTCCTGTCTTGGCAGGAGACTTTCAGGCATAGGCAGGATGTCTTGCAATGTGCAGTCTTGGCACAACATCACGGTGGCTATGCAGGCTGGCTGCATGGAGGCTTTTAGAGGCTGTTCCTGGTAAATTCGAGGCAGGCAGTTGCCAGACAGTTTGAAGTACAATAAGGCAGTGAGCAATAGCAGAATCACTGCCATTACCAGAGAGCACAATAAGCAGGAACAATGGCAGCAGCAAGCACGAATACAAGGGCTGAGCACATTGTGTTTACCTGCTCATCTCTTTTTATCAATGTAGCCTGAGACTAATGGGCTTTGGACACAGAATAACCAATTAGAATGGCAGTTATCCAAACTTGACCATATTAGGTGAAACCATAGGCTTGCTTTACCCAAATTTGGGAAAAGCATAGGCCTTGCACAAGGCAAGCACAAGCTAAGCATGTGTACCTTGTTTGCCACAGGATGTAAATGAGTCTGGGCAGGCCAGAGTCCTTGGACTCAGTGGCTCCAGGTTCTTTGTCCTCTTTCCTGCATTTGCTTCTCCCCATAGCAGAAAGGGAGAGCAGAAAAACATAGCTGGGCAAGCCAGGACATGTATAAGCCTATTTTTGCCTACAATGACACTCAGAAAACCTATGAGTGAAGGAGACATCCCCATTGTTTTCTTTTCACAGCCTATAGTCTGATTTTTCTCATTAAAATATTCCATTTAGCCTCAAACCAGCACAAGGCTAAACAACCCCAACTCCTCCAGGTGCTGCTCAGAAGATCTGTGCTCCAGACTCTTCATCAGTTTCCTTGTCCTTCTCTGGAAATGCTCCAGACCCTCAATGTCCTTCAGTGAGGGCTCAAAACTGAATCCAGTATTTCCTGTGGCCTCACCAGTGTTGAGCACAGAGGGGCAAACACTTCCATCACCCATCCCAAAGGAAACCAGTTCTTCTGAGGGTCTCCATCACAGATCTTTCAGTATAAAATGCCTTTGATTCTTTTCATTCGATAAATGAAAACTGTAAATTCTGTCTGCTCCTTGGTGCTAGAAGCCATTCCAGTAGGTCAGAAAGTTTTCTGAAGTCCAAAACCCAGTTCCATCGCACTAAACATAGGCTACAGAAACAATTGTGGCAGCAGAATAATATTTTTTTTTAAATAATGCAGTTGTCCACTTGTGCACTGCTGTTTACATTAGACAAGGTGCACAGCTGCTCAGAAATGTCCCCAATAAAAGGTGGCAGAGGATGGAGATAAAGAACAGTAAGGGCCTCAACCTCTGAACAAGGTTCCTAATTCTCCATCTTCCTTGCCAAGGATACAAATCTTAATAATCCCATGGCAGTGATTTATTATCAATGCATGGCCACATTCTGACAAAAATCCTCGTGGGCCTGTAAATTGCAGATGTAACCACAGATTAACGCTCATAATCCCTGGTAAAAACTGCAATAACACTTCTAGAGCCTGCAGAAATTTTCCCTCTAATATTCCTAATCCTTTCCCATTGGACTTTACGGTACTTCAGTTGACTTTCAGGCAGTCCAGCAGTGAATGAACAATATTTATGACTTAATTCTGATGGGTTTTATTTCCAGACTAAAAGGTGGGGTTTAAAAAAATATATTTTAAGTTACACTCACACACAGAAATACTACCTCCTATATATAGCACTGAAATAAAAAATAGAAGAAGGAGAAGGAGAAGAAAAGATGCCTGTGTGTTCTCTATCACCTCTCTTACCATCGCACACTCATTTGGAAACTTATATTTCATGGAATACCAGGTTGGAAGAGATTTTGAGGACCATCTGGATCCAACCTTTCAGGGCAAAGATTCTCATCAGGCACTTGAAACATACACCTGGGAGAATTGGTGACCTTCTATTGCTGCTACTCTAGCATCACACTTTAAACTTCAAGGACAAATGGAATGAAGGACCTTCTATTATTTTCCCCTTTTCATCATGTCATACTCAGTCCTGTTCTCTCTTCTTAGTCTGAAAAGCTGCCAGTTTTCAAGTGTCCCTCATTAACTTTTAAAACCTAAACTCTGCTAAGGAGGAGTTATTATTTTTTCCTGGCACTGCTTGAAATCGCAATACCCACATAGGAGCACTAAATCCTGATAGCTACTCAAGGCAAAGTGGGAAATACTGCTCAGGGTGAGATGTGAAAGTAAATATTTGTACACAAGAGGTCATGATGTGCAGGGATTGCAGCTGAGGTGAGTATGCACGCTTTTGGAGAGACAAATGCCCAAGCTATTCTAAAAGAAAACCACCTTTTAAAAGTCACAAGACAAGAAAAGATAGAGCAAATAACAGACTGAACTTAAGAGGTTTATAGTTACAATGGTTGGCAAACAGAGGATTGAAAACATCTTTAAGGTGAACTCTAAATAGTGACATAAACACAAGAAGAATATCACCAGCTAGACTCAGCTTCTCCACAAATCACTCAATGCTTTGCAGGTCCCCAATTTGACATCTTTACTCTCACACTCTATCAGGATTCTAGGATTTCATTAATAATTGTTTGGGGGATCAAAGGGAAAGATGCCAAGTCAAATATATTTAAATCTCATTATGACCAAATGCAAGACCAGAAGATTCCCACCAGGAAAACTACTTATTTGTTCTCCTTTTCAGAGTGGAATTACAGCCACATAAGCTCAGACTTTTTGATACACATATTTGTTAGCTTCAGCATAACAAAACCATAAAACCATAAGATGAAGTTTTTATACCCAGCTTGTTTGGAAGGTGCCTAAGTGCAATAACATATTTAAAGTTTCCAGAAATTGCATAGATTTCAGATTTTTCACCTCAATTTACTGTTTTCTCACAGCTCTGCTGAGATAAAGAACAAATAAAAACTAGTATTGATTAACCAGATATTCCATCAGTGGCACAATAATGTTTTTCCTACATTTTTAAGGGGAATAAAAAAGAAAAGAGAAAGAAGACCATGAAGGAAATGGGAACTACAGACTATGTTTGCTTACATCATGGTAACTCAGCTGATTTAAAGCGATTTATTCAGGATTTATGCCACTGTAATGGAGCAGAACATTAAAATTTGCAGTTCCATTTCAGTCTTGATGAAACAAGCTGGAAGAGAGAGCTGGAGCTAAGGTAGAGCATCAATTCAGTGCAGTGAAACTTTCACTGGGGTCTGTACCATATGCTCAAGCCTACTGCTCATCTCCTGAATTTTCAAGATCTCACCACCAGCAGTAGACTAGAACATTATTTTCAGTTGATGGAGGTAGAATCTTTAAGCTAAGAGAAGGTGATTTTGCTCTGACTCACTAACATGATATAGACTAACCTAGGGAAGAACCTGATTTCATAATAAAATTTACGTTGAAAAGAGAACTCATGGGATTGGTTAGACTCTGTGACATTAATTGTTTGCTTTAGAAGGTGAAAACTAATGAGGATCTATTGTTTCTTTTTTTATTACATTTCATGTTATGATAAGCATTCTTTGGTACTAGTTACAAGACAAACAGTAACAATAACACAACCCAATAAAGATTACATAGATTTCTCTTCAAGCAGCTGAACTAAACTCTGGTACAAAGCACTGTGGATCAGCATCCAGGCCTCAGATTTTATTTTGTCCTAGATCTGTCCAGGTAGTAGGTGATAAGCCATAGCTTATAGACTATGTTTGTGTTAGAAGAGACTTTTAAAATCATTGAGTCCAACCCTTAACCCAGCACTCTCAGGACACCACTAAACCATGTCTCTCAGCACCACATCTCAATAGCTTTGAAACCCCTCCAGGGATGGGGACTCCACCACAGCCCTGGACAGCCTGGGCCAGGGCTTGACAACCCTTTGAGGGAAGAAGTTTTTCCTTGTATTAAATGTATTACTTTGTCCTGCTCTAAATCAAGTGTTTTTTAAAAGTAGATGAAAAAATACTAAGTAACATATACAAAGTGTCTTGAAATTGAGAAAAAAAAATTCTTTGTTAAAAAACAAAAAGTCATGGATCCAACAGCTCTGAAAGCTACATTAAACCTTCCCAGATGTACTGAACTTAGAAGAAAATTAGCACCCAATTTTTACTTTCCAAAGAGTAATGAATTATTCTCCATTCTTTCATCCTTCAATCAATTTGCTTTCATTTCTTTACTACATTACTGGAATGAAGTCCTAGATCATGTATTCTGTAATTAATTTCCTGGGAGTGATGTCTTTAAGCAGAAGGATCAATCTCCTCTAGATGCTCACAGCTGCTTTCACAGAGCTTTCCATTTGAAGCTAGGATCCTAAAGCCTGTAGCACAGGAGCCTTCTGACTGAACCAGTGTGATCCAAAGACACTCTGCTGAACACCTGCTGGTAGGAAGATGTGTCCTTGTGTTCAGAACACTGGGGATAGTTAAGAAAATAAGAGCTAATGTAACTATGTGTAAATACCTCCTACAACACTTAAACCTCAGACTTCTCCCTGGGCTGCCTGACGTATAAAAGAGGAAAGAGGATTCATGAGCACACAGAGAGAAACTTGGAATTGCAAGAAGATACAGGATGTTCTTGGAGAATTACCTTGGGTTTAACTCTGCGGCACAGTCATCAGCAGCACAGCTGAAAGAGCAGAGTTCTGCATAACACTGGCAGGAGCTGCCCTTTCAAATGCCGGCAAGGTACTAATAGAGCCCAAGAAGTTCAGTCACTTGCGACCCCGTGCTTGGAGCTGCACACATATGTGTGCACACACACATATGCTTTAGATGAATAGATTTTATTTCTGGAAAGCTGCTTGAGAAGCTGTGTGCCTAAGTGGGTGTACTGGCAGACTCTGAACCACAAGATCCTCAGGATTGGAAGGAATCTCAGCTGGGTCAACTCAATCCATCATTCTGCTTCATAGCAGAAGTGATCTCACTATCCCCAAAACTATCCCTAAAAGAAGAGTGTCAAACTTAACTTGGAATATCTCAACTGATCGGACTGGTCACCTCCCTTGGAACCTTACTGCATTGACTAACTCTTCTTAAACAGTTTTTCCTAAGTCTTCTCTGCTCTGGCCTTACTGCCTAATCAAGATAATTGGTCCCTATCCTCTTCATAACAGCACTCAAATATGTTTGCAGACGCTTATGTTTCCCAACAGTTTTCTTTTGGTCTAGACTGAACGTGACCCTTGAATTTTCCACAGATGTGAATGGCTGATGATCTCCCTGGGGCTTAGCCTGGGCCCTGGCCATAGCAGGTAACACAGCTGCTAGGAGGACTCTACCATGCACTTAAATAAGCAATCAACATAATTCTGTCACTCACAGAAAAAGGTTCAAACATTCCTCCCTCTCACCACGTTACAGTGAAATTCCTGTTTCTCCAGATCCACAATCACAGCTTATTTATTGCTGCTTTGCCTTTTGAAGCAGTCTGCTCTTAAAGAAAAGTAAATTTGATTCTGCTCTAACGTGTGAGCTAGAATGCAGTCTGCTGCAGCTAAGTACAAGAAGCTGGTCCAGCATCCCTATTTTAAAAAAGAACTTTTAGCAATTAAATAGAAAAACCTCAAGGAACAAAACCTCAGCTAATAAAAGAAGAGAAAGAATCTGATCTACTCAGTTTATCATAAGAAAAAAAATACAAGAAAGAAAGAAAGAAATTAAATGCAAATACCTTGAACTTAGTAAAGGCATAATGAGATCAAATGTTTGAAAGTTAGCTATATTCAAACTAGAAACAAGATGGAAATGTTTATCAGTGAAGACAAGATACCAAGGAACATGTCAAAGCCTCCATCACAGAGGACTCTTCAGTCAAGACCAAGGCCTATCTGCTACAGGGCAATTCAACCAACTGTGGAATTCTAAGGGCTGCATTACATGTGGGAGATTGTAATACTAATTTCTAGTAATTGAGTCCCTATTATAATTCACAGGGCAGTGTTTGCGGGGTGGGGGGTGGGGATGTCTTTGTTTGATTGGTTGTTGTTTATCCCAGTGGTAGATGAGGCACAGAATACTTGAAGAAAGGCTGTCACTGCATTAGCTTAGAATTAAATAGCAAGCAACAATTTTATTACACTTTATTAGAAATACTGCAATCTTTTCTTCTCTTGTTAGCAGCTGAACATTCTGCAGGTCTGGTAGGCAGAGGACAGGGAGAAGATGAAAAGCAAAAGGCTTGCTAAGTAAAATTGTGTTAACCCCAATAGAGCCTGCTCTGCTCCTCTCCAAATATTCACCCTTTGAGTTTATGGGCCACTGACAGATTTCTATCATTAGCAAGGTTTTGCCACCTCTCCAATGAACTCTTCAGGCCATAGAATTCATTCCTTAACCTTATTAACCCCAAGTACTAGAGTCGATATGGTGACTACATAGTAAATTAAATCATTTGGTGGGGGGAGAATTAAAATTGGATTATAGACTATCTATTAGTGATGGGAATAATACACAAATAAATAAGGCTGTGGTAATTCATAAAACATAAGAGGGAAAACTTGGTCTTTGCAGACTGAAATCAAGGTATTAGAAGGGTGTCACACTACAACGGTTAAGGCCTATTAAATCATTCTAATTTTGCACTCTTGAATGTTATTAGTATTTTCCACCTGGTGCTGCCAGATAATAACTAAGAGCAAACAATAAACACTCTCCCTTTACCATCATAGTACACGTAGAGAATATCCTCCAGCTTCAGAACCAGAAATTCCTCATGTGTCAGGCTGGGGTCAGTGACCAAGTTGCCATCTTGTAGCTGCAGTAATAAAGCCACACAAAGAGGTGCTGCTCAGAAAGGCTCCTTCCCAGGACAGTCATGCAGACACCATCAACTGTTCATTTTGTCTTGTGTAGCCCAGTTCTAATGGGGTTGTCAGTCAAAGAACAGTGGGATGGATTTCAAAGTTAAATAAGATTGGTGGGATGACATCTGGCAGTTGAGATTGTTTTTTTCCCCTTGAAAAGATCTCACATTCACTCTTGCCTTTAACTGCAAGCAGCTCAGACTCCTGCTTAGCTCAAATGCACTGCTCTGTTGGTTAGGAAATAATCTTGATGAAAGTTCTTCCTAAAGTTCAGTCAGAGAGCAGAAATGTGGCAGACATCCCACCAGCCAGGATATCTGAACAGTAGTCCTCTGACAAGCTCACTCGCCAGAAAGCCCAATGGCTTCACACTTCAAGAGGTTATTACTAGTACCATGAAAAGTGGCCTCACCAGCCCTTGTGCTCAGGGATGTAAGAGAGGAAAGGTACAACATACATAGGTAGAGGGGGAAGGCTTTAAAGCTGCCAGATTGAATACCAGGAAAAAATTCTTTACAGCGAGGGTGGTGAGACACTGGAACAGGTTGCCCAGGGAGGTTGTGGATGCCTTCTCCCTGAAAGCGTTCAAGGCCAGGTTAGATGATCACTTGAGCAGCCTGGTCTAGTGGAAAGTGTCCCTGCCCACGGCAGGGGAGGTGGAACTAGATGGTTTTGAAAGTCCCTTCCAACCCAAACCATTCTGGTTTTATGATCATGGCAAAGACCTCGATAAGAATCAATACTCAACACCACCTAAGGAGGACCCAGTGTGCCTCCACTATCTCCAACCATGCTTGCTTTGACCAGAATTTGGCTTTATTCAACAGAGTCCCAGTCTCAAGGGCTCTCTGTACCTGTGAGCTCCATGTGTTAGGTGAAGCTCTTGCAGAAGCTCAGCACTTCATACTCCATCAAAGCACCTTTCTGTTGGATGACAGTGCTGCATCACAGCTTAATGAAACAGCAAAACTATTCATGTTCATCTAGTAAACGAGGGTGGAGCAGCAGTTCCCAAAGAAAGTGGGCTTTGTAAAGAAATCTGAGAAAGTCTGCCTCTATTTGCTATGATTTTGCATTTATCTTCTTTGTTCACAGTTTTGTGAATCCCTTCACAGACACCTAAGCTCCATAACATTCCCAGGAGATGGAAATATTTATCATGTGAAAAGTGAGAAAGTTGTTTAACAAGGGAAAAAAACAATGAGTCTGCCCTGTTCTCTAAGCTTGTCACATCTGCATTAGAGAGATCAAGATGTTGCAGCACTTGATAGGGAGGAGCTGTTCCTTGGCAGGAAAAGGCAGTAGAGGGTGAAATGCTCAGGAACTCCACTCTCCCTTGCCCAGCACAACATGATAGTTGAGAAAAAAAACAACATATAAATAAGAAAGGTGGAAAAACAAGGCAAGAAAAGATGATCTTGGCTGAGCATGTAATGGGTATCTAGAATAACTGATATTTAAGTCAAGTTCTCATTTATTATTTTAAATATACTTGTAGTGAGCAATCATTCACCTGCTATAAATTACAAGCAAAAGACAAATCTCCATTTATGAGTCTCCAGTCAGCAACATTCATAGCAAAATAAAGCTCAAAGGAAAAGCAAACCATAGCCAACAGAGAAGTTTCCAAGGCAGATAACTAGCAGATTTCTTTCAAACTTTGCCCCTCAAAAAACCAAGAGCTCCCAAAGGGTAGACAGTTTAGAGAGGATTCATTTTGCTGTCCATCCATTAGTTCTTTGTATGATACAACTTTACTATTAAAAAAGATTAACCTATATGCTTGAAGGCTGTTCTCTTTAATCACACTGAGTTTTGATTTTACACAGTGCAGATCCTTGTTCAAAATGTGGGTTTTTTTTTCAAATTGAAGGGAGTAAAATCAGAGAGTTGAGAGTATAAAGTAGGGTTTTATCAAACCTACGATTAGATGTTTCCAACTAGTATACAGTGTTAAGGAGAGGAAACAGAGTCACTCAAAAGCCAGTATTTTTGTAGGAGATTCTCACAAACATGTTGCCTCTGCTGACCTTTAAATAAAGGTAAAAAGGTTAACATGGTAATATGGAAATTATTAGTCTGCAAAAGGACCAATGACCCTCTCAGAGTTGTTCCCAGATTTCTCCAGCATAGCTTCTAATTCCTGGGAGATCATTTGAAGCATGCAAAGACCTTAGAGTCAAAATATTTTTCTCCCTTTGTAGTGGCTCTCTGACTATATAAAATACGGAGTTTCCTTTTATTCCCTCTCCACCCCTAGCTGGGGAGAGTGCCAGAGCAGGCTTTCATTCATGGGACTACAGTTTTTCCATCCATATACTGTACCAGAAAGAACAACAATTGGGATCAACTTCTCCCTGACATATCCTGTCCAATTTTAAGGGTTGGACCAATGAACCATCAGCTCCCTCAGTGCACCAAACTATGCAAATTAATTTTGCCCATTTACATCACAGCTCAATTTTGGATGATAGTTTCCTCTCCCCTGTTTTAAATCATGATAGTATTGATAATCTGGACCTATGAAGAGAGCAGAAGAAATGCAGAGTTCTGGGTTCTTTCCCAGCTTCTTCATTAACTTGGAATGAAGCTTGGGAAAACAAATGGATTTCTTCATGCCACTATTTACTCTTAGGATGATGTTGAGCAACAAATATCTCTGGCATTGATGTGAATTTCAAATATATTTACCCTTTGGAAGTTGGAATAAGTAGTACTAACTGTAAAGAAACACAAGTGATGTTTAAATGAAGGAAATGTCTGAACAGGACCTTCCATAAGGGCCAGAATACAAATTTGAATGAGCCCCTTAATTTTTCAAATGTAGATTCTCCTAAACACAGTTTCTGACAGTTTGTGTTTCTGCAAAATACATAAACATGAGCTCCATGAGGGAACACCAAGAAAAATGTGATGCAACAGCCTTACTTATGACTTAGCAGGAGTTCTATCACTGAGGATCAAACTATTTTGTACCCTCTTCTGAAACATAAGCCACAATTTTTGCAACCTGCTCTAGATGAACCTGATCCATCAGACAGGTTGGACTAGATGATCTCCAGAGGTCCCATCCAATCCCTACCATTCCGTGATTCTATTATTTACATCAGAGTTACATACTCTGGAAACTAGAAATGATCATTAGTGATACATTCACAGGGAGTTGATTGATTATCACAATTTATATAAGATCAATCAAATAATACCTTTACAAAGGTAAAAAGGCCATTTTCTCATGTAGTTTTCCTTGCTATTCTTTCTGAGATGAGAGAACAAAAGTACAATTCTAAGACAGTAATTCTAACTTTTTAATATTATATCATTATTAAACTTTTTTTCCCCTCCTCCATCAACAAACTGGGTAGCTGTAGGAAGTCCAAGTTATTTGCATTTCTACAGCAAAACACAAGAGTGAAATTTCTGACCAGGTAATTACGAGTGACTATAATGCTTCTGTTACTGATGAGCTCTTCCCTCATTAAAAACGAACAAAAAAAAGGCACTTGATTCTGAAGATTTGAAAGGAGATAAAGTAGTTGGACGAGACAGCAAGCAAAACTGTGCAAATGTCACTGACTTTCATTCACTGCTCAACGTCGCTTCTAAGTAAGGGCTACAACTGCAGACACAAGTAGCCACACACTCTTTTCTTTCTGACTCAATGAATCCTTAATTCTCCATCACTCACTGGCTCATGTCTGCTTTTCCCATATCCAGTGGAGAAAGACACTGTCACAGGCAGCTTTTGGTAGCTCACTTTAAATTCCCAGTCACAGCTGCTCTGTTTTGGGGCAGTGAGGCTGACTTAAATACATTCTACTTTCTCTGTTCTCCTCTTTCCCCATTTTCCAGGACTTTTGCTCTCAATCCATGACTTCAGGCAGTCTGTTTCTGTGACAAAGCCTCTAAATATTCACAAGGTAATTAAGAAGGGATAGGCCGAGTGCATCAGAGGACAGAAGGGGAAGCAGGAGAGGATCATCACACACTCCAAATAGCAGCATCTTGACAGATTGCACAGCCTCTCTAAAAGAAAATTACCAGAATTTGACTGCATGACACAAATCAGGCACTGCACACAGCAGGCAGTTCTCACTCTAGGCTGCTTGGGGGCTCAGTCAGCCCTTGATTCCCCCATATCTAGACCATGTGTCTAACCCTAGAGGCTTAAATTTCCTTTAAAATAGAAGTTGGCCTATAGCAGTATAGATACAAATATTGCATTGTACAGAAAGAAAAGCTGATAGACTCTGGATTCAGCACAATCTCCATCTGAGAGAATAAGGGTTTGCTGCTGATTTATTTATTGCAGAGTTTTGCTACAACATGAGAACTCTTTCTATCTTTCTGTCTTGAAACAGTGATGCCACTAACCCAAAGCCACAGGCTCCCATCAGCCTTTTAAGAAGTTTTCCTGCTAATGCTGTTCCTTTCACCAGTAGCTAGATGAAAGCTGAGAGCAGGATTCAAACCCAGCACTCTGTCAGCCATGCTAAGTGATGGGCCAGGAGTCCTGACTAAAGGAGCAGGCAGAACTGTCTAGAAATCAAACACGCTAATGACTACGTGCTGACATACACACTAACTTCACGGAGCTCAGATTATTTCTTCCCTCTCCCCTGTACATACATAATAGAATCATAGAATCATAATGTGGCAGTATTAGCTACAGTTCACTAGGCTATACATTTGGTGTAATAGTGTGAAGTATTTTCAATCCGAGTTTAGCTAAAAAGGCAAATGGTATCTCAAGGAGCAAATTGACCCCATTATCAGACCCTCAGGGAGTTAAGGCAGCAGCCAGCAGTGGAGCCAGCCAAAATGCCTGAGCTGAGGCCAGCTAAGAAGCCAGCCAGGCAAATCCAAAGCTGCTGGAAAAAATATGTTGTGGAGCACAGTGCCTGGGACCCCAAGCTACTAGCACACCCTGCTGTGGTGGATATGGGTGTTGGCTTGAACAAAGCAGCAGAGAAGAGGTGACCAAGGAAAGCAAGGTTGACTGCAGTTACATGAGAAGCCTATTGACTTTTTAATGACTTTGTCTCGGAAGCAGCAGGTATGTTTGCTAGAACACAACCTCCTGGTTTACAGTAAAAGGTTTTTACAAGGAAGGGATATGTAAAGAGTGATCTTGCAATACACACACCTCTTGCAGAAGTTGAGAGAGGCAGAGCAGGCACTGCAAGAGCAGTGTGATGTACCTTTCTACTTACAGTCTTTCCAAGCTTTGGAAAGTTTGTTTGGAAAGTCACTGTGGAGTGTATTTATTCTTTAAAGCCAACAAACAGAAGGACTTGGGAAAAGCATAGCCTTCACTACCAAAGGCAATAGGAAGCAAGAAGATTTACCAGGATCTCTAACTGTTATTCAATTACTCCCAGATATTTATTGTAATATCAAAGCAAGTTATTTACAAAGTTCAAAACACTTTGTAGATCACAGGATCATAGAACAGCAGGGCTTGGAAGAGACCCCTGGAGATCATCTAGCCCTAAAGAAGGGTCAACCAGAGCAGGTTGCCCAGGATCATGATATCTGGAGAGATTCCAAACTTGCCCAGAGGAGACTCCACTCCGTGGTGCTCCTCTCTGCTCCAGAGCCTTCACAGCAAAGAAGTTTTTCCTTTCCTGGATGACAAGACACAAGATAATCCAGAGACACAGGGGCTGTTCTCCCATTGATTGTGGGATTGAATGAATGAGTTCTGTTGGTGGGGTCACTGTTTTAAGCTTAACCAAATCACAGGATGGCATCATGCCACAATCCCACACCTATGACCAGTGCAGAAGAGCATGTCGGTCTGAAAGATCAGAAGCTGGTATCTAACCACATTGTGTCAGTGGGTTAATCGCTTCTGCTGTTACACTGAAGGGCAGACCTGTTCTCAAGAAGGCAGAGCCTGGCAATGCCTCAGCAGCTGATGCCAGATTTTTTTTACAAAATCACTTGTTTCCTCTCCAGTGACCAGCACACCCCTGCTTGTGACCCACAATTTTCTGTCCTTATGATATTTTTATATCCTCATAAGTCAAGAAACATCACTGATCCAGGTTTTTCTAGTGCTTCTCTGTACAATTAGATTTGTAGAAGAGAATAGAATCTTGTCACTGAAGTTTGTTGCTGTTACTTGTCCCAAGTAACTTCCAATCCAGTACATAAGATGCAGTATGCTTTTGTGTGAAGGGAGAAATAAAACAGAAAACTTTCCTGCTGTCAGAAATGCTCTTTTTAGTCATTAGTTCTTTGGCAACAAAATCTATGTACACATACACACAAGTTTAAGGTTTCTCTGAAAACCTGATCTCTTGTACTTTAGACCAAATAAAAAACAAAGAGCAGGCCAAATTCTGATGGGAATCTGCAGCAAAGTGAAGTTGATCTGCAGTGCTGAAAGATCATAGCTGTTTAAAACAAGCATTTACAAGTCAGTGAAATAAATTTTGGACAAACACAGGCAATTGTTACTTTGGCATAGAAGAGAAAAACTTGGTTTTACAGTTGTATTCTGCTCACAAGGAGAGATCACCACCACCCAGGAGACAGTAAGATTTCTGATAGGAGAATGAAAGATCCTGCAGAAGAGATCAATGGCAGTCTTAAATGAGCAGAGAGAAAAGTGACAGCTGGAGAGGTGGTCTCCTGTTAGCAAAAAATCATCAAAACTGAATATTGCTTTATTTGGAGGATAAAGAATTGAAAACAGAAAGGAAACACAAGGATGTTTCATCTGGCACCTGGTAATATACTCCATAGAGTTGGAAGCTGTACAAACCTGGAAGAATATCTGGGAATGCAACAATCCCACCAAGGAGTACTGATTTATGCACATTTATGTTAATTAGCACACAGAATCCAGATATTACCTCTAAAGAGGCAGAGCACCAGATTTGTGACCAATTTCTGAAGTTCCTCAGTTATGCTAAAATGCAAAAATTGGAAGAATATGCATAAATACACAGCCAGAGCAATAGAGGTGTAGTCACAAATTTCATTCTCCTGAAATGATAACCTCTGGACAAAAGACAGTACAGAGACCCAGGTGCAATGACTTTAATCCTTTGCTGGAAGATTTCCCACTGTTTCTTTCACTAAATCCCTGAAGGTGACTATGCAATGGCACTCCAGACACACAGGAAAGGTTTCAAGAGCACCCATCTTTAGCTGAGAACTTCCAGTAGAGAACTTTGTTTGGCATGGAAGGTGTTTGCTTCCCATTGTGTCTGCACTATGCTGTCCATTTAAATGTACTTGAGAAACAAGATAGAGTGCAGTTTTTTCACTTAAACATTAATCATGACGAAAAAAGTCAAACCAAAACCGACTCAAAGCACAAGACACATTAATTCACATGGAAAATGTGGTTAATAATTGCAATATTTATTTGGATAAAATGATATATTTAAGCTAAGGGGGCAAGAAAGATGAAAGGAAAGCCATTTTCAAAAAGTTTATATCTTCCCTACGGACTGGCAGAACTCACAGATGGTTACTGCTTGTCTATTATCTTTCTCTTTTAATTTGGGGGTTACTATTAACAACAGTTATTTAAACCAAGACCTGGAGAAGTGTTTTTCTAGCTTTAGAAATGAACAAAAATGCACTCAGCAGATGCAAATCCTGTATTACCACACACGAAAAAAACAAACCCAAAACAAAACCCACCACACAAGAAGTTTACCAAGTGCCATCTTGAGTTAATCAGAAGTCAAAAAAGCATTTATCAGCATAACTTTATAGTCTGAGAGCTTCAGAGTCATTCTATAACAGGTTTTAGGTCAAAGATGATTAGCTTGTGTCAGGTGATCCTATTTGCAATGAAGAATAAGCAGGAAGTGTTTAGTTTTGTGGACACAATCCACATACTAAACCGTAATCCTACTCTTTCACTTGTTTCAGCTCTTCTCTCTGTGGCTGAGCATTACCACACATCAGTATCTTTCCCTCCAGCCCAGAGAAATAGGCACATTTCTGCCTTCCACACAGATTTCCAAATTTGTATCTAAACCAAAACGTACGTAGACAGGTCTGGAGCAAACAACAGCACCACAATACACAAACAAAACCAACCCAGCCATAAATGTTTTAGGTAATTACTTTCTCAAAAGTGATTCCAAATCCTCTCTGGATACACTGAAATTTATTATCAAATCATTTCCAGTTGTGCAAGAGATGAGTCAATATGAAAACACTGGTTTCATGAAAGCAGCTAAAAGGAGACTGTTACTGTAGATCACAGTGTTTCAGCTTGCTTCTCGTTGATACTAGCAAGCACTAAGGTGGTCAGAAAAGGAAATAGATTCATATTTTTCTCCTATGTATTTCCCAGATAATGAAATGCTACCTGTAAGTAGGTGCTAGGAGCAGAATACCACCAATTCTGCCTTCTTTTAATGGTGATTTCCATGTACCCCTAATTATTCTGCTTCCATAACAACAAAAAACATTGGATGCCTTCACTCTCTTGTAAGGAAGCTGTAATTGTACTTTAAACCATAAGGATAGGTTTGGATGTTGATTTGGCTCAACTGCACTTAGACCACACATCCGCCCAGCTGTACAAAGCAATCATGGAAAAGTAAAGATACGCCCGAACACGCAGACGAGCAATGAATGGGCCCTGAAGGATTTGATGAATGAAAAATACTGGGCATTGTGAACTTATGTCTGATTTCCACTGCTGAGGGAATGAGACTGACCTTTTGGTTACCATGCAACCTAGGAAAATGGGAACTGAGAAAGCATGTGTCACCCGAATGAAGGGCTTGAGTCAGCTATTGCTCAGCATCTTATGGACTGTCTGAATACATGTCCTGGTTTAAAACTTGTTCTCTGACGAGGAAATAAAACAAGGTCTGAACTATTTCTTCCTGGAAATAGGATTAAGAGACTTCAAAAAAAAAAAGGAAACACCCCATCATTTTGATACGCCACTAAACACCAGAAAGTAACAGAGAAAAGTAAGAGGGGACTACAGAGAATCAGATTTTCCCATCAGTTTCACCAAGGGATAAATTCCCATGAAAATTGAAGAATCAGAGCCTGTTATAAAATGAGAAATGTTGACTGAGCTTTATAAATCCATCAAGATGAAAAACAGAGGCATTCCACCAAAAGTTACTTATTTTTTATGCAAGTAATCCAGACAGAAAGCATACCCTCCAAAATGCTGCAAAATTCATACATGCACTGTCTCTTTTTGTCCTCATAAAGGCAGAGAGACAGCTTAACCTGTTTTATCACAGCAAAAAAATAATCAATTCATGCAGAGAATGAGTGTAGGAAGAAGTGACATAAGATGGGTGCAAATCTGCATTTCCAGTTGACTTCTGTTTGCTAAATGTTTGAGTGAATAATTAATACATAAAACTGTGAAAGCCTTTAGGAGAATCCCCAGCACTAATTGTCAAATTTTCAGCAATTCAGCTGAATTGCAGCATTTGATACCCTTAGAGAGGAGAACAGGATCTTAGCCAGAAGCTTCTAACTAGTGCAAATATTTGTGGACTTTTACAAGGCAGGTAAAGACCTAAATTATGTTGCTAATTAATTTTATATTTCCTTTGGCTACCCAAAGAAACCTGGAGCTGCTCAGCATTCATTGAGTGATGGGGTTTTGCCAAGGATTCAGGTACGCTGTTAACAGAACAAGCCAAAAGATCTGAGGTCATGGTTTCTGTAATACCTACAGGGGAAAAAGTCAAATTGAAAGCAAGTACAAGCAAAGCAAACACATATATACACGAGGTAGAAAGGAAGAAAAGGGTTCCAAAGCATCTGAGACACTTAAAAACATGTAAAAAACTTCTAACATTATTCCAGAACTAAGAGAACAACACCAAGACTACCATTCAATGAGAGCAAGCATCAACCTACTCCAAAGAAATACAATTAAAAGAAATTGAGGATAAAACACTATGCTGATCAACTTACAAAAGATAAGATGTGGTTTGTGCTATGCACACACTGTCCAAATAGCTTACATAAGATTTAACTGGGGTTTGTAATTGAGCATGGTGCAAGAAGCCAAACTTTTCCATGTGCCTACAGTGCGTAGGTGTGATGCCCTGGAGAGAAACAGACAGATGCAGTGAGTACAGGCAGGACTTGAAATAAAATACATCTACCTTCAAAGCTGCTTCCCTGTCTCCTCCTAACCTGCACAGTCAGTTTTGTTTTTCTTAAAATGGTTCTGTAATTCATGTGAGGAATATCTGTGTTCAGATAAACCATAAAGATACTCAAATCCTGATTATCATACACAAGTGTTCACCTCCCTCTTCACTGCATCTCTCGAGTCTCAGGACTCAGATGAAAGCTAGCCTTCTTTGCTTCTTAGCCAGTGGACAAGGTAATCTCTCCATCTGATATTAAACAGGTATCATTTATTAACTACAATGTGCATTATCAAATATCAAACTACTTTGTCCTCCCCCACAAAGACTTAATTCACCAGACCTCATTTGTTTATGCAGCTTTTTTTCATCGCCAGAAGATACTAAAGAAATGATAAAGCTAACACAGGCACTTCAAAGGCACGTGGAAAGGCAAGGTGTTTCTGTACTGCTGTTATGTGAAGAGATTACTCAAATTAAGTAACCAAGAGATTACCAAATTTAGGTAAGTGTACTGATATCTGCAAGTGGTCTCCCCTATGTATTTTGTTTCAGGCTTTGGAACTGGAAGCTTCCTAGTCTGAAAAGTAACAGAAAGCCTCAATTACAATGAAAAAAAGCACCATACGCTTTTGTGCTACTTCTTTTAGTTTGACTGCAACAGGTTGTTGTTCACATCTCTTCCTTTTAATTTAAACTTACCACTCAAACTAGACTTAACTTAGAGAACATCATTCAGAGTTGCCAGCAGGATGGCTAAAATCTATTCACGTCTCCTTTCAGGTAAGTGTTAAGATAATGTTTATGATCCAAACGGATCACAGAGGCACAGTCAGCTCTAAAGTTTTGTGTTAACTACTGACAACACATCTGATCTCTTCTCATCTCATCATTGAGCATGGCAATATGGACATCAGTTTACCACACTATATAGAGCTTCACTGTCAGGACTGCTACAGGGATCTGCACTGAAAAGTAACAAAATGGAGCTTTCGCTTTGCTCAGCAAACAAGAAATCCTCATAGATGCCAGATACACAAGTAGTAATTTTGTTCACAGTCCAGCAACCTGCTCTTCTTTCGGGTATTCAGATTGTCCTGGAAGGCTTACAGACCTATTAGATGTCCTGGCGTGCCCCACCCTTCTGCTGATGGGGGAAGCAAGGGTGGGAGGATTACAAAGACTTGAGCCATTATGTCCCCTCCCAAAGTGATCACAGAATCAACCAGGTTGGAAGAGACCTCCAGGATCATCCAGTCCAACCTATCCCCCAGCCCTATCCAGTCAACTAGACCATGGCACTAAGTGATAAACAGGTACCCATGGGTGTTTAGGTACTTGTTGATGTCTTGCCCAAATAAGGGTGAGCAAGCTCTGGGTTCACCTAATATGGTCAGTTTTGCAAATGCCATTTTGATTGGTGAATCTCTGTGACCAAAGGAGCCGTTATACTTGGGCAAGTAATACAGATGGAGCTAAGATGCAAACAGTTGAGCTGTTTCTGCCTTGCTGCCTCTGCCTCACTGCTCTTGCACATGTTCTGCTCTGCCTTGTGCTTCAGACCAGCTTAGACCTGATATTTTGGACTTGAACTACCTGGAAACTTAAGTGCCTCAAGTTTCCCAGGAGAAGGCACGTAAGTGCCTCACAACGCGGCAAGAAGTGCCACTGACATGGTGCTCTCTGCATATCTGCAAGAGATCCTGCCTGCACCTCTGCAAACCTCCATGCCAAGAGGAACCAGGATCAGGTCAGAGATCCTCTGCCTCTTTCCCAGCACCGTGGGAAGATCTAGAAGCCGCTCAACAGCTGAGCAGTTCCAACACTGTCATAAGGGAGCCAGGGACTATCTTGAAATTTCTACTCCACTGCCATGAGTAGCACAGACATTGCCTAGGGCTCCAGGATACCTGTCTGTAAGTGGGGCAAAGCCATTTTGTGGCTAAACTTTTCCAAATGTTCTGATTCTCCTAAACAAATGAATTGCTCATAAGCATCCTTGTGAAGATTTTCCCGACCGAATTAGAACCCAAAATTAACTAATTTGCATATGGTTATGGGCAGAGCTTTCTGGAAATAAAATTAACTACATATTTTATAACTCTTGCCTCATTAATTGCCCCAGCTAAATCATGGATGTAGATACAGGAAATCCACCTTGCCACTTACTACATTTTTTAAGTCTAACTTTTAAGTTCAATTCTTTAAGGTAAAATTTAATTTATCCCAATTAGAGTTTCAGCATATTTTCACAAGTACCTCTGCTATTTACTTCAATGGACAAGATAAAAAAGATCCCAAACATGTTGCTCCAACCTACTTTTCAATATTTGAATGTCACTGTTTTGGTCTCTAATGCAAGTGATTCAAGAATTAGCATCTTCAGCTACACATCTTGAGCCACCAGTTTAAAGCTGAATTGACCATATATTGTTAGCATTGTATTTAACTGGTATAATTCCATTCAATGAAAGGAGTTTAATTCCCATGCAAGTAACACACAGGTTCAAATACCTTCATATCCAGGTTCCAGGAACAACAATGAAAAAAACCTCTCTCTTAATTGCTGGGAAACTGGATGCAAGCATAAGGTTCCTTATGTCTCTGTTACATCCTGCACACTCTGACACTGCTCAAGCCCTATGTGTTGCAGTTCCAGATTTTAAATGCCAGGGCCAATGTTAACAAGACTCACTCCAACTACACATGTTCAGAGACATGAATAACCACCTGAGACAAATGGCCTTGCAATTCCACACTTACGGGAAAAAGTTAAGTTGTATATTAAACCACAGAAAATCCTGCTTTATGGTCCCTGAAGACATGGATATAAACCTGCAAGTGCACAGAACATTTGCATCGTTCTGCTGCCCGTGAGCCCTTGCACTGCAACCCAAGTCTGGGCTTGAGGCAACTGTGTTTCTATGCCAAAATTGTATGGAATGCACAAAAAGGTCAGAGCTAGGAATTTATGTGTGTCACAGTTATTTAGAGATTACGGGAAAGAGAACTTGGCCGCTGCTGGCATTGCACAGGTGTAGTTCACTGAAAGCATGCTGTGGCTCAGGAGTTTTCAACCAAAATTCCACTTTATCAGAAGCAACAGCCCTGGGAGCGTGATTATTAGAACTGAAAGATAGCTCAATCTGGGGAGAAAAATTAAGGGACCCCCTACAAAGTTCGTTCTTTGTACCATCTTTCTAGCATAGGCCTTATACTAGAAGATTATTATTTGAAAGAAAGATAATTAATGCTAAAATATTCAGTCTATGTGTAAAAAAAAATGAGAGAATATTAAGTTTTCATTTGGTTATGGTCTTCAGTGGAACAAAACCACTAAAAAAATCATCACAGACAGTGTCTATATTCATTGTGCAACAAGTAAAATGTTTCAGAACTTAAATGGAAGAGCTCACTGGCCCTTCTATGCATAAGGCAAGTCAGAACTCCCAGACTTTTGAAGTGTATATTGTTATTATTACTGGAAGTGGATAGTGTTCTCTACCTGCAGCAGCGTATCTGGAAACAATAAAACAATTAAAATAGCTCTATGTGTCTGAATGAAGATTCATAGACCTAATGGTAGAGGAATTGTCAGCATATGAGTGCTGAGACGGCTGTAAGTCTGAGAAAGAGGAGGAAGCTCAGTGTTTAAACAAACAGATGAGACATTGCAACAATTTTCAAATGCTGAGGCTGCCAGACCAATAGAAGCCAGTTGAAAAGAGGGCTGTCCTACAGCAAGGGGCTTCAGCTTACTTGAGATGTAAATGAGCACGAAGAGCTATGGCCTCTACTATTACTATTGAGGTATTACAAGAAGACAACAACTCATGGTCAAAGCATGTTAACACAAACATATATATGATGTACCATGTAGGGACCGTGCATCATAACATATAATTTGTGCAAAATGGGACAGAAAGACACAAATGGGGGATGGCACAACAAGAAGTGACATGGATGATAGATGGAATGAAGAAAACATGAGAACATGCAGAAGAGAGGAAAAAAGAGAAGGAATAATAAGAAACAACCTCAACCATTCTCAAAGATAAGCATGAGGTTGTCATGGGGCTGTCAAGATTTTGTGCTCTTAATACTGAACCTGAGGAAAACACTACTGCATATTCTTTCTCTTTCTTGGGAATGAAACAGTTACAAATGCTACAACATTCAAATTAAGGGATGACTTTTTCCTTTTGAACAAAATAAATGCCTAAGAAATTCTCCAGGATTAGTGGCAGCTCATGAAAAGAGCGTCCCAATGACAGTTTTCCAAAGCAAGATGTTCAGCTGTGTCTGTGAGCAGAGCAGCAGCCCTTCCACAAACCAGAAGGTGCTACTCCAGTAGTCATCTGTCAAGGCACAGAAAGTTGAAAGTGTCTGAACAGCACAGTGGTGGGTAATGCAATACAGATGATTTCACCTTTAGGTCTGTAGTTCAAAAAAATTCAGCCCAAAAAGTGTCATCACCTGATAGTTTTTACTACTTTATTTACAGTACAAAATCTCCCAGGGGCCAAACTGAGATCAAGACTTGCTCTCTACTCCCCCCCAGGCATTGCACATAGTAAGGAACAGACCTTCTCTGCAGATCCTACATTGTAGACAGACTACAAGGGTGGAGGATAAAAGCTCAGGAGACTGAAATGCGCTGTCAAAATTCAGTAAGCCAGACATAAAAGCGATTCCAACTCCCTAGCTGATGACATTCTTACTTGTGCTTTTTATGTATTAGGATAGTTCCACCACACCAAAGGCAAAATGCACACATGTGCAGCAAGACTTGAGCTCCAGGATGTAAACTTACGTGCAGCGTCCCAAACATCCAGCAACCTGGACTGAGATACCACTATGAGCGTCTAGGAGTTCACAGAATGGTGAGGATCTCTGGATATCATCGAATCCAGTCCCTCTGCTAAAGCAGGGTCATCTATAGCAGCTTGCATCTATAGCACAATGGCCAGAGAAGGAGATTCAATCACTTCTTTGAGCAGGCTGCTCCAGAGCTCCAGCACACTCAGTCCAAAGAAATTTCTTCTCCTTTTCAGATGGACCCTTCTGGGTTCCAGTTTGTGCCCATTGGCCCCTGTCCTGTTCCTGGGCACAACTGAAAAGAGACTCGTCCCATCCTCTTGACCCCCACTCTTTAGCTCTTGCTGAGCATTGATCTGATCCCCTCTCAGGCTGCTCTTCTCCAGGCGCAACAACTCCAGGTCTCTTAGCTTTTCCTCCTCACAGAGATGCTCCAGGTCCCTCAGCATCTTTGTAACCTTGACTGGCCTCTCTCCAGTAGTGCCATCTCTCTTGAACTGGAGAGACCAGAACTGGACATAGCATCCTGTAGCAAAGGTTTTAAAGACCCTAAAGCTCATTTTTAAGTAGAAAATGAGAAAGCAATCTTTATTAATTGTTTGACTAAAAGGAGGAAGAATCCATGCTCCTGCTCCACTTTCCTAATAAGAGTCACCTATGAACATAATTTTGTATAAATTCAGTATAGAAACATTTGCATGAATTCTCAAGTCTAAAGGTGGCCTTCCCAGATCAAGCAGGAACCCTGCTGAAGCTTAAATCATAGCATCCACCAAACATCTCTCATGGATGCCAAACATTCATTCTAGACAATTACACCCTTTTCTTGATAAAACAATAAAAGTATTAGAAGAAAAAGAAAGCCTCAGAAATGAGGGAGCCCATCCAGAATAAAGCATTAACAGCACAAAGGGCTCTGGGTTATGTCTCCATAGCTCTCACCATATAATAGTATCTCCATATAATCAACTGCCTCATCTCACTGTTCTCCAATATCAAGCAATAATTCTCTCACTGCAATTCTATTTCCATTGTAAATCATTTCAATTCTGACATCTTCACTGGGGACTAAATAACACGTGACCTTATCTAACTTAAATATGGTATTCATTTTCTCAAGGAAAAAAAAATATGGTTTATGAAATTCAGGAGCTTAGGGTAACTGGGGGGATACAGATCTGCCGCAGGGGGTAGCATATGGATTTCATTGTCCCTACATTTTTCACAGAGGTCTCAGAACTACAGAAATGTTTTGCTATAGGTGGCACAAATCATAACCTCAGATCTCACCTAGAAGAATCAGGGATCTGAATGGAGCAGTGGGCAAGAGAAATTCAGGACAACTGAACAATAATTGCAAACTCTTAGACAGATTGGGTTTAAAGTCCTACACAGACTTGTTTTCATTCCAAGCTTTTTCATGTAACTGCAATGGCCAGTGTCTCAGGAAGACTCCGTCCTTTCTTCATTTGACCCTTGCCCATGTGTTCCTGAATTCAGTTCCAGAATCCAGCTCCTGAATCCTGTTCCTATCTGCTGTTGAGTCCAGTGCCTGTTTCCATCATCAGTGGTCACAGAAACATGGTGGCCATCAGGGGTTGGGTTCCATTTATAGTAAATATAAGGTTTATTTATAATTGTATTTATGTTAGTGAAGCCATAGGATTTGCAGACTGACCCTCTGCTAGATGGAGTGCATGGATGTGAGAGGAACATTGTGCTACCTGAGTAAAAAATAAAATCTTCTAAGAATTATTTAGTACCATTTAAGATACTTTTTCATATTCAAAACATGATAATGATTTCTAATTAAACGTTAACAGACATGATAAATTGGTTGGCAAAGATATAGATACAGGAATTGAAGGACATAAGAGGAAAAACAAAGGCTAGTTATAACAGTTCAGACCAGAAGCCTATCTGCCCCCCCCAGCATCCAAGTTGTACTGACTGATGGATGAGGGAAAATGAAACAGGAATGGGCCAAGAGAGAGTGAGTGTGGATGATTAACAGTGAACTGCAGTCATTCGTGGTGTAACAGCTGGTATTTATACCCAGGACACAAAGTCTTTCCAGTAGATCACAAGCTCCTGAATCATCTGATGAGCACACACACTGAGGGTAGTGAAGTCCATGTCCTTGCTGTGCTCTGAGCAACCACCTCAGCCTCAGTAAGCACAAAGGTTGCACTAGCACAAAGGAAGCATCTCTCAATTACAAAGTACTCAGCTGTGCTGGGGGGTCTTACACAGCCACTTGTGAAAAAGGTCTGCCTTGGAAGGAAACACTCTTTGAGCTTCTGATTCCTGACTATGGATCTCCTCATGGAACTATTTCCAGCAGGTACATCTGCTATTTAACAGGCAAGCAACACAATTTACCAAACAGTTCCCTACATTTTTTCCACTATTCCAATATCGGTCTGCTCTGGCACAATCTATATGTCATTATTTCCACTGCTTTACTGAAAAATAAAAATCATTCCAGAAGTTTTAGTTGAAACATCACTTTGACGACTGTGTACAACTCAGAAATGCCACATCTGCTTTTTTCAGCCAACACTGTATTTCCCCTAACTTTTGAAGAACTCATGAACATTCTCCCAAGTAAAACTCCTTGCATCTGACCTGGTCAATTCAGAATAGTACCAACTGCAGAGCCTCAGGAAGCAGCTCAAGCAAATTCTCCATTTGCAATGTTAACCTTTACTTTTTTGTGTGTCAGAACAGCTCCTTCAGAAGGTGCAATATAATGAAACGAAAAAATAAAAGAGAGATGAAACACCAGCACCGCTTTTGACTGAGGAAAGAAAGATCTCTGTGTCAAGTTTTCCCACAGAGATTTAACGCAATAAATTGTCCCGGTTTGGGTTAGAACTGAACTAATTCTGCTCAGTGATTCGACTTCTTAGCTCAGTGAGGCACCTGCTTACGTTCAAGGCATGTTTGTACAGACAGTGGCTGCTTCTAGCAGTGAGAATGCTCATGGGTAGCGTTAGTACCAAAGGTTGGGCTGCAGACCCAGGTCACTGCTCAATCTTATGGGCTCTGTGCAGGTGCAGAGTAAAAGGCTACACCTGCAGGAGGAGTCCACAGGACAGGTGACCCTCAGTTGACCAACAAGAGATTCCATCCCATGCACCTCATCTTTAGTATGAAGCTGAAGGATCAGAGTCAAGACTTTTGTGTGTCAAAGGAGGACTCTGCTCATTTTGCCTTTGTTCTTGATCCCCATGCTCCTGAATCCAGTTCCAGAATCTAGTTTCTGAATCTGGTTCCCATCTGTCACAGAGTCCAGTCTGGGATTTCCCCAATGCCTGGCCCCAGCATTAGTGGTGATGATGACATTATTGGCATCAGGAGCTGGGTTCCATATTGGTTTGTATCTCTCTCTCTGTTTCATGGAATTGTTGCTTTTTCCATCCCAGCTGATTTAGTTTCTTTCATAGCACACCAGTCTCTCTCTCTTCTTCCCTTCCTCTTCCCTTTGGGAAAGGAGAAGGGTTCATAGAGAACCTCTGTCACCTATCTAGTGGCCGGCCTAGCTCTAACACTTGCTATAAATCAACAACTCCTGTTATCCTTGATGCATAAAGGGTGGGGAGATTGCAGTAGGTTAAATGTGAACTTTAAACAAGACCAAAGGCAGTACAGGCAGCAATGTCATAACAGCATGACAATACTCATGACTTTTGACATCCTAGCAACCTGTATGCTAAATAACACCAGCTAAACCCAGGCTGGCACTCAGTGTCATTTATGAAGAAATTCTATCAAAACAGCAAGTGCAATGGAAATCACAGATGAACAAAACTGCTGTAAGTAAATCCTGGCAGCGAGACCGCCCTTCATACACACACTTGTCTAATGTTTCTCTTGACTGACTCTTGCGCTGAAATAAGTTCATATGACAAGTCTGATTTTTTCCTCTACAGATCACTGTACTTTTCCAGTGCAGAAAACCCCGAGTATAAATCATATACTTGCTGAAATGCTTAAATTGGCATGTTATCTCCTGTAAGAGCAGAATACCAAGACATGATACGTGGTAATTTTTGTTAGGCAAATTGCACTGATTTTTCTTTACATAAAACTTCTACAGGATATTCAGTGTTTTCCTCTTCTTTAATAAAAGATATAGACTGCTAACTCAGTATGCATTTAGTGTTCTTCACTCATGTATTTCAAAATACAGATAATTATCACTGATTTAATAATGAAAATCCCAATACAAAGATCTCTTTCTTCTCGTTCCAGCAGTAGAACGTGGAACAAAAACTTGTGAGTCTGAATGCTCAGTTCAATACATACTTCAAGTAATTTACATCCCATTACAAAATAATTAGACTGGCTCAGTCTACAAAATGACCTTAAGGAAAGTTCAGGAATTTTAGGTCCTAGGATGTGTATCAGACTCCCACGCCTGCTCAAAACAAGTCTTAACATCAACAGCTCAGTGAACACTGAAACAAAAAAAAACTCTGTTCTCCTTGAGTCCTATTCCCTCTACCATGATAATCTCTGCATTTATTTTCTCTAAGATAGCCCTTGTTTCAGCATCCCTACTCCTTCCTTCCTCCACTCATGTCTTCCAAGTTCTCCAGCTCCCACCCACACTGCTTTCCTATCTGTCTGGATAACAGGCAGTATGTGCAACATTTATACTGGCTGACCAGCTAATGCCTGGGAGCCAGCTTGTTGGCAGGAGGATGCCTCAGAGAGGGTAACATTTGAATTCTGCATACATCCCTCTTTGTCAGAGCTGTCACAGCTTTCACCTCATTCAACTCCTCTTTTCCACAAATCTCCCAGAAATTTAACTCCCTTGAGATACCAAGCTGAAAAAGAATATATGATATCATACTGTCTAGAGACAGGGGTGGAGGCAGATAGCATAGCTGTCTTCAGATACATCACTGGGCTGCTGCGAAAAGGATGAGTATTCAGTGAGCAGGATGAGAAAGCAGAGGACTGAATTTCATCATAAAAGATTCAGGTTAGACATGTAAGAAAATATCCTGCAATTCTGGCTTAATGAACTAAATTGCTGATAGAAGGTTGGAATGGCATCACTGGGGCTTTCAAGAACAGGTGAGTAGAAAGTGCTGGAAGGAAACCAGGTGTAGTTTGTGTCTTACTTGGGGGGCAATATGCCTTAAGAACCCATTCTCCTTTATCTGTGGAGATTCAGCTCATCTGAAGAGCACAGGACACACAAGCAGGGTGTAAAGTCACCTTCAGACAGGGCAGGAACCACTCTGTTACATTCTGCAGTGAGCCAAACAGAATTAACTAAACCCTGTTGTCATCTCTGGTTGATTACAAGTTAAATCGTAAAGAAACAAAGAGTTACAAAAACATTGAGCTCATCATAGAGATTTCTGGGGGTTCAGTATCTTAGCTCTGACCCCAAATTAGAGTTAAAACTCCAGATCCATAGGGGAAAAAATAATCTATTATAAATAGGTTCTGAAAATCAGCCCAGTTCATGCCTTGTGTTCTTTATTCAGAACTATCCACCTTACTCATCATTGTCTTACCTGACCCAAGTCATTAATTACTCAGGCAGAGGCTTCTTTACTCATATTAGGTTTTCTCTCCTCACTTGGGTAAAATTATTAAATGACCATTTTCCCTTTAAGAGCTGGATGGCCCTGACAGCTTAGCGAACATAAAGCAGCTCCAAAGAAGTTTTTTGCTCATCACAGTATGGAACAAAATACTTTAGAACCCCAAACTTTAAAATCCCAGATGGCCTTGAGGTACTTTTAATATAAACTGCTTGAATTTAGAGTCAAATTTGCCCAAGAAAACCTCCTAATGGAGACTGAAAACTCTAAATGTTTATTAAAAACAATTTGACACCAGCACAGACTATTTCCTTTTTTTCCCTCATTGCAGAGCTAGGCACACTCCTCAAAATATTTGCTTTCAAGAAAGTGACAGCAGTCCCTCCAGTAGTGTTATGTAAGAGCCAGCATTTGATATTTCACATTATATTGTCTGCTGAATAAAATGCTTGAAAAACATTAATGCAATATAGGATTTCAGACTCTTAATCATTTTGACAGGTTTTCTAAAACTCTTCAGAGCAACATTTGAGTAAAGCCCCCACACCATACCCAGCACTGAAGTAGGTGCAGGAGCAGGGGGAAGGGGAGGGAAAGGCTAGAAAGGTCTCTGCTCTATAACACAAGCATTCATTAGAAGAGAAAAATGCCTAGAAATCTGGCGCAAAGAAGAGTGTTTAAACGAAGGCTGCCTGAGGGGAAGGCCCTGACTTGCACTCTCTTACCAACTGGATGGCTATCATGTGACTGTTAACAGCTATTACATACCAGGTAAAAAAATTTCTGCATAAGAAACCACACCACCAGGCAGCACTCTGGATAACTTCAGAGACAACACTTTGGAAAGGGGAAGCATTTCTAGATGGTGTCTACACTGAAAAACACATCCAGACAAAACCCACAAGCTGAAACCAAACCACACCATATGCTGTGATTTTAGATTGTTCATTAAAGGTGAATTTGGATCCAGACTAAATTAACAAATAGACAAAGTTTGAGGTCAGTATGTGTAGGATGCTCGTTATTTTTCTCCTGGACTCCAGTTTTGCAGTACATATCTTCATCTCCATGTATACTTTTAGACCTACTTTCAAGTTGTCTTAATCTTGAATCTTAGCTCTGAAAGTAATCACAGAAGAGTGGGCATTGGAAGGGACCCCTAGACCAAACCGCCTCCTAAAGCAGGATCACCCACAGCAGGTTGCCCAGGATCACAATGTTCAGGTGAGTTTGGAATCTCTCCAGAGAAGGAGACTCCACAGCCTCTCTGGACAGGCTGCTCCAGTGTTTCAGCACCCTCAAAATAATGAAGTTTCTCCTGAAGTTGAAGTGAAACCTCCTGTGTTCTAGTTTGTGCCTGTTGCCTCTCGTCCTATCAGTGGCCACCACTGAAATGAGTCCAGCCCATCGTCATGATCACCACCATTTAGATATTTATGTACATTTATAAGATTCCCTCTCCATCTGCTCTTTTCCAGGCTAAAGAGGCCCAGGTCTCCTGGCCTTTCCTTGCAAAAGAAATGCTTCAGTCTACTAATCACCCTTGTGGCCTACCACTGGACTCTCTCCTATAATTCTCTGTCCCTCTTGAACTGGGGAGCCCAGAACTGGACACAATATTCCAGGTATAGCCTCAGTAGGATGGAGTAGAGGGAGAGGAGAACCTCCCTTAACTTGCTGACCATACTCTTCTTAATGCACCCCAGGGGACTCTTTGCCTTCTTGGCCATGAAGACACATTGCTGTCTCATTGGCTTATGAACCTGTCCACCAAAATTTGCAGGTCCTTCTCAGAGCTGCTTGACAGCAGGTCAGCCTCTCATCTACACTGGCACAGGCGGCTCCTCTCCAGACACAGGACTCTACACTTGCCCTTGAACTTGGTGAACTTCATGAAGGACTACATAAGGATTTGACTGCTGAAGTCACGTGCCAATTTCTGTGCTCTCAGATGAAAATCAGATCTGCAGTTGAAGCACAGCAATGGACTTGATGTGCAATTGGTTTTCCAAACCACAGTTATTCAAAAAAGATTTCAGAACCAAAACAAAGCAGCCTTCGTTTGCGCTACAGAAAAGTCTTGTGTTGGCCTGAAGCCCTCAGCATTCGCTGTCCCCCTGTAACACATGGATAACTAATTTCCAATAGCTCTAAATAAATCACAGAATCCTTCAGATGGGGATCTCTTACAGTTCAAACACTAACAGGGGACATACATGTAGCAGTCAAATCAAAGTGCTTCATAATTTTTTTGTTCCATTTGCTTCCCCTTTTGGAGAAAGCTGGAATGCAAAGGATATCATGTGTTACTCCTCAAAACATTACAGCTAGCAAAATAAATAGTTTAGCATATGTAGGTGTAGGTTACAATATGGTCAGCGCTGCACTCCGATGGAGACAACTCCTTAAATTACCAACAAGTTAGCCAGCCAGCTTCACCCACTTTTTCTGAACTTATAGGCACGAATATTCTGGATGAGCTGCTTACCCACGAACACTCAACTCTGATCCACCCTTGGGAGGATGATGTTCTGGATGAGCTGCTTCCCCAAGAACACTCAACTCTGATCCAGCCTTGGGAGGATGATGAAGTATTTTGCTTCTGCTCATTTTCACAGCTGCAGCAACTAGCAAGAGAAGGTCAAGTGATCAACCCAAGGTCACACGGAGTGAGTCAGTGCAACAGGGTTACAATCACAAATGCTCCTGCCTGCCAGGCTCAACCCTTGTGCTTCTGCCTTGTGCACAGCCTTTACCAGCTTTAGTACACAGAAGTGATGGATTACTTAATACCAGACAGATTAAGAAAGGGCATTTTTCCCTATACACAGCAATGCCAACCCACTCAGTCAAGATCTGTAACCACTTTTCAAAACCAGCACACCACTGCCAACATATCTCACTTCTGGCCTGTTGGTGCTGGTGTTGGTGCTGTGGGACCCAGCTGAACAGCAACTGCCTGCTGAGCCAGATGGAGAGGTGGCTGTGGAACCAGATAGCTAACTGGGAAATTCAACACCAACCTGCACCTGCATCCAGCACTCCACTGACACCACAGAAAGAGTCTGCATGGAGCAAAACAGATACAAACCTCAGAACTGGGCTGGATATGCTCACGTTAAACAATATTCTGTCCTGTGGTATTTGGAGAGCAGCTAAAATGGTGTTTCTTAAGCCATAAACAAACCCAGTAGTTGCCAGTTATCACCAGTGCTATGATATATGCAAGCCAAAACACAAAGAGATGACCTACTTATATCCTGCATATAGCAACACCTGACTGTAAACACCCATATATGCTAAGTATAGCTAGAATGACAAATATGACTTGCTATAATAGTTTCTTCCTCTATGGAGAACACAGTAACTCCAGATTAAGAGTCTGACAATCTTAATTTCCTAAACCCAAGTTTGACTCAGTAATACAGCTCTGACTGCAGACATTGTGCTCACTGAGACCATTGATATTGCACCCACACTGATTGTAGTGCCTATCCTATGAAGACACTGAGAAAGCTGGAGTTGCTCAGCCAGGAAAATAGAAGGCTCCAGGGAGACCTTAGAGTAGCCTTACAGTATTTAAAGCAGGCTACAGGAGAGCTGAGCAGGGACCTTTTACAAAGGCATGGAACAACAGCGAGAGAGCAGGAAGAAGATGGATTTAGATTAGATATTAGGAAGAAATTCTTCCCCATGAGGATGGTGAGACATTGGAACAAGTTGTGCAGAGAAAATATGGGATCTCCAAGCTTGGAAGTGTTTAAAACCAAGTTGGGTGGGCCTTGAGCAGCCTGATACAGTAGGAAGTGTTGAAACTAGATGATCTTTAGGATCCATTTCAACTCAAACCATCATAAGATTCTACCGTTTGTGAGCACTTTTCTGAAACAACTCTGAAGCATCTGTGTCTCACCTACTGATGCTCTGCAATACAATTAATCAATCCCATCTGATACACTAGACTTCTTCATGAAAACCAGAATTACTTCTAATGCATTGATTCAGTGCCAAAATCCTTCAACTGGTGTCACAAGGTAGTGGCATTTGTCAAACAACAGCACTGTGCAGGATACAGTTTTAACAGGCAACTCATTCTGTTCTTCGGTCAATGGCATAGGATCATGTGGAAAGATTCAAGAACTAAAAACAGATGGGAAAGAGATCTAAGTCTGGAGAGGGTAACACATTTACCCCAGAGCAGTGCTTAATGTATTTTATGTTTTCTTAAGGACATTACATGCACAGCTCAGAATATATCTGTATAGATGCATATATAAGAATTTTATGTTTTCTTATCAATTACAAATTAAAATAGTTGACTAGCTCTTAGTTACATGCACTAGTGCTATGCAGCTACCATTAGCTGGCTTTGGTGCTGGGATAATGGAAAAAAGAAAACCTGAGAACTCTATATATGGCATCAGTGGATAACTTCAAAAGTTGAGATAAGCTTAGGATGAATGAGGAGACAAGGTTTAGCTAAAAGGAAAGTAACAGCAATTCTCTTGAGCCTTCTACATGCAGACTGACCTTCTATTTTTCTCTGCCAGTCAGGCTGACACACTAAGCACTGTCTACATTACTAAGTATCACCACTCAATCTTGAACAGGTCTAAGCAGCAAAGTGGAAGAGTCAGCTGCAGGTCAAAATAGTCAGCAGATCACCTGTAGCTATCCAAAGAGCAAAAGGCACTACTTCTCTTCACTTGCATACACTGACTCTCGAAGGTGGTACTTTCCAAAGTGACATCATCTTCACTTCTTCTCCTGCTTCAAGGAATAGTATTTCCAGAGAATTCAGATGTCAAACAGACAAACTCCCAGGCAGCTAAGCATACACAAACTGAAAGAAGATTACCTGTGCAGCACCTTTTATCCCAGAATTCTGCAATAAAATACTGAATAAACCAAACGGCCCTTATAATTTGAAGACAGTTGCTTCAATCTGATCATTAACAGAACTGCAACAAAAACAGCAACAAAAAAAAAAGCACAGTGATAGGTCCTTATTCACAAGTCATCCTTCCCCATTTCAGTCCTGGAGTTGGTCTTTTAAGCCAGATGAACCTGCCACCAACTGACAACTGATTGAAATCTTCAGTTCCCAAGCTGCTGTGGAAGGCCAAAACAGGTCTAAAACATGTCCTGGCTTGTCCAGACATGTTTTGCTGTTCCCCCTCTCCTCTGCTGTTGGGGGAAGCAACCACAGGAAAGGAAGTCAAAGGCCTGGTGCCACAATGTCTCTTCTCTCTTGTAAACAAGGTACCCTGTACCCTGTCTTTATGCATTTGTTTGCGTTTTGCCCTAAATGGGTAAAAGCAGGCCCTAGATCACCTAACGTGGTGAAGTTTGCATTCACTCCAGCATATGTGGTCACGATGCTTTTTGGTCCCTGAGTAATTCTCCTGTATCAAAGATGCTTTCAAACTCGTGCTAATGATCCCAGGGTAAAACACAAAAATCCCAAGCAGAGGGAAGAGATGCTGCTGAGCTGCTAGTGCTAGCTGCATACACATGGCCACCTTGATTCCTGGGTAACGAGCCACAAATGAGGAAGGGCAGAGAGGCTCAGTGTAGCAAGGCTGAATGCAGAAAGGCACAGTTTCTAAATCACCCCCTTTAAATACTTCATTTTGAAAACAGGCACTAGCACTAGTTCTGACCAATGAATTCATAGCTTCATGCCTCGTTTGACTGCGCAGGCACACTGAGGGGCAGCACAAGACACCCGACACACGGTGCTAAGCCCCTAGCCCTCAAGGCTTTGCTCATCTGATTCAACTTCCTGGACTCACAACACGAGGTGGTGAGCAAGGGATAAACCATCCCCGCAGGATTTATGTCCTACCAGGACAAGCAGTAACCAAACCCATTCCCATGGAAGAGAGCCAATTCAAAGGCAGTTCGGTCTGCCTGAGGGAAAATGGTGGCAGAGCCCTACCCAGTCACTATGGAGAACACCTTGGGAAGGAGCAAACACCTTGCGTCTGTCTGCTGTAACTCACTTGGACATATGGAAGGAGGCAGTGATGCCTGTGTTTTTTTGGCCTAGGAAACACCATCTGCAGCTGTGAAATTCACACAAGCACTGAGTTGGTAAATAGGACAGATGGCAAACAGAAGCAAATGGTTAAAATGTTCCCTCCACTGCAACACATGTGAAATCCCTTACTTCAATGGGCTGCAATAAACTGATGACTGTCAGTGCACATATAATGTGTTGAAGAATTTTTCTTCACAAGGAAATAAATCTGATTTTTATCTAAGCTGGCAGTAAACAGGGTCAAATATTTAACTGTTTCTGTGGCAACTTCCCTATTCTTTTCCAGTTTTTAGTTTCGTGATGGTTTGGGGGTTTGTTTTCTGGGTTTATTTTTAGAGTGCAAATGAAGTCAGAATGCTGCAAAGCTAGAAATCACAAGGATGAGAACAAAGGTGAAGAAGGTCCACAGCAAGCACCACCTGTTCAATGAGTAAAGCAAGTTTTTATTGTAAAGAGCAAACTGTGGTGCCAGAGAGAAGAACTTAGCTTCACCAACAGTGGATTTATTGCGTGGGGTTTAGGCAAGTGATTTATATGGATTGCACCACATTTTCCCCTTTTGTAGCTTGCCTTGATAATCAAAAAATCTTTTTTGTAATTTACATTAATAGCTCAGCAACATTGTGGAAAATATTAAGAGAGACCTTTATATTTTTGGCACCTCCTCCTGCAGAGGACTGCACACAATCAGCACGCTTTTGAACTGTTCCAAAGGGTTTGGCAAGAATTTGAGGTACACCCAAAGTGTCATGGAAGACCCTGTACTGAATCCTCCAGAAAGCTGGTCAGTGAATGTCCAGGTCAATAGTTTTCTTAGGCCCAAATCCGCAATGAACCTCTGCCAGCAAGAAAAAACATGACACATACAGGTCACTCCCATTACTCTAGCTCAGTGGTTTCCAGTGCATGCCACAGAAGTGTTATTTCCATGGTCAGTGCATCTCAATTTGGAGAATACTTTCAGAGCATAACAAAGGATGCCCCTCCCCAGAGATTTCAGGATGAAATCCAACACAAGAAGAGCCCCCAACACAAGAAGTATGTGGACCTGCTGGAGAAGGTCCAGAGGAGGATCACAAACATCAGAGGGCTGGAGCACCTCTCCTAAGGTGAGAGAGTTTGGGTTGTTTGGCCTAGAGAAGAAAAGGCTCCAGGGAGACCTTAGAGCAGCATTTCAGTATCTGAAGGGGACCTACAGATGAGCTGGGGAAGAACTGTTTAGAAGGGCTTGTAGAGATAGGAGGAAGGACAATGGCTTGAAAACAGAGCAGAGTAGATTTAGGTGGGACATTAGGAAGAAGTCCATCACAATGGGAGTGGTAAAATACTGAAAGAGGTTGTGCAGAGATGTGGTTAAGCTTCCCAATCCTAGAGACATTCAAGGTCAAGTTTGATGTGGCTGTAATAAACCTGCTCTGGTCACAGATGTCCCTACTGTCTACAAGGGGGATGGACAAGATACCCTCAAAGTTTCCTTCCAGCCCAATGCATTCTGTGCTATCAATTCAAAAGCAGGCCAGATCTTGTTCCAAAGGTATGCAAAACCTAAAGCAGCTTCTTCCAGGGCCAGAAATCAGTAACTCTAGAAGAAAGCTAGGGACACCTAAAGTTTCCCCATATACATATTTCCTTTTTACATGCAGTGAATCATCCTAGAGAAAGTCCTTCCAAACACTTTGAATCTAGCTGGATACACGGCATTTGGATCACGTAGTGTTTGAACATAATGGAATAAGAAGAATAAAACTGACTTTTACAGACTGGCCCAGAAAGAATTTTTAAAAATCTGAAATAAAAAGCAGCTCTCAGTCTTAGAGAGGGATCTTTTCCCCATGCATGGGCTATTAAGCAGAAATAATCCGGTAGGAGAATAAGCCTAAAAGTTGAAAAGAAAGCCACAGGCATCGGTTCCCCTCACAAAGTGTAACAGTGACCAGACAAAAGCTGTGATGCATTAGCAAAGAACCAGGCATTGAATTTTCTCTGGTTCTTACTGTTCTGCATCACTGGGATTCCAGGAGTTAGCTAAAATCTAAGGACATATGAACAGGATTGACTTCCAAATTTTTGCAACTATTGAGATACCAGTTACTGTTAACATCTGGACCAGTCCAGCTTTAGAATCCACCCAAGCCTGAGCTAATTCCATACTTAATCATATTCATTTTGATCTCAACGGTTACAATATGTAAAGCTTGTCCACATGCTGAACAAGAAGGAAAGGCAGAAATTTATCTCTTTAAATAAAACAACAGTGATTAATAAATTGTATGTTTATATCTCTTTGGAGGAATACTTCTAATACAAAGCAATTCCAGCCAGAGCATTCCATGCCAAATCAAATACTCATATGAAGAGACAATTTCTGCCAATTTCTAAATCCAAACTCGCTTTAAAATTTGTAAAAATGAAAGTGTTTGCCCTCTCTCCATGAAAAGCCAAAGTGCTGGGCACCAGGAAACAAAGTTCCCAATGATCTCCTGTAATGGAGATGAATAATAATAATTTCTGAGATATGAGAAGTAATTTGATGATTCCACTGTGTGAAAGAAAAAAAAAAAAGGCAGCATGTCCCTTCAATACTGTAGAGACTTCCCTGAAAGATAACTCCATTGTATAAGAATTCAGACTTCTCCCCTCTGTATTGTCCAGCTGAAGAAAAGATGCTTTCCATTCCAGTTACAGAGGATTTGGAAGAGCTGTCAGAGCCCCAAAAACAAGAAGGCAAATTTTATTTCTTCATTAAAAACTCGGGTATCCTTTTCCCTTGCACAATGGGAGATTTCTCAAGATGATAAGGTCATAAAGCTCCATTTCAGAAACCAGCCAGCTCCAGAGAACCAGCAAAACAACAGTTACAGAAACACTTTAGTCCAAGTACTAACACTTGCAGAGATGCATACTGGTGGAAATGGCATGTTTGCCCTTCAATAAAACAGAGCAAACAAGTATTGCCCAGGAATATCAGAAGATCTTTGGAAAATGCATTTGAAGTCAATTTGAAATTTAAACCAAGCAAACCAGACAGCCAACAACATTAAACAAACAAAACAAAAAGCCACCCACAAACAGAAATAAGCAACAATTGAAAAGGCACCCTAATTGACAATCAGCACTTTTAGCTCTACCTCCACCTCTCCTCGACCTTAGAGACTGCAAACTCATTTCATTGTTCACGTAAATGAGGCTCATATTGCTAAAGACAGCCTTAACAGAGAATGGGAAAAAGTTTAGTAGCTTTTCAATGGACAAGTCAGATCCAGTTCAGTAAGTGATTAAAGCAGTGGAGTCTGGACTATGTTCTAAGTATCTAACTCCCCACTGGTATAATTTCTTTTAAAAGTTGGGTTTCTATTGGAAATTTCATAGCCCCCTGTTTTGGTGCTCATGTGTTCATGCTTTACCTCACTGCAGCAACAGCAGCAATCTATATGCATTTGAGGATTCATTCCAAGATAACTCTACTGGGTTTGGCGATTTGGAAGGTCTTGTAGAAGTAATCTTCCTCAAAAAGCACCTCTTAACCTACTGGTTCTCAGACAACCTTCATCAGTTGAGAGATTCGTCTTCAGAGAACAGAGGCAACTCTGAGATACCTCAAGTAACTAAGACCCAGCTGCAGCTCATTCACTTGCTAGCCTGTCCCTGCTTCTCAGTGTTTTTCACTGCTTATCTTTCCTCCATTACAGCAACTCAGAGTTTATAATCTGCATTTTGGTAACAGAAGAAGATACTATGCTCAGAAACCAGGATAATCCCAGGTCAAACACCCAGCTAGTCAAAGTACGTTCCTGACAAAATCATCCAGTTACAACATGGCCCTTTCAGACTAGGCAATTTTGAACAGCTAACATGCCAAAATATTCAACTGAGAAACATTAGAAGTCTCACCATTTCAGTTTTTTTCAAATGTTCCCTTGCCTGACTACTTTCAAGTTCTCTAGAAAAAAAAAAAAAAAAAAGAAAAAAAGCATCATGCCATAAGTTCCACTGCACAAAACACGAGGCACATTGAGTCAGTTCTGGCAAAATCCATAGGAAATGCCAAGAATGAAGTTTTGTTGGAAATGGTGCTTCACAGAATTATTGAGAGAACACCCATTATATTAATCTCTAATGGCAAACAGCAAGGAGGTCAAAGAGAGTTAAGAAAATGCTATGGTTACAGTCTCTGTTATAAGACTATAGCAGAGAAGTCAGTTGCTGTGCTGAAAGCATCATTTCAAGGGTGAAGACAATCAGCAAAAAGAGCTAGCATTTTTAACCTGATCTTGAAAAAGCCAGCTGGAAGTGACACTTGCAATAGAAAGACCTTTTCTTTACAGGTATCTGTTCTAGATGTGTTCTGCTTACCTCTTTACCCATGGTCTAGCATACAGTGGAGTGGTTTTTTCTGTATCCGTGCAGACAGAACAGCTATGATAATTTGGTTGGAACAGAAGGAGTTTTAACCACTCTACACAATTGTACTCACAACACAGGCAGAATTTAAAAGAGAAACACATCTAAAACTGCACATTAGATTAGCTCAAAGGTCCATCTAGCTTATCTCAAATAACTATCACTATCTTAATTGGTTATCTAATACAGAATGAAATCAAAGTATGTGGCACTTCCCAGCCTTGATCCATTTTCCAAGTTATTAATCCTCAAATGGCTTCTCTTTTGTGTGCTTGCTGTTCCTTCTGAAACCTCCATAACCTTGTATAATCTACAATGCCCTTTGGCAGGTTCTACATGTCTGTTACCCATCATGTGAAGAACTACTTTTTCTGCCATTTTGAGTGGCTTCATGAGGTATACCTTAGTTCTTATCTTAGAAGCAATAAACATTTGGAGCCCTCCGTGCCAATTGTGCAAATATCCACCAATTTACCCATTTCCTTACAGAATGAAAAGCTCAGTCATTTCTAACATCAAAGCTGTTCCCCCATATTCCTGCTCCCCTCCCCCCCCCCCTTTTATTTGGCGTTTCTGTTACATTTTCACTTCTTTGATCTCTCTTCAGAGTTACAAGTAGCAGTCAAGAAGGAAGCAAGTCACAGACCTAGCTCTAATCCAATTCTACCAATTCATAATAATTGATTTATTTTCTTCCCCTCACTGGTGCCAAATACTGAGAATATTCTTCCATGGAACTGTTGTCATCACCCTAAGATCTTGCTTTTAAATAGTAATGCTCACATTTACCCTGTTAGGGTAGTGGTATTTCCCCACATGCAAAATTCTGGGCCGCAGTTATTTGTACTTCATTGAAGTGACATCAGTTAGTTCATTGCTAATTAAGTCTCAAAGTCTTTCTTAAATTTGTCCTAACTTGTGTTATTTCTCTCATTAATATGGTATATAATCCTATATACTGTGATATAAGCTTGACAGTTTCAAGGAGCAGCTTTATACGGGGCAACTGAGTATATTTTTAGAGAGATATTACAATTAATTATTCCAGAGAGAGAAAAGGTTGTTACAGGAGGGTGTTCAATTCTACTTCTTACTAGAAAAACACGTCATGGTAGGAATTTCCAAAAGTTCTCAGAGGTTCACTGCTTTATTTCAAAGGGAACCAGCTGTAACTCCCCTTCCCACTGTGTGCACACATTTTTTTGTATAGAACGGTGTTAAAATAGTTGTACAGGAAACTGTAGCAGAAAGTTTTGAATCCCTCTATCCTTTCCCCTAAGGCAGTCAAACAGGTCTCATAACTAACCACAAATGGTGCTGCTGGCAGAGGTTGGAATGCCCAAACACAGAACCAGAGCCTTTGCACAGTCCAAGGGACCTCAATTCTTTATGCAAAGTGGAGTAGTTTATCAGGTGGGAAATTCTTCTCCTATTTTTCTGACATTCCATGGATAAGTGAGAGGAACAGAGTACCTTCCTGGTTTACTTAAAAGATGCAAGGGTTAACAAAGCTGTTTGTCTGTGGCTAAGTCTTAAAATTATACTCTCAGCATGGTTATAGGTAAAACTAAAATCTCAAAATGTTTCCTTTATGGCTCCCAGGACAGCTCATGCATCAGGGTTCTCACCTTCCCAAAGAGTTCTTCCAGCATGCTCAGAAACAGGAATTGAGGCTCCTGTTAAAAATATTTGTATGTCTGAATTTTACACAGCTTCTCAGATTCACAGTGCACAGCCTATAGTTAAACGGTGGAACACTTTGCCACAAGACACTGTCCTACACATTTGCAGAGATTCAAGGAAAGATCAGAGAAGTTAATGAAGCAAATTTAGAGGAGCTTTAAGTTCAGTTTGTCTAAAGCCATTCTGGAACCCCACATTCATGGGAGAAAGTATAATTCCCTAGGCATTCGTTTCACTGGATAAAACAAGGTCCTATACTATAAGACCTTATTTAGAGTAATTAATAATTCCTGTGTCAGCACCAAGACAAATAATGTCGAGATTCCCATGCTAGCCTGTGCCATTTCCATCCATATGCAGGCAATGCAGCCTGGAAGATGCTTTGGCTTCAAATCCTGCAGCTGATTGCTTGGACCAAACTGTCTTATCAGCTTGAAATAACCAAGCAGAATAGTTATCTGCTGGTGATTACACAAAGACCATGAAATGTCTAGGCTGCTTTCCTAACTTTATCCTGATATTTCTGTGATTTACAAGACAGGCCAGTTCAGTTCTTCAAGTTTTCCCCCACTGGGGTAAATTTTAACATATTTTAATGCATTTAGGCATCAAAATGGAAGAAAGTTGCCACAATAACACAATCTTTTTTTCTGTACTTATGGAAGTGGATGGATGTCTTTTCCCCCTGCATTACTCTGGATTCTTCTTTAACAACTCTGAAAATGTAAAGCCATCTGGTAGCAGCTGTGCCTTGACTGCACACCTGTGCTTGAGCTGAAGTGGGGACAAGTTCAATAAGGATTATACTGGAGGTGCCAGAATGTCTCATTCGTTCCAGAAATATCACAGAGATTTAATAATCCCCCCTCGCATACCCCTTAGCTGGTTTGTGCTTTGCTCAGAACACACAGATTAGAAAGACAAAGCAATTTCTGGAGAGCACACAGCCCTTGCTGCTAGGCACACAGCAAAAGTTTCCATCGATCTCTGTTGATCCTGGACTCGTACTTGCAAAGTTATATTGATTCAGGACAAAAATAGGCCTTTGGCCGGGCACTGTGGCTTTCCATAGATATCTACTCATCAGGAAGCCAAAGCAAACTGCACTAAGAGTGAAAAAACACTGTTCTGAGCAGCTAGACAATACCAAGCGTGGTAATGTCTGCAGCTGCAGGGACAATGCAGTCCAGTGCACTCGGGAAGTACTCTGTGGTTATTTCCTAACCTACCTTTTTTTTTTTAACTCAATGGATTAAGAAAGCTGTGTGCATGCAGGACACAAAAATCTGTCAACTTGCAGAAGTTCAGAACAGGATGAGCTAAAGAGGTCATTAATGATTCCTTTTGTACAGCATGGCACCACTTCACTGCTGCTCCCTGACTCACTCTGGTAGTCCTAGCAAGGACACATGTCCCTGCATGACTCCAGGAATGCTAAGTTGGTAAAGATATTATCATCTGCATTAAAATTAAAGTCCAAACTCTGCAGATATTTATTACTGACCTCCAGAAACACTCTGCTTCGTCCATCTTTTTGCCTTCACCACCATCAACAAGGCTCTGAAGTAAGTAACAGTGTCTCAAATGGCAAAATGAAGCAGCAAAACAAAATCCCAGGCATTTTTTCAAGGAGTAGGACCACAAGTGTAGGATCTTGTACCATTTTAAGTTGGGTAACTATTTTCCCCTTATTACATCTTTGATTCTTGTAGTTAATAGTTGTGTAGATTTCCTGAGTGCTCAACAGCTGACAGAAAGTGCCTTAGGATTTCTCAGCATTAAACAATCTATGTGAGATACAATTTCCTCCTAAGTCCCTTGTCTCATCATTAATCCATCAAAGTGAAGCAATGCAATATCTAATCTAAGTTTAGCTGCTTCCCAAATCCTTCTAAGATGTTAGTCACACTTAGATGCCTTCTTTCTTTAAAATCCATGACTGCTTCCATTCTAACTGGTGGTGACAATACATCACCTGCAAGAGTGATGTAAAAAGTGTTCCCTGACAGGAGCATAAGCCTTTTAATAGAATTTAGGTTTCCAGAGTTGGGAAAAAACAACTATTTTTCTTTAAAAAAAAAAAAAAAAAAAAGCCAACCAAAAAAACAGTATATAACCAAGTTCCAAAACCGTAGGATCACAGGATATTAGAGGTTGGAAGGGACCTCAATGGATCGTTGAGTCCAGCCCCCAATATGTATAGGAACTTTCAACAGAGAGTTGTGTGATCCAAAATTCACCATCTCCTTGTCTCCCATAAAAATCTTAACATGGTAACTGAATTCAGAAAGAGAAAGGAAGGAGGTTAGGTATTCCTCACCATGAAGCTTAAAGCAAGAATCTTGAGTTTAGTCAAAGGTGAAGACAAAAAAAGAAATGCAGGCTCCTCCCTGAAGGGTAGAATGCATCATACAAACTTCCAAGCAAATCTGACGGGGCTTCCATTCCCTCTAAACAGGAATATTCTATTCACCAATCCCACTGTGAAATAAACACTGTGAGGTTATAAATGCTTCTCATTGTATAGAAAAGCAGCTCAGTCCAAACCCTAACATTCTAGCCCCTCTATAAAGTAAGGATTGGTTAGAATCCCAAACCAGACTTGCGAGCGATGGTATTAAGTGACCAGCTTTACATCCAACAGCACTGAGCTCTGGGTGGCTGACACATTCATTTTTCAGTTTTGGCAAGGTCACTACCAAAAGCAGAGCTCCGAGTCTCAGACTTCTACTGTTCCACACACCCAGCTTTCAGCAAGCCAGTCACCTGCACAAAAGAATTTACCAGAGTTCTGTTTCAGTTCCTCACTGAAAACTTCCACCTGAGAGCAAATTAAAATAGAAGTTTACTTGAGTAACTTTCTTTGGGGTGTGCTGAACTGGGATGATCATCAACCCAACCACCTGCTGCATTAAGGTTTCTTCAGAGCTGGCTCCTATGAAGTAAAGGACTTTTGATGCACCTTTGGTCTAGTTCTGATGAGATTTTGCCCACCCCCAATTAATCACACATTCAACTATAAAACAGCTTGGCTTGTAACACATCACAAAACCTGTCACAGAAGACTACTTCATTGCCATTCCTGGCCTGACTTGAACTGAAAATGAGGACAACAGAAACAGACACTCAAAACATACTCTGTATTCATTTGGGGCATCTCCTTCATAGCACTCCTCTTCCCCACAAGTCTGTCTTAGAATGACATGACAATACAGCTCAAAGACTACATCTAATAATCTGTTACTGATAAACGTTCTTTACAATAGTAGGACTGAAGAAAAAGATTTCTTCATGCCACAGTGTTCATTAGATCTACATTATTCTTTCATAGCTATGCACTGAGCATCCCATATTCCAGGGTATAGCCCTGAGGACAGCCTCAGACTGAGCACTGAAAAATTAAATCCTTCTGACTGAAGTCAATAGCCAAATTGGTTGAGCAGCACTTCAAAGCCCTCACTCATTCAGTGTTTCCGTCATTTCCTTTCTAATGATGAGAATGAACCTTGGGTCAACCTTGATTTTTATAAGTTTCAGTAACTTCTTCCAAAAGAATTGTTATCTGAAAAGAGTATCCATGTACTTCTGAAATGTTATGCAATGCCACAAGTGATCAGAAAAGGAATTCTGGCTCGGCACTGGGGGCAGGATGTCAAACAAAGCACAACTATCTGTGATGTATTCATCACCACAGAACAGAAGTATCTTTCAATTTAAAATAAATAAGATCTTCTACAGACAAGTTAAAAGCAAAACTACTTTATATCCATCATTTCATTCTATTCTAATTAATTTTGATGGTCACAGAATCACAGAGTTGTTTCACTTGGAAAAGACCTTTAAGATGATGTTCCCTCATGAGCATTAAGTCCCACATCACCACTGATAAAGCCAGCACTACTTTCCATGTGGTACCTTGGTTGTGGTAGAACTAGGGGACTGAATCTAGAATTGTGTCCCTGATGTGTAAGCTCTTGTAGAATGGAACAAAGGACAGAGTTGTGCCAGATATATCATCTTCAACTACTTCAGTTCCTATTTCACATTTGTGAAAAGTGATTCACTTGTAATCACTCAGTAAGTTAATACAAAGTGGGATTCAGCCAAGCTACAGCACTTAACTCACTAGTGCTTACAAGATACTCCAAGATCCCCTAATGGAGAATTTCAAAGAAGAACAAGAGGTTAAAGGAAGAGCTTTAAGACTGTCAAAAGGCAACAGTTGCCATTTGCTTCCACACAGATCCTGTTGGGAAGCAGTTCCAGTACTTTAATGGCTTACATACTGGATTTTTTTCAAAAGCCATTAGGGCCTTAGAAATCCCATAGTGGTTATTTGGCATGAACGGAGAACTTCTGTGCCAGATAAACATTCTGCTTGCCAGGATGAGGTAGGGGAGGCTCCTCTTTAATTGGGCTGGTGACCAGTTTTCATATGGAAGGGCTTTTACCTCAGTATTTGAAACCACTTCCTTGAGGATAAGAAGGAGAAAATCTAGCACGTGAGCAGCCCAGTCAAAGAGCAAACACAGAGAAGTACAACATCAGACCAGAGGGAAGCTTTCTGTCTGGGTTTCAGACTACTCATTGAACAGATGTGGGGAAAGCACTCTTGAATGTGGTTTAATTTGTCTTTTTTAAAAAATAAAAATCTTCTGCTAAAGGGAGGTGGAAAATAGAATCACAGAATTGTTTAGGCTGGAAAAGATCTTTAAGTACATTGAGTCCAACCATTAATCCAACACTACCAATCTGTTGCTGAATGATGGCCCTCAGCACCACATGTCCACAGTTTTAAAACCCCTCCATCAATGGAGGCTCCACTGTCAGGCATTAACAACCCTTTCAAGGAAAAATTTCCTCCTGATGTCCAATCTAAACCTCCCAGGTGTAACTCAGGGCTGTTTCATCTTCTTCTTTAGGAGAAGAGACCATCCCTGACTAGGCTCCAGCCTTCTTTCAAGAAGTTCAGGAGTTGGTCTTCCCTCAGCCTTCCTTTCTCCAGGCTAGAGAATTCCCATAGGTCCCTTCCAACACCTACCATGCTGGGATTCTGTGATATTAGTCGTTGACCAAAAAAAGAGTTAATCGGTGTATACAAATTACTTAAAGAGCTCCTAAACTCAATTTGGCCTGATTTGCACTCAAAAGTTTTTGGAGTTTTTTTTCAGGTTTTTTTGGGGGGTGGGGGAACCCAAAATAATTTATTTTCTCAATCCAGTATATTTTTTTTCCAAGTAGCTCATGGACAGCAGAACCAAAACAGTGAGAGAAGTTCCAAAATGTGGAAGTCCAGAGTACACTGAAGAGTCAAGAGATTCTTCTAGGTTGGCTTAGTTCCAAAACTCCTAGATGCTCATTTAAATTGAGATTTGATGGGTTTATTCTTCTTTAGCCACAGTGATTTTGCATCAGCACATGTATCCCAAGCTCTTAATTTTCAAACAACATTATGAGACAAAGAATTAGATCCTTTAAGTTCAACATCTAATGGCTTCTCATATGGATAAAACATATTCTCCTTGCAACTCAAGTTCAGGATTTCACAGTGATTCACTAAAATCATGTAAAGTTTAGGGGGAAATGGTTTCATCTTTCTGATGCACATAATTCCTCAGCACTGCCACTCAGCAGAAAGTGGCTCATTGACCATCAGTTAATTACCTTGCAATAAGCTTTCCTGAGAAAGGCCTTTGAGAAGAGGCATTACAGAGTACGCAGCAATGTAGAGGTTGCAGTAACCATGCCGGTTAATGGAGCACTAGGTGGCACCCTCGCACTCAACTCTTCACAGCCTTTTTCTCACCCAGACTTTAAAACAATAAAAAGGGTACCTGGAATTTCATTTAGGTCAAGAAAGAAAAATCTCTAATTGGTTAATGTGAGAACGTGTCTCAGGAAATACCATCCAATATAGGAATGTAAGACTACAAATTAAAACTTATTTTGGTCTACGTAATTAAATATTAGTTCTTTTAATTGGACATGTAAAATAAGTAATCCATTTCTTATGGCAAGCAGTTTAAAGGCAGCCTTTAGCTTAGGAAAAAAAAGTATTACCGTTGATAACTTTCTTTGCTTCTTGCCACTAAAGAGTCAAGAAAAAGTTGTCATTCATTTCTGAAAATCCAGCTGAGTGCCTCTGTAAACAATGGACAAGTCAAGTTGATGGCATGCAAAGATTGAGTTGTCCTGAAACAAGGTCCTTATGTGTTTTGCCAAACAAATTGGCATGCAACTATTTCTAGTGATCTTAGTATACAAGGAGGCACTGTTATCTCTAGACAGCATACTGATAAGAAAACTCAGGCTTTGTGCAATTAAATCATACAGCCAAAACTGCAGAGGAAATCTGCATTGGAGCAAGGAAATTAAGCCATCCAATGACTTACCTATGAGGCAGGCAGTTTTTCCCTCTTGCTCCCAGGGAGTCCTGAGAACTACTTTAAGCACACATCAAGCTACTGATAGCAGTCAAATTCCATCCAGGACACAAATGCAAGCACCAAAAGATGTGAATAAAGTCACTGGCCTGTAGGCGGATCGTGTCATCCTTTTCAGACCCCTCTCACACAACCAATACTCTCCTTTTCTGAAGCAAAGGCAAAACAGGATGCTCTGTCTTGTCTCTGAATTAGTGCTGTGAAAATGTATTACGGCAGAGAAGAAACAATACCAAGAAGATCAGCACAGAATTTCAGGTACACTTAAAACACTGAAAGACTAAAGGACCACAGCAGACAGACAACAGAGAAAGCCATTTTACGGTGGTATTGTGAAAAGCAAGAGTATCATATAAAGAGGAAGCAGAGAAACTGGAAGAAAAACAAAACCAATACCAACCAAAAAAAAAAAAAAAAAAAAAAACAACAAACCAAAAAACCACCCAAGTAACAACAAATGTATTATGGTATTATTTAAAATAATAAGAACCAGAAACTCATATAATTGAGATGGATTTTACAAAAGCCACTTCAGTTACACCAGGGTACATGAGGTCAGAATTGGACCCAAAGAACCTAATCTCTCATGATATCAACAAGTTAGCAGGTGGTCAAGACAGTCCAGCTGGAGAACAGGCTCAAATTTTCAGTGAGCTAACACAGACTAATCTTTCACTTCTGCAGACCTGGATTCAAAACTTAAGATCATGAACTAAAATTAGTTTGCTGCTTTCACTCTAGTCCCCATTTGTGCAGGGCACAAAACCACCATAAAAAGTGTCATGACTGGCAATCTCTAAGGCAGGTTCTGGAAGAGCAGCAAATGTTGTAAGTTAGGACTGAAGCACACTGGCACAGCTGAGTATGGAATTTTATACTCTCTGCCCACATTATGCTGGCCAAAGCCAAAAGTTTTTTTTCTCCTTGACTTCTCCAAGTGCCACATCCATGCTAAAAAAATAAAAGAGAGAAAAGAAATAGAGAGTGAATCATTGCACTCACTGGAACCAATGCCACTGATTCACCTTCTGTACATCTGCAGCAAAAGCAGCGATATTGCACAGGGTATAAAATTGTGCAGAGTTTATTTACAGTTTATTTAGGTTTCAGTTTGTTGGGTTTTTTGGTTGTTGTTGTTGTTGTTTGGGGAGTTTTTAAATTGTTTTTTTCTTCAATACAGTAGAGAACTTCCTTGTATCTCATAATAATAGTGCACATTGCTAAATAGAGTCTGTAACTTTTGCCCTGGACTCAAAGTACTGTAAAACCAGAAGATTCTCCCACTCAAACAGTGTCCCAGATGAGCTGACTAGTGACTCAGCCTAGGAACATGCTTGAATTTATTAACATAAAGTATCCATAGTTATTCATGACAGTTCACTGGATCAACTCCAGCCACATAAAACAAAGATAATCAGCCATGTGTCAATAAGGAAAATAATATCCAACTCCTAAATCCAATACAACATCATGGATTAATATAGGCTGTCACCTTCCATAGTTAGATTCCAAAAGAAGAGCTCCTGAACTATGCTCTATCCCTCTAAACCCATTTAGCATCAAGACAGGATTTTTGCAAGTAAAATTTCTCCCTTGCTTCATGAAACTTCCAGCCAAAATGAGCAGTGAAAAATAAGGTAACACAGAAGGTCATATAAAACTGCACAGTTTGGGAAAGTTATGAGATCTTTAAGATAGCAATAAAGGAATACACAGGACTGAATTGAAAGGAAATAAGAAGGAATTGACTGATAGAGGAGCTTAATGAATTGTTCTATTTGACAATTATCAGCCATAAACAACGTGACTCCACTACATCACAGGATTAAGAGACTAACTGACTGGAACCAAATAAAGCAGGACTGTAGCTTTTGCCAGCAAAAATACAAAAGCCAGATAACAGTAGCAACAGCAGTTGCTGTTAATCCCAGGAAACAGTTTTCCTCCTTTTGCCAAAGCAGCCATTCTCCCCCACAGCAATTCTTATTCTGAGGCCAAAGTGGTGCTCAAATATAGCGAGCAGCAACCACCTTTCTCAGAAGCTACCCACTCAACTTCTACCTCTTTCAACACATCCAGGCAGATAAAGAAGCACAAGAGTTTAGTCTCCAAAAGAGGACTGTCTTACACGCAACAGACTTCCTAGACATGGCTACCAACATAAGAGTGTACACAGGTAGAACCTGGAGGGAGGTTGTAGTGAGGTGGGGGTCAGTCTTTTCTCCCTAGTGTCAGGTGACAGAATGAGAGAAATGGCCTGAAATTGTGCCAGAGAAGGTTTAGGTTGGATATTAGGAAAAAAATTCTTCATTGAAAATGTGGTCAGGCATTAGAGCAGGCTGACCAGGGAAGTGGTTGAGTCACCATCCCTGGAGGCGATCAAGAGACACATGACCACGGGGCTTCGGGATATGGTTTAATGGCCATGGTGGTGTTAGGTTGACAGTTGGACTCAATGATCACAGTTTTTTTTCCAACCAAAACAATTCTGCAATTGTAGCAGATAAAAAAATTAAATGCTCTCTGGCATTACCTAGATTCTCCATGCTCCTCATGCAGACTAGGTTTTGAAAACACCTGCTCATCAAGTTTCTTTTAGCTTCTAGATGAATATGAATGTGGCAACCTCTCCGACTACATTTTGGGCCTGCACTCTGTTTTTTGGGTCTTTGTTTCACTAGAGTTTGCTTCAGTTTCAAAGATCCCAGAAAAATGTCTTTCTCAAATGCCAATAAAAAAACGGGAATTTCCTTTCCATTCCTATATGAATACCCCAGCAGTGCTTACTAGTAGGACAGACTTCACTGTCTAATGTTATGTCTTGTAGGCTTCATATCTCAAGCAACTTCTTGGGAAGAGTAAATCCTAAGGTAGACATCCAAGACTGAAAAGTGGGAACAAACTGGTTCTTTAGCTACAAAACCCAGGGAATAAATAATAAAACCTGATACTGGCCACAGAATGGACATGTTTAAACTGTGCGTTTACAACATTCTGACACTGTTCCTATTTAATTTTCTTCCTTAAATATTAATAGAAAAATTGGAAATAAAAATATGTTTTCTGTTGCTTGAGCAGGCTGGACAGTGGAACATGCTTTCCTGTGGCTCTAAGTGAGCACAGATAAAACTTTGTCTCTGAATTATTTCCAAGTGAAAAAAAGTCAAGAGATTTCTGGATTTATCTGAAAGTAAAACTTGCAGTGATAAAAATCAATAACCCATTCTGGAAAGTCACATTTTTATTTCAGCTTCAGAGTTGTTAATGACCTTGTATTGATGCAACACATAGATAGATAACTTGCCAAAGCCTTCAAGATTAACACAATAGACAAAAATTCCCACATATCTCTCTAGAAGCAGCCCTGAATTCACACAGCACTGTCAAAGTGAAAAATCAGAGACCTAGATTTTAAAATCTGTTTTTAGGAAATCCTTCCGGGGAGTAGCTCCCTCCTCAGTCACTCCAGTGCATAACAGCTTTAGCTGAGCAGCTTTTGGTTACTTCACACCACTTTACCTCAAATGCTTACACAGGTGTGAGCTGCTGAACCTGGCTCTTTCACAGACAGCTGTGGCGGGGGAGGGGGTGGAATTAAAACATTCTCTTCGGACTACAGACCAAAAGCAAAGTAGGGAAGAAAGGAAAAAATCAATTGACTTCTGCTACCAAGTAAAAACTTTACAGCTGTTTTAAAAAGGTACTGAGCTACCAATTTGCTTTTCTATCACACTGGTTATTAGGCACACTTCTGGCTTTAATAAGCATTTTCTGCTCCAGCCATTTGTGTAATGCATAAAGGAACAGAGCGCGAGCAAAGCTGGTGTAATTAGAAAAGCTGTTTGCTAAGCATTCAGAGGAAGTTCCAAAAGTGTGTTTCGCCATAGTGATATTGTCCCTAGAATAGGATGTTTCCCTTCCATGACATACAGATTGTTCCTCCTAATTGCAGCTGATTCGCACAATGAAGTGGCTACCATAAACTCAAAACGTGGCTATGCAAACAAGTCAGCACGAGGCAAACTAGCTTATGAACCTTTAGGGTACATCACCTGTGCTGTGGTCATGCCATGCAAATGTCTTCAGCCCATGGTAAATTAAAAGTAGCTGATCTTATTCAAAGAGCTGTTGAAAGAATTTCTGCTCCTTTGCCAGCTAGTCCTCTGGCTCTGAACAGATGTGGTCAGAAACTACACAAGACCAAGTCCTGGCAGGAACTACAAATCAAGATAGTACCATTAAGTAAGGAGCAAATACAAACCCTGCTTAAAATGTGGTAAACCCTACCACAGGCTTCAGTGAAAACACAGTTTTGTCTCCTTTTTCTGGGTTTATTTCTTGAAACTACTTATTCAAATGCTCAGAAAAGTGACCTGGCTGTTAATCACACTTTTGTGCAGTTGCCATGCAACAGACATTTCAGAGAACTTAGGTCTGAGTGCTTTAGGTCCAATTGTTTCTTAACAAACATCCTGACATATGGAGAACATTATCCTGGTGGCTTGTGATGACCTATGGGCTACACGACCAGCTCTGTTGTAACAGCAAGAAGCCAGCACGGAGTTAGAAAGGAAAAGCGACGAGCAGGTTGTATGCATGCACAGATACATGTTTCCATCAGTCTCTAGGGGATTTTGACATACAATATAAACAATTATAATGAGTAAGAGAATTATCTGAATCTTCTGAGATTACACTATAAATGTTTTTCTTCATATGTGTAACATTTTGGACAACAGTAGTAGCAGTTACGGGAATGAAGAATTACTTCTGTAAGCTTGGGATTGTCCCTAATATCACTGAGCATGAAATCTCTGGAACAGGCCTTCTGATAACTCCACCAGAATATTATAGCCTACTATTGATCCAAGAACTAAGCTGAAATTTGGAAATTTGAGCTATTTCAGTTAGCATGGAAAATATTTGAACTTCTACAGCTGTGATGCCAGATTTAAAAACCAGTTGCAGACATTCCCTTTATCTTTTCTCAGAAGCTGGAGTTACAGTGCTATTGGGCCTAGTGTCCTTTGAAACCCAACAGAAAAGTACAACCCAAAACCCCATCACCTACAAATCACCTCCTTCATCTGAGCCACATTATTAAAGCCTTTAATGCCTCGATATGTCTGGCATGTTTATGCAGATATTAGTCATAACAAAATACCAGTTCAATAATTTCTTTTCATAGCTACCCAGATTTCTTTTCAAATTCCAGAAATCCATTCTGAAAACTGGTTCAACTTTTGGATGAGCGTAAGCCTCAAGACAGTGCCTTCATCTGAAGCCAATTAAACAACTCAGGAACTTCTCTTTAGTTGTATTAGATGCTCCAGCCTAGTAACTCTTGATGAACTAATACCATACAGAGCAAAGATCTCATCATACAGTCAGAGTTTAACCCTCAATATTGGTATTTAATTGGCTGCTTAACTAAAGATGCTGGTATCACAGAACTTTGCTTTTGAACTTCACTGCTGTCTGTTCATTGAGGTGGGAGAGGGCTGTAAGCTTGTGATACTTTGTCCTGTCTCACTCTGTATTTGTGGAAGTCAAATGTATTAAATCAGTTTTGCATTATTTGGACTTCACCAATTTGACATCTTCTCTTTGGAAATCCTCTCACTAGCAAAAAACGTTCTTCATTTAAGTTCTACTTCCATAACACTTTGACATAGCTAGTCTCTGCTGATAAACCTCAGAGCTTTCCTGGTCTCCTGTGCTCTGTTGAACTTTTTCAGGTTCAAGAGGAACCACAGATCTGTCCCAAACATTTCGCACTGCTGCATTACAACTGGGTTCCACCACCTATCCAGCCACTATACCTATCATTCTTTGGTCCTTTCTGGGAAAACTTCACTCATTTTTCTATTTCTTTTCATTGGTAGCTTCATTTCTCATATGACAATCAACAACTTGATCAAATTTACTGGACTTAATGTGTGCCCAAACCCTAGTGATTTTCATCAACTACGTGGTCAAGTCCCTGAGGAGGAAAAAAGAATACAGTACTCCTCCTTCTGCTGTTTAGGCTGAACACTGTGTCCCCAGACCTGGCCAACAGCATCTCAGCTGTGCATCATTTTCTGCACTAGACTCAGCTTCACTCAGTGGGAAAATCAATGGCAGAGAATAAAAATAAAACAAAAAAAATTTATATGCTTGAGAAAAGGAGCATCTCTTAGCTGTCAGCTCAATTATTTCTCTTAAGAATTAATTTGTTGATGTTTCCACAATTGTAATTTTCCAAATCCCACACAAGAACAAATTGCATGGGGTGGGGGAAGGAAAAAAAAGAAAAAGAAAACAAGTTTGTTTTGTATTTTCAGCTTAACTGCAGTAGGTCTCAACAACTGGAAAACATGGATTGTACAAGAACTACTGCAAAATGACAATCCTTAACATGGTATTCTATAGAGCATTTAGATACTATTAATCTTTTCCAGCTGAAATCTGTCCAGATTTTCTTCTACTGAGTGCTCCATATTTAGTCCAGGAACATTAACGATGAAAATCTAGACAGCGTTACATCGTGTGAACTATGAGATGTACACTGATGATACTTGATTTTATATTGCCTTTGGCTTAGTCAGTTCATAGAATTTAAATGATCTGAATTCTGGCTAGCATCTGCTGTCGAATGAGTAAACAGTAAATCAAACCTAAGACTTCATTACAGAGTTGAAAATCTGTTTTCCTACAGACCTGCTGTACCACATGATGCAATCAAACACATTATTATCTGTCAAGCATCCAAAACCAAACTAAATTACTCATAAAAGCCATAAATAAGACACAGTCTCTGCCTCTGAAATACCTTACATTGCAAAATTAAAAGAACCATCAAGAACTTGGGAAACCAAGTTAGTCCTGTAATGGAGGAAGGACACGAGTTCCACAATAGGACAAAGCACACAAATACTCCTGCAAGGGAGGGAAAGTAGGAGTCCAGCTGCCCACAGCTGCATTATGCACAGGGACTATTTGCTAGTTTGTCCTCACAGCAGTTCTGTTCAGGTATTTCCTCACTATTCCCATTTCCTTGGGCAGCAGATCCCAGTTTCCCCTCCTCTGTATCTACAATCCCACTTTTAGTGCAACAGCCTACAAATCCATGAGGTTACCTTAGGACACTCCTGAGTTTAAGAAGGTCTTAGTTAGGTTTGTTAAACAACAATCAATAGATATTTCCAGCAAACCAGTGCTGGTGTCTCTTCTGAGTACTCATTTTTCACCTACAAATAACTCAACAGTTGATCTTGGAAAGCTTTAACCTCAGATAAAAAAAATGTTTAGTTGTGTGCATCAAAACTCAAACCCTCATAACTGCAGAGCATTCTCAGTAGGCATGCATGTGATTTCCAATACAGCCTAATAAAATTATGTGTCTTGGAAGAAGAGGAAGAATCTTGCTCTACCCCACCACGCCTGGCTTGTGCCACAGACAGCAGCTGCTACTGAGATAATTTGCAGAAGGCAGAGTGGATTTCAAGAATGCATCTAAGCATCCAAACACAGCTGTACATGCACATAACCATGCACACATGGAAAAAAAAAAAAAAGAGAGATTAAATAATTAGAGAAGACTCCATTATACTTCATTGCCTATGTAGTACAGTTAGGTATTAAGCCTTTTGTATTTCAAGTACACATGGATTTTTATCAGTCTTAACAATGCTTTCCTGTTGTTAATTCACTGAAAAAATGAATTGCAATTAAAAGTGTTGGACAACACCAGACACAAAGTCCCAAGCCTATATTTTGGTTATGACAGCCAAGGAGTAACAGAAAGACACTGGAAATAGACCAGACTGGTAGTGACTCACTTACAGAGCTAGACCTTCAATCCTTGACAAGTACCTCAAATGTTAACTGTCTCATGGCATCAATGAAGAATATTGATACAGAATCAGATGACATTTCACACTGCATACTATTAAGTCTGAATCTTTCACTCTTGCCAAACCATTTCTGCATTTACAGACATTTTAAACATTATTTAAAACTGTCTGAGAACTGTCCTTTATCCAGGACTCACAAAAGAGATGTGAAGAACAATCATTCAGATTTTTGTCTTGTCCCCATTGTTGAAGCCTTGCCATAGACTTCCTCTGCCATGATCTGCCTGAAGTCCTTCCTCAGGACAAACATTGTCCTAGAATCGTTTAGGCTGGAGAGCACCATTAAGATTGTAGAGTGCAACCACTAACGCAACACCAAAGTCCACTGCTGAACCATGTCCCTCAGTACCACACCTACAAGGCTTTTCAATCCCTCCAGGAATGGGAACTCAACCACTGCCCTGGACAGCACATAAGGGAATGGGAAAATGTGCTGTAATTTGTAACCTCAATGTTTTCAACACTGTCTCTTGAAATAAGTACAGAAAGCCTACCTGGTAAAAAGTAAAGCTGGAGAGCAGACATCAAAAGTTTGATTAATTAAACATTATTTTCATGTATACCTGGAAATAAAACTTTAACTAGGACTATTGCAATGGTATTTCTCACTAGAAGAAAAACACAAAAGACTAAGACTGTAAGTGAAAGGCATTCAGCTCTTTCTTTCAGATACAATAATCATAATGCAAATCTAAGTTATCCCACGTGACATGTTATGTCATTAGCAGTCTACAAAATTGCTCCAGGATCAGGCCCTGACTATTCTCTGCTCCTGGCTGTAATCTTTACAGTTTCAAGTACCTGTAGTACACAACTGGGTTTAGTGGTCCAAATCAATGGGATAGAGCAGATGGCATCGTAAAAGCAGCCACATAAAATGTTACAAATACAAATAGTCCCTGATGTTAGCACACAAGTGAACTACATTTATTGGCCCTTAGCAGGACAATCCCTAAACCCTCCCAAGACTGATTCATGCTCCCTCTTGGATGATTTCAACAGAACCAAATTCTTTTACTACTTAATGCTTTAAATACAGTAAAGCTCCTTGCAGTTTACCAAAGGTCTGCACTCAAGTTATCATGGTTCAGAGCTGAGACCTATTTTCACTCACAAAAAAGCAAATGCACACTGAGCTGTAGCTACTCTGCTAGCTTATTGATTAGCAAGCATCTGGGGAAAAACTAAAGAACTCTCACCTCACAAGGAAAAGGCAGTATGGCATGCGGGGTGAGCAGGAAGGCTCTCCCTGCCTTCTCAACAACTCTGCTCTTAGTAGTCTCATCTGCCAGAGCCCAGTGTGGAAGGCACCAAATACTCAACTCTAGCAATGAGCATACCTTCAGCCAAGTGCTAAACCCACACAACAGTGTGCAAAAAGTTTCAAACATACAGAGATACATATATATACATGTGCACATACACCTGAGAAAAGCCTTCAAGTCCCACATCTAAAAGCATGCATGGTTTATTACCATCAAACGAGGTATAAAAAAGCACAGATCTTGGCTGGCTAAAGTTGAGAGCAGCACTAAGTGCCCATAGACTCTGCCTGCCTTGAGGAATCAGTTCCTGCTGCAAAATAACAGACTTTAGCACATTCTGAAGAATGACATCACCCATAGTGGCCTGCCAAAAATGTTACTTTTACATTTCTTCAACAAGAAGATTTTCTTTCACCACTCTTTTTTTTTGTCTAAGTCAATCGTTCAAAAATACAAAAGTTCTAAGTATTTCCAGGCCTATAGGAGTTTTTTAACACAAGCAGGTGACAATGCCTTTTAAAAATGTTGCACGGAGAGGTATCTTTTTGGCTGCTTCTTTTTAATAGAGTTATATTAGCAACCATGCTGAGCTAAAATACCAGTCAATGCATCTACCATACTGAAATTATTTTCTCCTTTTACTTTATCACTATCCTACTGAAGAATGTTCCAGTTTATGAACAGCGAAAGTGATGCCATGCAGCAGAAGCACAAACAGTTGTTAGAGAAATGCATAACTAAGGATGCACATAGGGCTGCTTATTAGACTGAATAGGTTAGGACCACTAAGCTTGACTAGACTAAAGCATCTTGTGGTATCATGTAAAGAAGGAAGATAAGGGCAGCCCAAAGGAAGCTTTTGCCACCAGGAATGCAAGGACAGGAAGATAAAGGAGAAACAAATCAGTCAAAGCTGGCCTTGGGGCAAATTATGTGAATCATGGCAAAAAAGCTAAGGACCATGCACAAGGTGTCAGTTGCATATATTAATGAGTTTCAGGGAAACAAATGAACATGTTAATTTATTCCTGGAAATTTGGTGAATATGCATAGTCTGCTGACGTGTATTTGTAAGATGCTCATTTGGGAACACACTTGGTGGAGCAATCCCCCTATGTGTCTAGTCATTCATAAAGGACATCCTGCTCTCTATACTATCATTGATCTTAGCAGGTATATTTGTAGAGAGAGTTGTACATAACTCATTGGAAACTGCTGAGCATAAATAAAGTACATTAGTCAAACAATGAAACTTCCGTAGTTTCAAGAAAGCAAGTTTCCTGGATGACAATCATAAGTAATTAATTTATCTCTTCCAAATAGTGTAAACAAACAAAAAGTCACCAAGGTAGTTGCAGAAGTTATGTTTTGTTCACTGAAATAAGCAAGATTAGTTTTTCACTTTATCTTACCTTTGTGGAAGCCACAGTTGAAGTCTGAAGTTTTTTCTCCACTCACTCTCAGGTGTTACTACTTTCTCTGTCAGTAAGTTTTATAAAGTCAACATCCAGTTCCTCACTGGAGAAATTATGTCTTCCATATTAGGTTCAAACCTAAATAAGATAATTCAATATTAGCTAACACTGGAAGAAACATAAAATATTGCAAGATGTTCAAGCTGGGACTACAACTTATGAGTTATATATGCAATCCCCCAATGTTATTGCTTCGGTATTTTAAGCACCTCTTTCATAGTTCTTGGTTTGAATAAAATTAATAAAACTACTAGTGAAAATCAGATTATTTTGAACAGGAGCTATGCAGTCACAGTGCCAAATTTGAAGCACAGGCATTAATCAACTTCAGAAGACAACTCAGTGTTATATCAAGGGGAGACATAAAATAGTTTCATGTAATTTTCTACTGTTCTAATCCAATGTTTCAATGTCTTGAATATCTTGTAAAGATAGAACTTAGGAGAAAACAATCTTCTTCATTTTTTTTTATCTCACCACTTCCACAAGGATTTTTCTTTAATATAGATTGATTACATTAGGAAAAAGTTAAACAGAAAATTAATGGAACTGGTTGGATTTGCTTGCAAAGTAGCTCATATCTAACGCTCTCCAAAAAAGTAAATTGCAAGGCTGATGGAAAAATATTTTTGAGGGTTAAATTTCATTTCATTACAAGTGTCTAGGCAATAATAAATTCAGAAGCTCAAATTTGTACTGAATTAATTTGTCAGCCATGATCACTCTCTAATGTGAACCTTGAGAAACTTCTAGAGTTACTCCAGGTTACAAGTAAATGAAGAAGGACAAGGTTTTAAGAGTCTCATTTCATGACTTGCAGCTCTTCCTTCTGTACGCCATACAATTGTAATTACTTTAGTGATGCTTTCTATTGGCTGCCTTCAGATAACCGATAAAAGGCTGATACCATGAAACTGGCATTGTGTTTTCTTGGGAGAAGAAAACAAACAAACAAAGCAACCAACCCCAAAAATTGCACTATATTCAAACACACCCCAGGAGGGCTCAGTGGGAGTGATTTACACAAATACAAAATTCAGCAATTCTAGGGAGAGGAGGATCAATTTAGATTATGTTTACATAATAGAAGGTTACTTTTAAAATACAGAGGGATAAACCCCCAAATCATGGGGCTACTGCACAGAGTTCATGTATGATGTAACATTCAGCCGAATTACAGTTATGTTTGAAGTTAAAGCAACAACCTTGCAGTGACGGTGGCTTTAATTGCAGATTGTAGTTCTCTCTTAAAAGGGCGACATGGCAAAGTAAGATTAAAGACAAACTTTATGAACCACCATTTTGTGGCATTAACTGTAGAAAAAAGAGGAACCTTTCCCTTCAATACTTGTCAAGGCTGCTCTAAGAACCTTAGTGCTAAATGCTCAGGTTACACATAATCCTCCAGCTGCGAGGCGACAATTAGCACCAAAGTCTCTAGAAAAGCTTTCAGCTCTCAACAGGTGCCTCACCATTGTGTTCAGGTTTAAATCAAAATCTGGCAGAGTGAATGTGTCACATCCTGCCATCCCTTCCCTTCGAAACATTTTTTTGTTACACCACCCACCAGAGCAGCTCCACTTTAATCTTCTCCAAAAAGACCAAACATTACTTTCACTCTTGTTTTCTAGTGCTTTTATCCCCTCTCCATTATCTTTCTTATCTATCTGACAGAGATCTGAAGGCAAGAAGTGGAATTTATTAGTTGTGAATTGTGAATCTACTACTTCTCGCCTGACTGATGAAAACAGAAGTAAATCCTTTGACAGCCACATAATTACACTGACTAAAATCAGAAAGTCTTACCCTTTCTTGACGCAAAAATGACAGTTCAGAAAACCTTCCAAAGTACATCAGTCTGTAACTGTACTGAAGTGCAAATTACTAATCTGAAGCTCTCTAATATCATACAGTGTAAAATCTCCTTCCCTATCAAAACACTTAGCTTACCATTTGCTTCTGTCCTTTAAAAGATCTTCAACAAGGCAGGAAAGGCAAAGTGCTTCTTACAATTCTGACTTCAACAGTAAGTACAAACCCTGTCAGAACACATCTCAGAAATCTCTTTTTTTGAAATGTAGAGGCATGCTCTATCCAGAAAGAATGTTTATGAGGGAATATTCCCTCCTTACTAGCCACTCATGATTTTCTGACCCAGTAACAAACACTTCTTGGCAAAACAAGCAATTTGGAGCTCTGCAATATTCAAGGGAGGCTGTCTAGTGAATTAATAATTTAGAATGGAGAAGAAAAGGGTTATGAGAGATATCAAAAGATGTAGTAAAACATGATGGCACTTAAAAGAATAAAAACATCTTGATGTTTGATCTGACTTGTTTCCATATGGAGACAAGACAGATAATACAAACCAGCTACTGCCTTGGTGCAGTTGAGTTGATAAAGTTAAGTTTCCATAGCACAATGAGAAAATAGTGAGTAGATTAATTGTGCATGATTTCCAGTTCGCTTTATGCTCTGAGTCTTGTGCAGTCCTTCTGCCATTACCTTTCTGGGCCATGCTCGAGAATCCTCCTCCTGAAGCTGTAGCCATACTCTACCTATCACAGCAGCTGTAAATTCATGGGTACAACATGGAAATAGCTCCCAGTTATGCTGCAGTTTTCTGACACTCCTTTAGGACATCTGAAAGTAATAACTAATCTCTTGTATTGAAGCTGGTAGTTGGAATAAAGGTAATCCTCAAAGACATGTCTGCTTGGAGCAAGGGGCAGCTTTGATAAAGCAGGCTTTGAGAAAAGGTGCAGAAGAGACAAATCAGTCAGTATTAAAACAGAAGGGATGGACAGAAAAGAAAATCCATGCCACTAACAGTTTGCCATTGGCAAGAGTATATCCATGTAACTGCGGCAAAACCTACTTCTCATAAGCCTCTTTAGCAGCAGAAGAACTCTCTTTTTACAGTTCTAAGTTTTACTAAGTAGCAGAATAAAACGTTTTCTTATTAAAAACATCAAGAAAAAATCAAAGTCTCACATTTTTGCAGATCAAAAATGGCATGAAGTCATAAATGCAAACAGCACATTAATTGCCTTGGTGCAACTTGTGTTGCTTTCAAGAGGAAATCATGGAGTCCAATTCTGGAAACAGATAGAATGATCATGGCCTTCTTTGTATTTTTCTCTTTATTAATTTAAAGCTACTAAATCCACTGAAATTAATCTCTTCTGCTAACATCCTTTGGTTTCACAGAACAGCAAATTCTTACTGAGAAGAAAATCTTCAGCCTAAATGTTTCAAATCCACTTTCCCAGAGAAGGGTTCAGGGAGTAACTTGACATGGTCATGAGACGGCACAAAGGTTACCTGCCTAATGAGGGAAGGAGGCAGGGCAATCAGCAGAACACACTCAAAGCCAAAAAGACAGTGGTTTGACTCCCAGCCACCCTGGAGTTCATGCCGATTACAAAGATTTGTGGACAATCTGAAGTCCACTAGTATCTTCCATCTTTCACTGGAAAATATTAACCTTTTTTTAGGGATTCACATAGCCTGTAGCAAATAGCCTGTACAGGAAGATGAACTTAACTCTGCTGAATTATTTTATTATCAACATCTTAGGGTTCACTAGGAACCTGGAGTATGGGAGAAGATCTAAGCATCCTCATTTTCCAATAATGCCAGTAAAAAGAGAGGTCACTGACACAGGTTATTGTGACTTAAGACAGAAAATAGCAAGAGAACACTGAAAAAGTATTGATCATAATAAAAGAAGCAATTTCAGGAAAACAAAGCCTATTGCTGCTTCTTTCACGTGCAGGTGAAAGAAGAAAGTGAGATTTATTTTGGGTGCTTCTAAGGAGCTTCTCCAAAACATAAAGGAAGCAAAAAGTGAAAACACAAAGGTACCTCAGCTGGGAATGTCTCAGATGAGTGGCACAGTCACATCTCAGCACTGAGAGAGGGGCAAAATAATGAAGAAAAAAAAAAAAGTAGAAGACACCATTAAAAAAGAAAAATAAGGAAGACATAAGGAAGTATCTATGTAAAGAAATAAGGGGACAAAGAAGAAAAGGGGGGTTGAGTGAACTGAAATTGGTGCAAGGATTGCTAGACTTTAGACATGCAATTCTGCTGGGTACAGTTCTGCTGCTTTACAGAACTTCAGCTGTTTTGCTGAAGAGAGAGAAGTGATGGATGCAGCCCAGTGTGGGATAATCCTAAAGTCAGAGAACATATGCTTTGAGTTTAATCCAACTGCAGAGTTCTGGCAAACATGCTGCATTTATAGAGGCAAATACATCAACTTTAATTTTTGAGCAGCTGTGCTGCCCTTTAATTTCTTCTCCCCTGAAGTGTACACTTGTACCTCTTTCACTTTCCTCTAAAAAGCAGATCACTTCAAACAGCCCAACCTTTCTGTCTGAAGCCAGCTAACAGTTCTTGCCCACTGGAATTTTCTTTGAGATATACTGTTATTTTCCACTTGTTCTGCCCATTTTCTCCTTAATCAAACACACACTTAACTGTCTTGCTAGCAAAATCAAGCCATACCAGCAGGAACCAAGACTCTCTAGTTCAGCTGGCAAGCTTCTTCCTAGGAATCCCAAATTATCCCAGCTCCAGACAGCCTCCTCTCTTTCACAATTCAAGCTTCTCCTTCCAGACCCACCAGCCCTCCTAGCTCTGCTCTAATACCTTCATGAATTTCAGCATTAACTCTGCTCAGCATATCAGAGCTGGCTATCAGCAAAAGTAAAAGGCTACGACTAATCGCACTCTTCCTTTAAACCCTCAGCTAATTGCACTCTTCCTTTAAACCCTCGCACACCTCAAGTCACTGCTCTGCAGCTCTCTCCAGTGAGGCCAAACTGCCAGACCTTTACACAGAGTTCAGCAGGAGGCAATACCTACACCTCTCCCTCCAAAACCAATCAGGCCTTAGCACCAATTAAGCTTATTGACACCAGACTTTATACATTCCTTCACAATGACAGCAGACCCCTTCTAAAGGAGAGCTTTTAAGCGAGAGCACAGCACAGGGTCCCAGAAGGTAAAGCGCTGCTGTCAGTCAGGTCTGGCACAGCAGCCCAGTCCCTTTGAAGGCAAAGGGGAGAAAGGGATGTTGCAACGATGCTATAAAACAAAGGGAGAATGCAGTAATTTTACACCTGCTGTTGTTCTCTTATCCTAGCAGCTGAGGGACAGGAGGGACTGCATGGAGGGGATGGGAGGAGTGCAGGAATGGGAACTTGAGCTTTAAGGCCACTGCGGGAATGAGAGGTGTTTGCCTGAGGTAGCAAATTCAGGGGGAGGTGAAGACAAATTCCCTCTCAACCCCTAGCTCCAGGCCCCTCTGGCTGCTTGCTGCCTGCTCTGCCTGCTGCTGTTGGGAGTAGGGAGGAAGGGAAAATCCTTCAGATGTGAGAAGCAATGATGCCTGCCTCCTGTGCCTCAGGTCTCCATTTTACAGATGCCGCAACAGTACCAGATTAAGACAAAGCTATTCTATAAGCTTGAACAGGCAGAGGGAAGATCTGATTACAGAGGCTTTTCCCAGAGCCAGCCTCTAATGCATATAATCATAGAATGGTAGGAGTTGGAGGGAACCTCTCAAAACCATTTAGTCCAAACCCCCTGCTAATACAGGTTCCCCTAGAGTAGGTTGCACAGGAACATGTTCAAGCAGGTTTTGAAAGTCTCCAGAGAAGGAGACTCCACAAGCTTCCTGGGTGCCTGTCACAGTGCTCCACCACCCTCAAAGAATTCTCTCCTTAAGTTCATGTGAAACCTTCTGTGTTCAAGTTCGTACCATTGCCCCTTGTCCTGTCACTGGCCACCAATGAGAAGAGCCCAGCCCTATCCTCATGATCACCATCCTTTAAACATTTATATGCATCTGTAAGATTCTCACTCAGTATGATCCTCTCCAGGCTAAAGAGTCATGGAGCTCTCATCCTCTCCTTGTAAGAGAAATGCTCCAGTCCCCTCATCATGCTCATGGCCCTCTGTTGTACCCTCTCTGGTAGCTCCTTGCCTTTCTTGAACACATGTGTTTATGCTTTAGATCACAGAGACACAAGCTGCTGTACACACACTGCAGGTGCCTGTAAATGATGCCTCCAGAAAGCTACTACCTGCAGGCTTGCTCTTTAGTTGATTTGTTTATACAACTGCCGAATCTACATGAACCTCACTGACGTGAAGGGGTGCAGGAGCTCAGTGCCTCTGAACTCCAGAGCACACATGAAACCCTCGTCGGTTAAAAAGCAGATGTCCCCTGGTAAAGTCCCACAGACTCACCAGTACAAGTGATGACTTTGGACTGATCTTACAAATGCACTACACTTTTGCCCACCGCTATGTCACAGGGGAAATTCATCTGGTGGAGACCGTCAGGAAGGGTCTTTGTGCAGCACACCAAAGAGGCTTCCAGTATTCCTTCACAAAGCCCTCCCGTTCAATCTTGTTTGTTCAGAAATGACTGCTGCCTGACGTTGCCAAGAAAACCCAGCTCTCTGAAATATACAAGCTCTAATTGTTTATTAAGGTATTTTTTGGCACCTCTCAAGCTTTGTATTTTGTTTTCATTTATCAGGCTGAGCACTGCTTGGCTGTATACTGAACTGGACTATGACCCCTGATTCACTCTTCCACCAATTCTCTTCATATCTCTTAATTGTCTTGAAATAGCCAGACTTCTGAATGGTAATTAATGTTACTAGGAACTTAGACACTGGAAGTCCTAAAGTGAGTAGACTTTTGGAGGGCCGAATGAACTACCACTTGGAAATGTAACAGCATGTAATGGTCTGAGCGCAGAACTTCAAACTGTGAACCACTGACTACAAAGCCTGGGAATACACTGCTATTCCACCTCTGTCCTTGTCATGGAAGGCCAAAATAGGCCTAAACATGTCCTGGCTTGTCCAGACATGTTTTCTGCTCTCCCTCCTTATGCTGATGGGGAAAGCAAGACAGAAGGCTTGACACCTTCCTGTCTCCTCTCCTTCCAAATTTGTATTAACATGTGCAGGTACCTTGTTTACACCTGTTTGTGGTTTGCCCTAAAAAGGTAAAAGCAAGCCCTGACTTTAACATGGTCAGGTTTGGCAAACTGCCATTCTGATTGGCTAGTCTGTGTTCAAAGAGCCATTAGTCTTGGGTTACATAGATAAAAAGAGATGAGCAGGTAAACACAACATGCTCTGCCTCAATGTGCTTCTATCATTGCTTCTGCCTCACTGCTCTCCGTAGTTGCATCCTGCCATGCTCTGCCTGATACATAATAAGCCCTGATACTTTGAGTTTGTCTGTCTGGAAACTTGCCATGCCTCGAGTTTACCAGGGAATAGGCATTAATTGCCTTCACACGATAGGGTCACTTAGCCAGCACAACACTGTGCCCATCCACCCATCTGCAAGACATCCTGCCTGCACCTCTGCAAGCCTCTGTGCCAAGTCTGGAGTCATCCAAGAGGAACCAGGATCAGGACAGAGATCATCTGCCTCTCCCCCAGCACCCTGTTAGAGACTGGGAAGATTCAGAAGCCTTAATGGCAATCAAGACACCGACAGAAGTCCCTGTGAGTGTTTGGGTACTGCCTGGAATCTGTAGTTAGCCCTGGGAATCTGGAGATAACTTTTGTGAGTAAATACTCATAAACCTCTTTGCAAAAGTGTAAACTCTATATTTAACTGAATCCAAGTGCATTTTGCCTTAAGCAGAAAGGAGCTTTTGAGTCCCTCTAGTGGGCAAGGAGTATAATCAACTGCAAGAACCACTCGGTTCAATTAAGTTCAATGTTTGTTGTATTATTGCTACTTATTTCTTGAGTGTTCTAGAGTCTCTGTTTATCCTCTGATTTTTTCTTTGTAATGATTTCATGACAGTTGCAAATAACCTATTATTAAAAATACTGGTTGGTGACAGGAGTCCTGAATATCAAAATTAATAAACTATATTAATATTGAAAAATAAATCCTGCTCATACCACCTCTACAGTCCTCCTGTCACAGTAAAAGAAGAATCTTTCTATTTACCTAGCTTCCAAGTTAGTGGAATAAATCTTGAATGTGACATAAGTGCTAACACTGCAAATAGGAGGAGAATTTACCCCTGTTCAACAACAGGTGCCAATCACTCTAAAAAGACCAACCAAAATTCGAAAGCATGTATTCTGGGAAAACCATTTGTAAAACAAAATATTCGAGATGGAATTGTCTTGACAGTGCCTGCTTTAGAAAGACTCAAGGCAGATAATTTTGTTTTAAAGAAACTAAGTGGAAAATTTGTACGATATTGGCGGTTTGATTTTCTGTTATAAAGTGAAAAAAACAGAACAACCCACCAAACAACAAAAAACAGTAAACCAAAACCCCAGAACCTAATTCATTGTAAACAAAGAGACAAGAAAGAGTTTTCTTACTGCTGTTAAATTAAGACATCATTTGAAATGCATATGATGGGGAAAATTAAAGAGTTACTGCTTCTGGATCTGAAGCATTATGGAGCATTAAGAAGAATCCCACAAAGCTGCCTGACCTCAGGCTTTGGGAGAAATCCCCATCCCACGACACAAGGAGGCTACAGCCTCATTTCTGTCTTGCACTTGTCTCTTGAAAACAGATCCCCCAGGACTTTGGCCCTTGGAGGGTGGAAAGATGGCTGCCATTTTGATCAGCTAATTTGTGCAGAAGAGGTAAAAGGCAAAGAGAATTGCTAAAGCAAATCAAGATGCATGTTTTCTGGAAACTATAGACAGATCGCATACAGAGAAGTACAAACCTGATGCCCTCACACACTTTCCAAGGTTAATTCCAGCAATCTTCTGAGGAAAATAGAAAATAGTCTCTCATGTTCCTCAGAGAAAAGTGACATTATCAGAGTTTGATGTCGTCAGGATTTGTTCTTTGTGTTATGAGGCTGTCAATGTAGTCTGAGAGACAATAAATATTCCACAACCAGAAAAATAAATACTCTGTAACATCCTATCCCAAGAGAAAGATATTTTGAAATTCAGGCTTATTTCAGTCTTACTTTAAAAATAATTTTTAAAAGATAATTCTGATAATTTGCAAATACATACATTGGAGCCAGGCTAAAAGTGTCAATGTTTTTGTTCTGCAGACTTAGAGTTTCAAGCAAACAACTGAACAGCACTTGCATGTGCCACGAGCGTCAGCCTTTCTTTCAAAGCTTAACAAGAACACATGTGAATCTCATACATCATTTTCCAAGAGATTAGATCCCTAAATCCCAGCATCACACAGTGCAGCATTACTGATTCAGTATAAACCCCAAATTTTCCATTCATAAAGACATCAACACCTGGTTGATGATTTGGCAGAGCTTTGTTAGCCTAGGAGTGTTTAATGATGCATGAGCAGAGTGTTAGACAGAGACATGAAATTAAAATACTAAATGTTTTAGGGTCATCCCAGGAAAATGACAGCAAATGTGACTGGAAATTATCAGCTCATTTTTAATCTTTTCATGAACATTATTGAAAGAGCTGTCTGCAGAGTTAGTTCAGATGATTTGTCACCCCATGAACCTGTACTGTTATTTCATGTTGCTGCTGAAGAGCAGATGAGCAAGTCTGTGGGACCATAACTTTTAAGACAACTGGTCTCTCAGTCACCCCTCTGTTTTTATGGTGGTGACTTTTGACAGCTGAACACCAGTTAATTACCATGCCAACTACTTGTGAAGGATAGAAAATATTTATGATTTCTGCAAATAAGTAGTCACAAAAAGAATATTTTTTAACTTGACTACCTATAGCATGAGTAGGCAAGAGTAGAAACAGTCATTCAAATCTTGTTAATTTTTAGATAATATTCAACAGTTCTATGTGTTTATTCCAGAAGTGGTAATAACACCTACTGTTTTAGAGAGCTAGCTAGTGTGCATGTGATTCATGACACAGATACTGCTTCTATCTTCAGACAGAGACAGTAATAAAAAGTCCAGGTCTTGAGGAAATAAATGAGTTACAGAATTGATAATCTGCCAGTTCTTCAGGATTCAAACCCTAGGTGAAAAGGGAACATAGATAGCTTCTGATATAAATTTTGTGGTGGTGTATGTTAAATCAATGAAGTGATCATGAAGCAGTTTCTGTTGAACAAGGTCTTGCTGTACACAACAATACTGTTGGCTCTGAACGTCCCTTTTGCTAACAGCTTTGGCAGAGCAAGTGAGGACTCACTGATAAGAACTACTTGTTATCTCCAGAGGTGGTCCTCAGGTCAGAGCTGAAGAATGTTGGCTGGCTAGCACAGCGGCCATGTGCTGCTGCTGCTGCTGCCTAGAGTATGTTTATCCATTTCTTGCATGAGCATCTAGTGCTCCATGATATAATCAGGACCAGGAGCACAGCTATGTGAACCAAGTATTTAAATCAGTGACAACAACATCAAGATCAATTAAAAAAAAAAATTCTGAAACTCAGGAGAAGAATTAGAATGGAAATAAACCCTCAGACAAGAACTTATAATTACCAGATATTAGGAGAGAACATTTCCTTTGCTGTGACTCTGTCTGAAACTACCAACTATTGTACTTCTTGCCCCTTTTTCTCCAGAATCAGAGTGCCAGCCTAAATGAGCAAAAGCATTCATATGCCACTGCCAAAACTCATGCACACCTATAAGAAGCTTATACCTTAAGTTTCTGTCAAAATTATTTGAACAGCACAAAGGAAATACAGACACTAAGCATTTACAAACCCCATTTAATCCAGAAAGATAGAACAAGCAAAGCCAAGTTCCTTTTAACCAATAGCAGGGCCATCCAGTGTGACCTGAGTGCCAGGAAAGCAGTAGGAGTTGGAGGGGTTAGAAGCAGAACCCATGTATCACAGTATCACCAAGGTTGGAAGAGACCTCATAGATCATCAAGTCCAACCCTTTACCACAGAGCTCAAGGCTAGACCATGGCACCAAGTGCCACATCCAATCCTGCCTTGAACAGCTCCAGGGACAGCGACTCCACCACCTCCCCGGGCAGCCCATTCCAGTATGTAGGGGAGCATCTCCCTCAACAGTGACTATGTTTATGGTGTTAGGAGATTTCACAGGCTGAAGTAGGGGTTTGACTTGAAGATCAACGCTTTCTTGGCATCGATAATGAATGAGGAATGAATAGCATTGCCCTCAGGCCCTAGGGAAATGAGCATCCTGGTCACTAGAAAACATTTTTCTTGCTTTCTACAGAATCCCATCATGATGAAGGTTGAAGAGACCTCTGGGGATCATCTAGTCCAACCCCATTGCTAAAGCAGGATCACTCAGAACAGCTCCCTCAGGATCACAATCCACACGTGGGTTTGGAATCTCTCCAGAGGAGACTCCACAACCTCTCTGAACAGCCTGCTCCCATCTCCAGCATAATCACAGTAAAGGTGATTTTCCTCACGTTCAGATGGAAGCTCCTGAGTTCCACTTTGCATCCATTTGCCCTTGTCCTGTCTCTGGGCACCACTGAGAAGAGTCTGGCCTCATCCTCTTGCCCCTTGCTGAACACTGAGAAGATCCCCTCTCAGTCTGGCCTTCCCCAGGCTAAACAGCCCTAGGTCTCTCATCCTCTCCTTGTAAGAGAGACAAATTGCACCTGATGTTAAAACACTAAGACAACATATACATTATTGTAGAAATTTGCATGTCTTTTGCTTTAAGTCATCTGTAGAAAATCTAAACTGAAATCTTGATGATTTTTAAGTACTTGACAATATTGCTTCTCTCTCTTTTTCTCCATCACTGAGCAGAAACTAACACACCACCATGTCAATTAAGGTCAGGCTTATCTGAACAGTCTCTGAAGTACTAATTCTTCTCTCTCCTAAATATGAAATCCAAGCCTGTTGAAACTGGCCTCTCTTTGCACAAAACAGGATGTGCAATGAGGGCTGATAGCCCTCGAAGCACTGAGGGAACTCAGAAACAGGCTGCTTTTCTAATGGTGCTGTCTAAATATCACGACAGATTTTCAGTAGACCAAACAGCTGTGGGATATTACAAGGTAAATCAGGCCCATTAAAAAAAAAAAAATCAGAAATGTATATTTGTGTCAAATGTTGTACTGATATACAACCTTTGCATGGATACACATAGAAATGCATATATGCATATGGAAATAGAGTGTCTATGAGTTTAGCAGGAACTAGTTATTTCCAACTTTACATACACCAGCTAAGTGTTTTCTTTTCTTAAAAGCCTTTGTGCATGGAAATAAGCAGCTGTCAGATCATCAGAAGAAAGTGCCACAAAAGGACAGTATTTAAGAAAAATATTTATATCATGCAGATGCCAGCACATATCAGGGTCCAGCTATGCAAATAATTGTTCTATATGTAATAGGCCATTGATCATTGCTTTTAGAATTTGATGATAACATCAATTTGTGCTGAAACAGTTATGCCATATGTGCCATTGGCATGAAAATGCAAAACAATAAACATATTCATTGAATCAGAATGGTTTGGGTTGGAAAGGACCTTTCAAGGCCTTCTAATTCAACACCCCACAGTCAACAGGGGCATCTTTACACTAGCTCAGAGCCCCAACCAACCTGACCTGGAATGGTTCCAGGGATGAGGCATCTACAACCTCTCTGGGCAACCTGAGACAGAATAAAAACTTCCTTCCCATCAGTCTAAATCTCCCATTTTTAGTTCAAATCATCACCCTTTGCCTTGTCACAAGCTCAAAAGTCTCTCCATCTTTCTGATTGGCCCCTCTAAGTTCTGAAAGGCCACCAGGTGGTCTCCCTGGACCCTTCTCTTCTCCAGACTGAACAAGCCCAAATCTTTCAACATGTCCTCACAGCAGAAGGGTCCCAGCCCAATATTATACAGACCTTATGTTTGTAGGAATGAAAAGGCTGACAGAGCCTGTATTTATAATTTTCTCTGCCTGCTCCTACTACTTTTATTTAAAACTAACAAACAAACATAAATAGCCAATAGGAGCTTTAAAAGAAGATGAAGAGTATATTTGACTTTTTGATCATGGGCTATTCTACTCTTCAGAGAATTAGCACTTAACCTTTGCACACTGCCACAGTGGCTTGTGATCAAGTTGTGTAAATCCTTGCAATAATTTTTCCACTGTGGATTTTTGCATTCTGTGGATTTTCTGCACCTGTAGGGCACTAGTTTTCCTTCAGAGAGACAGGATGTGCATCTCTTGGAGGCGATGCCTGCTCTCTCATTCAAAGTCAGACACCACAGACAAGCAAGGAGGCAATTGTTTTGGACAGCGAACACGAAATGATGAATCTTTTCCCTGTGCACTCCTGTCAAATGCTTACTTCATCTCTCACTTTATTCAGTTCTCAAAAACCATCTGGCCTACAGCTCAGGGTTTTTTGGTTTATGTTGCCTAATTTTTGTTAGTCATGAAGAAAAGCTGAAACCGATGATGATGTGACTGTTCCAGGTGCCTGATATTACATCATGCTAGACATTATCTTGCAAAATACTTATTTTGGCTGAAGGTGTTGTATGGGTTGTTTTTTTGTTGTTGTTGTTTTTTGTTGGGTTTTTTTTCAGTGCAGGACAGGAAATTCCTCCATGCACACATGTATTATTTTCTATTCAACTACACGGAAGGCAGTGAAATTAAAGACAATGATGCTTAATAAACAAAAAGAGAAATGTGCATCCAGAAAACATAGATGCCAGTCTCTTGGTTGTTCCTTCATGCATAAAAGTCACATAAGGAATTCCCTAACTCTGTGCATAATATACACAGTCCTCAGCCTACATAAACTGCTCATTGACATAATCAGATCTCTGAGATAATGACAGGCACAAGCATGGTTCAAGGTAGGGAAGAATAAATGTATAGTATCATGTCAAATACATCCAACCCTTCAGCAAAAGCCTGCCTTGAAACTCTTTAGCACACTAAGCCATCTGGCTAAAGATGAGAAGCTTTCAGGAAAAGCAACACTTTGCTTGATATATGGTCTTGTCCCACAGTTGAATTTTTATTCATTCCACAGATGTTGAGTTAAATCACTACAAATAAACAAGGCCATTTCCCTATCTGGGCATTCTTCTACCAAATAAAAAGCAGGCTTCTTTGTTTCAGGTGAAATCCCCTCCAAAGAGACATGTCCAGAGAACAGTGTTTACTGGGGTAACTTTACCCTCCAGTTGTGCTGTTTAACACTCATGCTTCAGCTTAAAACAAAGCAAGCTCCAAGACCACCCTGTTGCCATTGGACTGTGACATTGGACAGGCACTCACAAAGGACACTTCATCTAACCAGGGCACTATATCTTGATTATCTCAGCCATCTCTCTCATGGTGTGATGGATCAGCTTTGTCTTTCCTTTTTGGCTATACAGAGAACCTAGACAAACAGAAACCTAATTTTTGTCTGAAACTCAAGCTGAGTGTCTGATCCCTTTTTAAACTGGCTGCTGAGACTAGGAAAAACAGTCCTTTGGAAAAAAAAAAAAAGCTTAAGAGGCATCACCACAAATGACATCCAAAGTGCCAGGGACCTTCAGTTTGCATGTAAAATCTCTTGGCCTTTTCTTTTTTGAAACCTTTCATACATTTCTACGTTTTTGTTGCACATTTTCATTAAATTCTCAGTCAACACTCCAGCCCCTAGGGCTGTAGAGAAGTCGAGAAGTCCTTTTTGTTCTTTTGTACTCCTTCAGAACAATCAACTAAATGACTAAATTGTGCCCAAGCTCACAAGTTTTTCTAAGCCAGTAGTTTTTTAGATCAAGCAATCACAGTACATACACTGCTTTGGTAGCATATTTTTATGTAAATGTCTCTTAGGTTCCAAATCATTAATTAAACTCTCAGCACTATTAAACTCCTTTACTGGAGGCAACTGTCAAAGGACGAGGCAGTGATGGTATAATGTTTCACTGTGAAATTTGGGACTGTGAGGCCATGACAGACACTGTTACATAGTAAATTTGACCCTAAATGGCACAATAGACAAAAAGAAATCCTTCCTCTATCTTTCTTCACCTTCTTTCTTTCCTTTTCTTATTTTTCATAATGAAATCCAGACTATTCCACTTTCTCACAAACACTGCTGGATCTGTTCTATACCACCATTAGAAAGACATGGGTTTCAGAACTTTCCGAACACGGTGTGAAAGGAGAAGGGAGGCCAGAATCTGTGCAATTGATTCCTAAACAAAGAATAAATGACTAACATTAAAATACATGTAGTAAAAAGTACTCTTATAAAATTTACAGCAATAGTTTGTGATCAAAGGTTTCCAAGTTGCTAGCGCCTCAAAAGCTCTGCTCTGGTGCTGAGGAACTTTACAACTCTACTATTGTTCTCAAACACAACACAGGTCAAAGAAGAAGCATAACAAATCAATTAATGTCCTACCTGCCTCCTTCACTAATTAGAGACTTGGTCTCTCTCATTCTGTGCTTGATATTTGAAACTGCTCAGAAGGTGAAGATTAAAGTAGCAGCTCTCAACCCTTTTCCAGAGGGTTTCCTTTTTAAGCCTTACCTTCCCTGACAAGTATGGATTCAGTTGAGGTGAAAGAGCATTAGGAAATGTTTCCATGTCTGCTGCTTTTACTTATTTTGATTCACCCTTAAAAAGACAATCTGTATAAACACTTCTACAAAGGAAACTCCTTATGTCCTCCAATTCCAGTTCTAAAAACATTCGGATGATCCAGAATATTAAACCTAATTATTTGCATTCCTCTGTGTCCCAGGAAGCATGCAGCCACAGCACACATACAATAAATGTCCCATCAGTGCCTCCGGTTTGTTAATCATCTTTTAGATATTGCCTTTCTTTTTTATTCCCATAAGAGAAATTCTTCAGTATGTGTGTCTAAACTCACACTTGACCTTTAGATACATGTTTTCTACTCTGCCTCCTGATCACTCCACTCCAAACAGCTAGCAGTATTGTATCCTACCATTGTTATTCAGCTTCCCGTACTTTCCCTACCTTCAAGTCTCACTTAGAAAACCAGGACAGATTAACCTTTGCCATTGTGCTGGGGGCTGCAAATTTGATCACATACTGGGAAGCTCCTCCACGGTGAACAGCCTCCTCCACACATGCAATCAGAGGCTGGGCCCAGCTCTGATAGAAGCTACCTGTTTCAGTTCTGTAGGCTGAGCTACAACTTCTTCCTCTCTACTCTTCTGCCCATGATGTAAAAGAGCAGACCAAGCAGAATCCAAGTTTGTGAAATCTGGACACTTACCAAAGCTGAATAGAAGCTTCAAATCTCATTCATCATCTGAATATAAAGCACATCCAATCATTTCTATCCAATCTATTTGAAGAATAGCAAGACAATATTCTAGCAAAACTTTTAAATGTTTCTCTTTCCTGTTACTCTCCCTTCATTACAGGCATGTGGATCATCCACCAACTGTTTTGGCACTAGCCAAACAACTATCTCAGCACAATCACCAAATTTGAGACACAGTGTCCTTTCAGAATCACCAGTTTCTCAGCTGCCTGCACAAAGACAGCTGAAGAAAGACAGCAAGCAGTGGTCAGGTTTGGAGATCAAATATTAAAAATAATAACACGTACTTTGACATATACCCACAGAACTACCCTTCCCCAACCTCACTCATAGTCTTGTGCATATTTGATTGATTGCAATCACAAATGCTTGAGGGGAAAAAAAAGAAAATACCTGTGCTGGCCCTGAGCAGACTTTGCTATAGAGCTTTTTTTATAGCTTGTGTATAAGGCAGGGAAATCAACAACTGGTGAAAGTAGTTCAGGTAAATACAGAAAGAGAGTATCATGGTTCTTGATTAATTGACATTAAAAAAAAATATTAGAAGAGAACCAGCAGCCCTGATCCTCACACAAGAATTAATAGCTTCTAAGAAGACTGCTTTGACCCAAAGTGTAAAGAATGTACTTAAAATTGCCTTAAGCATCGTAAGAAACAAAGAGGCCTTGGATGTTGATTCAATGGTCAAATGAGAGAGCAGCAGCTCAATGCACACCACAGGAGAGGAAGAAATAATTATCCTTAGAAGTCCTTTACTTGGACTTCAGTTAAACTAACTGCATGTTATTTGTGCAGCCTTGTCTCTGTCTTTGGCTAGAAAAAAGCAAGAGTGTTTACATGCCTGATTTAGTGGCTTCATTTTCTGTCCTGTGTTGACACAACTTGCATGTTGAAGCCAAATCCTGCTTTATGACTTCAGTATCACAGTAGCATTTTAGGGAGCAAAATATGTAAGAAGAGAGTATTGCAAAGCAGTCCTGCCTGACCTTTAGTCCTCTTCCCTCCCATTTTTGCACCTCACATATTTTACACTTTCTTAATTATCGAGTTTCTCTCTCTTTATAACAGAATAACAACTTGGTTCATTAAATTGTTCTATAATAAATGACAATATGTGAAAACAAGATGCATTTGCTAAGATATGAAGTGGCCACATATGAGATGTCATCACATGGACCAGAGTACTCATCTCTTTCCAGGCTAGGAGGTGAAAGGATGGGCAGGCCCATTTCCTTTGAACACATCCTTCATCCAGGATAAGCCAGTACCAACTGATTCCATAAGCTCCATGAAAAGGCTTCTTGTCTGTTCTTAAATATCAACCACCAGTCATTTTCTTAAACATACGTTGCCAACATTAGATCACAGGGATCTAATCCAATCAAATGATCAAATGTGCAGGTTTTGATTTCCATTACACAACTTTTCTATGTGTAACACAGGAATTTGGTCTTTGTTGACAGAGCTTCTCAGACAAGCACAGAACTTACATACGTACACACAATCAAATGCAACCTAGGACTGAATGTTGCACATGTGCGAGTAAGGGGTTCCCTGCACAGGAACGCAGTTACGGAGCAATGAAGAGAATGATTCCACTGAGCAAATGCCTATTCATACAAACAGAAGTGCCTTTGCAGGAATTCTGGTTTTCAAAGGGTTAATCCAGAGCATCACAATTTTTTGTGCACAGCACTTATGAACCATATCCATGGAGGCTCTGTGCACTTGCAGCATTCACCAAAGCCAGTGGGAGTCATGGCTTCTTCCAGGAGTGAGCCACAGACACATAAACTAAGTTAAAATATATTGTTTACATACTGCAAACCTAATAATTCACAGAATCCTTGGCATCGTACCACAGGATTTTCCTTCAGACACAGCCACTTCTCCAGAGCTAGTTTTTCACGTCTTGGTAGCAGTTGACCCTAGAAGCATTTTCAGACATAAGTCAGTGTTTTCTTAACCTGCCAGTGCCCTACTGTAAGCACGTTCATCATGCAGCTGTGCTCTCAGGCAGAGCCCCTTGGGAAGGAGCTGCAATTACTGCAGAGTTGGACTGGTGGGATTTCAGCAGTGTCAGTGCCGTGTGCTCTGCTGGGCTGCCCACAGGCTCCTGCACAGCACACCTGCCTGCCTGGGGACCTCAGTGTCCATTCTAGAACTGCTTCCAGCATACAGCTCACTCTTCTACTTTGCTCACACTTTTAATGTGTTTGTCATGAAGCTATGCAGATACAGGCAGGAATATAAACAGCAAGGAGAGAGCAGCAGTGTGAGGATTATTTCCGACAACTCTCAAATGAGCTACTTTATTTTTCTCTCGGTTAAGCCTATTTTGTTTGTTGTGGTTTTCTTGATTGTGGGTGGTGTTGATTTGTTGTTGTTTATTTTTTAAGATTTTGTTTTGGCTTTATTATAGATTCATTCATTCCTTCATAATTTCAAACTGTCATAGAAGTAAAAAATTGAAAGAGTGCAAAACATTGAGTTAATGCCTCTAAAATTCACCCCAGCCTCAAATATCTTAACAGATTAACAATTACAGTATTAATTGACTATTGGTTTTACTTTAACCAGACCCTTACTCATGTCAGCCTCTCATATAATATCCCAAATTTATTTCAAATCTACCAGCTCCAAGATGGAATTGTAGTTTTGAGAAAGCAGTGGAGAGTTCATCCATTAAACCAGAGTTAAGGAACAGTTAGCAAGGGTTTCTCTTACTCAATATTTAAGATGAATGATGTCATTCCATCATAAGTTAATAAAAAAATGGGTATCTTGAGGAAAATTCTTACATCATTCTCAAAAGAGCAAGTCTATTCCATTATCTTTTTCTAAAAGCAACTTCTAGACAGAAAGGTGACCTTGAAGCTGAACTCTTCCTAAATCTTTCTTAGATGACACCTCTAACAGTACAAAATGTTTTAGTAGAACCCTAGTAACTTGAGGAAGATGATTGTATAATTATAAAATATTCTGATTTTTCCAAAAGCAGATGGAAAGAGCTTATGTTGAAAGATATTTCTCAGGAAATGTTAGAAACATCTTTTCTATGGATTGTATGTTGAAGGAAACAGAAAATGATATAATGAGAAAGGACAGAATCCAATTATTCTAATATTTTATGTCTGTCAGAAGCCAATTTTAGGCATTCCAGTTAAAGGCAAAACCCCAACTCTGAACCATACAGAGCCTCAATGGAAGAAGTTAAAACCCAGAGCAGGTGTTGGAAAATTGTATCTGCCCTTTTTTTCTGTTTGTTATCCAAAAACGCAAATTGCTTTTCGCCAGAAATCTTCCAGCTACATTTGAGCTTGAGAAAATGTAGCATCTATTCATGGTAGTGCTGACAGAGAAAGCCATAAATGTCAGCACACAGCAGCCTGGAGTTTATAATCACATGTCTCTCAACATCCTTCTACATAACACATAGCACCAGGTAATTACAGAACAATTTTTTTTAAATCTTATAATTAAGTAAAATTAGGATTAAAAAAAATAGAGAAGGAAGGAACCTTTGGGCTGCCAAATGTAATAAGACTCATAGAGTACCAGGTTGGAATGGTCTTCAAGGATCAAATAGTTACAATTTGCCCTGCTTTCCTCAATATATAAACATCAAAATTATAAGAATTTGACAATTTACACTCACATAAGATTCTTTAAAATTAACAAGTCTCCCTGCTTTATTGAAGGCATAAATAATCAATGTTACTGTATTTAGGTGCCATCCTAAATCAGCATCAGCAGAATCCTTTCTTTGTTATAGGCAATCCCACTTCAGTCCTCCAACATAAATCAGCACAATTTTCTCACTTTTTAAGTCTATCTGTATTTGTCAAAAGTGCACTTTTCTCTTTGAAACATCTTGATCCTGTAGGATAAGTCTACTTGTTGGGAAGGAGATCGAGTGAGCTACTTATATTAAGTACAACCTAAGGTTTCTTGCAGCATCCATTAAAGTCAGCACCAGAGCTTCACTGACATTAGTGGCCCAGGACCACATTCCCATATCACATATCCTTCTAGCAGACAGCTGTATTTTTGAGCCATAGTCCAAACCTGAAGTCCTCAAAGATCTGGAGACATTTTAACTTGTCTCACAACTCCTTTTCGTGGGCTAGACAAGTAACACTACCTAGTCCCTTGCACTCATATCTCTCGACAAACACATTCCACTCCTGACCTTCAGTACCTGCATGCCATTTCAGTCACAGGTGGTCTTCCAACACGCTCCAAGTCAGACCCACAGCATCCACTGAAATCTCTCTTCTGGACCTCAATTAAAAGTAGTATTCTTTTCAAAATTCAGATGAGTAAGAGCTGAAGAATGAAATTACTGAACTAATGCACTTTTCCAAGGATCTTTGTCTCACTCAATCCCATCACTGTATATTAACTGGCCTTTGTTCTCTCACCTTAGTGCATTTTAAATACCTGGTAGAGTGCTCTGAAGCACTCACACAAACAGCTGATATAATTTTGTACCTATAATAAACAGGTGAAAGGAAACCAGACCGGGCAGGGCTGAAGACCAGCACAAGCCTCAGTGGATCATCAACTGATTGTTTTTTTTAGCTATGAAGTAAGTGGCATTTCTAAAGTCCAGTGTTAAAATCATTGCATTCTATGCTTTGACATATGTCACCATCGATCTGGAGATCATTTTAAAGAGATACAAAGTTTTCTGCCCTACCCATAGACCTCAGAAGAAGGGAGCACATTCCTTCTCCTATATATGATACTGAGGCACTGTCTTGCTATTCTTTTAAACACATTTCCATTCCACGTGCTTTAGTTCCAGAGCAGGGCAGTCTTGGTTAGCCACAACACCTTGCATCCATTTGGGAATTGCTCACGCAAGGTTCCCTTGATGACAGTTCCTATTAGCACACCTTCATTTAGGCATACTTTTTTAACATGTGTGAAATTCTTTTCTTCAAGTGGATATGAAAAATCATTCCTTTAATAGTCCCTTCCCCACAGGTAGATAAGTCTTCTTTGGGGAAGCTATCACTCACCATGACCACTAGATCAAAGGGACTCCAGCAGAAAGACTATCTCTGAATCTGTGAAGGGTCACTTGTCCTCTAAGCCCTAGCTGGCAGTCACATCAAATGATTGTTCATTTCCATCCCACCTGTCTTAACAGAGGAGTGGTGGTTTACAAACTAATCACTTCAGAAAACAATGCAAAATTCATTTGATGAATAAATCCTCCTTTTTCTTCTAAGCCACAGAGCAAACCTTGGCTAGTCACCACAGCTATGGTGAGATGACTAGCTGCACAGTCATCCAAAGTTTGCTCCACAGAAACCAGTATATCTCAAAACAGAACTGATTACTGTCCCTCTGAAGATCAAGTGCTGACAATAACTGAAAGCAGACCCTTCCTGAAAGTGCTAAGTTGCAGGAGCTGTAGCAAGTGAAGCATTGTCTAAGGGACCTCAAAAGATCATCTAGTCCAACTCCCCTGACAGAGCAGGATCTCCTATACCAGACCACACAGGAACATGTCCAGAAGACAAGTTCTAGTTCCTAACTTCTGTGAGAAGGTAATCCCCTGATATTCATTTCAAACCTGTCTGAATCTCATTGGAAGGCATGGAAGCAGGAAGACAAAAGCTATCCTGAAATCTTGGTGCAACTCCACAGGACATCTTCAGCTCCATCCACATGACAGGTTTCCTTTTCCTCCCAACAAAAATGCTACCTTTAAGTTTTGGAAATTTCCTTTACTGACTTTGCAGCAAATTTTCAAAATCAATAAAGTTAAATATCTGAAAAATGCCCATCCTCAAATATAGCAATAAGTAAAAATCACTTCCAGGTCAGCCTCCCAACCTTTTTTATTTTTGCCATTGGAAAGTTTCCAGAGATCCAATGAACACACAGGTCTTCGGCTCCACTACTGCCCCTTAAACAATTTTAGATCTAGTCCAGCAAATGGCTGCCCACCAACTAGCTTTACAAACAGAAAAACTACTGAGAAATGAGTTGAGAATAAGTTTAGAATCACTTTGTTTGACTCAGACAATCTTATGCAGTTACTCCTTCAGTTCATCAATTAGGAAAACGTTGGGAATTGAAAATAGTCAAGAGTATTTTTTTTAATCACAGTGAAATTACTTTTCCCTCACCTTTTACATTTAAGCCATGTATTACATTTCCATGGCACTGTCATCCTCAAGGACTGCTGGAAGTGGTCTCAGCTTTTCCAACTTTTGAATTTCCATCAGATACACAAAAGCTTTCTCACATTTTTTTACAGAGCAGACACAACAGAACCTAGCTCCATCTAGACCTACAGCAGCAAGCACCTGCTCACATAACTTTAGCAACTAGCTAAGACTAAAGGCACATTAAAAAAAGAAATAACTTATTTTTGTATCATAGTGTTATTTTTGTGAATGAGATCTGAACCCACTGATATCTATTGAGGTTTTTCTGAGTGAAAGACAACAGTTTCAGCCTCTTTCTGTGTTATTTATACTAATATGTAATGAAAACAGGTGGTATCTAAAAGGTGGAAAAGGGACAAAAAAGACCTAGTAACTGTTATAGTTCAGCAACAAGGAATACACCGAATTTGATTTTCAAACATCTCCATTATTAACAAAGTTGGAATCCTTACCTGGATTAGAAGGTCCCAACAGCTACAAAGCCACAACAGCTATGAAAAAAAATCCACCTTTAACAGCTGTAGTATTTACTGCTCCCTTTCTGTTCCAAACTATCAGAGAGGTGAGTCCACTCATGACACACATGATCAGAGAGGACAGTTTGAAAACTGATGCCAGATGAACACTCCCAGACACTGTTGTCTTCTCTTGATTGCTAGACAGGTTCTCCTGTTGACTTTAGACAAAAATCAACACTTGGAACATCTCAGTAAGTCCTTAGCATACAACAGGTTTGAGACCCTGTTGCACTCATTACATCCCATCACTCTAACTCTAGGAAAAAATCTACCAAGGCCTAAACACACAATTGCAGACAATTCAATTGCCCAAATAACCAATCATTTTCTTCTTTTTGTAGTTCAGCCTGAGGTGGGAAGTCAGCTGCAAACATTTCAGCATTGATGATTCACTGTTTGAAGGACCTCCAGGGAAGTCCTATAGTACCTCCAGACAAAGTTCTCGCCTCTGGCTTTTCTTGGCTTGCAGGTTTATTACCCACTGGAGAATTCAGACTTATAATATATCCAAATACAACTTACATTCCAGTCTCATACATGCACTGATGGACCCTGGAGCTCCTAACTCTAATTACATACTCATATCAGCTGAGTGAGATGCTAAATTGGCCCCTGTGCAAAGCCACAGCTGATGCTGATTCTGAATTAGAGGAATGGGAGGAGGGCACTGGAAGATACAGCTGTTGCTCGTTTGACTCAAGAAAGAAGCCATTTACTTTCTGATGTAAAAAGTGAGGAGAATAAAACAATGTGAGCAAAATAACACTCCTTATCCTGTCATTTACAAATAATGCCTTCAAAACTAAGGCTGTACCAAAAGACAATGGCACAAAATAATTGGAAATTTTTTAATTAAATTTGTCTTTTTTTTTCCGGTTAATGCACATTTTCACACTTTGTTTTGCCCTTGAAAGTTTGGCCTAAAACAAATCTTCTTAAAGCTGATTTCTCCCAGGAGTAATGGAGTCAAGGCAGCATTACACATTCATGCTCTGCATTCCAATTAAAAGAAAAAAAAGTGTTGCCATAGCAAGAAGTATTGTTGCAGGGACAAAACACACACAATGTCAGCATAAAGAACAAAAAAAAGCCTCCAAAAATATTCCAAATGCTCAATAACAACATGGAGTATTTTCTCCTCGTTACATGGAGATGACCATGTGCTACTGCTTTGACAGTCTGACTGTGATGAACCAAGCTGGCTTTTTAAAGACTCACTTTTCCAAATGCAATTTCTATGCTACTGATGGGTCTTCAAAGTTCCATCAGTTATTCTGTCGTTTTGGGTATCATACTGATGCCTGAGGGCAGCCAAAGATTTTAGGAAGATGTATGGTGCAAGGCACTGTATGGAAACTTTTTAAAAAGCAGGTAATTTCTTGTAGTCTGGGTTAATGTTAGGAAACAGAAGAATAAAGGAGGTAGGGAATGAGTGAGGGTAGTATGAATGGAAAAACAAAGCAGCAGAAAGCTGAATATGGATGTTAATACATATGGCATGCCTACCTAGTCAGCTAGAATAGTTCTGCAACATGGTGTTAGCAGCTAGTTTTAAGCAAAGTTTCAAATAAAAATCAAATACTAGCTTTGTAGGCTCTCTTAGACCACTCACAACATGAGACACGGCATGGAAATGGTTGCAGGAGCAGACTGTCACGTGGGAAAAGTTTGCATTACTGAAAGCCAGCTACAAGTAATGATGTGGCACTATCGAAGAGAGAACAAAGTGAAAGGGGAAGAGAGAAGAGCAAGATAGCAGAACATGTGAAATAGGATGAAGAGTCAGGAAAATAAAATAGCTGAGTTTGAATGGACTCTGCAAAGGTGATGTTGCAAGAAGCAAAACCAGAAAGGAAGATATTGCTTTAGTAAAACATAAGCAAAGGAGTCCAGAAAAGCCTTGCATGTCAGAGTACATATTTCTGCAAAAAGCAGGTTCTCTGCCAGGTGTGTAGGAAAGGGCAGGAAAATTTACCCACAGCCAGCCTGGGAGAGTAGAAAGAAGAGAAGGCCAGGCTGAAAAAGAAACCAAGACATGGCCTTTGGCAGTAGGATAATACTGGCAAAGTGCAAATGTAGGGACTAAGATTTGAAGGAGATGATCTAAAGAGAGAAATCAAAAAGGAATGTGCAGAACAAGGGCATGCGAGGGAAGAAGAGCAGCAAAAGTTCAACGAAGAGAGCAATGACAAGAACGAAGATGTGAGCATGTGGTGCAGCAGAGGCACATGGTGAAAGACTGTATGTGAATGATAAACAGACATAATAAGTGAACAGTTACACACCACAAGCTATTAGAATAATGTTTGTGTTCTTAATTAACCATCGTAAGACCTTTAACTTCACATTGTAAACATTATTTCAATAGTTTGTAGAGAGAAGAGAGTATTTATTGACTTGACTAAACTCTTTCAAATGCTTACACTGGAAATCATATGTCATCAGGTGGCATTCCACCCCACCGGGTGGTCAGCCTACTCCAGATACACAGCACACTCTGCTTGACTTTGTCATTAGGAAGAGATGGAGAAATAGACCATGTCTTTGGGTTTCAGGTACAGGGGTGTAGCAGTTATAAAGCATTTCTCTCCCTGTTTCCCCATCCTTTCCAATTTTTCACTAATATTTTTTTTTAACTGTTTGCCTTCCCAAGTTCTTTATCTTTCCTTTTACCCCCATCCTACTGCCCTGCCATTCTTTTCTTCACCCACTGTCCTTCAGGCAGACTCCTCATCTCCACTGCCTTAGCATTAGTCAGGAGGAGCACAAAGAGCTTAGGAGAGCTGATTATTCCTGTTTCTTAATCTTCTGTCTAGACTTCCTACAGCCACTGTGCAACCAGGGGGATGCAATTGCCTGCTAAGTCCTCTTCAAAGCACTGCTCACTTCATCTGCCAAGTGGACAGTGTGCTTTTTCCATGTTGAAGCTTTCTTGTGGCATCTCCCAGAAGCATAGCTGGCAAATTCAAAGACTCTCCCATGTCGAAATTGTCATTTTCCAGATTAAAAAAATAAGCACTAATATTTCTGAAGAAAACAAAGATTCCTATTTCTACCTCTATATGGACATACATACACATATACCTACACAAATCCCGCTAGGCAGGGACAAAACAATATCTTTTTCTTTTCCTTTACTCCTGTTGGACAAATGGCAGAGCATTTTAGAGTGAACTTTAAAAAATATTTGCCCCAGGCAGAAAGCATGGAAAATTTTGGCCCAAATGGTTTAAGTTTGGCAAAGTTGCATGCAATAGAAAACAGAATCTTATAATGGAAAGTGCTGGGCAGCCTTATGGCCAACATCACTATTTGTGCTGCTTGTAAGACTTCATTTGCTTTAATAAGAGCTGCATGGCAGGGCTGTAATACCCTGGGGCTTCCTGTCTTTAATTTCCTTTGAATATAATCTTGGTCTTAAGCCTTCCTTCCTAAATAACTTCTGTCTTTAATTATTTTTTTTAGCAAATTACAACTTAACAAGCACACATTCTCCTAAGACAGAGCCTCTAATTATCAAAATGACAATGCTGCTTAGAATCTGAATTTCACACCAATTCAGTAAATAATTATATGCCACCACTGCCAAAAAATAATTAAATAGGATATTAGAATATAAACTATACCTTGCATTACTCGATCACCTGGATGATTCTTGCAGAGGAGTACTCATAAAGTGAGCAGCAGGGAGGTGTATATGTGCAGTCCCAAGTGGCTGCACAAGTAATGAATATTTGGAAGCCTTATTACAGGATTTTTGGGATAAACTCTGAAGGTGTTTTTCTGTCCGTATTTAGGTAAGAGTCACAATTACACAGAAGAGATATCAGGATGTGGTTCACCACTCTGATATATATTAGACAAAACTATTCTGCTAGAAATAATTTTATATTATACCTTGCTGGGACTAACTTTTAGAAAGGATGGTCTCATTTTGTAGGACTGGCTTTTAAAATTTTCTAGACTCACAGTACTGATATGTTGCTTAATTCTCTGATGTGACATAAAATTGTCTCTATGTCTTTTAAATCTAAGCCAAGTTTGCTGCAGAGTCCTTAACTCCAAAATCTGCCAGGTCTGTACATTTAAAGTTAGAATTTCACAGTTTGAATGCCTGTCAGTTGCTTTTGGGGCTCTCCTGTAGCATGGTGCCCAGAAATTTCAGCGTAATTTCTTTATGCTGCTTAAAGAAATGTGCCCATCTCCGACCCCAAATCACTACCATTAATCCAGGCCTTTCAGACAATTATCACACAGTCATACTTGAGAGGAACAAGACTCAAACAGTGAACTAAATAATGGTGAGTACTATCTAAACTATTGGGCGTTTAGGAAAAAAGCTCTGTCTAGTTCTGAGATCAATCAGTCTCCATGATCTACACACACACACACAGACTTTTCTCTTTGCTATTGCTCACATGTAAATACAGCCTTCAGTAGTTATCAGGTTCAGATTAGTGTGACCACTTCCAGCATCACTACTTAAACTAGAACTCAGAACTTCTGCATCCTTGTGCCACACTTCCCTGACTTAATCCTGCAGCTCCACTACAACGTGTTATTTAAATTATTCTTCATATGATGTATGTGACCTCTGTACATAAAAAAAACCAACATTATTTCCCTTTAGTGGCCAAGAAAATTATACATCAATATCCTGAGGAAAACAATTGCCAGTTTTAAGTCTTTATACAGAGTGAAAATGAGTCAAAAACCATAAATCTTCCCTCTAATGAATCAGCAAAAATATACAATAGCTTTTAATCCTCAGTTTGAATATGAACGAAAATAACTGAAATACTTGAGTCATCTTATTCAAGGTAAAGACCTGACCGAATGAAAACTGATCCATCTTGAAAGCAAACTAGAAAATAAAGGCTGCACATATCTTCCTGTGTGTTATGCTGCTCTGAGCAAAAAAGATGACTAACATCACCCTAGATTCAACTTTCCACAGCAATTAGCTAAAGTATCGCAATTTATCTTTCCCTGACAGTTTATGATTTTAAGGAAATTTGAGATGTTTGGGTTCTTGGGTTTTGGGTTGGGTTTTTTTTTTTCCTTTTAATGGACATTTTAGCACCATCTGCTGGTGTTAAAACTTGCTCTGGAAACTAAATACCAGCTACCTCCTTCATTTTAACTTCCTGAAGGCCTGCTTCTGGCTCTTATTAGGAAAGGTTAATTGCTTGCTTTTCTACTACAGATCCCAGGATTGGATAAGTAATTTATCTGAATGAATCATACATCCAGATGGAGTATACCTTCTGGAGGCCATATATCAATAGCAATACACTGCTAAAAAAGTACCTTATCTATAGATACATCCAAGAGTAGAAGTGATTGTTTTCTACAGCATAAAAACAACAAAACCCCTCTCATTCCTTAAGGGGTAATAAAAGATTGTTTTCCCTCATTTATTCTGAGTTGATAATGGTATTGAGACTGAAGAACTGTACTGTGATACTGGATATTTAATGTCTGGTATGCACAACAAAAAACTGACCTGCCAAAATCACCTCTGGCTGTATCCAGCTAAAGAATTGCATAACTTACCCCATCTAATTCAACCAACTCTAATTAGATTTTTTTTGTGTGTGTGGCTCAGCACCAGTTCTCTCCCATTTCAGAGCCTCTTGGGGCAGAAACAATCTGAAATCACTTTAGGAAATGGTTACACTAGGTCTCAGCTGCCTTTCTGCAGCACCTGTCCTGGATGTATGAAACATCTCCCACCTTCAGCGCAAGTTTGATCTCTCCCTTGGTGACACCAAGCTCACAAAATCCCTCTCTGTAAGACTTGTCAAAAAAATGGGTTTAACTAACAACATCACAGAGCACTAAGAAACCTGCCATGGGCTTCAAGGACTCCATAGAGGGAAGGGTTAATATCAACCCTTTGAGCTCAGGGAGATCTAGCAAGTAAACATTTCAGGGTGTTGTGTTCTGGCTATTTTTCACATCAATGACACTTACAATATGAAAACCTGAGAATGACCATTTTTTTCTATCTTCCCTTTCAGTATCAGCATTAATCTTTATAGTCTGTACCTCAATCTCAGTTTGATCCTGATGGTTTCCCACCCACTATCATCACAGTCCAGTTTGGACTTCTTCTGTGTGTCCCCTACTCTAAGGAATACACTCCCTCCCTCAGGTTTCTTCTGCAGTCATTAGTCTCTTTTCTCAGCTGACCCTTCTTTGTGTTAGAAACTCCTCCATGCAGAACACTCCTGATTTGAAGCTGAAATTCCTTGCCTGGATCTCAGTAGGATATAGAGAATGAACACCCCCAAAAGGTATGTGGCAGAGTGCATGAAAAGGCTGCAATGTCGGTTTAGCAGCATAGTGTGTCAGGATGTTATTATGAGCTAGCAACAGGGATGAGAAGTGTCAGCTGTACTGCAGCAAGGCTGTGTGAAAAGATGCAGTTCAAAAATTAATTTGACTTCTACTAATGAGAGAAGTGGCTGAAGAATCACAGAATCACAGAATTATTAAGGCTGGAATAGACCTCTGAGATCATCAAGTACAGCCTATGACCACCATATTGACTAGAAGAACAGTACCCTGACATGGTTAATTTAGCCAGCAGTTTCCCCAAGAAGCTAAAGATCCATGAGACAATTAAGAAGCTTTTGCATTCATTCCAGCCATACAGATAAGGTTAAGCAAAGCCCAGATCCTCCTTGTTCATAAATTTTCTACCCAAGAGAGTGGTGACTGAAGACTTTACAGATAGATGTTCTTGAGTAGGTTTTCATAGTCATGCTCAAAAGGGTCAAGTGAAAAAAGTAAATCCCAGTATTCATTAGAAGATTTGTGTGTACACCTCCCATACTCACTGCTTTGAAATGGAACCCTTAATGTCTGGAGGGGATACAAAGCCAATGGCTCTTCTAAGGTTTCAGGAGGAAGAAAGGCCATGACCTTCAAGAGAGATTATTCTACAGAAATAGGACTACTTGCCTTCACATAATCTTTTACAAAATAAGATTGATAAAGAGTGCAATGTAGTAATCTAAAGCAACTAATTAAGAGATGTAAAGAATCAAGGAGGACCTTGACCACACTATATGCATTGATGGAAAAACAGTGATTGAGAGGTTTGGGCCTGAGATGATTCCACTCACTGTACTCAACCTCCCTGGACTGCAAACTAAAGAGGCATATTTAGTATAATTAGTCCAATTATGTCTGCCAACATGGGTGAATGTCAAGTCAAAATAATTTCTGAATTGCTTCTCTCCACATAAATATCATTCATATCTAATTTCCATCAATATCAGTGAAATTAAGAAAGAGGTTTATCAAGAATAAATTATTTGGGTAAGGAGGAGCGAGAAAACTCTTTGCTCTTTCAGCAACCAGAAATCGTGGAAGCAAATTAATTTGGGCAAATTTCCCATTAAAACAAAAGCAAAGCCCTTTGAAACTCTCCAAATGTTCTTTTCAAAATATTTTGAACAAGCAAGTTCCTTTGAATCTCAATCTACTTCTTCTTTTCCAATTTCAGTGAATGTATATTCAAATAAAAGGTCACAGCTGAAATGAAAACTTTTCAAATTTAATCAAATGATTTGCCTTGATCTCCTAGATACTGTTAATGACAGGAAGGCACCCCATGCCTAGGGAACTTCTTGTGCACTGAGACTTGGACAGCAGAGATCTCCTGAGCTCCACAGCACTTTCCTCAGGATCATCAGATACCTGGGATGTGAGAGTGCAATATCCTGCTAGAAATGTCTTGTAAAGACACATGGAAAGTGAAGGGAGACTGTCAATTACTGCATTAACAGACTGCCAAGTGCACTCAGAAAACTGAGGTGAATTTCAGTAGGAGTAGCTGAACTACATGCACCAAATTTACGAAAAGGAAAATGTGTTCTCATTATATTTGTCTCCTAGCAGGTATTTACATAAGAAAATATATGTAACTTAGCACAATTTTTAATAGCTGCATGCAGTTTCCATATGTCCAGTGAGAGAGCAGGTAACTGGGATACATTTAGAATTCCCAGTTACTCATCTAGAGTCCTGATTCTGCATTTCTGGTATCTTGAGGTAGATAATGGGATACTGCTAACAATATGTAGTACAACAGATAGAACAAATTATTCCACTTCTTTCATTAAACTGACAAGTTAATTATGGAAAATATTTTACATTTTAGAAGTAGTAACATTTTAATTATGTGAAAAGAATGAAACAAAAACAAAGACTTGTTGAGATACTGGAAGGTGTCCAGAGAAGGGAAACAAAGCTGGTGAGGGGCCTGGAACACAGCCCTGTGAGGAGAGGCTGAGGGAGCTGGGGTGTTTACCCTGGAGAAGAGGAGGCTCAGAAGTGACTTCATTGCTGTCTACAACTACCTGAAGAGAGGCTGTAGCCAGGTGGGGGTTGGTCTCTTCTGCCAGGCAAGCAGCAACAGAACAAAGAGACACAGCTTCAAGTTGTGCCAGGGGAGGTATAGGCTGGATGTTGGGAGGAAGTTGTTCACAGAGAGAGTTATTGGCATTGGAATGGGCTGCCCAGGGAGATGGTAGAGTCGCCATCCCTGGAGGTGTTCAAGAAAAGCCTGGATGAGGCACTAAGTGCCATGGTCTAGTTGAATGGACAGGGCTGGGTGACAGGTTGGACTAGATGATCTTGGAGGTCTCTTCCAACCTAGTTGATTCTATGACTTACATTTCTCATTTCTTGTCTAGTCCTATAGGCATTAGTAAGTAATTTCAGATTAATGAATAAATGTGCATTGAAAATCCCCCCAAGTCCCTCATCCCTGATCCTCTGCCTCAAAGAAGGAAACAAGACTTTCTGTTTAGGTTGTCAACAGTCTTGAAGCAGTTCCACATCAATGTACATCCTTTCAGTGTTTGCTTTTTTTTGTAAAATATTTTAATTAAAAACTTTTGGATTTATTGCAGTTTTTTCTACCCCAAGAAGTACAAACTTGCAAGGAATTAGGATTTTCACAGGCCACTGAAAAGACTTCCAACTGGCAATAAACACTATGTCCAAGACTGACAGGTGCTCCTTCATGCATGGCTTTTCCTGCCCTGTCTCTGATGGGGCTTGTTCTAGCTCAGTCCTCTTATATTTACATTAGGCTACACAATGTATTTGCAATAAATGGAACCAAACAGTTTAGGTGGTTGAACATACAGTTTTTCCATCAGTCTTCCAAGGATAGATTTCACTGGTGAACAGGAACAGTGCTGGATCAAGTGCCTAATACAAATATGCCATTCTGAGGTGATTGACTCTCCACTGTTATCATTAGATACAAGCAGACTATTACCCATCTTAATCTCCATCCCAGCTTGGGCACTCATCTTCCATGGCTAAATCTGCTGCTACTTGGAAGAACACTGTTCAACTTTGATGTGACAAACTGTATGTTTCCTGTTGGAACTAACCCAACTTCCACTGGAAGCAACACAAAAAAGGACAATTACTGCTTTAATGAGAGTCTTGAACACATAATAAGTATTGCCCTGGAACTTTTATTAGTTCACTTCCTAACCAGATAACTTTGGAGAACTTCTGTTCCTCCAACCTGACACAACAAAAAAGTTCACTAAGCCATTAGATAGTTAGACAGAAAGAGATATTCTGACTGAGATAACATCCAAATGTCTCACTGCATGTGGAGAACTGTGTTCTTTCCATGGAAATCCTGAGTTTGTCCCACAGGTGTTAGCATGACAGCCATATTCATAGGTGAACGGATAGAAGATACTACATGAGAGCAAAATACTGTCATTCTGGTTCAGAACTTACATGCAAAGGGAGCTGGTGTAGGTTAACAGATATTATAAGCACTTTAGATCACTATAACTGTATAGACTAAGACAAAATGAATAGCAACAAACCCTCACTTCCAAATATGTTCCTTGACATAAAAGAATTTAAATTGCATTTAAACTAATTTAATTTAATTGCATTAAATTAAAATGTAGTTGCAGAACTTAAAACTGGATTTGAAACTCTATAAGATCATGGGGACTCCATAGATGACATTTCTCCCCTCCAAAAAAGTAGCCCTTGCCTGTAATTGAAAGAGGAAAAGCAAGCCAATGCTCAAGTAGCAGGCATACAGCGGAATAAATGAAAGGATCTACTGGTACACTGTAGTGCAGCCATGCTTAAGGTAACAATGAATTCAGTGGCAGCAAAATACTACTTTCAGAATGTTTTTTATTAACACACTATAAGCTGATAACAAAAGAAAAGAGGCCCTTCCCTCCCCTGCCAACATTCAGGTGGGGGACGAAAGAAGAATAAGCTTGAGTGGAATCCCTTCAACCCTCATGAAAAGGTCTATGCACAGCCTCAGTAGAGTGCAATGAAATTAAAAAAGATGTCATGTAGCCATGTCAGCCACATCTGTGACCCATATGGTGCATGTAACAAGAGCATATGTCTGTATCTAAAGAGAACATTATATGCTGTATATGGCTCGGGCAAATGTAAAAGTGAAGTAGAACACCTTCACATTACAAACACAGTTTGTTATTTGTGTCACATCAAAGAAAGAGTCTCTAGGAATTATTGCCCTCTGAAGTCATTTAATTATGATTAAGTGAACTAAGAACTAATGTAAATGGTATTTTATACCCCAGTGAATTGAAGTATGAGATCTAGTCAAGGTGAATAAGATTTACAGCTAAAACTCATGCAACCTTACAGTAATTTCATGACACTTTTACTACCAGCCTAGGCATTTTATTTCTTGAAATAATTAAAAGTACACAAGCAAATTTTATTCTTTGGATGCTTATAATAAACCTCAGACAGGAAAGAGAGTAAGTTGCTTCTCAAGTGATTTATGCACGTCTATTGTAAAAGAGGCAAAAATACAGCAGAGCAAATACAACCTTCAGAGTTTACTACAAAATAGGAGAAAAAGGAGAGCAAGTATCATAGGATGCCCACAAACCTCTTTCATTTGGGCTAAATCTGACCCAGTTTAAAGTCTCAAGGCTCATTTTTGGCTAATCCCAAATACCTGTCTGCTAAAGAACACATTTGTTCTGCTGAGACCTCATGCATAATACGAGCAAGTAAAGTGAGCCAACCCACTTTAAAGATGCTAAGTGTCTTCTCAAAGATTTTTAACTCTAAGGAAAACTATTCCCAGGTATTTGCCTTCAAATAGAATTAAACATGTCCAAGAAGAAATGTCTAACATATCAATGAATAGTTATATTTCACAGCTTTTCCATCTGGAAGTAAACTCATTTTCCAGTGACAAATGTTAATCCACTCTCTTCTAGAGTCTCTGTTTGAAAGGCTCCAGGTAAAGAACAGAAACTTGGCTGACAGAAGAAAGTGCCAGATGGCTGCTGGGATGGGAAAAAAATTGAAGAGAAGAAAACAGTGAAATGTGAGTTGTAGAAATAGGGATTGTATCGCAATCAAAATGTAAGTGGAGAACCAGAGCCCTCAGATTTTAACAGAAGCCATGTTAGCAACGTAGCATCTACCTTAGTGGTAAACTCGATGAACTCCAGAGGCCCTTAAAATGCAACACAGCATTAACAAACTGCATAAATTATGTGTATAAAGAGTCTCTTTTGGCTGATGTGGCCATACACAATTGCACTAAACCATGGGTCTCACACATAAACTATGCACCTTTTCAGTCCTTCAAATAAACTTTAAAATTCCCAGTAATCTACTTGGGAATCAGAAGAGATCAAAATTCATATGCTAAAAAATAATACTAATACAAATAGCTCATGGTGTGGTAGTAGACATTGCCTTTAGTTGAGAGCAGTGTGGAAGGAAAGGACCTCTGGGACCAAAAGTTAAGCTCTAAAGATAAAACACATGACTGGCTTAGGACACAAATGAGAGAGTCTGGTTACAAAACACATGTTCTTGGCCTACTGGTCACCTCCTTCTAGCTCTAGACACTGGATTTAGTGACACCTTCTTTACTTTTCTTTAAATTTGTCTCATTTTAGGTTCCTTTAAGAAATACTGTCCTAAAGGAAGCTGCTAGTGCTACATCAGTATTCATGACTGTCCAGATTTTTATCAAATTTGATGTGTTTGTAGTGTACTCCCCAGCTAGAGACAAAGAAAGTGGTTGCATGATACCATCCACTCAAAGAATAGGGGCATCAATGTCAGTTGTGCTGGGTGACAACATCTCAGGCATCCAATTTATATCCATCCTGGAAAATTCTGGTTTAAGGGGGATTTTTTTCAAATAGTTAGGCTAATGCTGTTGATCAAATAATGAGTGCTGTACGCCTTATAGCAAGCTCAGCAACAAAATGGTTCTTCTTAGCTGGTTCAGGCACCCAGACTCATCACACCCATCCTGAGGCACAGCCTTCTGCCACCTCTTTCTAGACACAGCACTGTAAAGCACCCTCCCAGAATATGCCTATTCTCCTTTGCCTTTTCTTCCTGTTCCTCAGTCTCAATAGTAATAGATAGTTCATCTAAAAATTCCAGTTGAACTGCACTAGCTGATTCTTACCGCCAATGGAATTGCTTTTGCTAAGAAGTCTGTGTAAAAGACTAGCATCTGGACACACTACATCACTCAAGGGATCAGTAACAGGCTATGGAATATTCAACCTCTAGGGTATTGGCTTAAATGGAGATTCAGGACCAAACTTGAAGCATCAGTCTCTCAGGCAGGTTGCCACACAACACCTTTACAAACTATAGCACTTCCCTCAGGAGAGCCTTTACCAATCTTCTGCCGAGAGATTTTCTCTTCTCTCCAGTCTGAACCACTACAAATTGAAGGATGTAATTTAGATATGTGCAAAATGTTATGTCAACACAAAGTAAAAGCTGTAGTGCAACTGCATGAGCAACCCAATTCAGTACATCTAGATTCTTTTAGAGGACTGATGTGTAGGCTCCCGATGTTGTTGTCAATACATGCTATAATGCAAGAGACAATTGATAGAACTTCTCCATGCCCAGAGCATGGAAACTACATGCAGTTATGCCAACAGTCTTCTATTTCCTTCATGTTGAATCTTTATGGCTCAAAAATCCAACTAAAACTTCAGAATAATGAGTAATTAGTAAAATATATAAAGAAGAAAATATTTTTAAATGGAAATTAAAAGGTAGAAAGGGCAGAAATCACTAAAACTAGGAAAAAAAAAAAAACCAACACTTAAAGCCAAACAGCACAATGGAGTTTAGTCTGGTTTAAACAAAAGACATTCCCCTGTACCTTTTCCCATAGGCAGCAGCAATAGCAGCTGTCTGCTCCTTCCCTGTGATGGTGCTGCAAAGAAAATTCCTGTGCCGCTCCCTTCCCTCCTTCTGTGTTATCATTGTCCACAGCAGATTTCTTCACACCCCTCCTTAAGCCCGATCCTCTTACTCTTAGAGCAAAGACAAAATTATTTCCATTTGATGTTTTGTATCACTGTTCATCTCAATGAAAATACAGTAACTCCCTCTATTAGTGACTCCCGAGTTAGCAGGTCTGTGGCTGTACAGTATCAGTGAAAGCACAGCTGGAGAAATAAACCCCATGTAAATAGCTGAAAAGATAGGTAAAAGTCTGGGCAGCGATCCAAAAACACTAAACTGCAGACTCCCAACATCTGGTTCAGGGTGGATTCCAAGAAAGACAGAAAGACACAAAAAGAAAGACAGAAAGAAAGGATTGATCTGTCTGTATATTTTTTTTACACACAGTTTTCATTTATTTTTTTAGTTCACAAAAATATTACTCAGTTATTGTGGTTTAATTTCTTCACCTTACTGCATCCTGTTGTTTCACTGGTTTAGCCATGTTGAACAAAAGAGAGCAGTACAGGAGTTAGCAGCAGCCCTCAGTTTCATGTTGTGATAAAAGCAAATTACAGATAAAAACCTTTAAACTTTACTATCCAACCTCTCTCTCTCTTGTTCTCTAGAACTGGGTTAATGACCCATGTATGAGAATTGTATGCTGATTTCATGATCTTCCAGGCAAGCAGAACTAGCCCTGTCATTCCTCAGCTTGCTTAAGTGCTACAGACTGCACAGTGAAGCCCCCACTGTCAAGTGCCTACATGAGGCACCCAAGACTCCATCACATGGACCGCCACTGTGTGAAGAGGAATTTTCTGCTTTGAATCATTTTATTAGCTGAGAGCTTCTGCTGAGAAGTTCAGAGACACTGTAATTGTGAAGAGCTCACAGATGACTTCAACACCATTAAAGCCCTCCCTAATTTTCACAGAATCACAGAATTAACCAGGTTGGAAAAGACCTTTGAAATCATCGAGTCCAACCTATCACCTAACCCTTCTAATTAACTAAACCATGCCATCCAGCCTCCTTTTAAACACCTCTAGGGACAGTGACTCCACCACCACTCTGGGCAGCCCATTCCAACGGCCAGTCACTCTTTCTGTGAAGAACTTCCTAACATCCAGTCTAAAACTAGACTTCTACACTGCCCACACACTAGCTTTGTGTCCCAGGACTCCCTCTTGGGGGTACCAAGCTCCCAGTGGCTATGTGCCCATGTTGCAGGTAGGCTCTCTGCCCCTTCAACTGCTGCCAGCAGCATCCAAACCTCAAAAGCTCTTGCTGCATGCACTCACAATAATCTATACATGCACAAATGAGATAAGGAGAAGCTCTGAAAAGTCTCCAAAAAGTTTAAAATTTGCCTACTTTGTGCTTCAAGGCTGCCTCACTCGGAACTGAGCCATGAGTGCTTGTGGGCTTTCCAAGTGTTGTTATACTCACACAAACAGAAAGAAAATATTCACGTGGGGTAATTGTATGATTCTCCTGCCCAAAATCTAATCCCTCCTACATCTAGGCAAGGTGTGCACTTTCTTACTTTCTCCTCTCTCAAAACGGAAAGAAGGTTCAGTATGGTGGTCAGGACTTGGCACCAAGCAAGTGCACAGGCTGGACACCGGCATCTTACGTCTTTATTAGTGTTGTGCTCTAGCTGGGTGCACCAAAGAAATTTTTGTCATTAGAAGACCTTTTATGCCACGAACTAGTGGCTTCCAGGTCAGACACCTTGACAGTCAGATGGCAATGAGCCTCTCCACTACTCAAGTCTCTTAATCTATGATGAGCTTTTCACTTACTAGAAGAAACAACATTACCACCAAAATCGGAATCTATTACAGCATTGACACATTCTGTCCCTCACAAAGCCCTTGAGAACTGAGGAAGCTACTGCTCTTGAAGATCTGTGCAATTTATTCTTGAAGTTTGGAGCCTAAGGGAAGTCATTACTTATGCATATTATTCAAATCTGAATTCTTTTCTTGAAACTCTCTTTAAATTGTGCCAGTTTACAAGACTGTCTTTTCTACTTGATCAAAATTAGCTGCCATAGGAAAACCAGTTTTCTCCCCAGCCCTGCCCTCTTCCTGCCTGTGGCACCCCACTTCTCCTTTTGCATCGGCCCTGGCTTTCAGCTGACCCTTTAGGAAGCACATTCAACTCTCTAGACCACCAGAAAACAACTGACTTGCACTCTGGAAATACTTGACTGATGTTCCACTGCCCCAGGCAGAAGAAAGAAAATAAAGCAGCTTGCTGCATAGTTGACAAAGCATGAGTGCTTTGAAAAATGACTGATAGGCCCTCCACCCCATACCTTTGTGCTACCCACATCAGACTAAATGCTATGTTCACACCCGGGCACCTAGATCAGACACTGAACTACAGGAACAGTCACAAAGGAGAGAGGGAATTACAAATCAAACAGAATCTTCATCTGAGTTACACTGACCACACTGCCTAATGAAAGTGACAGAGAAGTTGCATGAAATGCCCCAATCTAGTCTAGCTCCTTTTACCCATCTCCTGCAGTTGTAAGAGTCTTCTGCAGTCAAGCCAGCTGGCAGAAGGCCAGCTCCAAAAAGAGGACACAACAGAAAGTTTTCACCCAAATTTCTTTCTAGTGAGTATGGAACTGTTGAGTTGGAGATCATGGGTGCTAGCTGATATCCAGCCTGTTGTTTAAAAATAGGAGGAAAAGGGAAAGGGGAAACGTCTAAATACAGCCTCTGAGACTCGCCTTGGCAGGCAGAACAAATTAAAGCACATCACAATTATTTACATTAAGCTGGGTAAAATTCTGGCCTCATGCAGAATGTACTTTTGTGGCCCTTGAAAAGATGAATCATGACAGTCAAAAGCACATCTATATCCTTCCTTTGCAAGGTTCTTGCTCTGCAGGCAGATTTATACACAAACAGGCCAAAAAGCTGCCCTGTGTAGTAGGGCACAAGGAAGGCAACTCACCAACTCGGGGAAGCTTAAAGGAAGTCACTTTTTTCTAAATCTCAACCCTTTGGCTTTTCACCACCTGGACACCAGTTCTAAAATGATGACCTCACCATTTATCATTTTACCTTTCAGTGCTTTACTTAATACATGACCTGCTCAGTAAAATATTTGCAGACTTGGTACTCTGGTACTTTATCCCATTACAAAGGCACGCATAACATTTCACATCTCTTTCATGCAGGTGGTCCTCTGTTCTAACTCAAGGCCAAACAGAATATAGAGTTAGGCCAGTTCAGCAGTCTAGGTGAAGGCATCTGAAGAGAGGGGAGGGAGTTTGGTAACTGCATATGCCAAGTGTGGCTATACATTTCAAAGATAGTGCTAATTTATTTATTTGCCTTACGGTGACCAAATCCATCTGTCCAGCACAGACAATCAACCACAAGACGTCTACGAATTGCTCCAAATCAACATTATTTTTTTTATTTCAAATTGTTCACATATGTACCAAGGAGCTCCAGAAAAATGTATTAAAAATGGCCCTCTCCTTTCAGGCAATTCCACTCCATTACATATGATGAGTACACACGTTTGAGAAGGAGAACAAGAGAGGAAAAGAAGAAGAAGGGTGGGGGGAAGTATGTGGCAGATGCTTTTATGTTCCCAGCTTATTTTTAGAATATTTAATGGTGCAAAGGGTAATACCTTTTTTGTTCATGTCCCTTTTTTTTTCTTCTTCTTCATTGCAATAAAATATTTCCTGTGCTAGATGATCTCTCTCTCAATACTTTTAACCTGGATGATCTAAGCTGCAAATATCTTCAGCCACAGAGGTTTAGATGTACAATTAGCAAATAGAAAGTATCAATGGAAGTATCTAAACAGAGGAGTTACAGCTCACACAGGCAGGAGGCAGTTCTTTTCAGCTTACTTAAAGCACACATTTGCCCAACTGGTTTTGATTTCTATTTATATTCCTCACTAAGGAGATAGATGTGAAATTTGGTGCTCATGGCACTCCATGCTGATAGGTACTGGGAATGCTGCCATCTCCAAAGATGACACTGTAAACTGCAGGGAGTCATTCACAGACAGGTCTCTCCCAAAGGAAATCTGCCCTTTCACAAAAGAAACACAGCAAAGAAGAGATGGGATGAAGATTTCCTTTGCAGTCTGGCTTTCTGTAACACAGCCCTCCCATTCTGGTACAGACTTTGTCTGAATGTGAATGAAGACTGTCACAAGAGCAAAAGGCAGATCCAAAGGCACACAGGTGATAGAATCTAGGAGTGAAAAGGATTTGCAGAGCCCTTCATTATGCAAAGATGCTAAAGAAATTGTTGGGCCCACGGCGACTGACTTGCTATTCCCTCTCTGTTTTGTCAAAGACTCAGCTATTGTGCTCTCAAATTAAAATTTGGCTTCAGCTTTTAGAGAGACATGAATAATAATAAAACCATATTGCCACACATATGACTTACCATTAAGCAGCTCTCTGGGTTATGTACAGAGGAAATGTCTGAAAAGGCACTGGCTGACTCTTATCAAAGAGTTTGGAAATGGAAATTACAGCAAAAGAAAGTAAATTAGCCAAGAATTTTAAAAGAAACAGGATATACTGATCAAATAGATGACATCAAATTAAAACCCCAGATCAGAAACCAGTGCAAAAAAAGCCTTAGGAAGATACGCTTCAAGCTGGTGACATCATATTTATCTATGTCCTATGTCATTCAGACTTGTTCTGGTGGTTTTATTAAAGACACCAAACATATGATCTGGAAGTCTCATATTTTTGTTTCTGTTGTATATTATCAGCGTTGCAGGGCTTTGCAGATTAGCGAAGTCAGTCCCCATTCATAATCCTGCTGCTGAAATTCTACTTAAAGTCAGTGTTGGAAAGCTGTGCTTTCCAGCACTATGCTTATTGTGAAGAAAGAGTAAAGCATTTTTCACAAGTGAATGACTCACACTGTTTGTGTTTCCCAAATAAATTAATAACAACAACTAACAATTCATTCCTGAAGTTCCTGCAAGCCCACAAATCCAGCTGACCGCAGTGAGAGCCAAAAATGCTCCACAGCTTTGAGAATGAAACCCAACCTATGTGCCCCAGAAGAAATTTCTACAGAAGAATTGGATGATGGTTAAAGGTATTGGAAACCATAATTTAAAATTCTAAATCCTAAACTAGTAAAACACAATAAGCTTATTAAAGAATACAGTCCTTTGCAACTATTCATCCTGTGCACCCTGTCGTTGACTACACTGAAAAATGTTATTGGTGTTGACCATGTTATCATTACAGTCATTTATCACCAATTATTTCTGACAGATTATTGGCAGCATTGGTGGATCAATAAAAATAGAAAAGAGTTCACTTTTATGAAAACACCAGCTCCTGGCAAGAAAGGTCAAAACCTGGCCTCGTGTCCTGGATTAATCTATTTTAATGACACCCTTTAAAATGTGTAGTTACAGTTTGTACCTAAAGCACATTGTTGTGCAAGGATCTCAGAAGTTTCATGTTTGAGGATTAGCTTTTTAACTTGGTTTTAATTTACAAGCTGGGTGTTACCATTCCTCCCATGTGGAAAGAGAAGAGATGGCTCAGGATGGTGCACAGATTTGCCCAACACAAGGCATTTCAGTGAAACCAGGAGCAACAGGAGCAGCCTCAACTTTCCATCACCCACACTTCTGAATGCAGCTTAGTGGGAACAGTCCTTAAGATTTTAATTCCAGAAAATGCAGCCACATTCAAAGCCACTTTGGCTTCTGCAACTGCTAGACTACTGCCTTAGCTCTGCCCTGAAAAAAAAAATACCCCCAGGCTGGGACCCATGGCATTTAGCTATTAGAAACAGGAGGCATGGGATCAGAAATAAAGATCGACTTGTGTAGAGTGAGCCTGGCTGGTGGGTGAGGACGGCTTTAAGTGAGGGCAGCCGACAGTTCAGCTATGTGGGGAGAGGAAGGTAGCACAGCCAGGGTTATATAAGCAAAGTCACTTATGGAATGTGCAGAATGTACACAGAGGGTGTGCCCGAAGCGCGGGCAGTGCCTGGAGCTGGGGGTGCGGGTAAGAGCCTCTGAACCCCTGTGTAACAGGTTGGCTGACAAAAGGTGTTTCCAAAATGCAGCCCTCTTCTCTGCCATTGGACTCAAAGCCACCAAACTCATCAGACACTACCGTGGAGAGTACAGCGTGTTATTAACTGCTACTAAGATAAGCACAAATAAGAGTCAACATTTCTGCAGTGCCCTCACCCCATCTCTTGAAACAGGCAAGACTTCTGAAACTGTTGGCAACAAAGTGGAGGCAAGATACACAATCAAAGGCAAAGAAAACCTTCATACAATTTCCTGAGCAGTCTGAGGTTTTTTTTTTTTTTTGCTCTTGCTGCTTTGGATTTTTTCCATGACTAATTAACACATCCTGCCCCCCTAAAAGCTACCCAAACCCCCAAAGTGAAAAAAGAGAGTATTTCAGTTTCCAATGAGCCTGCTCTAACCTCTGTAACATCCCTTTTGTTCTCTTCAGCTGCCACTTGAAACAAGCAAATCCAATTGGCAATGGTATTGAAAGTGAGTCCACTTTAAATTTACAGATGTTTGTAAAGCTCATGAAATCATGGAATAAAACTTCACCTGGCTGACAGGCGGATTTATCTAATGTACAAACCCTGGATCTGTGGAAATTTGTGTGTCAAATGCATTTGCTGGACTCTTGAACGTGGGTTTTGTGGACCTACTATGGGCATACAAAAGTGTGCACTAGTATCCTCTGACTTCATCCTTAAAGGGCAGAATTCCAGTCCTTCCAGAGGGCTGCATCCTGTGAGTGGTTTGTGATTGCCAACAAGAAAACTCAGTTAAACCATCTACATCAGTACCTGAACTAGCTTTACTGATCAGAACTAATTATAAGAAAAATTCACACATTGAATGTCAAAGATAAATACACAGAGGAAATATAACACATGAAACACATGTTCCAGGCATGCTGTTCAAAACAAATTTGAGAAAAAAGAAGGTCAAGGGACCTGGGATATTTCTCACAGAGATTCTGCAAGCTAAGTAGTGAGATGGCGTTAAATAAATTACATGGTTTCAAATTACTGACTATGCAACTACAAACTACATAAGAACATGGTTCTTTGGGAGTACCCTGCCTAGAGCAGGACAAAGGTGTCTGGAGAAATATGCAAAGAAGAGCACAAACTATCAGATATTGTTTAGCTGTTGGTTGTGACTTAGTTTTGTTCTGTAAAGGCCAACCAATTTTTTTCTTCAAGAGCAGGATTTTGGATGGGCTCACCAAGCAGTTTTGTTACTGAGAAATTCTGGAGACAACAGTTAGCAGGCACTGAGAATAACTCACACATATCACCTCACTGTACACAGCCTCCCAGCAGCACATGGACACAGACATGCAGACCTATAGGCATCTCTGCAACCCTCTCACACCAGCTCTGGGCAGACCTCAGCACAGGATTTGGGGACTGAGGTAAGTTTAATTTAGAACCAGGCATAGTTCACAGCATTCAGTTAATTTTGCAGGTTCAAAGATTCACACAGCACCATCATTTCCAGGCTCAGCATCAGTTTTATCAAAAAGGACTGTTTAGAAAAGGAATCTCCACTTCTGGAAATTTCATACTCTCAAGTGCCATTTTTCCTAGAAATGGCCTCATTTTTGAGTTCGTAGAAATCGGAAAAAGCAATAAAACCTTTAGATGTGAGGTGATTTTTCATCTTGCTAGAAATACTTTAGCACAATTTTAATTCATCATCATCCCAGGAAGGGCTGCCCATAGTACACGGGAAGCCAGCTCAGGCTGCAAGCCACCAGATCACTTCAGCACCATCTCAGCTTGAAGCTCAGGAGCTGTATCACTGACTTAATGAGATAAGTTAAGAATCATTACAATTAAAAAGCTTAAATGGTTTGGTAGCTTAGAGCCTTGGAGAAAGCTTCCTGTAGTGGGTACCACAGCACACAGACAGACCATTCTGAGTTTGTAATGCCCCACTCCATGACCCAAGCTGAGTAAGGCCCTAGAGATGAGCTCCAGGTGAAATTTGATGAGAATGGACAATACTTGCAAAAGGCCTTCAGCAGAGGCCTTTGTATTCAAGAGTTTCTTTATCCTAGAATAGGTGAGAGTATAGTTTATGCATCCCAGGAGGAAAATAACTTAGTCAGAGAGCTTTCAAAGAAAGATAAAGAGGAAAGACAGGAAAGCCATTGTGCATAAACCCAGGTGGAATCATAAGTCTTTCTCAAAATGCTGAAAGAATAAATCCCCCTCTCACAAACTACACAAAAAGATGTGGTTCCCATGCACAACTGAGTGGCAAAACAACTTCCCACATAGACACATCTGCCTCCTTTTTGCTCTGTTCCATCACTTAAATTCTGTCACAAGAGTAAATGCAAGAGCTGGCAGCGGCTGTATATGCACATCATCAGGGGATGGAGGAGAAAAGGAGGGAAGAAAATGTGTACCTTAGATGTCTGCATCTGAATCTGGCTTCAGCCCTCATCGCCTTTACATGCCTTTGAACACTTTCTGTTTCTTTCTGCATTCTTTGCTGCTCCATTTTATTTATTTTCACCTTCTGCTTCTCAGATCTTCTGCCAGACTGCTTATTTAATTCGAGTTGCTGCACTAAAACCACCATTGTTGTCATCCAAATTAAGTCCTGGACATAATATAAAACCTCAAAATAACTCAGACAACTAGTTTTCCATCCTATAGTCTCACTTGAAGTACAGTATAAAAGGCAGTACTTGGGAGCTCTGATGGTTTACACAGGACCAGTCCTAGTTACACGGCATTTTAGTAGGCAAGGGAGGTTTTTTGCTTCCCTATATGCCTTCTCTTCCCATCATTTAGGCCTGCTCAGAGTCCCCCCATCTCTAGCCCAGTTTGCCCCTCTTCCAGTTTAAACCATTGCAAGACCATGTTTTTCACATAATCTCAAGTACTTTTCCAACACTGAGGTGGCTTTCTGTAACAAGTCAGCCAAGATGCAAGATAAACTAAGATTACCTTTACTTTCAGAGATGAGGAAAGAAAATCATCTCCTGAGAGTCTGGTGAAGCAGTAGGGTGCTCTGGCTACAGATTTCCTATTAAGTGTCCCATGTTTCATTGAGAGATGAGATGAGAAAGGCTCTAAAAAGACTAAAGATTCTTTTGCTGGAGATGAAATATCTACCCTTGATCAGGATGGAAGGGAGCTAAAGTGAATGACCACAGCAATCCACACCATCAACCCTGTCAAGTGTCCATGTGATGCATCATGGGCAACAAGGGCAATGTTGGACTGTTTAAGGAGCTGGATATTCCTTCTCAGTCTAAAGCGCCTGGTGCCAACCGTGCATGGGGTATTCTGCAGCATAATGAAGTTCACAGGCAGAAGAAAACATCTAGCAGAGGACACTACATAATCACAGGATAGGGCCTGGTCAGCCTCTCAGATTTATAATTTTTAAATACTATTTCTTCTGTCTTGCTTTTAAGGATGAGAATGAAGAGAAAATGGCAGATGGTGAAAGGGTTCACTAGAGGAAGGAATGGCACTCAGAAAGCAGTACTGACTCTACTTAGTTTTCTTACAAACTTCAATCTCAAAACCTCTCAACAATATAAAAAATTCTGAAAATGCAAAGAAATAATTAATCTTTTCTCGAGGGCTTTGTCCTGCCTGTTGGTACTGTATGTCTCCACTGATAACCCTTCAGACCTTTTCTTTTCCTTCATTCAAACTAGGTAGCAAATAAATACCATAAAGCGAGTTTAAACAGTGCACCAGTGAGAAAAATATTTACCTGAAATATAAATCACACACTGTAACAACTTTTAAAGATGTTCTAGCTTTTGAAGGACTACTGTAGACCTTTTCTTACAGTCTCAAGGACTCCCTTTCACTTTTTTTTCCTTTTCACATAGAATTTACAATTATTCCTACCATTTATCTCATCCAGTAGAAATGCAAAATTAGAAAACCAGACTGAATCTTCAACAGCCTGTCTGAGTATGAACTGGTCTCAGCTTCTCCACTTTGACAAAGCCCTGGCTGAGAGATAAAAAAGAAACACATACCTACTTGGTAATAGCTGTTCCTGCCAACTCTTGCTTCCCCTTGCTACTACTCTCTAATCACAAATTAAAAAGCATTTTAATACTGTCAACAGAGAGCTTATGCAAAGCCAGATGAGAGAAATAAACCTGTGAAAAGTAAAACCACCTTTGAACTCATGCTGCTTTAGCAAATAATTGACCTGAATATACATGAGCTGCTTTTCAGTCTGTAGATACCTAAGATGCTATTGTAGCAGTCTAGTTTTAAAAGTCAGTCTTTAATGATAAAGATAGTGATTAAAGCCAAAACATTTTAAGAATTCATTTTTTACATTTGGGATCCCACTTATTTTGCCATTCATTGTAGTTTTCTGCTTGATTTTCTATTCATACCAGGTTCACTTTTTAGCTTTGACACTAAACACAGCAGGGTCAAGTTTAAATAAAAATATGCAGTTTTCAGTGGTCTTGTGGATGGATTTTGCAGCTCCCAGATATCCTCCACTCTATGAAAAACAAAATAAAAAGCAAAGTCTAAACCACATTTTAGTCCTAAGACATCTGCCAGCAGTCCCTTAATCCTGAAAGGAAAAATAACACAGTAAGATCACTACGAGCAGCTAACCCTCCTAAAATAAAGCCTTAAAATTGGGGGAGGTTTTCCTGAGTATTTTAACATCCACTGAACAGCCAATTGCATCACAAGGTCTGAGACATGAGTAAAGCTGGTTTGACATTGACACTTCCAGCCTCAGCAGAAAAATTATCCTGACATTTGAAAAAGCATTTACCACCTTGTAGCTGCTCTTTCCCATGTCAGTGTTACTGCCCTGTCAGAACTGTTTAGGAGGGATGCTCTTCCTTATTTCAACTTATCTCCCATCAACAAGGGCTGACCGATAGAGAAGAAGAAAGTAATGTACATCTCTGCCTCTCCACATCTCTGAATCCCTTTGAACTAGCAGCCCCTCAAAGCTTTCATTGAAAGGCCAGGAGTTGCACTTGGTCTGGGGCTGATATCCCTGAACCATAATATTTACATTCTTTCTCTTTTATATTGCTTTTCCTTAGCACTTTCATGAGACACTTAAAAATAGAAGGTGAGACACTATAACTAGACAGAAAGCTATTTAGTGCTCCCCATGCCTTCTCCATACCCATTCCTTTTTGATGAGCAGGGGAAATACCTACTGGGTCAGTTGGTTGATCTCTTCCTCCTCCTGCCAATACAAGATGACTACATTGCACCTCTCCACACTGGCTCACACCCAAGAGACTACAGTATCACTCAAGTAAGTTATGTAATGAAGGCTGCCAAGAGTTTTAAGTAGCTTGCTGACTCGGAAAAATAAAGCAGCTCTTCTCAAGGATCTTCTCAGGGTAGATTTAAGTTGGACACAAGGAAGAAGCTCATTACAGCGAGAGTGTCAAAATAGTAACAGGTTGCTTAGGGATGTGGTTGAGGCCCCATCCCCAGAGACATTCAAGATCAGACTCTATGTGGCCCTGGGTAGCCTGATCTAGTTGGAGGTGTCCCTGGTGACTTCAGGGGGATTGGACAAAATGACCTTTGGAGGTCCTTTCCAACTCAATGCAGTCTGTGAATCTGTGATCTACTTGAGGTGTTTCTTCAGTTTATCTGACTTCCATGTCACTCCTTCTGCTGTCCCTAGCTCTTCTAGTAAGTTATCACAGAGAGAGTGATTTGCCATTGGAATGGGCTGGCCAGGGAGGTGGTGGAGTCACCGTACCTGGAGGTGTTCAGGAAAAGACTGGATGAGGCACTTAGTACCATGGTCTGGTTGACTGAATAAGGATGAGTGCTAGGTTGGACTGGATGACCTTGGAGGTCTCTTCCAACCTGGCTGATTCTATGATTCTGTGATCTGACACTGCTCTTTCCTAATTCACATTGTTACTAATTTTCAAAGACATTTAGTTGCACTTTCAATGTCACTTTCTTAAGTTCTCCTCATAGTAACTTATCTCTGGAACACCTCAGTTTAATAAAGAAATACCAAAAGGTCTGGTTCTATCTAAGGCCTTCCAACCCAGAAAGTTTCCTGCATATGTGAACTGTTTCTTACGAGGGGACTCTCCAAACTAACCCATGTGGAAAAAACAAGAGCTATCAGCCCTCTTGCTGCCTTTTCACCTATTACTAGGACACAGATAATCTCTGTGCAGTGCCAGAATGAGGTTGTATCTTAATACTTCTCTGAAGAATTACTCTTGCAATTTATGGGCACATGGGTGTTCACTGTGCCAGTGCTGCACCACATGCATACATTTCAGTTAGGGCAAAGTAATTCACACCCTGCACAATTAAAACACAAAACCATGCTGTAAGTAGAAAAAGAATGAAAATTATTACTGTCTCCAGCTGAAGGGTGGCACACAGAAGAAACAGCTCATGAGATTCCAAGAAGCAGTCATCAATTCTTCATAAACCTGCACTTACATAGCTTAGAAAGTGGCAATGTTAAAATACACCTCATTCTTCAGTCCAAATGCATTTCTTTTCTATAAACTGTTTAAATCTGTTCAACTGTACTTCAGCTGTGAAAAGGTAAAAGTGACTAAATGATGTAATTAATTTTACTGTCTTGATTATCTCATCAGGGCTGATCATCAGCTAAAGGGCAGTGAGCAAGCGGATGGGTACAGACTCTTCCAACTCAGAACCTATGGATGCCTCACCTCTGAAGTGTTCAAAGCCAGGCTGGATGAGGTTTTGAGCAACCTGGTCTAGTGGGAGGTATACCTGCCCATGGCAGGGGGTTGGAACTAGATGAACTTTAAGGTCTCTTTCAACTCAAGCCATTCTATGATTCTGTGAGCTTCAGTGGTGACCTGCGATAGGACAAGGCACAATGGACACTAACTGGAACCCAAGAGGTTCCATTTGAACATGAGGAGAAATTTCTTTGCTATGAAGCAGGCTGCCCAGAAAAGTTGTGAAATCTCCTTTCTCCTTCTCTGGAGAGATGCCATACCCACCTGGACATTGTGACTGGGCAATCTGCTCTGGGTGACCCTGCTTTAGCAGGAGGTTTGACTAGATGATCTCCAGAAGTCTCATCCAACCCTCAACATGCTGTGATCCTGTGTTACATTTAGTGGTTCTGGGTGGTGATGATGGCTCTGGGTCAGTGAAACAAACACGGTTGCATTTCACCCCCTATCACATTTACAGTGACTACAGCTTTCCACTGCTTCCCATGCACACTGATTTATTCCACATAAGCAGTGCTCAGAAGCTTTTCCAAGTGATTTAGAGAGTATAGTACAAACAACATTGCAATTAAAATAGTTCCACTGCAAAATACCTCAAGTACTCAGTGGACCTGATATGCTGACAGCTAAAAGGTTGCAGGCACAGCTGTTGACTGTGCCCATGGGACCACTACACTCTGCAGAACTGTAGGAACCAGTAGGGTGAGGACTGCACAGCTTAAAGTGGTGAAGACCCAATGCCACTTAAGCATCCCATTGCATTAACAAAGTTGCCAGGCGCTGCTTTGGCACCACATGTGGCTCACAACTTGCAAAGAGCACTTAGTCACTTCACAGTGATTCCTGGCTTTCCAAGAAACTGCTAACCAAGTCACACTATTAGCTGTCAGTCTTTCTGATCTCCCTTACAGGGTCCAGGCACTCTTGGTTTCATTTACACTTTCATTTCTTAAGGTCTTCCAATAACTCTCCTTATGTCTGCTTCTCCCTCACTTTATTTTGTGACCAGTTTGCTGCTCTTATGCTTGATTGGTCTTTCATTTTGTCTGCCAACTGCCCTCACAATTTAGATTCTGAAAACCATTAATTTCTCCACCTCTACTCTTTCCTTTGAATGTAACCGATGGCTTGTCTCTTTTAGGCTGCAAATCTTTTCACTAGGACTTACACCTTCAGTGCTTATTTGTACAATACCTGATTAATTTGTAACCCTTTGAAAAGTCTTACTAATATTTTAGTAGACTTTTTTTTCTCCTCACACTTAGGAAGTGATACAGTGTTTGTCTTTTCTGAAGCCAGAGAGATAAAATGGTCATCTATAACTAGATGTACACAGAACAGTGGAAAAATAAGGCGGTTTTAGCCAGAAAAACTAACAATCAAGAACCTCTTGGCAGGTCTGAATTTTACCTTGAAGCTGCAAAATACATCATTTGAGGCAGTTTCAAGTCTTGACTTTACTGGAAATTACAGTAGCAAAACAAAGCAGGGTCTCCTGAGACATCCTCACATCTCAGAAAACATTGTTAATCACCTGGCAGCTGACAAGCATTCATTTCACATAGGAGGGAACGTTCCAGATGATTCTGGAATTTGATGGAAAAGACTGCTGAATTCCATAATATTAAAAACTCTGGCAGCACTAGGCAATGTCAAACTTGCTGGGCCCAAGATATGATTGCTCTAAAAATATTATTTCCTTCTCACAAGAGTTTAAATGCTGCAAGGCTCCAGCTCACCCTTGCTCTTCACAAGACCAACTGGCTAGAAGCTTTACAAACCAAACCCAAACAATTCTCTGTAGGGCCCCACCATAAACAAAGTCATATACCAACACTATTTTTATTACAAAGGCTGTAAAGGTTTCCTGGAAACTCATCTGTGAAGCTGCTGAATGCTACATACCTAACCAAGGTTCCCAGGATACTGTCTCCAGCTCCACAGACTTTCTGGGAGACAGGAAGGTTTTGACTACCCTTCTCCTATTCCAGCAGAAATGCTCATGTAGAAGGAGAGTAGCATTAGCCAGAGATTTATACATTTATGATTCTGATCAAGCATTTTGTCTGTTGGTTTTTTGGTTTGGTTTAGGGTTTTTGTTTGTTTAATTCTGGAGATAGCAGTAGCATCCATGCACAGATCAATTAATTGCTTTTCTGACTTTTCATTTCTGAGTTTTCATCTGAGTGCCTGGAGAGAACATTGCCTTTCATAAGTAGAAGATGTGACAAAGAGAGAGAGACATGTTTGTACCACACAACAAACTAGTTTAATTCTCTCTGCTCCCCACCTTATATCCTCAGCATGAGGCATTTCTCCATTTTTTCTCCAGCTGGTTTTGCAGTGACAACTGCTGTCAGTCATACTTCCACATCTAGCTCACCAGCCCTGAAAAACAGTCTGGACATACAGTGACACAGCTCTCATGAAACCAGCCTTTCCAGATAAGTTGATTTCATTTTTCCAGACCAAGATTTTACCAACAACATCCCACCAAATAAATATATATGAGGACATAAAGAGCCAAATCACCACGTGGGCAAGCTGCAACAGTGGTATTAATCTGCTCACCTGCCTGTCCTGCCTCCTCTCACCTCAGCCCTACATCAACTTGAGATCTTTCAGATGTCTTTAGTTAAACAAAGAAGGTCTTTTCCTCCATGCCAAGTCTTATTTTTCAGTTACTTGCTTAAATAGTTAAAAGTGACAGTTTTTAGTGTATAGCCTTTTGTCTCCTTTCTATCATTATGCAGACCACCCAATGCCTCAGCTCCTTCACTCTTCCTTCTCCAGCTTGCTGCATCTTGGCTTGAAAGTTCCCAGAGGATCAACAACACACCATGGTCAACTCGTAACAAATTCAGCACATAAAAGAAGCCCTGATCCTAACTGGTCCTCAGATGCTCTAACAATACAAAGTGACACCATATATTTTTGGTTTCAGATTAGGCTTATGATTCATGCTCCACTGTTATTGGCCAGACCACATGAGTGTGACAGAAATAAACAGTATGACATCTGTATCTGTAGGGGATCTGGTTTAGGTTGTGCTCCCAGGGCAAAAATGGGAGAAGGAGGAGACAAACAAATAGCACTTTAAACTTCAGTCTTTCTCCCCTTCTGCCTTAGTGTATACCTTAACCTGTTGCATGGCTGTGCTACCACTGCATAGGGCTTCTTTCTGGCTTAAACTTCAGTTTGTGTCACAGTGTCATCTCTCAACATACTTGCAAATTCTACAAAACAAACAGTATTAGTGCATTATTTCTTACAATCTAAAGGTGAGTGTCAAAGAGCAAGCTACTGCCAAGCAGGCAAGCTCTAAATGTCTTTCTAAACAGAGATTACTTTGAATAAAAAGCATTTCAGAGCCAAGGAATGATCATGTTTATTTTCTTATCTCCTTGATGAAATGGAACTAATTTCTCTTATGTTCAAAGAGATTTTGCTTGGAGTGCTCAGTTTTCAGACCTGCAACTCTCAGCACTCCTATTAGACTCTCCTTCCAGTTTAAACTTCTGCCAGCAAAAGACAGACAAACCTGCTGGGTGTGGTCTGATGCACATCCAGGAGGTCTCTAAAACCATATGTTTCTAGTGGTTCTAATCTGTGATTAAATCAATCTTAAAGAACAAACATTGTGTGAAAAAAAGAACTTTTATCTAGAAATAAAAGAAAACTCAATCAAGTGTCACTTTTAGAGACATTTAAAAGGTGGTGTACCTACATGCAGGTGCTAAACACTGGACAGCCTTATCCAGTGAACAGGACCTTGTTTCCAGTGTACAGATCAATGGGTTCTGGCCCTCACCTATGAACCACAGGCCTGATGAGCAGCTTTTGTAGCAGAAAACATAAAAAGATTTGCCTTTAAAAATAAAAGAAACAAGGCAAAGAAAAAAACCCTTCCATAAAGTTCATCCTTGTCCTTCAGAACCCTCTAGAAATCTGTGTTAGTCTTTTTCTTTCTATTTCACCTGCAGAAGCATTGAGAATTACAGGGCAATAGGTCTGTCTCAGTTGTGTTTGTAGGATGTGACACATTCATCCGTGCAGACACAAGGTAACTTAGAGAATTTGTAGTGATGATATCATAGCATTTTAGGGCAATATAATACTATGTCACTACCTCAAGTACTCAGTACCTCAAGTACTCAAGATTAAACCTGTTCAAAACAGTAAATACCCTTTTCAGAATAACTATGTTTCTAACAAAAAAAAAATACATACTGGCCCATAGAGTGGTGGTGAATGGTGCCACAGTCAGTTGGCACACAGTCACTAGCAGTGTGTCCCAGGGATCAGTGCTGCACCCAGTCCTGTTTAATATCTTCACTGATAATCTGGATGAGGGGACTGAGTCCACCATCAGTAAGTTTGCAGCTGACACCAAGTTGGGAGCATGTATGGATCTGTTAGAGGGCAGGAGGGCTCTGCTGAGGGGCCTAGACAGGCTGGATGGATGGCCACAGTCCAACGCCATGAGTTTTAACAAGGCCAAGTGCTGGGTTCTGCACTTTGGCCACAACAACCCCATGCAGCACAACAGGCTGGGGACAGAGTGGCTGGAGAGCAGCCAGGCAGAGAGGGATCTCGGGATGCTGGTCAACAGCCAACAGAACATGAGTCAGCAGCATGCCCAGGTGGCCAAGAAGGCCAATGGCATCCGGGCCAGTACCAGGAACAGTGTGGCCAGTAGGATGAGGGAGGTTATTCTGCCCCTGTACTCAGCACTGATTAGGCCACACCTTGAGTGCTGTGTCCAGTTCTGAGCCCCTCAATTTAAATGAGATCTTGAGGTGCTTGAACGTGTCCAGAGAAGGGCAACAAGGCTGGTGAGGGTTTTGGAGCACAGCCCTATGAGAAGTGGCTGAGAGAGCTGGGGGTGTGCAGCCTGGAGAAGAGGAGGCTCAGGGAAAACCTCATTCCTGTCTACAACTACCTGAAAGGAGGTTGTAGCCAAGCAGGGGTTGGTCTCTACTCCCAGGCACCTAGTGAGAGAACAAGAGGACACAGTCTCAAACTGTGCCAGGGCAGATTTAGGCTGGACATTAGGAAGAAATTCTTCATGGAAAGAATGATTTCCCATTGGAATGGGCTGCCTGGGGAGGTGGTGGAGTCCCCATCCCTGGAGGTGTTTAAGAGGAGACTGGATGAGGCACTCAGTGCCATGTTTTAGTTAATTAGAAGGGTTAGGTGATAGGTTGGACTCAATGATCCTAAAAGTCTTTTCCAGCCTGCCTAATTCTGTGATTCTGTTCCACGTCTGTGCCAATTACAGTGTCCAAAGCTTGGCATTTCACATGAAACTTGCTGTACCAGGAGAATGTAACAGGAGGGTAAAAGTGAACCACCTGTCTGTAGGACTTACCCAGACATGGTCATTCTGCACTAGAGTTCCAGCCCTTTGCCAACACAACCTCCCCCTGGCCCCTACAACTCTTTTCCATGATACCACTTGCGCTTTGCCTGGCTCTGCACTGAACTTTTCTACTGTCCAGCAGGGTTTAGCGGCCCTTCCTTTTAGTTATCATAGACTGAGGATAGTGGTGTTGTGTGGGCCCAGAAGACAAGGGCAGTGCTTGATTATTCCAGAGAGGCACCATTAAACACCACAGGAGAACATCAGGTTCCCCTGCTCTGTGAGCCTCTCTCTGCTGCAGCCCCTCTGAAGCCAGGCTCTGTCCCACCAGGAAGGTGGATAAAAAGGACCATTGGCCTATTTTGCTACATCAGAGCACATTCCTAGGACCTCAGCCCTTGGGGGCTTTACTGAACTTGCTGTGTATTACACTCATTTGGCTGTCTCATTAAACACTACATTTGGCAAATTCAACCTGCCTTAGGCCATGTCTAGACTGTAAAGCTTTGCCAAAGTTTTGCACACCCAAGGTCAGCTCAGGGCATGGAAAATGCACATCCTCTAGCTGACACTTACACTGGTGGGACTCCAGGGACTGATATCATCTGCACTAGCCACAGAGTCTGTGTTAGCATACCTTCTGATTCTATGATCATGATTCTATGATTCTATGATTCTGCTGGTTAGGAAGGTGCAGTCCCTAAACCAGCATAAAACCTTCTGACAGCACATACTGTGCCTCTGAGGTAGTCTGCCTTGTAGCCATTGCTTAATAAATAGTTTTTGCTGGGTGCACAAGACACACTAATTGCAAGCTCTGCCTGTACATTCCCATCTGGCTTCTCTTTGTTCACCTCCTCTTCCTTACACACCATAGAGCTCCTCAAGCCTTTACTTTGGAAAAGACTTGCAGTTGCCTCAGGATGTAACAGAAATTCTCTGTGAATTTTTCATGTTGTGTTTACAAAATACACAGGTTAAAACATGCTTTCAGAGCTCAGTTTCTTGCAGATATCAACTATATGAAGGTTCTTTTTGTTCAAAACATTATCAACATTTCACTGGGGGAGACACTTTCAATACCAAGAATGCAAACTGCTGGGAGTCAGGGCAGTCAGTGATATGCAAAGAAGGCAGCACCAGGTCTTTTAGATTGTCACTGACACATCATGACAAACATTCCCAAACACGTTCTGTGCAAAATAAACTGTGCCCTTTCTCCTTAAAATAAACATCCTTGATAGACTCACTGAAACCAGGAATGTGCCATTACTAATGATAATGTAGTGCAGAAGACAGCTTTTCTTAAAGTTACCCAAAATACTTTTGCTGCTCCATCAGATGTATTGTTAGAGCTCACCAAAGCCAGGGCTGTGGTGCACCTGTTTTCTCTCAGACACATCTTATTTTTCTTCCTTGGAAGTCCCAGCTGGCCTCCAGGTTTTCTTAAATTGCTACCAGAGCTAATTGCTAAATTGCTACCAGAGCAATGCCCTCAAAGATACGGAAAGGCTGTCTGCGGGGAAAGGTGAACAAAGAGGTGGGCTCAGCTGACCAGAGTGGCCAGTGAGATGGAAAGAACTGGTGCTAACATCAGCATGGGAGGGAAGAGGGATACAGCAGCTGTGACCAGGCAGGTAAGCACAGTAAGTCTCAGGGGCATTGACTTGGGGGGGGGTCCAAGCAGGAAAATTCTAAGAAGGCTCAGGGGAGAAAGGAGCAGCTTGGGGCTGGTAAAAGCTGGCAAACAGGTGGTTCTGCAGGCAGTTGCTCTGCTATGAAATCACAAACTCAGGGGAAATATTTACTGAAGCCCACATTTGCTCCCCCTGAAGGCACTGAAGGCAGCCTGGTTTCTTCATTTGGTTTTTATTCCAATATTATTTTTGAGAGGTTTCTCATTGAAGCAGATACTGGATTCAGCTAATGGAATGGCTTCTCAGCCTGTGATGGGGCTGTCAAGTACCGCCCGAGTAACAGAAAAAATCATCTCACTCCTATAACTGCAGCAAATCCAGCAGCAGAAATACCAAACAGCAAAAGCTAACAATAGGCAATGGTTTTGAACTTGCATCCAACTGAAGAAGAGAAACAGCACTCAATTCACTCAGCAAACTCAGAAGTTGGTAAGAGCTTTGTCAGAACACTTGCAGAGAAATTATTGACCACAGCAATGTGCACCATGTTAAAATCAACAAGAAAGAACACCACCATTAAACCCCACTCTAAGAGGCCTGTAATACTAAAATGACAATGATAATTTTTATATTTAAGTAAAACTGGGCATTTCCGTAGACACACAGTAGAAATGACTGCTTCCTTGGGATAACCATCCCAAGAGGCTATATCAACATTTTCATACTCTGGCTTCAGGAGATCAGGAAATCAAACAAATATTATCCCATGTGTGCAGTGAACTTCTTTCTTCTTGCAACAAGCAAAGAATTATTTTCTTAACAAACATACAACAGACAAAAGTGCTACTGAGAAAGATCAAAAGACTAAAGAAAAAACCCAGTAATGGTGAAAACAAAAGTTTGAGGGGAGATTCAGGTTGGATATTAGAAGAAAATTCTTCACTAAAAGGATTCTCAAACACTAAAGCAGGCTCCCCAGGGAGGTGGTTGAATCCTCATGCCTGGAGCTGCTCAAAAATCTGCAGAGATGTGGTGCTGGGAGGCACGGTTTAGCACCAGACTTGGTAGAGTTAGAGAATGGTTGGACTTGATCTTAAAGGTCTTTTCCAACCAAAATAATTCTGTGATTCTATGTAACTGAAGGCTTTCTTCCTTACAGTTACACGTGGCTGGAATTTATATACATCGATTACTTATGGCTGGTGTGACACAAGGGCAGCTTTGCAAGGTGCTATGTGAATAGAACTCAGACCTCTTCAATGGAAACTGAGATGAGGATTTCATGCTGCTTGCAGGGAGCTTGGAAAATATCCTGAAGTAATAAAGAGGAAGAAATCGGTGATGTAACCAGACATCTGTAAGCTCAAAATGCCCAGTCAAGGCTACACAGGACAGCTCTCCAGAGATTTGATCTGAAGAAGAAAACAGCTCTGCCCGAGAAACCTCACAGACTGATAACTATCAAACTTACTCTTTTTTTTAACTAATACACTGCCTGAGGCATTTCAGGGAGTATCACTACAAAGCCTGTACTGCAGGGCATGCAACACCCACTGTGATCTATAGGAACACGAACAAAGTTTAGTCGCATTAAAGTTGGTGTGCATCATGTCCCCACTGATTTTACACCCTGAAGGTAGTATTTAGGACACTGCACTATCAGGCAAAGGAAACAGCATTAGAAACGTGTTTAAAACTTATTGTAGGGTGGTTTGTTTCTTAAAAAGTCTTCAGTCCAAAGACTTAATTGCCACCAAATTACACCACACTGAAAGCCATCTGCTGCATGTCTTTAGGCAGCCCAACATCTCTAGATGTGTATCTGACTGTTCCACTTCAATTATCTGCCCTTATGTTAGGGAATGGAGTCCTTCAAAAGCAGGATTAGTCTCATGTTGGGGGTAGTTTACAGTACCCACAGCAATAAACAAGTAGCAGACATTTTAAACTTAGGAAGTGTTAAAAGGAGATGCAGGGAAATGCTTGTTCTCTGCTTTCATTTCAGGAGAAGAAAAAAAAAATCTTCTGGGGAATTAAGGGGGAGGGGGCAATTCTTCCCTAGAGGTTCAAATATATCTCTCAGGCAGCGCACACACACACAAAAAAAAGCTGGCATTCTGTACCACCCAGTGCCTGCCCACTTCTATGCTTGATTACCCCGATAAATCAGAAAACCTGTTTGTTACAGGCTCTCCTTCCATTACAGCTGTTGCTCTGGTTAACATCTTCTGAATCATCCAATTCATCAGGATCACATACATGGGGGTTTTAATCCTTTGATTTTTTAAGTTACTTTGTTCTGAATTTTTCGCTTCATTCCCTTACTGACAGAGGAACTAGATAAAGATAAATAAGTCAGAGTAGCATTGTTTCCCCCCCTCCACATTTTATTTTGTGAAGGGAATAGGGAGGGGGAGCAGGGTAGCTCTCCATTTCACAGTCTTTTAGTGGTATCACTCAGCCTGAAATTTGAAGAGTCTGAAGGCCAGTGCTGAACTTGTGAAGCACAGTTCACCCTACTGTGTTATCCCAGTCATTAAAACATCATCTTGGAAAAAAAAATTATATTAAATAGACAAATAGCTTGGTGGTTATTTTAAGCCCTCCATCACTACAATACCTTTCAGTATTAATTTCTGTTAAAGGAACAAAACCAGGAATTGAGTTACAACTCAAGTGTAACTGCTACTTAAATTATCCAGAGTGTCAAAGTTGGAAAGGGAAACGGGGAACACAGTAGGTCAAAGGCTTGCTAATGGCTATCAAATCATTCACTTGCTCAAATCAAAATCAGACATGAGCACACCCACCGGAAGGACACAAAAGAACATAATCAGCATCCCTGGAGGTGTTTAAAAGACACAGCGATGTGGTGCTGAGGGACATGCTTTGGCACCAGACTTGACAGAGTTTGATCATGATTGAACTCAGTATTAAAGGTCTTTTCCAACCAAAATAGTTTTATGATTCTATGATAAGTTATAATATTGTTTCTCTCAGCATGATTTTAGGATTAGTGCACACAAACAAGCCCCCCCACCCAATTAATTCACATGCCCTCAGAAATCATGTTCCACATCTGTAGGTTAATCCATCTAGTTAGGTTAATTTGATAGGATATTGGCATGTGAAGAACACAGGGGGATCAGTTTGCTTTAAGAACAGCAGTCACCAAAACCTGCACCTCTGGGGGACTTCAGCAGCATATTCACCTCCTCCTCAGGGAGGGCTGAAGCAAGCAAATGTGAAGTCTCCATTTTAAAAACCAGGAACACCCCCTGCCTGCCCAGTACATGGGAACCCAAGTCTCCCAGCATCACTGCAGTATAATATATAATCATAGAGCCCATGACTGAAGGGACAACACCAATCTGTAGCAATTTTCACTCATTTTTCCAAAGTAGCACCTACGTTCACAAAGATACAAAAGGAACGATCACTAAACCTCAGACTGTTCCATGACTTGGCAGTTGATCTGACACTCTTTGTTTAGAAAAATCAGACTGCACATTTCTTTGTAAAAATGAGCTCCACAGAGATTCCTCAGACTGAATGGTTCCAAGTCTTTGCTACCTTCAGGACAGAGGATTTAAAAATCAAATATAGACTACTTATATGAGGAAAAAAAAGGAACTTTGATAGAGAAGGAGCGTCTCTAATACTTCACATTCCTCATGTTGGCTAAGATTCATACCAGTGTTTATAAATTCTTTAAGAAGAAAATGTCACAGCCTTCTTTTTCTAGTCTCCTCACCTGCTTTTTTCCACCTATTTTTTCTTCTCTTTCAATAATGGCAAAACCTTATGGCACTAAAAGAAAGTATTTTACTGACCAGTATAATGAATTCAAGATCTGAATCCAAGGTTCCCAAATGAAAATGTACCTGTCTAGCCATATTATGTCAGAAGGAACAAATCTCTAATTATCAAGTTCCTAGAACTATGATCAAGGATTTTGCTTTCAATTAATTTCCCAAGAGCCATTAGGAATATATGGATCCAAAAAGAGAAGTGGATGGCATCAACAGAAGTACAATAAGCTGGAGAAAGGCAATGAAAATATGAACAAAGGAACAAAATTAAGCACGTACATGAACCCTCTTCAACAAAATTAGTATTTGCTACAAAACTATTTAGATAGCTGCTTTCAACTGATTTTATCTGGTGTATTAAGCACTCAGGAAATATTTTACACCAAAGGCTTTGAGCTCTTACACGATTGGACACAGTTGCACAGTACAAATCTCACTTGCAGTGGAAAACCATAAAGTAATAAACTCAGCTTGAAGAGAAGGAAATTTGTGATGATCCTCAGAAGCAAAGCAAGTGGTTGTTCCACAGAGTATCACTTACAAGTAGAGTCTCAACAAGCAATTATCTGGGTTGTCAGGAATAAACTGTAAGCCCAGTCCTGCAGAAAGCTGAAGTTAGTGGAGTGCTCAAGGAGGACATTTAGGAATTTTCAGGAACTCACCCATATTCCACAAATGATAGTGAGAATATCTCCTTCAAAAAATTAGTCAGCCTTCGGGTTAAACACAGGAAAGATTTTGGGTAACTACAGCAAAACACACCATGTCCCCCAGAATACTGGCATTTCATCTGGTAATCTTTCAATAAGACTCACACAGACTGAGAAGAGATTGAAAATACAGGTTCTTCTACCTGATGGCAGCGCTACTCACATCTCAGTTTGTACAATACAGAAACTCAGGCAGAAAATGGTTGATATAAACGTGTTTAGATACAGCTTTGGGTTAGTAACCTATGTTCCAGCAGTGCTAAAGAATCAGGGCTTTCACTGAAATAAGCTAATGGGCAGCACAGGTCCATAAAAAGCAACATTGACCCTCTCAAACTCCAAATGACTGGCTGAGAAAACAATGCGAGCATCACAAGAAGTGAGGGTGCCCTCCATGTTTCAGAAACGCTGCCTGCTTGCTACCATAGGACAATCTTCTGAAACAGTAAAAAAAACTGAAGGCAAAGAGCCTTCACAGAGGCAGCTGTACAGGCTGGACCAATGGGCCAAAGCCAAGGGCATAAGGTTCAACAAGACCAAGTGCCAGGTCCAGCACTTAAGTCACAACCCCATGAAAGTTCCAGGCTTAGGGCAGTGGCTGGAAACTGCCTGGTGGAAAAGGACCTGAGAGTGTCAGCAGCAGAATATAAGCCAGTGGGTGCCAAGGAGGCCAAGACAGCCAACAGCAGCCTGGCCTGGACCAGGGAAGTGACTGTTCCCCATACTGGTGAGGCTGCACCTTGAGTACTGGGTTGAGTTTTGGGGCTCTCAATATAGGAAAGACTCTGAAGTGCTAGAGTGTGTTCAGAGAAGGGCAATAAAGGTGGTGAAGGGTCTAGAGCTGAAGTCTTCTCAGAAGTGGTTGAGAGAACTGAGTTTGTTTACTCTGGAGAAAAGGAGGCTCAGGGGAGACCTTCTCACTTTCTAGAACTCCCTGAAGGGAGGGTGGAGCCAGGTGGGTGCTGGTGTCCTCAGTAGCAAGTAAAATGGCCTCAAGTTGCCCCAAGGGAGGATTAGGTTGGATATTAGAAGAAACTGCTTCACCTAAAGGGTTCTCAAACACCAGAACATGCTCCCCAGGTAAATGGTTAAAAGGCACAGAGATGTGGTGCTGAAGCACATGGTTTAGCACCAGACTTGGTAGTTAGATAATTGTTGGACTAGATGATCCTAAAGGTGTTTTCCAAATGAAACAATTCTATGATTCTATGAAAAGTGGTTGTACCAAGTCACATCCACCTCTGGCTGGGGAAGACAAACACAGTTCAGAGGCAAAGAGCACACTATAAGAATAAAAAGGCAAGACCCACACAAACAGAGTCAAAAATGAGACACATAGAGAACATAAACAGTCCAGCAGGGACATTTATCAGAGTGTGATGAAGCTTGGGCTGACAAACAGAAATGCTCAGCAAACAGGTTGGAAAGGATGACAGGGTGTTTTAGAATCACTTGTTGAAAAGAAAGAAGGGAAAAACAAGCCAAATAGCAACACATCCCTTAATGTCCAACTTCAAAAATAGAGACTGGACGTGGTAAAGGTCACTGTATTTCTTTATAAAACAGGAAAGAATTTTTACTTTTAAGTCTATAATTAGACTTCAATGGAAAATTACATTGTGAGCTCAAAAAAGCATCAAACTTCAATATAATCTGAATAGTACAATCCTTATTTGAGTTTGGTCTGGACACGTGTTAGATTTTAACAAGTACTGCACACTGGAAAAGTTCTCAGTCACAGCAAATTTTTAGTACCACTGGAACCAGATATTTCAAAATATGTAGAGAAACAGATCATTGTAAGAGAGACATCAAAGCCTTACCTTGAAGCTCTCTGAGGCATCCAAGTACAGCAGGGATAAGAATAACAAAAGCCTGCTGCCTGCCTTCATGCCTTCCACCCTGTGGGACTGTTTATTTTGCAGTCTTCCATGAATGTTGTTGGCTTGTGGAGGCTTTGGTGGATGATGAGTCCTCATCACATCATCATCATAACTTTGCACAGTTGGCAGTCCTTTGTCCAAGGAAGTCAGCACGCACTTAGCTCAGATACTGAATTTCCTTCCACCTCTCCAGAGTATGGTCTTTCCAACTCAGGGTTAATCTTGTTTGCAGTTCCTGGGGAAAATGATTGCTGCCATTGCTGTTGTCTGCACTGTGTATGGCTTGTGAACAAAGAATTCTGGTTTCTGGGGCTCTTGCAACTCTTTAAACAGTCTCTCCCTAAAGAAAGATTTCCTGAAATTTGACCCTCAGATTTGCAGCTCTTGAAAACTAGGAGATGAACAGCCTGGATTTATATCCTCAACACCAAGTATCATGCTTCTTTGGTTTTAATTTATCCAGATCTCAATTCAGAAGAAACACAGACCTGATTCTAGCATGAAAAAGCAGTTTTGTCTTAACAAATCTCATTCCAAGCACACAGAAACATTCATGAGGGTGAAAGTTAGCCCTACAAGATTTCTGCCATTTTCTACTCAAGTCTTGCAAGATTGAAGGCACAATTTCAGAAGCCCATAGTCTTAGACTAAGCCAGATCAGCCTGAACATGCAAACCCAAAGCCAAACATTACCTCTGCAGTCCCATAGCACAGGGAGCTGGACACTCTTGCAATCAGCAAAGCCATAAGCACTTCATTAAAAAATTCAGGGTCTTCCCCCTTGCTTGAAGGTACTGTTAATAGTACATACTATTAAAGTACAAGTTACAGACATTCCACAAACACTAATAAAGGTCTTTTGAGCAGTATTAAAAGTGTATATATAGCTACCACTATGCTACTTTCCAACAGGCAAAGAAACTCTAGAGACAGTTTTGATTTTCCAGACAGTCGGGGTCTACAGTGGTCCACAGTGGTCAGACAAGAAAGTGAACTTTGGGAAATCTGCAGCAGTCACTCCAGTCATCATAAACCAGCTTTGATGGGATCAAAAGGAGGCTGGATCAGATGAGACTCATGGGAAGTTACATCAGACCCATATTTGCCCGAAGAAGGTCAGCAAGTCAGAGGGTTCAGAAACAGCATGCAAAACACAGCACACATTGCAGGGTGTGGATAAAGAGGAAGGATCTTTCATAAGAAAGAAAAATAATTGACATGGCATACTTCATCTGAGTGCAATTTTCCTCTATTTCCTGGAGAAACCAAAGCACCAAGAGAGATAACAATTTGCACACATTCGTGTACAGCAAGCATATCAGAACATACATCTCCTGGTCTGCACGACACAGCCTCTCTCTCTCTCTCTCTCTCCCCCCTAACATGTTGTTTTTCCATTGCCTGGAAATCTGTGAGGTCTCTTCCAACCTTGGTGATACTGTGAAGACTCTGTACTTCTAAATCTCCTGCTTCATATGTTGCTGTGTTTATGTTCATTACTCTTGTTGAGAACTGAAGTGTTTCTAACTGCTGGTCTTTTTTGTCACAACTGTGTTTGGTTCCAACTAGCTGTGGATGTATTCACACCCTGGAGTTTATTTGCTGGTCAGAGATATCCAGGAGACGTGAGTGTGAAAGCAGCAGACCTCCTGGCTGACTTCCCAAGGAAGAGGTGGATCCTCTGGGCACACCCAGCACCTGTGAAAGACACTGATCTCATAGGGTAAGGGCGCTGGCTCAGCTCCTCCTGACACTCCATAAGGAGGTGGCCTTGTGGCAGACTGGAAAGCACTAAGCAAGTCCAATATCTATTTCAGCTTGTTTGCAGGAACTCAGAACTAAAAAGTGCAAAGTTCTGCACTGGGGTCAGAGCAGCCCTCAGTATAAGCACAGGCTGGGGATGAGTAAGTTGAGAGCAGCCCTGAGGAGAAGGACTTGGGGATGCTGCTGGGTGAAAAGGTGGACATGAGCTGGCAACACACACTCACAGCCCAGCCCCAGCTGTGTCCTAAGCTGGTGTCCATCAGCATGGGTAGCAAGCAGAGTGAGGGGATTCTGCACCTTTGCCCTGTTCTGCTGAGACACCCCATGCAGTGCCAGGGCCAGCTCTGGAGTCTTCAGCACAGAATAGATACGGACCTGTTGGAATGGAGCCAGAGGAGGCTGAGAGAATTTGGAGTTGTTCAGCCTGGAGAAGAGAGGGCTTTGGAAAGATCTTGTGGCCTTTCAGATTTTAAAGGGGCTTATAAGAAAGCTGGGGACAGGGCCCATAGTGACAGGAAAAGGGATGATGGACGTAAACTAAAAGTTGATGGAAGGAAGAAATATTTTAGACCACAAGTGTAATAACACTGACAGTGGCCATGGTTGCCCAGAGAGGTGGTAGATACCACGTGTCTGGAACTGTTGCAGGTCGGGTTGCCTGTGGCTCTGAGGAACCAGCTCTAGTTGCAGATGTCCCTGCTGACTGCAGAGGGATTGGACTAGATGAGCTTTAAAGGCCCCTTCCAACCCAAACCATGCTATAAAAATAGCCAAAGTCTGAACAAGAGATGACAGTCTCCAGATAGCAGCATTAACAGTGTTCGATGGTGAGTGAAATGATGATCTGTTCTTTGCAGCAAGGTATCCTATTTGCCAGATTTTGTGCTTGCAAGATGAAATTTCTATAGAGTATCAGCACACACCAGGGTTCTACTCTGCCCAAATATATGATCAGAACTAACTGGCAATAATGAAGATGCTAAGCATGTTTTGACAGAACAGCAGAAGACACCCATAATCCTTTTCTGGCAACAGTGAAGTCCCCTAACTGCACACAGATGCCAGGAGTGCATCCTGGGGCAATAGGCTCGCTGGAGCAGTTTGAGAATAGAGGGAACCATGAATCACACTTCTCCCTTCAGCCTCAGATCAACACTGTTTCTTCTGAAGAATCTAATGTTGAAGAATCATCATTCCTGTTCTTTCAATTCTTCTATCTCCCTAATTAAACTTCCACTTACTGCCTGTAGATAACAACAACAAAAATCACCCAAGAACTCCCTTCTATTTGTCTCCCAGAAAATGTGCTCACCAATTCTTCTCATGTCATTTACTGTAACCCTGTAAGGTGATTTTTTTCAGCCCAGAGGATTGCTGGAGGTTCCTTCGAATGAAGACTCCTGTTGTTACTAAACCTCTCCAGATTTTGGAATTATTCTTCGTTTCCTATCTCAAGATCTTTAAAGTCCTCTACAGTGCATCTAAGCTTGAGTTCTCATATGCCTAAAAAAGCATGGCTCAGATTTAGAGAGGCCTATTTAAAATGAGAGATGAATGCACCAGAAATTCTATTCTGCTGTTGAAAGGCACACTGACCTTCAGGCTTGCAATAATGTCCAGAATTAGCTTGTCAGCAGCCCAGAGATCCAATCTCAGTTTTCATGGAACTGTTCCCAGAGCAGGTAGATAATGCCCAATCTTCAAAGTAACTATGTCTCAAGTTTATCAAACAAGCAGGAGAAAAAAAATGACACACCAAAGGGCCTATTCACTAAACAGTGGCTTACATGAATCAGCCAAGCATGTGAAGATCTATTTTTCTTGCTTGGGTGACAGAAACGTTGCACTACAAAGGGCAAGAATACAACTTGCAAGTAGATTAGGTGGGTTCAGAATGGACAGAATGAATTATTTCAGCCCAATCACAACTCTACTTTGAACATCAATGTTTGGAATTTGATTCAAGTATTAAGCTCAGAAACCAAGAAAGTAAAAGCAAGGGAAAAAAATAGGCTAATGAAAAATGAACACAGTCTCAGCAGCTCGAGAAAAGCAAATTCCTTTAAGCCAGTGTAACACATGCTGGACATTTCTAATCCACGAGTGAAAAACTAGATACTTCAGGATTTATTTAAATGAAATTCAACCCTCCTTGAAGAAATTAAAACTACAGCATAAGCTTGATCAACATGAAGCAGGCGTAAGGCCCTCTGGTTTGGTAGGTCTGCAAGAACCACACAAAACCCCTAGAAGATCTCCAGTGCAAAGAAGATTTTTGTCTATGCTTCAGCTGAAACCTGGATGTAGTTGGAGCACAGAATGAGTAACAGCCATTGTCTTCAGTAGGGGTGGCTAAGCCACTCTTAGCATAAAATTAGCATCTGTATTCCTGAAAAAAAGCAGTGAGGACAAACCTGGACTCCTACCAAAGGTTTTTCTGTCTACAATGGAAAAAAAATCTTCCAAATTCATGTGTGATTTTATGCAGATTGCTTATGCTCTGACCACACACAAGATTCTTCAATTGCTCACTTTTTTGTTAGCAACAGGTTCTGCTACATACATTTTATCCTTTCATTCCCCTGTAGATCACCACACAGGACTGATATATCAGAGTTTTCAAGTAACTTACTGTTTCTAAAGTCTTTTCATGAATACTCTAATCCTCACACAGTTTTGTTCATCTCAAAGCATCACTCAAGACAGTTTTCAGCCCTTGGTCCCACTCTGAGGCTTACCAGCCTGACAGTCCTGGAGGTTCCTGGCTCTTCCCCTCCTTGTCTCAGCTGTTCACCAGGCACAGGACCTCAGAGAAGATCAACTTGATCAACTTCTTGTCCCATGTCTGAGATGGTTCCTGTACTTGGACAGTCTGATCAAAATACTTTTGCACCCTTAGGTTTAGGAAACAGAAGGGATCATGAGGGGGTCACACTTTGTGTCTACCAGAGATGAGGGAAAGCATCAGTAAGGAGAGGTAAAGCTTTGAGGTTAAGCAATACACAAGTATTTGCCACCCTCTGTGAGGGTGGTGGAGCACTGGAAAAGGTTGCCCAGAGAGGCTGTGGAGTCCCTCAGCAATTCCAAACCCACCTGAACACTGTGGTCCCAGACAACTTGCTCTGAGTGACCCTGGTTTAGCAGGGAGTTTGAACTAGATGACTCCAGAGGACCCTTCCAAGCCCTGACATGCTGCGATTCTGTGAGATTTGGCAGCATTTTTGGTTTAATGTCTTCCTTGCACACCTAAACCATTTTGGTGGCATTTTGCCATTTTGGTGGCAATTCGGCCAGAAGGCAATAAACAGGAAAAGCAAGCAAGAAATCTGTGAAGGCATGAAGGAAACAAGACATAATATTTGGGTTACCAAAGGTAATGGAAAAGGCACACATAAAGCATCTATTGCTCAAATCCAGAGACTGAAGCCATGAAATCATTTAGGGCCAACACAGACAGAAGTTCAAGTGCTGTGCACAACAGGAAATGCATTCTTGCTTTTCATTTCCCCCAACTTTTCCAAAACTCAGTGTTTCAAAGCTAGAATTAAAAAACCTTTACACATATACACACATCTATCATTGTAAAGGGATTAGAAGTTCAATTAGGCTGAGAACAACCACCTCCAGTGGTGGAGCAGATGGACACATCCTGACATTCCATTTCAAGTCTAAAATCTTGTTGCTGAGCATCCTTCTGTCCAGTCTCAAATATGGCTCCATTTCAGCCCCGACCCTTAAAATATTATCCCAGCTAAATCCAGATCTGGACACTGCATCCCTCAACACATCTTGCTAGATAAAGAGAAACCAGTTTTTGCTAAGATACACCAATACTCAGACAGAAGCTACCCCATGCAAAGTAATGAGATGCTGTGTAATATACATCAGATACATAGTGATTGCCCTGACATGGTGACAGTGCAAAAACCAAGACAAAGAAAACAGACAAACAATACCAAACTTACTGCAGTTTACTGGTTCTGAATGTAGCCAACAATGTGAATTCAAAGGTTTCTGAACAAGAGCTTTTATACCTTTGGGAAGTACAATGAGAAAGAGAATTAGATTAGAAATAGGAATACAGAAACTGGGTCAGAGGACAACAGAGAAGATATCTGACAGGAGGTAGCACAGGAAGAAAATAATCAAAAGCTTAATGTATGTCAAGGATTCATCTCTTTTTTTAAAGCTTAAAATAATTGAATTTGAGAAAGAAATATATATGCACATTTCCAACTAGATTGAACTCTCCCAGATCGCAATCCATTGAGGGTAGAGAGGAAACAAATGATCTTGCAGTTACATTAGCATCAGATCATATAGGAGGAAAAACCACCAAAACACTTTGCTTTTGAACTAGAAAATCTTAGAAAATGGATTAGCTTGTAGAGCTGGGTTGGGCTATTTCCTGCTCTTTCCATTTAGCATAATTACAAATACTGAAAGAAAGAGAAAAAGCACACAACACAATTCACACTAGCAAAGACCAATGCAAAACAGCAGAAACACAGATTGGGTCAAAACTGCAGCCTGAATGCATTTGTTTCTCTCTACAATAACAATCACTATTATGGCAACACCCTGCATTGAGGATATAAAACCAAAAATTCTCTCCCAAGAAATGACTCAATACCTTCACTCCCACTATCTGTGAGATTCCTTGGAAAGAATTTGAGATCCTCAATGCACAATTCTATTTCATCCCAAAAAGCTGTCAGACTGCAGAGCTCTGGGAGTGCTTCATCACAATCTCTCTGCACCTCCTGATAGCCACAGCACCTTTGTGGCAGAAGAAACACCTCACAGTTTCAGGTTAGGCTCCCAATATTTCTGACCACCTTTGCTGAGAATGACATAGAAAATTCAGAATACTAAAAGAGAAGCTCAGTGAACCATGGTCCTGAGCTCACACCCACTGCACTCTATTGGAAAGCTCTGATTAACTTCCTTTTCTTCGTGGTTCATCTTTTTACTCTCTTTGTCAGGATTATCTGGAAGCACAGATATATAGGACTAAGTGCTACCTTGTTTCACCACTCTTGTGATTGAATTTCATATAACTTTAGTTCTATCAACCAGAGCCTTCCCCTCAGACAGATTTCACAAGAAAGAGTAGTTTAGAAGATACTACAGCACCATCTTTTAGTTCAACAACTGCTTATCAAATAGAAAGTCCATAACTCATTCATTTTAAGTTTTGCTCATTACAGTAGAAAAATTCTGCTGTCTTCCAGTTGTGCATTCAGATACCATCTTAAGTCAGATCTGCCACCAAGAATCAGAGAGAAATGCAAGAGAATCTAAGCTCTGCTGTGAGGGTGAGAACCTCTTTTCTGCTTACAGCAATTCTGGGCTTTTGAAAAGATGCACAGAATGCCACAAAATCTGCTACAACTATCACTCAGAACAGCACCTATGTTCCAAATGCAGGTCCTGGGATGTATGTCTAGAAATGAAATAGCTTTTCTTCCCTTTCTTGATTTGACATTGATGTTTTGTTTCCACAGATTTGGGGTTCAGACTACAGCTTCAGTCGTGCCCAAATGGCTTCATCACTCGACATTTACTTCCTGCAGGGCATGGCACCCCCTACACCACTGCAGAAGTCAAACTGAAAACTCTTTTAAAAAAAAAAAAGTGTTTGGCTCTCATTTTGGGCATAAAGAGTAATGCTCTGGAGCTGAACAGATTACACTGCATGTGCAGAGTGAATAGCTGAATGCCTTTCTAGCCTGAAAGTCTTCAGATGAGGTAGGTAGTTGAAAGGAATGTGCAGTAGCTATTGAAGCTGCCCTGCACCCAGCCAGGATCCAAGGCCAAGCTTTGGCAGAAATGTGAAAGGAGATGGTGAAGGCAGGGGGAAGACAGCACATGCCAGAGCTTTCCTCTGGCAAGAGATACTTCTTTTTTTGTAAGCACAGCAAACAATGCAGAAGGAGAATGATCCGGTTTCAAGAGCAGGATTATCAAAGGCCAATGGCATACTGACTCGAATCAGCAGTAGTGTGGCTAGTAGGACCAGGGACTCTGCTGTGGCAAGGCCACAGCTCAAATCCTAGGTGCAGTTTTGGGCCCCTCACTACAAGGAGAACACTGAGGTGCTGGAGCATGTTCAGAGAAGGCCAATGAAGCTGGCTACGGGTCTAGAGCACAAGTCTTCTGAGGAGAAGCTGAAGGAACTGGGCTTGTTTCCTCTGCAGAAAAACAGGCTGAGGGGAGACATCATTGCTCTCCACAACTCCCTGAAAGAAGGTTGGAGCAAGATCTCTTCTCCCAAGTAGCAAGCAACAGGACAAGTAGAAACAGCCTCAGGCTGTGCCAGGGGAGGTCTAGACTGGATATTAGGAAAAGTTTCTTCCCCAAAACAGTTGTCAAGCCCTGGAACAGGCTGCTCAGGGCAGTGATGGATTCCCTATCCCTGGATGTGTTCCAAAGAGGCAGAGATGTGGCGCTGAGGGACATGGCTTGGCAGTGGACTTGGTAAGGTTGGGTTAATAGTTGGACTTACTGATCTTACATATCTTTTCCAGCCTAAACAATTCTATGATTTCATGATTGCAAACAGCCCACAAGGTAGGAGAGTGCACCAAGGCACCAAGCAGTAAAGTATAGTGCAGGAAAGAATAACTAATTTAGGGGGAAAAGGGGAGATAAATGGGTAAATAGCAGAATTTGAGGGAAGAAGAAGTGACAGAAGGAGGAGCAAACATTGCAGTGAGTATTAAGGGCTTCCTGTACCCTGTTTGCATGTGACTTGAGGGGTATCAGTGCCTTTGTCCAAATGAGGTCACTTCTGAAATCAGGGCTGGAACCAGTGCATGAGAAAACTCTGACTACTGTGGAGAGTTTGTATTTTTTTCCCATCCTCACTTTGTAGATAAGGCATTGGGCAGGATTTGCATTTAAGCTCAAAGAAAACAAGTAAATGGATAATATACATGCCAGGCTTCTATGTGATTTAGCAGATAAATATTTTTTTCTATTTTCACTTCTTTGAGGAAGCATTTAAGGTGCTGACTTAAACCAAGAACCAAATTAATAGACCTTCCAAATTTACCTTCAAAGCACCAGGTTTGTCAGCTGAGTACTCCAGGTGAAACTTACTTTTCAGATAGGTTCTTATCTGCCAGACTGACAGTTCCAGCACTCCAAGGACCTCTGGTTGGCTTGAGTAAATAATGAGTCTACAGCTTAATTACAAGGTAGAAAGCTATTTCCTTTCAAATTACCATATTCAATGTGGAAACATAATTAGAAAGGTACAAATTCAAAGCAAAATGGATTCCACAAAACTACTCAAGAGTAAGTTACACCTAATACTCAGGAAAGACGCCATATTGCTTCTAGGCTTCAGAGCAAACACTGGAGGCTGTGCTCATGCCTATCATGTGCTCTACAAACAGCATTGTCTTGTCCCTCTGATTCCAATACCCAGAACACCTACTGCTCAAAACTGTTTAATGCACTTGGTTTCTTCAAGCATATAATATCCTGAAGGTGGACAGTAATTTGTATTTTATCCTACAATGAATTCAGTGACTTTCCTTCAAACTAGCATCTGTTTTCCCAGGTTTGATATAAATTCTAAGTACCCTTAAGTTAAAGGTGTTTTAAAAAAAAGTCAAAGAGAAAACATCAGAGACAGTCACAGTCATGCTTTTATCCATTCCTGATTTTCTAAACTGGCCTACACAGCCTCAGTGCTGCAAAAATATCTTTATGGCCATCTCTTCAAATTACAGAATTTAGTGTCAGCTGCAAATGCAACTGAGAACAGAGATGTTTTTAAGGCCAGCCAAGTTGATATTTCATGTAATCTTTCACAGTGATGAGATCATATTCTACTACCAAGCTAATACTGTAATCAAGATTAGTCCCTGTTTTAGAGGGGCCATGACTGACACATTCCTTCCTTCTGCCTTAAAGGCACAATCCTGCCCTTACAGCAGTCAAGTGTCCAATTCTTCTTCTGTCATCCCTTCAGATTTTAGAAAAATAAATACTTATTCTGTCATATAAAAAAATGAAGAATGAAGTAATTTAATGGATAAAATATCCTTGAAATTCCAGGTCAGATTTGAAATTGTATCAATTTAGTTGATTTCCAGAGTGGCTCACGCCACCTTAACTGTGCACATTGCTGACACAATAGGCAGAAAAGGCTTCTGACTGAGGCTCCTTCAGGCTACCTATGAAGACACTGCACTACAGATCTTTGCACCTTATTTGTAAGTACTCTGGCCAGGTTCGCCCAAACCTATCTAGTTGTCAGTCTGCAAAAAGGTAAATGTGTTTGCAATTAAGAGAGTCCTTAGTTACTGTATATAAATCAGGAGAAGGGAAAGATACTGCTAAATTAAGACAGCTATCAAAGGAATTATGTTGCTTCCAATTAGGTCCATAAGGAAAAAGTTTCCGTTGGATCTAACTAGATGCTCTCATTTGTTTTGCAGGGGTCCAAAGATTAGCCCTTCATTAGGGCAAAGTTAAGTGAGATGGCTAATTTAAAACTCATTCCCCTGATCCATAGAATTTTGTCTTCCTTTTAACTGAGATGATTTGCTGGTAGGTCATTTATCTTCTCTGACAGATGCTGCTGTTTAGCTTCTGATCACTTTGTAAAGTGCACACACACTCAAACCCCAAAGATTTCAAGGAAATTTTATGACACAGAAACAAGAAAAAAATGGCAGTTTCAGAAGGATGTTGATTTTTCTAAGACATTATTCTGCCACAGTAAGTATCTAGCTACCTTCTGTTTGTTACAAACTCTTCCTTCATTTCACCTTTTCTCTTAGTCTGTTTTGAGACATAACACTTATACCTAAGCAATCTCTCAGATCAAACAGGCATAGTCACTATCTGACAAGGCAAACAAACTTCCAAAAAGCTCCTAAGAAGCCCTCTGGAAACTCCCACAGGTAGACCTGACACAGAACAAGCTTTCCTTTCAAAAAGTGTTAAACAAAAGCATTGCTAACAGTACCCTTTTAAGGACAAGTACAAACCAGTAGTTTTCACCATTTGTATCATTTAATGTCACCTTCTCTTACTTGAGAGAACAGGGTTTGTGCAAACTATCTTTCAGAGGTTTCAATAAGGAAGAAAGCAAGTACTTCCACAGTCATATATGCTACCCTATGCTAATTAAAATCTGCTAGAAGAATCACTTCCGTCCCCTCAGACTTGTTCCATCATCTCTTACTGTAATATGGTGGAAATATGAGTTCACATTTCTATCCTAAGTGCTGAGGACCAGCAGATCTGAAAACTTCATTTCATGAACCACAATCTTTGATTCATGGTGTTAAGTTATAGGCTGGACTTGATGATGTCAGAGGTCTTTTCCAGCCCCAATGATTCTGTGATTCTCTGATCTCAGTTTCTAACTCCCTAGCAAAGATGACCAAAGTCTAGGTGCTGTGTTCAACCACTCCCTCTGTAACTGTGCAGAGGCAATGCCCTGGTGGTGATGAAAGAGATTCTTCTTCAGCGTGTAAAGTTCTCAGGCCTCACTCTAGATAGACCACACTGTTATTTTCTGCACTAATGAACACAGCCAATGTTACTCACTTACTGTCAGTACACAACATGGCCCTTATCAGCACACAAGCACACGTTACCTGTCTTTGAACTATGAGAACAAGATAGTCTACCTTACTGGAAGAAAAACTGAGCAGAACCACACTGATGCTGTTTTTCAGCCCAGTGCGATTTGATTCAATCCCCATTTGTTGTGTTCTTTTGCCATCCCTTCTCTCAGGACTGTATCTACCACACAGCTGTTCCACATTGAGTTAGGGAATTCATTTGGAGACTCAGGAAAGCAAGAGCTTGGCAATTCCTGCACTGCAAAGGCAGAGATGAAATGCCTTTTTGCAGCACCTGCTGAGGGGACCTTTTACAGCCTTCATAATATGGAACAGGAGTTTGGCCCCAAGGGGAGGATCTCACTCTACACAGGCAAAACCCCAGGTTCTGCCTCATTATAGTTACTGGCCTTCCAATTAACTGGCTTCCTGTGAGAGCTAGAAGGAAGACGTTTTCTTCATTGAGGTATCCAGGCTCTGTACTTTGTGAAGTGTTTTTGCTTCAAGAACTGTGTGGTCACTAGCTATCCAAAGCACTTTTCCTAGGCCTGATACTACACAAAGCACCACACCCCAACTTAAAAAGATGGGTAAACTGAGGAATAGGACAGGACATCTCACCACAGTGACACAGAGCATCCATAACCCAGCCCAGCTCTCAAGACACTGTGTGTAATCTGCCTCCACACAGCTCCTAAAACTGCCTAAGTATCAGCTAACCATTTGTTCATCGTTTTAACATAGAGTGTCAGAATGACTTCTTCATGGAAGTGTTCAGCATTTGAGAATATATCTGGGATGCCCTGTCCTCTTCCAGTTTAAAATGTCTTTCTGGTACATCATTCAGTCATCCAGCGGCAATACCATCTGCAACAATATGATATTCCATTTGTAATGACTGTAAGAGTGGAAAAAAAGCCCACTAACAAACTTCAAAATATCTGAAATAAAAGTTCACCCCCAAATAAACTGTCTAACACTCACAGACTCATCTAAGCAGCACCAATGATGAAGCAAGTACCTACAAAGTGTTAAACTATGCTGCTGTAGTAAAACTGTCAGCCTTGATTATTTACAAGGTGTCTACCTGCAAGGCTTCTCTTTCATTCACTGTGGCTATTAGTACATCGCACATGTCTGATCAGACTGGCCAACACACTCGCTTCAGATTACACTTGGCCCCTGCTCCTGATTTATCAGCCACAGAGACAAAAGTTTGGCTTTCTCCTTCTGAACAACAAAGATTTGTTCTTGAAGGCATCCCTCTGCAGTCAAATAAAATCATCATATGCATTTCTCAACACATCCATACCAGTGCCATAAACACACAGCAGGGCTGCAGGCAAGACGAGGACTACTTGTGATAGAAAATGGGTATCACACTATTTGAAGATGAGTCAGTGTGTGCCTAGGTGGCAAGAAGACCAACAGCATCCTGGCTTGGATGAGCAATAGTGTGGTCAGCAGGATCATGGAGGTGATTGCTCCCCAGAACTTGGCAGTGGTGAGGACACACCTCAAATAATGTGCTCACTTTTGAGCCACTCACTACAAGCAGGGCATCGTGGTACTGGAGTACATCCAGAGAAGAGCAGTGAAGCTAGTGAAAAATCTGCAGAACAAGCCTTCTGAGGAGCAGCTGAAGAAACTGAGGTTGTTTACTCCAGACTAAAGGAGGCTGAAAGAAGACCTTGCTCTCTAGAGGTTGTAGTGAGGTGGCTTTTGATGTCCCTAGTAGCAAGTGACAGGATGAGACAAAAAGGTCTCAGGTTGCACCCTGGGTGGTTTAGGTTGGATATTAGAAGAAACTTCTTTACTGAAAGGGTTCTCAAAAAATGTAACAGGTTTCCTGGGGGAGTGGTTGAACCCTCATCCCTGGATGTGTTTCAAAGAGGCAGAGATGAGGTGCTGAGGGAAATGGTTTGGCATTGGACTTGGTTGTCTTGGGTTAACGGCTGGACATGATGGTTTTAAAAGTCTCTTCCAGCCTAAATGATTTTAACAGATAATAGAGTTGAAAACAGATGAGCCTTAGCTTCCAAGCTCACTTCTTCCTTTCTGCCTATCACTTTTCTTCATGTTTTTCAGCTCTTTTTGCAGGTCCCATCTCATGCTGCACATCCGCAGCTCCCACCTGAATTCAGGTATAGCCCACATCCCTTTCATGCCACTGAAAAGAGGAACACTATCTAGTCAGTCCTTTCTCAAACACTACAATATTTTTAAAGTTTACAGGGAGCTTTGCCTAATTCAGAAGCTTTTAGCAAGAGCTTTTTAAAACATAAACATGCTTCAAAACAAATATGGTCTAGATTATCTTTGATGTGAACCTATAGCTATGTATTGCCTACCAGATTAGATTATCCAACATTTTTAATGCCATTTTGCATACCTCAGAGAGACAGAAAGATAAAGATTTCATTTTCTATGAATGGCCCATTACTAACTGTGAAACTGCTTGCTGTTATCTACAGCAAAGCTCTTTGTGGTCTGGGTGTATTTGTTCTGCATAATGAACAGAATGCCAGTGGTTTCCATCTACACACAGAGCTTCACTTGGGGCACTTTGCAGATCCAGCTGACTACCTTTGCTTGTTAAAAATGGAGTTACCAGAGGCAAAGAAAACTTAGCGGTCAGAAACCAAGTCTGTGGTGGAGTCAAGAATAGAACTTGGAGCTTCTAAGCTATTCCCAAAGGCCTGTTTTAACCACTACAGAGTACCACACCAGCAGGGTGCAAGCTCAGGTCGAGTTGTGCACCGAAGGGAGAGGCTGCCGTCAGTGCTGCCAGCCCCACTGTCGCTGTGTGTGCATGCATGCTCTCGCCCTTGTGCACACATACAATTCCTTCCCATCCCCCAAGCCTTCACCCAGCTTTTCTTATGTGTCACAAGAGAGTAAGTGCCTGAGACATTATCTGCCCATTCCAAGACTTCAGAGAATGCGTATGACATCATGTGCATGACTCCCCCACTAATCACATTATATGCTGTTTAACTTAACACTGCTAAGCTTTGTCTGATAACATTGTAAATACCACTTTATTGTAAATTAGATTATACAAACCTCCTCAGAGTTTAGGTCAGTTCTTGTGTGAGGTCCTTGTTCCCCCTCCTCTCTAGTACCCCAAATTAAATCTTGTTGGTGTCTAAGCAGAGGCACTTCTACAGAAGGAAGTACAAGGAAAAATGAAGTTTAAGCCCTTATCTCTTTCGGAGTCAGCTCTGCAGATTGCAGTAAGTGGGCAGAAGACTCCATACATCTGTTCTCTTTCTCTTTCTTCCCTGGGAATACAATCAATAAGTTTTGTTTTTCTCTTGAAGCTGGCTGGATTTCATTACAATCTTAGTGTGAGGTAGCTATATAATTAAGACCTATCACTTCACTCTATCAAGTCTTAGTTGAGTTATTCCAGTCAGTACCCACTGTGTTCTTATCCTCAAGTTCTGAGTTGTTTATAAAGCAAGTTGCAGAAGTGTTCTTTTATTTTCATTTTTGTATTTGATTCTTTCCCCTACTGAAAGAGCCAGAGTCCAACTACATTAAACCATAGCCCTGACACCAGCAAGATCTTCAAAGCAACTGATACACTCACTGATGCTTCCCAGCTTCTGAGAAGGATATTTTAACTTTCACAGTTTGATACATTCATTGCTGAGGGAGATATCTAGTTTTCTAATCTTTTAGAAAACCTCAGTTTCAGGATTTCCTGGCCTTTTTAGATTGCTGCATGAGAAGATGCTCTTCATCTTTCTTCCCTAATTTTATCAAGGCCATAAATATCCCATACTATTAAAGCAGAGGTTTGAGAATCCAGACACCTGAGGTCTCATCTTCGCTGTGTTCGGCTCTATGTTTCTGTCCTCACTACAGTCAACACCATCCTCTTCCAACCTGACCTGGAATGGTTTTATGGATGAGGGCACCTACCACCTCTCTTGGCAACCTGGACCAGTGTCTCACTACCCTCAAAGTAAAACATTTCTTCTCTCTAAATATCTCCTCTTTTAGTTCTGAACCAGCACCCCTTAACCTGTCACAACAGGCCTTGCTAAAATGACTGCCCCCAGATTTCCTGTAGGTCCTCTCTAAATACAGAAAGGCCACAAGCAGGTCTCCCTGGAGACTTCTCTTTTCCAGGCTGAACAACCCCAGATCTCTCAGCCTGTTCTCACAGGTGTTCTAGGCCTTAGATCATTGTTGTGGCCTCCTCTGGCCCTGCCCCAACAGGTTAATGTCCTTTTTGTGCTTAAACATTACTGCACCTTTCAGTGGGTGTTAATTAGGTGCTCTCTTATATCTCCTTCCCATCCTCTGCCCACTTGCAGGACTCATCAAAAACATGCCTTTACAGTGGTCTTCATAACCAGATAGTTCCTCTCTCCACACAGATACAGTGATGAAGCAGCATGATTTGTAGGGTAGTTGGTTGCTTCATTGTGGAATTCTACAACTGATGTTTAACTAGGGAAGCTTGCAGAGCACCTAGCTGCCTTTTAACAACAGAAGAATAGGCTGTATTTTAATCAGCAAATCAGGTTATTTTGATTTTTAACACTTTTTATGTGTCTCCTTATAAACACACCATGCAAATAAACACAGTACTAAATGATGCTGAGTAATGTTACTCATGTATTACTCATAAGTGACTAAGCTGAAAAGCTTCAGTCATCAGAACTATAGCTTTTTAGCATGAGAAAAAATGTTCTTTATTTTAGCATGTCCTATTTAATCATTCATTTCTTTGAGCTCAGACTTCCTAATTCCAACTCACACCAATATATTTCATTTTTAGCTCTTTGTGAGAGAACCCGTGTTAGTACCCTTAAAGACAGACACAGAGCAGTTCAGCTACCAGGTCAAAAATCCCAAAGCAACTTGACCATTGAAAAATTCAGAACGCTGTTCCAATGTGTAACCTGTGTCTGAACAGTTCACAGTACTAAGGGTTGACTGAGGTATTTAAAAGACACTCACAGGTGATAAGAGGAGAGCAAGAAAGATCCTCAAACCTTTGTATCTCTGTTTAATACAGAAAACTCCAACATTTTTTCAAGGAGAATGAATAAAGATAATAAAATAATATGAGGATTAACTAAAATTCCCACATGGGAAATTGCCAGACTATTAACTATGCTAGAAATACAGTGTGAAACTGTTGGAGTTGATGATCTTGGGGGTCTTTTCCAACCTAAATGATCCTGTGATTCTAAATCCAGATCATAAATGAGTCCTATGGCAAGAGGAATGAGACAATAAGTGACAGAACTGGAGAAAGGATCATAACCAAGAGAAATAGATCTTCAATGTCAGTGGGCTCTGAATAGGGTCTGAGATGTGACTGTTTCATATCCCATAAACAATCTGGAAATGCTGTGGGTAGGTGATTGATGATACAAAGCTATTCCCCAAAATGAAACCTAAAATGTATTCAGTGAGTGGGTGTTAAAGTAGTCAATTTAAATGCAATACATAAATGAAAAATTATGTAGAAGAAAAAAGCTGTTCCGTCATGCTTTACATCAACTACTACTTGTCACAAAAGAAATTCTGGAGAAGCAGAAAAGATCAGCACAGGGACAGCAGTTTGGAAAAATCATCCTGCTAGGAATTTTGAGGAGAAAAATGAGAAGAAAGCATTATTCCTCCATATAAATCCATAGTATGCCCATCTTTTCAACACTGACTCCAATGCCCTTAACCGTGCAAATACAAAGCTACCAAAAGAGGAAGAGCAGTGAACCAAAGCTGTGCAAGAGACGGCCAAAAGCACTAGCACAGGGAAAACTTAACCCAGCCAGATCCTTTCAATCTTGAAAACAAGGAGAATAACAGTTCAGTCCTAGAGAAGCTGTTACAGCTGGGAAAGGTAAACATCAATGATTATTTTGAAGTAGTCTTAACAGTAAAAATAAGGCACCAACTCAAACTGGCAGGCGGCAAGCGGGTTCAAAAGCAAACAGAAGGAAGTTCATGTTCACACAATACCTAACGATGTTGTGGAACGCATTGCCACGGGATGTTATGGCAGCCAAAAACACAAGTGGGTTGCAAAAAAAAAAAAAAAGATTAGACAATTTTATGGAAAATGGTCCACCAAGGAATATCTAAAACAATGATACAGCTGCAGCCTCCAACTCAGGAAGGTCTCTAAACCAGAAACCACTGGGAGGGTTTACCAAAGGAAGTATCACTCCATACTTGTCCTGTTTTCCACACACAAAATATTAGCCGTTATCAAGAGGCAGGATATGGGGCTAGGCAGACCTTTGCTGTGACTCTTTGTTACATCTGACTGATACAAACTGATGGGGATACAAATACATACCAGATAAAAGCACACATCCTCCATGGTGATGGAGAGTTCTGTGAAGTGCTGCTGCAGTTACAAAGTCATCCTTAGAGGAGCAACATAATAAATGACAGTGCTTTTCATTTGTGTAGAACTAGAACTGGTTTCTGTATTCCCTTAGGTATGTTCTGAGTCTATGCCTTCCAGAGAGGAGTTAAGTTTCCTTTTTATTACTGTTGTGGTAGGCCGGATAGGCCAAAAACGGGCTTATCCATACCCTGGCTTGCCCAGGCATGTTTTGATGCTCTCCCTCCCTTCTGCTGTGAGGAGAAGCAACCATAGGAAAGAGGACAAAGTACCTGGAGCCATTGAGTCTAAGTACTCTGGCTTGTCCAGACATGTTCCCCTGCTCCCCCTCCTTCTGTGCAGGGGAAAGCAAACACAGGAAAGGAAAACAAAAAGTCCTGGCTTCACCTGATGTGGTCAAGCTTGGCAAAGTGCCATTCTGATTGGCTAATTTATGTCCAAAGTCCCATTAATCTCAGGCTGGTATTAATAAAGCAGACGAGTGGGTAGCATGCTGCTGCTGCTGCTGCCTCACTGCATCCTGAAATTACCTGGAAACCATTGCCTTGAGTTTAGCAGAAGCAGACTCTAGATGTCTGCACATGACCACCCTGCATAGCCAGCATGACATTGCGCTTAGACCACACATCGCATTGCATCCTGCCGCCCCTCTGCAAGCCTTCTGCTGAATCAGGAATCAAGAGGAACCAGGTCAGAGACTATGCTAGAGACTCCCAGCTTCCTGAGAAAAGAGCCTGGGAAACTCCAAAGCCTCTAACAGCTTTGAGACCACAGACAAGCAACCCCTCCGCGCGCTTTGGGTACTGTCTGATACTATTTTGTAAGTAAATACTTAAAACCTCTTGTAAATCAGTAATTGCCTCCTGTCATAAGCAGAAAGGAGCTTCCTGTGTCCTCTAGTGGATAAGCAGTATAATTAACCGCATGTGCTATAATCAACCGCAAGAATCTTCTCTTATAATGTTTGTGTTTGCCACTTTAAGAAATAAGTGATCTAGTTTTTGCCTGTTCCCTGTGTGTATAAATTTCCAAACTGTGCATTTTGAACCTTGCGAATAAGTTTTCTGGTGAGTTTTAATGTTAATAAACAGTTTTCATAGTTATTAACATTTGCCTGGATATCAAAATTAATACAGATTATTAATTTTGCATAATCTGTCACAATTATACAACTGGAGCAGGAGACAAGTCCAGTAGAAAGAATGAGCTGCAAATTTCAGCAGTAAGCCACACAATGATTCACGTTCTAGTACTGAGAGCTTCTTAGCTTAAGAATCACTGAAGTAACCACCTATCAAGTTTGTTAAATGTGGCAATGCTGTATGGGTGCTTTAAACCCCAGACTGCAACATCCAGCCTTGCTCTGGGTCTAGGACAGAATTTGAAATCATGAATGCTTACTTTCAACAACAGAGTGAAACAGTCCTTAAAAACTGTGCATTGATCAGTAGCCAGTTACTGGTGTGTAACTTACAGAGGGCTGACACAGGTACATATTCTCTGACACAGCCAAATACTGAAGTCTTAATGACTCAGTAGTCCCCTAATTATACCCCAAATCTCAAAAAAAAAAAAAAAAAAAAAAAGTAGTTAAGAATGAAGAAGCTTTCCTCATTCAGCATCTGCTACTTGGAAATGGGCATGCACAATTTGAGCCAGGACTCAAACCTGCGCTTAGCCACAGCAGGGACAGGTATAATCTTTCAGGGAGAATAAGTACCTGCATTTTCAAATGGGATGGTGTCATGGAAGGGAGCAGAGCCCTATTGCAAAATTTTCATTTATACACAAACTGTTGCTAAATTCCTAATTTCTTGTACATAATCATTCTGTGATCTAATTCGCAAACCGCATATAAAGAACTTACGCGGGATAGTTGTAAATTAGTTTGGGGAAGGGGATTTTTAATGTATATAATATTAAATCATTTAAACCTTTTATAAACATCGGCCTTGCATATCATTCCCCAAAACTCCCCCAAACAAAACTCCCTTCCACGACAGAAGGCACCAAGGCAAAACTGCGTACATGAGAGTCAACAAAGCTCTGATGTTCATTTGCTCATCCATAACTTGCTCTCTTAAGGACTACAGATCTTAGTTACAGCAGTTCTCTCCAAATGGGGGTTCTCGTGAGTCAGAGGTGTAGTAGGATTCTTCCTACTTGATAATCCATATGGGATTACTAAAGCCAGCAGACCCATGTTTCAAATAACTGGAAAAGGTGGGTACTTCCTCTTTTGCAAATCACACCATTTATTTAGGCACCTATTCCCAAGACCCAGTTTGGTAGACCTAGAGCTTTATCTTTAGACCCTTACCTTCATTCCACCAGACAGTCTAAACTTGCTACAAAAATATATCTGTACCTCTCTACTGAAATTCAGTTGTCCTCATTCATGTTGCCTTCCATTAAAAATTCTTCCATGAGCCAGCGCAGTGAGATTCCTCAGGTCAAGGACTCAGGTTTGTGACGCACTTCTTAACGCAGTATGCAGCACAAACAGGGTCTAGGGCCTGGAAGTGGTACTACAAAAGATAATAATACTGGCTGAAGTAAAAACAATCCAAGATAAAACCCAATAAACTATCCTCTGCTCCCCTTAAGAAAATTTGTTTACTCAGCCCCTCACAAAGGAGGTTGCCCTATTTATCTGCTGAGAAAGCTCAGACATTCCTTGCATGTGCAGCACAGATGGTCACCACACAACAAAAGGCAGAAGGGCTCCCGCACACGCACGGTGGACGTGTCTGGTTTCTGGATGTACAGAAGCTTGCTCAGAGCTACTGCTCCAGCAAGGCTGCTACACATCCAAAATCCCAAATACAGAAAGCCATCAATATCCTTTAAACAACAGCTCTTAGTGGAAAAAGCAACCGTCTGGCAAAAAAAAAGGAGAGGTAGAGTGACCTCGGGTATGAGTCTTCATCAGTGTAGATAAATTGTTTTGAGATCCCAAGGTGGGAAGTGTTAAGGAAGCAGAAGTATTATTTATTAAAGCTCAAGGTTCTGTTTCTTTATCCTCAGATATTCTTCACATCTGACATTTCATTCATGGCCATTGCTACTTCGAATGCTTTCATCTGTCTTGCTCTTTTCTTAACCAAATGGGATTGCCCCAGGCAGTGGATATGCAGTACCTACATTTGCTCATTGCATTTATTTATCTTACTCTTTTCTAATTAATTTACTGCTTTGAGCCCAGTCTTGCTCTTCCATTGATTTTTTTATAGTCAGATACCAAATGTGATTCCTCTCCATGAATAGTAATTATTTGACAAATAATGCCATCAATATTTTTACTGCCTTGCTAAATAGACACCTCTGCAGTGTACAAAAGGTCCATTTCAGCAAACTGTGTGAAAATATCACTGCTAGTTCTTCAGTAAATTGGAAGGTGGAGCAGTTTGGCAGTAACTTCTCAACGTACACAAGCCACGCTGTAATCAAAGAAGAAACCTAGGGGAACTGCATGACTGAAACAAAGCAGAGCAGAAAATGAATTCTGAGACCCATTATGTGCTGTGATAAAAATCGTATACAAGTTCCCATCCTCCTTTAAGGAACTACTGATGATGACTTTCATGTATTCTACGTAACACGTGAAAAAGAACCAATAAACAGCTTTCTTCTTCTAAAGGAGTGCCTTTTTTTCCCCCTTCAAACAATACAGGACACAAACCTCTGCTCTTTCCTCAGCTTAGTAAGACATAAATAAACCAGGAAATTAAAGACAAAAAAAAGGGGGGAGACAGAAATCTACCAATCTACCTTTTCCACATCCTGTTGTGGCTAAATACAGTATGTTGTATCAGCCTGCCCAACTTCTCAATCAAATGTATAACAGACACTTCAAAAGCTGACCATAATCACCAGAGTTAAGCAAGGAATGTAAGCTTGGACAGGGGATTTTGCTGCTTTTGTTCCACATTAGTTAAGCATGCAGGTTTGTGAGTTTTACTTTATCTTGGATTTTACTGTAATGTAATTGAACTCTGTTATCTTTTTCAGTGTCCTAAGCGTTCCTCGGAACGCTTGCATGGATTTGGGTTTAAGGATATTGTAGGAGATCCAGATGCTGTTGAAGTCAGTAATTACAGATGATAAACCAAGAGCCAATGAAACACACTTCTGCAGATTTTACTACCTCTAGAACATCAAATACGTTACAGCCACAACTCTGACAGGAAAAAACAGGAAAGGGACCCACTGAGAGAGTATCCACTGAGGGCTGAGGCCTGCTGAGGGAATACCCACCACAGGAAACTTGCTGGGTGAGATCTGCTGAGAAAAGGTCCACCACAGAGGACCCATGCTGAGGGAAGAGACCTGAGGGGAGATCCACCATGGGGGGGAACTGCTGAGGAGAAAGAATCACTGAGGCGATATCCACCAGGGGAGAGATCCCACTGAAAGGAGACTTACTGCAGCATGAGGAACACTCGCCAAGGGCAGGCCGATACCTTAGCTCTGGACGCTGCTGCCTGCCGGAGGAGCAGGCAGCAGAACGGGCTGGTGGCTTGGGGGCAGTCTGGAGGCTTGCTGCAGTTTCCTCTGCGTGGGCAACACTCTCCGTCAGGGGCACGAAGGCCCAGTCCCCCTCCCCAGCCCTCGACTGACCCCAGCGGCGGCCGCGGCCGCGAGCTCCCGAGCCCCGGGCCGGCGGGAGCAGCAGCGCCGCCTGGCGGACAGGGCGGGCAGGCGGCGGCGCGGGCCTGTCTCTCCTCTCGGGGCTGTCTGTGTGCCCCCCTCCTCCCCAGCCCGGCCCGGCCTCGCCCCGCCCGTCTACCCGAGCCGGACTCCGTCTGTCTGCAGCCCGGCCGGGCAGCTGACGTTACAGATACGGTGTCGGCGGGCCGGGGCAGAGCGCGGAAACACCTGTTTCCAACATGGGAAAGGTGGGGAGGGAGCCCGCGGCGGAGTCGGGCAGCGCCGCCCTCCCTGCCTTCCTCACCTCCCGCCGCTGTAAACCGGGCCGTAAAGCTTGCGGGATCGCTTCTCACAAAGATCGCTTTCAATTTTCACACATGCATCTGAAAAGCGCGTTCTCCAGCCCCTCTCTCACGTGTTTTCTCCTCTGTGTCCGTTGTGGTGGTCGGGGGGAATGGGATAACGGGGACGCGGGCCGGCAGCACTGACAGAACCAGCCCGACCCAATGGCTTCTTGCCGCCTCTATGGGGGGAGCACCCGGCAAAGAGGGAGCGGAATGGGACGGAGGGTGCAAGCGGTGCGGGTCAGCCGGGAGAGGGAGAGAGGGTGCCCGCGGTGCGGGGGAGCCGGGGCGGGAGGGACGAGATGCGTGCGGGGGCTCCATGATTTCATCGGCGGCTTGGCGAGGAGCTGCCAAGAGCTGTTACGCCTCGCTGCGATGTGTAGCTTTTTCTTGCCCTTTTTTTGGTAATAAAAGAGGGAGTGAAGCTGGCTTTTTGCGTTTTGCTTTTTTTTTTTTTTTTTTTTAGGAAAAAAAGCCTAATGGATCAGAGAAGAAGGAGGGGGGGAAGCAATAGCCAAAGGGGATGCTAGTGAGGTGTGGCTTGCATTTAAATATCCAATATGTCAATGTAAGGGGAGTGTGTACGTATATAAAGTGCAGTTTGCATCCGACCGCGGGACACATCCAGCTATGCGAGGCACGGGGAGCGCGGGGCCGGGCCGGGGCCGGCAGCGCGGGGCCGGGCGGCCGCAGCCCGCGCTCTGAGGGGCTGCTCCGCTCCGCGCCGCTCCCCGCCCGCCCGCGGGCCGCGGCCCCCATGGCCGAGGTGGGCGGTTTCCTGGGCGCGCTGGACCCCGACCTGCACGGCTTTCCCCCCGGGCTGGGCGCCGGGCTGCCCCTTGCTGACTCTCCCGGTTTCCTCAACGAGCGTCTGGGACAGATTGAGGGGCGGCTGCAGCGGGGTTCCCCCACCGACTTCGCTCACCTCAAGGGCATCCTCCGGCGGCGGCAGCTCTACTGCCGCACCGGCTTCCACCTGGAGATTTTCCCCAACGGCACGGTGCAGGGCACTCGGCAGGACCACAGCCGCTTCGGTAAGGGGGTGGCGGGAACGGGGCGACCGGAGCGGGCCGGTGCCGGGCCCAGGCCAGCACCGGGAGCAGGTGCCCCGCGTACAGAATTAATTGCTCCGCTAATATAAATCATCCCGGGACGGATATAATTAGACTCCTAAACAAATGCGCTCACTCCCCAGCAATGCGGGAGTTTTTATGTCCAATTTCCTACTCTCCCGGCGCTCAGCCCTTCTGCAGGTGCACAAAACCGTGCCATAGCAGGGGAGGAAAAATCAAATTTTAAAACAATTTTTTTTTACACTAAAAAAAAAAAAAGAAAAAAAAGGAGGAAACCACTTTAGAAGTGCCTCTGAAGTTAGCGGTGAGAGGTGCAAAAGAGAGGAGAGCACGCTGGAAAAATAAATTCCTTGGGTTTTCGGTTGTTTAGTTTCGGCGGTTTTTCTCCCTCTTGGTTGCTGGGTTTTGGGGTGGGTTTTTTTTGTTGTTTTTGGTGTCGCTTCGGCAGGTTATTTGTGAGCTGATTTCTTTTACTGGCATGAATTTCCGGAGAAGAGCGTCTCCCCAGAGCGGGCAGGGATCAGTCAGCTGGGCGGGTGTCAGTCTGGGGAGGCTGCTGAATAGGAAAGGGGAAGCTGGAGAAAACCGCTTAAGGGACCTCCGAAAGAAAGGAGAAGATGGAACAATAGGCAGAGCACCGTGGATTTACTCTGCTGCCTGTAATACAGCTGGAAGACTGCAGTGCCTGTACCAGTGTCACACAAGAGCAGGGATAGCTAATGAGACTATATGTAACCTTCAAAAAATGCATCCCAAGCCACAGGCGAAGAAGTGCACTAAGTTTGAGCACAGCTCAGAAAAAATCCCGCTACTTCAGCATCTAGTGCAGGTGTCTGTGTAAGCTATCAACAAATCCCAGGCCAGTGAGCTCAGCTATGTTGTTAATAGGTTGTAAGACTTTCTGTAGTTTTCAAGTGATTTAACTCCTCAGTGAAAGAATTTTTTTTTGGCCTTTACTTGTTTGCATCCATTCCTTTCTGCTATGTCAGGAACACTCCTGCTGCTGTTGGTGGTGGTGTAAGGCAGGTTTTTGGAACAACTGGAGAGGCTTATCTCTGCACTGTGCTTTCTATAAACACCAGGTGTGTGCATAGCATGTCCCTGCCTAAATCTACAGAAAGTCATAACCTGGGGGTCAGAGACAGGTAGTAATAGGCTTGTGGGGCAAGTGTTCTTTAATTACCTCCTGAAAGGCACACATCTTTTCACCTTCCATGCTGCAGCACGCAGTGGCTATCCACGTTAAAAGAAACGGAAAGCAAACCCATTGCATCTGTTTGGGTTTAGTTCAATCTGCCACGTACTATTTCTATCAGTTCTTTTCAGTTATCTTTGTACACGTTAACAGCCAGTTCCAAATGGCAGTATTTGTCTCAGTTCCATTTTTTGATAAAGACTGAGTAAAGTAAGTATGTTTCCAAACAAACTTGGGAAAAAGATGTTAAATGGGCTGAAACTTTTCATGGGTTTTGCACGCTTAAGCTTAAGTCACACAGTGCCTTCAATAAATTGAAACATTGGCATTCCCTAAGTGTTTTAGCAGTCAGCAACCAGCTACGTAAACTAGACCAGACTTCAGATATAAAATATTATAGTTTTCTGCTTCAGGGTTTTCCCAGAGGTGGTATAAAATAAATAGTTATTTGTTGTAATTGCAAGACAAAGCCTCAAAGGATTAGACTGGAATCCTCGTGTGCAGATAAAGTTGGACTAAACCTCACTGCAGCAGAGACTCAAAGCAATAATGTGCTGGCACACAGCATTCACCATCTGCATTCAGTAGCCATGAATATTTAAATTCCAGTGTTACTGGTATGGTTCATATTAGGATGTCATGTATCAATGCATTCCTCAATCTTGCATGCAGCACTTGGAGAGCAGTAACCTAGCACAGAAAGAGGCAGCTGGAGTGGTCCAGGGGAAGTACAAAACTGTGGGGAGAGATGCAGAGCTCAAGGAGGGTTTCAGGGCAGCAGTTAAAATCTAGGACCAGCTGGGGAAATACTTAGAAATCCAGTATGGTGCTTTGGTGAATCAAGCACACATGGCTGAAAGGTGCTTCCTGCTACCATGAGCAGATAACGTGCTCCAGAGCTGGCTGTGACACTGCAGCAGAGTTTATCTACTGCAGTAGGGTAGAACCAAGCTTTGTATCTTGATCTCTTCATACTGGAAGGGGTTCAAGGAAAAGATGGACAGTACCCGCACCCCCCCATGGCAGGTACCATCCCAAAAGCTACCAGATGTGCAAAGAGGCAAAGCCCTAGTGATGCAGAACTGAGTTCCAGGGTCTTAACAGCAAGGGTTAAAGGCAGGGATTCTTTTGTACCACAGTATTCAGATGTAGACAGTGGACACAGGAGAGGTAGCTGCATTGTTCATCAGACTTGCCTGAACAGTCACAGTAACTACTCCTTTTCATCTGGTGAGGACTGAAGTGTTCCTAATTCACACCTGTCTTCTGGATATTTTATACTTGTAAAAATACAGTTTCAAGCAAGAACAATGAGGCACAGCTTATTTTTCCTAGAGGAGGTTTAACATAAAATTTGGTGAAGCCCTTCAGGACTGTTGGAAGAAAGATCACTCTCATGCTAAAGGAGTGCCCAGATTTGCTCTGTGAACTGGAAGCTCCTCCTAAATCATCCCAGCAAGGCTAAGTGTTTTTGGAAATATATCTGTTCTCACTGCATGTGCTAAGAACTTTCCTGTACAACGAAATAAAGGACAGTCAAAATCTGGAGGGGGTTTGGACTGGCATTAGCACCCCTATGAGAATACTTCTGAGAATGGAACTGAGACAAACTCACCAGGAAAATCCCTGCCAGGAGAAATTGCCCCTTTTCTACCTTGTGCCTGGTTTACAGCAGCATTAAGCAAGCAACACCAATTTTGCTACTCTTAACCGCAAGTGTGGAGAGTCAAAAGCCCCTGAGTTTGTACTGCAGACTAATAAAGGCAGCAACTGAAGCTCTTCTGGGGCACAAACCTGCTGATGGATGTGTAACACAGGCTCCTAGAGAAGTCTGTGAAACCTCCAGAGAAAGTTTTGCTGTAGATTTTGACATCCAGACCATAGTGCACCTGTTGCTGAACAGTTGTTGAGGTTTTTAGCTGAAGCTTTGGGTTTGTAGCCATTAATACAACATCTGATGTTTCTGTACCCTTGCTCTTGACTGTAGTCATGTAAGAAGAGACAGGTGCAAGGAGCTGAATTGTTCTTTGAGGGATGGTTTAAATAAAGCGAGAATTTGCGGGTCCAGCCACAGCACAGCTTTGGAGATTATTCACTGCTTTGGTGATAAATGAAACCAGTTGGAGTCTTAGTCAAGTCTCTCCACATATTACCTAGAAAGACCCAAAGAACAAACAGAATGACTAATCAAAGCAGGAAAAAAGCAGCAAGTCCTGGGGGAAGGAGAAAAACACAGTGGGGGAAGCATGTTCTACTACAAACATACTCTGCTACAACTGGAAAAAACATTCTTGAGCTGGCCCCAGTGGCCGCTCCCTGTGCTGCTGGAGATCAGATGTACGAAGCTGCAATTTTGTCTAGCAATTGGAGTGAGTTAAGGACAGGATGGATACCCGCCCACATTTTTTCAGCCTTCACTCTGTCTCCTGACTTCTCTGGGTTTAAGTTACATTCTTAATGCCATCTCAACACAGTCGTTTTCTGAGCACATCTCCAAGTGCCACTCTGAGATCAGAAAAGGGGAATATTGCAAGGGATGAAGTCAGAAGAGTTTACCACAGGCACACCTTGAAGCAATTTTGTTTGCAAAACCAAGTATTACCCAATCTGCACCAGATAAGGGGTGTCTCACCCAACTACTCAGAGAAAAAAGATGCTAATGGCTGCTCCTGCCTTGCTCCTTAACATATCTTTGGAGACCTGGGTTCATGTGCCATGTACAGGGTGTGCTAGTGGGTATGCCCAAGAAAAGCTCTTGGTCTCCCTTTCTGAGACATCCCTCAGTTTCTAAATGGGACCGGCAGCATTTTCCTGCTTCTGATGGGTGACAGAAGGCAAATAAAACCGGAAAACATGCTGGTGCTGATGACTGTGTTTGTACCTACAGAAAGGTCCATCTATGGCTCTCCAGTTACCAGATATTTTTCACTTGAACATCCACTTGTCTCCAGTCTGGACTCTCCCCAGTTTTTGGGTATTCCTGTACTCCTTTCCCCCTGTATTACTTTTTACACTCCCTCTAGTTGTTGTCAATCTTCCTTTGCTCCTCCGTTTTCAAACAGTGACTGTCACGATTTCTGTCCTGCAGAACAGAAAACAGAAACAGACACACACAACAGCTCAGTAACTCCCTTCAGGTATCAGAACTGGTGGATAGAAGAGGCAAAAGACCATCCTTCATCCCTCTTCCTTCCCCATTTGTGCTTCTTTTCAGACAAGAAACCACAATAACTCCTGGGAAGCAAGTAGAGCAGAGCCAGGGTCCTGGTTTGGGAAGGCTGCCATCCCTGTTCTTGGCATTTCTGAAGGCAATATATAGAATCATAGAATGCTTTGGGTTGGAAGGGACCTTTAAAGCTCTTCTCATCCAACCCTCCTGCAGCTTTTATCTGTGCCTAGGCCAGAGCATTGTAACTGGGCATATTTCAGCCTGGAAAACAACTGCACTGGACCATGAACCATGTTTTCTGTTGTTTGCTTTCCTGTCTTGAGACATTGCAGCTCCCAAGTTCCTATTTAATTTCTTCTCCAAAGCACCTGCTGACTGCAGGGAGGGCTGGATTTGATGCACAAGCACCAGAGCAGGCAGGGCAAAATGAGGACAAAAAGTTCAATGGAAGGTAGGAAGATGAATTCTTGCACCCGCTTCAGCTGCCAGCATCTGACATGAGTCTGCATTGAGCCAAGGGGGAACAGAACAGAACAGAAGTGTCCATTCTGATCCATCCTATATTTAGGTGGTGATACAGTTATCGTCTGAGAGCTATCACAGCCAGGCGTGGCTGAGCAGAAGAGACATGCCCCAGGCTGAGGGGTAACCAGGAGCTTTGACTGCCAGTAAAGTCAACTGGCTCGGGTGGCTGCTTGTCATGTGGTGATTTTAGACTTAGGGCATACTTTGAAGAGGAGCTTTGGGAGGTAACCTGATCAGAGCAGAAATCACTCAGGACTGGACATTTTGGAAGCTATATTAAGAGACTCAGAACCACACTAAAGGTTAGAGCAACTTTGGCCTCCTGTCAACAGAGACATCTAGTCCAGTCATCAGATGGGATGGGGGAAACCCTCTTCCTTCCTCTGCTGCTGCCTTCCCAGCTAATTCAGTACTGGACACAGGCCAGTGACCTGTGCCCATGACCTCTACCTAGGGAGTGTGTGACAGCCAGAGTCTAACCCAGTCCCAATAATGCCTTCAAGAGGACTTCCTGTGAAGTCTGATGTGATACTAAAGTCATAGAACATTTTGGGTTAGAAGAGACCTTTAAAGGTCACACAGTTCGACCATCCTACACTGAGCTCAGACATACCTGGAACTTTGTCCATCCTGACCTTGAATGTCTCCAGGGATGGAGCACTCACCACCTCTCTGGGCTGCTTGGGGGCTGTTTGTTTTCACATGCTTCACCAAGGGTTTCCCCCATAACAAATCTCTCCCCCATGTAAACTGGTGCCATCTCCCTTGCTGCAGCAGGCAGCAGCAGACCCTGCTAATTTCTTTGCCAGAGGAAGACTTGTTTATATTGGCCCAAGCTACCTAGCGAGGTGGTAGATGCCACATCCCTGAAACCATTCCAGATCAGGTCACTGGGGATCTGAGTAACCTGCTCTAGTTGTAGGTATCTCTGCTGACTGCAAAGGGATTAGACCAGATGACCTTTAAAGATCCCTTCCAACTCAAACCAGTCTGTGATTCCATGAAATGAGGCTGCCTCTTGTTATTTAAAGTATCTGGCTCCATGGTTGTAGGCTGAGGCCCATGTAGGCTGCTCTTGCAGGGCTGGGGATGGCTAGGACCAGGAAAAGGCTGGCTTGAGGGTGAGGGAGGCAGCAGGACCTATGGGGCAGGAGGGAGTTGCTGGCAGTAATGATGGCAGAAGAAGGACCAGCAGTTACAAAGGCTGTGGAGGAAGATCCATTTCTACCTGTGTGCTTCTGAAGTGATTTTATCCTTGTGGCTTATATATACATTTGGGGGCAGCAGGTACCCCAGGGGAGTGCCAGGATGAAGACAGCCCTCACGGACATCTCTTCTAGTACTTCTTACTTATTTTTCTTTAACTCATGACTTGAAACCACATGGGACTGTTGTCTGGAACCAGAAACTCTGTGGTGACAAAAATCACTCTCCTTTTGGCGAAGAACAAAACCCAGTGTGCTAACAGTCTTCTGACATTCTCATGTAGCCAGGAACAAGTTTCAGCACCTGCTGCCTTGATGATAATTAGGAAGAAAATAACCACCAAAGCCCAAACCACTGAAACCTAGCAGAATTTCTCTCATTAGCAAAGCTAACTCCTTTTGAGCAGGTCAAACTTGCAATGCTGGGGAGAAGCCTAGAGTGGAAGATTGCATACTATAAGACTATAAAGAACTCTCTAGATAGAAATAAGGAAAATGGTGGCTGCAGGAACCTCTGTGTGATTCTCAGGCATGAAAATAGGTTGCCTGGGAAGGTGGTGGAGACACTGTACCTGGAGGTGCTCAAGAAGTGTGTGGACATGGCACTTTGGGACATGTTTAATGGCCATGGTGGTCTTAGTTGGTTGATGATTAGACTCAACGATCTTAGAGGTCTTTTCCAACAAAAACAATTCTATGATTTGGACTCCTTTCTGTTTCAGGGATTTTGGAGTTTATTAGCCTGGCAGTTGGGCTGGTGAGCATCCGTGGGGTGGACTCAGGACTCTACCTCGGCATGAACGAGAGAGGCGAGCTGTATGGGTCGGTAAGTTTAAGGTCTTGTGCTAATTACACCGCTATGTAACATACACTGCAACACAGGGGCCTCATTGGTGTCATCTGCTGTGTCTGTCACAGGCCTCCAAAATCCCTGAGCTGCTACATGCCTTCATCCTACCCATGATGTCACTGTGGTTATAGCATAAAGGAATATGTGAAACAGGGAGCATGCTTTCATGTGGTGAGAGCCCATCGTGGTGTTCAGACCCCAGGCAGCGCCTGGGGGAACTGGAGCAGGGGTTATCAAACATTTGCCTTTCAGAAGCAGAGTGGCAAGGGTCAACTAAAGTCAGGGGGAAAATTTAGCATGAAATGAGGGAATTCTTCTGTGTTTTCATTGCCTAACACATCAGTTTTATTCTCCATGTGGCCAGGATCTGCACCTGTCTGCAGAATTTACATTTATGGTATAGATATTTCACTAACAAAAGCTCAAGTTGTGGTCTGAGTGTTACTTTATTATAACATTCTCTACAACTCCTCTAAGGAGATCAGGGAGGTTGCTCATCATTTTCCAGAAGTGCCCTTTTCAGATTAGAATTTCCTGTGTTTTGCCAAAACCCAAGTGTAAACTCCTTGTTAGTTTCTCAGTCCACATAAACTCCTGAATACCTACAAACCCTTCCTAGTCACAGAAATACAGAATGATCATCAGAGCCAACTGTTAACCCAGCACTGCTAGGTCAACACTAAAATACATCCCTCAACACTGCCAGGTCAACACTAAACCATGTCCCTCAGCACTGCATCTCTGACATTCCTCCAGGAATGGGGACTCCACTACTGCCCTGAGCAGCCCTTTTCAAGAGCTTGACAACACTTTTGAGAAAGAAATTTCAAACAAAAGAAACCAGTTTCAAACCCAAGTGGAAGGCAGAATCTTCCTCTGCCCAACTCAGATCCATCTCACAGTGCAGAAATTCATGTATCAAGAAGCTTCTCTGTGTTCACTGTGCTTGCTGAAACTGACATAGCCTGACTGTGCCTTTCTCTGCTTTCAAACTCCACAGCTCTCACTACGAAGCAACTGTTTCATGATGGGATAATTAAATTATGGGGCTTGTGTTCACAGAATGATAGAATGGTAGGGACTGGAAAGGACCTCCGGACATCATTTAGACCTGCTAAAAGCAGGGTCACCCTCAGCAGGTTGCCCAGAATCACAATGTCCAGAAGAGTTTGAAATCTCTTCAGAGGAGATTCTACAGCCTTTCTGGGCAGCCTGCTGCAAGGCTCTGGCACCTTCACAGCAAAGTTTCTCCTCATGTTCCGGTGAAACCTCTTGGGTTCAAGTTTGTGCCTGTTGCCCCTTATCCAATCACAGGACACCACTGAAAAGAGCCTTGTCCCTTCTTCTTGACACTCAGCCTTCAGATATTTATAAGCATTGATAAGTTCCCCTCTCAGCCTTCTCTTCTGCAGGCTAAATAGTCCCACAAGAACCATATTTCTGTCACCTGTTACGACACAGAAACAAATGAACATTTTACAACACTTCATCTGGAAACAGAACTGACCTGAAGACACAACCATGGGAGTTTTCTGACAAGACACTGGCTGGAGGCTGCAGGGACACAAACCACCGACCCGGGCTGTGCACGAGTCCTGAGCCAGGTCCCCAAATAACCCTGGAGTCAGAAAATCCAGGATACGTGGGTTGTGCAATGATGGCTTTTCGAAATCAAAAGCCACTACACAATTCTTAATTAAAGGTCCATAGCAGAGCTCCCAAGGGCAGCATTAGCATTACAGGGGTATTTTGGGAGCCAGCAGCACCGCGGGGTTCTTAACATTTCAGCAAGTTTATTATTTCTCTCTCTGACGGTTTTGCCTGATCTGTGTTGATACAGCCAGAGCTGCCCATCCCCACAGCGACACGTGGAGTCCCCTCGGGACAGCTTCTCTGCCTGGCCCTGCTAACCTTGTGCCAGTGTTTCTCTTAAGCTTGCCATTGATAGTGAACACACAGCTAATATGGAGAGCAGCAAAAGTGGTAGGCTTGCAGGATCAGTGGAGACTTTCCACTGAATAAGTCATACTCTGCAGAATCACCCCAGATTCTCCAAACACAGAATCACACAGAACCTCAGTATGGTGAGGGTTGGAAGGGACCTCTGGAGATCATCTAGTCCAACCCCCCTTCTAAAGCAGGGTTACCTGCAGCAAGTTGTCCAGGATCACAATGTCCAGGTTGGTTTGGAATCTCTCCAGAGGAAGAGACACCACAGCCTCTCTGGGCAGCCTGCTCCAGGGCTCCCTCATAGAAAAGAAATTTCTCCTGATGTATAGATGGAAGCTCCTGGGTTCTAGTTTGTACCTGTTGCCCCTTGTCCTGTCACTGGGCAACACTGAGAAAAGTCTGGCCCCATCCTCTTGCCTCCTGCCTTTTAGTTTTTGCTAAGCATTGAGAAGACCCCCTTTCAGGCTGCTCTTCTGGCTAAACAGCCTCAGGTCTCTCAAGCTTCTTTTCACAGAGATGCTTCAGTCCCCTCAGCATTTTTGTGGCCTCTTCCTGGACTATCTCCACGAGTTCTGTGTCTATTGAACTGGGGAGCCCAAAACTAAACCCAGCACTCTAGATGTGGCCTAAGGCAAATCAGAGCAGGAGAAGAACCTCCCTTGACCAGCTGGTCACAATCTTCTGAATGCACCCCAGGAGACCACTGGCCTTCTTGGCCACATGAGCATACTGCTGGTTCACGGTGAATTTGTTGTCCACCAAGCCCCAAAGGTCCTTCTACACACAGCTGTTTCATTTTATACAAACACTGTACCTCTAAACAGCAGGTAATCTGGAGCAAAGCAGTAGCACATGAGTTCACTTGGTCAGCATTTGCTAACATACTCCAAGTAGATGTTGCCCTAGAGGAAGGAAAAAAGTGCTCTGTATTTATTGATGGATCTGGGAAGAAAAAACCCTTGTTCCCCAGGACTCAGATGGCAGAAGCTGTGGTGCAGGCTTTTGAAAGGCTCACAACTCACCTCAGGGTGCAGCAAAACACTCAAAAAAGGTTCTGAGCACAGGTGAGCTCCTGGATCATGTTACAAAACATGGTCTGTAGGCAAGAACATTTGCCGAGTGCTCTGTGTGCCCTGGCTGAGGATCTTTCCTTACCCAAACTATTTGCAGGGCAAGGCCAGTGCTTGCAAGGGTGCAGCATCCTAGGTCTGCAGATGTCCCCTGGCAGTCCCACCTGGGGTGGGGTGAGATGGCAGGTCCCTCTGTGACACAGCAGTGGCAATGCCACCCACACATGTCCTCCTGGAGGGACAGCCTCAGTGTTCCTTGTAGTTGACACTGGCGAGAAGGGAGGGAGAGGGAAGGAGCTACGGGCACACGCTGAAAAGCCATCCTGGGACATGAAGCCAACAGGTCTTAGTGGTGAGGGGTGAAGGAAAAGGCTGACTGTGGCATGGTGACCTCAGTCTGGGGTGGACTGGCTGTTGGCTGGCACATGCTCATCACATAACCAACCATCATTGTAAATCCTCTCTGGGGTTAGATACCCTGAGAAAGCTGTTCCCCATCCAGACCTCCAAGGGCTCACATCACAGCTCCCTGGCAAATCTGAAGATGCTTTCATCTGAGGAATGCTTTCATTCCCAGCACAGTGTCAGCCACTCTGCACCCTGAACTTCCAAAGTGGTGCTTGTTCCTGTTTAAACCCTTCCGATCTGCTGTCCACTGCTTCTCCAGGGGGTGCCTCTCACCTATGAGAGCAATTCTGGGGAGTGTGTGGTGCCTATAGGTGGGGCTGCTATGGTAAGACATGTCTGCAGGTGGGCACCAAGCTCTGAACTCACACCCTAAATCTCAGAGACTTGGCTACCAGCTTTAGAGTTCTGTTATGGCCAGATGTTTTTTCCTTATGGGGCACCTTTACAAAATAGACACTCACCTCCTCCTCTTGTCTCCTCCTCCAACTTCAGAAGTCTTTGGGTCTTGGCTTGAAAGGCTTGTGCCTGCTTCCAGCTCTCACCCAGCAACATCCAGTTTCCATCCTCAGAGGACAAGATCTCTGGGAAAATTAGAGGAAAATAAAAGTAAGGGTAAATTTACAGCAAGGGTGATGAGACACTGAAACAGGAAGGTTGCGGATGACCCCCTCCCAGAGGTGTTCAAGGCCAGGTTGGATAAGGCCTTGATCAACCTGGTCTAGTGGAGGGCGCCCCTACCAATGCCAGGGTGGGTCGGAACTAGATGATCCTCAAGGTCCCTTCTCACCCAAACCATCCTGTGAATCTACTGAGGAAAAGATGTAATGTTTTAATACCTTCTGACACAAATGTCTTTTTGTTCCCCTGCCGCTGCTGCCGCCACGCAGAAGAAGCTGACTCGGGAGTGTGTTTTCCGTGAGCAGTTTGAAGAGAACTGGTACAACACCTACGCCTCGACCCTCTACAAGCACCCCGACTCGGAGCGCCACTACTATGTGGCTCTGAACAAGGACGGCTCCCCCCGCGAAGGGTACAGGACTAAGAGACACCAGAAATTCACTCACTTTTTACCCCGGCCTGTGGACCCTGCCAAAATTCCGGCGATGTACAGAGACCTCTTCCACTACAGGTGATGTCTCCTGCTGCTGCCCCAGCAGTGTACATACTTGGGCTCCCAAGCTTTTCCCCACAGCACTATCTCCATAGTCATTCCATCGTTCCCCTAAGTGTAGCTGGCATAGGAAAGCACTTGCACGGAGTGCAGACACTGCTGATCCTCCTTGTTTCAAGTGTATATCAACCCTGGGTTATTGCTGGGGCAGGGGAAGGGAGGGACCCACCATATAATCTTTCATTTTCACTCACTTTCTTTACCTGAGGCCAAATATTCAATGTTAGGGTTGTTAGTCTCTTTTCAGTGCTGTCCTGAGATAGGACAAGGGGCAATGGATACAAACTGGAACCCAGGAAAAGTTCCACCTCAACACGAGTTAAAAATTCTTTACTGTGAGGGTGATGATGCCCTAGAACACACTGCCCAGAGAGGTTGTGGAGTTTCCTTCCTCTGGAGACTTTTGAGACCAGTCTGGATGTGTTCTTGTGTGACCTGCCCTAGGTGATCCTGCTTTGGCAAGGGGGTTGGACTTGATAATCTTCAGAGGTCCTTTCCAGCCCCTAACACTCTATGATTCTAAAAGAACAAGCAGGTGAACAAACCTCATCACCAAGGAGAGGAAGGGAAAAAACCCACAACAACCTAAAAATGAAAAGACAGAAAGAAAAGAAAAGCCCAAAGAAGTGCTGCAGGAGCTGCTGCTGAGCTTGGGATGGCCACCTGCAAGGAAAAAGCCTTTGGAGTGGTTCCCTGCTTGAGCAGCCCAGGAGTTTGCTACATTAATGATACCACATGGACTGGTCCTGATGCATGGGTTTTTTCCTGCTGTTGGGGTGGGAACGGGGTGAGGAACATTATTCAGCTGTAAGCATGGATACTGTGCATAAGGACAAAACTATTTATAAAATGTATATGATATTTATTTTATATATTTATTTATTTCAAAATAATTTTATTTTTAATGAGAGATGTTATGACAGGATTTTCATCAGGAAGAATAAGGTCCTACTGAAACAGGGAAAAAAATGAGTTTTAAGAGCTTATTGGCAATAAAATTGTCTTTATATTGTAGATTTCTTGCCAGCCCCTTTTCATTTTTTTTGGCACTCTTTAACTATGAACCCAGTATTTCCCCATCACTATGGATATATTCACCCCTAAAAAGGCTTTGTATGGTAAATTACCTGAACCTCAAACTTTTGTACACGAAAGACATGAAATTATACCTGGAGTGGACCTCGGAAGCATAATCCTACTAGAATGCCCAGCTGGGTGTCTGCTGAACTGGAATTCCCATGAGTTGCAAATCCAACTCTCTCCTTTACTCTGAGGAAGGTAAAAAAGGTGCTTGGGCCGTGTTGAGGACTGGGCACACCTCAGGTTTTTTTAGCCATGAGGTGGGATAGGCCCAGATTCAGCACCACCATCACTACAAATGGAGCAACCTCACAGGCACAGTTGGTGTCCTCAGCTCACTCTCACCTCTGCAGCCCCACAAGCCTGGGAAACACTGGGTAAGCTCACAGTGTGAGTTGCCAGCAGCAGCTGCTGTGGATTAAGTGTCCTGCAGAAAATCAAGTGAAGAAACATTTGAGGAGCCACTGGATGTACTCCTTCCTGCAATAAACTCACTGCATCTCATTCAAGACTCACCTGAAGCATCACAACAAAATCAGTGAAGAAAACGTAAAAAGCAACAAAGGCAATTGGAAAAAATCTCCATTTTTAAGCAGTTACCCTGGGGGAAGATCACCCCTGCAGGCAGTGCTTGGACATTCATGGCTGCGTGGCATTTTCCTCTGCAGGAGCTTCCTGGTCACACAGTCCCATCACCTTTTGTCCCCGTGGGCTTAGGCAAACCTGCCAGCATTTTGGCAGCCTGAGCCAGCCCCATGTTTCCAGGGTTGTGCTGGATTCCTGCAGCCCTTTTCAGGTCAGGCTGGCCAAGTTGGGGGCACTCATGATGGGAGCTTTGCTCTGCAGCTTAGCCCAAAAGTCAACATAGGCCCTCAGTTCCCGCTTGGGATGTTGCAGAACTACAGGAGAAGCTTCTAGAATGATTCTAGTTTGGGTTTTGTGCCCTGTGATCAACAAAGAGGGTTTTTAGCACATAGTAGAAAGCAAGAGTGTGTAGTTGCATCAGAGAGGAGAGGTTGATGTGAAATGAGGTTCTCTAAAGCATCCAAAAATATGTACAAATCCAAGTGTAGTGGCCGTGGGTTGAGGTTCTCCTTATGACAGCTGCATTTTTCAGAGCTGTTTCTCAGCCTTCTCCTCACAAAGCAGTCAAGGTAAAATCTCAGCTCCTCCAGCTTCCGTTCCTGAATTCTCAGGATGATTTCACTCACCTAGGGATGGTCCACGCCAGGTTCTTCATAAGCTGTGCTGCTAATGAAGCTGTAGCCCTGGTGCCTAGCTCTACTCCTGGACATTTCTAGTCCTCTCTGCTACCTCCTGTGTCCCTGCCACACCCCTTCTGCTGTCACATATGCTCCCATGCCAGGTGCAGCAGGTCCAGCAGCCATAGACGACCAAGCTGTGGATCACAATGAAGAGATTATAGGAGCTTTACCTTGAATGATCCAGACATGAAGGAATTTAATCCTGGGTTTGAAATAAAATGTTTACTTACCTTCTTCTTCTGAGTCACTGCTGAAACATCTCATCCTCTGCTGCCACGGCAGAAGCATGATGTCCTGATGTGTACTTTTGACCTTCTGCACAAAGGGAAATCCCTCAGACCTTGAGCTTAACTCTGCCTCCAGGATGATCCTGCCTCCTTCCAGACAGGGCTTTCTGGTGCACTTGAAGATAAATCTGGTGGAGCCCGCTCCTCTTCTTCAAAACAAAGGTCAAACATCTCAGCAACATCAAGCACATTTTGACCAATTTCAGCACCTGATGGACTCGTTCATCCAATATCTGAATGGAGGAGCCGCATCAGAAGAGCCTCCTGCTGTTAAGGGACTTGCAGGTCCGAGGGGTGGTGTAAAACCCTTCTGCAGGATGTGAAAACAAAATCCACAATACTTGTCAACAAGAAAATCCACAAAAAATGTACTGTGAACCTCTTAGCAAAAGGTTGGTGTCATCTCCCATGTGGGACATTGTAAAGGAGGAATTCAGCATTGCTGATCCCACCCAAGTAGTTGTTTTCAGCAGAAATTTGCTGAGTTTGGTTCTGCTTTGACAGATACAAGGAGTAACCTCATTGACCTGGGAGCTTAAGAGCAGCAGAATTAACAACTTTGGCTGCATTCTGGGTGGCACAGGGAGCAGGCAGCAATGCTCACTGCTGTTCTCATGTGGACACACTCATGTGTCCATGAGAATAACAGACTGACTCCTTATCCAGCTGTTACCCACCAGCTGCTGCTCTCTGCAGCAAAAGCCAGCTGGAGACACCAACTGCTTGGAGGCTTTTATAGAGCTGGGAAATGGACCCTACAGCCTTTAGCAAGGTGCCATTTGCTCTAGTGGTAGTGGACCAGCCCCAGGGTGTGCCCTCTTCCTGCTAGGAAAGTTTTAGAGGAAAATACTTTTGCAGTGCTTCAACCTAAGAAACTTTTCTCCTACGTTAACAAAAGGAAAAGACAAACCATTCTGTGAGTGTACATCTGGGACCTCAGCTTGTATAGCTTCCCTGTGCTTCCATGTTACAGCAGCCAGATGAAAAACTTCCCCCAGAGGGAAGGCAAAGTTGGCTGCTGCAGGAGATGGCTGTGGTCTGCAGGACACACTGCTGAGCCCTTCACTCTCCACTGCTGTTTTGCACAGAAAAAGCCACAGGTCTGAAAGCACCACAGTAGAAGATGACTCTGGGTACCTCATCCAAAGGACGACGTCCTCTCCTACAACCCAACAGTCAAGATTCATCCTGTAGCTGGGGACTTGGTTGAAACTCTCCAGGCAGGGGAGCCCTCTGCAGAGCCAAGTCTAGCTTCAGCTCCATCCAAGAAGCTTTACAATCACAAAGGCGCTGCAGGGAAATAAAGTGAGGTTACTGAGTGCTCTCCCTAAGCCAGAAGACGTAGAGTACACTGAGGGTACAATCTGGCTTACCTGATATCTCAGTATCATTTCTTTACCACATATATGGGTGAATCATCTCTCACTTGTGAGAGCAACACCAAGGCCTCACTAAAACCAGTCAATAAGAGACAACATTGTGGAGATCTGTGCTGAATTTAATTCATGGGCAAGCATCCATCAAACACGGATGCCATGTGCTGCTGCTTCTCCAGGCACTCCAGGCACCTGGGACAGCCATCAAAGGTGGAGACATGGACAGAAAGGCAGGAACAATGCTATGCTCAGGAGGGAGGGGGGACACAGCACCATGGGAAAAGCACTTTTCGTGGCTGAAGCTGCTAAACACGCTTCCTGGTGATCCTGCTTTTTAAGGTACAGACAGAACACAACCTGCCACCAGGGGGGCTGTGGAATTGTAGAAAGGAATTTACCCACAGAGCACAAAGTCATGCAACATGAACCACAAAATCTGTGCTTGAAAGTTAATGGACACTAGCAAGGATGGAGTCTTGTGCCTGCTGCTGGCTGAGTTTGAGAAAGATCTGCAAAGCCAACTTAACTGAGGGGTCTCAGGCTCTTCCTTCACCATGACAAAAAGCATTTAACATCAAGATGCCCATGACCAAGTGTGGCAGACCACCACATGAGACATGGCAAGCTCACGAGTACACCAACAAGCACTGGCAAGAACCCATGGAAAGGAAAACCATGCTTTGTGTGGCTGAGTTCTGCAAGACCTGCCCTCCCTAGGTCAGCTCTGATAAACACCCCACCTATCAGTGCTGTTCCACAGCCAGTGTCTCCCACAGCTTCTGTGCACACCAGACATGAAACACAAAGCCAATGTGATGCTTGAGACAGATCTCAAAAGAGGCTGAGCACAGACTCAAGGAGTGATCCCACAGTGATCCCACCTTCCCCATAGAGCCACTCACCCTTCTCCCCATGTCAAGCCTCAGCCCTTTTCCAACACATTCCTTCAGTCACCACCTCATCACCAGGCACAGCAGGTACAGCAGCTGCCACTGAATGGAAAAGGGCTTCTATGTGCCTGCTGTGCAGTAGCTGTCTGCATGGAGGTCACCTAGAGTGATGCACAGAAGGATGAACTCAACGCATACCCACAGTAGACCAGGAGCTTCTCCAGGTCCTTCACTGCAAAGCACCCAGCCTGCGATCACTAGAGGAAGGGCAGAGCACACCCGAGACACAAACCTGAGGTCACATCTTGCTCTCAACCTTTCACAGCAGCACAGCTATCCCAAACACATGCTAGGGTCGAATGCTGCTAGTGCTCTGGCATGCATCTCCAAGGTATATTCTACAGCAGAGAGGAAGTACACCAAGTTATTTCAATAACTGAGCCAGTCTAGGAAAGGAAATTCAGATGCTACATGCTTACGTGGCTGATGCTTGGACTAGATGACCTTGAAAGATTTCTTCCAACCCAAACCATTCTATGCTGCAACACCAGCACTTTTCCAAACATCTCCTGCTGAGAACATTTAGGACATTTGTCTTTCCAAAAATTAAGATTTACCAAAAATTCTTTTGCTTGAACTGACTCATTTTATTTACTCTGCTCAGAGGGTAAATAAGGTCAGGACAAGACAACCCACAAGTCTAGCATTTAGCACATGACACCTCAAAACATCAGCATTGACTGCTGGAGCATCTTGCAGGCCTGTTCTGTAGAGGGGGGTCTCATCCCAGGACACTCCCCAGGCAAACTCCAACAGCCAACACTCAGCCTCCACCATGTGCGAGAGCCTCCCAGTGCCCTCTATCAAAGTTTTAATCAAATTGATGTATTTAAACCCATGTTGCCCACATTTGTAGTACACTGATGGTTTCCACATCAGTCACTATTTCCATGGCATCTGCCCTTTCTCAGCTAACAGCAAGGCAAACAGCACCTCCTCAAGCAGACACACCCAGGGCTGTAACACGGCTGCATCACAGGCCACAGATTCAAGTGGAGGAAATGAACATTAAGACAGATTTAAAACACAGTCATACCTTTTTTTCGTTAGGAGAAGGGTTTTTTTTTTCCAACAAGTGGGATTTAAAGCTAAGAAAGGGAGCAGTACAATGATGAGGTTAAAAGAGCCAAGCAGGTTATTCTAATCTGACCAAGCAGAACCTCACCTTGCTCTTCATTTATCATCACTGAGTGAGAAATCACTCTTGATTTTTAACAGACAGATTGGCTGCAGGAGCTGCTGTTACTGATTTAACAGGAAAACCTAGAGCACAAGTACTTTCTCTGAATGAAATTAAAAGCTACATCCAGTACTGGGCACCACACTGTAGGGAAAAGAGGAGAGCTTGAACTCCCCAGTTCTCCAATGGCAGGTTCTCAGCCCATGCACCTGTGGAGTTAATGAGGTATGGTGAATGCAGCACAAGGCACATTGATGGATTTTGGTCACTTTATTAAATGAGATATTAAATAGTTTAAGTTTCAACTACTAAACAGCACTTTGAATGGTGAAAACACAGATAGTATATCGTCATACTTGAATGCTTCTTCTCTTTAAAAACACATTTCCAGTCCTTATATATATTACAAAAACAGCCTTATAGGAAGAGGGGACATCTTTTCTATAGTACTTAGGATATTTAATACAGAACTGAAAAGCCATCTAATAGAAACAAAGGCAAGTCTTCACAGCTGTATGATTTCAGCAGCCAAAGCTGGTTGATGGACTGAAACATTACTATACAACTGGGACAAAACATATACAATATCACAATACTAAGCAAAAACGCTTTACATCCAAAGGAATAAACAGGTTACAAAATGTGGAGAATTTAGCAGGCAAAACTGTATTACAAGCAACATTTTTATTTGTCATCTTAAGCCATTTAATCTAGTTAAAACATCTAAAACAAATATAAAAATGAGCCTTTTATCATTTTATTGATGCATGTTCCGTCCTTAAATATTGGTTAAAGCTCGATGTTATACTCAAAGCACATTGTTAAGTAGCTAAAATGTCAAGTGAGAAATGCGTATGCAAAGTGGTCCAAGTTTAATTTCAATGCTTAGTCTGATCTCTGCGTATGCATTAGTCTTCTGTTACCCAGAGGTTTGTCCAGAATGAAAAAAAAAATGCCTTTAAATGTTGCCTAAAACTTCCACATTTAAGTCTTTGAGTTACTGTAAAACTCCACTGAACATTCCCAGGTTTGGTAGAAAGAATTTCTCTTACTCACGATACGTAGGAGCATCCGTGAGAGTTGCTCAGAGTACAACTGCCTTCCAATGTTTGTCTCAAAAGTCTCACGTTTTGTTTCTTCTAGTGTGAACAGGTCTCTACTTGCTCCCCTCCTCTGAAATTAAACTGAACTGTAGAGGTGGCAAAGCACTAGAACATACGGAGATTCTCCTGTGGTATCTTGTAACAAAAGAGTCCAAGACAGCAATGTGTTAACAACAACCCAACTCTGTTCAGATCACAAACCAAGTGTCAAGCACAAAAGGAAATACCACCTAAGATTTGTGTATTCAGATGCAAAACCCACTTGTCCTCTCAGGGCAAGAACTCCACAAACTCCTGCAAAAAACCTCCCAGCAACCATAACAATTTCAGTTCATGTCAGAAGAGTCCGGCAGTACCTGGAGCCAGTGCCTCCATCTGCCTGCTTCTCCAGAGTTCTCTGTAGTCAATACACCATTGCCTCAAACATTCCTCTCACTTTTACCCCCAAACTATAACCCCCTTTTTTTTTTAATGAGAGGTGGGGGAAGAATCAACCCAAACTATACTCAAAGAAAAGCCCTATTTGGGTATAATTACATCTTCACAAGCACAAAAAGTGTGGGTAAAGAGTGCTAATCAAAGCAACCAGAAATCGGTTGACTACAGACCAGAAATGGTCTATATTAAGAGAAAAAAGAAAATCAAAACAAACAAAAACAAACCAACAAAAAAAATCAAGCCCTCTGTGTACTAAACCCTGTCTTCACACAAATGAGAGGGAGTGGGGAGGAGTACATAACAAAAACTCCTATCTAATAGAGAAAAAGAGATTTCGCTGTTCTGGCAGCTCGGGAAGTTGCTACAGCACTTTCTTTGTATGGATTTTAAATCAGCAGTGGTTCTGCCATTGTATAAAGATGTTTGTTTGACAGAGATTGACCCTGGACACTACCACCACTTTAAACCCCCAAATACCAGGAATTTAATTTCTTGGCCTGTCTCCCATTGCCGGCAATGGGAAGAGACAGTAGCACCAGCATTAAGGAGTTAACAGAAATGTGCTTTGTACTGGACTCCCCCATAAAATAAATCAGTGTGTGAAGGAAAAACATCTCCACCTCTGGGATCACCCTTTTCAGTTTTATGTGATGGAACAACAAACAAAATATGGCAGAGGACCAGGGAAGCACTATTACCTCCCCAGGTCACTGTTTAAGGCTGTACACACAGTTTTGATGTCACTGCACAACTGAGGAGTTTCAGAGCAGTAGTATTTAAGAATATTGCACTCAAATTCTGTTTCAAAGAGTATTTTAAGTTCCTGTTTCATTCAGCATAGATGACAGAATATGAGTCCAGACCTCAGTCAAAAGGAAACTAGACTATTTCCCTTAGAATATTCCCACTAGTATCAAGAAATGGCTAGGCAGAAAAATATTCCATAATTTGAGGAATCAACTCTAATCAAGAACTCAGCTGTTTCCAATTCACATGTGGCAAACTGAAGCATACAGACCTGTGGTCCTTCCTAAGCTGCTCCCATCTGCTGACAGCTTCGGAGCTACTAAAAGCAAACGTAGGAGTTTAGACAGGAAACCTGTGGAGATGCTACTGTTATGGGAGGACTTGTTTTCACTGAAAACAACTTGTTATCTCCTGTACTCAACATATGTAAGAAGATTCTAGGCAACATCACTGACAGCAGGGAGAACGTTATGTCCTACTTAAACAAAGCTGAAACACTAATATGGAACATGGCATTTAAGGGGACCAAACTATTTTTTAAGTTTTTTTTTTACAGTTGAGTTCTGTTAAGCCATTGATTCCTAAAAAAATAAAAGTTCTTTCTCTGATTTTAACAATCCTTTAGGCTTTTAGTGCAAAATCACATTGATTTCCCTGGGGAAGGCCCTGGATTTTTGCCTCGCATTGGGGGTGGTGCTCGTTGTAACGGTGGTGGCTGCAAACCACCAGACACTGACTGATACATTCCTCTCATATCTATCTGTTGGTAGTTGGAAGGATTCATGATTAAACTGGGAGGCTTTGGCATCATGAGATGACTCATTGCTGCTTGCTGGTAAGACATCTGCTGCTGTTGCTGCTGATTGTACTGCTGCTGTAGTCGTCTGTTCATGAGTATCCTCTGAACACAACTGATCAACTGTGAAGAGAAAGCAGAGATGTGGTGAATGCCTGACCCGCCTCAGCACCCCAAGTATCAAGTTCAGAGCTCAAATCAATTTGTTAGGGACAGCATGGCTGAAGGAAAAAAGCACCATTGTTATCACCAGCACTAATGTGATGGTATTCACAAGCTGACTACTGTAGAAACCATTTAATAACACTACCTAGGGCTAAGCTCCCTCACTGACTTGCCTATTGTCTTGCGGGCAGCATGTAGCTAAGTTGCCACAGCAACACATGACATAATTTCCAGGTATAACTCACAACATTATTTGTCAGGTACCTTTTATCTCTCTTTGAGAGTCCTGCACACAGATTGCCACTAAATGTTTGTTTGTCTAAGACAAAATTCTTTTCACTGACATTTTCGGGCAACTTTCAGATTCTGCAAAATAATTCTGAGCTAAAGCCTCACTAATAGACCTTTCTAAGATGTGTTTTTCCTAAGCTGCTTTCTGAGCTCCAGGTGTCAGATTTCTCTTTAAACCTCATGACCTTCAAACAAAATGCTCCCACAAAAATCTGGTGAGTATATTTCTACAATTAACTTTCCAGAGTCTCCCTCAAAAAGGCTGAGAGCAGTGCAACCCTATCTGCTGCACAAGAACCATCTCCTCAGGTTCATGTAGACTCTTACACAACGCCAGCAAACACTTCTCCCACTGAACACACATTCTCCAAGTACCTATTTATGCACCTAAACTACATTATGAACACAATGACATGCAAAGTTCATCCACTGAACATGGACAGCCAATGTTGTTTTACCATCTGTTGTTTGGTGAGGACATCATTGTAGATGGCTTCTCGGCGCTTGACATCAAGCTCCTGGCTCGCCTGCCTGCTCAGTGCCAGGGCCTGTACTTGGCTCTCTGTGAGTGTCACATTTTCTTTCCACTGAAAAGTAAAAAAAAAAACTCCTAAATTTTATTGACATATTTTAACAGCAGCACAATGCTAACTGAGGTCTCGCATATGTTCAGACCAGAGCTACATCACAAGTTACAACACAGCCCAATTTCCAGTCAATCTAAAACGATACTTCACCAGAATTAGAACTGTGAGTTACTAATTCTTCAAACTGCTAATGAAGGCATTCCACCTTCAGACTATATTCAGCAAGCTGAGTAAGGTGGCAGCCCAAGATACACTGGCAGGGACAAGCTACAGGAAATGCATCATGTTTGTGTTTAATTAGTATTCTTATTTGGAGAAAAACAGCTTTTTCAGAGCATAGCAAACAATGATAAATCTAAACCACTAGTCCTCTAAGGTTCTATGTCATCTTTGTGTCCAGAGAAGGGCAACAAGGCTGGTGAGGGGGCTGGAGCATAAGCCCTACAAGGAGTGGCTCAGGGAGCTAAGGTTGTTTAGCCTGGAGAAGAGAAGGCTCAGGGGAGACCTCATTACCGTCTACAACTACCTGAAAGGAGGTTGTAGCCAGACAGGGGTTGGTCTCTTCTCCCAGGCACCCAGTGACAGAACAAGAGGACACAGTCTCAAACTGTGCCAGGGCAGGTTTAGGCTGGACATTAGGAAGAAATTCTTCACAGAGTGACTGCCCATTGGAATGGGCTGCTTAGGGAGGTGGTGAGTTACCGCCCTTGGAGGTGTTTAAAAGGAGGCTGGATGAGGCACTTAATGCCATGGTTTAGTTAATTAGAAGGGTTAGGTGACAGCTTGGACTCAATGATCCTAGAGGTCTTTTCCAACCTGGTTAACTCTGTGATTCTCTGATCTCAATGGCATCAAGGGTTAATGCAAGCTGCAGAGATAAAGGTAAATATAAACTAGAAAGGATCTTCATTAATAATACAATTAATCTGCTGAATGACCACATACAATAGTAATTTCTTTGCCTGATGTTATTTAACCTTTTATCACCTCCTGATCTAACCCCACAGTCACCCATTTCACCCACTATGTTTGAAATGATGTCTTCAAGGGGCTGAATTCTTGCTGCAGTTACGCTGTTGGTTGCTTCCACAACCTTCTCTCTTCCTTGATTAATAAGGTCCTGAGAAAATGCCACAAAATCAATTATAAAGCAAAGATACAGAGAGTACATTCCTTTGCCTACCTCTTTAAAGTTTTATTCATCTTTGCCTTGTGTATGTAGGCATTCCTTACTTTTTCCTCTCAATTTGCAGAAGCCAGTAACACTAGCTTCTCACACACCTGAATCTCAGTACAGAGTAATCAGTTTTAACTCATTCCATATGTTCAAAATAATGTCCATTATGGTAAATTACCTTTTTCAGTGCAATACTGCTACATATGCTGCATTATTCAACACAGGTCTCCCTGATCTGCACTTTGATAGAGGCTTTCAACTCTTTAGCACAGACTCTTCATCAAACACTAGTATGTATCAGCAGACAACTGTGCACTGTGCTCCTGCACTTCATAGCCTGGCATCTTACTAGGAAGAAATGGTCCCAGCTACTTCAGCTAAGATGGGAAAACAGGAGCTGGGATAACTGGGGAACAGAGCATCTCTCCCATTCCTTCTCAGCCAGGAGGTGGAAAGCTAGATGTGGTAATTAGTATCTGCAAAGGATACAGCTCATCATCCAGAATCCTGAGAGACTACCCACGTATAGGTTTCTATGCATAAAAACAAGGTACAATAGTATAAATGTCAAGGTATTTCAGAATGACATTGGCCATGACTTGTGACAGAGGAGCTTACAGCCACACAGACACCTTACGCTATCTGCATTGCTGCTCACCTCCAGTTGTTGATTGCTCATTGCTGACAGAGCACCCAAATTGAAAGGAATATACGGCGTCTGAGAGGTGAAGTTTGTGGGAAGCATGTTGGTCCCAGTTGGCATGTTGAAACGCATCGTCAAGCCCTTAAAAACACACAATACATTTATGTTTGAAACACTCTGAGAATTTACAGTCTTCTGCAACAACCCAGGAAATACCATATGCAAGCAAACCAGCCCTTGGAGATGATGAGAAGCATTCTATGCTGCATATGAAGTCTCAGCAAACTGAAGATTCTTTCCAAACCTCAGTTCAGAAAGATATCTTAATCAGAGAGAAAACTAAGTTCTAGTTGTAATATAGGAGTTTAGCTTAATTGAATTATTTGATACACCAGCAAACCATGACCAAGCCTTATCAGTGTATATTAAGTTGTTAAAGATACACTTTTTATATTGCTAACCTGCCACTGTTGAGCCTGACCTGACTGAAATAACATTTTGAGAACGTGACATGCATAATTCATTAGCAGGAATATAAAACTCATCTCCCATATGGATTTCTCAAAGGGTAATTTCATAGAACGGTTTTGGTTGGAAGAGTTATGTAGTCCAACCCCTCTGCAGGGACATCTGCAAGTAGAGCAGGCTGCTCCAAGCCCTAAACAACCTGAATTAGAATGGTTCCAGGGATGGGGTTTCTATCACCTCTATGAAAAAAATGAGTCAGGGTCTCACCACCTATAGTCTGATTTTTTTTTTCCTTCTTTCCAGTCTACATCTCCCTTTGAGCTCAAACCCATCATGCCTTGTCCTGTCACAACAGGCCCTGTTCAAAAGTCTGTCCTCAGCTTTCTGATCAGCCTCTTAATGTCCTGAAAGGCCACCAGAAGGTTTCCCTGGAGCCTTCTCTTCTCCAAGCTGAACAACCTCATTTCTCTTTGCCTGGCCTCAGAGCAGAGGGCTTCCAGTCCTCCCACCATTGCTCTGGCTTCCTCTAGTCCCATTCCAACAAGTTAATATCCTTCTAGTGCTGAGGTTGCTTACTGGATTATAAGCTGTTTCCTCTCTGACACAAAACTTTCTCCCAACACTGCATGTGTCATTTGTTCACTCAAGACGGTCAGTGACAATTGAAATATCCACTCATTGTAATTCCAGATTACTGATCAGATCTGAGTAGTAAGCTTAGCCTTTCCAGGAATTTTCTGCTATTAGCCTCCAGTTACCATGTTATCATATCCCTTTCACAGTAAAAAAATCCCAAGCCTGTAGCCAATCTACAATTTTCTTCATTCTATCACCTGCTTAAATATCAAATACACAACACACAGAGAATAATGGGGGAAAACACATAAAATTACATAAAAATCAAACTTTTAGATCCTTTCTGGAAATTGCTAATGTTTGTGGGATTGCTGCAAAAATTTTGAAACCAATTGTATACTTGAAATAAAGCTAGAAAAGTTCCCTCACTGGTAAAAGGCTTCACACAGGACCCAATCTGAGTTTTATTATGAAAAAGAAAAAAAATATATGTGTGTAATTAAGAGAAAGTAACTTTTCAACAAAGCAACAAAGAAAATACACACGAAAGGTCAGCACTGAAAAAGCAAATAAAACACAGTATCTCCACTTTTCACAGGTCAGTTTTGCTCTCCATAATATTTTTTTTGGCCTATAAGGTATTAATTTCCACAGAACAAAGTGAAAAGGTAAGTGGTACTTAAATCTGGAGAGGTTTGTTCTCATGTGGGTAAATCTGATTAGATAGCTTTACCTTCTTTTCTGCTTCATATTCTGCCCACGCTGCCTTCCTTTCCTCTTCAGTGAGTTCCTCTTCCTCCTTATGGTCCAGGAGTGAGTCATGTTCATGATATCCAACAATATACTCTTTATTGATCTGCAGCAGTTCTGCCAGAATCGTGTCCTGTTCAAATGAAGAGAAGATAAAACTCTGCAGCAATACTCTATATATTGACTCTTTGGGAACACCTAACTTACTGCTTGGACCCAACCTCAAAAATAGCAGCTCAGAGCACTTCAGACTGAAAGAAAATTTAAAAATAATTAAACAGCCCCATTTTCCTCAGAGGGAGGGTAATGGATTAACAATCTGTTACTGAAATGACAGTACAATCACTTAATGAACCACAGGAATGCACTCAGATTCCACAACAACAAATGCAGTTTAAGAACCTAAAAAGAATGGAATGTGCTCAATGATTTTTGCCTTTGCTTAGGCTGGATACCTGAGAGGACCCACCAATAATCTACATCTGTAAGATATAAAGGGCTCTTCTATCGGATTTAAAACACTAAGTAGTACTTTGGTCCATCAACTAGCCATCGGCACTCAACAGACAAGGCTGCTTGCTTAAAACTTGAGATAGATGTTGAGATAAACAGCCACCCCCATCCATTTGGTCTAGGAAAGGTCAAATCATTGCTATGAATTGCATTTGATCAGCAGGCTGCAATTCAGACCTCTATATTGCAAAATGCTTGACTGTTCTTAAAGTTCGGCAGAATATTTACAATATCTTTTACAATGGCAAAGCATTATGAAGGTTTTGTTCTCAGGCAACTAATAGTTTATGTTTTGGGTTTTTTTTTTTATTTTAATATGTATTTTTACATATATATTTGTGTTTGACGATCTTAAAGGTTGTTTCCAGCCAAAATGTTTCTATGATTCTACATAAAGCTTATAATTCAGTCCAAGATTCACAATACAAACCCACTATCTCATTGCACTTTTGGATCACTTCTGAAATGAACTGCAGAGTAATTGTTGTGGAATTGTATGAATACCTACAGACCCCCACTCCCCATCACACTCTCTTCTCCTCTACAAATTTTTACCAACAGAAATATGAACTGTCTTACTCTGACATTGTATAACCTAAATGGAACAATGATTGGAAAGAGTGGCTTGCACCCACAAGCCACATTATTGGAGAAACACTGGGACTGTGTGTTTACAACTCAATTATGTTAACCAATTGTCTAAGCTAGTCTTTGTTTCACCCTTCTGCTATCTGGTTTCCCTACACTGGAATCATTGCTTTCATCACCCACTCCTCAACAAAATATTCAATTTAATACCTGCACATCTAAAAGGCACAAGGTACAAATAATGGTATTTTGGGGTGCTGAGAGAGAAGGCAGAGAAAGGATGCAATAACAGGATATGATGAAAATATCTAGAAGTAGCAGGTGAAGTTGAGAAGACATTACCCAAGCCAGCTGAGACAACTGAAGTACTCTAAGCATGCCATAGCTGTACATCAGTGTGTAGAGGGGTCCTGGACATGCATATGCATTCATTTCCATGGTAACACTATTATTGAAAACAATACTGGAATATAATCCACACTCAGCCAACACAGTCTTCAAAATGTGGTTTAAATTACATCCAACTGTGTGTTTGCTTTTCTTTGTTTAAACTTTATTTTGCATTAACTTTAACGATGGAGCTTGAAAACTGAGATACAGAAGGTGCTGCTCCACTTAAATTCACTTTACACAACAAAAAAAATCATCAGACTAAGTATTTTCATTTGTTTATCATGATGATAGAACAATCAATTGGTTTAGAAACTTTAAGATTAAATCCTGGTGATGAGAAACTAAAGAGATATAGACCAAAGGTTTCTCATTTTTAGAAATGTCTTTTTAAAACCCTGATGGAAATGAAATGCTACGACGAGATAAATGTACTGGAAAGGAAATGCTCCACGAAGGAATTCAAGTTACATTGTATTTTATAACCAAGTTTTTCTCAACCAATTGAACATGTAATAACATGGTTAAAAATAAAAATAAATTTAAATAAGCAGCAAATTCTTCTGATTCTGAGATCAACAGTCTTCCAAATTCACAGAACTGTCCCTTTGTACAGAACTACAGTAAAACACATGCCCTGGCTATGTCCTGAGGTAGTATGAAATAATGATAGACTATATCCAACTGCATCTAAACTATTATTTTCATCTGCCTTTCCAATCTGCATTACATGACCTTAACTAAGCCAAGTTTTCATTTCACATAAAAATGTGATTGTGACTCTAATCCACCCAACACACTGGGGTTAGGGGAAAAATAACCTAGGAACAAAGGGTGCAGCAGTGCCAGCTGTGAGAGGCACACCATGCCCCCTTATTTTTGTCCCACCTCATATATACTGCTCTGAAATACGCACTGCACTGGCCAAGTCATTGCATACACAAGTATTGCACTTATCTCTGAGCCTGGCTATCAATATTTGTGGTGAAAGAAACTTTTCCCTTCTAACCATTTATCAGCCAAGTCTATTGCAGTATACAATCCTTTGGGAGTTTAGTGCTAAGAGTCTGTGAGAATCTACTAAAAAAAACTAACCCAGAAGAACAGCCCAGTCATAAATCAATGTAACTTTAAAAAGATTCCAGATCCACTGTTGAATTCAGAGCAAATGAAAATGTAGTACCCAAAATACAATCACAAGATATTAAACACCATCTTCTCACTTTATACGACTTTCTCCTTTGGAATTGCTGCTCTCCAGAAATAGCAACTAAACCTTTAGCTCATGTTAGACATGGAGTTACCGCACTTCCATAAAGCTCATGGCCTCTATACAGAACTATTTCTACACTTAAACACAGCAATTTTGACTGAGCAACTACTCAGTCCTATGGCACTTTTTGGACTGAATTTCTGCAGTCCCTTTCAGCTCTGCAAGGATGGTGGATCAATTGCATCAAGCAGTGGAAGTTAAGACTAATTTAGTAATTCATATGAACAACATATATCATTAAAATACCCTGTCAAAACCAAGTATTTACATTGCTCAAGAGGCAGAAACTGTTTCAGAGGGGCAAGGACAGCAAATCACAGAATCACAGAACTGTTTTGTTTGGAAGAGACCTTTCAGGTCATCGAATCCAACAGTTAACCCAGCACTGCCAGGTCACCACTAAACCATTCTCCTCAGCACCACATCTACACAGCATTGAAATCCTCCCAGAGATGGGGATTCTACCACTACCCTTGGCAGGCTGCTTCAGGGCTTTACAACCCTGGGAATGGTTTTGGTTGCAGTGCAACATGCATTTCCCCATGAACCACACATCCTGACTCCTCAGCACTCCTCAGCAACCTGAAAGGTCTTGTTCAGATCACAAAGGGCAGAAAACGGCTGCTGAAATTAAAACTTGACGCAAAACTTTGATAGACTTCCAGGGAAATTACATACTGCACAACTGCCATGTGACTTTTTATATCAAACAGCAGCATTTACCACCTCTCAACAACACTTTCTACAAAAACTGGTCTTTGACCTGAACCTGGATTACAAAACAGAACTCTCAAGGACATATTTTAAAGATCAGGTAGTTTTTATGTCTACACTCACACAGTGGCTTTACATCTGACTTTTCAAATAATATAGACTCAATTCTCCTAACCCATTAAAAGTTAAAGAGTTAACTCCCACCCCCTCTTTTCTTACGTCACAGAAGTTGAAAAGTGTATTAAAACTAAGTTATGCAAGAACTTCAACACTCGGCACTGAATTGCTCCTCCTCAACCAACACAATTCCTGGCTGCACACCTGAAGAACCTTTCTACTGTGGGACATCCCTGATGTCAAGAAGTTCTGTGCCTCGGTCAACAACCCACAGAAAACCTATCATCCCTCAAGTTTTTCCACATTCATGCTTGGAGAGGGAAAACATTTCACTGAACTCCTAGTCAGAATTCCCCTCTAAAAAGCCTGCATGGAAGGGGTCAGTTCTAAAATGTGTACTTTCAAACCTACTTGTCACCACGTTCTGAGGAATCTGTACTTTCAGACAAAGCCATATCTCCACTTGACACTTCAAGTGTATTTATGGGTTGTAACTTGGTGTTTTGCACCAATCTTAAAGATTACAAAGGTAATCCCTTACCCCACTGTCTGCACAACAGTAAAATTACAGTGATAACACTATTCAACAGGCTCTCCTTTGAAGATGAGAAAGAAGCCTGAAGACAAAGAGAGACAATTACACACAAAACCTGGAAAAGGCAGAACTAAAACCTTCTTTTACCCTAAATGCCTGTTTTGCTTTGCTGCTAATTATAAAGGAGCAGCTCAGGCTTTGTAAGCAAGGGGCAGACAGCTCAATGATGGAAGAGGAATACAGGTGACATCTTAGTGGCCTTTGTTTCCAGCTCAGAGCTGCAGAGATCAAGTTGGGTGTGCTAAATTTCCCACCAACAAAGCAGCAGAATATCATGCAATACAATCCTGAAGAAAAGCTTCATTTCCAACTGGTGCATAACGAATCCATTTTACGTTTACATCCCAAAAACATTTGCCGTTAGATGTTTTCATAAGCACACCAACAGTTCTTAATCAACTTGTGCTGTTAATTGTTAAGGAGTTTTATAAATTATGCATCTCAGCTAAAAATGACACTGGGATAAGGAACAGTTAACCTTCTGAATTAATAAACCTGCACAAATTAGAGAATAACATCCACTGTGGTATTTCCTACAGCTAAAGATTGATTTGGATTGTTTAGGTAGGATTTTAGAGAACTGGATGGATGAATAAAAACGACAAAATAGGAAACAGAACCTAAAAGTTAACCTTATGATATAAGGCACCAGCCACAATTCAATTAAACAGATCACAAGAATCAAGAAATGGGTCACTGCAACTCCTGGGCTAACCCAGTTTTGTGTGCAAAGCAAGAACCTATGTGTGGATAAAATAAAAATAAAATATCCCACTCAGATGAAATCCACAGGGAAGACAAATGAAGCCAAAAATAATAAAACCCAACAAGACTGAGATCATCACAATAATAAACATAAGCACCAAATGAAACAGACCTCTCCAGTATCAATTCCTGTGTTGATATTTCCTATCCTGATGCTAAGCACTATTCAGCCAGGCCAGGCAGGATAATGCTCAGGCAGCAGAGAAGTCACTCTAAATGCAAATATTCACTTGCCATGTTTCCTTGGCTGAACTGCCCAGGATTCTTTCCTAACAATTTACTACCCAAGGCACATTTGATGGCTTTACAGAACAGACTTAACTTCTACCCACAGACTCCCTGCCCAAAGCCCACATCACAAACCACACTTCACATGGTAACAGCTACTGATTTTTATTAATACTCCCAGAAATGCTTCCCAGTCTCCTACAACCTTTTGGACAAGTTTAGACCACAACTATACCAAGGGCCTAAGAAAACACCAGCCACCACACATGCCACATGCTGCTTTGCCACCCAGCACATCTTGGGAGCTCTGTACCTCCTACCACACTTCACAACGGCAGCTCTCAGCTGCTGGCTTCTGCAGGTTCTTCCTCAACACCAAGACTAATTCAGGGGGACAAAGAAAGGGAAGGAAATTCTGGGGATTAACAGTAACTTCCCATACTCTATGAGACTAAAGCTATTTGTTTTCAACAAATACATACAGAAACTGCTAAAATAAAAGTCATTTAAACCTGATTTACAGCCTTTAGAACCGAGATAACAAAAAAAGGGAATCAGAAATTTGCACACAGTATGTAGTGAGACACTTCTCTAAAAGGACAAAATGCTATTCAATACCCATTTGCTGAAACAATGGTGGGGGGAGGAAAGAATTCCAGTAGACTGGTTTGCTCTATTCACAGCCAGGGACTTGGTTAAAAGCCTATATTCAAATTAACTTACACAAACCTTACACTGAAAGTTGGGAGGGAATTACTATGGAATTTAAGATTCAAAATTGAACCACAGTGAAGTTTCGCTTTTACATTACACTTCATTCATTAATTATTATTGTGAAAGAAAGCAATTTTCAAAACATAATTATTGCACTGGATTGACTAAAGCTTTGAGTAAACATAGCAAGTGGTTTTACAGCTTTCAACCTATTTTTATTTCCATAAAAATAAGTCTCAGCAACAGCAAATGATGATTTACTGGCAATGAGTTTGTGGAAGCACAAATGTACATGACATAAAAGAACTAAGAACATAAAAAAATAAACTAAATCCTATTAATTACAACCTCAATGAAGATTTTTTTTTAGGAGGAAAAAATGTATGTAATAAAAACATACAACATAGCACAAAACCATGAAATAGCATTTTCATTTCTCTACAATTTCCCGCTTATGGTGAGAAACTCTGTCATAAAAAGAGCTCAGATACAGTCATTAAAGTTTGTTTTCCAGGGTTTTATAATGCGTGTGTAACAGTGACTAGCACTTAGAGGGCTAACACTTCCCAAATCCCCCCGGCAGCTGCACAGACACTGTAGGTGGTCTAACAGCCTGTTTCAGAGAATGGCTTTGCTATTAAGAATGCCAATATGATGCCTGACCATGATTTATTACACTATAGTGTTCTACAGATAGGCTCGAATGGAAAACATATCGATTCTGCTTGGCAATTAATAGACTCACAAACTGGAAAACTTCCCTCACCATATTCTGACACTGTAGAACGGCATAAAATTCCAGTAGCTTGGAAATGTAACCAGTTAATTATAAGCCACATATTTATGTGTTAGTCTTTATTAGCTATTCACTTGGTAAGAAGCAAAGATAATTGAAAAACAGCTTACTGATGAATTAGTCTTTAGCAGACCACATACAAAAGAGCAAACATAAGACAAAGTACAATACCTTAGCCTAATCTTAAATACAAACTAACTTGGTAAAAAGAACAAAATTGTAACCAAACCAGTTTTTCTTTCCCATGAAATTTATTCCTGCCTGGCTGTAAAAGTTGGTTGTTGTTTTTAATTTCAGTTAGTGAATTTTTCAGCACCCAAAGCTGTGATTCACTACTACACAGCGCAGTGACAAAGAACCGCTACTGCGTATGTCACATCCATTACAATGAGATTTAGGCAGGCCGCAGTGTAAACAAGGCACTGTGACTGGCAAAGTGCCTTTAGCACCAAGCTGGAAAAAGGTCTGACTTCACTACTTCGTATTATCTGACTACCAGCATTCTCATGGAGATGTTATCATTGTCCACTGAAAGTGTCACTCGCAACACTAAGATGACATCAACTTAGCTTGTCCAATTTTCCTCAACCACACAGCAAGTAAGTACAACTTTTCCTTACCTCTAGTAATGGTCCCTACAAGAACAGTTTAGAAAGGAACAAAAAAAACAACAAGGCCTGGCAAAAGACAGCATAAACTAATGTAACTCTTAAAAAGTCTCACCTAGGTAGATAAAAAACAAGACCTTGAAGCACAGCACCACCTCCCAGACCTGTTAGCACAAATGGAGGTAACGCTCGCTATCAGCAGCCCTCACTTTAATTTGAATCCTGGCTTCCAGTTTCCTGCAGTAAAACTTCAATTCGATCAAATTCTGTGAAAAAGTATTATGGTTTCTTCTGATTTAAACTTTTCCTCTTTCAACTGAAGATCTTTTTCTGATGCTGTCAATTACACAAAAGGAAAACTAATCTAGCTCATTATACAATCCATTATAATATTTACATCCTTTATTATGTTTTCTGCTATTCATCTCCATTCAAAGTGAAAAATAGTGCTCTGAAGTGAAAACAAAGCACTCCTCTCCTTCCATAATCAAATACCCCATTGTCCTGAAAGAGATACAAGGCATTTTTACAGCATCCAATTCCCCAGTGATGTACATCAACTTACTTTTGGCAGCATTGGTGTATCTCTCTTCTTTTTCTTCTCTGAATTCGGATCATCCAGCAGATCTGGCTCAAAAGTGTAGAGCTCTGTAAGTTCGTTCATAGTAAAGTGACGTTCAACTTGCTGCTGGTCGACAACTCGGAAGGACAAGGACTGCTTGGTTACTTGACGATCATAGATCTTATCTTCCATTGTTCCCTACAAAACCCAAGACACTCATTGCATACAAATTCTGGACCTTCTTGTCATCCAAGAAAAAGATTAATAGCTGTGAAAGAGCCATAACACTATGACACTGTTTTATTTTCCTCATTTCTTTGACCCCCTATCTACAAACCACCACTATGTGGCAAAGCAGTGATAATGAAACTCTTCTACACATGTTGCACCCATTTCAAATAGATTTAGGCAAGTCTCAGTGAAAGCAAACCATTCTCATCTTAGAAAACACTTCTTTTGCTGAGAAAATGAAAGAAAAAACACCTCCTGGAAGCAAACACAAAGTAAGATGAATTGTACATGTGAGAGATGTCATCTAGCTATTACCTAGAATAAGAAATGTAGTATTTCATTAGTGTTTTGAAAAGATCCATTTTTTGTTTCAATTCTTCAAAGTAGGACTATGAGCCAAAAAAAAAAAGCTATTTCCACACCATGACACCATGTACCTTACTTAGCTGTACAAAAGAAAACAGATACCATATCACTGGGGTGCAGAGGAGAAGAGAAGTAGTCATGTCTAATTCATCACAGCTGTGTATGAAAAAATTAGATCCTTGATGAAAAAAAAAGGAAAATTACTTTTTCTTTAAAAAAAAATAAGAAAGATGATGACTATGAGAACTACAAGAACAGCACAGTCTGTACTGAACATCCTAATTTTAAAAGGATATCAACAGTTCAAAAGTGCACATAGGAAACTACAAAAATAGACTGAAGTCTGAAGAAAAAACCCATTCCTGACAGCAACATGTTAGATCTACTGAAGTTGGCAAGTGAACAGTGACTTGATCAAAAGTATTGTTGGGAATACACTGGGAAAATGTCTTCAGTCTACTCTCTAACACCTGAAGAACTGGAAGATGAATTAAGATGCTTAACAGAACTACACTTAGAAAAAAGCATAGATCAGCGACTATCAGAATTATTACACATCTTTAACACCTGTGGGGTGCAATACAAGTTTTCAGATGATGACAGGATGCCTGTTTATGAAAATTCTTTAGTACCCTGTGTTTTCAGTCCAGTTGGACTGTCCAAGGCCCACACCAGAAGACTATAGAAGACAGCTACACTGAGCAAGCCTATTGCCTACCAACCCCAGTCTGGATGTGTGAATCACTGCCAGAATCCCAGAATTAGTGCTACACAAGGAGTCAGCCAAAGTCAGTTTAACAGGAAATAATTGCAGCTGTTATTTAATTTACCAATCTTTCCTTCAAGAGCTTTTTCAGTAGTCAAATAACTGCCATCAGGTGAGGACTGGAAGGTAACCGAATCAATGTGGACCACTACAAACTTCAAGTCAAGGTCAAATAGTCACAGTTTACAAACTGAATTCTGGACCACAATGTACCACAAAACTACCAGGCAAAAACCTACCTGAGCCAAAAACCTGTACACAAACACAGGTTTGTTCTGGCCAAAGCGGTAAACCCTGAAAATACTCTGGATGTCATACGAGGGATTCCAAGAAGCATCAAAGATGATGACTCTGTTAGCAGCCACAAGATTAATTCCGAGAGAACCTGCTTTAGTGGATATGATAAACAAGCGGCCTCTGGAACACAGAAAAGTTGCAAAAGTCACTATTGTGGGAAAAAAAACCTCCTTCTTCTCATTTTGCTGTGTTACTATGCAGTTGTTAGTACACTGAATGAAACAACTCAGAAACTTCATTAAAATACTGTATTAAGCACAAAACAGATGCAGATTTTACAAGGACAACACTTTCAGCAAAATATTCGCTTCCAGAACTACAGATCAGGGCCTTCTGCAAACCAACTGTTAACAAAATGTGTTGGCTAAGGAAAAAAATTAGGTTTTGAGTTTTCAAAGTCTAATAAAATTAGTTATATCAAATTATGTTTTAATTTTAAACAGGCATAGCCCATGCTCTTAAAACTCTTTCCTGGCTAGCAAGCTTTCAGGATAACTCTAGAATTACTTGTTGATGTATCTGCCTTTTTTGAACACCATCTCCTTCAGGTTCAATTTAAAGTGGGCTCTTGAGAGATATTTGACAAAATAAACTACTTAAGGGGTTAGTTCACTTTGCTCAAATTAATTGGCTTGTTGGTGGGCTTGGGTGTGATTTTTTTTGTTTGTTTGTTTCTTTAGTTGGTTTTGTTGGGTTTTTTGTGGGTGTGTCTTTGTTTGGGGCTTGGGTTTTGCTGTTTGGGGGGGTTTGTCTGTTTTATCTGATTTGTTGGAGTTATTTTCTGTTGTTTTTTTCTGGAAGGAGGTTGTGGGTTTTGTTTGGTCAAGTTTTGTTTATTAGTGGGGTTTTTATTAATATTCGTTTCTGCACAGTACAAATGCACAGTACAGAACCATGTCTTTTATTTTTAAAACAGATCTAGGAAGGTGCCGATGACACCAAGCTGGGTGGTGCAGCAGATACTCTGCAAGGAAAGGATGCCACCCAGAGGGACCTGGACAGGCTGGAGAGGTGGGCACAAGCCAAACTCATGAGGTTCAACAATACCAAGTGCAGTGTCCTGCATCTGGGTCTGGGCAATCCCAAGCACAAATACAGGCTGGGCAGTGACTGGCTGGAAAGCAGCCCTGAGGAGAGGGACTTGGGGGTGCTGGAGGATGAGAAGCTCAACATGAGCCAGCAGTGTGCATTTGCAGCCTGGAGGGCCAACCAGATCCTGGGCTGCATCAGGAGAAACGTGGCCAGCAGGTCGAGGGAGATGATTCTCCCCCTCTACTGTGCTCTGGTGAGACCCCAACCTGGAGTACTGTATTCAGTTCTGGAGCCCTCATTACAAGAAGGATGTGGATGTGTTGGAGCGTGTCCAGAGAAGGGCCACTGGGTTGATCAGAGGGCTGGAGCACCTCTGCTATGAGGAGAGACTGAAAGAGTTGGGGTTGTTCAGTCGGGAGAAGAGGAGGCTCCGAGGTAACCTTATTGAGGCCTTTCAGTATCTGAAGGGGGCCTACAAAAAAGCTGAGGAAGGACTTTTGAGGATATCAGGGAGCAACAGGACTAGGGGGAATGGAGCAAAGCTGGAGATGGGTAGGTTCAGGCTGGACATGAGGAGGAAGTTCTTCACAATGAGAGTGAATGGGTTGTCCAGGGAGATGGTTGAGGCCCCATCACTGGAGGTGTTTAAGGCCAGGCTGGATGGGGCTCTGGCCAGCCTGATCTAGGGTGGGGTGTCCCTGCCCACGGCAGGGGTATTGGAACTACACGATCCTTGCGGTCCCTTCCAACCCTGTTTGATTCTGTGATTCCAAGGCCAGTTTCTTAACATACCAACATTCAAATCTTTCTGTCTACTTGTCTATCCAAATGAGATTTGAAAGTGTCATCTTGTATAAACAGTGGATGGCTGGGAGACACAATTCTGGAGAGCTACATGCTTCTGTCTGGCCAAGTGACTGCTGTCTCCTGGACAAACCCCATGGGGCTCTGACCTTCAGAAGTTGTTGTAGCCTTTTATGTAATTGCAATAAAAAGACTGATCCAAATTTCTTACCATCTATAAACAAGAATGAAAACATCAAGGAAACACTGAGCAAGTATTGATCAATACAAATGGAAGTAACCTCAGGAAACCAGAAACCTCTGCTGCTGCACAGTTTTTGTACATGTGCTGCACCTGACAACACTGAGGCATGTATCTGCCTAGCTTTAAGAGGTCACTAAGCTAATATAAGTAAAAAAGAAACAGAATAACAGAAAGGGGGGAAATCAAGTGTAAATATGACAGATCTCACCTCACGTTAGTTTCATCATTAAATTCCTCAGCCCATTTCTTTCTTGACTGAGCTGTAGTTGAACCATCTAAGCGATAATAATCAATGTTTCGGAACCATTTTCCTTCACCTATAAATGTAAGAGATTATTAAAATGCTGATTGCCTAAGCATCCAGGCTGATAATGCTGGATGTACACAACTCTACAGAGTAATGCTTGGAAAAATATGTAGTGATGCTTGCACAGCAAACTATAAAATATGTAATACAGCAGAAAATAACAGCAAATGTATTCGTGAGGAAAAGGTCACTCACAAACCTGCAACAGCTTCTACAAACAGAAGCACAGGTTGCAATTGACATGGTAGGGGTTGCAACTGACCTATGGAAACCACTTTTGTCTACAATTATTAAAACCCAGAATCAAATAATCGCTATCAATACCATTTTACCTTACAATAAGTATCCAGCACCTATCAGAGCCCATTTCCTTAAGATTTTGCCCTTTCCTTTTTTCTTCTTACAGAAAGATCAATTATTTAATATTAAATAAAACCCCTCAAAGCAGTTTTATACAGATTGGCATATAAAGACACAGATTTCTAATCAAATTATACGCCAAAGTTAAACTTTACTTGAAGTATTTGAGAATATCTGAGCTTTTTTGGGGTAGTTCCCCCCATTCTTCAGTATTTCTAATTGCATATACACATTTGTAGTATTATAAAATTTGTTAATGCCTTAAATTAGAGCCAAAGTTAATTTTAAAAAGTAACTACACCTAATATTTAGGCATTATAGTACTAATAGTACTTTTCTAGTTGATCTCTGTAGTTTGATGTTGCAGAGTTAGCAACAGCAAGCTCTCCCATACAAACAGCATTCATAAGTAAATGTTCAAAAGCAGATTTCAAAAGTCAAGCTCTAATCATTTTGCAAGTGAAATACACAAAAAGCCTCTTTTGATTTAATCACCCTGTGAGTTATGGCTACTTCTATCAGGCCAGAGTGAAAAAAAATGATTGTAACTAATGGAAGATTTTTCTTCTCTCCTCAATTCACAAGCAACCTTTCACTTTCTTTGTCCATTAAGGTGTATGGAGACAGAAGGAATCACACTGTGCCACCAATTAAGGAGAAAATAGCATCTTTAGGAGACAGCAGTGCTCAGTACAATCAACTATGAAAAGAGGACATGCTTGGCTACTGAGATATTCCTTGCCATTTCAGCATCACCATGATAATCATTAATTCAGTATTTCTCTCCCTTCTGAAATCCACAAAAGAATCTACTGCAGTGCATATAAAGCCCAGATTTAGAATTCATATGCTTTACAGCCTGTTTGAAAGCAGTCTAATTCTCTTTCATTATCCTTCTCCTAGTAGGAAAGATCAGGATTTGCCATGCATCAGCGTGTAACATCATTCTGGTACAGAATTTAACAAAATGTCTTCTCTCTTTTCAGGTGAACATTTCATCTCTTTAGGCTATATCAAGCATGGAAGATACAGAATGAAATCAGTAGCAGAAGTCCATAGTGAGATAGCAGAGACCACCTGCAGGGGAGACCAATAATCCTGCCGAAGTCATGAGTAATACAGAGCATAAACTACTTCTAATAAAAACAACTACTTCAAATCTATTCCCTTTGGACTGAACAGAGACTTGTGGAAGAGTTATTAGCTCTGCAATTGCTCAAGGTGACACTCACCTTTATAAATAGGAGGCTTATCTTTGTCAGTTTTCTCCCTGTTGGCCAGCTCCAGAAAATCTTCTATCAAATCCAGAGATATTAGAGACTGGCTAAACACTAGGCTGAAAACAGAAATAGAGAAACACAGAATTCACATCTGAGTTATTTTAATTATTGTATTGCTTTCTTTTTCTTCCCTTCTCACTCTGATACTACTTTTGAGACAAAAGGGCCTTTCCAGACACAGAAAGATTTTGGTGGAGTACATGCAAGAATGGGAAAACTCACTGCGAGAAATGACCACAGCATGTTCATTTGCTTCAGAAAACTGAGCTACAGCATTATGAGGACTGAAAAGAAGAACACTGTCAGATTATCAGATGTATAAAGGTCACCAGAAACATTTCTCTAGAAGTGACTTACACTTTGTCTCCAAGCTCCTCTGCCATTCGAAGTATTTCAAAGAGAAGCACCATTTTCCCCGAATGTTCCAATACTTCAGCATCTGCATCAGTGACAAAATCTTTGTACCAATCTGGTGCTGGGCTACCAGGATTAGAAGAGGATGTAGCTTTGCCTGTAAAAAAAATAAAAACCAACAACCAAGATTAAAAAAAAAACCAAATAAAACAATTAAAAGATAAAGGCATGGTCTGCACTTAAGTATTTTGAAACGTCGACTACAGAATTTGGTTTCTCATTATTAGGTTTAACTGGCATTAAAAAGAGATAAATAGACAAATTAAAACCAGTGCTTGCACGATGAGCTGTTACCAGACTAGCAACTACCAACAGCACAACTCATCACTAAGAGGTACAAATACCCTTTTTGTGCTGCAGAGTATTTGGACAAATATTTCTACCATACCCATCTTTTTGCCCAAGGCTACTTATGACCAGCTTTGTTTCCAACAAGTGTGTGTCTTTGAAAATTTATCCGTAAATGTTACAGCCACTGAAAATAGTTTTCCATAGAGAAATGTGCTGTGGGACAAACTTGTCTCTATTTTCATCCTTAACCTCTGCAGAAGGGCCTCTGCCAGCTGCAGGGAGATAGAAAGTCTGCCCACAAACCTCCTCTGGTGCAGCAGTAAATGATGGCTTAGAAATCTTGTAGCTACATTAAACTGAAGAAGGCTGTATGCGAGAGGTAAGTATTTAAGTGACTCAGAGACAAAGATCCTGCCTATAATGCAAGTGAGTACTTTAATACATTTAATCTGTTTGTGCAGGTGTTATACACACACTCTTTCCCTCTGCCATTAGGATGGGGACCTCCCAAAGAAATATTCTCACTTTAACAGTCTCCTAAAAATCATCCATTTAGGGAAAGTGACTAAACACGCAATAAATGATACCGTCAGAAAACCAGCCCCATGACACCAGGTAAGACAAAGGCTAGGTTAGCAAAAGAAAATCCAAACCTTAAATGTACAGATGTAAGCAGTTTGAATAACATCTCTTAAGGTCTTGCATTTCTGCTCTATTATCTCTGCTTGCTCTACATTCATCTCAAGTTCCAGGCACAACAACAAATGACACATATTTCTTCACCTTCTCCTTAAGCTTTCACCAGTATGTTTACTTACTATTGTTTTGTACTTATGATTTAAAAATATTAACTGTGCAGCTTCTAAGACACAAGAACACTGAGTTCTACACCAATGGCCCTAGTTTCACCAAGATGAGTACATTAGAAGCAGCGGGAGCTGTAAGCCTAGAAGCAGCTCATGGAATTCAGGACCTTATTTTCCATTTTGTAGCAAAGCTGACAGCCTCTAAAATCACCTTTTGCAAGCTGAAGCTGCCTTGTATTTTATTTGCTTGTTCATTATACTCACCTTCATCTGATTTTGTCACAGACGTAGGGTTATTTCCAAGATCTTCTACATTTCCTTCTCCACCTCCACGAGACCTTGAATTCCACACTTTAATGACTTCAACGTCATTATCACTGCCACTTCCACTTGAGCTACACTCTTTCTTCATTTTTTTCCCCTTGGATTTTTTTTTCCTAGAAAGGTAACATTGTACACTCTATTATTTTTTACAACTTCTACTGCCAGAGAACATATTCTAACAGATATATAGAATAAGAACAATAATTTTAAAATTGTTAACAAAATACAGAGTTTCTGTTAGGGAAATAAATCCAAAACCAACAAGAAATAAAAGCGCAATTACTTGGTATAATCATCAGAACTTAAGCTCATTGATGCTTCATCGGAATCTGAAGCTATGAACTCATCCAGACTGTCTTCATCAAAATAGCCCTCAAAAGAGAAAAAACAGAAATTTCATTAAGTTTGTTCATCCAGAAGCTTTGATTAAACCTTTAGCCATCTGCTGCTTCTTCATTTAAACAATGGTAACTTCTACAAAGAATTGGCCTTGTGAAATGTTTTAAGAATGACAACACAGCCAAAAAAGAAAATGCGACAAAAGCAGCAGCAGCAAAATTACCCCACAGCAACAAAGATTTCCATTAACTTGACGAAACTTTACCTACCATTTGGCAAAGCTCATCTGGAAAGTTCTCAATAGAGAGTATTTTGATGTATCTAATTTACCTTATTTTCTTTGCTAATATAGTCCAGCTGCAAACACCAAGGGTGAGTCCAGATTCTGCTCAACATCTGGAAATCCTGGAATAGTTTAGCTCCAGCTTTGCCTCTTCCACCTTCATTGCCACCACCTACACCTGACAATAAAGTCCAGGTTTTAGAGTGAAACCTTTGCCACATACTGTTCCCCCTTTGAACAATCCCTCAGTGCAGTACTGAGTGTTCTTTCCAGATGCACATCATATTGTAATGTGTCTTGTAAAACAGGTCAAATTACTGAGTAACAGGCATTTTTTTCCTAGTTAAAGTTGTCAAAATTAGATTTTCCCCTTTTTCTTGATAATGAGAAACATGATTACATTTTTCACATGAAAGCACTTTTCTCCTCAGTACAGGACTGAGTCCAAATCCTCTTAAAAGGACAGTCATGTCTATTTAAGTTTTGTAAAAGCAGCCCATGGTAGAAAACACAAAATAAAAGCTGCATTTAGGTTTCGGTGAATTTGGCTCACTGTTTTGAGCTACCTTTACTTAATGACTTGAATTTCTTCAGTACTCTGTTACAATAAGGAGCCCAACCAAGGCCTAGCCTATTACTTCATTGTCCAAGCACAAAACAGTACACCATTCACAGAGTTAAAATTCTTCTTTTAGTCTCTATTTCTCATTAAGCAGTGCATTGACTTTAGGTTCTGGAAATAGATTGGTTTTAATATTTATTGCATGCGTCATTTAAGGCATGCAAACCTGCAAGACAACCTTTCTCACATCCCAGTCATCAAATGTCTACAGCAAAATACATACAAAGCTTATTCTGTGCACAAGACAACTGCAGTAACACCTCCAGAGTGTAAATCACAGGATGGTTTGGGTTGGAAGGGACCTTAAAGGTCATCTAGTTCCAACCTATGCAACAACCTCCTCCTCCTAAACCACGCTGCTCCCAGGCCCCATGCAACCTGCCTTTGAATCAACACTGCTTGGAGCCTCCACTTCTTTGAACAACTTGTTTCAGTGCCTCACCACCCTCAATATTTTAACAAAGCAATTTCTTGTGGTGTTCTGATCAAACAGGAGCTCCCTTTGTGCTTCCCTATGACTTTGAGAGATTAAATTCTTAGATTTGACTTCCCTAAATCTGAGCAAACATCAGAGATACTTGCTATTACAAGGTTCAAGTTATCAAGTCCTACAAACCTTTAATTTTCTGTATTACAGAAGTGAAAGAAAATGTGTATCACTCCCATTAAATGAAAGAAAAACTTGCTAAAATTGCTTTTTAAATTATTGTAGTTTATGCCTGCTAGAATCCACAGGAAAAGGCAATTAAATAAATTCACAGTCAAGAAGCAGCAACTCCCCTTCATCATTTATCAGCAGCAGCAATGACTCTCTATATTTAATGCAAATCATAAAGCACATCATCTTACAGTGGAATACAGAGCTAAAGTAAAGAATTAATGTGGCCAGCAGCAGTCAGCACAGAGATTTGCTCTGAAGACTTGAGCCATGGTTAGTAGTTTAGGCAGGTTTTTTTCCCCTCTAAAAGGGGCCCTTTGTCTTTCCTTTCTCATTTCCCTTCTTCTTTCTCCTATTGTCTCTGGCACTGACAGAGCTGACCGAACTGGCAGGACACTAATTCAAGATGCAGACAGAGAAAACAGATAATGCTTTCTACTCATTTAGGGAGCAGCCCATAAAGGGCTGGTAAGTTGTGAAACAGTGAAACTCCTTTCGACAAATGCAAATAAACTTAAATAATTTTGCTGAGCCCCTGAATTATAGGTGAATTGAACTGCCTGCTGGGCACAACATTTATAACTAGTTACACATACAACAGGGTAATAAATTAATGGCTTCAATAATTCAGCAAATTGGAAGCTCACTGTAATAGGTTTTTTGCCAGAGCAAACCTTTCTCTTAACAGACACTGGACCAAGAGCTGCTTCCTCTCATCTGCTGCTTGATTTATTAAATAAGGAAGCATGGAAAGCCATTGTACATAAAGAATTCCACACAGAGTGAGGGAAAAACAGTTGTAAACACACAGCACTAGCTCTTACACTGATCAATGGTCTGTGAAAGATTTACATTGCTATCTAAAAAACACATCAGACCAACAAAGCTGGTGCTGGGAGGCTAAAATTACAAACCAGCCCTGCTTTGTATTGGAAATGGGCCAAAGACAACCTACCAAACTACCCCAACTGTTGTGAATAAAAGTTCCTAAGAAGAGCTACAACAATTTAATCTAAATCATTTAGGTGTATGCCAGTAAATGGCTACTGCCTCTTGCTACTAGCTTTTGGAAGGCATTTAGCATGCTGCAGAAATAAACAGAACTATCTGCTTTCCAAAACATTTCTACACAGCAAAGCCAACAGAACAAACAAAAGTGCAGAGCTAATTCAGAATCACAGCCACACACAAACGTTTGGGCTTGTTTACACACAGCTTTGAAGGGGTAAAGTTGTTTGTTTGGTTTGGTTATTTTATATTTTTAAAAGTAAAACACAGGTTTTACTTCCTTTAGAGTAAATGGGCAAAGCGAGCAGCTGGCAGTGAGGCACTGGATTACTAACGAAGGTATCAGTAGCAGTGAAATTACTTTAACTGGTCCTTCAAAACTCTTCCCTTCTATAATTTAACCAAATAGAGGCACTAGACAAGAAAACTGTGGAAATGCAGTCTATCTGGCAGTTTATTCAGGAGACCACAGACTGCACTATCCAGAACACAAAGTCATTAAGAAAACACAATGAGTTTTGTGCTCCCATAATCACAACTTAATATGAGATACAATTAATCTTTCTTGTAATTAAACTTGGGAGAGTAACCAGAATAGAAAAAGACGGTTTAAAAATTAGGAGAGGTGGAAATTTATGAACAACTGACAGGCATCTGAAGACAGGCAGTTTAGCAAGTTAAAAAAAAAAGCCACCATAGTAAACCAGCACAACAGATTCTAGAGTACATTCTATAATCACTGCAAAAAGTGAACACACACAAACACACACGCGCACACGCACTTAAAGCCTTCAGAAAATCCTATCAGCAGAGCCTTAAACATGCTTCACTAAGAAATTTAACCCCTGAGCATTAAATCCATTATTTCGGACAGTACTTGAAGAACACAGACTTGCTCCAGAACCCTAAAACTCCTGCTGAGGAATCTGGTTGCATGTATGTGCATGTTTTCTGTGGTAGAGAAAACCTCACTACGAGCTCCTTGAGATTACCATTCTGATAGTCTGTGCTATATAGGTGTGTACCATTCAGAAACGTTGATATTCCAGTGCCTTGACAAACTAAAAAGACAAGCTCAGTGGCTTATCTCTAACAGAAATGATGAGCACACCAGCTCACAGAAATTTACTTTGGGGATTTGGGTTTTTCCTTATATATCTTTGTTATTAAATAAGTGTAACATTTTATTAGGAAGTCCCCAAGACAGATCAGTCAAGACCATACTGAAGTCCAATGAAAAGCACAGGCATTGTGAAAACCAGACTTGTGGGTTTTGAGAACAAAAGAGAGAGTTCCACAAAAGAGCCAGTATTTGACAAATAACAGCTTCAGCTAGCATGATGACAAAAGGAAACTGCAAGGCTTGGCAGAGTGTTTATACCAGTACATCTCAATTTTGCATTCTGTCCCTCCTGTCAGAATCTTGTTTCTTGGAAGAGCAAGACACTAACCTCATTATGTTTTGCTTAGAGAAGGATGAACAGAGAGATGAACCAAAACCTGAAGGTGAACTACTGTTGCAAGGTGTAATTTATTCCTCCAAAAATATTATTATGTGCAATCAAATGTTTTGTTAGAACTCAAGCTTCAGAGCTACAGTAAATCTTTAGGGAGGGAGGAGCAAAGACATCTATAGAGCAAATAATGCACATAAAAACTGCACTCAATGTATCAACTATGGCAAATAGCCCCTTATTAAATGACCATCAATGCCTGGCACATACCTGTCAAATGATCCAAGTAGTACTGGTAGAGTTTGCACTGAAGAGGTGTCATTCGAACTTCTAGAACGTACTCGTACTTTGGTGGGAGGAACTTTGTTAATGCTGTGTAATCCTTCCTCTGTAATTTTACAAACAGTACTTCAGTTACAAACATGGAAACAACTACAGAGAGTATAACAACTTCTGGCATCTTAAACAACAAAGCACCATGCATAAATTACAATGATTCCGATGCTCTCCAACCACAAAGGGAAAAAAATAGCCCACTGACAACAACCCAGTTACAGGCACTGTTTGCAGAAGCCCATCTTAACTACTAAATGCAGTTGTCTATCAAAAGTAGATGACCTGTCAACTCCGTGTCCCAGTTCCAATTTTGTCCAAAGTTGACAGCAACTTCAGTAGCTGCTCTGGTAACTGCTTTCTTGTGTTTGGTTGGTTTTCCTTCAAATATCAAAGTCTTTTTTTTGTGAAGGCATGGCTAAGTCAAGCTGCAAGTCAATGGGCAAGTCAATGTTTGTATCACAGATAGCACCCAGCTAGCTTTCTGGCTTTTGAACACTTGCTTGGGACAATAAAAGATCTAGAACACAAGTCTTCTGAGGAGCAGCTGAGGGAACAGGGGCTGTTCAGCCTGGAGAAAAGGAGGCTCAGGGGAGACCTTCTGGCTCCCTACAACTCCCTGAAAGGATGCTGGAACCAGATGGGAGTTGGTAATTTCTCCCAAGTAACAAGCAATAGAATAAGAGGGAACAACCTCAAGTTGTTTCAGGGGAGGTTTAGGTTGGATACTACAAACAATTTCTTCTCCAAAACGGTTGACCAGCCCTGGAACAGGCTGCCCAAGACAGTGTTGGAGGTATTTAAAAGCCATGTAGTTGTGGTGCTGAAGGCCATGGTTTGGTGGTGGACTTGCCAGTGCTGGCTTAATAGCTGAACTTGATTATCTTAAAGGTCTCTTTCAACCAAAATGACTCTAAAATTTAATTCTGTTTTATTATTTTTTTATTCTCAGACTAGTTTACTTCTCTCCACCTACCACTTCATCCAAACAGTAGTTTACTGACTCTAACTGAGGGATCACTGCACATGTAGGAGTTAAGTGACCTTTATGAGAGCTAACCTGTCTGCACTGTACTGCTCAAACTGCTTGGCTGCAAGATAACCTTAGCCAGCTTGCTGCAACAGGAGCCAGCAGACAACTCCCACCCAATACTCAAGATTGTGTCAACTGTGTGGCCTCGCTGTTATCTACAAGCGCAGCAAGAAACTCTCATGAGAACATCCTTTTAGGAACAGAGTTGTTTTATTCTAAGATTATACAGTAGTCTGAAAAACAAAAGAAGAGAGCTGCTCCCTATGGACAGGATCTGCTCTACATATCATCTGGGCTCCAACTGATGCTGGACAAACGCAAGGTGCCCAGTATCTGAAGACAAGTAAGATTTGCTTGCTACTTGCTGTATGTGTTCCTCTTGTTGTCTTTGTGTTTCTGTTCCTCTACTGCTGTACGTACATGAAGAACGATGTACTCTCCTCACTCACTACTCTATTTCCACAATCATACTTATACAATAAGAGGTTCTTTACCAGCCTTACACATTGCCATAAACTTTCTATTTCATAGAACGGTAGGGGTTGGAAGGGACCTCTGGAGATCATCTGGTCCAACACCCTGCTAATGCACAGTCACCTAGGAGTAAAACTTCCTTTTCTAGGAGAAAGAAATATCTGCTTGTGGGACTATCCCACTGTGACTATTTTACCCAGCTCATGCCCACTAGAACTATTTAATGAACTGCCAACAAGTGAACAGCCAGGATGAGACACTTAGTGCCCACTGAATCACACACCGTAGATCAGGCTGCTGGTGCCTGGGTTTATAAAGCCAAAGGGCAGTAACGCCATGTGCTGAGAGCACACAAGGAGCGGTATCACAGCAAGTTGAGTCAAAAGCAAAGAATCCATTCCTCTTTGTGGATATCTAGGCAGTTCTGGTTTGTTTTTTTTTCATCTGAAGTCTTTAAGGTAACAAGTTCTTCACCCTTTTAGACCTGATAAATCTTCTTCTCTACCCTACTGTTCTCATTCTCACAAACCAGAAAAAAAAAAGAATTCAGAACCAAGTGACAAACTTGATTGATCACCAACTTTCTGTGCACTTTTTACATGTGCACCTTTTAAATGTCCATATGAAATTAAGAGAGAACGTTTAGAAGCACCTGATGTCCCACTCTACCATATCATTTTCTGGTTTCCTAGACAGAAAACAGCTCTGCTTCCTAATATATGTGTATGCCTTGATTAGGATATGCTGATATTAGAATACAAGCTATGAAATTTAATGCAGATATCTAGTAATTAGTGAAAATATTTCAGTATAAAATAATAGCTGAGTTCAGTGTAGCAAGCAAATAGCAAGTTTATAGGCTTCAGAGTGCTTTTATCAGAACAAAACAAAGTAACTCCTCCCCTTTCCCCACATCTAACTCAAGTAATTCATTATAGTAAAACTGTCCTTACCTGAACACATCCAGCTAACATCTCATAGAGAATGTGTGCACGCTTCTTCATGACTCTGACATCTACCAGGGTGGAGTCTGCACACTGACCGTTCTGAATTGGATTTATAAATCGATTGCGGAACTCCTTAATTGAACCTAGCAAATTCTCCTTAATAAAGTTCACCATGCAGTGATCTAGGACAAAAAGATCAGGCTTGGGTTGTTCAAAATGAAAGTACGGTACTGGAAGTTAACCTAGCAGAAAATAAATGTGTCAAAGCTAAAATTAAGAACTCTCTGTTGAGGAAAAAAAAAGCACCACTCAAACAACCCCCACACTTTCCAGTAAGAGTACCTCATACTTCACAGAGGTAACTTCTCAATCTAATGTCTGATTTAGAACTACCTGGTTGTGTTCATTACACAAAGCTTGAAAGCAATCATGTAATAAAAAAAACACTTTTACCAAGATTTTAAAATAGATTCAAAACATATAAATGAATAGGAATACAAATATTACAGCATGTTAACCAACAGAGGCAAGTGTTACAAGCTAGTTTGGAATGAAATTCCCAAGACAGTAACATAAATCACTCTTAAGTTCACCAAGAACACTGCTCTACAATAGTTTAAGACAGTTTAAATTGATTCTGCTAGAAGACCTAGTCCACCCATCTCCCCTCTGAACATTCTCTCCCTTCTCCTTTTGACGTGCCAAGACTCATCCTCTGGTTAGCCAAATCAATGAGGTGAACTGTCAGAAAGCTATTCACTGCTGCATTGTTCATTTTCTGATACTCTCATACAGGCTCCCTGAGGAATCAGATGGTCTGTAAAGCTATGCCAAGGGAAAAGATGGAGGAGAGGCCAGATTCCCAACAGCTCCATTTTGACTTGGCTTGAATCTTCGTGCAGCCACATCTTGAGAAAATTATTTAAAATGCAAAACTGACTGTTGAGCTTTTCTTAGCTATAGAAATCAGCAAACAGCTTCACGGTATCAAATTCTTTTCTTCTAGTTAAACTACATCAGACTATATATTGCTGAAAGGCAGAAGTGTATTGGAAGAAATAACTTCTTAAACTGGAGAATACTCACATTCTATAAGGTTGTTTTGCAGTGGTGTTCCTGTAAGAATGATTCTTCTCCTAGATCGGATAGAATTCATTGCCTTAGAAACAGCAGATGCTTCATTTTTCAGTATATGTCCCTCATCACAAACGACAAAGTCAGGACCTGGAAAGAAATAACATTAGATTCTCTTCCATCTTTTATAACCCCAAAGAAACTGGCAGCCTGAAGAATACAGAATTTGTTCTATTAATGTTACTAAGATTTTTTAACTTGTGTGTTTTATGGTTGGCTTTTTTCAGGTTCTCTCACTCAGCCTTTGCACGAACACTCACAGAAGCCATTCTGGTAAACTACAGGCTGCTGCTTGTAAAGTCTTCTTGGGTAGGATTAAATACAGCTTTGCAATAGATTCCTATAAAAATTATCTGTCCACACTGCGAGTGTGTGCATGTTTACTTTTCCATTCACCCTCTCAAAACTTCACCAAACTGGTCTTTAACTCCAGCTCAGGCTGCCATCTACTGGTGCTGGGACAACTCTAAAGGAAAGAAAAGATCAGGTAACCAGAATTTTCCATTAAGGCAACAGGTGAGCATCAATAAAGGGCTAAACGGTGTATAAGTCCTATCTAAGACAAGACCAAATTAAAATCTGATTTGAATTACAGGCAAGTGCATTGCCACCTTGAAGCAGAAAGTCACCAGAGAAAGTCACAACAGCTTTCTTACAGAACATGAAACCAAAGATTCTGGACTGCTGTTTCAGTTGGATACACAAGGAATGCCAGATCCATACCTCAATACATTTCCACAATACGCAAAGCAACTCTAATGAAAACATTGTGTTACAATTTGGGGTTTAAGATAGATAACACTAAACTTAGAATCATAGAATCAACCAGGTTGGAAGAGACCTCCAAGATTATCCAGTTCAACCTACCAACCAGCCCTATCCAGAACAAGACTTAGACACCCTAACAGCCTTGAGATAAGGGGCAGCTTCTGAAAACTCTCTTGTTTGAAAGGAGTTGTACAAGACATTTTAGGATCCAGCCAGTAAGTTGAGTATTTTACCAGATCTAATACTTGATCTCAATTCCAGTACCATCATCCATACTTCATGTGCCTTTGAAAAATGCTACACAAAGCTTCATCTATTTAGCTCTGAATAGCCTGGTATTCGAGGTGGTAAAGGAGCAGTTCTCACCAGGGACAAGCTATTATTTTAGAACTTAGTTTTTCTCAGACCAACTTCAGGCTGTCTTGCAAAAAAAACAAAATCTAGGATAGTGATCAACAAGTGACTGCCATGTCTATGTGGGTTTGGAATCTCTCCAGAGGAGATTTCATGACCTCTCTAGGCAGCCTGTTCCAGGACTCCAGCACCCTCATAGCAACTTTTTCCTCATATGTAGGTGGAATTTCCTGGGTTCCAGGTTGTGCCTGTTGCCCTTTGTCCTGTCAATTCGAATCACTGAAAAGTCTGGCCACATCCTCTTGACCTCCACCTTTTAGATACTTATAAGCATTGATCAGATCCCCTCTCAGGCTGCTCTTCTCCAGGCTCAACAGCCTCAGGTCTTTCAGCCTTTCCTCCTCATGGAGATGCTCTAGGTCTCGCAGTATCTTTGTAGCGTCTGCTGGATTCTCCCCAGTAGTTCCCCGTCACTCATGGACTGGGGTGCCCAGAACTGATTCAGATGTGGTCTCACTAGGGCATAGTAGATCCTCTCTGGCCCTCATTGTAGCATTTCCTGCAGAATAAGGATCTTGCACACAAGCTACTTCTACCACGTACAACACTGCTGAGCTGGTTTGGAGCCATTTTGTAGAACTGAAGCATTTGTGAGGATTTGCAGCATCTCCCCACCAGATGTGACAGGTTGCACACTCATATATCATTCTCAGAAATAGATTTCTAACACATTGCATATAAAATCAGAATCAAAGTATAGAAAGAGGGGAAGGATAATGGTTTGAATGATAGAAAGCAATCAAAATTGTCCAAATAACCCAAAAATCAGTTTCAATAAAGACTGCAATTCAGTAACATGAAGTGGTTAGTTCAAAACAAAACAAAAGCAACACTTAAAAAACTGTTGTTTAGAGTAAGTGAATGATAGTAAAAATAGGAAAAGCCCTATCTTAGTAGAATTATTTGTGGTTTGTTTGGCAGGCCTGTAGCACTGGTATCTTGAACTAACATCTTGGCTACAATTCAGCAGCAGGGATTTTCATAAATTTGTGGGTTTTCTCCTTCTTAAAAAACATGAATGCAATTCATTACAGACAGAACATTTCTCAAAACATTCTAAGGGAATGTAAAGCTTAAGGGGACCTCAAGAGATCACTTAGTCCACTTTCTTCATCTGAGACAAGTTATGAGAAAAGGACATATCCTCTCTTTACAGAATCATGAGTGATAGGGATTGGAAGGGACACAGAAATAGGAAGCTCTCCACAAACTCTCTCTTCTGCTAAAGCATTGTGTGATAAAATCTAAATTACTTCTGCTCTGTATCAGAAGAAATTCTGCCCTTTCCTTTCTCCATCTGATGTAAAAAACCCCTGATAATAAAGCTTTGAGCAACCTGGTCTTACACAGTGGAAAATTTGCCAGACTAGATGTCTTTTTTCTAGACTAAAAAGCTTTACTCCTTCAATCTTTCCTCAAAGATCACAGTCTTCATCTTTTTATCCTCCCCACTGTACCTGCAGGTTAGTATATTAATATACACAAAGCACACACAGTGACAGATATATAGATAGACACACAGCTCTTTTCCTCTGAAGCCAACGAGAACTTCAGTCTGCTTTATACAACTGCCAATTAAAGAGCAGTTTCCAAGCTAAACAGAGATGGAATTCTTATTAGTAGCAACAAGTACAAAAAATTTAAAATATAAATGCAAAGTTATTGAAATGCTGCAAGCAAAGCACAACAGATCTCAATAAACCAAAGAGCATTTCACCATCTGCACAAAGCATTATGGGAAGCCATTTGTTGCTCTGCATGCATATATAATCCTGCTATTATTACACATAGCAGAGCTAGTTAATTAATGAAATCACTTCTCCACCCATAAACTTTGGCTAAACCTTCCCTCTCTGCTCCCCTCTTCTGCAGTATACAGTGCAATATAAGCTCCTGCTATGGAATATGTCTACCCTAGCAGGATTCATTTTCTCCAAACACATGCCATTAAATTATCGCTCAAATACCAAATTTGCAACTTTTTAAATTAAAAATGCTCCCAGAGGCAAAGGTTTTTCTATTTCCAGTCACAGCAGTAAGCCAGCACATAGCTCCAAAACTCTTTCTCTGGCAGCCTGCTGTATCACCCATGCTGTGATGCATGAAGATAGAAACAAATGATGGTGGCTGCAACATTCCTCTCATCAATTTGGCCCATGCAAGTGCATCCAACAATTAATGGATAGCAAGAAATGAACATTTCTGTCTTCTTTGTAATTAAAATAGGAAAAGATTTGAAGCAACACAAAAATAATTACAGAGCTATTAAAAGATTGTTTCCCTTACAGTTTGGTTCCATCCTACCAATCAACTAAACCAAGAAGAGAATAAAACAGGGGGCTCCATCTTCATATGAAATGATTCGAAATCTATAGGGTTCAATGTGCTGCAGTTTCTGAACTTGATTAAATCCACAAGTTAAAAAAAAAAAAACAAACTAATCACAAACAGTGTGCCACCACACTGCTTTAAATTGTCTCAAGAGGTTTGGAATCAGAACAGAACTGTGTCTATAAGCAGGGTGTAAAAACCAAGAGACGGGACAGAGGTTACACAAGCCACTGTCTCCTCCATAAAATCTCATGCCCAACATGCCACCTCTCTCCACAGACCAGTGTTTTTGAAGTTACATAAATACAAAGCCATGGAAGAAGTGATTACTGAAAAGATAAGTGGTAGCAACCCCTATGTTGAGCTTCCCTTACACTTTCCAAAAGGAAAAAAGAACCAGAAATATCAATCATTACACCAATCAACATCACTGCACCAGAACTGAATAGAAAGCTGCTGTTCTGTCACCACTACTTCAAGACAGCAGCTCACACCTTTTCTTCTCTAGCTTTGACTTTCCTAGCAACATTCTCAACAAATCCTGAGCAGACCAGACACAGACAGCACCCTTTGTTCCCCATTTTTGTTGTTGTTGGGTTTTGGGGTTGTTTTTGTAACTGCAGCACTAATGGGAGTGAGAAAACCCACTGGTAGCCGGTGCACATTCTTCATTGTTACAAAGAATGCTTATGAGCGCACAAATAATTCATCAGCTACTGTACTGAAGCCTCCCTGACTCCACAGCAGTTATGTGATTTACTGAGTCAAACTGGCAGAGCATTTATTAATGCTCAAACAGACTTCCCGCAAAGCTGGAGATGCCAGTTCCATTTGGCCAATGCAAATAACCGCAGCTATTGCTCCCACTAGAAGGATCCCTTTGCCTGTCAGAATGAAACTCACAGCCCTAGTCTATTATTTGAAACTTCACAAAAATCAAGCTCATCTAATCACAGAATGGGGTGGGTTGGAAGGAACTTTCAAGAGTAGGGTGCTCAAAGCCCCACATCCAACCAGGCTGTGAACATTTCCAGCATAAAGAGCAATTATAAATGAGACCAATGCTGTATTTCATCAATCAAAAAAATCAGTCACAGTCTGTCAAGAAACCTACAGTCCAACCAGACAATTAAATCCAAGAAAACCTACCTGCAGAACCAAATAAACCATTTACTCTATCCAGCATTCTCAACTCCAAGATAAGTATCAAATTTACAAATGTAGGTTGGACTTAATCTCAAAGGTCTTTTCCAACCTGGTTAATGCTGTGATATAACAAAGGTGCCTTTTAAAAACAGTGTTCAAGGTATGCTGCAAGCTGCATAAAGATAAACCATTTTCAGACATCACTTGCCACTACAGAATTTGTAAGAACATTTTGCTGTTTTGGTGGAAATTGCTAATCCCAAATTTTTTAGTTCCTTTTGATGACCATTAGGTTGGTTATATCATCTTGGAGTATTTTTAAGCGCTCACAGAAGTTTGCTCAGTTCAGCTGATCTCAAACCAGGCATCCACTTCTTATTTTTTTTATTACTTTTTAGTCTAAGTGCTTTATCTGCAATCAATTAATTAGCACTTAATTCTCACTTGTTTGTTCATACTTCTAAGGTACATTCTCAATTGCTTTTCATGTGTAGTTGTTCCCTTAATGGTACATTTCTATCAAGGGCAAAGCACTTTGTGGCTTTAGTAAATTAGCAGATTAAAATAAATTTAGGTTCCCAACAGAGTCTCTTCAAATCACCTCGCAAAGAAAGCAATGCTAGCAGCAAAAGACTTAATAGCTATTAGAAAAAATTTCCAGTATATATTCCTGTAGTCACTTATTTGAATCACAGAATCATTAAGGCTGGAAAAGATCATCAAGCCCAACCATAACCCAACTACCATGCCCACTAAACTACAACTGAAGCACCACATCTACACATTCCTTGAACATCTCCAGGGATGGCAACTCTACCACCTCCCTGGGCAGCCTGTTCCAATGCCTGAACATTCTTACAGTAAACAAATTCTTCCTAATACCCCATCTAAACCTCCCCTGGCCACAACTTAAACCCATTTTCTCTCATCATATTGCTGGTTACTTGGGAGAAGAGACCAACGCCAGCCTCACCACAGGCCATAATCAGGTAGCTGTGAAAAGCAGTAAGATCGCCCCTTAGCCTTGTCTTCTCCAGACTATTAGGTTTAATAGAAAAGGCTGCTTCAAAAATCTGTTTACAAAAGCAGATGAGTAAGTTTCTGAGCAATTATTTCTGTAACTTAGGAAAAGCAAACAAAGAAAATGATCACATTTTTACTAACATTACTGGAATAGATTTTTCCATTTGCAAGATTACTTAGCCCATATACCTAAACCAGGAAACACAGCACAATATATACTTGTATAAATTTTCACTTACCTGGATCAACTAAAGCTTTATTAAATATTTCTTTAAGTTTTCTACTCTTCACATTCCTGCCTTGTGCAAGATTACGATACATCTCATAGCCAATTATCATCACTCCACCTTCATCTTGCCAGCGCTGCAGCATGTAGCTTCTCTCTTGAGGGCGTTTCACAGTTGCTAGCTCACAGACCTTTCAAAGAGGAAACAAGAGGCTTACACTTCTCTTAAAATACCAAAGGACTGCTGCAACTTTTAAATATGTTAGGCTTACTAAAGCAAGGAGATTTTTAACCTAATGTGCATTCCTTAGCCTGTATTTTCAGTGGTACTGCTTCCCAGCTATGTAAACTGTTCTACTACTTAATTTTTAAGAAATCTTTAGACCTTATACCTCTAGTTTTTCATCATCTTCTAAGCCTTCTTGCCATTTTTCAAACTCATTCAACCAGTTCAAGGCAGTGTTCAGCGGACACACAACCAGAGCTGTCCGAAAATCCAGCTTGTCACATAGCAAGACTGTGTGAAGAAAACTTACTACCTGCAATAGGGAAAAACAGATAAAACACCGAAACAATGAGTATTAAATGCAGGGAAAGAAAAATAACAAGCATTATTCACACACAGATCTCTCAAAACTGCTCTAAAGCAGGTCACTGAAACGCTTTCCAAGTAGCCAGACTGGCTGTACATAGCAAACAGTAACAGCTCCTTTAGGCTTGGGAAAGCACACCTAAATCTTCTTGTGCATTAGCAAATCAAGATAGGACTAGAGGTAAAAACTCAGGGGCAGAAGAGTCACCATGGCAGCTCCAGCTCTCACTCCACTTTTATAATGGTGAAAACTACACTAATCCACCCAACTGTACAACACCTGGAAAGTTCTTTCTGGATCAAATCTTGGCATTCCATCGGAGTTGCCATATTTCAAACTGCACTTGACTAAGCCTGGAACACCATGCAACAAACTGCTTTTAGATGATGCAATAAGAAAGGAATTACTAATGGTTTTGTGATCAAGACAAAAGCATCTCATGTTCAGATGAAAAAAATAGCCGTGAAGACTAATCACAGAAGTTCCATATCCTGGACCACCAGCAAGTCCCTAATTGTCTTATTTCTCTGATCCTTTACTGCCATTATTCTCTGTAGCTTGCAAAGGTTGCTGAAATACGTCACTGATTTAGCTCTTTTAAGGGCTGAATAAATGGCATTACAGGGTTCAGTACATTCTGCTGTAAAATATTTCAACAAACTAAATATTCAGTGTCTAAAATATAACTGTACAAAGTCACACAGAAGACACTGCTAGGACATCTTGTCTTCATGCTGTGCACCACAACCAACCATGACTGCAGCCTGTTTTACCTAAACAGTACACAGAGTGAATGGAGTCACTCTGATCATCTGCAAATCCTCTTTTTTTAAAGCCACCCTGTGACTCCATGAAAACCTCCCACATCAGAAAGCTCCCTGAAACCAAGCTTCCCTTCATACCTTTGAGCCTGTTCTTTGCAGAGGAATCTTCAGGGACCTAAAGAATCTGATGATATTAGACTAGCTTAAGAGCTCCATGACAATATCCTGCAATTTGCAGGTCAAGAAAGAAGATCCTCAGAATGAGAAAGTCCTAAACACACTTGTTTGAGCATGGTCAGGAGAGCAGGATTGAGTATTACTTGTGCGACTTTACTTTTTGAAGAATCCTAAGTAGCATTGGTTAACAGTAAAGACACAAGAAGGAGGAAGCCATCTGACCCAGTAAGGTAAAGCTAACACTAGGCAAAAATAAACAGGTATCTCTTGTTGAAATCCCTCAAGATTTCCTCCTGGAGCTAATTTCAATCTCTAAAAATAACAATGAAAGACTTCAAGCCAAGCCAAGTCTGCTATCTAGCAGCATTCAGGTGCGCTGACTACAACAAACACCAACTAGGGAGGCAAACTAAAAACTACTTAGACACCTCACTCCAAACGTGCAAGTGCCAGAGACAAAACACTTGTCAAGACGACCTTAGCATTTCTTTTGCTAAGTGACTAACGAGATCGTAAAGCCTGTTGTTGTCACTTGCAAACTGTGTATCTAGCTACAGCACAGAATTGTTAAGACTTCTCTCATACAGCTTGGAATTCCAGCACATTGATACACTGATCTCTCTATGAATGAACAGATCTTGAGCCTTCAGGTCAGGTGATAGAGCTTCTTCCCAACCCAACGGGGAAGCTTCTACCACAAATGACCAAGATGGAAGAGGATGGTGAAATGGCATTTCCTCACAAATGCTTTGAGAATCCCTTCCTCACCATCGGAAGAAAATCTCTTTAAGAACCATCACCACCATGCTATAGAGACTGTACTGCAAAGCATGAGTAAAGCATGTCCAAATCTGGAGCCTGAAGGAAGAATTTAGAATTAAGTGTTGCATGAGCACTGGCTGTTCAGATGCTCTAGTCTGGCTGGTCATAAACTCAACAGAGCACTATGCAGATCTGCCAAGTAACTTTGTAGCTAAGGAAGGCACAGGAAGACTCTGATTGATCCTTAAATCAGTTCTAATCAATTCCACAGTCTGCAGAAATGGCAAGTTAGAATTCTAATGCTGCAGTTCCACCCAGGGATGGAAAAGTTTCATAAACCACTTGACTAGCCACTTGTCTCAAGCACAAGGGAGTATCTCTCTCCTCCCAGAATGAGAAAACAGCACCAATGAAGGTGAATGGCAAAGAGACAGAAGTGGCCCTACTTTTTTCAGGGCCTTTTGAAGTGCAGGTAAGGTTGTTACCTTGCCTCCTTCTTCAGAGTTCTCAAAAATTTCCCTCTTCACCACAATCAAAGGGAAAGTTTCCTCCGTCAAATAACTTTCACTAAAGGGATTCCTGGGAGCAGACCAGGCAGCAGAGCATCAGGATGGAAAGCCCTCTTCAGTTGTTTGCTCACAGCATTTGTGGTGATGTTACATGCAACTAAACACAAACCCAAAATCTGTGAAGACAGATCCTTGGAAAAAAACAAAACCAAAAAAGAATTCACTACCCCTGGCTGCCCTGGAAAAACATAAACATTCAGATGCAGGGAATTCAAGAAAAGCACTTCTCATCCTCTATCTCCTTCAAAGATGAAGCCTCTCCTGAGGCCTACAATGATTATAAGAGACTCAAGAAAAAGAGCCAGGAGAATTTTTTTTAGCAACTGCCTGGTGATCAGTTTCAGAGGAAACACTAAGATGGGGATGGAGCTTCAGATTTTAAAGACTAATAGAAGTTCTAAGCTGTTCACTGTGCAACTTATACCATGACTGAAGAGCCACTTGATTCATACCACGAAAGATGAAAATATTTTACGAAACACACAAAGAGTTTTTACAAAGCAGTCTTCAGCATTGCCAAGAAGAAGGAACGTGACAAGGAAAGATTGAAGATCTCAGGAAATAAAGAATTGCAAAGCTACAAAGTGATAAAAAAGGTTGAATGTATGGCCTGTAGTCAACTGCCACAGCAGTGGAAGCTTCAGGTCTTAAATGTTTGCGATGCAAAACAATCCAAAAATATGTACGTATGGACAATTATGGAAATAGAAAACAAATGTCTCCTGCCCCTCAACCCAGAAGAATCTAAACTGTAGCAAAACACTGTTTATATTAAAACACAAAGCATCTGACTTTCGATACTAAAGAAGTCTGGCATAAAACACCCACAACACAACAACCCTGACAAACCTCTACTTTATCAGCACAACAAATCAACTGAAAAACCACTGAGAAAAGTGAACTTAGTTTAAGGTGCAACACATGAATGAGGAAGATAGGAAAAAAAACCCCACAACATGCTTAAGATCATTAAACTGTCCTTGAAACATCTGTTCCTGAAGTGTGTCTCCTACTGGCTGTATTTTCATATTCTGAATTGCAAAGGAGCTAGAAATCACTTACAATTTAACATGAGCTTTTCACTAATCAATCACTAATCTAATTTTATATCTTCCAAAAACAGAGGAAGCACAAGTGTGTATCAGGACTTTCACAGCTATATACTATGAAGCACAACTTCTTTCTCAAAACGTCTTTACAGAACATTTTATTTCACTAACTCTCATTGAGCCATTGCCTAGAAAACAACAGGTTTTACTGTGTTCTGAAAGTCAGTAAAATTGGCTTTTGCTGGATCAGCTTTTGAGAGCAAACTACAGATTAGTAAACAAGACATTTGTTTTTTACCTGCAACGTTTTCCCCAGACCCATGCAGTGTGCAAGAATGCATCCAGAACCAGGAGATGACTTTGTTTTTTTCACAGATTCACAACAGCAATCCCACATGAACTGAACACCTGAAGGATATCATTGAACATCTTATTAAACAGTCATTTTATTAAAGTTCACTCAGTAGGAGATAGGTGTGATCACTGTAAGATCAGGATAACGCTCAGCAAAGCAGTGCTCTGGATAACAATTGATTCATTTTTGTCCAGTGAGTTGGATGTGGGTTCACCTTTCTCATGAACTCAATTATATTCTCTATTTTAACTGAAGTTGTGGCATCTGGGTTAGAATATATGTGCAGACTGTAGATGATTGCATCTCAGAGACAGGGTGGAAAGAGGAAACAGGGTGGAAAGCAGTGACAGGAAAAAAATGTGGCAAGGGCTTCATGAAAAGTCTGCAATTATCTTGGTAAATAAGCAAAATTATCCAAAACCAACTAGAAGAAATCTTGCCATGACAAATCAGACGTTAAGTTTTATGCTTGAAGAGGAAAAAAAATCAAGAACTGTCAAAGTTGAAAAAGGAAATATATGCTACATAACAAAATGCATTAACAAATTGAAAGTCTGCTGGGTGACTTTTTAGTCCTCTGCAACGTATTTATTGTGGAGTTGTACTCTACTATGCTGTTGTTAGCACATGTTAGTCTTCAACTTGACTGCTCGGGTCTGGTTCAAGGCACCTCCCTTTAAGAGTTGAAACAAGCCCACAAGCTGCTTACTAAAGTGGAGAGCTTGTAAATGAAGAACTGTGAAGAACGAGCTGTGGAAAACTGTGATAGGTTATTCTCCTGTCTCCCTCACTTGAAACGGAACGTAGAAGTTGACTTGATTTGCAGTCATGGCAGGTACCATTTTCTGTTGAGAAAGCCAGTACTGCAAGATTTTTTACATCTTCACTGAAAAATGTAAAAAGTGAATGAATTAATTCCCCAAGTATATTTTTACTCATTATACTGATTCTGCATCAGTGTGGATAATGAAATGATTCTGAGGTCCCTTACAATTTTACATTTCTAGGTTTTTTTTGCCTGTGAAACAGAACTATGTATTGCTGATCTCATTTACTCTACTTCCAAAACTAAAGCGTTAAACCTGACATTGTGGCATCTGCCTGACTAGGTTTTTCTTACGATACTGATTCAGGTTGCAGTGGAGGGGAAAAAAAAGACAACAAAACCTCCCCACCAAAAATAATTTTAAACTCTTTTTTCTTACCATCTACTTGGTGTGGTTTCAGTCTGGTAACTATACTCCTGTGAACCTGCACTAACGGTTCTTTGGTTTCTTCATCTTCATCTAAAACCAGCTTGGTTGTAATGGGACACTTTAGAGGTGAAGCATCTTCTATCTCTATCACCTGGAAGTAGAAACAGGGCACCATAGGACAACTTCACACATCAGTTGCACCAAGCATCTGACAGACACCAGCTTTAGCAAAATCAGCAGTCATTTATTTAATAGAGAGAAACCTTAACTTCTTTACAGTGCATCACAGCTTAGAGTGAGTGCTCTCCCCTTGGAAAATAAAACCACAGGCAACTGAAACAGCTTTATAGAGACCTCAGCAGTCCTCAATAAAACTTACCAATTGTAACCCATAGGAAACTGCACATAAAACTTATGGCTTACAAGGCTACATGTAAATATTTTTAAAACTACCTATCAAATTAAACTGAGGCAGAAATACATCATCTGAACATCATCAACAGTTCAGCTTCCTCTCATTTCACTAAGAATAGAGCATACCTCTCTTAGTTTCTCTCTCTCCCGTTCTCTTTCTGCTATACGTTTTCTTCTTTCTTCTTCTTCTTTAAGTGCATTTTGTGTTTCTGTTCTAAGTTTATCATCTTTAATAATTTTCCTTATTTTCTTCCTGCCTTTTCCAGGAGATTTTGAATCATCATTTTCCTCATCCTCAGAATTACTCTATTACAAATGAAATAAATTAAGTATTAGCAAGAAAATAATCCCACAGACCATGAAATCCAACATTTTTAGACAAGTAAATTTTTATGTACAGAGGTGAGAGTACAGCTCATTCAAAAAATTATACTTTTTAAAAGAACAATTTAGCCAGCATGACAAAAGAAATGCCACCTTAACTATAATGTATTCTGAGACACTGAAGATAAGGCCAGCTGTACAAAGTCAATGCTAATGGTAGGTACTGTTATAATCTGACGGTAGCTAATGACTATTACTAAAGAACCATTTTTCTGTTCCAGTGGTGCTTGACTGGACCAGCTATCATCTACACCACACAGAAAATGAAACACTAATACTAGGAAAGCCTTAACCTACTATGTCATCTTCTACATTTAGTTTAGAAAATCCATTTACTTGGAAGATACTGTGAATTTTTATCAAGAAATGGGTTTAGCTCCACTCAGTGCTTTCTCTCCACAACGGTGCCATTTCACAAGCTTTAGCACTGAAGAAACACGGCAAAATCATGTCATTTTTTACTTTCTACAGAGCTGTTTGAGATATTCAAGTCCCTGAGAAAATATCAAAACTTATTAATTCACGCTACACAAGAAATATGAATTTAAGAACACAATGTAGTACCTTATTGTTGTTTTCACTTGAAGAATCCTCCTGAACCTTTATACGCCTTCGTTTCTTTTTCTGTTTGTAGCTGCGCTGGTTTTCTTCTGCCTCAGCTTTCTTGGCAGATCTGATTAAAAAAACAATCCAGAAATCCAGAGTATTACTGATAAACAACGATTCATTGCCTCACTGAAAAAAAAATCTAAAACCAGTACACAAACTACACCACTAACTAACAGAATATAAACTGCCTTTTGTGCAGTCAGAGGTTTACTTCTAAGGTCCTTCCTTCTCCTCAGCTCATTCAACACACATAGTAACAGCTGACTCCAGATCCTGAAGAATCTCAGAATTGCTAAGTAGTAGTAGTTTTCTACTTCAATCTACCATGTCTGAATAGAGATTGTCATAAAAATGCTTATTTTTTGTTAACCTTTTTTTTCACATTGGCTCATCAAACTGCTGTGTACCACATACTGTGGTACAAATTCAACATTCTCACATTTGCTGGAAAGCTCATTTTTTAGCAGATACCAAGTTACAGACAAAAACTATCAACAGCTTTAAGGACTGATCTTTATCATTTACCATCTCACTGCCTAAATCACATTATTAAAATCCAAAACCCAAACACAAGATGAGCACAGTTAAGTGTTATTTATACCTTGTTCTTGGACGCTGCTCATCTTCAGACTCACTGATTTCTTCACTAACTGCAGATTCATGAAACTCGGAGTCATCTGAATCATCACTGCTCACTTCAAGAAAAAAAGTATGATATCATGTTGGATAATTACTGCAAAGTTAGCAATATTACACACCTAATTATACAACAAACTTTCTAAGATCAATAAGCACTGTAAAAGTTCATTTTAGACAGTGTGGGAGCCATTAAACACACTAATAAGAAGCAACAGGAATATAAGGGTAGAGTGGAAAAGCTTAACACATAAGCACACAAGTCCTGCGTGAGCAAGACTTGAGATCTTCAGGCATGAAAACATGTATGGACATTTTACATGCAAATGACAGAGAGCATTATCTTAGAAGGTGTCACATTTTGAAGGTCTGGAGGAGAGAACATAGTGGGGGACAGCACAGAACTTCAGAAAACAGATGAGTGGAATGGCAGCTTTTGTTTCAAACATTTCACATATGATTTCATAATCAATACTTCGCTTACTCAAACAACCCTTAATTAATAACAACATATGTAATTATATTACTGTATTTGTGGCTTGATGTTTCTTCAGGTAATGCAAGTTTAAAAAGGACTCAGAAGATAACTAAAAAAAGCAGCATTAGGTAATCCTTGCATAACTATTTTTAGGAGCTCTCACTGGCATTTATAGGTAATTAAGATCATCATGCCATTTCACACCTTTAGAATTTTGGCTTGACCTTGAACACAGTGGAAAGCTTAACTGTTTTATGGGTAACAAGGCCTAAAAAAAGCATTGTTTTGTGTTCATGAGGAAATGGAATATTAATAATACAGGGCTGACACCCAGTGAGCTGAAATATATTGTTCTGGCTGAGCCTAGTGCGCTCAACACTTAAGAATCCTAAGAATTGGTCTGGGTGCATCTTATCAGCATATTGCCACTGTAATTTAAAATTACTTCTCTTGAAAGAAACATTGTTGGTAGAATTATTAATTCCATAAGGGAGGAAGAGCATGACTATACACTCAAGATAAAAATGAGTTGTCATGAAGGCAAGCAATAAACAAACTGCACTGCATCTTTCACCTAGCATTAGTGCAACACAAAAGTACTGTGTACCCTGACTTCCCCTGGCCACAGAATTGTGCAGCATCTACACTGACCACCCCCCTCCTCTGCTGAGAACTATTAACTGCAAGGGGCTGACAGCTCCTTTGTTCTTGCATGCAGCCGTGAAAAGGAAAAATCCAAGTCAAGCATCATTTCATAGTGCCATCTGCTGTTCAGCTAATGCACACAGCATTCAAATTCCAGGATAGTGACGTTTCTGAAGCACAAGGCTCTACTAATAGTGCAAATTAAAGAAAGAAATTACATAAGGGACAAAACTATTTTTCACAAATGAAACATGCTGGGTTTGCCTTTGTTATTTAAGATTAATATTCTAACATTCAGCAAGATTAATTCAATTCAGAGGATACAATAAGCAGAGCTGCATTTGTACTCAACGTTTTAAACAAAACACAGAAAATGGAATTTCAGATTTAACACCCAAAAAAGGTTTATGCAGAGATTTTTACATGACAGAGTTTTGGGTCTCCATTCTGATATGCTTTGGGGTTACTCAGAGAAGCAAGTACATTTTGTGACAAAAAAGGCCAGAATTACGTACCTTTCCTTCTACTTCTGCGCTTCCCTTCTTTTTTCTCTTTTGGTTTCACCTTTTTTTCTTCACCAGATTCTCCATCGCTCACTGTCAGCTTGTGCCTCAGCAGCCTGTGTCTGTATCTGGGCTTCTTTGATTCCTCTTCCTCTGACTCCGAATCAGAATTATCTTCTTTCTCATTCTCTTCTGTCAGAGTAAAACATGCACACTGATCATTATTTTTCTTAGTTAAACCCAGTATTAAGATATGAATTGACGTAAGCTAAATTCTTTGCTTTTCCAGGTAACTATGAGCAACAACATACTGCTGTTCCCTCAAATCTCAAGTACTTTATGGTGCTGAACACTTGCAATGTCTGCTCCAGTGACTGTGTACGTTAGTCAGATCTCTGCCATGCATTCACACTTCCTACTGCTCTGTCTAGATTATTCCTCACAAATCCCTACATCTCAACTGGTTACAAATATCAGACTGTTAACAAAAAAAATACATTTATAGGAGCTTAAGAGACCATAGTCCCCGTGAGCATGTACAATGACCTCCATTTGGCAACTACTTCTTAACATCAATGACCTTTGTTGAAAACTAAATTGAATCATGATCATTTTCCCAAGTGACCATGGAAATTATGACAAGCCCTACAATATTGCTTTTTCCCCAGATGCTTTTCAGTGCTCACCATCATCTGCTGCGTTTTCAGTTTGTTTTCCAATTTTCTTTTTTCCTTCATCTGATTCATCATCTGAAGATGCATCCTCATCAGAGGAAAGATTTGCTTTGATTTCTTCTAAAAGCATTTTCTTGGCAATTCTTTGAAGCAAAACAGAAAAAACTATTTATTCTATCGTTCAAGGAAATCTACAAATGATAACTGTAATCCCATACCATTGAAAATATCAAGAAAAAGGCTGAAAGCTGGACAAGACATGATAAAAAGTCATTGGGGCAAGACAGGATGTATCAGCAAAAACCTCATGTTAAATGCAACGTTTTAACTAGCTTTTAGAACATAAAGCTGTACAACGGTTCTTTAAAAAGATGTTTCCTGGTTTACAGCACAACTGGAGACAGCTAGAAAAAGTACAATGTTAAAACATTTTGCTTTGTTCATGATCTATTTGGATGGACTCTTGTTAGTCCTGGAACAGCCACCTAGATGAATTCTAACTGTAATAAGGATATGAGGATGTGGAAGACCAAATCCTAATACTCAAATCATTCCCTCCAAAACCGGTTATCGCGCTTACTTAATTTAAATCAATGAGATTCGTTTCCTGAGGCACTGAATCGACTTGACTACAGTATATGTGAGCATTAACAGGTTTAATAACAGCATATCACTGAACACACCTTTAAAACAAGGAGAAAAGTACTGTTGTAATATGTATTAACTCGTAAGTTAACCTAATAATTTATTACCCTACCTCAACATAGAATGGTAACATAGAATGGAAGAGGAGGCTCAGGGGTGATGTTATTGCTGTCTACAACTACCTGAGGGGTGGTTGTGGCCAGGAAGAGGTTGCTCTCTTCTCTCAGGTGGCCTCAAGCTGCATCAGGGGAAATTTAGGCTCGAGGTGAGGAGAAAGTTCTTCACTGAGAGAGTCATTGGCTACTGGAATGGGCTGCCCAGGGAGGTGGTGGAGTCACCGTCCCTGGAGCTGTTCAAGGCAAGATTGGACATGGCACTTGGTGCCATGGTCTAGCCTTGAGCTCTGTGGTAAAGGGTTGGACTTGATGATCAGTGAGGTCTCTTCCAACCCTGATGATACTGTGAACACAGTTGGAGGCAAGCTAATTGCCTGAGCCCAACTAAAAGAGATGCCCTAGTACTTGAGGAAATTCATGTCTCAAGGCGAACTGCTACATTGTGCTTTGGGTAAAAACCTCACACTGAACCCCTCATATAACTACAAGCACTTGCCTTGCAGTAACTAAAGCAAAACAATCAAACAAAGAAACAAATGTGTGCATAGACACATGCAAAAGGTTTATCAAACACCGTGGGGCCTGTATTTCAGAGAAAAAATATGGCTTATTTCCTCCTCCACAAACTGTTCTCTCTTTCAGCACAGCAATATTTTCAGCTAACATACAAGAAGTTACTATGGAAAAAGGAATCTATGCAAGGTAAAATCTGAAATGATTATGTCAAAAGCATAGCAAAATAGTGGACTTAACTGAGAACTCATACTTCCAGGGGAAAACAAAACAAATCCTGAAAGAATGCAACCAGGCCTTCTTCACATAAATACCAGAACAATTACAGTTTTCGTTCCACAGTCATCAATTTCAAACGAATGGGGTTTTTTTTCCATAGATCAAACTTGGTCCTTCTTGCCTTTCAAGAGAATTGATGTACACTGTACATACATATCTCTGAATAAGAAAGCTTTTATGCCAGTCAAAACAATAGTTGAAGTGCCAGGAACCTAAACCACATTCAAGCTTCACTTGGTATTGGCAAAGGAACAATGATCTCTGAAATACTGCTGCTTACACATCAGAAAATTACACTGTTGGGTTTTTTTGTGCAGCACTACAAAACAGATTTTAAATGCATTTCATTTTTCAGCATGTAACATGTCCTTAAAACATACACTTTTCAAGGGAATTTTCCCAAGGTACCTCTCCTAACACTTCACACAGTGGCAGTACATTTTCCAAAAAGATTATAATGGTAATGTATATTCAGTTATTATTAAAAGATGGAACTTAAGAGTGCTCAATGAGTCATAGACTCCTGTATCCATCAGAATCCACACTCTCTTTTGAGAAATGTCCTGAGAATGAAAACCTTTAAACCACACTACTCTTGGTAAGCTTTAATTCCATATATATCAAAATAACACAGTGCAAATGCAGTTAAAGTCCACACACAAGTAACATCCTCTTCCAAGTATTTTTTGCATTAGGTCCTTCCAGGGGTTTATTTTGTTCTTATTTGGTTGGTGGTGTTTTTTTTAAACCCCATCACAACACTTTTAGTAGCAATAGGAATAAATAGTTTTTCACATAAGAAATAAAGACAACTTCTTCCAACTCTTAATGGTAAAAAGAACTTCTTCATCAAAATGGAACCACTTGAAATAGCATAGATTTGCTTCGCTTTAAAAGCTTTTAAGGTACATTATAACGAATCCTGTGCCGAGAAATACGAACAGCAGCAGTCTGGCTACATTTGTCATTTTAAAATAATAACAGTATCATCACCCAACTTTTGCTTTGGAAGAGAAAAAAGTAGAAACGCTCTAAAGAGCTGCAAAACTTTATAATTCAATCCTGAGAGTACTGCCTTTAACTTATTTTGGAGTGCCCTCAGTTGCATTAGCAAAGTTAACTCGTATATGGGTAACAATACTTACCTGCCACACAAGTCACCTTTAGAATTTAACTTTGTATGTTTAAATAAAGGTTGACTTTGCTTCTTAACAAAAGATCAGACACATTTCTAGTTCCTCTTTTCAGAGATTTTAAGGAGACAACCAAATCAACCCAAATGTATCATCCATCTGAAAGTGCTACACACAAAACCTACTAGCCATAAACAGAAGATACTGCTATTTACTGCCTAAGCATCATCACAACTAACAACCAGACTGGGTAAATTTACTAGTTTCTAAATAAGTATTTGCTATTGTATGTTATTGCTTTTACATAGAAAATTAGAGCTCTTTTTTTTTAGCTAGAAGCATGATTGAACCATTTGAATCAAACTAAGATGGAACTTTGTTAGCGAAATTGTGTTCTACCGGCATGTTAGGCTGAAGAGTGTAAGATGCCAAGATGTTTAGAATTTAAAAGACTCCTATTTTTAAAGTAACTCCATCTCTGGTGGGAATTAAAAGTGTAAGCAATATTACAACCAAACGGAATAAGTCTTGTAAATAAATTTGACAAATGACTGCTGTTAGCAAATGGCTTATATGAATCAGAATAAATTGCGAACTGGATTTCTGAAACAGGTTTTAAATGGAATTATGTGACTCAGGATAATCTATCACATGTTTATTTTAAGATAGAAACCCCATTGAAGTGACCAGGTTTCTAAGCTAAGAAACTTCACAGGCTAGCTTTAACATTTTAATTCTTGTACTAACATCAAACTGCCAAGTACAAAGAAAAGCAAGCTAAAATAGCATGAAAACTCCCTCGCTCACACTGTTCCCAAGAAACCCATGAAAATCAAAAGATACCGAGGTATTTACTCAAGTCAAGGACAGAAAAGATATCTTGGCCAACCAGATGTAACATTTGAACACTATAAACACATTTAATTAAGCAGCACAGAGAGATGTTTGACCTTTCGCGCAGGACTTCAGGTAGTAAAAAAACACCAACATAAACTCCCCTTTACATTTCATTCATTTCTGCTGCTGCTCTGCTGTGACCTTCAGTGTGTCATGTTGCCTCACCCTACTCCATCTTATCTACACATAGCATGAGATCTGGATAAAAGGCCATTTTCCCAACTGGTATTTATAATTCAGCTGTGCACAAATGACACCAACAATATGCATTAATAATCAACTCTTTACCATCTACTTTTTAACTCAGGGTAAAACAAAACAAACAAAAAAACCAACAAAACATTTTTAAAAAGGAGAGAGGAAAAATGGGTGTCACCCAGGAGCAGTTTAGTCTACATATAGGCCTACTTGGAATTACCCTTCAGACATCTCAGCAAAAATGGAATAATAGGTGAAGCCACTTGTGAAGTAGAAAGTAGGTCCATCTGGTAACTTCCACCATTCTTGTTTGTGAATCTTTAAGTGCCAATATAATGGACTGATTTATACTTGCCCAAATTGTGGTGAGATCATAATAACTGTAAATATCAGTCAATTATTGTGATGTATTATCACCAGTTAGACTTTAGAAATTCACACACAGTGTTCACAAATACCTACTAATTATAATTAGAAACAAGGTTGCCCAAAACAAGCCTCTGGAGGAGGAGTGGGAGGACATTTTTACGCGGTTAAAGCCAGCATTGTTCCAGCTACAGAATTAAATGAGCCTTTGGTGTATTACTAAAAAAATTAGAACCACTTCAAATATATTTTAAGAGATGAACATTTGGATGAAACACCATACACATTTAAGGAAAAAAAATAATGGAAACTGCCAAACACTAAATGCTGTCTTTGCTGAAACAGTCTGATTTTCAAGCTGCCACAGTGGTATTAAATTAAATGCTTGGACAAGAAAAATGTTTTACAAAAATTTATTGCAACCATCAAATACTTAAAGGCATTCTGCATGAAATACACTATTAACTTCTTAATAAACAAAACTACTGCAAACATATTAAACAGTACCATTTAAAAGATCAGAAGGACCAATAATAGATAATTACACAACATAAGATGAAAGCATACAATACTGTATGTCATATTATGACCCACTTGGATATTGCATCTTGGCAAAGATGATTTCAAGACTATTAATATTCATGTCATGCACATCCAAAGGTATGCAAATAACAGAACAGCTAAACTAGAGATCTGCAAACATGAGAGTTCCCACACTACACATACCCCATAGCTACTACATATCCTCTTTGGCCTGCAAGAAAATAGGCAACTTATCTGAATAGTAGGTAAACTACTTAAACACTTTGTGTTGAGTAAACAGAAGAACAAGCTTTTAATTTCTCAAAATTTGTTCCGTCTTTTTACAGTTTATGTATCTGATTTTGGTGCCAAGTACAATGTGATGAACGTAAAATCAGACTTCGTATGTCTGAAGGTTAACATTACTAAAAAATACCTCCTCATCTCATTAGTATAAATTTGAAATATCTCCTTTAACCGCCAGGTTCAAAGATTAGGGTAAAAAACAAAAGTACAGAAACTGATTTTCAAACCTCAAATTCATAGTACTTATTTACTTGTTAGCAAGTGGGTTACTTCATTTCCCAATATAACTCTTCAACTGATAATTAGTATCTGTTGGTAACATTTGTAGTTATCAACCAGAAACACTTAAGAAGCAAACAAAACAAAAAAGAAGGAAAAATTAAAACTAAAATCAATCCAGGATTCAAATCACAGCAAATCTTACGTTACCATGTTTTGCTTATGACCCTGTGCTGTCAAGTCCCTGAAGAGCATCCTTCTTCGAAAGCTGAATAATTTGATTCAATTTGATTACTGAAAACAACCAAGAACTACAGCAGCGGCAAAAATTTGACGCCACTGAGGTTCATAAAGGATAGAGAATGATGTTTTGAAAATTTACTTCAGCCACAGATCAAAACACAACTCTGTGAAACAAAGATACTATATTCTAAACTAGAAAGGCTCCAAAGCAGAAAAAGACTCCACCAGCTGCTGTGCAAAGCTATGAAGCTGGTCCCATACATGCTTAGAGAGAAAAAAAACCACAAAAAAATCAGTTTTTGAAATACTGTATAAAAATGTATTGAATAACTCATTTCACTCTAACAACTTCCAAAAGGAAACTGTGGCTCATCATGGAGTAATCCTTCGTGTTGTGTATCCACTCGTCAGAAGATGATGCATTTACATTTTCCAGCCAAGATAATTTTGATTACTTTCAATCTCTGGTAAAATAGGGCATCTGACCTAACTGTGTCTTAAAGAGATTCATATTCATTCATCTTGAAATTGAAGTAGTATGTATTAAGCCCCAACTCTGAAAACAGCTATGCAAAGAGCTAAAATGTCTAATTGTCTCTGTGATACCAGTCCAGCCCACACACAGTGCTTGTAGAATCAGGGTCTTAACTATGACATTAGTCACTTCAGGTATTCTTCCGTCGATTAAAACTCAGTTTAATAAACAGCTGAAAATATTTAATATTATTTTCTCTACATCTATGTTTTCTATTTACTGAGAAAAGGTGATTTAATTGTTTTTTTTTTCAAAGAAGCAAATTATTTAATAATAATAATAATAATCAAATTCAGTCTGAAAATACTCTAGCACTGCATACTGCACAGATGCAAATCTTTATTTTCTATTCATAGAACTAGCTAAAATTCACATTGATCAGCAGTTGGTTTTGACCTGCCTGAATGAAATACTCATCACAAACTTCTCACTGTGAGTATGAACACAAACCAGACAGTGCTGCAGTGCACTTATAACACACCCTACGCAAGGTGTGTTAATTAACACTTCTAAATACTTTCTTTGCATTTCTGGATTTTGGCCTCTGCTTTCTGGCCCCTTGTTCAAACTTGCGGGAAGCCCGTGAGCGAGTCTTTACAAGGCAGGCAGTCGTGGTTTTCACAACCTGCTTGCTCTTCCGTTGTGCCGGTTTGCGCCCACGCCTAGGGTGTGTTATAATCTTTTTTAAGTCCTTATGGATGGTATCATACCTATTCTCAGGATCGTCATCATCATCATCTTCCTCCTCCTCCATTGGAACAGCCCTTGATTTAGTCTCTGCCTCATCTCCTGGGGAAGGAAGGGGAAACAAAAAGTTTCAAAACTCAATACGTGTAAAAGCAGCCATTAACTACACAGCACATGAATCCCCATTTAAAAACAGCTCAGTAATAGTGCCACTATTCTACTAGCAAACAAAAAAAGCCAGCTACCCATCTTAATATGTAAGCATTTTCCTATCCACTTAAATGGTACATTTATAGCTTTTTTTTTTTATTATAGAAGTTTGAAACACTCAATAAAAGTACCCAGCTTTTCAAGCAGCACTTTTAGCCACACTATGCTTGCTACTACTACACCCAACTTGCAATTTCTTATTACATGCTGTGAAATCTGTACTTCTAAACCAAAACAGACTCAATACTCCACTTAGGAGTCCAAAATTAAGATCCCCAAGAACTTACTAGCTCCATTTCAGAAACTCCATTACTGAATTTACATAAATTGAAAAGAAAACCCAAACAAATGTTATTCCAGAATCCTTTCGCAAACTTAGGAGCTACCCTGTTGCCATTAAGTGTACTTCACCACCACAATCCTCACCTGTTGCTGCTTTCAGATTACCAAATCAATGCATGCATGTCTGTTGGTTATGTGTGAAGACTGACATTTTGACAAATACGTCTATCATCCACAGTGCAAATTCAATGCCCAGCTGCACTACAGGGATACTGTCTCACATGGAAAGCACACTGAAACCAGTAGTGTGGGAGAGAAAGAACAGCATGGTGTGATATAAGCTGCTCTGCACTCTCCTGCCTCAATCAGAAGAATCAAGATCTCAAGGCCTTTCTCCTTTCTTTTCTCTTGCTCTTCTGACTTGTACGGAAGCCAAATCTGTTAGCTGGTAAAATTAAGCTTAGAACAAAATGTGAATGAACCAATACCTTACCAGTCCTAAATTCTATTGTTTATTTTCTATTTGTGGGGAGAAGATTAAAATTAGGCTAAAAGAAGCTCACTCTGAGCACTTTCAAGATACACTTGTTCGGCAGTCAGACAGATGTCTGACAAGACTGTGTAAGAGGTGCTCACCAAAAGGCCCTGACTCTCAGGCTTACATAAATACAAGTGTCCTGCTGGTTAAACCAGATTCTAAGTCTCATTTTAACAATCAACCTACAGAGCTTCCAGGACACACATTATGCTAAAAGCAAACTTAAGAGAAAGGGCACATTTGCTTCCCCTTAAAACAATACAGGCATAATCTCATAGAATCATACAGTAACTAATGCAGGAAAAGTCCTCTGGACATAGTCCACTTCAACTTCATCCTCAAGGCAGAGCTAACTCCAAAGTGAGGTCACCTTTCGCAGGGACCTGATCAGTCCAGTTTTGAATATTTCCAAGGAGAGTCCAAAATTTAGCAAGGTGTAACCATCCTCAATGTAAAGAATTTTCTCCTAGTATATATTCAGGGTCTGCTTTGCCAAAATTTGTATCCAGGGCCTCATCCTTTCATCACTGACAAAGCTTAGTTTTTGCTATAACTTCCCATTAGGTCATCAGGAGACAGCAATTAAGACTCTCCATTTTTGGCATTCTCTTTACAGGGTAACTAACCATTTCTCTAGCTCTGCTGTCAATCATTCCACATCATCATCTCATTTTTCTGCTTTGTACACTGTCACCTGTCTCTCATATCCAGTAATTATCCAATCTTTACACTTACAACTTGCAAATAAAATAATCACTCCTACTGCCTCAGACACCTCCTGTCATACCCTCACCATCTCTCTCCTCTTGGGCCATTTCAACATCAGATCTACAAACATACACTGTCCACCAGCAACTTTTTTTTTAAACTACTTGGCTTTGATGGTTCAGTGATACAAAGTACTGCTGCATGTAAGTTACTGTCACTAAGTGCCATCAATTGTCTGTGGGAAGTGTTGTAACAGCCATGGCAGCCACCACACATGCATTACTATGCAAACCACTCATTATTTCCAACCTCATGCAGCACTGGCATCACTGGGAAAAACAGTGCTCTGGCAGCCATCAAGGAAAAGCCTTAAAAGCCCCTATACTACATGCACAGACACAACTACACCTACTACATCAAAGGACCCTGGAAAACAAACATTACAGGGCTGTGTAGCATGCAGAAAAAGAGACTTGTTTTCTGCTACTCTACAATGATGCAAAACACCATTCATCATACTTTGCTTTCCTACAGGGCTCTAAACTCAAAGAATCAAAGCACCTGTGAAAAGCAACTTTTTCGTCTGCATGAAGATCATCTACTTGATTTTTAAGATACTACAAGTATTCGGAGTCATCTCCAGCACACAGCTCCGAGCTGACAGATTTGATTTCACCAATACCAATCAATTAGAAGCAGTTTCTGCTAAACAGACCATGGGTAGCCAAAGAGAGGAATAGGCTTTTGAAAGCTGTGGTGCACATAAATGTCTGCTGGAATTACAAACTAGAGCTTCTCAAGCATCTCCACGGACAGTGACCTAACTTTTTCCACAAGTGACAAGCTGTGCAAAATGAAATGGGTGCTTCCAAAATCAGTATCAGAAATTCTGTCTGCCAACATGTAAATGCATGATTACCTACCTGGGAATATTTTCACTTCTACATTATTAAATGCTACCCCAAAAAGAGATTTCCTCTATTAGCTTATCAATTATATGTGTAGTTGAGTATTTTTTGCACACCTGATGACTGACAAAATCCGACACCAGCAGACAGCATTAAGTTTTCAGTCACTGGCATAATTTTCTGCTCATCGCTGCTTCCAAGACCTGTTGAATTCTGTTCATCATTTTCTTCCTTATCAGAGGAGGAAGAGGAAGTGACAACCACCTTCTTTTTCGACACTTTGTTTTTCAAGTTACTCTTTTTACTTTCTTTCATTGACCCTCTTTTAATCTTTTTCTTACTGTCTTCATATGCCTCCTCATCAGAAGACGACAATGAGTCATTCTGCTCCTTCTTGGAGATTTTCTTTTTGTGACCTACTTTTTTCTTTTCTTTACTTTCCCTTTGTTTTTTCCTCTGTGCAGCATCTTCTGAAGAACTCTCCTCTTTTGGGGGAGATTTCTCGGCATCAGAGGATAAATCTGTCTGTACTCTTTTAGGTACTCTCTCTCTTAAGTTCCTCCTCCTCTTTTCTTTACACACTGGATCGGTTTTAGTTTTGTCATTTTCGTAAGAATTGCAACTTCCTTTCTCTGGACATGACTTTTCCACATCAGAAGAGGAATCATCTTGTTCCTTCTTGTAACTTTTCTTCTTCAATTTTTCAGATTTGTTCACTTCACTCTCTGATCCTTTTTTATTCTTGAGTCTGTCTTTTGAAGAATCAAACCCGCGCTCTTTCTTTGCAGATTCCTCAGTACTCTCTGAAGAAGAATCTTCCTGTGCCTTTTTCAAATCCTCGCTCTTAACTTCGGTGAGCTTTGCACCTTTAGGACAACTCTCCTCTTTCTCCAGCAAAGACTTCTCAGCATCAGAAGACTCCTCATGCTTTCCCTTTAAGTTTTCTTCCTTTAAGTCTCTGTTTATGCTTTCTCTACCAGCTGACCCTTTTTTAGCAGTTTTTTTATCTTTAGAAGAATCATTAATCTCCTTCTCTGGGGAGGATTTTTCAGAGTTGTCATCTTCAGAAGATTTATCTCTCTTCTTCTTCAAATTTATCTTTTTCTTACTGCTTACTTTCTTCCTCTGCTCTTCTTCAGAGGAATCATAAGTACCTTCTTTTCGTGAATATTTTTTCTTAGCTTTTTTGACAGATTCAATTTTACTCAAAATCTTTATTTCTTTTTCTAACTCAGAATCATAGTTTGAAGAATCTGAATAGTTTTGTCGTTTCTTTTTAGCAGCAGCTGCACTTTTAGCTGATTTGCCTCTTTTAGCATCTAAATCTGAACCGGAACTGGAACTTTTTCGTTTCCGTTTTCCATTTTCATCCTTTACTGGTTGATTCTTTACAAAATCTAAACTCTGATCATTTGTTGGTGCTTCACTGTTGCTGTCAATATCTGAAGAACTGCGACTCATCATAGCTACTTCTTTAAGAACAGCTGGCATCTCGTCAGAATCTGAGCTATGATCTACTTCATATGGCTTTTTTGACTTAGAAACTTTCTTAGGGCTAGGACCATCAGCAGAATTGTCAGAAGAATTTTTATCATTTTTCCTCCTTGGCTGCTTTGATGGTTTTCTCTTACGTTTCTCATTAGACATGTCATTGCTATCTTCTTCTGAATTTGATGTTACAGGACTGATGTCTGTCTGACGCCTCAGAGGTGTGGTCTTCACACGCGGGGACCTCCTGAGATCAGAATCCTCTACACATAAGACACTGTCGTTCTCTGGGGAAGGTTCACTGCCACTGTCAGCAGTATGATTTTGTTTTACAGACTCAAAGTTTTCTGCTTTAGGCACATCCTTATTTCCCTTTTCTAGACTCCTGCCCTGATCTTCAGCTTTAACTGCAGACTCTGAAAGGGAAACAGGAGTTAATTTTACAATCAGTTCTTTTGTGCCTTTAGCTGATGATTTTAACTTTGTACCACCTTTGGTATCTTTTGCAGGAGTGCTTGATTTTGTATTTGGAGTCTCATGATCTGTTCCTGTGTTTCCAGTGTCTTGCTCATCTGATGTAATCTGAATCTCCATAGCAGATTCTAAAGTCTCAAAGATATCCTCAGGAACAGATGAGGGAATGGACACTATATCCATGTCTAAAGCCTCTGTACTATTGGGTTCATACTGAGGTTCTTCATTTCCACCAGACCTTTTCTCTTCACCAGAGGTATGTTTGGTGTCTGTTTGCTCCCTTGTGGGAACACTTTGATCCATGGGCTCACTGTCAGGCTGTTCCGATACAACTTTTTTGTGTGTTTTTACAGTGTCATCCTCTTTTGATGCCACACGCTCCTTTCCTTCATCTTTTTTCACCTCAGTTTTTTCTAATCTAACATCAGTTTTTTTCTCTTTGGTATTTTTATCCTTGATTTTAACATTAAAAGCTTGAAGCTCCAGATTCAGTTCTTCTTCTAATGCCAGATGAGTTTTTTTCATGTCATTCAAAACAGATTTAAATGCTTTTAGCTGACAAAGTTGCACCGCTGGGCTCATTTCAACGTTTTCTGCAGCCTTTTTCAAAAAACTTATAAAGCTAGAGTTCAGGTTTGTTGTAGTTTCAACTAGCTTTTTTGTTTTCTTCAGCAAGTCTTTTGGCACCATCAGTGTTTTGTAAGAATATGTTAGTGAACCTGAATATGAATCATCCAGGTTTTTTTCTTCACCATTACAATTTGAGTTATTTCTCTTTGGAGAATACTTGACTGTATGGTCATAGATTTTACTTTTTTCATTTTCCACTCTTATCTTTTTTTTGTTTTGTTGCAGCAGCTGTTCTAAATTTTCAAAGACACTATCACAGGCAGTGACCAAGTCCAACAAAGGCTCTGGATGGCAAATATAGCAGTGCCATTGGTTGTTTTCGTCTAGTATAGTTGAGAGTTCCTTTCGACCCAGGTTGCGCAAAATGCACTTTTTACAGAAGGCGTTATGGCAAAAGTCACAGCAAATCAGATTTCCACCTTCAGCACACCACCTGAAACGAGACACAGGAAACGTAAGAGTCTTGGCTCCTTACCAGCAAAGCAACAAATTCTGAGGTGTTTGTGTATTTGTCATTATCTGATAAAGAGCTTAAAAATGTAGATGATAAACAGATCCGTTAAGTGAAAGCATTGGTAAATGCATGACTGAAAAGCACTCAGCTGAAGTCACAAAATTAAGGTATTATATTAACACCTCACAAAGCTGAAACAGTCAGTAAATCCCAACACAATCTCATTACTCATTTTAAATAATGGAAAACATTAATTGAATTTTATTTACCATATTACTTCTGAGACTTCAAAAACAACAAAACAAGTGAATTCTTTTGTTTTACAGGAAAAGGAAATAGCTTAAAGTCTTACTAGCCCTAACTGGTGTATTAAAAGAGAAACGCTGACGGAATTTCAGAGCAGAAGAGGCCACAAAATGATCAGAGGGCTAAAGCCCATCTCGTACAGGCACAGGCTGACAGAGTTGGAGTCATTAAGCCTGAAGAACAGAAGACTCCAAGAAGCCCTTAGAGCAGCATTTCAGTATCTGAAGGACTACAAGAGAGGGACTTTTTGTTAAAGCATGGAGTAACAGGACATGGATGAACAGTTTTGAACTGGATGAGGCTGGATTTACATTAGTTATCATGAAGAAGTTCTTCCTGAAAAGGGTAGTGAGGCACTTGAAACAGGCTGCCCAGAGAACTCATTGAGGCTTTGAGCTTGGGAGTGTTCAAAGCCACATTGGACAGGTATTTGAGCAATCTGATCTAGTAGGAAGTATCCCTGCCCAAGGCAGCGAGACTGGAACTAGACCATCTTTAAGGTTGTTTCCAACCCAAACCATTTGATTACCCGACTAGGACAAACACTTATTATCAAAAAATACCCAAATCAACCAAACAGAAAAACCCACTAAAACATGTTTTTTGATCTCTATCTGGATTCAATAGTCTTTGATAGTGACTTGAAAAGCAGCTGACAAGTAGGCTCAAAGACTGGATTACACATTTATATACTTGATATGAGAATAGGGAAGTACTGAAGTGGGAGATGCCTCTTGAAAACTAAGTTTTCATGACTCACAAGACTTAGAATGTCAAATTCCATCCTCAACGTTAAAGTATTTGAAAGGCAGCATGCAATTTAGTTTAAAATGTCATTTTTACAACATTTTTGCTGATGGATTTCTTTATTAAATGTTTTCCTGTTTTTTTTAGATATATTTATTTATTATGTTTTCCTGTCAAGTGCTCAAATAATTACAAACATCCTGGGTTTGAGCATTTCTTGGTGAGAAACAACTGCTGATTAAGACCTTATGTACTGATCTTTATCTGTCACTAATTTCACCATTGCAAGAAAAAACAAAACAAAACCCAGGGGAGCTGCAGGTGTTACTTACCTACACTGCTCATCCATTCCATCTGAATCACGGCTGATGTCATCACTCATGTAATACTTGTAGCAAGTCTATAAAGACAGGACAAGGAATGTTTTATTGAAATCCAAATGGATTTCAGCAATTCCTACAATTTCAGCAACTATTAAAAGTCATTAAAAGCAGCAGCTGCAAGGTCTTCAGCAGTCTATCCCTTTTACATTTGCACTGATCTAAAAGACACCGTCAATAGACAGGACAGGTCTTACACCATGACTTCTTATTTAGATGGCTCAAGGTCTGTTTGAAAAATTAAACACGTTTTTGTTGATGGCTGTATGTTTGCATATTTTGGAACATCAACTGCTTGTTTCTCTTCAAATTTATTACATTGTTCCCATTTATTTCCTAGGTAAATCAACACCACTTCTTCCCTGACACTATTAATCCTACACACATTATGATGATCCTTATGATAGCAATTGATCCCATAAAGTTTTAAGAAGAAAAGTCTTCAGTATTTATCTTGATGTTAACACCCAATCTCCATGTTCAAACTAAGCATTTTCCTTGAAAAATTGGTAACAGTAAAAAACCATTTTTACATGACTCAGCTAGTAGTAGCAGTGGCTTCAGCTGTGGAATTCTTTAAAATAAAGTTTGAAAATGTGGCCTTTTTTTCCCAGTTGCTATTACAGAAGGTTCTCCCTGACTTGAAGCATGACTTTGATCCCTATCAATACAAGCTATCAGGTAAATTCTGTCTTTTAATCCAGAAAATCCATGAATTCAGAGACCAGAAGAGGCTTCAGCACCTGAACTTACAATGATGACGACTCTGTATCTGGAACACTGTTACATACCTGTTGAACTAAACTAAACAAACAACAACAAAAAACATGATGCTTAGATTCTTGAAGGAACGTCAAAGGAAAACAGCTTCTCAACTCTGGGACTTTTTACCTAAGCAGGACAATAATAAGGGAAGGACTAGGTACAGAAAGTAATGGAAGATGAAGAGCGCACAGAAGAGGGACTTCCATCTTTCCCTCTCACATTAATGTAGGGCCATATTCAATTAAGTGACGACAGAGGATTTATGGCAAACAATACAATTATTTATTGGAGCTCAGTCAAGAGCTGCTACTGGATCCAACACTCTAAAGAAGCTCCAAAAATCACTTGCAGATATCAAAAGAACATGTACAGTTTAGGACTTTCATGCCTATAAAGAAGAGTTAGGACTCCAATCCAGACTGCAAACAGTTGTCTCCTAAGCTGATTTTTCTAAAACATGTTTTATAAAAGAAACAAGCTAGAATGAATGGGGAGGAGAAATGAGCCAGACCATTGGACTAGGCGGGCATGACTCAGACACTCTGACAGTTGAACAGGTAACATTATTTGGGAAATGCGGGGCAAACTTTGTGTGTATTGAAACACAGATCTCTCTCTTTGTCTTTAGAGGTATCTTCACACACGTAATCTCTACCATGATAGAGATAACAGAGATATCTCTACACCTCTTTGAAAATTAAGGAGTTTCCAAAAGAGGTAGGGATGTTTCCCTCTTCCCCTGTTCCCCATCTCTTTCCATTGCAGGCACTAAGGGCCTAACTGAAGCCACCACAAAACCATGTAGCTGAGGAACGAGATGATGGTTTTGGATTAAAAACTAGACCATTATTACAAAGGCTGCCATGAATTAAATAAGGCAGGAACTGTACACAAGATGAGACAGCTTTGAAGCTATTTTTCCACTTTTTATTGCTATGTTGACTTACATACAATACCTTACCACGAGATCCAGAATTAAATGTACTCTCATAATTCATGAGTAGTCGGCATAAACTTCAGACAGATCATTTAACATAAAAAGTGCACTAAAATTACATCTTTCAAATTGCAAAAGCACATTAAAAGAAAAATAAACCACAATGAGTTTAACTGGGGTATAAGAAAACAAGAATATAAATTTATAATTTGTATTTGCTTCCTGCTTTTAGTTTCCTGAATTGTAACTATTAGTTCTGAGACATTCATGGCTAAAAATAAGACTCCCACAAAAATCCCACCCAAATCAACTAATGTGACATTTCAAATGAAAACAAGCAGTACAAACTGCAGAACTGTTTACCACATACCTTACAAATAAGAACTTTCAGTGTAGGATGTCTATAGATTGAATCCTTCTGAAAATGGTTCACCTGTTGCCCACAAGCTGTACAGCTTACAATTCCATGTAGTCCTTCCTCTATAGAAAGGATTATAAACCACATATTAATTGCTTTAATATTTTTTCAAATAATCTGTATATAGCTGATTAATTTTCTTCTAATATTTTCTTCAACTATTTTGGCCTGTTATGCCTTTATTTCTTTACCACACTGCATTAATCTTTGTGTAACCTCCATCCACTCAGAGTGAAAGAACTTTTCCTCTAATTTCTATACTCCACTTAGAGTCAAGATATCTTTTCTTTTGTAATTTATTTTCCACTGACAGTTAATGTGGATTAACTGGTAATCTATCACAACACACCTAAGAGTCATCACTAAAACTCTTTTAAAGTAGTCCTGATAGGGTGTATGACCTTTCTCATTTATTCTTCACTCATATAATACCATTCTCATTGCTGTTTGTATTATGCTATCTCTTTGACACAAGTCTCTTTCTCAAATAAAAATATGGGAAATATTTACAGGAGACATATGAAATCCTTCTAATAATGTCTGAAAAGTCTTTTTTCACTTTTTGTTCACTTCTTGATGGTAATTTTTGTTGGTTTGGGGTTGAGTTAGTTTTATTTTTTGAAACTACAGTTTTGCTAGAACACAGATACTCTCACTGTCTTGCTGACTGCTCCCACAGTTCGTGCACTGCTCTTCTGCTCTACCTACATTTGGTCACAAGAATGTTTTTTAATGTCAATCATTCAATTCACTTCAAAGGGAGGTGATCGTGGAGTTGGGAAGCACACTACATGCCAGGCAGTTTGCAGTTAAACCAGCTAACTGATACTATGAGACCATTTTGTTTTCAACATTAGTGATGCCGTCAGGAGAAAGGAAAATCAGTTCTGAAAGGTCATATAGTCAGTCCATGCACCTTCCAAAACTTAATTTGAGTCAAGGAGGCAGAAATTTGACATAGGATGACTTAACTGTGGCCTTCCCTTTACTGTCATGTTCAGTAAGCAGTACAAAGGAATTAACTGAAATGGTTAACTTAACAGTTACAGTCTGAGTACAGACTATATACATATTTATTTAAATAATCCCTACACAGAATTAGAATCAAACATCAACACCACAATGTTATGGAGCTGAATGCATGTTCTCAAGATACAATATCAGCTACTAACAACTTGCTACTGAAGCACATTCTCCACTGGGTCACAGATCAGTAAGAACAACTAATATACTTTAACAATGCAGTGAGAATAGCAGGTCTAGAATTCTGAATATGAGATTTGTGGTGTTCAACTTCCGTGCATGCATGACTGCATGTACTGCAGAGCTCATGGACTGGTAAAGCACCTCTTATGACCTCAAAACTAGCTCAAACATCTGTTTCAAACACTGCTGGTAAACCTGAAGAAATTTATCCACCACATCATACTACCTGGAAAAGAAAGTGCAGAAGGTTACCCAGGCTTTCCCAAACCTTTTACATGTGTAAAAATCACAGAGGACAACAGCCAACTGAGGAATAAGTTGTTTTCAAGACCCAAGCAATCTCCTCCTCCTCTACAACTTTAAAAGGATGCTCTCCTGTCTCTTTCCTAAAACCTACAAGCTGGCATCAGAAACAAGAGGATAATTTCTGAGGCAAACCTTTGTTAACCGTGTTACTACTACAAATTATGATGATGCGAAGAAATGAAACAACTGCTAGTCAACCAATACAGTGAAAAAACTTTAAAACTATTCCTAACTCTAAGATTTTTAGTAGAAATACCTAAGTATTCTGTAGTACAAAACTGACACAATGTCTCCTAGACTCCGGGGTAAGAGCATCTGGATGCCAGAAAAGCAACAGCTCTGTCACTACTGCTTTCTCTTGAACAGGGCACAGAAGCTCTGCTAAAAATGTGAATACATACTCCACAAAGAACAAGACAGATAGGCAATTTTTGTTGCCTTTATTTACTTGCATTGTGCATAGAATTCAGGATCTCAAGTGGCTGCTACTACATGCTTACCTTAAACCAGCAATGAATAACTTGGTACATGCATGGGCAGGGTACCTCACCCTAGAGAATGTTAAGTGCCATTTTGTGTAACAAGATTTGCTATGAGTGTAGACTAAATGGATTTCCACTACCTCTTCTGTACAGATCACAACATGAAACTCTTTTTCATACACCTCTAACCCAGCTGCTCTTAAGGCAGACTGAACTTGTGTCCCTCACCAGGTTACCTTTCCTGATCTGGAAATGGCGACAGCACAAGAGGAAGCAGTACCTATTTCATCTTCCCGGAAGCTGACGGGACCTTTACACACATATTGGATACTTTAAAAGTCAACCCAAGGACTATCAGTAATGAAACACATACACCCAAAATTGCCTGGCTTAATCTGGCTTAAACAAACTTCAGACTTCCAAAACTATTATGCCAGGCAGCAGTACATGATTAACCAGTCCAGATACACAAAAGGCGGCCTTCAAATTCCCTAGGGATGGAGAAAAAAAGCTGAAAGCACAGGTCATACAAACTATCCTGGAAAGCAGACAAAGGCCACAGAACTCAAGTAGAACAGTTCTATCTTTTTAACACCATAACCCTGAAGATTCCTGTCAAGCCTTTTGTGGAATTTTTACAAAGACAAAGAGGAAAGCATTGCTCTTTGCTGAACAAGACATCATGCAGGGATGGAAAGAAACTAACTGTTGAAGATTAATAATTCAGAGAAAACATTACTGCTCAGACTGTGATTGAAGTCACGCATGGCTCCAGATGTGTATAGACAAGCACATTTCCACACAGTCACGTTTCATTCCTCTTCAACCACAGATGAAGAAACAACACTCATTAAATCATAGTAAGACTTTAAAAAAGAGCAAGTATCTCAAATGATGCAATGGAAAGGATGAATAGTGTGTACAAGAGCTATCTGAGTCCAGTGGTTATTGTTGTATGTGTGAACTAAGACACTGCCAGTAGTATTAAGGAAAATATCTGCCTTCTTGCTGGCTACTTTGCATAAAATCCTCCCTCTCCTTTACTTTTTGGAAAAAAATAGGAGATTAGTTTCTGTTACCACTATAATCTACCTGATTGCTCCTCAAGTTTTACCAGTGGATATGGAAAACTGGCTGGCAGAGCACCTCTTCAAAGATAATCCTTAGGCAGGCCCATTGGTAGGGAATCTCCCCTAGATTCTGGGGATCGCCATCATTTCAAAACAAAAAAAAAGTCTTTGGATTATTAGAAGCTTTAGGTTTCTTGCTCACTTGGTGATTGGTAATATGCCTACACATATTCCTGCTCAAATATGACTGCTTTCTTGGAGAGTCAGTGAATGTTGCCCCATCCATCACGTTTCAGCATAGTTCCTTAAAACAAGAATACCTCAAACACCTGATTGCAATCAAGCAACTGTTCTGGACACAAAGCAAGGGTACGTATGGAGCACCTAATGATGCATCCTATGCTGCTGAAAATAAGTTTAATGAGAACTTATCTTAGCTTTCACTGCTGCATTGCAGGGGCAGCAATGGAGGCTAATTTCAACCAGCTAGAATCCTTCATGAACAAAAAGCCAGAAGAGTGGAGGTATTTTTAGGATAATTTATCAGAAATAATGAACAATTTGAAATGTACCAAATGTGGTCATGAGCAACAATCTAAACCCATTTTAACAAATGCTTTAAATTGTATTTACCTCCACGCTTTTTAGGAGCTTCAGGTTTCATTTTAACGGTATTTCTGCTTCTAAATTCAGGCCCTTTAAAATCATCTTTGTCTTCATTCAGCACTGGCTCAGGCTGTACAACCACTGTACCTAGAATAATTTCATTTAGAAATTGGAGACTATTAAATGAAGTGCAAAAGTCCTGTTTAAATAAAAGCCAACATAGTACCTTTAAAAAAAAAAGTGCAGTCTCTCCACTAAAACTCAAAGTTTGGAATGCACAGATCTTCACAGGAAAAAAATAAAAACAAACAAAACCACCAAGCAGGAAACCCCACCACATTTTTCCCTACGTTCAGTTTTCGGTTGTAGGGAAAAGACTGAATGGGCTATGAAGAGCAAATTCTGCTCTCCCTGCCCTGGCCCAATACATACAGAATAGGACTGTCCAAGACTATCATACTGCTAGGTGTGTGTGCTACAGGGATTTGCAACACAGTGCTACAAATAAAGGGATTTGGTTAGATCACTTATATGAATCAAAAGCCTTATAGGAACTACACTTTTCTTGCTGTTTTCCCCTTTCTAACCAGTCTCCCTCAACATGAAATAGATGAAAAATCAATAGAATAAAACCCGGTTCATCTTACAAAACTCAAAATTTCTTTTGTTTTTTAAACAGAGGACTAACCAAAATCATGGGAATTAAATTTTTTTTTCCACTGAAGAGCTCAGTATTCACACTTTTGATGTAAGAACAGTGGAAATAAAATAATATTCTGAAAAAAAAAGTAAAGTGACTGCTTTTAAGTACTGGAAATCATACAGTAGCTACATGCTACTGCAGTAGTAGTCCCTACCTACAGTCTCTACTGTAGCTTTAATAGGTAAGAAACAGAAGGGATTGATCAAACTTACACTGTAGTTAAGAAGAGAAAGAGGTAGGCTTATAGTATTAACTGTTTAAAAGGATGCTTAGAACTAGAAACTAGATCAAGTAATGACATTTCCTTCACTCCGGTTTAGTTTTGCCCTAATCTAATTGTCAAAAACCTCAAAGACATAACAGTAAAATAAGTAAGTCTTGAAAGGGACAGAGTTCAAGACTTCCACAAAAGAATGAAGTTTATCTCATTTCATGTTGAGATGCCAGTAAACATTTGAAACTAAGCCACCAGCACAGTCACGCAGACTGGTATGTGCTGGGTCCAAAACCAAAGGTGCTTGGTTTCCTCTTTTAAAATGAGTGTGCAGTGTGTGTGTGCTTGAGCTCTAGCTTCTACGCTTACATATAAAAGCCAGCAGGATGTAACACAGGCACTTTACTACTACATGTGCATTCTAGTTAATTATTTAGGCTGCACCATAATCTTGTCTGATTAGCTGAATTCAGAAATAAAGACAGACATGAACTACCTTTAGGCAAGCTTTGCATATCAACATCATTTTCTGAGTTTTCATTTGAAATATCTTCATTTACAGTATCATCTAAAGTTTGTTCATCATCTGAGCCAACGTATTTTGTTACAACTGTAGGTTTCCTGCATATACAAAAAGAAAAAAACAAACAAACCATAATGTGACAAACAGGCAAAACTGAGACTTTGCAAGTAGAATACCAGAATTAAATTAAGCCATTGTGAGCTGGGGTTCTCCAAGTTATTACAATACATAAGCTGTAGGCCAATTTTCTTGTTAGGAACAGGAATTCTCCCCTCTGAGGTAAAACAGAAAGACACACTAATAAAATAGTTCTGTTTCAAATGCTTGCTGCATTTTTTTATTAAAATCAAAGTTTGATGTGTTTTTTATGAAGGTTTTCAGGGAAATCACACTTCTAGGAAAAAGCCTACATGAAACAAATGATTGTCTGCTCAGGAATTTTATTCATCACTCTGAGTTTAACAGGCAGAGCAACAGAACACACAGACATCAGCAAAAGACAACAAGCAGCTTGGCAGAAAAGATGCTTGTAAGGAAATAAAGAATACGAAGAAGGAAATTAAAAGCTGACTGCTGAATAAAAAGACCAATTGCCAGAACTGCACACAAACATAATTTAGAACTGAATCTAGTAAAATTAATGAATTTACCATATTATGGCACAGGAAAATAACTACGGAAGGGAAGGGAAGGTGCAAGCATCATTTTCAGTAGTCTGAAGGTAATACATGAACTACTGCAGGGTACTGGTTTTGTCTCAATCAGGCATAGCATGACAAATGTATGAGTGAAAATGCCCTTAGTGATAGAAAGGGAGCAAAAATATCAAGACTACATAAACAATATAAATCAAATAGTTCAGCAGGGCACTAGATTCAAAGATGAGGGAGAAATTAAAGCCAAATATAAAACTAGACTTGTAACTCTGCAGTCCTCCCACAATAAGGTACATAAAGCCGTTTTATCGTATGACCCAGTTAACAATTCTGGAGGAATTCTGCATATAGGAACAGCAAGAGTGAAAAACAATTGTATTAACAGCTTTGTCCTGGAGATAGAGGATAACTTTGCTGTGTTTGTTAGTAAACCCCACATTTTATGATCCTGCAAAATGGTTTGAATTTTGATATCATTCTAAGGTAATTTTTTAACCAGCACTCTGCTAACCGGATGGACTCATGCTGGTGCATACTAGAAGTAGCCGGTTTAGTGGATGGGCTTTTCCAGTTCCACATGCCAAAAAAGCAGTTTATTTATTTTCCAAACCAACCTTTTTGAACGTGATGATCCCACAGATTTGGTTCTTTCCGAAGAACTACTGCCCTAAAAAGAGGAAAACATTGAAGTCAATACATCTGTGACCAAGAAACCTGTCAACAAAGACAGTTTCTTACTAGAACACATCTTGGAAGTCACCAGTACTCTTATTAAAAAAAAAATAATAATCAAGAAAGGCATTTTAAAAAGTGACTCCTGATTTCAGTAGTCATGCCAGCTCAGGTCATCTAAAGCTATGGATTTTTGATCAGTAGGAAGATCCTGAGAAGACACAGTTCTTTAAAAGAGACTTAAAAATAGGTGTCATCAAACTCTAAGCCACTAATGCTCCTTATGCACGTATCTTAAAAGAAATGGAGATGGAACTGTTACAAGTTGAGATGTTCAAAGAAAAACACTGCAGACATTGAGAACTGAGGCATCATGAAATTGAGGAAATTCTCAACTTGTATAACCTGCTGAAAGTTCTCTCAGCTTTCCTAAGGAGGGGCTGAAAAAGGTTCCTGATCACTGGACAGTCCTATTCATCAACAGTTCTAGTGCTTCCTGCTCTGTGGATTTTTGCTGCAATATTAACTTGCGTGATCAGCACACTCACACACCCACCTACTTCCACATTCCTGTGCACTTCTACTTCCTTACACTCACCTGGGACCCCTCACAACACTTAAGTGACTGCAGAAGCTGCTGCAAGTCTATGAATGTTTCTCATCCTATTTGAAAGAACCATCATCTTTTCTGGCATACAGATAAGGAGGGTTCTTGAGAGCTGGCATTAAGAAGATACCACAAGCATGCACCAAAGAACTACCAGGAGAATATAGACACTTATTATCTGGCTCTTATGCCAGAAAGACCTGGCTGTCTTTAAAGAAAATCTGCATTTTAGAGGTTTCTGCCTGCACATCATAAACTAGGTTTGGGCAGTATCAAATAAATAACTGAATTTTACTGCAACAGAGGCAAACTAAGGCAGGATACTGGCACTTATGCTTTCTCTATATATTAAACACCACTGTTTGCAGCAGGAGAGTACGTGTTAGACGTAGCACATGAACGAGGTCTTTGATGCCTCTCATACGCCATACAAAGGAAACTCACTTGTCATCACGAAGAATCCCCTATCTCCATATTTTCTTCTTTTTTAAAAAGGAAGCTTATTGGCCTAAAAGGACAACTAAGTACCTGCTCTTATCTGAGTGACAGGGTGCCAAGTGTTAATCACAAGGTAGAGACCAATTCTCTTAAGCCAAAAATAAGTAAGAACATGTTTACACATAAGCCAAAAAACAGAATAAGGATGAAAGAATGTTCTGCACATTTCCTCAAAAAGAAAAACTCCTCTTGCAATATACTCAGGGAATCACAGAACATATTTGGTTGTAAGAGGCCTTCAAGGTCATCCAGTCTAATATGCATCAATTTCTTAACAAAATGCAATCATGTACCTCAGGTAAGTAAAATATGACTCTCTGAACCATTTTAAAGACCTTTTTCCCAGGAATTACTGTGCACCAAAAAGACAACGAAGGAAATGTGTGTATTGCAATACTTTAGAAATAAAGAAGGGTGGGAAGAGAGAAACAGGATTGCCTTAATCTAAGTAACTACCGTTCAGAAAAATTAAAATTTACTTAAAACTCCATTTTAAACTGATTTTAAAATACTTTATAGCTTATGGCTTTATTCAGCATAAATTACAACATTTACTGCATGATTCTTGCAATACTCTTTAAGAATTTATTGTAAAAGCACCAGTAAAGTCAGCATTTTCTGTACCAGCCATGCAACTAAAATTCAGAAACATTTTCATTCCTACCTCTTTACTGTTCTCCATTGAAGATGAACTACTTTTAGGTTCTCTACTCTTACCTATAGAGAGAAATCAAAGAAATGAAAGTGAATTAAACCACTGAAATGCAAGAAATATTAGTTCTTAACACTACATCATAGCATTCTGTATGTTCCACCAACATGAATAAAGACAACACCTCAGCTTTCAGAGACAAACCCTCACAAGAATGCACAAATCATTGTATGGCATTGGTTTTACAGAAAGCATTTAGATACTACTTCCAGTCAAGTCACTGACAGGCTCAAAGAAGCCCTCCAAGTGCTGAGGATATATGGAAGAAAGGAGTGCAACTGTATATGCAGAAATAAAATAACTTCTTAATGAATAAATAAGAAATGCACTAACTAGAACTATTTTCGCTTCTCCACCTTGATATTAAAAACTTAATATTGAACCTGGGATCGTGAAATCACAACCATGGTAAACACCAGTTTGTACATGCTTGGTAAAGAGTTCTTTGACCCTGACAACTACAATCTCTGTAGATTCTGTGTTGACTGCTAACACACTGCACAAACGCTAACTCCCAAATCAAGAGGACCTGCTCTTCTATTTGTTTCTCTGTATGACTGACCCCACAGAATTACAATGTGCTAAATCCAGCTCCCGGTGCTGAGCCCACCACATGCACTCCATCCACTTCAGGGCTACAAGCAGGATTTTCCCCGAGACTGCTGCTCTATGGCAGCAGCCAGGCACTCCACACAGGAGCAGCAAGTAAGTCTCTCTTACACTCTCAACGACTCTCCTCCTGTACAGAAGAGAGATATCCAATTCAAAGACAAGGAGGATAAAGAAACATTATTTGTCAAGGCTGTAAAATCAAGTTAAAATCAAATTAAGAAAAGCCAGAGTGGAAGTTACTGGGGCATCTTATCACTCCTAGCATTATGGTACAGTTCAGCTCCACAGCAGTGCCCAAGATGCGAATGCTCAGTGTGCAACGGCTTCATATTATAACTGAACAGTCCGTGGCAGAGACATGCTCCAACCCTCCTGAGCCACACTTGACCATCTTCTTCATCATCATCTCTCTCTTTGCAACACACTACCTAGTAGTTCACACACCATCTCAAATGCTGGGAACAAAACCAAAAATCCATTACTATTTCAACATGATTTGGCCCAAATCATGTCTATCATTTGTACAAGGACTGAGTATCCTGTTGATGAAGATAAGGTGCAGCAGCTAAAGACACTTCCATTATGCACAGAAAACTGGGAAGTAAATTTGCAGTTAATTCTGGCATTTCTTAATACTTAAGCAATTAAATCTTGACTTTTCAACTGTGCTCTTTTTCATAAAGATCTCAAAACCAAAACTGAATCATGTTTGCTATTAATAAAGTATTCCCCTGTTTCAAAGGAAATCTGTATTATTAGGCAAGGAGTCAAATTCTGCTTTATAACTACACAGGATACAGGGAAAGAATTCTTTTTCACAGTATGCTCCTCAGCAGAATATCACTTTGAGATGATCTGTACCATAGTTTAGTTTATTATTCTGCTGAAGTATCACATGAATAATTTTTCTTAACAGTTCAGTTTGCTGCTGACACAAGGAGGTTAGCACTACATGGCAGCAAACTCAATAAAAAATGTTAACTGCACACCAGAAAACCCATGTAAATTTATTACTTCAGACAACAGGAGTTTGAAAATAAGAGCTTAGTTTTCAAACTCTCATTGTCCTAGGTAATAAGCTCTGTAACAGTCAACATCAGTCTTACCAGTTCAGCACAACTTCTAGCTCAGTAAGCGGCAGAGATTGAAAGGTTTGCATATGCAGCCAGTCCTAACTAAACTAAGAAATGGGTTTAACCTAGTTTAATTCAGAAATAAATTTTGTTCAGTATTGTTGTGAAACATTTTCACTTTACAAGCCTGTAATGAGTGTTGAAACTCAACACCTATTTCTAAGTAAAAATTTCTAATACTGAATTGATCTCTTGTTGGACTCAAGGTTTTTCAGAGGTACTGGTCTGATGTCTTTACAGATTACATGCAGAAATCTACTTTAAATAATTATGAAAGAACAACCTCCAGAACTTCTTCCACAGCTACAAAGACTGTAAAAACTTTATTTCAGCAGAAAAACCAAGATACTGCACTTATATAAAGTGAACAGGGAGTCCTCTACCAGAGCAGACACATGTGTGTTTGCCATCTCATATTTCATAGGTCAATTACCAGTGGGATTTTTTTTCCCACTTAGATTCAGAACTGAAGTAAATATTGCATCAAAGTCCTACTGTGTATTTGTTAAGGTATCACCAGTGAACCCACATAAGGACTTTGCATGATCCTAGTGAAGTAACATCACAAAGTGACTTGACTTTAGAATCGTACATATGTTAAAAATGAAAACATAACATGACTTGACCTATGGTTCTGTTTTTAGATAGTGCTGGAGAATAATTTGCGTCCTCAGATTCTTCTGATGACTGAGCCAGGTAGTCATGAAGTTTCTGCACCAATGTATTCAACTTGCTTTCACTGTTGAAATAAAAGTAAAACTCAGTTACCTACATATCTCACAAAGAAATTATGTTTAATCTCAACACATATCTAGAAAAGAAAGTGAGTTATTGCTTAAACATTTGTTTCTAGAAGAAAATATCAGAGTAAATAAAAATGTTAAAATTTTGTTAAGCCCTCAGTAAAATACATGCAACCTTATTATAAAAACACACCAAGGACTCCATTTAAAATAGTAACAAAAAGCCTACTTAAATGTTTTTTTAATGTTTAAAATCATCTGAAAAAAATCAAAAAAGTCTGTGGTAACTCTGCTACAACAGGAGATGGTGAAAAATGACTTTAAGATTCTACTACAGGTAAAAATAATATAATCTTTATTTTATTACCTAAAGTCCCCTTTGGGGATGTAAAACTTGAGTAATAATGACAGAATTTCACCTACAACTTTAGAAACAAACAGATATGATAGAGCTACATGCTTATGCAAAGCTTCCATGAAATCAACCGTGTACATATACATGTATCCTGCATTGATTTTGTAAAAAAACATCCATGTGGGATCAGATCATTTCTTGATCTGTTTGTTACAGTATTCATCACTAATTTATAAAACACATCGCCCTGGGAATTTTGTCTAGGCAGCTTATGACACCAGGAACTACAGTTCTTGCACTGTACGCTCATTACAGTAAAAAGGCAACACCTTAATCCTATGCTTTTGTTATGAAGCTCCACCGCTTCATAATGCATGCTATTGCTTCTCATTTTACATTTTTTGTTTCAGACTTTCTCTTCCCAAAGCTGCTACTGCTTTCCAGGACGAGTGCCTTTTTCTAGCTGTCAGCATGCTGAGGGAGGCCAAGAGCAATCGCCCTTTCAGACCCCTCTGTATCAATAGTCAGCACTCAGCAGTTTGTCACCCCTCTCAAACATGCCAGCTGAGATGCCCGAGTCATAGTACCTCATCTGCTACCAGATACCAGCTTCCAAACTGCTCAATTACAACACCCCCTTCAGAAGTTTACCCAGTTTAAGGATACAGGCTTCCATCCTTTTTTTTTAATCTGCTCATTACTTTTAAACTGGTTTTCTGAGAACCAGAAAATATAAGATTTTCTGTCCTTTTTTGTGTTACAGGAACTTCAGAATATCATCATCTCAAACCACTCATCTTTACCGTCTCTAGTATCTATTACATTATTAACTTCTGACTTTCTATTTAGCCATTATTGCTAAAAAACATAATAAAAATAATCTGTTAGATAAGGAAGACATGGAAGTTCTCACAAAGTGAGTGAAAGGTGTCATTACATTAATGCAAATTACTATTTAAAGGAGTGAAAATAACCACATATAAAATATCTGCTACAAAATCAATCTGTAATGTCTTTAAATCTTCTGAAATACTCAAAACAGGACTTTGTAATGAAAAGATTTTCTGCATGAGTAGAGGACACTTTGCTTTTGAAACTACACAGATACCATCAATCATTTGAGCAACTCTGACAGAGTGCAACAAAGCCCAGTTTACTCTCAAGTGTATCTCAAAAATTCTTTTCTCCATCTGTCTAAAGTCTACCTCTCCAATTACTAGACTCATGCTGCCACACAACTGCTGGTCCCTGAACTTAAGCTTCCCTTTTTCTCATGGATGGATAGCAAACTCATAAAAACTACAGAAGTTTCTAATGGCACACTTTGTTTTTACCAAATTGCATGCTCTATTTCAGGAGAGAGATCTAATGACAATTTATTTACATTAAGTTAAAAAAAAAATAACGATATGTTGGGAATTATTTAAGAGTAGAAGTATGTAAAGAGGTTTTATATCCATTCCAGATGATCTAAAAAAACTAATGCACATTGAAAGAGGCCACAAAAAAAGTACATTTTTGGTAGTGAAAAAAAAAAAAGCCAAACCACATGTGGAATTCTGCTCATTTGCTTTATAAATAACTTGTTTTGGAAACAATATTTTAGAAAAGAAAAATGGGAATTACAGAAAAGTTCTAATATTATTGTTCTCACTACATAATAAATTCAGACTAGTATGCATGTCTTTGTGACTAACACTTGAGACATTATCTACTCTCATTTGCTAACTCCTATTCTAACCACACAAAAATTAATCTTTTGAGAGCAAAATATTCATACAGACAAACAATAACCAAAGAAAACATACAAATTAATAGTAAAATGTCTTCTCAACTTGTCTGTCCTCTGATTACTCAGCATTTTGTGCTATAAAGCCGTGTGAAGAATAGCAGGTCAAATGTAAGTAAAGGCATTAGACTTACTAGCCTTTGCCACAAAGAAAATTTCATTTAGGGCAATGCTTTACCTGGTTTTGTACAAAAGTGATTTTGTGTCACACATTTGTAGCTAAGAATCTATCTGTAAGGTTTTTTTAAACTTACACTGCAAAACCCTTATTCTCTGTAATGTATTAATAGATCCATCAGCTATTAAATTGGTCATAACCTGAAAAAAAGACTTTTTTTTTTTAAATATAGGAGCCTAAAAATTGAGAACCACTTCAGAAGCACTAAGTGAAGCCTGCTCCTCCCTCTACTGCACAGCAACAGTCCCTACACCAGCATTTTCAGGCTTGCATGTTCTAAAGAAACAGCTTCACCACCAGTCTAGAGCTATTTCGACACTGTTTAGCCTAATTAAAACAGGACTGAAAGGAAAGGTGTCCTACTATTATTGTTTCAGCTATCAACCTGATTTGCGACCTTGGGAAACTATCCTACAATACCACTGCTCACCTAAATTCAGAGCAAGTGCTGCACTCAAACAGTAAACACCTGTCTCTCACTAGGATTATAAAAAAACATTAAAAGGCAGTACATGTTAGGCAAAGTAGGTATTAGGTCAAATGATTCTACAGATCAAGAGATACTGAAGGAGGAAATGAAAGGACAAGTGGTGTCCTAATATAGACACAACACACTTAATTTAGTTTGGCTGTTGACTGCTGTCCCCTAGTACATGCTTACCTATATTGGGTTTGCACGGCAAGATTTTTGTGGCAGGTGTGGCTTCTGCAAGATAATGTAGAAGTTTCCCCCACGTTTGAAAGAGACAATGCCAGCAGGTGACAAGATGTGATACACTGCTGGACAAGGCTGAGCCTATCAGCAACGGTGGTAACACCTCTGAGATAGCATATTTAAGAAGGGAGGAAAACTGCTGTCTTAGCAGCTGAGAGAAAGGAGCGAGAATACACTGAACAGCCCTGCAGACACCAATATCAGTGAAGCAGGAAAGGAAGAGGTGTTCTAGTTGCCAGAGCAAATTCCCCTGCAGCCTGTGGGGAAGCCCATGGTGAGGCAAGATCCCTGTAGCCCATGGGAGATCCCATAAGGTGGATGTGCCTGAAGAAGGCTATGAAGCCATGAAGAACATGCTGTAGCAGCCCACTCCTGAAGGATTGCATCCATGGAATGGACCTGTGCTGGAGCAGTCTGTGAAGAACCGCAGCCTGCGGGAAGAACTCACGCTGGAGAAACTTGTGAAGGACTGTAGGAGAGACACAATGCTGCAGCAGGAAAAGAGTGGGAGGAGGAAGGAGTGGTACAGACAATGTTTATGAACTGACCCCATTCCCTGTCCTCATGCACTGCTTGAGGGGAGGAGGTAGAGAACGTAGGGGCAGAACTAAGCCTGGAAAGAACGGATGAGAGAGAGAGAGAGAGAGAGAGAGGAAAGTGCGTTTTAAGAGTTGCTTTTATTTTTTGTTACCCTGCTCTGATTTGACTGCTAATAAATTTAATTTCCCCAAGTTCAGTCTGATCTCTCCCTGCTTTATCTCGACTCACGAGCCTTTTGTTATCTTTTCTCTACCCTGTCCAATTGAGGTGAGTGATAAAGCAGCTTTGACAGGCACCTAACACCAAGCCAAGGACAGCCCACTACATTAGTTCATCATCTGGGTTTACTAATGATCATGCTTCTGCAAAGCGAGTCAAAACACCTTGGACAAATAAGATTTTAGGCAACAGTTTTCATTTGGATTCCACTTACCACACATTCACATGACAATTCTCTCTGATGGCAAGTGAGGTGCTAAAAATTCACAGCTAGAGCAGGGCAAAGAGCAGGACTGGCCAATTCAGCAGCAATGCTGGATCATAATGGGTTGGATTGTGAAATTGCACCAGGAAAACCTCGTTCCTGTGCACAGTTACCATCCACTTTATTCAGACACTTCAAAAATGTAGGTGTGGAATGTTCCATTTATTATCAGCATCTGGAAGAATAGTTTTTAAATTTTGTTTTCAAAAATCTATTTTTCTTTCTTCCACAGCATCCTACCAGCCTCTAGCCTGAGTGCCCTTCATCCAAATTTCAAAGTGGCTTCAAAACATCAGTGGAACAGGAGTGCTTTCTAGCTTTTCATCTATATCAGTGTTGGCAAACAAGCTTTTGCAAAATGTTTCCTATCTTAAGTGATCACCTTCAAATTCAAGACTTATCTAATTTTTTTCAATGTTTAAACTTCAACAGAAGCTCAAGGGCACAAGTTTTTTTAGTTCATCTTTGCAATTGTTTTATGTTAAGTCCCAGTTATTTTCACTGTTGAAGCTGAAATGAAACACTGCGGAACAAGTAATAAACAGACAAAATTAATCCTCTATAAAAAAAAGTAAAAGAAAAATAACACCAGATGTGCTTTTAAACTGGTTTTCTGTAGACTATCGTCCCCTTCTTCAGACTGTATCCATGTGTGAATAACAGAAATCCAACAACTCACATCAAAAGTATTTTAATTGAGACAGGGAAAGAGGAAGGGAAAGAACTGACTATATCTACACGAAAGCACAAGAAGGTTTGGTGCCGATGACCCCATAGTCATGCTACATACATTTTGGTGAGTCAAACTAAGTGCAGTGTGGTTCCGCAGACTGAACAAGCACCAGCAGCTGGAGTGCAGAACGATGGAGCACATCTGAGTAAGGCATTTGCCTCTGTCCAGACAACACCCTGGCTGGATAAGGAATTGGCTGGATTGTCGCATGCAGAGAATGGTGAACAATAGCACAATGTCCACTAGGAGACCAGTGCCAAGTGGCATCTCTCAGGGGTCAGTGCTGGGACCAGCTCTCATCAGACCTCACCTGGACTGCCCTGTGCTGTTCTGGAGCCACCAACATGAGAAGGACATCAAACTGTTGGAACGAGTCCAGAGGAGGGCCACAAATATGATCACAAGACTAGAGCAGCTCTGCTATGAGGACAAGCGACAAGAGTCGGGACTCCTCAGCCTGGAGAGAAGGCTTCGAGAAGACCAGTTTAAAAGCCTTCCAATATCTGACGGGGGCCCACAGGAGGGCTAGAGAGGGATTACTTACAAGGTCTTGTAATGACAGGATGAAGGGTAATGGGTTTAAATGGAAGAAGGGAGATTTAAACTAGATGTTAGGAAGAAGTTCTTTACAGTGAAGGTGGTGAGACACTGGAAGAGGTTGCCCAGGGAAGCTGTGGATGCTCCCTCCCTAGAGGTATTCAAGGCCAGGCTGGATGAACAGTGACCCTGTTCTAGGTCACTTACACTCTCAAGGGATCCAGTTTGTGCTCACCAAGCCCCTCTATATTATCAAGAAAACTGAATAAACAAAGGACCATCTAAACTCACATACTAATATGAATGCACCCAAAGATCTGGAGGACATCAGAACATGTTTTTCCAAAGCATCTCTCTAATATGCTACACACATTAGCGTATTTTAAAATCATTGGATTATAGTAAATAAAGCTGAAATAGATGGAATTTAATTAAATGTACAATTTTAAAACTGGTACTAGGCCCCTTTTTTCCCTTCCCCCCCAAAAAGTATGATTTCCTTTCATACAGCCCGAGTCTTGATATAATCAGGTCAGTATTTTATCACCTGCAAATTTTCTGAAGATTTCCTGACAAGAAGAAAGGAAAAAAAAAGGCATCAGACTTACCCAAACTGAAGTATTTCAGTTATAAGGCAGAGCCTACATAGTTGTTTCATATGACACATGTCAATACAGTAACCGAACACACAAAAATAACTTAAGATTGTTAGAAAGGGTGAAAGATAATAAAATCTCCAAAAGGAGTTGCTGATTTTGTTATTCCTAATCCAACAAGGAATCAACAGACCTGCAATATCCTAAGGAGCCTTCTCATCTCAGAAAAAAAAACACAACCAGAAAATAAATTCACCCTACCAAAAGCATGTGGTTGTATAAAGGTGGAGAAAGAGAGCACTTCCAGTGGTTGTTTCTTTGCTCAAAAATAGTTTTCCAAAACCAAAGCCATGTGGTACTTGTATAAGTTATTGATATACCAATTACATCAAAACAAGCAAGACCTTCCAGTCAGGACTCACACAAGCTGTTCAAGTTGGCAGGAACCTGCTCTACTGCCAAGGGACGCAAATTGTCGCACCCTGACACACGTACCTTATGCCACCCACACATTCAGCTCTCCCCTGTCTCCTCCAGCACAAGAATTTGTTGCAACCTATACACAAAAACTGATTCATCATGTAAATAACCAATTCTTTTACTGGATCTGGATAACTGCCCTAATCCAGTTGCTCACTGGTACATATGTTGCTGTAAGCAGAGGTGATGACAATCTGAGATGAGCTGGAAAAAGACTAACTTTAGTGGCAGCAATACACCATGTGAGCCTGAACTACCAGCAGCAAAATCAGAGATGGTCAGGCTAGTAACACCAAGTCACAGAGTAACTGGAAGGGATCTCTGGTGATTGCTCAGTTCAACCTCCAATACAAGCAGAGACAGCTACATGAGGTAACCCAGAATACCTCCACAGATGGAAGCTCCACAACCTCTCTGGATAACCTGTTCCGTGCTGAGCATTCTCACAGTAAAAACATTCTCTCGTGGCTAGGCAGAATTGCACCACACTGAACCTATTACATCAAACGCAGTTAGAACATACCTGAACACTGAAGCTCTGACTGGAAAGAGATGCAGGCATCTAGCATTTTTCATCAAACTTGGAGATTCTACACTTGTAACTTCATTAACACAAATTCACTCTTACTTTGGTTGAACTTAAATCCACAGGGGCTTAATCAAGTCATACCTAGTATAGTTGAAGACTATAAATGAAGCCCCAAAGTTACTTCATCTTCGTAAGTACAGCAAAACAGGTTCAGACAAGTAAACAGAATTATTTTCCTCCCAACACACAAGGGGAATAAGAAAGCAGTGGTTCGAAGTCACTAAGAGACCCTTTATTCTGCTCAAGAAAGATTACACCTTTTCTTTTTGTTGAGATGGTATCCAAGCAACCATCAAATAGTCACATCAGAATCGGGCTGGGTGTTACCATGTTTCACTAAAAAGTGAAAAACTCTTTGGTTTTCAACCTGTTTCAGTAATGGGATCTAAAAAAATTTGAAAGAAGCAGCTAAGACAATTTCATCATTAGGCTAGCTTGAATGCCACACAGAAGTGTGTAACTTCAAAATCAAAATAATCTGCAAGCTGAAAAAAATACTGACTGAAGTCAATGACTTGAAAATCTAAACACCACATGAGACAAAAGTCATGACAAACTGACTAGTTTACTGTAGTACCTCAGGAAATTAAGAGCCAGCTACTATCAATACACACAAAACATGAAGGTGTATTTTAAAAGCTCAAAGATGCTTTGTTCAAAGGGAGAGAACAGCTCCACGTGACAACATCATGCCTCGCTAACTCTAAACCTGCCTTCTCTTTTGCTGAATTTGCTTTCTGCTTGCTGCAGTTTACCAGATTCCAAATGACACATCATTTATTGCAAACTAAGAATTGAAGTGTGTCCCTTCAAGTCTCCCAGATATCCCCAAACAGGCTTGCTCCAGGTTTTGAGGATTGTAGCCCATCAGCAGTGCACTTTTACTTTACAAGATAAAAGTCATCTTAGCTTGCCTCAACCCTGAATTTGCTTCATTTTCTGTTTTGTTTTTTTTTCCCTTTACCCAACAGATGTATTTGCCCATCAAGGCTCCTACAGCTGAACCTATTCAGCCCTACAGTTCAACCAGTAAGACAAAAATTTCTACAACTGTGTAGCTTTCAGCCTAGCACACAAACTGCCTAAACCACACTAAAGTTTGCATTGGTCAACAACATGTGTAATACAGTTATTTTTCTTAAGATTTCACTCAAACAAAAATAACCCAAAAAAGCAAAAAACCCCAAACCCACTAACATACATCAATCCATCATCCATCTTGAATGACAATCACTCAGTCGACAGATACTACTAAAGAAGTATGGAACCTTTAAACTCCTTTTTTACATCAGGGCACTTTACCTACCATCTTTCTAAGTCATTATTAAACCTTCTCTTATATTTGCCACTGTTTCTACAATTTCTCCTTCCTCCTCCTGGCAAGCCACTGGAACAACCTGCCACTGACTGACCTACCGATGACATGATTTTTTCCCAAATCACCTGCAGACACAATCTGAGCTCCAGTGATATGAAATGTGATTTCCTGGGGTTCAGCACTATCCCTAGGCTTTCCAGTGAAAAGAAGACACATCTAGTGATTCAATTTAAAAATACACTTTGTCCCAGATTGCAGGCGTTTGGGTTTACTGTAGTATTATTTTTTATATTTTTATTTTGTGACCTATTTTTACATAAAAAGCACTAAACTTTTCCTCTATAGAAACAGAGGGTGCAAATGTTTATCTACAACATCAGGAACTCCAAGTGTCCATGATGTTAAGGCCATCCTACTGCAAAATTTACACTACACACCTTTTTGTCACACCAAATCATTTAAAAGAAAAAGAAGATGCCTTCAGTTAAGCTTGATGAGAGACACTGACCCACAGTTCAAAAAACTCTAGCAGCAATAATGCAGCCACTGCAGTAAGTTCTGCTTTAAAAGAATTTAATTTCAGCAGTGTAAACAAATTGGCTCTGGGATGCATGTGGCACAGAAGATGACAGCCAGACTGAAGTTCTGCTTTCCTTGGGGGAAGAGGCAAAGAATTCTCTTTATGCCTATTCCACATGATTATGTGAAAGAGGGATAATTTACACTGTACCTTCAGAGGATATGAAGATTGATATTGACTTCCTTCTGATTAGATTACTGGGTCATTAAATAACGTGCCTCGAGCAGCCCTGTAACACCACTTAGAGCAAAGACATTCAAGAGACTGAAAAACACAGAATATTTTTTTTAATCTATTAAGGCCAAGTTACCAAAATATCATATTGAAAAGTGACTCATAGAATGAATTTGCCAACTTGAAAAGATCTAGTAGCACTACACTACACAACCAGACAGCTCCAGTAAGACTCAAAACATGTCTCTTACTACTGTTGTGTTTATTTTGTACAATATATGAACTGATGGGTAGGAAGAAGTTAAGTCACTGTAACTAAGATTACTCCAGTTCAAAAACAAAAATTAAAAATCAAGTTTTGGAAACAGAAGTTATTGAGAAATCCTTACGAACACTTGCAGAAACAGCATTTTTTTTTGTTGTTTCCCAGTCAGTTTCTGCAGCTTTCATTGTGTTTTGCAGCTTTCCAAGCTTCTCATCCTGAACATGGGAGACTCCCAGGTTCTTAATATTAAATAAAAGCATTTCCTGTAACAAAAGTTCAGATCTTCATACCCAGCAGAGTACTGATAGAGTGTTTAAAAAGAAAATAATCAATCTTTCAGAAGTGCTGAGGCAAGATTTTCAACAAAAATTCTATTGTTTGCATATGGAATCCTAATAACAATATCCTAGCTGTCTTTCTGTACACATTTCAAACGAGCAAAACTGCAGATAGCAGGAGATTAAATTAATGTGCAGAGTGACGGTGCAGGGTGACAGAAACACAGGCAGCTGACAGGCCACAGGACTTGTGGGAAATGGGAATGAGAGAGAAAGGAGAGAAAGAATGTTCTTCTTTTCCCTCTTATTGTCTGCAACTCCAATTTTAAGTAGAACTGGAAATGATAAAAAAATAAGAACAAGTCCATGCAATGTGTTCATCAGCTTGCAACCTTGAAGCCACAGTGCCCCACTATGTCCATAGTTCCAGACATGGAATTGCATTGCTGTGGATTAAAATCAAAGCCTTCAAGGTGAGGTCTACATGGGATAAAAGTTGCAAAAACAAACAAACAGAAAAATAGACTCAATAAGAACTGACTTCATGAACAGCATTTTAGAGCACATAAAAAACACATATATGTATATGTGTCTATATATATATTCTGATCATCTACTTAAAAGTACTTAATCACAGGGCCTGTTAATTGTGTGGGACCAACTGCACCCAAAGACTATGAACAACGTCAGATCTATTTTGTATATACTTTTTGATCTTCAAGATCAGAAATATTTCAATTTATCTTTATGTCTGCAGGCAGTCTGAAAAAGTGCATGGAAAATGCATGAGTCTGTATGCTCTTCCACTGAAGCACGAACTAAAGAAGTCCCTTAAGCAGCAACTCTTAATTGCTGCACTAATGACAACACAAAGATATGAAAGGGTCACATACAAAATCTTCCTAGGGTAGAGCTGGAACAAGGAGTTAAAAAAAAAAAAGGCAAAGCAGACTACAGTAACTGGAAAGAAAACACAAATCACAGTAAAAAGTGGTCTCACTTTTTACTGCAAGTGCTTTTTTCACAATATGCAATACTGATTATGACCACAAAACAAAAGAAATCATCAAATGCTAGTAAGCCTGATGCTTCTGCTATACTAAAATGAAACTCTACACATGATTTTAAGTGATTAAGGAGGGAAAAGGAGGAAAACACTTAATTAGTATTTTAGTCTGCACATGAAATAACTGATAGCACACAAAAAGTGGTTTACAACTGTCAAAGAACTGCAAACGTATAGAGGGTATAAAGCAGAGGTGTGAAAGAACAAGGCATGGACAATCCTACCAAGATGGCCCATCTTCCAAAATACTGAACAAACCTATGCAAAAAACCTTGCTAACTCTTGGAATGTTACACACCAAATAACCTGTACTTACACCACTCATGACTTGCATCCAATATAAGATCAACATCAATAACGACGGCAATATTCTAAACAACTATTTTCTTTAGTTAAAAATAGATGACATACGCATCACTCTCACAGATGTTAAGGCTTTAAAATTAAGCAATGCACAAGGGAAGGAAAACTACCAACTCTTTTACTTTCATCTGAAACTAAATAGTAGTTGTAAACTACTTCAAATAAGTCTGAAACTAGGTGGTGGAGATACACAAATACGACTAGAGAAAAAAAATTACCCAATGCTCAGCATTTGAGAGTGATGCTTTCCTTTCTTAACACTTGCCTGATTTTGAAGATACGGGCAACAATCATCGGGGTCAAGTGACAGTGCTTTGTTGTTTATATAGTGCCGCAGGCATCTGGAGTACTGTGAGGAACTGTGTTGATCAGACCCCTTGAGATACCGATAAACCGAAAGGGATTATTTATTAATAGTTGAACATGGCGTCTCTCGGCACCGAATTCGCTCGGTTTTCTGTCAGCTTGCTTACTTTACACAGCAAAACGGGCGCCGCTTGCAATAATTAAGACGGCAAGAGACAGGTCTTCAAGGATAGAGGGAGATGTTTGTAAACGGAAACGCAAACAGATCCCTCATGGGGGAATCTGCGACAGAAGAAGGACTTTACTACAGTACACACACGTGGGGCGGGGGCGGACAAACGGAGGGCACATCCTTGTGGCACCCCGCGGCGGGGGCACGGCGGCCGATGGCGGGGGGCGATGGCAGCCCCGCGCCTCCAGGCCTTCCCGCCTCTTTCCACCGGGAGGAGACGGGGCAGCTCTACCGGATCCAGCCCTGCCCACCTCTCGTGTCTGAGCCGGCGCCGACCCCGCCGTGCCCGAAGGAAAAGGGGCGAGCATGCCGCCGCTCCTCCAACGCCGGGCTGGGGCGAGGCGAGCGTTGGCCGCCGGCCTGCACCCGGCCGCCTCCGCCGCTTTCCCCTCTGCTCGTACTCTACTCCAGTCGGCGCCCAACCGCTATCCCAACCTCCGCCGGCGCCCGCCGCCCCAGGCCCGTCCCCGCCCCACCCCCGCCGCGGGCCGGGCCGAGCCGTGCAACCGCGGAGGCCGCTCGCCAACAGCGACCGCCGTTCCCCCCATCGCAGGCCAAGCTCCAGGTCGTACCTCACAGGCTCTGCAGTCATGTCTCCGCTGCGGCTGCTCGGTGCGGCCGGCCGGGCCGGAACCGGGCTCAGGCGCTAAAAGGAGACAAAGCCGCTATTGCCACCATCGCAAGCTCCGCCGCCATCTTATCGGAGAGAGACTGAGGGAGACCTGCCTCCTGCCGCCTTCCTTCTTCACCGACTCCCATTGGCTCCTTGCCGCCCACAGCTATTTTCCAATTGGACGGCTGCAACGGGCCCTGTTGCTAGGGTCGTTTACGTCACCACCCCAACCTTCCCTGCTCTGATTGGCTGGAGAGAGAGTTACATCACCAGCCGGGGCCTAGCGTCACGCGTCAAATCCCGTGACATCACTTCTAAACAAAGTGTACCGCCGGCCGGGCCCAGCAGGGGGCTCCTGCCAATGGGTGCCCTAACAGCCTCGGCTCCAACTCCTTGGGCAGCAGGCCACGGGGAGCCCCAAGGGCCTGGGCCCTGGCAGCAGAAGCTAAGTACACACATCTGGCACCAGGCGACAATGCATTACATGGGTGAAATGAGCAGCAGGAGACAGAGGAGGCTGTGATGGCAGTGGTCAGGTTGCATCCTCAGCTGCCCAGTTAATGAGAATTGGGGCTCTGAGCAATTCCAGTACATAGATTCAATGGAATCGAGTTAATCATGACACTTAAATATTAGCTGTAGGGAGTGCAACATGGTGATGATGGCCAAGCTCATGGCCAACAGCAGAGTGACCCGACCTCAAATCAGACCAGACATGACCACAGAAACAAGCTTTGGAGGAGACAGTTACTCAGGTAGAGAATAAAAAGAAAGCAAGATATAAGCACCATAAGCTATCCTGAGAATTATCAAGGTCACACTTGTCCACCAGCACCTAAGCTACTGCTAGCTAGAGCTTCACTTAAGCCTAGCTTTGCTGGATTGCTTTAAAAACCACAGAAAACTCTTTACGTAAGGAAACACACCTTTGGCAGCCTCACAAAGGTATACCAAGATATTTTTCCCTGCTTATGCTAGCAGCTTCTGTGTTTCTGTCAGATGTTAAAGTCTGTGAGGACTGGAATACATCCCTCTTCAGAGGGAATGAAGTTACATGCTTTCCTGAGAAGGTTTTAATGTCCATCTCCACAGCCCCACATGACTAAGAAAACGAACCAGCAAAACCAAGTCCTGTACCAAACAATCTGAAACAGGTGACACAAGTGGGATTCGCATATAATGAATGCCAGGTTTGAAAACGAATACTTTTCTGCAGGAACTAAGGGGAAAAAAGGTACCAACTCAGATGACTTCACAAAACGAATGTGCAAAATAAGAGCAAAACAACACTAAGTAAAAGCCTTATCATCTTAAGTCTAACTTCTTCTTAATACCTAAAAGGCAACGATAATAAATAGCAATTTCACACTTCAACACATACAAGCCTACATGTCCCAGGGAAACTCTGCAAACTGGTCTACACTGAAGTTGCTTTAGAGTTTAACATTGTGCCCAAGAACTGCGTTCTGTATTTGCTGAACTTTAGTAACACCAAACAGCAGATTTAGTAACAGTTTTCTTAACCAATGCTATCTCATGGTCAATACTCCAGTTTTAAGACCAAAGCATCACCTGCCTTCTAGCTAAATTTTAGAAGAAAAATAAAACCATATTAACTGACTGGTAAAAAAACCACATTATAACATAGCAAAAAGCCATCTTTTATTTTTTCCCAAGCAGGCAAACTGAAGTAGAAACATCACCTATCCTTAGCTCTGCATTAGCATTCCAATAAGAACACAAAACATTTAGTTTCCTCTTCGAGAGGCTGAGTCCACTTTATGGACTAAGATCCTACTGGCTTAGAACAGCTACACAGACCAATTTATTACTCTTTTTTTTTTTTACTCTTTTCTTGGGAGATGGGAGGTATTTGAAAACAGTTTTTAAAAAGCAAATTTAATTACCTCCACATAGCTATCTGAAGTCGCACATGAATAAGAAAACCTGTTGTGAGAGAAGGTCAAGATAAAGTGGGAGATGGAAATGTTTCCATCTTCCAACCATCACTCCTAAAGATAAAATCTGATGCTATCATGAGGCTGTCAAAACACAGACTGTGGAAGCACACTGCAGTCTGGGTAAGAAATACTGCATGCATCAGTAAAGAACGCATTTGCACGTTTAACACACCTACAGCCAAGTTTCCCCAGCACACAGGCTCCCTTCCCCCAGTGCTCTACTAACAGACACTGCTGGCTGCTTATGGTGGTTTGGGCTAGTTGCCCCTTAAGAAGGCAAGAGTTGAGTGAGGACCAGGAAGGTCCAGGAGGTAGACCCAGGAAATTACAGATTTTGTTACTCAGCCCCATAACCCTGCCATCTCTTTCGTAAGTTCACTGCAAGGCTAACTCTTTCTTTTTTTCCCCTTTCTTCAGTTCTCCAGAGGGAATCCTTATCTGGTAGACAATGCCAGAGTAGACCTGCCTGTGGTCTGCAAGGCTGAATTTCTGCTGTGCAAGCAAGGCCTGTTTGGGCCTGATGTGAGATGATGGGGGTTAGGGGTGTGTGAAAATGACCACTGGGGTTTTGTGGTTTAGTTGGATTGGGAAGGTTTTGGGGGAATGCTCATGGATCCTGTAACTGTATTAGGTGTTAAGGATTCATGTATTCTCTATTTTCTGTGTTCAAGCACCTCAACATTCTTAAATTCAATGCCACTCAATTTAAGAAAGATGTTGAGGCACTTGAATGTGTCCAGAGAAAAGCAACAAGGCTGGTGAAGGGGCTAGAGCACAGCCCTGTGAGGAGCAGGTGAGGGAGCTGGCATTGTTCAGCCTGGAAAAGAGGAGGTTCAGAGGAGACCCCATTGCTCTCTACAACTACCTGAAAGGAAGTTGTAGCCAGGCAGGGGTTGGTATTGTCTCCCAGGCACCCAGTGACAGAATAAGGGGACAGAGTCCCAAACTGTGCCAGGGTAGGTTTAGGCTGGACATTAGGAAGCAATTCTTCACAGAAAGAGTGACTGCCCATTGGAGGTGGTGGAGTCACTGTCCTTGGAGGTGTGTAAGAAGAGGCTGGATGAGGCACTTACTGCCATGGTTTGAGTAGAAGGTGATAGGTTGGACTCAATGAAGGTCTTTTCCAACCTGGTTAATTCTATGATACCTGTACATCTTTAAATGCAATTTCTGTATTCTCTCTCCAATTTAATGAGAGTGTCTTTATTTTACTTCCTTCAGGGGTAAAATTTGTTTCTGTTTGCTCTTTAAGACAATGCTCCAGTATACCTGGCAGAACATGAACTCAGAGCTTCGCTTGCAGGACAAACCAAGGGCCATTGTAGAGTCCCATCACACTGATTATTTTTTCCATAATGGTAGTAATTAGTTTTCTTAAGTAGATGTTATCCTACTTTCAAGAGAAGTGGCAGTAAGACATGTATAGTTATCAATTGACAAGAGAATATTTTAATAGCTTGATGTGCTCCTGACCTAGAAATGCCAACTACATCTACATTATTTTCAGGTGATCATCTGTGATAAAAGTAGCACAATTAGTCCAGCACAGTAAAATACTGGCTTTAAATTTATAGAACAGTCAAGAACTCAGTTTTTCAACAGAATAGATTTTGTGCAATGAAACTCATTCTTTGTTCACTACACAAAAAGCACGAAACTGAAAACAGATGACTGCTTACTCAAGAGCCTGGGTTTGTGCTTTGTTTTGCTGTTATTTGTTTCTCCTTAAAAGTTCAAAGTGATGGTGTGGAATTAGTTGATAAACTTTTTCAGCATGAGAAAGCAGAGAACATCAACAGAGAAACAAAGTGCCAGCATTTATCCATAAGCTTTATGGCAATTCCTGGGAGCAGATGAAAGCACTTTTGACATTTTAAAGCCTGTTAAAAAATGTGTTATTTCAACATATGTGAGCTTCTGTTATTGACTGAACAATTTTTACAACTATCAGAAACCACTGCTAATAAACCATAAAGCAACACTACAGACCAGCATTTTGTCCTGAAAAGTTTGTCCACACAATGCTGTGATGTAGCCTAATCTGATGTCAGAAGCACTATGTCCAAACAAGTTTTAGTGATTTAGGTGTATGATTTTCTTTGTATCTTCCAAATATTGAGGTTAAGCAAGAGACTTCCTTCAGCATTTCTAAAGCTTCTACTTTGATAGACCTATCAGGAAAATAGGACTGAAAAAAAAAAAAACCACTAAAGTAAAAAACTCTTGGTTATACTTACTTTTACATCATTTTAAACAAGGCTCAGAGTAAGCCTTGTTGTATATAGAATCATAGAATCAACCACGTTGGAAGAGACCTCCAAGATCATCCAGTCCAACTTATCCCCCAGCCCTAGCCAGTGAACTAGACCATGGCACTAAGTGCAATAGCTCTGATCATAAAAGAACTTACATCATCCTCCCACAATCTCCAGGCAGCCATTGTCTCCTCACATTCCCCAGGCATTGATGGCTATCCCATTGCCTGCCAAAAGGTTTAACTTGTTCTTACCCTTATGTCCTTATGTGCATCTCAATCCTGTGACTGCAGATGTACAACCCAGCCATGCAGACATCACCAGCCATGACATTAGTTAAGGTTCTCTGCACCAGCACCAAGTTATACACAGTAAAAGCAGAGCTGAGCACAATTTCAGTCTTTTTGGATGACAAAGCAATTCTGCCCTCAATGAGCACGTGATTATGAAGTATCTTTGCTCAAGGCTTAACTGCAGGAATGACTACTAGGCACCACCACCAAGAAGCATGTTCCATGCTCAGCATTACAATGGTTCGAAGACAGAAACTTCCAGTACCTAGATTAATCCATTTAGATTTATCATCTTACCTCCAGCTTAGCTCATCGCAGAGCTCTCTAAATTATTTCTAGCTATGAGCCCCAAAGTATTTTTAAAATACACCACAGCCCCTTCTCCAAAGCAGGAAAAGGAGCAATAGTCGAGACCAGCCACATCACCAAAACCACACAGTCCATTTTCAGCTACAGAATAAACCATTTCCTGCTTTTACTACAATGTGTTTTCTAAAGGTGAGCTTTTGTGGTGCTTGAGCTGTTTAACAACCCACTCTCTAAAGGAAATGGCCTTACCAAATTCCCAGTGTTAGCACAACAGTCCTCAAAGGCATTGCCTCTTCCAGCTTTGTTCTACTGGTCCAGAACTATGTTATACTAACTTGTTTGTGAGACGCACATGCCAATGGTCCCAAAGAATCATTGTGGGTACCAATTATAGTTGGCCATTACCTCCCATCTGCTGCACAAGTCAAATCTTTCCAGAACTGCATCCTCTCTAAATCTGGTACAGGTCTTTGCAAGCACTCATTTGATTGTTTTCTTCTCCATGTACTTCAGTTTCAGCCTAGAGAGCAGAAAAAACTGTTGGGAAAAGTAAGCATGATTTTAATTTCATATCTCAGCATGGATCAAAAGAAGAAAATCTAAAACTCTTTGACATCTATACCACCTCAAGTGGAAAGACATCATGTCTCCACCATCCACATGATGTGTGATTGCTTGTAGTCAGTATGTAAGATAAGCACCATGTCAGAAAGGGTAGACACAAGTCTGAAAGTTTAAGAAAAAAGTTTACTACTTCAGACTGAGTCTGTAAGCCACTTTCACATGCACTGCTAATGACTGAAGTATGACCAACCTAAGCGTTTATGGGAAGCATTCCACCAGCAGGGCAGGAAAATTAACAGCACAGCAAACCAGAGCTGTTCTAGGCCAAAAACAACAGTGCTAACTAGATTCCACCTCCAGAAACAGTATTAATTGATCTGCTTAGGACTCCAGGAAACCAAGATTTTCACCTTAGGACAGCTGCCCAGACAAGTGAAAACCATGCAACCCTTATGCTATTAGTTGGCTACATGAGACCTCAAGTATTGGCATTCTGGGCTTTAGCTTCCCCACATAAACATATATATGCTAGTAATCCAGTCTACTCGCCACGGTCTGGTTATTAGCACACTGACGCATCAGAGGAAGAAAAGACATTTGCTCTGTTTTTTGTTGATGCTTAAAAGACACAGAAGCATAAATTAGACTAAAAATTTTATTGAAACTCATCCAAAATCCAGTCAGACACACAATTTATCCATTTCACTAAGCCTTGTCAGTCTGTATGGCACAGAACAATGCATCTCAACAAGTTGAAACATCAAACTGAATTAGTGAAGTTAAGGCACTTGAGATATGTGTTAATTTAGCAAAATTGCATAAGAATAACATTCTACTTTGAATTATATAGTCCTTTCCAAGATTCAGTCTAAAACATCCAAATGCTGTAATTCCTTGAGACTGGGGAGAAGCAAAAGGAGGAGACAAAAGTGTCACCATATCTCCGTTTGACTATTAACCTCTCAGGCCACCACAGCCTATGGAAGGAAGTATTACAGACTCAAGCTGAAAAGACTTCCTGTTGAGGTGCTGAACTACAACAGTTTGAGGCACAATATCTTCCACTCAAGAATCTTTAAGGCAAAGTATCTTTGTGAGATGAAAAACAAAAGGAGAGAGTAAGAAGAACATGCATTCAACTGTAAGACTAGCAAATCTTTCCCAGGATATCACTGTCCACTTCCATATCCTCACCAAGAATAAAAGTTTGGAAAAACTAAGTGGAAAACACAAGAACTTAGAGAGTTATCAAAAATCTGACACCAGGCAGTTCATCGTGGTTCTGAGGAGTGACTTGAAAGCCAGTTGACAACCTTTACTTTACACTACAAGTAGGTATTTTCCTCTGCAGTTTTGGTTTGTATTGTAAAACCTTTTTTTCAGCTCTGAGCCAAATGTTTACAACTTAAATGCTGCAGTTTCAGCATTTAGCAAAGTTTTCAAATGAATAATTGAACAAATAACTCAGGTCTACCTGCTAAAATTCTCCATCTGTGAAACAACCTCTTGCACCATACAGCAGTGAAGCAACTCTTCTCAAAAAATGAGATATAGGTCTAGGACATGCACATCCCACACTGGAATGTGGAGTAGGCTCCAAGGGTTGCACACAGTCTGACAGAAAAGATTTTCAGGTATACAAAGACTCCCTCAGCCATCAAAAGGCACAACAGAGATGCTGTTGTCACTTCCTATACACAGACATGAAGTGATAAATATTTGAGGGAAAAAAATAAACACATGAAATGCCAATTATCCATTTGAATTTAAAGTACTATTTCTAATTAGTCTGCTACTGAAATATGTAGTTCTAAGCACTAGGTTCTGAATTTCAGTAGAATTAGAGCCGTTTAGGAGGATGTAAAGCTTCTGGAAAAAGAGATTGCATCTTAATACTCCATCTTTCAAAGCAAATTGCTTGCAATGTTTAAGGCACTACACGTCGTCTTTGGTTCAGTGTTTAACTATCTCATTCAGTGTAAAGAGGTAGCACGAACCATACATATTTAGCTCTTCCATTCCATTAATGCCACTTCAGAGTCACCACCTTTCCGATCTTACAGATTCTGGGATCCTTTAACTCATTAGGAAACTGCAGGAACAAAGTAACAAACACTGTTATTAATTATGTAAGAAACAAAGGTGTCTAACATTTTACTTAGCTTCCTTAAGAATGAGAAATGGGCCTGATGCATCAACAACATAAATAGCTGGGGAAAAGTCACTTCAAAAGGAGTTTTCTAGTAATTTAAAAGCCAAGACAACCACATCTTACCTTCAAAAGAGTTAGCTAGAAGCATCTCTAGCACGGACTAGAATAAAAGCTGATCAGTTGTTAAGCACAGAATAAGCTAAGCTCTCTTCTGGTCTTGAGAAAAGTCTTTGTGAAATAACAAGATTTATTATTTAGTTATTTTAAAACACAAACTGACTTCTCAGAGAGGTGATAACACCTGCCTATGCAATTAGCCTTCCAGGCAAATTAAACTCCTTGCAGAACCTGAAATGGTTTGAAGCTGGTCTCTCAACATCATTTTTTAACTCCAAAATGCATAAAAAGTAGTGAAACCACACAAGATATCCATCTCACATCAGTTGACTGCTTAATATACATGTGTTAGACTCTTTACAGAAGCAATCCCAAAATATGTGCAGCTTTAGAGCATCAGCCTTCCTCCTTCTCACAGTAAGGATCAATGATCAAGATGTATGAACATGGAGGAAGAGAAAAGAAGACATTTGTTTTCAGTATAGATTGGCTGAGATGCCACTATGAGAATATGAAAAGAGAGAATACCACAATCTTTCTTTTGGCTCAGCTGAAAAAGCATTAGAATTCACAAAATCTTGTTATTTCTGGAGATTGTATTGACCAATATTGCCACTCCTGGAGAAGGTGAGCATTTTTAGAAGAGTATTTCTCACCAAATGACATTTCATGAAATACATTCTTGGCCTAATTCTCCAGTCTGGTTTATATTAATACCATCAGGCAAGGAAATACCAGCAAGCAGAAACAAATTCATTCTTAAGCATGTAAGAGGTATGAAAACGAAGATCAAGAGTTATACCAGAAGGTTTAACTTCTCACTTCTGTTTACTCACTTCACTTGAAAAAGCCTATGGTGTTGCAGTTATACTGCAATGACAGAGAAACAAGAACTGAAGCACGAAGACAGACATACCTGTATGGGTACCCATGGTATTTAGATCTGAAGACAGACAACAACCAGCTGAAGAACAAGACCACCAAGCCAATACCAGCAATACACATAACTGCAAGAGATGCAGAGAAAGATTCTGGTCATGTAACAGCAGCTCCTAAACACATCACAGTGACCAAGGTTTCTAAAAGCATTCTGCAGCGTCTCCAGATTTTGTCAGACAAGATCTTCCTAATAGTCACTGAGAAGAACTAAATTAATGCCAATTTTCTTTCCAATTCCTCTTGCATATCAATTTCATACTACCACTTTAGGAGAAACTGCATCCCCCCCCCTTTCTCTCACCAGTGAAATGCTGCAAAGCATCTTAAAATCTCCCCATCTTCCAAAAAGGCTTTGAGTTCACCTTGCAATTTGCTAAGCAATTCCAAATGCTGCCCAGAAACTGAACAATTCAGTTCTGTGTAGAGATGGGAAGCACACAAGAGTGCACAGTGCAAAAGCTTTTCTATTAAATCAAACATCTCTACCAATATGTCTTCTCTCAAGAGAAAAAAGTGTTAGCACTCACTCTTTCTTTTCCCCACATCCATGTCAGAAGTAGCAGCTTCATGAAGAAGTACCATTCCTAAAGTAACACCACCATCTGTGGGCGTTGTTTAAGGCTAAATCAACAAAATACAACAGACTTAACATGATACACTCATTCCTAATCTTGTAAATTAGCTCCCACACCATACCTAGGACATTAAATCCCACTGGAAAAAATAGAGACTTTCCAGCCAAAAAGTAACTATGGAAAGAAAAAAGCCACTGAAAGGCATTCATAATGTCAACTCCTCTAAGAAAATAAATACAGACTGGAAAGCATAGTAGGGCTTGACACAGAATTAAACCCATGCATTTATTATCTCAGCTTGCTATGAAACAGCATTCCCTCCTAGAGAGCTTTGTGCACTCCTACTACAATTCTATTCCACTGGGAAATGCCCAAAGACACTCATTTTCTGCATTTCACTCAGCTAAGAGAAGGAATAAAATGCAGGCAATATTTAATATAACAGAACATCTTTCAGGTAGCAATTCAGGTATTTTCTAAACCTTAACCAAATAATACTTGATAATAATTGTAATGTTAAAGAAGCAGAGACAACTTAAACAGGCTGACATCTGCAAATCATGAATAGTAGCAAAGCAAAATAGTAGGTCCAGTGGAAAAGACAGAATGCACAAAAGATTTAATTCCATTTCACTACAGATGTTCAGTCCAAATCCTCCTCCTGAAACGAAAAATACTTACCACTGACTGCAATGGGACCATTAAGAAATCTTTTTATTCCAGATGCAGTCTACTTTCATCACAAAAGTGACCTCAACCTACAGGAACCTTGCCAGTTTCACCATTTTAAATGTCTCCAGTGACAGAGAGTCGAGTCCTTAATGAGATGGACAGCAGTGACCCCAATAAGTATCAAAAACAACTTTCTAGGTTGAATTTTGAGTGCATCACAAGACCAGTAGTAAGGAAACAAAGATCTGAAGTCCCACTCCAAATGGATATTTGATGTTACAATAATGAATACACAGCAAGAAAGTAAAGTTCTTTTAACTGCAACATATTTAAACATCAGTTACCTACTTCATATTATCACAAATTCCCCAATGTTTCACTCGTTGCAGTTGGGATTTTCAATAGAATAAGAGAAGAAACAAGCAGAAGTTGCTCTGTGAGCAAACAGCTGTTGCAAGAGAAGGGGCTTGCTAACCATTGTGAAGCGGTCAAGAGCAAAGATACTTCAAATGAAGTTTTGAAAGGTATCTGCAGCAGGTCTGCTATACTCTGCACTTGTCTATCATAACATGCAAACAACTTAGGACTGTGAAGCTGCAAGAAAAATATTAAATAAGATTTTAAATTCTTGTTAGAAGATAAAAGATTGCACAGCATGACAGAAGCGACAAGGGAAAGTTTGACTCAGAGCTGACAAAAGTTACAGATGATGGATCAAAAACAGAAGAAAAGATAACTGAGTTTTTGAATATTCTTATGACTCCAAAGGGAAAGGCAGAAGTTCTCAATATGCAAGTTTCCACTTGTCTTTCTTGATGGCATAATACTGGCAGGGAAAAAAATCCTGTATCATTACCATGAATGAGTGGTAAGATTAAAAGAAGGTAAGCAAAGAAATAAAAGATGACAGATCAGTAACAGGAGAAGGAATTCAACACCAAAGCAAGACCTAAGTTAGATTGAAAAGATAAAAGACACCCACAGAGGAAGGAGCCATCCTGAAGAATCTCACAACTCCAAAGACTCACATCCTTAACACTGCATTCAGTTCAGTCGCTAAGCAAGGAAGAAGGTGATGAGAAAGCAGTAAACATTTTTCTGTTGAACTTAAAAGATCTCTAGCATAGAAAAAAATAATTCTCAACACAAAGATTCCACAAGCTTCTGCACCAGTGTTACATGGCAAATTCAAGCCTCTTATAGGACAGGCAGCAGCATAAGCTCACAGAACAATTGTCACCACCCACATGCTTCTCAGTAAGAAGGATACTAAACAGAAGAACAATGTGTGTTTCTGCCACAAATTGGGCTTGGCTGCTCCCATGGATATAGCTCTGTAAGAGACAAAGAGTAACTGAATTTAGGAAAGACTTGGAGTCAACTACAACATAATTAACAACAGCTAGAGCCTGGAACTGGGCTTTGCACTGTCTCTTTCAGGAGTCAGAAGTTGGAGCACAATTTCAGCTGCTGACCACTGATTTTTGGGAAGAACTGAGTCAGCTTCAAAGACACCTTTTTCAACTAACAAGCATAGTAGCCCAGAGAACCATTCAGATGGCATAAGTGAAGATGTAGTCTTCACTTATGAACACTTCTGGTGTTCAGCATGGCAAAATACCCTCATGCACTCACTGAGATCTGAGCCCCATCCATTCCCTTAGACTTTTAGGTCACATATGTTGTTTCTCAGTTTAGGGATGGTAATGGTTGAAGCTATCACACAACAATTACATAACAGAGCACCTATTTTGGATTAAGACAACTAGTTTGTGACCAATTTTCAAACTAAGTTTTGAGCCAAAAGGAGGATAAAGCTAATTGGAAGAAAATCTAAATCTTGACCAGAGCTCCAACACTCCTGTTTCACACAAATCTAAATCGCTCTTCCACAGGCATCTTTTAAAAGGAGGCAGTCCCTTTCTTATCAACAGCTTTCAAATTTGTCTTGCTCACTGGAGGTCAGGTCAGCCTCACCGACTTACAAAGAAAGCAGCCAAGAACAGAATTTGCACTGACTTGCCTCTTTTAGTACCAGCCTCATTCTGTGGAAACACAACAGAGATGCAGAAAAGAAAATGAAGAAAGACTTACTACTTGTCCTGTATGGGGATTCTTATGAGCATAGGGTGGACCTCTAATATGGTTCCACATCTGGCCTGATGTCATTGCTAATACAAAACACTAAAAAGGAAAGAATAAGAAGAAATAATTTATTTACTAATTTCCTACAATCATAGAATGTTTTAGGCTGGAATGTACCTTGAAGATTATCTTGTTCCAACCTCCCTACATGGGCAGGGACACCTCCACTAGACTAGGTTGCTCAAGGCCACATCCAACCTAGCTTTGAACACTTCCAAGCTGGGAGTCTCGACAACTACTCTGGATAACTTGCCTCACCACCCTCATGGAGAAGAATTTAACTGAAATCAAGCTTCTTCCAGTTTGAAGCTATTACCCCTTGTCCTGTGGTCCATGCCTTTGCAAAGAGTCTTTCTTCATCTATCTTGTAGCCCACTTTGAACAGAACACTAAGGTCACCCCAGAGCCTTCTCTTCTCTGGGCTGAACAACTCCAACTCTCTTAGCCTGTCCCCTCAGCAGAGGGGCTGCAGCACTGACATAAGCTTCATGGCCAGCTCTGGCCCCACTCTTAACAGTTCCAAGTCCTGATGTTGGGAGATCCAAACCTGCGCACACTACTGCAGGTGAGATCTCATGAGAGCAGAGCAGAAGAGGAAAATTGCCTCCCTCAGCCTGCTGGCCACAGTGCTTTTGCTGCAATCCAATATACTTTTTATTTTAACAAAAGCAAACTGATATGGAATATAGTCTTAGGCTAAGCAATATCCTACCTTTTATTGGTATAAAAGAGGTCTAATCAAGCATTAACCCAGACTACCAAAAAGTAAAATTGAATACACCTCATTTTCCTCTACCAGGTTAAAGTATCTTTAACTACAAAATCTTTAAAAGACTTCATTGCTACAAAACTCAGGCAGGCAAGAGTTATGCTTACTTACCAAAGCAGCAAGTGCCCAGCCAGTTTTGTTATACAGGAAATCCAGATTGCTTCCACGCAGATACACAAGGCCTCCAATGACAGCCAGCAGCAGGCCCAGCATCAGCGGTCCAGCATAGTTTGGTGGTCTTATCACACGGATCTAAACAGATGAAGTTGAAATTATCTCCCTTTAATTGGATTATTACCATTTTAACACACTGCAGCGACACTCCTGCTAACAAAGCCCACAATACATTACGGTAGGAAAAAATACAAACACACACAAACATTTTCTGTGTAGTAAAGCTGACTTGGGAAGTAAGCAATGCTTCTTCCCCTATTACTGTAACTTCGGTTTTATGCATCTTTACCCTACCTAATAATTTCAAGGCTGTTTTGCCTTCTGTAGGAATGGAAGAGAGAGAAGGAAGGAGTTTTCCCATCTTACCACATACAGAATTGCACATAACATTAGAACACAGAATGTAAAGGAACTTAGAGATGGAGTCATGTGTCCAAACTACATTTTTGTAGACAAGAACTATTTAGAGTATCTCAAAGTAGAGCAACAGCCACAGGACACAAGCAATGTATTTCACAGCTAGAACAACACAGTTAGGGAGTACTGCAGAGTTGGTGAGGGGGGGAAAAAAGTGAATACTTACATTGACATCAGTTCTGTCAGCCACCCAGCGAGCAAGCTGCTCAGCTGCAAAGCCACGCACCTGAAGTTCATATGTGTCACCTCGTTTCGGCTTTCCTTTAGCAGGAAAGTTAATGAAGGTTGGAGCAGAATTCATATTTAGCTGTATTTAGGAAATTTAGAGGACAAAGCAGCATAAAAAGTCTGTTTAGTAACACAATTCTATTCCGTTTGTATCTTGCAACACAGTCACTGTATTAATCAGGAAAAGCAACTCTGACAAATAGGTTTCATTGTCAATGACTTAGAGAGACAAGTAAAGACAGTAGACAGAGGCTTGCTTTGCTGTACTGCATAAGAGCAACCACTGCATCCTGCACTTTCCCTTTTGTGTTCCATGCTGTTTTCTCCTTTTAGTGTTAAGGAAGTTGGGAGGTTTTTTCTAGCTCTGTCACCAAAAGTTCTGGATGTCTCAGAAAAAGATCACTTCTGAGAGGACGTTCCTTTTTTAATCCAGTTTTCTGAAGTGACTGACATTCCTTTGTTAGTACTCAGATCTACAGCTACTGAGTCCAAAGATTCTGATCCATTAAAGGGAGATTATCACAAGTAAATAAAAGTAGTTGTTTATAAAATGCAGTTCTACTGTTTCCCAACACTGTTTCCTCCACAGTATTTCAGGGATTTTACATCTGTTTCTTCTCTAGACAACACTTCTGAAACAGAAATCTGCTAAATAGGAATGCATACAATGATCTTTAAATGTCACAATTTGACTTCTGATGTAACACTCTGGGAAAGTTTAATAATGAAAGACATTCTTCTTGTGGAGTGAACTTTTCCAGTCAAGAAGCTTCTACTTAGTAAAATATCATTGCCTAAACTGTGTAGGTTTTAAATAGAAATCAGTACCTCTAAAAACAATTTTTAAAAGAACTATTAAGGTGATCCACGATTGCAAGTCTATCTGGAACGTTTCCATGCATTTAACAAAAAAAACCCCACCCAACCAAAAACCAAACACATTACACAATGTTAATAGAAGAGCAAAATGACTGGGCAACTGAAGAGTTTACCCACAATGAAAACCTAATCTATCATTCCCTAGTAATCTAAGAATAGTAATAGCTGCTCCTAATGACATCAATGTGATCTGTCTTGCCTCATCATGTATTAGAGAGGAATTGCATTAAGAGTCACGCTTTAAGTTATTATAGGAGACAAACAGAAAACAATCAGAGAAGCCAGATTTATCAGCTCTTACTATTACTGCAAACATGACACTGTCCTGTGCTCTTCTCATTTCTTCTAAGCAGCAGCTTTTAACTTTTCAACTACTTCTTTCGTTATCACAACACTAAATTCCACATACATCTTCACCTTCTTGCCCTCAGTCTCCAAAGCCCATGTTAAAAGTAAAATTAAGAAAAAAGACAAACATTACCATCTGAAATACATCTGAGCCTTCATCAAAATCTACCATAGCAAAAAAAATCTTATTGGTAAATGCACTGGAATATCGCCACGAGTTTGCCAGAATCTGGTATTCCTCATCAGCTTGCCTGTAAAACACAGAAGGCAAGATGCTGTATCAAATGTTTGCCCAGAACACCTTATTAACCAGATGAGGAAGCTGCAGTCACCTGTCCCATTAATGGTTTCATTACTCACCTTCACATTCATTTCCTAGTGTTAAAGTCTAAGGCCAGACACATTCAAAAATCAAGCAAAGCTTTTGACCCTGATGGGCTTTTAAACCCAAGGGCAAGTTTTGTTGAGTTCACAAACACAGGCAGTGATAATTTCTAATTTAAATTTGAAATGGAAACCAGCAGCTCATGATCTGCTAAGCTCACAGAGCACCAAAACTACTACAGGTGTGTCTCCATATCCCTGGGAAGCCAATTAATTTCAGTTAACTAGATATAAAAGTCATCCTTACAGACTTTTGCCACCTCCAGATTAATACATGAGAGCTATCATATGGTTAAGAATCCAGCATGTGTCAAAAATAAGTGCCACTCAGATTATTAATTAACAGTAAGTTTCAGAGTGCGTGACCAGCAGTAATTCTACAGGTATTTGTTCAGTAGTTTATGCCAGGACAGTTCAGTTTTCACTGTTTCTCCAGAAGCCTATCAGTGTGAACATTGTTTCTGCAAAGCAGTGATTATTTCAGGAGGGAGATAAATAATTAAGGGCTAGGTTATTTTCTCACATGCACATTACACAAATTCTCACACATTTAATTTCAATGCTAACCTTACTGTAACATGCCCTAGTATATTCCTCCCACACACGTGAGCTTTATCCTGCAATTAAACTTAATTCCATACAAAGCATGTGATGACTCTCAAGTTCCAATTTAGGACTAAATGGAGCTCGTACTTGCACACAACACACTGTCTGTGAGGCTGAAGAGCAGTGAACATCACAATCACAGAGTAATTTCTGGGTGGTGCCTTCACAAGCCGTCGAAATTTGTCACCATTCATTCGAATAACGGATCTTTTACTAGCCCACTCCATTAGCTGGTTCACTTTCTCTGATAACACCATCTGAAAAATAAAGCCAGAGTAACATTGTTTGGGTTTTGTTTTTTTTCCTCCAGCCTCACAGTTCAAACCTGAAGGCTCTTAGGTCTGGTTTAACAAACAGCTGCTCCATATTTCCAAAGAGAACCTATTAAGCACTCCTTTCAATACTTCATTAAGAATCTTTAACGAATTCACAGATCCTTTTGACAGTCATGCTAATGTTACTCACTGACTTTAACCACTTGGTAACTACTCATGCTTTAAGCACTTGCCCTTTCAACACTACTGCATGCACTGGTGCAGGCTGTCAGCTCATCAGCACTCTTCCATGCCGCCAATTTTAAGATTTCTTTCAGAAGCACTTAGCTGCCCCAAATCACTCTGGAATAGTTATCTGCCTCTAAAACACCACGCTATTGCAGATTTCAGAGCTTGGTGGAAGTGGAATGCACACTACAGATGAAAGCAAGCTCAACGTTTTCTTTTCAGCAGTGCTGGGAAAAACTCAACCTGATTCGGTACCTGTTTGGAGAACTCTGGAATGCTCAACACCAAGCTCTTCATTACAAATGCGCTAACCAATTCTGTAGCATAATACGATCATGTACGAAATGAGTGACAACCCCCAACAAAGTTACGTTTAAGGAGTAGAGAAGTACTGTGACAAACCCACTTATTAACACTCTTCTTCAGAGAAATACTTTAAATCATAAACTACTCTTCCTTGACTTCCAAGTGACAGAAATCTATATAGAGGGATCTCTGCACAACCAAGGAGTCGAGCGTGTGGAAATAAAGGACACTTTTGTGATTACGACCAAAGACAGTCCCCCCACCCGGCCTCCTCTCCCAGTCCGTACAGCAGGAAGACAACGCTCTTAGAGCGGTTTCTACAGGAATAAAAGAGTCCGGGATTAAACGCACTCAAAAGTAAAAGCAAATCCAGACTTGTGTGACTGTGAGAAGCCAACCGCTCCGCTCGGCGCCCGGGCGAGGCCACTGGCCTCCCCTCACTGCCCGGTCCGTGCCGCCGAGGACCGCAGAACCGCAGGCTGGGCAGGCCCGCGGGCGACCCGGGCAAGGCCAGGCCGCCCAGAGAGTGCCCCGCTAGGCCCTGCCTTGCCGTCAGCCCCGGGTGCTCGGCGCTGTACAACCTCACGCAGGCCAGCGCCAGCGGGAATCCGCCGCTACCCGGCCCCGTGAAGCTCTATCCCGCTCCACCGCCCGACCACCACTGAGCGAGCTCCCGACGGCTTCTTACCTCCTTCCGCTTCTGCCCCGCAACGCCCGGCCCGCCCCAGGCTGCCGCCAGCAAGACCAACACCAACACCGGCAACGCCGCCATAGCCGCCCCAGCACAGTGTCTCAGGCCCATTGGCGAACTCCGACCCCCCGGCAGCCCACGCACTTTTCCTATTGGCCGCGGCGCCGGCCCGCGGCTAGCCGCCGGCTCCCCATTTGCTGAACCTGTCTCGGTCAGGGGCTGCCGCTAGCCCATAGGAGCGAAACAAGCTGGAGCCGTTCGATTGGCGGAGCCCTGGGCGAGGGCGGGCCGCGCCGCTCTGGAGCGCGCCCGGAAAGCCGGGTGGTGGCGGCAGCGCGGGCGTTTTCCCTCTCGCATTGAGGGTACACCTAGGCTGTCCTCAGCACCTGCGGGTTGTCAGACACGGAATTGCTTTGGTTGGAAAAGATCATCGCAAAATTTGTTTTACAGTGGCTGTGCTCAGGCGGCCAAGACAGCCAACAGTACAGTATCCTGGCCTGGATCACCAACACTGGGGCCAGCAAGACTAAAGCAGTGATTGTGCTAGAGCCGGTCCAGAGAAGGGTGTCAAAGCTGGAAAAGGGTCTGGAGAACAGATCGTGTGAGGAGCAGCTGAAGAAACTGGGGTTATTCAGTGTGAAGAAAAGGAGGCTGAGTGGTGACCTTGCTTTCCACAGCTCCCTGGATGGAGGTTGGAGCCAGCTGAGGGCAAATCAGCAAAGAAGCAAGGGACAGGATGGGAGCAAACAGCCTCAAATTGTGCCGGGGATTTGGGTTGACTATTGGGAAAAAAATCCCCCAAAGGCTTGTCAAGGCCTGGAAAGGCTACCCAGGGCAGTGGTGGAATCACCAACCCTGGAGGGCCTTAAAAAGACATATAGATGTGCTGAGGGATGTGGGTTAGTAGTGACCTGAGCGTTTTGGATTTAATGACCTGAAAGATCTTTTTCAACCAAAATTACTCAAAGTGATTTTAACTGCTGCACAGCCACACTGTACTCAGCTCATAGAAGGCGCTGGGAGGGCAGCACTGCAGTGAGAGGTCAGACTTTACATTGGTAAGCTCCAAAAAAACCCAAACCCAAACAAACAAACAAAACCCATTCAGAATAAAGCTCCAAAGAACTTATTCAGCAGCTCCCCAAAGCTGATTTACTTTATGTACATGTATATTGCTGGGAGCTGTGTTGCAAATATTGTTGAAATCTATAAATCAGGAGACTCTCAGCCAGTATGTAATGTTACAGGCTCTCAAGTGTAAATGCCACAGAAAAAGTAATTATTTGTGTTGATATTTCTCTACTCGAAAATGCGCACACTTCAGTCCTCGCTGCAGTCGCTGTTCGCGCCAAAATCTCCGGGTTTAGCGCTTCAATCATTTCATTAAATTAGCATGGAAATAAAGGGCAAAAAGTTGTGTCAGAAGTGGGATTCGAACCCACGCCTCCATGCGGAGACCAGAACACCCAACCCGCCGCGGGAAGGCGCGGAACGCCTTGAGTCTGGCGCCTTAGACCACTCGGCCATCCTGACACTGCGGCAGAAGTTGCCGCCAGGAGCCTCTTACCACTGTCGTCAGCACCGTGTCTCCGCTCCATGTGATCTCTAGCGCTTCCTAGTTTATAAAGTGCGGGGCAGCTCCTCTTTTCCTTCTGTCTTCTAGCTACGGAGCTTTTCCGGCTCTCGCTCAACTACCGAGTTGGTACCGTTCCACCGGCCCTCCGCGCCTGCGTTACCCACAGGGCTCAGGGGCACGGCGCCGCGGCCGCTTCCGGCGCGACCATTTTGTTTTTCACTGCTCGCCAAGGGTACCTGTGTCCCGCTGCGGTAGGGCTCAGCTCTTCTTGTCACTATGTTTCCTGTGGCTAGGGCTGCTCTAAACCTCGCCGGTAAGCATGGAGGAGGTTCCCTGAGGTACTGGGGGTATATCTCGGGAGCAGGGAGTCTCCTGTTTCTTGCCTTCCCTGGGAAGGCTGCCCTGTGGGAGGGTCGTGTGGGCAGCTAAGGGGCTGCGGTCGGCTCTCGTCTCGTCCTTCGTCTGCTACTTCTTTACCTTTGCCTCTTTTACCTCCTGGTTACTTTTACTTGATCTGACCTTGGCTTCCATTCCTCGGTGCTTTTCCTCCCGTAACCTTAGAGTGGGAGGAATCAGCCTCACATTGCACCAGGGGAGGCTGAGGTTGGACATCACGAAAAACTTCGGTAGAGGTTGTCCGTCCCTGGAACAGGCTGCCCAGGGCAGTGCTGGAATCGCTATCCCCGGAGGGCTTTCAAAGCCGTGGAGATGAGGTGCTGAGGGACATGGCTTAGTGGTGACCTGGCACTGCTGGGTTAACGGTTGGACTTGATGAAGGTCTTCTCAAACCGAAACTATTCTGAGATTATAGTTACTAACCTGGATAGCACATCCAGTTTTTTCTGCCTGAGATGGCAAGGTGTAGTGAACGACCAGTTCTTCAGCTCCCCAGTCCTTAACCTGGTTCTCTCAAATCTGGTCCTTGTTCATCATGTTCTTAGCCCAGCGTGTCTGCATGTATTTGTCTTGGTAGATATTCAAACTTATTTTATCTGTTAAAAAAAACAGACCGAAACGACTCTTGTGCAGCCTCAGCACGTTAGGGACGTAGTACCCTTATGGGTATTGCCATCATGATCTTTAGGTCATTTTTGAGTAAATGTCAAACACTGACTTGAAGGTGAAGATTTTGTGGTATCTGTGCCTGTATCACAGTCTCATCAAGTGCTCTGTATGTAACTATTAAATAGTCTGTGTGTTTTGAAGATGGCAATTTGATTCTTCTCTCTTCTCGGTGAGTGTACCTATGAGGGTGTGCATTTATAATGTACGTCATACATTCTCTCATCTGAAGATTTGCTTTTGTATTTCATTCTGTGTTATTTACCTCATGTTAAGCCCATGGTTGTTTACACTTCCTTCTTCGTTTTCCTCCCCTCCCTTCAAAAATCTGAAGAAATGAGAAAAGTGTTCCCTGTGCCCACTATCTTCAGCCTCCTAATTTGATAGTGAGTTTCATTGTGAAAATACTTGTATTGGATACACATACTGATAACATAAATACGTACAGAAATGTGAACCTTAAATACTAAAGGTATTAGAGAAACAGTAATACTTAAAAGTATACTTGAACTTTCACGCTGAGGGCTGAAAGAAGAAAACTTTAATGAAAAAAATAAAGAATTTTCTTACTGGGATTAGACTTGAGGAATAACTTTCTACGGAGAAGTCAGAGGAGAGCAAAAACAAAATGCAGTGGTTTTTGGAATCATTCCAAGCCTCGGAGTCCAAGAGATTAATTTTTTTTCAGCTTTTCTTAATGTTTTAGCGTTTACACTTACCTCTGGTTTGAGGGGAGCTGAGAATTGTGAATGGTTTGGATGCGTGTTTTAGTTGCTTTCTGTACTTCTAATTCCCTCTAACGTTCATTAGCTCGTAGCGTTCGGCACAGCGCAGTCAGACAAGCTCATCGCAAACACGAGCCTGACTTCCATGATAAATATGGAAACCTGGTACTCCTTGGTGGAGCTGCAGTTTTCACTGTTGTTTGGGGATATGTAAGTCATCCTTTTATCATCACTCTGTTGTGACTGTAGCAGTAAACTTGAAAGCTGTTACGTTTAAGCTTGTCTGAAATAACTCATGTGGCCAGAATTTAGGAGCTTTTTACGTAGTGATGTGATGGAGATGAAAATTGTGTTAATTCATGGTTTGATTTTGAATTACAGAGCTTTGTGTGTCAGTCTACTGCTTGGTTCTAAAATGTGGTAGAAACACAAGTGTTCTGTATTTTATTTGGGATTTCTAAGCTGCACCAGTAAAGCTTTCAGCAGAAAAATGTATAGATGAAACTAACAGTGTAATAAGGGGTTTTTGCATTCCAAATTCTTTGTTCTAAAGCTAGATATCTTTAAGTATTTAAATATTTTTAATATAAATCTATTCCACTTGCCTTGTTAGAGGAATGAAATGCCATGTCCTAATACAAGAAATCTAAACGGAAACAACAGAAATTTTCTCCAAACAGAAGGCCTCTTTTATTTCAGAGTGAATAATTTTGGTTTTTATCCTCCTACAGGCACTTACACAATTAGGAATAGAGTGGGGCTTTTCACCTGTTGGCAGAGTCACTCCGAAAGAATGGAGAGAGTAACAGCCTTTGCTTATAATTAACTGGTCTACACTTTCACTGCAAAAATGATAATGTAATGGCATTTGTTCCCTGATTGCCACTTGCTCAGTGGCATTCCTGGTCTAATAAATATACCTAGAAACCTGTCTTGCTCTTCCAGGATTCCTTTCTGTTTTGTCAGCTGAAGTATAGGAAACAATGTAAAAGCTCAAAATAATTAAGTCTTATTTTAGGTAGGCCCATTTGTTTCTGTGAAGGTGACTAGTGGATGATGGACACACCCAAAACATGGTATGGTTGTCCATTTAACCAGATGTATGTGCCTCAGGGAACCTTACATGTGTTCCCACTACAGAGTTCACATCTCTTTACCTGTGACTTCTGCTGCAACAAAGTTGAGATTCCTGTTTTTTCCCAGAGAAGTATTTTTATGTCTTGAATCACACTCCAAATAAGTTTTTTCCCAGGGAGGCCTTTGAGAGAAAAACTTACTTGGAGAGTTTTTATACTGAAAACAAGCAGTATTTCAGCAGTGCTGACACTGAGAGAAATGTGACTTTCCTAATTAATTCTTCAGTAATCGTAATATATCAGGGCTTAAATTAAGGGTATAATGCAGATTCTAAACCTCCAAGTCAGTTTAAATCCCTGTAAAGTGTGAATACCCTGCCTTTTTTTATACGGCAGAGATGTGTGAAATGGCTGCCTTTATTCTCAGATTCCAGTTACCACACTGCTACTTTTAGTCTGACATGGACTGGCATGTGTGCTTGCAGCCCAGTAGCAAACTGCTTCAGTTGGCACAGTCAGCAGGTTGATGGAGTGGATTCAGCCTCTCTGCTGAGACCCCATCAATAGTGTTGGGTCCAGCTGTGGAGTCATCAGCACAGGAGAGATATGGAGCTGTTGGAGCAGAGGAAGCTGTAGCAATGATGGAAGGCCTGGGAGCCTTCCACTGGGAGGCCGGGGTGAGTTGGGGTTGCTCTGCCTGGAGAAAAGAAGGATCCAGGGGAACTGTGGCCTTTCAGTTCTGGAAGGGGACGGAAAGGTAAGGGCAGACTTCAGCAGAGCCTGTTGTGCCAGGGGAAGGGGTGGGTTGAAAGTGGAACGCAGAGATTCAGAGGAGACAGTAAGAACATGCTCTGGCCGCTGAACCTGGGGCGCCCTGCTCTGCGTCACGTGACGGCGCACGGCGCGTGACCCGGCGCGCACCGCAGGCTCGTGTCACGTGACGCCGGGGGCGGGGCTGTGGTCACGCGGCGGCGCGCTGCCGGCGGCGCTGGGCGGGGCTGGCGCATGGGGCAAAGTGCCAGGCGGGAGCACTTGCTGGCGAGCGCCGCTTCGTCTGCGCCGCCCGGAGCCGCCGGTGAGTGTGGGCCTGAGCGCCGCGGGACCGAGCTGCCGCGGGTGGTCTGCTTTATGGCCCCTTCTCGCGCCCCTTTGCCCATCACGGGGCTCCCCTTCTCGTTCCCGCTCGTAGGACTTCCCCGACTGCCTCTGCCCAGCGCCGTCTGAGCCGTTTTCGCAGTGTCCCGGGCTTGCGGGAGCGAAGAGAGGCAGCCCGCCTGTGGGTGAGGGGAGAGGGTGAAGACGACGACGGCGGCGGCGGCGGCGGCGGGTGGTGTTACGTGTCCCCCTTGGCTACGTGTCCCTTCTCGGGGGGCTCTCCCGCCGCGCCGCTGCCTGAGGCGCAGCTTGGGAAGGGGCTGTCCCTCAGCGACCTGCCACCGGGGGAGGGTCCGAGCCCGAAAACAGCGATTGCGGCTCGCTCGTTGATCTGTCCGGCACCTCCGGAGGGCTGTGGCTTCGAAGGGATGAGGACGTGTGGTGAGCTTCCTTTTACTGTAAAACAAACGGAGCCATGTAGCTTGTCTCGGGGAATTGGTGTGGGCCTGGGGACCGCGAGCAGCGGGGCCGCCCGGGAGTGACGGAGTGTTTGGGAAAGAGGACCTGAGGGAGGGTCTGGGACTGAAACGGCACAGCTCTGGGTCCAGAACGGTATTTCCTGCTCGGCCGCTTCTCTCAGTGCAAGCTGTTTCTGCCTTCCTGGTTGTTTTCACGTAGTGCTAGGCAAGGGCTGATGGTAGGAGTCACATCCACAGTCCTGTGCTTTCCTTGGGATACAGCCAGTGCCAGCAGCTCGAGTAGGATCGTTCTTATCAGTAGGCATCCACATTGGGTATCTCGTTGCTTCTTGGTGTAGACCAAGTGTGCGCTCGCTGGTGGCTTGGGGAAGGTACCTCTTCAGCTGTTGGGGATCTTCACAGAAAAAAGTGAGTTTGGCTGGACAAGTCGATCGAGTGAGCCTCTTCTCCAAGGTCTTTTTCAAATCTGAGTTGCTTCAGTTGTACCTCTGGAACAGCTTGCATAGCTTTTTGCTTTGTGATGACAGCACTCTGTACACAAGTACATTTTCTTTAATGTGAGTAAATATTCTGGAAAAAGGCAAGCATTTATTATGCTTTGGGGAAATTCTCACAAAAACGAGCAAGAGTAAATTCAGTTCATTGCCTTTCTGTGTCCGTGTTCTGGAGGTCGCTCATAATATTCCCTAGTGTAAAGTTCCTTTAAATGTTTTCTATAAGTACCAAAGATTGCATTTCTGTATTTAAATATTTGTTGGATTCTGCTTGTGGATATAAATAACCAACAAATATTTTTTCTGTTTGGTAACATGGAATTTAGTTGTTTATATTATGATGCACTGTGCGAGCACAAACACTGTTGGATTCAAAGTCAACAATTGCACAGTATTTTGTTGTACAGAAAAGACATGAAGCTTTTTTCTTTCCCAGGTAGTAAACTGGGAAAGTAAAAGCTGGCATTACATGTAATTTACTGTCTTATCTTCTTATGTTCACCTATCTGATGTATTACATATAGTTCTGCCAGTGGGGAGCCCCACTTTGCCTTACTATGCTCAAAGAAGAGGGATTTATAAATGACACTAACATTTCCTATGATTGTCCCAACATTCTCAAAGCCTGACTTGAAGAGGTAGTGGAGGGACACAAACAAGTAAAAGGATTTGCTGGGAATTTGTCTCAAGTATTACAAAGCTGTTGTTAGAAGTAGAATGTTTTCAGTGTATAGTTTTTTCATTTCACCCAGCTTGTTCCTCAGAGCAGTTTGCATGGCCTGCTGACCAAGCACGACTTGTTAAAGTCTTGAGCAACCTAAATTGCAACCTATTTGCAAACTAGCGCAAGTGTCACGTAGCTTTCTGCGACAGGTGTTTATTGCAGATGCACAGTTTCTCCCTTGATGATTAAGCCTCATATATCCATATTTTCAAATACACTTGTTTGCCAATGAACATAATAAATCTCATTCTTCCGTGCTGGACCAGATCCTTCCATAACCCATTTTCCATCACTTTTCTAAGCCCAAGGATGAGATGAGACAAGTTTTTCCCTTTGTGCTGTCCATTGCTCTTTTCTGTAGGACACTGCACACTTTCAGGCACAGGCACCTTTTTTTTCATCTAATGTAATTAGTAATTTCTTTCTGCTGCCATAAATAAAGTGAACTCTGAAATAGGACTCAGACATTTAGAAATTTAATAAAGTCTCAAGGCTGCACTTAAATCTGACAGATTCTGTATCTGGCATTTGTGTGATTTTTTTTGCTTAGCTTTGATCTCTTTCAGTTTAAGCAGCTGTAAGTTCAAAATAATTATATTTATAAAATCTGAGTGAAACTTGAACTTGTACACCTAGGCAGGACCATTGTGTGTCCTTCCTGGTCCTAGGACAGGCACAAAGTGTGTTTGGTTACACTGGGACATCTAGGTTAGTTTGGATTCTAAAAGCAGTGAAGTGTTTCTTTTAGGGTAAAACGAGTCTGGATTTTCACCAGTGTTGTCAAGTCATCTTCACATTGCTTGTATTTCTGATAGTGTGAGGTTGTGAATGACTTAAGATTAGTTTACTTACAGAGACTGCTGCTAGCACAACAAAAAATGGTTTAGAGAGTTGAATATGAGTTTCTTAGTCACCTTCTGCTTGATTGCTGATTAATTTTCCTTGACATGGGGAGAAGCTACTGTGGGAACTAGAAAGTATTTCTCTTTCTTAATAGAAACTCTTTAATTAACCTTAAAATAAATAACTTGTTTGCATTTTAACCTGCACACAGACAACCCAAGCAGTAAGCCCAAAATTATACCTGAAAAAAATAGACATGTCTATTTCCAAATAGAATTTTGGTTCTAATTATCCTTTGTAGTCTCCTGTCACTGAGCATTGCTTTTTCACATGCAGCCTGCCAGTCTATTTCTAGAGATCTGCTGCTTCATTGATGGTGTTAATATCCAAACAAGGAAGTACTGCTGCCTTGTGTGCTGCAAAACACAGGTGAGTTGTCATGAAAGAGAACACAAGATGGGAGTTTCAAAAGGGATTAAGCAGTAAACAGTGTAGTAGAGATTACAAAAAGCTGCTACAAAGTTTGTTCAAAGCCAAGGTATGATGAAGCTGCTTTAGGTGTTACTCCAACAGCAGCTGTTGAGTCAAAATTTTTGGCTTCTTGTATTCTAAATGTATAACTGTTGGACTAAATGGGATTGGGCTACTATTCATTTGCATCATCAGATCTTAAAATACCTTAGTAGTTGATGAAGATGTTTTATAGATGAATCAATGGATTAAGAATGAAACAATTTCTTCTGAAACAGTGTGATCCACACCTTAGCATCTCTCTTGAAAGAGTATGTCCATGATAACTTTGAATCACTTTTCTTTTTAATTACCAGTCACTTGCTTGGCAGTCAGCAGTAATAATGGAGATCTTCAGTGACAGCTTGTAAATATATATTGTCACCCAGGAAGGCTTTTTAGGTATTAGAGAAGCTTTAGAAGTTCATCAGATGCATCCTGCTAGACCTGTTAACTCTCCCTTGTACAGTGGAGTTGTCTTTAGCTAAGACACCTACACATATGTATCTGTGCATTTATTTTCTATCTATTTAAAAATGTAAAAAACAGGGAAAGCCAACACAGGATATACAGAGTCAGATATCAAGAATAATGGAACAGCATATTCCAAATTCAAGCTGTAACTGTAGTTACACAAATTGCTGCACAGCTTCATGAAGATCTTTTGAGTTCTGCAACCATTTCCAGGTGAATATTAACATCTATAGGGAGAATTTAGGATTATATTGTCAATGTTTGTACACCCCTTATGTGCATCCAGTTATAATTTATTGGTGTAGTGTACTTTTCAGGCTGCTTAGTTATGTTTTTTTCTTAATTTTCTGTTGTCAGAAGGAGGAAATTATGACAAAAATCTTTATTTTACGTTTCAGCCAAAGTATTTCTATCAGGAAGCACTTGTAAGGGAAGCAGAAGATCAGACATGACATAGGATATAACAAGGTAGAGCGTTGGCTGAGATGTAAGTGTGGATTGGCTTTGAAATTGAACTTGTCCTGCGTGGTTTTTAAGTGATGATAGGGTAAAGGGGGTGTGTACACTTACAGTCACTATGCGTTAAGCCTGTACTTTCTTCTCAGCACACAATCTTTAAAGGATTGTGAGAGCTCGAAATTCATACAGTTTGGTCTTCAGGCTGTACAGAAAACTGACATTGTTACTGTTCTGCTTCTCAGTTCATTGTCAATAGTATAATGTAACTGGTGTGAAGAGACTGTTGCTTACAAATGGCTCATTTTCTGCTTTTACATTTGGACATATATCACTCTTTTTAGAGAAAAGCCTGGATTTAAAAACTGTTTGAAAACCATGAGCAAGTTGCAACAAAGAAATAAAAATCCTTGTTTGTTATCTTCTCCACTAGCAGAGAGCTTAGTGATGTGTACATCATGTAGAGTCCATGGTGTTTCTTCATTAAAAGTCAGAGAACAAAAAGAAGGGACAGTTTGATCCAGCAGATACATTCCGTGATGGAAGTTCTGGATTCAATTGTAGCACTTTGGGGCCTTAAGGGGTAAAAAAATGCTAGAATTCTTTTTCACTTCTGCCTTTGTGCATTTTGCACGTTTGAATTGCAATCTCTTCCAGGAAAAGGTTTTCTCTGCTGTCTTTTTATAATGCCTAATGCCAAGAGGCCCTGATCAGTTGGTTCCAGGAGGGCAGTCTTTAAAAACTCACCAAGCCAACAGTGGAGTGATTGATGCATGATTGCTTGTGATTTGTGTTTTAAATACAAGCATAAATAGCAGGTGATGTGTTTTCTTAAATCAAAATGAACAGCAGAAAGGCAAGAAAACAAAATGAGGAAATGGAGGAAAATATAACAGGTTATAATTATAGTAAATGTTCAAATAAAGTATAATCTTAGTTGGACATGCAAAAGCAGTTAATTTTTTAGCCCACTGGTGGGCACTCTGTAGCAGTGCTGATGGCTACTCTAGTCACTGTAGTAGTACTGGTTCACCATATTATGTGCCAACCTTGGATTAATTTTGTATGGTAGCTAGCGACCAAAGTATTTCCTTAGTTTGTGTTGTGTTTCAAAACGCAGTAATATTGCAGTTGCTGAGGCAGTTCAAGCTGATTAGGTACTTGAAATGCCTTTACATTCACTTTTGTCCAAACCTTACTGGAGTACAGATTGACTCTGTGATAAACCACCGTGCCTCAGTTGTGTGTGTCTGGTTGTGCCCACAGACAGAGTCAAGTACTTTGTGGAACGTTATTTGTCCTTCTGCTTTGTGGGAGTATTTGTTGCTCCCGGACTGTGGAGTTACAATTAAGTCTTTGTTTTACATGGACTAAGCACTCTCTGTTGAACTGCTGAGATAATCAGTAAGGATCATATTTCAATGTGACGAAGGGTGGATTTTCTTGGGTAGCTTTGTAGTGCTTTTAAAAATATCTTGTACCTCTTGAGTGTGCAGATGAGCCTGAGAAAAGGACCTGTCATGAATTTTGCTCAAATTCGACTCTTCTGCTGATTGATAAGTCTCTTGAGTGTCAAGTGACAGCTCTGTAATGTGTGAATATTTACATAAAGATACTCGTGTATGTTTGTATCTAATAACTCAAATCTTAGAACAGTAGGCCAGAAAGGGAGGTCTGTAATAACTCTGTTTGAAGAGTTGTCTTACTTCTGTTCTTAGCAGAGATGAATTATTGCTGTTTTCTACTGACCAGTGTATAATACCATGTCTTCTTTGGTAGTAGAATCACAGAATTACTTAGGTTGGAAAAGATCTTTAAGAACATCAAAGCCCAGTCCTTTGGATACATAGCTGGTCATGTAAGTGCTTTAGGGAATGCATTAGGAAGGTAAATCTTTGAAGTCACCTTCTCAGACTTCTTTCATATTATTTATGGAGTGAAACTTTTTCGACCTAGAAGTGAGTTAAATTCTCTCACTGATCAGTGGCTGACAGAAAGGTGCAATGTGTTCCTAGCCCTTCACACAAAATGTAGTTCAAGGGAAAAATATTTAAACCTCTTGGAAATTCCAATCTTCCAGAGGTTTATACTGCCTTGTTTTCTTATTGATAAAGCTTCCACGTTTACTGTTGTGCTTCAGTGTGTTAAAGCTGTTGCTGTGATGAAGCACCCCTGTATTCTTACACGGTTTGTAGCATGTCTGAAAGAGAAACCAGAAACTTGCAGACCTGTAGCAGCGAACAGTTCTGAAGCATCAGCAAGCAGCAAGAAAATTAATTTTAATAAACTTTGTATAACTTAGTTTTCAATGTAAATTCTGAGGGTGAACAAAAACAAGTTAAGCAGCTGTTTTAACTTCAGGTCTTCAGTTAATCATCAAAGGTTGCTGCTGCTTCCACTGCATCCAAACGTTAAACAGTTAACTGTGATCGTTTTCCTGGTTGCTAATCTCTTTGTCACTGGAAAAAAATAATGCCAACTTTCAAAACGTTAGAAAGACCCCCTGGAAATAACTTCTGGTCTCCTTTCTTCTCTGTTACCTAACAGCCTTTGCATTGAGAAAAAAAGTCACGTGCCTTAACCATTGTTTCTACAAATTAATTTCATTTAAATTTAGTAATTTTATTTTTCTGGCCTTATTTTTATGAACAAAAATAATAATGAGAGCAGAAATTAGACATTTCTGATTAAGATGTGGAAAAAGCTCTAATTACTTTCTAGGGCTCATTTCAGTGTCACTTGTTTGTGAGAAGAATAATATATGAGATACAAATGTGGAAAAATGTGAGCATCACTAGTGCCAGTGTGGCTTATGTGCCATTCCCCAGTGTTGTAACGTCCAAGAGCTGGTTGGTATTCCGTTCTCACATGCTTTTCCTTATAGTTTCATCTCACACACCTATGAGTGACAGCTTGCATCATGCAATTAAATGGTCTTGATTGTAAGACAATTCAAATAATAAATGTCAGAACACTTACCCCTTTTGAAAATTCTTTGGAAAAAATATCTAAAATTATCCTTCCTGTTCATCTTTGCTCAGGTTTTACTTCTAGGGTCACATGTGCGTCATCTTTTAAATCTCTGTTTTGATTTCAGTCTCTGAACTGTTTAATGAACAAATGTCTCTTTTGGTTTTGGCCAGCAGCAATGAGAAGACGTGAGTAGAATATCAGAATGGAGACAAAATCCATAGTCGTTGGTGTGGAGGGGATGACCTGCAATTCCTGTGTTCAAACCATTGAGCAGCATGTTGGGAAGATGAATGGCGTCCATCACATCAAGGTAACACCACCACTGCTTCTTCCAAAGATTTGCTCTTGTATGAGAAACTGTGATAAAGTGTGTGCCAGAGGAGGAAAGTGTGTGGATAAGAGTGTGTTCTCTATGTGGCATGGGAAGCTAGCATTAGAAGTATCTTAGTGTGTTTCTGATGTAAGAGAAAACAAGTGCTTGGCACTAGGAGCTAGGTCATTGTCTGTCACTCCTAAGTAACATTCTGCTTTGCAGTTAGTTCAGTAATGTGAAGTAATGAGGGGAAAAGGCAAGAACAGGACATGTTAAGTAAGAGAAGGCAAAAGCCCTAAAATGTACACTGGTGAAAAAATCAACCTGTCCTTGTCCCTTACACTGAACCAATGTCAAGATTTATTCCCAATCTTCCTTTTGTGTCTTTTTCAAACTGATAGTACACAGAGGGCACTTGCACAGGTTCAGAAGCATTTGTGGGATTGAGGTGTCCAGTTAATCTTGCGGTAGGTGACTGACTATGAAAGATAAAGCTGTTTTGTTGTGGTTAGTGAAATAGGAGTAGCAGGTAATGCAGGTGATGAAGGAAACCCTTGTTGGCCCTTTCAAGCATTAGAAGTTTCCTTTCCTTTGTATCGTTAGTGAAGAAATGAGATTAGGAGCAGCAGGCCTGCTGTCTCCAAATGATAACAAAGCTGTATGGTTTGCCCGTAACACAGACTTCCTTGGTTTGACTTGTTTTTAACTTTTTTTCCCTTAACTCAGAGGAGATAATCAGTATTTTGTTAATATTTTTTCTGTTGTGGGCAAGAATATCAGACCATAGAATATTCCAGTCTGAGCTCATAATTCCTACTCAATGCTCATTTTACAGTAGTTATAATAGTGGAAGCAATTTAAAACCTGGGAGGTTTCTGTTAGTTTTATGAGCTGATTTGTGCTGAGAATATACAGATGACCTGAGATGGGGAAGTGGGAAAGATTCATACTGTAACTGAAAATAATTGCATCCTATAGTATCTTTTACATAAGGAATGATACAGGGTTCTAAAAGGATGCTATTAGCAGTTTTGAATTTAGGTTTTACAGTAAAGACCTTACCCCAAACCTGAATGCTATTTCTAAAACTACTCTTGGAAATAAAATACATTACAAAAACTGAATCTGAGTAGAACAAGGCTGTAAGAAACTTTTTAAGAGGTCATAGTTATTAATTATCCTCATGCTAATATCACAGCTTCATTTAGCCACATCATTCATTTCTGAAAAAATCAGAATGGTAAAGTGATTATGAATTAGGTCAGCAAGGGAGATGACTGTTAGATGGCTAATACAGGCAAACAGAGCTGCATTTAGGTTATTTTGCCTTCAACTGCAATGAAACCAGTAAATGTCCATATTCCTAATTCTGCTAAGGCACATAATTGTGACCAAAATGAGGAAAGGTCATTCTTAAAATGATTTACCTAGTCTAATTTAATCATGACCGTGGTCTTTAGGTTGTACTTTGCCCAGAGGAAAGATAGAATTGAATGATAACGTGTTGGGCCTCTGGCAGTCATTGGCTTTCTCTTTTGGAAACTGCGGTAATTGTGTTTGATACATCATCAGCTGGGAGCAAATTAAATTGAGGATGTTTGTACCATCTGATGTGAAAGGTTAGTACCAAATCAGGACGTCTCTGGACCACCAAAATGTAGAGAGAGGAAAACCAACTACTTTAATGTTTTTAATATATCAAATTTCCAAAGTTAATTTTGTTCTGCACGGTCTGATGTACCTCATTGCTCATAGGAAGTTCACAGCCTGTGTCAAAGATGCCTAGAAAAACTGACTCCTTTCCCTGCTACTTAAACGTCTGAGTTTTACCAAAGCACATTTTATTCTTTCCTTGTAGCCTAAGGGTAATTACTACTCAGTGCAGAATTATACCTGTGATTAGAATTGCTTCTTTGGGCTGCTTTGCTTTGGAGATTTAATTGTGTTAGTCATCTCAATTCAAGAGAGGTTGGCTCTGGAGGTTTCATTAACTGCATTGATGCTGTCTGGATGTCATAAGTAACAGTGACCAGACAGACTTGTAAAGGATTCTGAAACTGGTGTGAGGAAAAAATTGTCTGTTCTTCCTGGCTGTGTTGTTGCACAGATGAGCAGAAGTCACTTTGTGCTGGCTATTGGTGTGGCTTTGCTCTTCAAGGTGGTGACAGAGGAATATACTGGACAAGTGTTAGTAATCTGTGGCTTTTCTAGTCTCTTGCAAGGTATTAATTCTCATCTCTTAGTATTGCAGTTTGCTAAAATGTTGTGGTTTTGTGTCTTTTTCCCTCACAAGGTATCTCTAGAGGATAAGAATGCAGTTGTTGTTTATGACTCCAAACTGCACACTCCAGCAACGCTGCAGGAAGCAATATATGACATGGGATTTGATGCTACATTAGCTGATTCAAACCCACAACCTGTTTTACATGACACTGTTTTTCTTACAATTCCTACTCGGTCATCTCTATCACCTAACCAGATCTGTAGTGCACTGCTAAAGAACAAAGGTATCCTGGATGTTAAAATGTCCTCTGACCAAAAAACTGCAGTGGTGACTTTCCTTCCTTCCATTATCAGTGCCAAACAAATCATCCACCTGGTCCCAGGTGTAGATTTAACTATCTCTGCACCAGAGATAACTCCTGGAACTTGGGAAGATTCCAGCTGGTCTCAAGCAAGCAGCGTTGTGCTGCGCCTGAAGGTAGCAGGAATGACCTGTCACTCCTGCACCAGTACCATCGAGGGGAAGATTGGCAAGCTGCAAGGAGTCCAGCGGATTAAAGGTAAAACCTTAGTGTCTTTTCATGTAAATTGAGGTTGACCATGCCATTCTCTGATGGCATTGTGGAGGTGTCTTTGGTTTAGATGAGATAGCTTAGTGTGACAGTTACTCTTTGTGATACCAGCTACTTAGTACATCTTTATTTCGGACTAAAAGTGAAGTTAGGGACCCAAACTGGGATGAGGCTGTGTGACAGTATTCAGTGGTTTACTTTGTATTAGTAGTATTTCATAATTGTATTACTGGTTATGGAGGTCTCTAATACTAGATGTCTTGAGTTTAATTATAATTAATATTAGTTTGTGTTTTCTGTTAAATTAAAAATTTATGCTGGCATGCTGGTGATTGTATCTAAAAAGAAAGACAAATTTGTATGTATAAATAGTTTTAGCATAAAATTGCCACAGAACCCTCATTAAAAGGATAAATTTAGTAAGAAAGTCCTGGGGAAAGAGCAAAAAGCTGAGGAAAAGAAGAGTTAAAAATTGTTGTAATACTAGACATAGAATGGTTGAAGAATTAAGTAGTTTGATGTTTAGTAAATCAGTTCAGTCTTCTTTACTTTGCCATTATATTTCTGAGTGTTTAAAGCGTTCTTGGAAAGCTTGGAGAAGATCTGTTGCTCATAGAGCAAGGTGTTTGTTATGCTTAGGGCAGAAATGCACACTTATTTTTACTGTTTAATTTTCAGTGTCCCTGGACAACCAGGAAGCTGTTGTTGTCTACCAACCTCATCTAATTACAGCAGAAGAAATAAAACATCAAATCGAAGCTGCAGGTTTCACAGCATCTTTCAAAAAGCAGCCCAAACCTCTCAAGCTCAGTGCTATGGACCTGGAAAGGTTGAGGAATACTCAAACCAAAGGCGCTGAAACAGCACCCAAAGAAAACTCAAATGTGAATGATACAAAGACAGTTGTTTTCAGAGTTGATGGCATGCACTGCAATTCATGTGTCCTCAACATTCAGAGCACCATATCAGCACTTGCATCAGTAACAAATGTAGTTGTTTCATTAGAGAAGAAATCTGCTATTATAAACTATAACCCACACTTAATTAGCATAGACTTCCTGAAGAAAGCCATTGAGATGGTGTCTCCAGAGACATTTAAAGTCAGCCTTCCTGACCAGTATGAAAATGTAGCACTTTTCCCCACACTAGCATCTCCACTCAAGTCTCCTCATCCAGCTTTGAAGGATGGTAGCCAGCCACTTACTCAAGTAGTGGTGGTAAATATTGAAGGGATGACTTGCAACTCCTGTGTGCAGTCCATTGAAAGAGTCATATCCCAAAAGGCAGGTGTCAAATCCATTTGTGTCTCCCTTGCAAATAATAATGGGACTATAGAATATGACCCTCTGCAAACGTGTCCGGAAGACTTGCTTTCCTCAATAGAGGTCATGGGATTTGATGCATCTTTACCAGGTAATGACATGCTGAACTTATTCATTTAAAAGGATTGTTCAGTTCTGTTTATGACTTGCTGCCACCCAAAATGAAATTTAACAGTTGGCATATTGCAGCATGGGGGAGGGGGGGAGGTTGGAAGGGACCTCTGGCAATCATTGGGTCCCACCGCCTACTAAAGCAGGGGGAGCCACAGCAGTTTGCCCAGGATCACAATGTCCAGGTGAGTCTGGAATCTCTGTAGAGAAGGAAATCTCACAACATGTCTGGGCAGCCTCACAAGAAAGAATTTTTTCCTCGTGCTGAGGTGGAACCTCCTGGGCTCCAGTTTGTGCCCGTTGCTCATTGTTCTGTCTGTGGCCCCATCCTTTTGCGTTCTAGCCTTTAGCTATTGCTGAGCATTGAGAAGATCCCCTCTCAGGTTGCCCTTCTTCAGGCTAAACAGACCCAGGTTTCTCAGCCTTCTTTTGGGCTAAACTGACCACAGCAACATGTATGTTTGGCTGTTGTTGTACAAGCTCATACCTCATTGCCATGGCTATTCATAATATCCTGAATTGCAATCTCCTTTCCAGCAAGGGCAGAACTACCTGTGGCAATAGCCCAGCCCTCACCTGAAGTGCAGCTGGAATCTCACAAACCTGAACTTCCCTCCAAACTCTCCCCAACTCACCTTGGCAAACAGGAGACAAAGACTGTATTGAAGTGCTATGTCCAGGTGACAGGAATGACCTGTGCTTCATGCGTCGCAAACATCGAGAGGAACTTGAGGAGAGAAGATGGTAAGAGGTTAATCTCAGTGTAATCTGTTACATTTCCAAGTGCTTCCTTCAGAGAACCCATCCACCTTCTGTACAGAATTCTGAGTGGGGAGTTGTGAGAAGAAGTTGGTGTTTCAAGGGTGAGAACACAGTCTGCTTACTCTTGGTTCACAGGATGGATGCAGCGTTGTCATTGCTGCTTTGCAGGTGTGCTGATTAGAGACTCCCTTTGGAAAAGAAGTTCTGATGCTCCAAAGAAAATACAGAGATCGAATATGGATCCTTTTGAAATGAAAACAAATCTTTTCTATCGGAGAACTTGCCATGGCCTACAACTTAAAGGCAGGAGCTTATGTGCCTGTGTTAGGAGGGGACCTGTTAAGAGAGGGACAGCATTAATGTGGGTTAGAGAGGTGTAAATTAATTTTGGCTCTCCAAGTCAGGACAGTTGTATCTATTCTGATAGCTTCTCTCAGTGTGCTGATTACATTTGCAGGAAGTAAACAGATGTATGACTGTGATGTAATGAAGAATCACTAATGTAGACTATGTTTAATTATTGTGATGAAGGTGGATGTGCTCCAGGTTAATTTTTTTCATCCTAGAAAATGGATGGATTGAAAGCCTTTGAATTTGTGCATGGTAGGATTGCACATTGCTAGATCTACTTTTTTCATACATGTTCTCACTTGAAGAACAGGCTTTAAGTAAATGCAGAGCAGCCAAATATGCAAAATTGTATTTTATAAGAACTTCTTTTGAGGAAGACCAGATCATCTTTTCCTATAGTGTGGATTGAATGCTTGTAATTATCATAGAATGGTTTGGATTGGAAGGGACCTTAAAGATCATATAGTTCTGATCTCTCCACCATGAGCAAGGACACCTTCCACTAGACCAGGATGCTGAAGGCCTCATCCAAGCTGGCCTTGAACACTTCCAAGAGAGAGGGCAGCTACAATTAGACTGTTAAAAACATGCACCTCACATGGGGTGACACCTTTATCTGTCACACCTACAGTCGAGAGCTTTTGTTGCATTGCTGATCAGTCTTCCCAAAGTGTATTTCTTTCTGTGTTCCCTTTCTCAGTTTCAGTGGCTGGCCTCTGTGCCCATGTTACCACTAACGCATTGTGTTTCTGAAGTGTGACCCTTTGTTTTTTAGGAATACATTCAATACTTGTTGCCCTAATGGCAGGAAAAGCAGAAGTGAGATACAACCCTGCTGTCATACACCCTGCAGCCATTGCAGAGCTCATACGGGAGCTGGGATTTGGAGCTACTGTGATGGAAAACTGTGATGAAGGAGATGGAGTTCTGGAGCTTGTCGTAAGCTACTGATTAAAACCGACCATATATTACTTACATGCGTGTGTAAAAATCCACTTCCTGAAGTGCTAATCATAGAGGTGCTTTTTTTCCTAAATTAAGCTCTAGTGGAAGAGTGCAGCAGGTATGTGTCACAAACTGTATCTTGTCCTGCAAACTCTTCTGGCTCACTGCTACTACACTGAAGACAGAGGCATATTCCTGTGGGGCTTTGATTACTCTGCAGAATTTTGATTATTCTGCATGAATTTCCTTCTGGATTTTTGGTTGTGTTTTAGCTTTGGGTCTAGCTCTGAGCACCTCAGCTCTGAGCTTGAAGAGCCACCAGAGCTTAATTACCTGGTCTGTACGCTGTGCTTCCTCTGTAGTGTTCTCATCCTTAACCTAGGGGGCTTCCTCCCATTGCTTCAAACCCCGGAAGTATGCACTGAATAATTCATAATAGCCATAAAGACTTCTTTTCCTAGTTCTTTTACCAATAACCCATGGTTTTAATAACAGGGAGAAACCTCTGTTTTACAGGTGAGAGGAATGACCTGTGCTTCTTGTGTACACAAAATAGAATCCACCCTCATGAAGACTAATGGTGTTCTGTACTGCTCAGTAGCTCTTGCAACCAACAAAGCACATATTAAATATGATCCTGAGATTATAGGTCCTCGAGATGTTATACAAACAATACAGGTATGTTTTATGTCTCATATCCAGAGTCCTTTTCAGAATTACATACTCCAGAAACAGAAGAGAAGCCTATTAAAGGAAAAAAAAAATCTCATGTCTTCCATCTGCTTCCTTTTTGGTGCAGGTTTCTGCAGATAATGTGTGTTCTGGCTAAAAAGCAAAGCTCTGTTTTGACTTTGCCAAAGTTTTTAAACCAAACTACTAGGAAAGCCAGTCTATAGTAGAGTTAAGTTACTAGTTAGAGGTTTGCAGAAAAATAAGGCGCAACAATGAATAGTGCAGCAGGAGAGACGTGAAATAAGTTTCCCATCTTTCTCTCTCAATTTCCCTGCTTCAGAAATAATCTTTTTGGGGAGATACATTTTAGAATAGCATTGGAATGTTCTAGAAAGGTTGATTTCTACATAAGATTGCTTTTCTGTCTTTGCAAGATAGCTGAAAAACGTAGCAATCATATTGGAAATGTTAATTAAGTAAATCAAATCTAATGCTGGCACCATCAGTGATCTGGCAGTAACTTTATGGGAGCACAAAGAGCCTCTAAAAATTGGTTGTTCTCTTTCTGCTTTTTTCCTTAGGATTTAGGTTTCACTACTTCATTAGTCAAAAAAGATCGATCAGCTAGTCATCTGGACCACAAACAGGAAATAAGGCAGTAAGTACTCTTTTAATCGTTGGTAAAGTTACACTTTGTTTTGTTGTGACTGTGCCAGGCTTGTGAGCCAAAACATTGCCCAGCTCTGCACTGCAAACCAAATCTCTTTTCTGTTTTTTAAATCCGAGGTGGAAAAGGTCTTTCATTGTGAGCCTGGTTTTCTGTATTCCTGTCATGGGTCTGATGATTTACATGATGGTTATGGACAGTCAAATGTCAGATGCTCATGCACATCACAACATGAGCAATGAGGAAATGGAGGCTCTTCGCTCCTCCATGGTCTTGGAATACCAGCTCCTGCCAGGATTGTCTGTTATGAATCTACTGTCGTTTTTACTCTGTGTCCCTGTACAGGTGAGTGGGAGTAGGACAACTCCTACTTTGGGCTCAGACAATCAAAATGGAAGGCATACAGAAATTAGATTTGAAACACACCTGTGATTATGTTGATTCAGAATGCTCTTGAGGTTGCTCTGTGCTTCTGCTGCTGCCAAAGTAGGTGGTGCCAAGGACTGTTACAGGCAGGCCAGTCAGTGTAGAGGTGCTGTGCAGTCAGCTAGCATCTGAGGCAGCCTCTCTAGCTCCACTGCTCAGCATGGGAAGGAGCCGGTGGATCCCTTCCAACCCCTAATATCCTGTGTTCCTGTGAACTGGGTGGAGGTGAGAAGACTTGCTTGGGAAGAGATGGAGAAGGCAAATAATACAAATAATATAGATGTCCCCTTCTTAGGGAAATGCTGCTGCTGTGCTACGAATGTGTGTGTAAAACCACAACTGCTGCCTCTGTTGCAGATGTTTGGAGGCTGGCACTTCTACATACAGGCCTACAAAGCACTGAAGCACAGAACTGCAAATATGGACGTGCTGATTGTTTTGGCAACCTCCATTGCCTTCGTCTACTCCTTTGTTATTCTCCTAGTTGCGATGGCTGAGAAAGCAAAAGTCAACCCTGTAACTTTCTTTGACACACCTCCAATGCTCTTCGTCTTCATCTCATTGGGCCGGTGGCTAGAGCATGTTGCAAAGGTAAGGAAGACAAAAGCCCATGATGTCAACAAGCTGCAAGACACTGAGAATCATTGTTATGTACCTTTTAAAAGAAAAATACCACAAAAAAGCTTTGTTCACTTCTTCTAACCATCTTTGTTGTAAAATCATCCTCAGTAACTGAACCAGTAAAAATATTAAATGGCTTAATGTAAATGCAGAAAGTGTTTTTAATAGGGTAAATTGCAACATCTGCAGTTGTCATTTACCCAGCAATTTTTTGTTTTGCAATAGCATAGTCAGAAAAATATGAAAATTATTATTCTAGGGTAAAACATCAGAAGCACTGGCAAGACTAATTTCATTACAAGCTACTGAAGCTACTATTGTTACCTTGGGCCCTGGTAACGTTCTTTTAAGGTATCTTGCTTTGTCATTTGCTTTTTCTGTTGTTCCTTTTTTTGTTGTTGATGTGCTTAATTCACAGACAAATGTTACCATTCTATAGAGCTTTGAAGCAAATAACTCTCTATTTGCCAGCTGTGAATGTTAAAAATACTGAAAAACTAACACTGCTCTGATTTGTTTTGTTGAAATCTTGCTATTTTTTGCTGTTATAAGAAAGTTAGTGAATTTTCTCAACTGGATAGTAAAGAAAAATATGATGAAGTAATCATAATGCTCTTTAAAAAGACCTTTATTCTGCCTTTTTTTTTTTTTTTATAAGTTAATGTCAAACTGTGGGATTATGCTTTGTGTATAGTGAGACTTCCTTTAGCCTGGGTAACTCCAGTGAACAATCTTATTAAAATAACTCTACATCCTTCTAGTGAAGAGCAAGTTGATGTTGAACTGGTTCAACGAGGTGACATTGTCAAAGTGATCCCAGGAGGCAAATTCCCAGTTGATGGCCGTGTTATCGAAGGACATTCTATGGTGGACGAATCTCTTATCACAGGTAAGCATTTCACGGAATGACAGAATGGTTGGAGTTGGAAGGGACATGTGGAGATGGAGTTCAACCTCTCTGCTAAGGCAAGTTCGTTCATAGGAGGTAACACAGGAACACATCCAACTGGGTCGTGAATGTCTCCAGAGGTGGAAACTCCACCATCTCTATGGCCAGCCTGTTCCAGTGCTCCATCATTGTTAAAGTTCATTCTCCTGTTTAGATGAACTTCCTGTGTTCAAATTTATGCTCGTTACCCCTTGTCCTGTCACTGGGCACCACTGAAAAAAGCCTGGGCCCGTCCTCCTGGCACCCACCCTTGAAATGTTTATGAGATCTCCCCTCAGTCCTCTCCAGACTGAAAAGCCCCAGTTCTCAGTTTTTCCTCCTAAGAAAGATGTTTTAGTCCCCTTATCATCTGTGTTGCACTGTTCTGTACCTGCTCCAGCAAGTCTGTGTCCTTGAACTGGGGAGCCCTGAACTGGCCACAATATTCTAGATGTGGCCTCAACAGGGCAAAGTAGTAGAGGGGGAGGAGAACCTCCTTTGATCTGCTTGACACACCTGACTTGATGCAGCCCTTGATTTTTACAAGTGTGAAAATACTGATTTCCTATAAATTAATCTGACAAGGGGAGTTGAAGCTGATGTTCTCACTTTTGAAACTGCTTGCCAGGAGTTGGTAGCTATTGAGATATTGCTGAAAAATGTACCTCAATATCTGTCGCTGCCCTTTCCTTAGGTGAAGCGATGCCTGTGACTAAAAAACCTGGCAATACAGTTATTGCAGGTTCTATTAACCAGAATGGATCACTCCTGATTTCAGCAACCCACGTTGGAGCTGACACAACTCTTTCTCAGATTGTAAAACTTGTGGAGGAGGCCCAAACCTCAAAGGTAGAGTGCCACCAAATGAAACATTTGGGGTTTGTCTTACTGTTTAGGCATCAGCATTCCAAATCATGAAAAGAGTGGTTAAGGTTGTTTAGCATTTTGCTGAATAAGGATTATGAAATGATCTGCTCTTTCAAGTCTCATAGTCAAATTAAGTAGGTAATTATAAAGTGTGGTATGCTGCAAACAGCTGTGATTATATCTGTCTGAAGGCATATGATGTTGCCGGAGCCAATGAGTGTTTCTACTTCCTAGGCTCCTATCCAGCAATTTGCAGACAAACTTAGTGGCTACTTTGTTCCTTCTATTGTGGCTGTCTCTGTGGTTACCCTTTTTGCTTGGATTATAATTGGATTTGTGGATTTTGAAATAGTAGAGAAGTACTTTCTGGTAAGTAAGTCTCCCTAAACGCCTTTTGAAATACTTAAAAAGCAGTTAGCCCATAAGTCCACTAGGCTATAATGGTTCACTTTCTGAGTTATCCCTGCAGGCAGCTGCTGACTACAGGTTGTTAGTAGTAGTAGTAGCAATAATTACTATAATTATTATTTTACACCATGTCACTCTTACAGTTATACTTAAAATTATTCTGCAGTAATTAAGCAACTCCTGAAAGTTAGTGTTTAAAAATAAGTGAATTTAAGGAAAGGGGGGAAAAAAGCTAAACATGAAAAATTCCTAATTTCCATCCCTTCTCTGTGGGGAAATGAAGTCCCCTGTGCCACAGCCTCCGCTTCCATCTAGCGTTGTGTAAATTCATCTTTGAAATCAGGGGAGTTCATCTTCTTTACAGAGGATGTTGTGGATCTTAACTTCTACCTTGGGATTACCTAGATCACCAGTTTCTTGGTTTCTGACTCTTTCTGATTTAGAATTCATTAGTTTCCAGGAAATCAAGCTTCATGTCCACCTTGTTTGTGACTTTATGTTGTTGATAGAGTGTCTTTATACTATGTTACATTGCAACATTGAAGAGTTACCATAGCATATGGTACCTTATTTAGGTAATTATCCCCTAAGTAAAACAGATGATATATGCAGTGCAGAGTAGAATTAGTTAATTAGTCATTAATTTAATCATTAATCTGAGCTTTTTCATGGTTTGCCTGTGCTTTACTTGTTAATATTAATACTTTAGCTTATATATTTACAGATGTTTCAACATTCAAGGCAATGTGTAGCTGAATATTGTTCATATTGTTCCATTTCTTCTGTTACTGACATAAACCTCTATCACTAGGGCTATAACAAGAGCATTTCTACAGCTGAAGTGATAATCCGCTTTGCCTTCCAAGCCTCCATCACAGTCCTGTGCATTGCATGCCCTTGCTCTCTGGGATTAGCCACCCCAACAGCTGTGATGGTTGGGACTGGAATAGGAGCTCAGAACGGCATTCTGATCAAAGGAGGAGAGCCCTTAGAGATGGCACACAAGGTGAGGGATGTAGGTCATTGTCACAAGAACTTCAAAGGCTGATACTGGTAACACTTTGCCAGTTGCTGCCTGAGCAGATCTTTAATGCAAGTGGCAGTACCTGTTGGTAAAGGGGACACGATCAGGATTTCCTGGTCACTTGGGGAAACTGGGGGTTTCTCACAGGATCCCACTCTGTAAATGATCCAGTCCAAGCCCCTTGCTTGGGTTACCCCAGCAGGTTGCTCAGGATCACAATGGCCCCGCAGGTTTGCAGTCTCTTCAGGGTTCCACTTTGTGCCCATTGCTCCACTGAAAAGAGTGTGGTCCCATCCTTTTGCCTCTCAACCCTTTAGTCAGCATTGAGAAGGTGTCCTCTGAGTTTTTTCTGAGGAAGCTCTATGTTAAAACTTTGTTCACTGACTGAAGGCATCCTGTTTTGCTGCAGGTAAAGGTAGTCGTGTTTGACAAAACAGGGACTATCACTCATGGAACTCCAGAAGTCATGCAGGTGAAGTTTCTAGAGGGTAACCAGCTGCCTCGTCATAAAATGCTGGCAATAGTGGGGACTGCAGAGGGTAATAGCGAGCATCCTCTTGGAGCAGCAATAACAAAATACTGCAAAAAGGTAAGTTCCTGGCTTAGGAGAAGAGAAGGTTATTACATAGAAGAACATTTCTGGCAGTACTTAATATCTATGAGTAGTCTTGTGTTACTTAGAAGGTAATTGAAGTATCCACCTGGGAAAGCTGAAAACTGAGGAGCCACATGAATCACTTAGTACAACATTAGATTCACTGGATATATAATCATGTTTTGATTGACTGAATATTCCTTTGCTCCTGTTAGAGTTCTTTGACTGCACTTAGTTTTATGGGATTTGTAAATGCAGCATACTTTTATAGATTCAGCTATTTTCTCACACTCTGTCCTTTTTGTTTAGGAGCTGGACTCAGAAACTCTTGGGACTTGTACAGATTTTCAAGTAGTCCCAGGCTGCGGCATCAGTTGTAAAGTCTCCAATATTGAAGCATTGCTTTACAGGAAAAATGAAATGGTTGATGAAAACAATATTAAAAATGCAACACTTGTGAAAATTGAGGAGAATACAGATGAATCTGTGCAGCCTGCTTTGATTATTGATGCTGAACTGCCAAGTAAGACAACTGCGGTTTATAGACTGAAATGGATCATTTTTGCCTTTGTGTCTCTAGGAGCCTTAAAAATGAGTCACTTTTTTCTGTCCTGGAGAACTGGGCTTGCATTAAGGCATGCATTAAATGGTTTCACACTAATTTATTTCATGCTCACAGGTAGTGTGCAGGGACAGGGTTTAGCACTCAACTTGGTAGTGCTGGGTTAATGGTTGAACTTAAAAGTTTTTCCAGCCTAAGCAATTTTGTGATTCTATGATCACTCAGGATGTGATGATTAAATGCAGTCTGAAGTAACATCTTGAGTGCGAGGCTGGACAATCATACATTAGTTGCCTTTCAGCACTCTGTTTTGTTTTGCTGCATTCCAAGTTACCATTTCTGAGCCAGAATTCTGTATATTTGCACAACTGACTGGCTTTCAGTCAAAAGCAGCTCATGGTTGCATCTTTCAACTGTATTGGGCTATGATATATAAGTAGAAGCACTAAGAAAGGAAGTTGGCCCTTCACCATCCTTTGGCCTGTGATTCTTGGCATGCTTACATGGTAACTACCCATTACTGGAGAAATGTTGGTGCCTGTCTTGTCAAAACCATGAAAAGATTGGTGGGACGAAGTATTGAGAGATTTCTTCTGTTTGGGTTCCCTAATGATATTTCAGTGCCCACTGGATAGGATTAGTTGGAGGGAAGCTTCCTGGCTATCCACATGATGGTAGGATTATATTTAAATTTCTTTTTTCAGCTGCTATGACTTCTCAAAAATACTCAGTCCTCATTGGGAACCGGGAATGGATGAACAGAAATGGCCTCCTTGTTAAAAATGAAGTTGATAAAACCATGATGGAGCACGAGCGGAGAGGTCGCACAGCAGTTCTAGCAGCTGTTGATGGTAAGTTCAGTGCTGTCTTTTTAATTCAGAGGTTGATTTGTCATTCTCAGAGTAGAAGGTAAGCTGTAATGTCATAGCAATTATAACCGAAGCAGAACAATAGGATGAAAAGAGATCATTAGCTAATTTTATAATGCTTTCATCTAGGAGAGACCTTCCTGCCTGCCTTAGTTGACAGGGAACTTGGACATAGTGCAAAGACTTGAAGGACAAAGAGGAAGGATTTTAAAAAGGATTTTTTGTTGTTGAGCAGTCTATGCTCTGTATTGCCTTAAACTGCTGCCCTGATACTGCTTCTCATCTTGCTTTTTACTGTTGGTAATACTGTTTCTGGAATTTGTCTTACTGGAAAAGTTACCTTTTTTCCTCTCCTAAAGCACTAAGTATCTTTATCACCAACACATTCTTTCTGTTAATTTAGGAGTGCTTTGTGGCTTAATAGCTATTGCTGATACTGTGAAACCAGAGGCTGAGCTGGCAGTCTACACTTTGAAGAGTATGGGGTTAGAAGTTGTTCTAATGACTGGTGATAATAGCAAGACAGCAAGATCTATTGCCTCCCAGGTAAGCTGTGACACCTGTATTTGGAGCTTGCCTGCTCACAGGAAGCATGTTCTGTCATCTTAGTACTGCTTGTGGTTGGCACAGAACTGGTCTGCTGTGAAAAATGGTCATGTCAATAAATTCAGAGCAGGGGAGCATGGAAGGAGTTTTTTTTTTTAACAGAAGCATCATCACCTTTGAATTCAAAACTATTTTCATACTAGAGAGGTTTGGTCTTTAGCTTGTAAGTGATAATAGACTTCAACCTTCCTAGTTGCACTGTTAAAGACAAAAGCTTTTCACAGGCAGCAGAAAGCTGCAGAACAGTTTTGTGCTTCTTCTTTTCAGGTTGGCATCACCAAAGTGTTTGCAGAGGTTCTCCCCTCCCACAAAGTGGCCAAAGTGAAGCAGCTACAAGACGAAGGAAAACGAGTGGCCATGGTTGGAGATGGTATCAATGACTCCCCAGCTCTTGCCATGGCCAATGTGGGAATTGCTATTGGCACAGGAACTGATGTAGCCATTGAGGCAGCTGATGTTGTTCTAATTAAGGTAAGAAATCACAGTGCTTTATTGAAAATGGTATCCCCTTGGTAAAGGGTTGGACTTGATGATCTATGAGGTCTCTTCCAACCTTGGTGATACTGTGAAAATGAGGTTATAAGAGGAGTTAGAAGGCCTCATTTGTCCTGCACAACTTAGACCCCTGTTGAGTTGTATGACCTTCATAAGCCAGGAGATCTGGACCAGAGAAGAGATTGTTGGGATAATGTTTGCTTGGTGCAGTGTAACTATCCTATGAAGGAAACTTCCCTGTTTTCTGACTGCTACAAATTTTGGGGTAACTGAAATTTGCAAGTGGGCAAAGGATTAAAAAAGTGACCTCACCTTCAGCAAACATAAGTTATATTTCAGTGACATACCACTTGGGCCTCCAAGGTTATTGTCACTGCTTCCTACATATCAGCAGCACCTTGACAGAAGCTGTAGTCAGTGTCCAGAGCTGTGTTGTGTGATGCTGTGTGTTATTTGCATTATGGTGGCTTCTGGAATAAGATTGATGCTGACTGTATAGGCTCTATGCAGACAAACTGGAGCAGCCTACAGATTACTTGCTACATCTAGTTTACATCCAGTGTATTCATCAAATGGTTTGGGTTGGAAGGGATCTTGAAGATCATCTAGTTCCACTCCAACATATGATATGGTGAGCTTAAAAACAGAGGTATGATGACACTATGTGTGTGTTTTTTTCCTCTCTCATTTCTCCAATAAACATTAACTTACAGGATGACTTGATGGATGTGGTTGCAAGTATAGATTTATCCAGGAAAACTGTGAAAAGGATCCGGATCAACTTTGTCTTTGCTCTAATTTACAACCTCATTGGAGTTCCCGTTGCTGCTGGTATGTGAAGGTTTCCCTGCAGTAATGACATGGTGCTTAGTGAGTAGAAAACTGCAGTGATTTACCACTCTGTGGAATCGTGCCTACTTTCTGGTTTTCTGACTGTCAGTAAGTGCAGTTTTCTCTGCCTGGGCTTGTTGCTGTGGTGTATTTCTGTGCTGTCCTTCCACGTTATGGCTGTTTTGGGGATGCTCAGAACAGCAAAATAACTTCAAGATAAAAGGTTTATTGTGTGAGCTTGCCCCTGTGAACAAGCAGCTTACTGCAAGGTGGGTGAGACACACTTATCTCTGCATTTCAGACTGGGTGACACATCCAGCTGAGACAGACCCAAATATTGATTTGTTATGTATTTGTCCTTTAAAATACTATATTTTTGCATACTGAAGTGCAACTTAAGTTAGACAGTCTGTGTAAAATTGTAACTGTTACTGTATGCTGTGTACGTAAATGTTATTGTATGATTTCATTTTCCAGGTGTCTTCATGCCTGTTGGTTTGGTTTTGCAGCCCTGGATGGGGTCTGCAGCCATGGCTGCCTCTTCTGTTTCTGTTGTGCTTTCTTCTTTGCTGCTAAAGATGTAAGTATGAACAGTTTTATTGTTTGGAATATGGATTTGAATCTCAAATCTTTAACACTGAGTGGCAGAAAAGAAGTGTGGGACCAGAACAGATTTCAAAGCATTTTGAAATACTGGTCTGTGTTCAGAAGCAATTGGTTGAGTTCTTGTTTGAGAAGAGTCAGTTGGTTCAAAGCATTTCAGACAGTGGTGCTTCACATTTCTGATGTGAAGAGAAATATACAAATGAGAATTGCATTCAAAAAGGAGAAATCCCTAGTGGCATTTGTTTGTCTGTGAGAAATCTGGTCAGCAGTAGCTATAGTGGTCCACTCTGAGTATACACAACTTGCCAATATGCTGTGCAGATGTGAGCATCACCAAAGCAGTTTAATGTTGAGTGATACTTGTCACCTTGTAGCCATTCTTCTGTATCCTGGCCAAAAAGCACTGAATTAGCTTCTGGTTGTGCAGTAGCTTTATCACATCTGAATCTATCATCACTTTCCTCACTATCTAATCAACCAAATTATAAATGTCCTCTAGCTTGGACATAGAATCATAGAATTGTTTAAGGCTGGAAAAGACCTTTAAGATCATTGAGTCCAACTATTAACCTAGCTCTGTCAAGTCTGTTGCTAAACCATGTCTCTCAGCACCACATCTACATGGGTTTTAAGCCTCCAGGCTTAAAACCACCTCCCTGAACAGCCTGTTCCTGTGCCTGATAGCCCTTTCAGTTAAGAAATTTTTCCAAATGCCCAAACTAAACCACCCCTTGTATAACCTGAGGCTGTTTCCTTTCTTTCTGTCACCTACTACTTGGGGAACAAACCAAGGAGCATAGCAATAGGCGATTTCCTCTCCATGTTTCAGTGTGCTTTGCTTCAGCCTGAGATATGTTGTCATCTTCTGTTTTTTTTCCTTAGGTACAAGAAACCAAGTTCTGAGAAACTTCAGTTCCAGGCCCGTGGCCAAATGAGGCGCAAGAGCCCATCTGAAATCAGTGTCCATGTTGGAATTGATGAGGGTGGGACAGGCTCTCCTAAACTGAGCCTAATGGATCGGATCATCAATTACAGCAGAGCCTCCATAAACTCTCTCTTCTCAGACAAGCGCTCAGTGAACAGTGTCGTTCTTCATGAACCAGATAAGCATTCGCTGTTGGTGGGAGATTTTGGAGATGATGACACAGCATTATGACACTCAACCATCCTCTCCCACTGAGCAAAAAAAAACAACCCTGAAGCAAAGTGGCAGAACAGCCAGACAGCTGTTCAGGACTCTGTGCATGTGCTGAGCATTTCTGGATGTCTTTTCAGATGTGTTTCATCTTTAATGTAGAAAGGTAGCTTTTGCAGTGATTGTTCAGGGTCTTCGTCTGTCTTAAACTAGGCTTACCAAAAAAACTGCTGCAGGGGCTGTTCCTGCTTGCAAACAGGGCTGTGTTACCACTCCAGGAAGCTTGCAGTGTAGTATGGTTTTGGCAAAATATCAAAATACAATTAATGAGTCTACAGAACCAGAAACTTATTCCCCAGTCTTATAACAGTCTGCCTTGTGCATAGTCACATTCAGTGCTGTGTTAAAATGTGATGAATTATTGCATCTGCGGAACGCCAAAGGATCTGTGTTTGCAGATAAACGTGCCTTAATTCATACCTCCTGCAACCCCTTCTACCAGGGATGGTTCCTCACCAATGCTTTTTGTTTTTACAGACATCTGATTCCAGCTTCCCACACTCATGCCTTCAAATTATCTCCCTGTTTGTGGTCTGATTTCCTGCAAAGCAGAGATAACTGAGAGGCTTAGGTTTGCTTTCTAATGTCATATCCACAGTAACTCCATAAAGCCCTGCCCCAGTACACTCCTACTGCTAAGGTTTTCTGCTTGAAGGTTGAGTGTGGGGGGAAGTTTGCTCATTCCCAACTTCTCCTGAACCAAAAACTCTTGCAATATGTGAATACAAGATGAGTGTGGTGTGATGTGGTGTGGGCTGAAATGTTTAACTTTGAAGAAGGCAGCAGAGCAGCAGGTGCTCACTACCAGTGTCTGCTAACACTCCTGATGTGAACCAGAGTAGTTGGGGCTGGTGCCAGGTAGATTGCTTTTAAAATCCTTACAGCTCAGTCTCTGCAGATATCAGACTCCATCAGAGGATTTGTTTGTATCAGATACTGAACTGACATCAATTGCTTGTAAAGGAGTCTTTATACCAGGAATGGCCCAGAATCCACTCCACAGAATGATCCAAACCTCCTTTGCTTGGGATGTCAAGTTTGAGGCTTTGCAAATTAAGATTCTTCGTTTGTGGCTGAACTGAAACATCAAAATGCAGGTTTCAATCATTAAACCATGAATATTACCAATATTCTCAGTGAGGAAAAAAAAAGGTATTCATCACCCAGTAGCTACGTGTTTGCCACTTAATAGACCTTGTGCTTTAAATCCTCTGCTGAAGTGGCTGAGGCAATTCTGTGTTCAGTAACATTGAACTACGTCACAAAATACAGTCCACGGTGTAAACATGGAATTCCACCTTGTGCTTGTAGAGGAGAAGTGCTCAGTTCAGAGTATGAAAAAGAGATCTCTGTAATCTTTGTTTTTTACTGGAAGTCTGATGTTGGTGCACAGTTTGTCTAAGTCATAAGTGAACAGCTTTTGCTTTTTGTCTGTGAACTACCAGAAAAACATTAGTGTTTGGAATCAGGATTGTGTTGTAGGACACTTGTTAGTGAATCACTGTACATGTAACATGATTTGTTCCTGCCTCTGGTTTAAGAAACAAAATATTTTTGTTGCAGGATTTAGGCTCCTACTGTGTCTACATGACTATAGATTATTTTTGTAAATCAGATGCTGGCTGCATGTGCATATTATAGTGTGAAGACATGCTTAGATACATTACTGCAAAGCCATTCCATAAGATACTGTTCTCAGTTTTCAGCTGAGAGCTGTTTGATCATATTGTGATGGATTTTTAGTGCTTCATGACCATTCAGAGTGTTTCCAAAGACTTCAGTTTTCTTGTTTATCCACCCTCACTGTTGTTGGTGTTGTTAGCAAGATTCTGGAGAAGAAAGGGAAATACTTCACCCATTTTTGTCTGGCTTGTGCCAGTGGGGTGGTCTTAATCATGCAGTGTAGACCCTTGCATGCTTGCAGGTGGGCATTCTCCTGCAGGTAGTGGTTATGTAGTATACATATCGTAGCATGTAAAGCACAGGCATCATGCTGTTACTGCAGGAAACAGAATAGTCATTTCAGGTTAAATTCCATGTTGGCAGATAAAGCAGTGCGAAAGATATGTGAAGTTGGTCTCAGATGTATTTTAGAACACTTTAGTTTCAACCTTTAGTTGTCCAAATAATGTGTGAGTTGAATGTTTAGGGTGGGGTGCTACCTTTATCACCAACTTTTTCCCAGCACAGGTGTATTTCCAGACTTTTCCATTTTCTGTGAAACCAGCATTTGATCCAGCTACAACAAAATAAGGCCACTTTTCAAAACCAGGATTCTCGATGAGATGCAAAGATGATTTCTGAGGAATGAGGAACAGCAAAATGCTGCCTAAGAGGGAATGAGAAAGCAGCTTGTAGTAGGCAGATGATCAAGCTCTAGAGAGGTAATAACCAAGTTAAAGATAACGCTTTTAAAGTATAACAGCTATTAGGTTTTGAGACCAATTCTTTCAGAGTTGATACAGGCAGAATGCAAATTGTTCTGGAAGAGGCCTGTATCAGTGATGCCAGCAAAAAAAAGTGGTCAGGACTTGCACACTCAGGAGGTCCCTGTCAGTCCAGTTCTGCTCTTTAGGGATATCTGTCTGGACTTGCCTTTTGAGGCTGGATTTAAGATACTGTGTGAGTAATGTGTAGCTGATTAGGACATTCAGAGTCTAGATCTTTGAAAATAGAGTGTGTCCAGCACTCCCCCAAAGGTGTGCTACCAGCTTGCAGAACGTTTATCATGTGATTAAAATGCTATCTAAGGTGCTTTATGTTGAAGAACCAAAACGTTGTTTTTTTTCATTTTGAATGTGCAGTACAAGTGAAATCATGTGGGAGCTCAATGTTTTGCCAGACATAAATGTTTTAAAATGTAAATGTGTTGCTCTTCTTGGAAGCAGTTTGGATTAAAAGAATTCCAACGTCCTTTAGCAACACACAGTTACAAAGCAATCGTATTGCTACTTTGTCTATTTTTGTTGTTTTCTGTAACTAGTTATTTATGAAACCTCTATTTAAGAAAACAAACTGTGTATGCTGGAGGCTTTAAAAATGCTCTTTGAATATTCCAATATTTTTTTTAGAAGAGTAAACACTGAACATTTTATACAAAAATGAATGTGAAGCTGACTAACCATAGTGGAAACAAACATTTCTATTTATTAAAAACACTTTTTTTCCCCCTAGGAGTTCCAGTGACATGTTTTAAACTTGAGAATTTTTTTTTACTCAGTTTTGGTATGAAAAATGAAACTGAATACTGTTGTGGAATGCTGACCCAATGCTGTTACAGTTTTTTACCTCTACAAACATGTAGCCTCACCTTTCCTCTTGTGTGCCTCCATCACTATATTGGCAATTGTAAGCTATATAATAAAGATGTAATGTCCAAAGGCTGTTTTGGATGTTGTTCTGTGATCATTATTTTGCTGACTTAACACATTCTACTGCCAGCTGTGCAGAATTTCTCCCTATTCCTTCCACTGATCAGTGAAAAAGTCCAATGTGGCACCTTGGGCATGTGATGCTGTTGCATTTACCCTGCAGGAGGTTGAAACATGCATATACAGGCAGGAGCTTCTGAGAACAGCTTTGTATGTCACATGTGCTTCATCTTCCCCAGGGCAGAGTGCTTTGAGTGAAACAAGAGAGGTGAAGCACTGTTGCTTTTTGCCTGTTCAGCAAAAAGATGAGGATCATGGTTTCTTTTATATGTTTCCAGCTCTGCTAAACTGCCTTCCCTTGAGTGAGACACTCCACTTAGATCCAACTGTAGAGCTGTAGGCAAATGATACTAGTGAAAGTTGGGAAATTGTGTAAAAACTGTGCTGTAAAGAAGGTGGCTGCATTACAAGGTCGTGGAATAGCTGAGGCTATAATAGTCTGCTTGAGGTCACATAGTCAAAACTTGTCCAGGCAGGTGCAATCCAGCTGGTTGCCCAGGGCTGAGATGCTGAATATCTCCACAGCCTCCTTGGACAATCTCTTCCAGTGGTTAGTTATCCACACACTAAAGCAGTGTTGTTTTATTTCTCTGTGACAGTTTGTGCCTCTTGCTTTTTCAATGGGTCCTACTGCAAAGAGCCTGGCTGAAATGCAGTGCTATATGCAGTCACTTCTTTTCCAAAGAAGACTGCCAAGCACAAAGTGGTCAGGACAACACCTCAGGAGCAGTAACAGAAGAAAATCCCTTTCTAAGCTGCATAGCTTGTTAGCAGTGGTCCTGGCAGCCTGGCTGCTGCTTGCTTGTGGTCTCTGATGGCAGCACATCTCCAGGGGATAGGTAGAAAAATGTGAAAACCCTGAGCAGGTCTTGTATTTATGAGCTCTTCAGGAGTATTTTGAAGTAAGTACTAACTGAATGCTGCAGTTGTCCTATTGTCTTTCAGCAGCTTTATTACCAAAATGGAGTAAAATGGGTTATAGCAATGTGAGGGTATTTGAGACCTGGGAAATCTTTATCTTTTGAATCCCACAGATAGTGGCTCATTGTTGTGAGTCACTCCAGACTGGCCAACCTAGCTGCAATGAGATATCTCACATCGGCAAACCAGGCCTTTATATTGTTGACAGAACACAGACATACATCCACCTCATCTGACATCACTGGTGGTGTTAAGTGTCTACTGTAATTGAAAGTCTGTTGTCCAACACACAACAGCATTTCCCTCAAACGCTGTACTTTCTGAATTCTGGCATAATGTTCAAGTAAATTACCCTGGTGTGAAGCTGCACAACCTCTAGAAGAACGCATCTGGATTTTAAGATTTTTTCAGCCGAAGGATACATGGTTTCAGGGAAGGTCTGGAGGACCCTGATCTATATGTAGAGATACATTTTGTTTGTAACATACTGTATTGTAAAAACAAAAAAAGCAAATTCAAAAACCACCTCAGATTCTGGTTAAATATCCAGGAGTTCCCAGCTCCTGTGTTAAATCTTGGCAGTATTCATGATTCAAGTAACAGCTAACAGATACAGAATTAGAAATAATTAAGGCTCTCCAGAAACGTGACAATGTCTTTCCTCACCAGAAATCTGGGAAGTCAGTGATGTTTACAGATCGAAAGATCTTGAGTCGTTACAGAGTGAACTCTATTGCAAGCCACTAATTTCTGCTTTTCACCTGCCTCATCCCTTGGTGGCAGCAGACACTTGTAAGAGGAGTGAGCAAAACCTCGCAGCCAGTACTGCTGGTTTATTGTATAGGGAAGGGAAAGGTTAAATTGTTTGGATCAAATATTGATTTATTATCAGCTTCTAAGGGTCTGAGGGAAGATAATATAGCAGATAATTATATGATATTCTAACACTTCTTTTTTGCTTAGCCTTAGAGAAGTATGCAGAGATGTTGTATTCCAGCTGCTTACCAGAGCCAGGTACTCCATTGGAGCTGCAGCTGCTACTTGAAACATGTTTTCAGACTTGATGAAGTCTGTTACCAGCACATAGTTCCTGCAGATAGTTCTTTTTAACTACTCCCTAAATACTTTCATGTTAGTATGGATAGATTATCTTCTTTAAAGATGCTTTTTTTTTCTTTCTTTTAAGTTACATATTTAGAAAGTTTCTCTGCAGAATAGTTACAAGCCCTAAAGGTCACAAATTCAGCATCTATCTTGATACCAGAGTTGTGCTACTGCCAATACTGTTTGTTTTTTTTCTTCACAGCAGCAGTGTGAAGAACCCACACTGAAGTAGCAGTGGTGAGTTTGTATCATGCCTACTAAGTCATGAATGAACACTGCTACCCCATTAAACTCATCAGTAAGATAAATTTCTTGAGGAGAGTTTGAGAGCTCTACATCTACATGCTCAGATACAAGAGAAAAGAGACAGTGTGTATAGAGTTGATTTTTTTCATTTTCATTCTAACTCATCGTTAATTTCATGATTGCACAGATCTGAAGCTCTTCATTTCCTGCTAATATTCAAAGTGGCATAGTAGACAATAATTTGCCATCCTGCTGATGTTAAGTGGGTGATGGGAGCAGCTAGGAGATGTACACCTTTATTCTTTGAGCTAGCAGTTTTGAATTGTGCCCATGCTTCAGGCAGTTTTTCCCCAGCGTCAAACTGACTACTCATAGTCCAGATCCCAAAAGATTGTTAAAGGGAAGAGCTGGAAAGGGTTACACAAAACAGACAAAATTAGAGCTGGTGAGGATGTACTGCATTTGTGTTTATGTATACTCTAATCTCCAGTGCAGTAGTCACTTTGTGGGTATAAATCTTAATAGTTTTTCCTAATTTGTCCTTGTATTCCAGTGCTCCTTTGTGGGAATACAGAGTGCAGTGCACATTCTTTGGAGGCAGGTGCCCTGCCTTGCTCTGAATGGCAGAGAAGTGTGCTAGCAGGTAACTCCACCTTTTATTTAGAATAAAAAAGCAAAAGCTAACCTGGTGTGTGCACACTGTAACAAATCCCTTGTCATTTTTCTGCCTCTAAGATTGTGCTTGTTCCCGGTGAATAGTGTGTGAATGCAAGGAGAAAACTTGGAACTTGTGCTGAAGCCTGTTTTTAAGTAGAAGCTTCACCTGCAAAGGATGGTTACAAAAGCAGCAAATTTCTATCATGGGATAGAGATGAAGACGCAGATTATTGGTTTCTAAACTACAGCACTTCAGTTTGATTCATATAAAAATGCAGGCCAGCGCACCAAAGCCCCCGATCTGTGTGCACTTGCCACACTTCCATTCCTTTTGGCTAAACAAGACAGGTAGGATCACACAGGCAGTGGCTACAACTTCTGTTACAGGTTCCTTCCTAGGATAGTCACAGGTCTATCCTTGTTTTTATTCATTGCCAGCCCTTTGCCCTCTTGGCTTTGTTTTACTGGTTAATTTAAAAGTGCAGGTTCTGGACTGTTTACAGGGACTTTTTTTCTTTAAATATTTGCAGTATATTCTAAATATTTCACAAGAGGGAAGGATGGGAAGGACAGAAAGGTGACTCAAGCATGAGCTTTGAGTCTCAAACACATGTCTATAATACTTTCCCTCTCTTTGTAACTTCTTTATAATGCACAAATTTTGGTGCCCTGGACATACTTCATGTATTATTAGGTCCTGCCAACACAGATTCTCATGTGACTTTCTCTCAATTCCCCTACCTTATGTTTCTCATCCCCAAAAATGGAGAAAAAGCAAGCAAGGATAAATCTGGAGTACACCTTATGTTCATAAAGCACACAGAAGCACACCAAAACACCCTATGTTCCTAACACCTTATGAGGTGTCCTTATTGTTGCAGTTTTGCCCCCCAAAAATTAGATCCTTATAACTGCACCAAGATTCTAATTTGAGATGACTACAGATTAGTTATGCAATACTCTACTAGCACACTGGATGTAAAGAGTTGTGGCGGAGTTAGCCCTATTGATCAGTGCCTTCTTGGTGGGGTTTAATTATTTTTACCTCTGGTTTGCTTATTTCCTTATTCCCCAGTGCTCTCTTCTAAGTGAGAGTTTGCAGGTGCCTCACTGTCCTGTCTTGTTGGTCAGCTGTAATATGTAGTGACCTTCCATCTTACATTACTTTGGGTGCTCACATTACTGAGTTTGTGCCACACACGGTGACATTTCTCCTTCACACATTTTTTACCCTTAGAAATAAATCCCACCTTACTTGGCATGCAGGCTCTTTAAAATAAAGCCTTGTTCTAAGAATGAATTAATTTACTTGGGAAAGTAATAGATGCTGCAAGGATTTGTTGTGGACTGCTGCTGAGCCTTTCTTTCTGAGTCAGCATCAAAGAATGTAACTGTTTCCTTTGAAGAAAGCAGCACAAAGTAGAACAGGAAGAAGGAAATAGATTTGTTTCAGAAGAGTTAAATAGTTACAGCTCCTCTGGATCCGGAGTATCCCTTCCTTGTCTTCTTACCCAGAGTCCTTTTAATGTGTTTGTTCACCTGTTGTTGCTTATGCTTTGGGCTCTGTGGGTAAAAGCCACTCTTTGCAGATATGTATGAAGGTGATTCCCACTCCTGAGAGAACTCCTCTGCTCAACAAACCCTGCAAGAGGATCTGAAAATGGAACACTCCTGGCTGCTGGGAAAGCTGGAGTCAGGACCGGTTTTGGATTTGACTCCTGGATCTTGGTGAACGTTGTATTAGCATTGATACTTCCAGATGTCCCTGCCCACTGGTGATGCTCTGAGTGCCCTCAAGGTCCTCTAAGTTACATGGACCCAGCTCTTCAGGCTCAGGGGCTGGTTTACTCATTCTTAGAAGGCACTGCTACATACACACCAGTTACTCCATAGTCAATATTGAGACTTTTACTGGACATACCTTAATTTGAACCCTGGTTGTATGGTGTATGGTTATAGGTCACAAGCTAAAGTGACTCACACTGATAAGCTAAGGCAAAGCTTGCCTGGTCTTCTCCATCCTAAGAGGTGATTTCACATCACCTATGAGTTCATTCCCATTTGTGTTGCTTCTGCTTTTATTGCTCTAGGAATTGCCATGTAACTCAGGTGAACTGATGTCTCCACCCTGTCTTGAAGGCTCACCCAGCATTGTCCAAGCCTTCTGACAAATCTTGCAGAGGAGGCTCCTTCTCTTCTGTGCAGAGCCCACACAGGATGGGTGCTTTTATCCACCCAGGAGCAATGCATTAGTTTGGCTTTCTAGGCATAACTTTGTATTTAATTTCTTGGAAGTGCACACTTGTTTTCCTCTGTTTTGCCTGCACTTTGCTTGCTTGCTGTAGGCTGTTCCTCAATGTCTGGCCTTTCTGCCAGCAAAGAACCAATTTTTGTCAGGAACTCAGCTTGCTACCACAATCTTCTCAGCAGTGTGTCAATTTAGTGAGCACAGCAAAACCAAACCAAACCCTGACAGCAAAGAGAAAGGCCTAGATATCGTATAGGTGGAAGTCAAGAGACAATGAGCTCCATTTTCTCGGTTGGCAGCACGTTACACTGCTTTAGAGGCTGCACACATTGTGCTGGGCCAGGCAATTTTCTGGCAGAAAACACAAACCATGCTTCTGGAAAGTGTATGCTTGTAAACAGTTGCTTTTGTCAGTTATCTTGAAAAGTGTTCATCTCTCTGGCTTTTGCCTTGTTCTTGCAGCTGAGATGCCAGGCCTACAGCAAGCACACCTGTCGTCTGTGCAGCCATCTTATCTTCATATGAAGAAGTTTCAGTTGCACATAAGGAACAATTCCTTCCTCAAAGGGCTGTCAAGGCCTGGTCTAGGCTGCCCAGCACAGTGGTGGAGTCCGCAGCCCTGGAGAGGTTTCAAAGCTGTGTAGATGTGGTATTGAGAGACACAGTTTAGTGATGACCTGGCAGTGCTGCGTTCCTGTCTGGACTTTATCTTAAAGTCTCTTCCAATGTAAACTATTTTATGGTTCTGTAATCCCAAACAATTAATACACAATCAACATTTATGGATCATTTGCCTTCAGATATCCCAAGCTATTCATTTGGATGTCCGGAGGCTGGAAATCAAAGAAGCTTAACTAGAGTGAAAGCTGATAAGTACTGAAGGAGGAAATGAAACAAATAGCTGATTAATTCCAAAAGCTGAAAGAATATCGCTGTGAGGCCGGACAGGTTGTTCCCGGCAGGAGCTGCTGTGCCTTGCTTGCCAGAAAAAAACCGTTTGTGCGCTGCAGGTTTAGTTTTCATTCTTGCAGATTCTTAATCCCACAGCCAACTACAGTTAAATTCGTGGCTGGCTGCTTGACTGCCTCCCAGGACCCCTGTTGAGGAAGCCGCTGTGGACCACACGCGCATGTCCCCAAAGGGCACCGCAGCGGAGCTGAGGCGGAGCTCCACCGGAGACGGCCAGGCCAGCCTAGGCCGGTCCGGGCGGCTGCGTGTGGGACGTGACTGGCCTCCCGCCGCAGCCCGCCCTTCCGTGGGGGTGGGCAGTCCGCCGACAGGCAGGCAGCAGAACCAATGGCGACACGCGGCGGGCAGGGCGGCCCAATCGCTGGCTGACAAGGGCGGGACGCGCTGGGTGCCGGTGGCGCTGGCAGTCGCTGCGGCAGAGGTGCGGTTTAGAGCAGAGCGGCCCAGCGGGGAGGAACGGATCTGGTCGAGAGCAAACATGTCTCTCTCCAACAAGCTCACCCTCGATAAGGTGGACGTGAAGGGCAAGCGGGTCGTCATGAGGTGAGGAATTGGGGCCCAACGCACGTGTTCCATCCGGGAGGAATGGCCTGGCCGCCTCCCCTGGTGCCCTTGTCCCGGCGTCGTCGCTTGCCATCGGCCAGGCTCTCCCGAGGAGGGCTGGAGACCACGGGGGTTATGGCGGAGCCTCCCGGAGCTGGGGGGAGGGTGGGGAGCCCCAGCGGGACTACCCTGCCAGCCTTCGGCTCTGAGTGCGAGCAGGCCGAGGACGGGCGGCGAGGCTCGGCGAGCTGCCCTGGGGCGCGCCGGTTTCCCTGCGGATTTCCCCAGGCAGCAGCGAGCCATCTCTGTCCTCAGCAGCTCCTTGTCTGAGCCTGGCACTTTAATTTCTGTGGGGTTTTGGTTTCGTTTTTTCTCTCGTACGTCGAGTGTTGCAAAGGCCCAGTCCGTCCTGAATTACCCAGCAGAGAAACGTATCTGATCCTTGTGAGTGGGATGTGATTGATTGATGGGGAGGAGTGTAAATCCAGGCCTCCTCAGCCCTGGCAAAGCCGACGTGGACGATGTCCAACGCTGCCCGAGGTGCACTCTGGTGGGGAGAGAGGGAGGCATCGGGTACCCGCAGGACTGTGCTTTCACACATTACTGTGCTTGCACATGCCTCATCCACAGGCTGCTGGAGGGGAAAACCGTCCATTCTACCGTATTTTCTTTCAGGAACAGTGAAAATGAGACTTACTTCCTAGTTCTCTTCCTTCCTGCAAACCCGAAAGCATTGGAATAAAGAAGTCCAAATATGGCTCTAGACACCTCCCCACATAAAATAATTCTGTGCTTTGTAATAAGAATCAAAACGCAGGTATCAGCATGTCCGTATAAAACTCTGAAACGGGGAATTTATAGCTTATTTATAAAACATAAAAGCCTGCTGAAATAGCCTTCTGTTAGAATTGCTGCTAAATATTGGGAGCTAACGGCACCAAGGTACGTTGTGATACATCCAAAATACTCTTATTGTGGGATTCTTCGTTCAAGGTCACCATAGTTTTGCTACCACGTGCCTGTTATTTTGCTCAGTGAGTCAGCAGGTATAACAAAGTCATAAGTTTTCTTCTTTGTAATCTGTGTTAGATAACTTGTTCTTTTTATATTATCTTTCTGTTACCTAATTTTTAAGTAGTTGCCTAGAAATTTGACTACCAGAAACTAGCCTTAAAATGAGGGCTGAAGAAGCCGGCTCAGAATTTGCACGTGCTTCCTAAATCCAGTACAACAAAAGATCTTTTTATCTCTGTAACAACTGATTTTTTTTCTCTCTGACTGTTTTTTCCCTTTCTGAGTTGTGTCACAGGGAACAGCCTGGCTTTGGCAAAGGACAAGTTACACAGCTCTTAGTCTCTGATGGTTAATTAATTCTGTGAAGGGCTACTAAAACGAAATGAAGCAACAGATGAATTGCTAGCCTTTGTGTTTCCCGCCTGCAACTCCTTGGCTCTGAAAAGAGTCACCATGTGCTCTCAGTACTGTTGAATTCTATACCTCTCTGTCTTCTCATATTCGTCACAATTTTGGTGTGCTCATAATCTGCTTGTCTCCCAGTCCTGATTCCAGAGACAGAGGAGAAGCTGGGAATGGAGAGGAGAGAGGATTCAGGGGGAGTTTAGATTTCAGTTGTCTCTATCGAGGAGGAAGGCTGACCTGGGTGTTTCTTTCGTGGCTCTGGTGGCTCTGTAAAGCAAATTCTTCTAGTCTCTGTTTTTAGACTAGTGGCACGATAATGGCCTCTAGAATTAGTTCACTGCAGTGTGGGGCTAACAGTTCAATTTCTTTCTGCTCAGCTACTCCCGTTTTGCTGGCAGCTTTTTGGCTTTCTGTCCATGTATTCTCGTACTGAGCAAGCTGAAGGAGAATTGAAGCTACTTCCTGAGTGGTGTTACACTTTAATAAAGATAGAGAAGGATGGAGGGTAAACTGTAACACCCTGTTTTGCTTTTCTCCTTGTGATACGCTGTTACAGTCGATTAGCTGTTCTCTTCCCCAGCTCTGTGAGTAATTTCTGCCTCTGCAGTTACACAACACAGCTTCCTCCTGCTGAGCACGTGGACACAAGGTATACTAGTGAGAAATGGCTGGTGGAACTCCTCCCAGCCCTTCATCGTGGGGGAAGCTACCTCAGATCAGGTCTTCTGTGGAAATGTGATAAAACCACAGCACTGAGTTGCAGAGAGGTTGGCACTGCAGAGAACAACAGTTTGAAGTAGTGAGCAATAACTTGAGCCTTCCTGCTGGTCATAGTGCCCCAACCAAGTATTTTAGAGGCCTCATTAGAAAACACAATGCCTCTTTTAATCATTTCTTTCCTTTCCCTTAGGAGCTTCTAGCTGGTGATCTGAGAATGTGTTGTTGATGAAAAGGTTGTGGGGAGCTTGTTCAGTCTCAGCTTTATTTTCTGCTTCAACATCAGTACCACTGGGATCATTGAGTATCAGGATGTATTAGTGACACAGCTTCACTGAGCCATTCTATCAGGTGCTCTCCATTTATGCTTTGTCATTCGAGGCAGAAATTGGTTGTTACAGACTGATTTCAAAACAGAACTTGCATACGTGGCAAAGCTGACAGTCTTAGTGTAATTGTAATGTTCTTTCCTAGACAGCACCTTCACTAGCAGCTTCTCTCTCTCTTTGTAAAGGAAGCTTGTGGAGTGCTGAATTTTATTTCTGGTTGTTTTTTTTTTAGGGTTGACTTCAATGTTCCAATGAAGGATCACAAAATAACCAACAATCAAAGGTAAGCTATCATGTCCATCCTCTTTTCCCTCTGATTTTAGCCCAGTCCTGTTACCAGTCCCTGTAATGTTGTCATTGCTCACACCTTCTTTCAGACAAGGTCCAACAGTTAATTAAACTCTCTGCAGCAATTAGCAAGCTACAGTAACTACAAGATCTCTTCTCACCATAGCTGCTGTGGAAAGCACATAGAAAGGGCCTCTTAATTGTACAGATCTTAAACTTAATGTTTTAAAAACTATAGAAGTGTTACAACCATTTCACAACTACATCCCTTTGGCTGTGTGTGGAAACTTCCTGGATGTTTTAGTAGTATTCAGAAGCCTTTCTGCCTCCTGGTTACCTTGGGGTTGTGTTAACTTGTTGGCTTATGTTAGGGTAATCATTCTGGTGCAGCAGACAGACATGGGGTGTAGAAACAGGATATTAAATGTCTTGTCTGTCACCTACAGGCATCTGCCAGTTTTGTTCACCACAATTTACTCACCTTTCCTGTCATTTGTGTACTACTTCAGGATTACAGACTAAACCAGAAAGCCCAGTAAAGTTCAAGTGTGTCCTGGCACTTCTTACTGCAAGTAATCAGTAAGATTTATACTACAAAGTGCATTTTTACTTCTATCTTTTACATTGCATGGAAGAGAATAGTGAAACATGAAAACATTTTTTGGACAGAGAATTGTGTTACTGCTTTCTGGACTGTACTTCAGGCTTGTCACAGTGCCTAGGAGTGGGTTGGGTTAGCTCCACAGAGAAAGCTGTGCTCTGTGGGGTGTGGTTAGCCTCCTACATATTTTTTCTAGTAAGGGTAGGTTGCTAAGAGGCCCACCCATCCCTGGCTGGTTGTGATGCCCTGCTGCCTTTTGGTGAAAGGCTGAACTGTGTGAATCACCAGAGGTAGCATGAAATTCTTAAGTAACTGTTCTGCCCAGCTCTGGTGCTCCATGTCTTTTGTTGTTTTTGGGGGATAACTCCCAGCACTGTTGTGTCATTAAATCGCTGCCTGGTAAACTCTGCTTGAATCCTTTTTAATCTGTTCTTCTCTGCCCTTATAGAATCAAGGCAGCTGTTCCTACCATCAAGCACTGCTTGGATCATGGAGCCAAGTCGGTGGTTTTGATGAGTCACTTGGGTCGTCCGGATGGTGTTCCCATGCCCGAAAAGTTCTCCTTGGCCCCAGTAGCTGTGGAGCTTAAAGCACTCATGGGCAGGTAAAGTAGAAGAGCAGGGCAGTGTACATCAGACCCTGTTACTGCTCTTGAATGCTTTCTTTTCTGAAAAGAGGAGTCACTGGTAGGATGACAGCATGTATCTTGTGTTTGCAGGGAGGTCTTATTCCTGAAGGATTGTGTTGGTCCTGAGGTGGAGAAGGCCTGTGCTAATCCTGCACCTGGCTCCATCATCCTGCTAGAGAACCTCCGATTCCACGTAGAAGAAGAAGGGAAAGGGAAAGATGCTTCAGGGAACAAGGTGAAACCTCAAGCTAAGCTTTGTGAATGACTGCACTGGTTTTACTCCTTGTTTGCTGCAGGTTGACAGAGAGACAGCAGCCCGTGCAGTTCGCATATTTGCTCTTGGAACAGTGTTAGAGTTGCTGGGTTTGGTGTGTCCAACCATTTATACCATGCTGTGCAAAAGTCGCACATTGAGTCAAACTGAGTCATGTGTTGAGTCAAATGCACTGGATTTCCACAGTGAAACATCTGAAATGAAAGGCTACAGACCAATGTAGAAGAAGGAAAACGAAGCAAAACAGGGCTGTGCAGGAAATTGTCTGCTGCTTGTTAGACTGTATTTGGATGTGTCAGGAACAAAAATCAAGGTCTGTTCGAATCTGCTTATTGCCCTGATGCTGTAAGAATGATGCTTCTGTCGAGGTTATCTGGCTAATGTTTCAATGTAACGTTTAAACCTTCTGCAGCAGAAGGATTATCAAACCCTTTTATAAACCTGTCTGCTCTTATGAGTGGTCATCTAGAACCAGGCTGCCTTACACCTCTGACATTTTCTTGAAGGTCAGGAAGAATGCTTGCTCCAGACAGCTGCTTTTCGTAGTGGTGGTGACCCTGCTGACTTACACAGGCCTTGGCTCCTTTTGGATTCAGAGTGTGGAGTGGAATGCTGATATGGTGTGTTGCCCTTTATGGGCTGACACAGTAGCTTTGAAAAGTAGCCTGGAGAGCTACACAAGCCTTTGCAGATGGCAGTGAGAAACTGAGCAAGTCTGGAATTATTTACTGCTAGAACTGTGCCCCAAAACTAACACGGTGGCATGGAGAGGAATGGGGCAGGAATTTAATCTTCTCTGCGAAGCAGTCCCTTCATTTTATGCATTTCTGTGATTCTCAGGTTCTTTAGCTAGGCACATGCATATGGAAACATACACTGCAGCTGGAGTACAACAGGAGAGGAGCTGTTGGCTGACCTGCCTGTTGTCCTCACAGGGGTGAAAGTCAGTGCTGTGGAAATGGTAATGCAGATTACTGACTGGTGCTTGGAAGCTGGCTTTCCACAGCAGGTAGAAAAACTTCCACTCATTCTGTAATCTGTATAGTCCCTTTTGGCCTGTCTTCTACTCAGGCTGGGTGAATAAAAGGGCACCCAAAGCCATGCTGAACCCATCTGCTGAATAAGAGTACCTTCCTGCCACCATCTCTGTGGTGTCACATATTGGGCCAGGCACTTGGGATGATGAGCTGATAAATCAGAAAGGCATTTGAAGAGGTGGTCACTTGAATGCCAGTCTGGGCTGTCCTCTAGGGGCAAGTGGCTGTAAGCTAGGTCTGAGCAGTCACTGTCGGTGAGCTCTGCTGTCTTTTTCTTGATGGGAAAAAAACAGGAAATTCATGAACTGTCCCAAAAGGGTATGGTAGGATGCTTGGAGAGTGGAGAAAAAGTCTTTTTAAGAGAAACGCATCTGTTCTTGCTTACTGTGTGCTAAGCTTATCTGCAGCTTCCTAGAGCTGGCTGCTTTCACTGTGGCTCATTGTAGTGTGCAGGTTGTTTCAAAGTTAATTCTCAACAATAACTACATCCAGTCTTTCAGAGATCATCTTTTTACCCATGGGTTTTGGAGACCACATTTTTCTTCTTCAGTAACCAAGTCTGAGTTTATTTAATCTCCTCCCAGCATTGCTGTGTCTCTACACACTGTTTATACGGTACCTGTGTTCACTACACAAACCAGGGATCTGTTGGAGGGTAACTGCAAGATTGGAAGTGCTGCAGTTCATTCCTGATCTTTTGATGTACTAGAAGTTTGTAGTGGGAACAGTCCTCAGGCCTGTGATAGCAATCACAGGATTTTATTGTGAAATGTAAACTTTTTTTGTTGCCTCTGCAAGACTGGGAAAGAGTTTATAAAGCGCAGTGACCCACAGGATGAACTATAGTCTTTCCAGCTGACTTTGCTTTAGGTTTATAGTTGAATTGCTGACTTTGACTTTAGCTTCAGCTCTGTGTGCCTGAATAGCACAAACTTGTCATTCTTTCTTGTTTTAGATCAAGGCTGATGCTGCAAAAGTGGAGGCTTTCAGAGCTTCTCTTTCTAAACTGGGAGATGTGTATGTCAATGATGCTTTTGGAACTGCCCACCGTGCTCACAGGTGCGTACCTGCTTTCCTTCCACAGGCAGAACTGCCAAATGATGTGTGCCACGGAAACACGCACAGTGTGCTTGCAAGGGCTTTTAACTGCCCTTTGGACTTATCCCATTATCATTCTGCTGTGTTTGTTCCCAAACAGTGGGTTCAGTGGAGGCAGCTGTAACTGCTGTCTGCTCTTTCAGGATGGCCTCTGGCAACAGGAGGCAGCCAAAGTGCTTAAGATTTGCATTGACTTTTTAGGCTTTGAAGATACAAAAATGACTTGCCAAGAAGTTGTATAAATTGTTCTGCAATTGCAGCAGATTTCTTCTCTGAAAGATTAATAGCTCTAGATTGATCATTCTCATGGAGTATTTTTAGATACATTTCCTTGCAAACTCAAGTGGTCCTCTTTGAGCTTGACTTCATAATCCATTGCTATTGGAGGAGATGTGTCTGCTTTTGCTCTGCTTATTTGTCCCTCAGCATTTTGGATCACTGATTAACACTACACATTTCTTGCATGCCAGTATGTCTATGCAAAAACTGTCAGAAAGTGTGTAGTTGTCTTACCAAACCAGAATAATGGAGTCCTTTGTGTTTCCAAGCAGATGGTAGCTTTCTCATGGCTGCAGCTGACTAAAGGATTGACATTTATGATGTTGTGAAACAGGGTTGGGAGGTGGGGTGATGGTGTTTTGACCTATATTGGTCTTTTCTTCCCTTCCTCACTCTAACTTTTATTCTGCAGCTCCATGGTAGGTGTTAATCTGCCCCAGAAGGCTGCTGGCTTCCTGATGAAGAAAGAACTGGATTATTTTGCTAAGGCCCTAGAGAGTCCAGAGAGACCCTTCTTAGCAATTCTTGGAGGGTAAGACTCAAAAACATATTGACTGTATTTAACTTCCCTGTAACAAATAAAGAGCTATTTTGGCTCAGTTCAAACAACTTTGGTTCCTTTTAACTGTACCTACAGTTCATATTTTTAGGTAAATCTTGAGATGTGGATTTGAAAAGAACTAACTGACCATGCACTCCTGTGGTGATACTGTCAGAGTCTGTTCATCTTATCTCCTGGCCTTCTACATTCCCAAAACTGAGATAGTCCAGAGCACTTTGTTGTACAGATGAAGCAGAAGAGCTGTTAGATAGACACAATGGCCCTGAGACATTGTTGGTGACCTTTCCTCCAGGGTTCAGAGTACAGGCATCACGCAGGCTCAGCACTGTGTAAATAGACATGGCCTGTCCTTATGCAGTGGTAACCTGTAGGTGGATTGGCCTCTGCTCTTCCATGGAGCTGATGTGCAGAGAAACTTGGAGGTGCAAAACCAAGTGACTGCTTGCCTGCAGAAATATTTTCCCCTTGCTGCAGTTTTTTGTCACGTGCACCCAGTGTAGTAGTTCTCTGACAGTATATTTTAGCTCATAAGGTGGATCTTTGCTGTCAGGGTGCCAGAGCACTGCCGAGAGAGGTTGCGGAGTCTCCTTCCCTGGAGAGAGTCCAAGCCTGCCTGGACACTGTGATCCTAGGCAGCCTGCTGTGAGTGACCTTGCTTTAGCATGTTGGAGGTTGGACTAGATGATCCCCAGAGGTCCCTTCCAACCCCCACCACTCTGATACATACTATCTTAGCTAAAGATTACTGGAGAGTGAGTTCTATCTGAGGAGTTTTTGGCAGTGGCTATGTTATTAATTCTCTTCCTGCTCTCTCACCAGAGCCAAAGTTCAGGATAAGATCCAGCTGATAAGCAACATGTTGGATAAGGTCAATGAGATGATCATTGGTGGTGGAATGGCATTCACCTTCCTCAAAGTGATCAACAACATGGAGGTATGAAAAGAGCAATATGTTATCTGTTCCTAATAAAGAAGACAGTCAGAATGTCTCTTGTATATTCTGACACTGTATACTGATAACTGGCTATCTGTACTCTGCGGTAGGGAGCACTGACAGGTTACTGGACAATTGCATTGCAAAAATCAGATTACTGCCCACGTCCACCTAAGGTGCTTTGAGAAACAGTCTTCCAGAATTGCTCTCTGAGCAGTTTGGCCTGATTGCTGCTAGTGTCTTCTGTAATGACCCGTAGCTAAACAAACACTTGTCTTACTTTTCCCAAACAGATTGGCAACTCTCTGTTTGATGAAGAGGGATCAAAAATTGTCAAAGACCTGATGGCCAAGGCAGAGAAGAATGGTGTGAAGATTACTCTGCCTGTTGACTTCATCACTGCGGACAAATTTGATGAGAATGCACAGACTGGGGAAGCCACAGTGGCTTCAGGCATTCCTGCTGGCTGGATGGTAGGTTTGAGTAGGCAAGGGACTGAAAGAAGTAGCAAGCAGCAGTGGGATGGGAAGGACATATCTTGAAGGAGTAGAAAGAGCGTTTGTGATTCGTTGTAAATGTTTCCTTCAAGCAGTGTAGAGTGTATTGGTTTAATGAAATGTTTTGTCCTGGGGATTTTTAGGTCTAAAGTAGGTTTCATGAGATTTGGATTTAAAGAGCAGAATTCTAACGTTTTCAGATCTGAATGAAGTAGAAATCCCATTTATCTGACTAGAGTTTAAGTAGCATTGCCTGAAGTTTCTAACTAAGGCTTTGGGCATCTGACATTGATGTGAAAATCATGCAATCAGAGTGATTTGAGTTGGAAGGGATATTTAAAGGTCATCTAGTTCAACCCCGCATAGCAGACATCAGGGACATCTTCAATTAGAGCTCATTGCTCAGAGCCCCAGACAGCCTAGAATGGTTCCAGGGATGAGGCTTCTACCAGGTCCATGGGAAAAATGGTTTAGGGTCTCACCACCCAGTGTGATTATTTTTTTTTCCTTCTGCCTAGTCTAAACCTCTTTTAGTTTACACCCATCACCCCTTGTCCTGTCACATCAGCCCTGGCTCAAAAGTCCGTCCTCATATTTCTATATCCCCATTTAAGTACTGAAAGGCTATAAGGTCTCTCTGGAGCCTTCTCCACCAAACCTATCTCTCTTAGCTTTTCCCCATAGGACAGGTGGAAAATTACTTATTTGCACTGGGAAGATAAATACCACACCAGTCTGTAGCCTACTGCTGCAGCAGCTGCTGGCAAATCCTTCTATTCCTCAGTATCCAGTGCAGATAAACTTGCTTTGTGTCCAGGGGTAAGCAGGAAGCTTATGAGGATCCCAGTTAGGCATTGGTGGTTTGAAATGAGGGTCAGCATTAAATATATCTGTGGCTTTTCTTACTAGGGCTTGGACTGTGGGCCTGAAAGTGTGAAGAAGTTTGTTGAAGTTGTGGGAAGGGCCAAGCAAATTGTGTGGAATGGTCCAGTTGGTGTCTTTGAGTGGGACAAGTTTGCCAAAGGAACCAAAGCTCTGATGGACAAAGTGGTAGAAGTGACTGGAAAGGGCAGCATTACTATTATTGGTAAGTAGTTGCAGATGTTTATTCTTGTCTTTCTAAATGCAGCAAGGAAGTGTCTGCATGCCAGTACCATGATAAAAATACTTGTCAAATTGTTCTTCTGTCCTCACGTTTTTCATCTGTCTTTTGGCTTGGACCTAGGGCTTTAAAAGATGCAGGATGTGCTAATGTTGGTGTATTTGGGAGCAGGAGTAGCCTGTAGCTATGACCCTGAAGTTGATCAAAAGCTGAATTTTTTTCATGCATCTCATTGATTCTGTTGGTACCACAGGTGGTGGAGATACAGCTACTTGCTGTGCCAAGTGGAACACTGAGGACAAAGTTAGCCATGTCAGCACAGGAGGTGGCGCCAGCTTGGAACTGCTAGAGGGTAACTGCTCTTTTATCTTAACTGGTTTGAGCAATTCAGGTTGTTCTGGGTGCTCTACCTTGTGTTGATATTCTTTTGTTCCACCACTAGTAATGAGCTCCTCATTGCTTCTTCTTTGTTGTGGTCTTAGAGGAAGAGAGGTGAGAATATTGAGTATTCTTGTAAACAGGAGAGAATGCACTTCCAGAAAGCAAAAATATTGGTATACAAACTGAAATGACCTTCAGAGCAGACTGTCTTTTGTAGCTGATTCCCTGAGACCTGCTAACCACTATTGAAAATGCCCCGTTTTTATTAGGGAACTCTCATCAGAATACCTGGAATTTTTGCCAGAAGGCTTCTTTCCAGCATGTGTGAAGCTCCCCGGTTTTGGGGAGCCCCCTAGTGATCACTTATAAACCTGCAGAAGGGCACTTGGAATTCTGAATGAGAGAATTTACAGCGTTCTTCTGACTTGCTTTGAGTTTTCATTTCCTCTCGTAATTAGCTGTTTCCCAATATGTGTAAATTATCTAATGCTGTCAGCTCCACTGAAGAAGAGGAACTGCAGTACCCTGCATTGCAGCTGTGAGTTTCCAGTGGTTAGATGGGAGACAGAGCTTTTGTTTCTGTTGCCTAGGGAGTGGTGGTAAAGGGAAAGAATGCAGATGGCTTGAAGGAAATACTGTGCAACCAATTTATTCAAAAGGACAAACTTGTCTAAGTTTTGGCCCAAAATGTGGGTTTGTGTGTGTGATCTTTTAAATGTAACGGAAGTCTGGCTAATTAGAAAACCTTCTGAAGTTTGAAGAAATAAAAAGACAAAAAAACCTATCCCAAACCCCAGCAAACTAGTGGGTTGTGAACTGTTAAAATTCAGTACTGCCACACAGCTTGAGCATTAGAAAGGGAGATTTGCTGAAAGAAAAGCAAACCCCAAATGGTCTCCCTTTATTATTAATGTCAGACAAAAAGGTACAAATGCTATAGACATTGCATTTCAATAATCTGAGCCCTCATATTCAGAGATGAGCGTATTACCTGCTTCTGTCAGCTGGAACGAGGCGCGTTAATACCTAAAACTGGCTGATTTAGACTTAGTAAAGAAATAGACCTTGTAAGCTTTGTTTCTTTTTCTTAATTATTTCTTAAAATTTCCACCACACGCTCCAAAATTCTATCACATTCCACTGGGCACTGAGGGAAAATTCAACAGCTCCTGAGAGCAAATAAAAAAATCTATTTGCCATCCAGTTAATGGAAAAAGATCTTAAGTGTTTGAGGCTGACCTCAGCAGAGATTTGGGTGATATTTACCATTGTTAATTGGGAATTGACGACTGCATTAAGAATGTCTGCTGACATAGGAGTGCAGAGGTACTTGGAATTCTCACTGCATCTCTAAAGGGTTCAACTCTTCCACACTAAATGCCAATGTGCCTGCAGAGCCACACAGGAGTTCTTGTAGAGCCAAAGTTTGCCATTTTGGGGCTACAATTTCTGATATTTCCTTTCTTCTCTTTTTTTGGTATGTTTAAATGTTGCGATTGCAAATGTAAACCTTATGTTTTAGAGGCCCAGAAGGGTTGTTAACTTTACTGCTATTTTTTTAACTTCTAACAGGTAAGGTTCTTCCTGGTGTGGATGCCTTGAGCAATGTGTAGAGGAGCGTGTATGGCCCCACTTCCCAGTCTTGTGCACAGCCCCTGAGATTCAACACTTCAACGCATCTGTATTCCAGCTCTGCAACAGGCAGATCACAAAATGTAAACCAAAACCGGGCAGGCTTTGAGGAGAAGACAGCAGAGATACTTTATGACTGCAGTTTACATGATGTGGATTTGTCCACTGTTCTCCCACTTGAATTAACGTAGTGAGTTTAAACCGTTGTTGTGAATTTAGAGTGTATATATTTATATTTTGCCTTTTCAAGAGATTAATCCCCATTAGAAATGTCTGTTTCTCAGAAAGGAGTGCACTGTTTAGCTTCAATGTTCTTCAGTAGGCATTTCCATCACTTGACACGGTTCAGAAACAAGAGGGGACTCCAGTTTTTTGGAGGCTGATTGCAATAGCTGCTGAATAAACATATTTAAAGTGCTCTCAGTTTGTATGTGGTCTTTCTTTCAGATTTTTAGAACTGTCTATATTAAAATATTTTCTTCCCAGCATCAGAAGTTGGAGATATTTTTCCTTTCTGCACTAATTGGAATATTTCTAAATACCATTTTGAGGACCTGTAAGTGCTCGGTTGTTGCTGAAGTGAACTTTGTTGGTAAGGAAATGTTACAGATGTGCTATTATGTTAGAACTTCGATGCCATCAAATGCTAATGTAAGATGAAATTTTGAATATGCAAGTCTAGTAAATAAAAAACAAATGTAAAAGTGTTTCTTCTCTAGAGAACTTGCCTTACAGTAGGCAAATGATGAATCTAAAGAGAGGGAGAACTTTGATGATAGTGGCAACTTAAGTCTGAGCCACTGTAATCAAGATGCAGTGCACCTTTGCTCAGCACTAAAAACCAGCACAGTGAAACGCCACAGCTGGATAACTTCCATGAGTTGAACAATGTACCCCGAGGGCAGTGAGGCACTGGAACGGGCTCCCAGGAGAAGTGGAGGCTTTAATTGTGGATGTGTTTAAAGCCGGGTTGGATAGGGACATCAGCAACCTGGTCTAGTAGGAGGTGTCCCTGCCCATGTTGGAGGGAAAGGTCCCTTCCAGCTCAAACTATTCTATTTAGGGGTGTGTGTGGCTTGAGCATGTTGCAGAATTGGAAATGCTGTCAGCAGAGGACCACCCACCTGGTGCAAACATGAAGTAGGAATTTATATTTTTAACCATCTGGCATTGGTTTCTATGCTTGCCGCAGGACCCAGAAGGTGGGTCATGATGGCCACAGGGTGGCTCTAAACCAAAGGAGGACTCCAAGCTCAGACTGGTTTCTGAGCAGCCAAAAGTGTGTGTTGGATTATGGTCGTGGGTCTGCTTGTAACGGCCTGAATAATATAAAGTAGCCAAGATGGACCATGGAGAGAATCTTTGAGGTAACCAGTAAGCCACAACACTTAGGTTAATTTATACATACATCAACAAAACAAAACAAAAATATGTTCTACACAGAACCAGTCTAGTGCCAGATTTTGCTGTCAGTGGGATGCAAATTCAAACCCAGTAACGCTGAAGTTAAACCAAATAAAGCTGTGTATGAGAGATATACACTTTAAGGCTACAAGTGACTATTGGAAAAACAAAAAACTCAAAATAATGTAGATGACTGCAGCACTGTGGTTTCCTCCTCCCCTCCTTTGTAAATCTCCCAAGCATTGTTTGCTTACGCATGAGTGATGCAGATTCTTGCTAGGATTGCTTTCTTGCTGCTACTCATGTTTTCCAGGCAGGGGTGCAGACCTCCGACAGCTGCACTAAGGAGGCAAAGAAAGGAGAGAGCTTGTTGGCCACAAAAAGACTATGATTTTGGAAATCCAATGCTAAAAAAACAAACATTCCACCACGTTTTATAATAGATCATTCTTGTCTGGCTCTGACATAAAAGGCCTTGTGACAGTGCAACCCATTTTAGTGTCACTCTTCCACCCCTGTGCTCCTGGATTTCCACAGAGCAACAGCAGACTTCCCCTCCATAACTCTTTTGGTATTTACCCTGAAAGGTTGATGTGTGACCACTAACTATTGTGTTTTTTTCCCTTCTTCATCAAAAGCAACAAAACAGAGCTGTCTGTAATCAAATATGGCAAGAAGTAATGCTTCACAAAAGCAGGTATCTGTGCTGAAAAGCATTTTACACCTGATTTTGGATGCTTGCTATTCACATCTCTAAAATGTTCTTTTGTTCCCACATGGTTTGTTTTAACTAAGGTAATGTCCACTGCTGTGTGCTCAACATAGCAAAGTTTGTGCAACGAGGCCAGAGACATGCTCGGCTTTATAGGCTAAAGAAAAATGGGTGAAAGATCTCAACACAAGGCTGCAGCAGCTGATTACCTGAGTGACAGAGTTTCCAGATGTTTTTAAAGCTTTTCCTATTAATACATTTTAGTACCTGGCTATTGCAGTGATAAAGTATTCTTATGGCATCTCAAGGTTCCTTCGCTCACTAAATTTTAAACCCTCTGGAGTCACACAGGTCTTCCTAGATTATTTTGGCATGTTTACTGGTGACTCTTCTAGACCTGAATCTTTGACAGATCTGGTTTCACATTTTCATTACTTCTATAGAGAGTCTTCTAGGGGCAAGAAACATTGCTCACTAGAAATGCTGTGAGAGAGATAAGAGATAAAACTGTCCTAAAAAGCTCATAGAATCATAGAATTATGAAGTGAATAGCTTTAGCATGTAATTGGGCTGATAATAAGACCCAGATGAAACAGAAAGAACTTAAATCCCCATGGCTGAAATGATAAAAAAATCCAATAGGAAAGACTTTAAATTTGCTGTAAAGAATTTAAGTTTCTCCTAGGGAAAAATATATGAGGTCTCACATTGGTGTCTCCCTGTAGATTTACAATGTACTGTTAGCTGCAGGATGTAGAGAAAGGGTTTCAGTGTTGTAAAACATGCAATCTAATGGTACTTGGAAAAGGTGTTTACAGTATCACAGTATCGTCAGGGTTGGAAGAGACCTCACAGATCATCAAGTCCAACCCTTTACCACAGAGCTCAAGGCTAGACCATGGCACCAAGTGCCATGTCCAACCCTGCCTTGAACTGCCCCTGGGACGGCGACTCCACCACCTCCCTGGGCAGCCCATTCCAGTGTCCAATGACTCTCTCAGTGAAGAACTTTCTCCTCACCTCCAGCCTAAATTTCCCCTGGCGTAGCTTGAGGCTGTGTCCTCTTGTTCTGGCGCTGGCCACCTGAGAGAAGAGAGCAACCTCCTCCTGGCCACAACCACCCCTCAGGTAGTTGTAGACAGCAATAAGGTCACCCCTGAGCCTCCTCTTCTCCAGGCTAACCAATCCCAGCTCCCTTAGCCTCTCCTCATAGGGCCTGTGCTCAAGGCCTCTCACCAGCCTCGTCGCCCTTCTCTGGACACGTTCGAGCATCTCAACGTCCCTTAAACTGGGGGGCCCAGAACTGAACACAGGACTCAAGGTGTGGTCTAACCAGATGCCTTAGCACTGGTGGCTCTGTGGCCATGGGCAGGAACACAGAATCATAGAATTGGATAGGTTGGAAAAGACACTTAAGTTCATCAAGTTCAACCATAAACCAAACACTGCCAAGACCACCATTAAACCATGTCTTTCAGCACCACATCCACGCAGTTTTTAAATCTCTTCAGGGATGGAGACACCTCCACTGCCTTGGGCAGCCTGGGCGAGGCACTGATGACCCTCTTAAGGAAGATACTTTTCCTAGTATGAAGGGACATCAATCCTGATGTGGCAGAGGGGACCCAGGAGATGGTAAATATTTGCAGATCAGGAGGCCGTCTGTGGCAAACATACCTTTGTCACTGCTAAAACGCCACAGCGATTTGCTGAGGGGCTGCTTCCCGAGGAACGGGGCCTCCTGAGGGCAACGGCCATTTTGTGAGGGACGCCATGACGGCGGTGAGGGAATCCTTCTTTCCTGAGGGAAGGATCGGCATCTCCATTCCCTCCTTTTCATTGTGTTCCCTTTGATGCTTGCCTTGGTGTGCCTCACAGCTCACACAATGTCTCATCGAGGACTTTGGCACTTTGAGGCCCTCAGGTGTGTTCCTGGCCTGCTGGAGATGAACTGCCTCTATGGGAACCGCCTAGATCACCTCTCCTTCATCAGCCACCCTGTGGAAACCTACACAAGGCTACCAAACCAGCTCCCTTCCGCCCTACGGCCCCGCAGCGACGCCGGTATTCGCGCTCGTCTCTGGGCGGGCCGGAGCTCCGGCCGGCGGGCTGGCGGGGGGCGGCGGCGGGGCGGGAGGACTACACTTCCCGGCCGCCTTTGCAGGCGCCGGCTCAGCGGGGGATGCCGGGGGCCGTAGTTGCAGCCGCCTGTTGAAAGTTAATAACTGAATCTGGGGTAGGCACTTCCCAGAGCTCCTCGGTTTCTCTCATTGTCATGCCGGCTTTGTCACCTCGGAGGAAAGAGGAGCAAGATGGATGAGCGGGCGGCCGCTGGGGCAGGCGCCCGCGGGGTAAGGAGCGGCTGCTGGCGGTGGGGGGGGAAGGAGGGTCAGGCCGCCGCTGCGAGGCCGGCTGCTGGAGGGGCTGCTGCCCCTGTGGGCCTCGGAGACGGGGAGAGGTCCGTGGCTGCCCTGCCCAGCCGGGATGCCAAGCTCGGGGGCAGGTGCAGCGGGAGCGGCTCTGGGATTCCCCCACTGGAGGGGCCGCTGAGGCGGGGGCGTGCAGCGGCGGCTCCCGATTAACGGGCGCGCTGGCTCTGGCCCTCTGGGCATCCCGCCCTTGTCCGCGCCCCCCGCCTCCAGCTTGAGGTCAATGCCGGCTCGCCCTCACAGCGTTGCCCCCTCCTCGCCACTCCTGGGACGGGGCTGCATGGCCCCGCGACGCTCCCAAGGTAGGGGGTGTCCCTTGGGAGTCCGGGGAAGGGGCTCCCGTGTCTCTCCGCCAACCATTTCCTCAGGGCAAGGTGTGTGGGCGTAGGACAGTTTTGTGGCTCTGCCTGCACCCTCTCGTCCCCGAGACTGCGTCCAGTACTTGGGGGTCATCGCGGGCACCGTCTTTTCATGGGCAAGGGAAGAAGTGAGAAGGTTGTGAGGGCTTGTGATAGAGACTGTTTGGTAAATGAGGCAGTGGGGACAGGGGAGTTGGTGTGAAGGAGATAGCAGAACAGTCCAGTCCCCTTCCTGGTCCATTTTCAAGTCCAAGCGATGCAAGGGAATGTTTTGCTACCCACAGCTCCGAGGCCTCTGCCCCTGCTGCAAGCTTTGTCCCCTCCTCATAACTCTAGAATCCCTGGCCCAGACACCCACAGGAGCTGATCCACATCGGCCCAAACTCTTAATTAAGGAGAAATGACTCCAAATCGTCCTGCTTTGATCTCTCAGAGAACAAAACGCCAGTCTGAAGGTGGTAATTCCTCAGAAGTTCAAAGCTTTGCATTTGCACCTTTCCTGGTAGGGAACGGAGTTCTCAGCAGCCCCTTAAGTCTCTGGATTTAGCCATCATTGCTGCTGCTGCTTCCTGGTCTGGCCTCAGGTTGGAAGTTTGTGCCTTTCCTTAACGGGCTGATAAAAAGAGGCCCATAAATATTCACCGTGACTTTTACCACATGGTTTTCAGAACTGTAAATCCCATCTGTCTCAGTTCCAGGATACTTTCTGGGGAAGGTGAGGGCTGAAAGACTAGATCTTTAGTGTGGAGAAGCTGTGGTGGACACAGGAACTCAGATGATCTTTAAGACCCATTGTTTTTGCTGGGTGTTGTAGCCAAGGACTGACTTAGGGTAAGATAGCCCAGTGCTTGCATATTGCAGGCACCTGGGAGGTTGTTGTGACTCTGGACCTTGTCATCCTCACCTGGAATCTTCCATTGTGAGATGCATAAAGATCCCCATTCAATTTTCACGTTAAAATTCTTAGTGTCATCTTTGATAAATGATCCTCAATTCATACTTAATACTGTATAAAATAGCAAATTCCATTTCATTTTTATTCCACTATTTAATGATAATTATTCATTAAACTTCTAATCCCATCCTAGCATTTTTCATCAGGAAGGTTCAAGGTACTTTACAAAAGAGGTAAGAATATGATTATTCTAGTTATCCTTTTTAAGGCTTAGAGTTTGCACAGCTTCTGTGGATAATGAGTCATAAATAATTAAGAGTCCAATCTAATTAAAAGGAATCCCCAGTTGTAAACCGAAGTGCCATGCTGAAGGAGCCAGTCTTCAAAGGCAATGCCTTGTAACCTAATCTCCTTGATCAGAGCAGTATCCCATTACCTCACAAATCTTCACTCTCCTGACCTGTCTGCCCCAACAGCAGGTACTTCCTGGTGCCTCTGCAGGACTCGTGGGAGGGAGAGGGTCGGTTTCTGTGACCAGTGTAGAGAGTGTTCTCCTACTGAAATCCCTTATCTTGTTTGAACAGAGATCTCATCTCCAGAGGTGCACCAGAGTGTACAGCCTGACCTGAGCAAGATTAGGCGCAGAACTGATCTGGGGTTTTAGCAGAACTTATTGGAAATTAAAAGTGTTGCTCAAACCAGAGCTCAGGAGGTACAAGGAAAATTGTGGCCTGGATCAAATTCATGCATGACCTAAATAGAATTCTGATCCCAAAACTTGCTGTGAACATGCTGTTAAATTTCATTCAAGTTGGATGTGAACTTTCATGTTTGGGAATTCAGGCTCTTGATTGGTAGTGCTAAACAGAGTCTGTGTATCCTGTCCCTGTTTATGCTGACCCTCTCAGGAGTGCTGTTTATCTGCATAATTCAGCAGCTATGCTACATGGATGAAATCCCTGTTCTCATTCCAAATACCTGCTGTCACCTATTGCTTATTCTGTGGGAATGTTTTTGCTCTGATTTGTGTTCAACAGTGACCTAATTGCAATGTTCTGATTAGGCAGAGAAATTTCTGAGTTTGGCTTTATAGTTCACCTTCTCAGGAAATAAATCCTGGCATCCTAACACCATATGCCATTGGTACTGTCACTTTAGCCTGATGTTTTATGAGGGATCATGAGGGGTAGACGAGTGGACTTTGAAGCATGTTTGTGTACAATAGCTTCTTACACTTCACCATTGTAACATCCAATTGAGCTCAGAGCAAGTGTAGACCATCTTATTGATGAAAATACCTGACTTTGATAAGCTGTAGCATGTTTCTTACCACTGAAGAAACTGCACTTGTGTTAGTTTGGTGTTAGGTGATTTCCTTGAAAGTTGGCAGCCACAAATAGAGCTGAAAAAGGCCAAAGTGTCTCTATGATTGTCTATTGATCTTGGTTGAGGAATACTGGTGTCATTTTCAAATGCAACTCAGAGAGAAGTTGATAGCAAGTTAGATTAAAGTGAGTCCCTAAGGGTTTTGGAGAGACCTGTATCTTAATCTGTCTGTGCTGTCATTTCTTCATTTATGTGGTGTTAAACTGTAATTCAGTCTCTCATTCTGGAAGTGTTTAGTAGTAAGGCATGACTGGAGCTCTGAGTAATGCTGCTGATACTGAAAATGTACTACAAGTGACAGAAAGGAACCTACAGAAATAAGGAAGCATGAGTCCAGACATTGTGAGCAGCAGAAAGAGGGAGGGTGAGAACAGAAGAAATCAGGGAGGGACAAAGGAATCAAAAATACAGAAGAAAACCCATGAAGACACCACCATTCTTGGTGACGTGGTGTGCCGTGGGTGAAGCTTTACAACTGAACCAAATTTCCCTAAGAGCACTATCATTTACTGCTTATGAGAGGGAGAAGAAGGGAAGAGGGTTCTTGGAGAAGTGCATATCCACACAATGAAGCCTTTGGTTTCTTCCCTTGCACATTTGCAGAGTGCTCACGTCTTTCCCTTACCCCGGGAGACATTCCCATTTCTTTTCATTTACCAGTGCTTGGAAGGCGGAAGGAGATGAGGCACTGTTGGGTTCCCTTATTAACTTAATCTGTGGGAAGCCCTACATAAATCATTGGTTTTCCTAGTCTTGATAGAACAAGATATTTGGACAGTGAAGCCAAACAGGAGTTGGAGGTTCCTGCACTGGGAGATTTTGACACTGTTCCAGTCTTGTGCCTGTGACTTTCCATGTGCGTTTCTTTGAAGTCTGAAGCTTAGGAGTCTGCATTAATGATCAAGGGACAGAGTTGAATCCAGAATTTGTGTGGTACTAAGGTAAAGGTGTGGGTATGAGTGTGGGAGGAGAATATTTCAGAGCAGTCTGGCATGTAGAATTAATAAAACAAAGTAATCATGTTAATTTCCTGCTGTTACTCAAGTTCTCAAGTCTTTTAGCATCTTCTCATTCCTTGCAGGTCAGCAATTTCTTGCTGGGTCCTGTCATGTCCAAAATAGTAATGTTCTTGAAAAGCAGAAAACTTAAAGTTTGAAATCTATTGTCCTTCTGTGCAATGGGAAATTTGTTGCAGTCCTTTAGGCAGGAATCTCTGTTCCTCATGCAGTGTTTTACAGCCCTGTGCTTGGCATTTGGCTGTCACTCTGTTCCTCTCAGCCAAGTGTCTGTGATCCCTGAATGCTTAAAAAGTTCCTTGAGACTCTGCAGATGGGAAGTTGTTCTGAAGCTGTGATTTGTCAGGAGCAGAATGCATTAGGACAAGTATTTCTGACTTTGACTTACAATTATGTTAAAAGTTGCTTATTTTCATGACTACATTTGTTCCCTTTAGGGCTTTTAGCTGTTTCTCTAATTCAGGAGCTGTTCTTCCCATTTTTTACTTAATAAAGTAAAGCATTCAAAGCAAAATGCTGTGCATCTTGCTACACTTAATATGCAGATATCAACTGATGCACACAGTGAAATAGACCTAGGGTTTCAATTTTTAACCTGCTATTTTAACTGCATTTTGCAGAACTTCACCCTAATTGCTGCTTTTTCTTGGCTGAACAGCAAATCGGTTCCCCACTAAGTTCCAGCATTACCAAAATTCAGAAGCAAAGGTCAGGTTTTCAAGAGTCATTTCATCTGTGGGAACCTTATAAAGCAGAAGGTAGTATTTATGTCCTGCCAGATATGGAGCTACTTTCAGAATGTTGGCCCAGGGAATTTGCTGTGTGATGGAGGGGTATAGAACTGCCACAGGGTTTTGGGAGCACTGGGCCCTCATGCTCCTATGTCATCCCTCAAGTGGAATAAATGGAGACTCCAGGCCCCTCCCTATGAATGACTGGGACCCTTTTCTCCAAGGTGTGTTGCTCTTGAATCTCTTCAGCATCCCAAAAACTGAATCTCTTCAGCATCCCAAACCCTTTTAAGCCATTCTCATTAAGAGGTTGCTGAGTGTCTGAAAGTGTTTATAAAGGAGGGGTGGCAGGTCCAGCCCCAGCACTGCAGAGCTAAGATGGGGCAGTGGCTCAGAGCTTGGGAGCCATTGTCCAGTAAGAGTTTTACTGTGAACCAAATTTATAGGGCTGCATTATGGAGTTTCATTTATTATTTTTCAAACATTGGGTTTCTTTATATGTTTAATACTGTAGTTTAAATGAATATTTATGAAGGTGTCTGAGGTCCTTGGATCAGCAATGTCATACAAAGCTCTGATCCAAAGCCCAGCAGAAAAAAAAATCTGACATTGTTCTCCCCTCTTGCCCCCAGAGGATTAAAAAGACAAATAATTTTAAACAGTTCAACATGTACTGAGCTTTAGTTCGTTAGCTAGCAAAGAGTATGAAGTCTTTCCAGAACTGTGTTCAAAAGTAAAGAACAAAAAGCTACCTTGAAAAATGGCCATTGGGAAGCAGCCCAGCAAAAGCCAAGAAACTTGAGTCCTTTGCTAATGAATACTCTGTCCTTAACTCACATTGTCTCTTTTGTTTCCCACACTTTCATGAGCTGCACATGGATTCAATTTGCCAGGCTTTAACCCTTCTTCCTGATGCCTGATCTGTGCATAGTTTGGAAAGTGGGACAGCTGTCACTTAGGTACTTGGCTTTGCTTTTGCATTTTTTTTGTTTGCTCCTAATCTGTTTGTTCCTGTGAGTCTCTGGCTTGGTTGCAGAAAAGCAGTCCAGGAGGGGTGTGGACAAGGTTTGGGTGCATGCTGGGGAAAGGGAGTCTAAGTTTTTCCGTCTTCTTGAAAAAGGATGCAGCAGAGATGGGGCTGGGAGCAGGTTCGCTTTGATTAAAACACAGTAGCATTTCCACTGTGACTGCTCTAGGGAAAGATGCTGATGTTACAGTAGGACTCTTTAAGGAGAGCTACTTTTCTTGGCATAGCTCTGAAATTGATGGAAAGTCAAGGTAGAGTGAAGGGATTTGGCATCATGGGAACTTCTCACACCAGCTTGTCTTTGTGCTCCAGCACAGCACAAGTGCTTTTTGCAGAGAGAAGCATTAAACATCAGATGTTTGTGGCAGTGAAATGTCTTTCAGTGAAAGATGATTGCCCAGTATAAATACTTTCTTTGTAATGTCTGTATTGTTCCCCCCCCAAAGAAAGCTTCTAGAGCTACTGTTTAATTAGTTCCCTATCTACTTATAAATCACCCATTAAAATCAGATATTCTATACAAAAAGTATCTTGCATTTTCATTCCTCATTGTCCCTTGAGATAAGGATTGAGCAGAGATCACCAGCAGAGAGTGCTGGTGCTCCTCAGAATGTGGCAGCAGCTTCAGAAATTGATTGTAAAATCCAATCATACTTTGCTCCATAGTTCTTATTTCTGAGAAAATGAAATATTAATCAGTTATTTGTAACTTGATGTCTTGCTGTCTCTAATGATCAGCGTTTTTGTAGCTTACTGCAGGAAAAAGATTGTTTTTAGGAGCACAACTGTGTGCTGGGAAAAATGAGAATTGTTGCTTTTTGAAGCAATTATTTAACAGAAGGTAATGTACTTTGTTCCAATGTATTTTGTCGTTTTGTAGGTAACATTATTTCTCCTTTCATTTCTCTGTAATGTTCAAAATAATCTCTTTACTATTCAGGACAGCTTCTGTACTGGGGGAAGATGGTCCTCCTACCATTTGTAGAACTCTAGTATCTGTATGGTGCTACTTGTTTCACTGAGACCATGCTTTTAACTTTCCTATTGGAATTTGTTGGAAGGTGCTTCCAGCCAAGATTACTCTGGATGGGTCTCTTTCATTTCTTAGTTCTGAGTCTGCTTCTGACATCAGTGTTGAAACTGAGTTGCAAAAGCTTTAGATCAAAAAGCAGCCCTTCTGCCCCACTCTCATGATATTTACCAATATTTACCAGCACCATTCTAGGTCCTGGAGATCTTGAAGACGTTAGGCTTTGTGGTTTCAAATTAACCGTGGTTTTCCCCCCTTAATCTTTATGGTCACTGAAATATCAGGATTATTAGGTATGTTTTTTGCTGCAAGATCTGCTGTGTATCTCACTCTCTTGTGATTTCTTACATTCTTTAGTCTTTGAGAGCAAACAAGGACTGTGGAAGTGCAGGGCCTCTGTTGCTTAATCTTAGAGTTCACTCTGATTCAAATCTACTGGAAACTGAGGGAACCCTTTAATTAATTTCAGCAGATTTTGAAGAGACATCTCACTATAAAGAGGACTGAGAAGCTAGACTGAAGAGAAACTGGGGAGATGGCCCAACTATGTACATTGAAATTGTTGACATGATAGGCATCAATTGTACTTCAGGAGAAGAGCAGTGGAGGAAGTCCTTTTGTCCAGACTACCCCCACTGTTTTTATGTTGCCAAAACTACCTCTAAACCTAGGGGACTGGGGTGTGAATGCATTTGGAACAAAGCAGAAACATTCAATGTGTTTTTCTACAGATGGCAGGTGTTTGTCACTCTTCTGGTTACACAGCTTTCTTCTGAAATTCTGCCTAAAAAGGGGCCAAGCTTCAGTAGTTAGAATAATTCTCTTTACAGGTGGTACTTGACCAATCAGTTCCTGGGTGACACATCACTGCTGACCTCTGTATTGCATTTCACCGTGGTAAGCTGTTGCTTTGCCCCCCCTGTTTCTGTGCAGACCCTTTCCTCACCCAAGCAACCTCTGAAATTGACTTACACTTCATTGGGGGTGCTATGTCCATGTGCATTGGCATACAAAACCTGAGATCAGCAGGAGCAATGTTACAGTGTAAATCACAATGGATGAACTTGGCTGTGCAAAAGTCCCTGTCTCAATTACTTCCCTTCCAGAAATGTTGTGGTCATTGAATCTTTATCGTATAGATTGGTTGAATAATAAACCAGTGTAGAGAGACACAGGGATTACTTGTGAAGGACAGAGGAATACTTAGTGCATAACTCCTGTGTTTTGAAAATGAGAGTTTTTATAGTGCTTCTGTACATGTCAGGTTTCATGGTAGTTATTTCTGGTGTTGCTGGTCTGTGAATACCTGTCATTACCTTCCGTTGGCAAATGTTATTTGACTTTAAATATAATTCATGTCTGTCTGATTAATGTTGTTTCTCTTCAAAAATCCTTGTTGGTCTCCAGCTGTACCCAATGGTAGGAACTTTTTTTACAGCTTGGGACTGATTATAGCACCAACATCAAATCCTCTGAGTACAGCCTAAAAATGGCCATGTATGCTATCCAACCCAGTGATAAAACAGCAGCAAGAGCTGCACTGCTGTACACCTGGGTTCTCCATACATGCAGACAGCAAGGCATGTCCTGTGTCCTGTAACTGTCAAAGACTCTAAGTCTAGACTGAACTCCCAGCACAACTTTGGAGAAATCACTTCACTGTCCTGTACCTTGGTGCCTTCTCCTCGCATTTCTTGTGATTCTTGTGCTGTTTTGAAACAAACATCCCAATCTCATTTTGATCTGTATTTCCTGATGTATTTGTTAATTTACTTTTTTAAAATTTTTTTTTTTTAATGTACCTCTCCAGCTGTTTGGCTTCTATGGCAAGAAAGATAAAGCAATCTTGCTTATCAGAATTGCATGTTCCTTGCTCCTCTTCACCTAGTAAACTTCGACTCATCTTCTCTTCTTATCCTTTTTACTATTGCATTACTGCTTATTTACTGAAGGGTCATTATTTCACCCACCAGTGTATTTACAGACTAGAAGCCCCAATGCTGGTGGTGGTGGGGACAAACTGTCTGGTCCCAAGAGCTAAATGGCACTTCTGAGTACTGGTAATGGTTTATTTTTATGTCTGACAAGAAAAGCTCTGTTAAACTGGCCTGAGATCAGAGGTCCACTGAAATTAATTTCTACCTTTCTCAGCTGCACTGAATGTATGCAGCACTGAGCATCTGTATCTACATGAGGGATAATAGCAGCAGCTTCCTGAGCTCCAGCTGCTGTAGACAAAGGCTGGCCGAGTTACAGCCATTCCTGGAGGGAGGAACTTTTAAGATGGAGGAATTTTAAGGAATGTGAAGGACAACCTCTTAAGAAATTGTAGGTGGAGCAATTCCAAGTCATCCAAACACTTCATCAGCGCAAGATTTATTTTCCCACTTTGAACTAGTTGCCGTTGCAATGTTGCTCTTTCGTGCATTTTAGCACATCTCCTGTGGCCTTTTGTATGATTGCATAAATTGGCCCGACAGTGCTGGAACAGTTATTCGGGACCCCTTTCTTGTGTTGTTTCCTGAATTCCCACATTGTGGCGTGATGTGAGTGTGGAAACTGCTCGCTTCCTCTGCTGGCAGACGTTCAGATGAGTGCTGCAGCTCCTGAGGACTGAGCTGGGCGGGGAGCTGGGCAAAGGGAGGATGCACAGGGAGAATGTTTTAAGGAAGATAATGTGGATTTCATGTGTCTTTGTTCTTTTCCAGTTCTGATAAAGCCGTTATCTCCAGTTATGTAGGTTAAACAGGAACAGTGCCAGTCCTTTGTGAGAGGGGTTGAGGAGCTGGGGTTAATGTGCCTGGGGCAAGGCTGGCTGCTCTTCACTGTCTGCATTAAGCAGCATTCTCGCTTTCTTGATGACTCTGCCTTCTCTCCACACTCCCCACTATTTTCCTGGAGCCTGTGGGAACGAGACAGGAAGTATGATTGAAGCACAGTCTATAACTTCAGCTCACCTCAGCGATCTCGCTCAGTATCTGGTAAATATGTGCCTCATGAGCTGGCTCTGCCTTGTCTTGTCTTCTTTTGGCATTTGCAGACTGTAAGGTTGTGGGACGTTAATGAACTGTTTACATGTGTTTCTACATTTGTTCCACTGAAGTGTTCCAGCAAATGAATGTCGGTTATGAGGGGAAAAATCAATGGGTTTGTGTCCTGCAGTTGGGGTTCTAAAACTTGATTTCCTGATTTTTTTTCCCAGACTTTTCCATGTTAAAGAGTTGGGAATATTGGAAGGGATTTGTTTGCTTAGAGCGATTAAAAGGTAAATGGTAGAATCCTGTTACCTCTTCTCACACAGAGCTCCAGCTAACTGCAGCAAGTAAGCCAAGTTTCACAAAGCAAGGATTTGATGTGGGCCCAGTTTTTGCATGTTGAGTACTTCAGGAAATGGGTGTCATCTTATGGCAAAACCTTACCAAAGTGAGACTACTTAATGGATTCGATATTTGCATGGTGAGGTCTTAGTGGCACACCATGACAGCTTCTCTCATTTTGCTCTTTCTTGAAATTCCAAATTAGTGAACAGCAGAGAGTAGAAGCTGTCACGGGGAGATGTGCTTCTGGAGTTCATGGACAGAAGTGAGCTCACAGGAGGAAAATCTGAGTGTTTTGTATGGAAGAGCCAGAGGAGGAGGTGTATTGTGAGAAAGGTACCATTATTTGTACACAAATATGTCCCCATTGAAGGACCAGTTTGTTATCTCTTGTTTGGACTGGGGGGGTTGCCCTAATTACAGGCAGCAGGCTGGGATAAGTTAAAGTTGCTCACCCAGTTTCAAAACAAGAGCTTTGCCTCTCTGAGACTGAGGTTGGTACTGAACAGATGGTGTCATTGTCATTACCAAGTGCTGTTAAATCATCTAAACCAGAAACTTTCTTTTTACCCACGTTTTTGGGCTTGTATTGGCTGGGGAGACACACAGAGCTGGTGTTCAAACCACCAGCTTCAAACATTATTACGTGTTTAAAACCAAACTATTTTTAAAGCTGAAATACTACAGCATGATTCCAGGCACTAAAGCCTTCAACAAAAGCCATCTCTGAAGAGTTAAATAATGGTTGGACTTCATGAGCTTAAAGGTCTTTTTCAACTGAAATAGCTCTGTGAGTATGAGATTCTATTCCTGAGTAACTAGGGACAGAACAAGAGGAAATGGCCTGAAGTTGTACCAGGGGAGGTTTAGATTGGCTATTAGGAAAAATTATTTACTGGAAGAGTGGTTGGGCATTGGAACGGGCTGCTCAGGGTGGTGGTGGAGTCACCATCCCTGGAATTGTTAAAAAAATGTGTAAACATGGTTTAACAGACATAGTGGTATTGCTTTATCTTAAAGGTTGCTTTAGCTTAAAGGACTGAAGCAATTAGATGATTCCAAGTTTCTATGATTTATGAATGTGGCTGCCATCTTCTGTCATGGGGTAAAATGATGAAACACAGTGAAGCCATGGTTGCATTTGGGGAAAACTAAGTTTGTTCCATCCCCTTTCTACACCTACCATTCAGTCCAGCTGTGGTAGAGCAGCACAGGTTAGTGGATGTTTACCTGAGGATAGACTGAGCCTTGAACTACGTGATATACATTGTAGTTTGGAGCAGAACATTATATACAGGAAACTATCTCCTTTACTATCCTGCTTCTCTGTGCTTAAGTCATGGTCAGTTCTTGCCATACTTCCAATTATTTTCAGCATTTGGCTAGCAAAAAGCGGGTGAGTCAGATCCTTGGCTGGTGTACCTCGGAATAAACCCATTTCACTCCTCTGGCTTAGCAGAATGGTTTGGAATCCTTGGGACTAACTCTGGGGCACGTTTCCACAAGTGGCCAAGTGACTGCCCTAGGAACGCCTTCCAGCCCTTCCATCCTCCGCTGCGGGCTGCCGCGGGGCAGAGTGGGTCTTAACGGGCATCACGGCTGGAGCCCCGAGGTGTTGCCGCGTCCCACCGGGATGCGATCCCCGGCCGAGTTTCGCCGCCTCCCACGGGCACAGACAGCGAACAGCAGCCTCCTGCAGCTTGCAGCCCCACTGGAGAGGCGGGCGGGGCGGGGGCAGGGGCGGTGCCGGTGGCGGGGGGCGGCCTCCGGGGCGGGGTCGTGGGGCGCTTCCTGCCCGCCCCGGCCGAGCAGCGTCCCGTGGGGCGGCCGCGCCGCAGAGCCCGGCGGAAGGAGGCGGAGGAGGGAGCGAAGCTGCTCAGCCCTGCCCCGCCGGTGTGAGCTGCTGTTGCTGCCGCCGCTGCTGCCGCCACCGCGGGGAGCGTGTGCCGCCCGGCCCCGCTGCGCACAGGTAACCGCGGAGAAGGAGGCGCGGAGTAGCCCAACCCAGCCCAGCCTGCCCTGGCCGCAATGCTGCGGGCCGAGCTGACCTGCCGGGGCCGCGGCTGCTGCCACTGACAGCGGAGCCTGCGCCGGGACGCAGATTTTCCGCGCTTTGTGTTTATTGTGCCGCTCTTGAGATACCGCTATCCTCCTGCCAAGGGCTGCGGGCAGGTCCTGTCTGGCTGTTGTGGATTTTTACCCGTCTATCTTCATTGCGTGTCTGAGAGTATATTTGTTTTTAATAAAAGAAAAAGTTGCTCCATAAATCCGCTTCATATCACCTTTCCCATTTTGTGGAGTCCGCCGTGTTTCTGCAATTAAAAGTTTACTCCCCTCCCTCCAGTTTTATTGACACTGAGGATGAAGAAGGATTTGCAAATGAAATCGCCTTGAAGTACATCTTTTGGAGAGAGCTCTGCAGTTTGCCTGTTGAGTCCTGAATTCCACCCTTTGCCCTTGCTGAATCCACTGTTCTGCCCTTTACTCTCCGGGGTAAAAAAAACCCCAAACAACAACAAAAACTTGAGGGGGAAAAATACCTTTGGCAGCAGGGAAGCTTTGTGTGACTGACCCAACGAGCTACAAGTGTCCAGTTTCTGAAAAGAAGAAAACCCTTTTGTCTTCAACAGATCAGTAGGTAAGAGACTCATGGCTCACAGCGCATGGCGCAAGGAACTCGCATTCCTTCTTGCAGCATAAACCTGGGAGTTAGCCTGCCTCTCTTTTCTGTCAGCTTCTGTCCATTACTTCTTTCTCCTATAAGTAATTCTTTTTTTTTTCAAGATTAAAAAGTAAATACGTCTCTCCACTCATTTCGTCATTGGCTGTAAATAGCAAAAATTCATCGTGACCTGTGTGCTGGGACAAAGTAAAATTCAGTGGAAGTGGCTGAAGTAGTCTTGTGTCAGGCTGTGTTTGAAAGCAGCCACGTTTCTCATGGTCCTCTCCTCTGAGAAAATAATTGCAGTCATTGTGTTGTAATCCATGTGCTGAGATTGTCTTTGCTTGTCGTGCTCCATAGAGAAGCATGTTTGTGCCTTTCTATATGCACGTGTGCAAGCAGGGCTCTCGTAGTCTGCTGAGATTTCTTGTTTCATGCTGGAATTTGCTTTACATTAAGTGCTTTACTACTGTGTCACAAGGTGTAACAGTTTTGAACCCATCATTAACACACCGTAGTAGGTGATTGAACCTGGCTAGGAACCTGCTTAGCACTGGGCAGAGTGAGTGTGAGGGTGTGTTTTCTTTGTTTTGTGATTTTTGTTCTTAAAGTAAGCCTGAAAATACAGCAGGGACATGGGCACATAATAACTGGATGGAGGCCCAGTCTCTGTTAAGGGAAATGTGTTTTGTAGCATGCTCCTTGCTGTAGGGGCCAAGTGCTGAATATCTGCTCTTTTACAAGTGGTTAAACCACTGTGAATTCTCCCCCCAGCTCTGTACCCACTTATCCAGGGCCAGAGTTTCATTGCTGCCAGCCTTTTGTGCAAGGAAAAGGCTTATGGAATTTTATGGATCTGGAAGCAGGGAGAAGTATATTGTTCCCTGTGTGAAGACAGAGCATCCTCCAGCAGAAGGATCTGGCTGTTTGTGTGGTGAGCCTAACCTTGACACCGTGCTCTTCCCCACTGCATGGGCTTTTCCTGTAGATGCTACAGAAAACACTACATGTTCATCTGTTGTGGTCCCTGTACCTCTTTCTTTTTTCCCATTTTCTTCCCTGGAGGGATTTCTGTAGGAAAATAAAATGGAAAAAAGTGTCTTCTTCCTGCCATGGAGGAGGAGCAAGTCAACTGCTCTCTGAACTGATGGACTCTTGAAGAGTACCTGTCTCTGCTGAGGTGCAAGAACTAGTGGGGCACTTTGCAAGGGGGCTGGTGACCAGGTTCCTTCCAGGGGCAGAGGACATGGCTGACCCTTTCTACCAAGTCAGGGTGGGAAAACAAGAACTATCTTCCTGGCCTTGCCCTACTCCCTTATGCTGCTCCCATGTGAGTGATGGTCAGCATCACATCGGTTTTTCAGAACTGATATAGAAACATGAACTTTACCATCAGGACCACGATCCTGTTAAATCTTTGGATCAGACCAGGGGTTACCTCAGTGACTGTTTGTCATAGGAGTAGGGTCATGAGCTGACCCCATAGTTGGAGTTGCAAGTTCACCTGGGACACTTGGTCACTCTCTCTTTTTCTCCAGGACACTTATTTCCAACATCACCCTTGTTCTTAAAATGTTCCTGGGAGCCACAAATGAAACACAGAATAGTTTTTTTTTCTTCTCTAGCACTTCCTTGAGGAAAGGATAAGATTTCCAGGAGTTGGGGAGGAGCACCTGGTTGTCCCCTAAGCTCGTGTTGTTTTTGAATCAGGAGATGTTTTTGAGTTAGTGCAGCTTGACCTGGGAAGTAGGATGGGGACAGAAAGGAAGCTGGGCAGTGCAGGCTGGGCAGAATGAGCTGTATAGTGGGTCCTGGAATTGCAGTGATGTTGGCATCTCCTAACTGTGGTGTTGTTGGGCATGACAGATATGTAAATTGTGATGGCTGGTTACTGATAGCATGGTTCATCATTCTACCTATTTATCGCGATACATGACTTCAGATTGTGCCATAACCACGGGAGAATCGAAGTGTTGCTCTTGCCTGAAGCATGCTTGAGTGACTTTGGACTGGTGTGCGGCTTTGTAGTACCGCGTGCTGCAGCTGGGCCAGAAGGTTTTCTTATGCCTGCAATACGAATGTATAAAAATTCTCTGCAGTCTGTATTACAGCTCAAAGGGCAGCTGACTTAGACATGCTTGAGTGTTCAGGTCAGGAGATCACATTCCACAGGTTACTAGATGAAAATGTTCAAAGAGGGCATAGCATAAATATTTGATTCATGTAGAAGAGATTGGTGCAAATCCTTTTGTCCCTTCTCCAAAGGTGCTCTGTAGACAGACCACCATTAAAAGGAAAAAACTCTACCTAACAACAAAAGCTTGTAACTTGTTTGTGCTGGAGGAAGTAGGATGATAACATAGTGTGTTAGTGTTGAATTTCACTCAAATTCTTCTCATGGGTTATACCATCTTCAAGAAGAGGGAAGAGAACTAATGTTTTTAAATGTGAAATGACTCATAATGCATGAGCTCTGGAAGTTGGGTTTAACGTTGTATGCAAACATTGCCAGCTGGTGGGGATCTTTCTGGATAAATAAGAACTATATTTGTACAAAAAGGCTTGAATGATGTATGTCAGATGATTAGCATAAGCCATTCACTTTGCAAAAGAATAGTAAGAATCCTAGAAGTGTAGATAATTTAATAGTTCTTTTGTTGTCTTTATCCTGTCTTTCATCAGCAGACTGACCAATCTTTCTGTTTGTTTAGAAATCAGGTTGCATTGCTGTACTGCCACATTTTCCTGCCTTGCAGCCCCCAAGTTCTGAAGGTCTAAACACTTCTCCCTCGTCTATCCCTTCCTTTTGTCTCCACTTGAGTGTAATGTGATTGATTTTTTTTGGGGGTGGTGGTATTGGTGGTGGGATTTTTTTGATGGAACAACTTGCACCATTTAATTCTGCATAGCATCCAGCACAAAGATCTCTTGGACCATGACTAAGGCTCACTGTCCCTGCAATGAATGAGCAGCCAAAACAAAATTTTGGTTCCTCTAAGGCTTTATTTTCTTAAAGTGGAGTAAAATACAATGTAGATTTAGTTTATTGCCATATTAATGTATTTAGTGAGTTAAGTCTTTAATTCTAGAATTATCAACAGGCCAAGTGTATTCATATATTAACATACCTTTAGCTGTGAATGAGTTTATCTGTTCATACCTCTCTTGGGGCAGAGATTGATTTTGCTGCTCTTGCTTCATTCTTGCTGTCAGCTTTTAAAGAGCTGCAGAGCTGTGACCCAACAGGAAGACAAAATGCAGTAAGAGAAAGTTCTCACATGTGAAGAGTTTGTGTTAAACTGAGACCTACTTCCAGACACCTGTAAATTACCAGATTCCTTCTTCAGTGCAGAATATGGTGTGTGTTAGGGTCTGTTCTGAGTTAAAAAGAAAAGTATGAGCTTGTTTTTGGCAGCAGGTTGGTGGATTATTAGATGTTCCTACTCGGGTGTGAAGTGTGATTTCAGAATAAAGTGAGATGCCTGTTTTCTCGGTCTAACCGTTGTTACACATTCCCATATTTGAAGGTGTTTTCAGACACTTTTAAAGAAGTCTTCTCAAGGGTTTCTTCATCAAAATAGCCTTACAACTTTTTTTATTCTCCTTGCTATTACGGACAGTATAGTGGGAGTGGAATGTTCTTGGTTGCCAATGTTTGCTGCTAGGTATCCCCCCTCCATGGAGACCAGATGTTTATAATAGTATGAGAACAGCCATTCTTGGTGATTGGCAAGTAGGTTCAAGGCTCTCTTTCTCCTCTTCTATCCACTGAAATACAAGAGAGGACTTGGGTCTCTTGGTTCTTCATAGAAGTGTTCCAAATTGCCTGTTGCTGAGGTTATAAAGTTTCAGGAAGCACCAGAGGATTTGTCAGAATAATTTAGTCCATTGTGTTGAATGTGGGCCACAACTGATTTCTGTAAGCTTATTTTCTGCTTTCAGGAATTCTTTGCTTTCTGATGAGTAGATCCTTTCTAGATTAGTCTTTATTCTACCTCTTGGGTCTAATCTTCTCTCTGTATATGCCCCCACACGTAGAACCATCATACTGTAGGCTTTCAGCCATCGTCTTTATGAAAGGACACATAACTGCCCTGTGAGTCCAGTTTGGCTGCCGGAGCTTGTTAAACCCTTTTAGACAGGAGAGAGTATATTCCCAAACAGCTCTGGAATGCAGTGTCGGCCACAGGAAGAGTTGCATGCTGCAGTCTCACACTATGGCTGTACCTTCACCAAGATTATTTGGTTTATGCCTTGGACAGATCTGATACTGAAACTGTATCCATGTGAAAATAGTGTGCTGTATGGGGAACTCTAAAGTCAGCAAATATCCAAATCTTGCACGTTACTTGGCTCTCCAGAGTAGCCTTGAAATGTAATCTTCAGGACAGGAAAAAAAAAACAACTCTCAATAACTTTGGGCAATAATAATGTAAAGGAGCTCATAGGAGCAATGAATTTTAAAATATGCAATATAATGTTTGTCTTACTGTGTCTAGTCTACCTGGAAGAGAAATGAGCTTTTCAAGGTTGATGAAATTTGTGTTTACCTAGAGACTTGGATGTTATATTTAAAGTATATGTTTGAAACTTACCTGTGTGTAAATCATAGAATCATAGAGTGGTTTGGGTTGGAAGGGATCTTTAAAGGTCATCTAGTCCAACCCTCCTGCAGTCAGCAGAGACATCTGCAGCCAGATCAAGTTCTCAGATCCCCAGACAACCTGACCTGGAATGGTTCCAGGGATGGGGGCATATAGTGTCTGAAATAGCTGATTCAGAGCAAATCAGACATTTGATATAAGCAGGAGGCTGGTGAATGAGGAATTACTAAAGGAATGAATAGAAAAAGTCTAAAACTGAGAACAAAATGAAAAGGCCTGTGGAAGCTCAGTTCTTAAAGCCTTAAAATTATGTCTTGGTGGAGTAGTGATTGTGTGAGGCACTTAGCTGAAGTGAAGGAAGAACATGTGCTGGAGTCTCCTGTAGTACCCAAAGATCATGAGCTGTGGCCATCCTTTCATGATAGTTGTTGGATGTGTCGTGCTGTGTTGTGAGCAGCTCCCATGTTGCTGGGCTGGCACTGGAAGAGGGAATGCTTTTTCCTCTTGCTAAGAGCTGAATCGTCTCATATTTTACTGGCACGCAGTCTGCATTCTTGGCCCTGCAGAAGAGCTTCAGAGATAAATACTGCCATTCATACTTGGTGCTTTTTTACTGTCTCATCCTCTCTTAGTATGACTGTTGTCTAGTTTGGTTGTGTCTAAGCTTTTATTTCATTAAAATACTAAATATTTTTAAATAGTTGGAAATTTGGAGAGGTCTTTGGTCATTTTCCTTGGTAATTACTGTTGGACTATGTAAGGTTCGTGAGTATGAAGGCAGAATGAAGATTTTGTTCAAACAGTAAAAAAATCACTGATCTAATAAAATTGGTTTTTGAAGGTCTTGCTATGATTTGTATTAGCAAAGCATTTAGACTGTTTAACTGTAGGCCAAGTTGTTGAGCCGTTCTTACATGAATGTCTATGAATTAAGCCATTTAAAGTATTTGTTTAATGAATTAATGAACATTTGTTAGACCTTGTCTGAGAGTTGTATCACAGTAGTGTCTGTTTACTTTAAAATGCTTCGTGTCTCTGCATAACTTGTTTTTGTGGAGAATTACATAATCCCTTTGGATTATTTACTGTAACCCTCAAGGAAAGTAATTCCACATTTCAGTAACTTTGTTCGCTTCAGGGTTTGGTGGACTTTTCCTGCTGGTCTAATTTGGTTCTGTGTTCAGCTGAAACAAATTTTATTGCTTCATACTAGGGGTAGCCAGTCTTATTGTGGGGCTTGGGAAAAACAGGCTGGGAAAACAGATCTTCCTAATTTTCCCATTGTCTTTTGGAAAAGAAAGCAAGCTGATACTTCCCCTGTATTTCTGGAGACACAGAACATAAAACCAGTTTAAGGTAGCCTGTAGAAGTGTGCAAGGAACTGGTCACTTGTTGCTTAATGAAATCATCACAACTGAATGCTGATATTTGTGGTAGGTAAAACCCAACTTAAAGCACTTTTTACTGCAAAATGGCAAAAGCTGAAGAGACTGAGGGTGCTTGTGTGGTCTCTTCCATCCTCCTTTAGGTAACTGTAGAGAGCAGTCAGAAAAGAACACTCCAAAGTTACACAAAAAAAACAACTTTAGCTGTTGCCACGTTGGAGTCCAGTGTGGAGCATTGGGATCTTGTTTGGAAAAAAAGGTGATTCAAAAAGTCTTAGTAGCTGTTGGGAATGAGTGGATTTTCCACCTGATGAAAGATCAGTGTGTTTTTGATTTGGGGAAGTAGGGATGGGCAAGAGAAAATTTGTGTAAGAGGCCACTGGCCCCATACCAAACTGCTTAGGTGGTACTTTGAAGGGATGTCTCCATGGAGCATTCTCAAAAGGCTGGAGATCAGGCTGGAGATGGTGCTTGTGGGAGGCGAATAGCTCTGAGGGAGCACTTCAGATGCAGGGCAGCATGTTTTCCAGCCCTAGAGTGGCCTGAGCAGTCACATTCCTGAGGTAGTGGAGAGCTCAGTGCATTTGCTGATGGTGTTGAGTGGAAGCTGGGCAAGGTTCATTATTTGGAATCTGTGTTACCTGTTGTTTCTGTGCCTTCAGTAAAGCTCATTGTAGCACATCTCAGTGCTAAAGTGGCATAAAGTTGTGACGTGTTCCTAGATGCTGACATTGCACCATCAAAACACTAACACGTGCATTTCCTTCGTTAGGGGAATATTATGTAGCTCTAACTTTGTTTCTGCAGCTGCTGGGGATACCTTGCAGAAGTATCTTCTAGAAAATACTCAGAAAGTTTCCCTGCTGTTTGCACTGGTTCTGGGATGCTTACCTACATCCTTGATCAGAACCATGTAGGCAGGATTTCTGCTTAAAATATTTGCTGCTCCATTTATGACAGAAGACCTCTCTAGTAGTGATGAAGTTTATATAAGTGAGGAAGTTTAGCTGGTATGGCTTACACAAGGTTTCCTAAGTAATATACCTAAACCAAATTATTTCCTAGTGTAACTGCATCTGCTTTTGAGTGGTTGCTGGAAGAGTTGTATTGAAAGAAATCAATTCCCTGAGTGACATAATTATGGCAACAAAACCCTAAACAGGGGGCAGGACTTAACCAATCCACGCTACTCTGAAATGAAGGTAATAACATCTTCCTCCCAGTGTGGTGGTGAGGCTTAATTAATCATCTTACAAGTCATTAAAGGTTTTTTACAAGGTGCACATGAAAAGCCCAGGTGGTTGTGATAAAAGAACACCACCAAAACCACTTTTATTACATCCTTGCTTTCTAAAAAATGTGATGCTCTGGATCTTCTCTTGGATTTTAGCTTAAAAAACAGAAAAGCAGATCCATCTTTTTAACTTGTGCTACCTGTGAGATCACAAAGTGGGCTTGCTTCGTGCTGCACAGTTGTCCCAGCATTGCATGAGAATCAGAACTGTTTTGATTGGAAAAGACCTCTAAGATCATCGAGTCCAACCATCAAGCCAACACCACCAGGGCTGTTAAACCATGTCCCAAGATGCCATGTCCGTGTGTTTCTTGGTGACTCCATCTCCCTGGGCAGCCTGTTCCAATGCCTGACACTCTTTCACTAGAGGAGTTTTTCCTAATATCCAACCTAGACTTCCCCTGGTGCAATTTCCTCTCATTTTGTCACTTGATATTAGGGAGAAGAAACTGCCTCCCACCTCACTACAGCCTTCTTTTATGTAGGGTAGAGAGCAATGAGGTCTCCCCTCAGCTCTTAGGATTTTTGTCTCCTTTCTTCAGTATCTCAGAATGAGCATTCCCAGCTCTGTCAGGCTGACTGACACTGAGAAGTTACTTGTATTTTAACTGCTTCTTTTCATAAAGAACAGAACTCACCAGCCCTTTGACTAGAGGAGCCATGCCTGCTTTATTTCCCTCTGCTGTGGCTAGTCCTGTTAAATTCTGTAAAAGAGCTCCTACATGTGGGGGCTTAAAATGGTTTAAGTTGTGGTAATGCTAGAAAACACCAGAAAATTCCATACTAAAGTTAGGTCAGAGTGATTGTTCTCTTCTCTTCTCTACACACTTCTCCACCTTCATTTTTTATTTATGTCATCTTTGCATACAAATTTTCAGGGTGTTGCAACTGATATTGAGGAAAAACTACCTTAAGCTAGCATAAAACAGAGATAGTTGTTTGGGGATTGTATTTCCATTGTTTTCAGGCCTTAAGCTTTTAGGGTTGAATTTTTACTTTATTTTTAATGTAGAGGTTGATTCTAATCTGTTTTATCTCTCCAGCAATTAAAGCAGCCTGATCCTATCTGTAGGGACAAATGATGCACTGTCAACGTTTTGCTCCATTCTGATAATGCACATGAAACTGGTTTGCGTGTTTGAAGATTACATTTTACTCTCACATGGTTTTCATTATCTGAGAGCCCTGAGGAGAGGCCTGGACTAAATCAGCAAAGGAATGGAGAAACCACACAATGCAATGAAAATGGTGCTGAGGCATACTTGGGATAGTTGTGGGACAGGGCCTGCTGATGACAGAAGCAGGGCGCTGCCTGAGTGCTAGCAGCAGCAAGAAGTAGAGCTTTCTTAAAAGACAAAACAAAGCTTAAAATTGCAGCTTGGGTTTGCAGCAATTCCCCAGTTCTAGAAGGATAATTACTGGAAATCTGTGAAGTCTGAAGCAGATGAATCTTGTTTGCTACATGCTGAGAGTTAGTCCTCTAAAGTGAGATCTGATGTGACTAAACCTTTGTGAGCTTGATCTAGTTTTATCAAGACAACATCTAAAAGATGAGGTCTTGACCTTTTTGAAGTTAATAGCAGAGCTCCTGTCACCTGTGCTGGAATTAGTGTGTCATTAAATATGCAGAAAGCACAGGACAGGGCACTAGGAGGTTGTCTCTCTGCAAATGTGTGAGCAGTGCTGGGTAGTGCCGCACAACAGATTAAGAATTTTAATGGTGTGATGTATTTGTGTAGAAATACTTCCAAGAAAAGCAGTTGGATGAATATACCTTGACTGGTTTTGCTATTAGACTAGGATGTCGAGGATACGTCCTCTTGCTCCTCTGATGGTTGAAATTTTATGGAGCAACTTGTAATTCCATAGCATTCTTATCAAAATGCTTCAAAGCCTTTTGTAATATAAAAGCTAAATTATGGTAGTAAAGATTACAGCAACTTCCTTGTGAAGAAATTGATGCTTTATAGTGAGGGAACAGTAATTCAAAGGTCAAGTAAGATCTTCTTAGATTTTTCCATAGAGATATTTAGAGGCATTCTTCCTTTTTTTGATGTCCTGTGACTTATTTCCCCCAAGCTAGGCCAGGTGCCCTGGTGCTTTTTCTTAAGCTCTTCCAGATTTTCTTGGGCCATTCTGTGCTCAAATTCTGATACTATGAGTGTTGGAGGAGAATGGATAGTGTCTCTCGGTGAGGCAATCTTGTCCTTACTGAAGGTCTACTGGATTTGGCCTGAAGAGTTGTTAGTACCACAATCCATCCTTGGATGTTGTGGTGGCCTCTTGCTGTAGTTGCCTGATGATCTAATATAGTGACTGTGTGTATTACTTGCACCCCTCCGGGTGACATTGTTCTTGATTTTAGTTAAAAGAAGGAAATTTTTCTTGTTTGCCCAGTGACTCTGTCCCTCTGGTATGAAGGTGAGTAATGTTGGCACTACTCCGTGCACCTGCTCAGTGCCACCCTCCAAGATCACCTGAACTGCAGTCAGCAGATTGAGACAAGCAGGGATGGGATGGTTCAGTGAAAGTAGGGGAGGTGTTTATGGTAGGAGTCTGAAACCCATTTTAGGTTAAGAGAAGCTGCCAAAACAGTATCACAACTCTGGGATTCACTGTGTGCTGCCTTCTGGGTTTGGGTGTTGGTGCTAGATGTTGGGAACCTTCATTCTGAAGGACTGTCCTAGTGTGTATTCTGTCCTTTCCTCCTCATCGGGTAGGACTGAAATGAAACAAAGAGCATTCAGTGATAAGCTGCACTATTCATTAAGTAATTTTGGACTTTGCCCTTGTGAGTCTGGTGCTCCTAGCCACCTCAGTGAGTGTGAAGAGCAGTCATGTTTCCAGTGGTCTCACAGATCATGTTAAGCAAATTCTGCAGGTCTAGGTAATCAGGCTGCTGGGTTTTGTGTAGGTCATGCACCAAATGCACATTTCTCTTAACCAGTGGTTAACTCACCCTCTGAGCTGCTCTCTCTGATTGCCTAGGCACTTCACAGCTTGTCCTTTCTATGCTAACAGAGGGACCAGGCAAGAAATTGTCCCTCTGTACCCATCACTGGTGAGGACACATCTTGAGAGCTGGGTTCAGTTTGGGGGCCCTCACTACAAGAAAGACATTGAGCAGGTCCAGAAAAGGGCAATAGCTGTTGAAGGATCTAGTGAACAAGTCTTGTAAGGAGTGGCTAAGGGAACTGGCGTTGTTTAGAGAAAAGGAAGCTGAGGTGAGACCTCCTAGGTCTCTAGGACTACCTGAAAGGAGGTTGTAGTGAGGTGGGAGTTGGTGTCTTCCCTAGTAACAAATCATAAGATGAGAGGAGGGAGAAAAGAAGAAAGAACAAAGAAATGCTTACAAATTGCACCAAGGAGGTTTAGATTGGATAATGGAAGAAACTTTTTCACTGAAAGGGTGAAACATTGGAAAAGGCTTCCCAGGGTGGTGGCTGAATGCCTATTCTTGAAGCTGATTAAAAGACAGAGACCTGGTACTCAGGGCCATTGTTTAGCACTGGACTTGATAGAATTAGGTAATGGTTGGACTTGATGATCTTAAAGGTCTTTTCCAACAACAATGATTGTATGATCTCCATTCTGTGTTCCCCTCCTCTATTATAGTGTGCAGGTATGTCTGAAGATAACTCTGCACCTAGAAAAACAGCTGAAGACTTCATCTCACTGATAGCATCCCATCACTTGCTGCCAGCCAGGATAAGTGGTATCACATGCACATCTTTTCAGGAAAACACAGAATTAATTTTTCTTATCAACATTTGCTGCCTGCATTTGAAGTCGGTCACTGTCTATGTGCAACACAGAATTTAGCAGTAAAACTGAAAGTGCTTAACTGTACTGCAGCCGTTTTGAGGTGGTGAACCTGTTCCCATCCCACCTGATGTGTAAGCTAATTAGCTTCTTGGCTAAGGCGTAATTCTGGGCAAGTATGTGCAGGCTGTCCTCACAGAGACTCTTGCATTCCTCTACATTTCACAAGCTCAAGAAAGATGCTTCTCTTCTCTTGTGAGGTTATGATTGCTCCATGCTGGTTAATTGAGTTGTACAGTATAGCCACTCATGAAACACTGGTGAGTAGCTCACTTGTCTAAGCTTGTTTATTTTTATAATGCTGAAAAATATTTGCATGCTATACAGAAATGCTCTGCTTTGGTTCTTTATAGCCTGACAGTGGTATCATTTGAAATTCTTCATTAATCTTTCCTCCTCACAGGGGACTGGCAAGGTTCCTGTGCATAATTACATGATGTTAAAGGCAGAAGCCTGTGCTACTGAGTTTTTTACACAATGCCCTGCAAACATGGGTCTTTCCTTCTTTAAATAGAACCTATGCAGCCTCTTCTTTGATGCCATTCTTGGTCTCGGGATGGTTTTATGCAACAGTCTTTGCGTTTCCTCTGTTAGTTCTACCAGTTCTAGACTCACATTTCACTCAAGAATGTACAAGCATCAAGTTATCATTAATAATTTCAGACTAGAAGTTAAATAAGGTACTGAGATGAGAGCTACCTGGTCTAGTGGAAGGTGACCCTGCCCATGGCACGGGGGGATGGAACTAAATGGTGTTTAAGGTCCTTTCCAACTCAAGCCACTGAATGATTCATTCTGAGTCTGTGATAGAGCTGCAGTGCTCAGGGACAGGCTGCAAAATTGATTCAGCTTGGGGAAACTGTCTCATAGTGGTTTCTTGGGATAGAATTGGTCTAAACGTGCATTTTCCACTTGGAAAGCAAGATGTTTCTAGAGTTTGTGGTTATGAAGAGTGCAGCATCCACTCCATAAGCCAGTACAGTTTTGCAGAGTTGTTAGTAGTCCAAATTCAGCCTTATGCATTGTAATAAATTGAGGCTAAACCTCACATCTGTCTGTTTAAAATGTCTACAGAACCTATTCCGATTTCCTTCCAGCTCTAGCATAAAAACTTTGCCAGTGCACCTCACTAATTTCCATCTTCATCTGGCTGAAAACTGGAATTGCTGGGATTGCTGAACGCAACTAGAATTTGATGTCCAGATAAGTAGCACATGGGCTTCCGTACTGGTTGTGCTGCTCAGTTTTGTGTTTCATTACATAGAGGAGTTAACTCACTGCTTCTGCCATGGGTTTCCAGCTCACTCAGAAAGCAGATTTCAGGAATGCTGCCACCCAAGTTAGTTGCACAAGATTTTCTTTGTTAATTATAAATAATGGGATAAAACTGGGAAGGAGAAAAGAGGCTTAATGCTGACAGTTGGTATTTAAAAAAGTAGACTTGTTGGTCAGAATATCTTTGTATGGTACATCAGTCCCCCTTTTGTTCTGTATTTCCAGGCTGATTCCCAATTTGCTTCCACACTAAAATTAGTAGGATTCAGTTCCAGCATATACTTTCAAGTGTGAACTGTGCCCTCCCTTCATCAGATCAGCAGAGTGAGCTTGTATTGCTGTGGAGTCAAAGCGCTGTGTGAAATGCTTGCACACAGAGTTACTTCCCTGAGTGTTTGAAGGAGTTAAACATGCACAGATTGAATGTGTCTGTTGAGAAAATCTGTGAGGCAGAGGCACAGAATCTCAAGCTGGGTTGTATCTTTGTATTAAAAAAATAAACATCTCCTCCCCCCTACCCCGTTAGATTTTTCCAGTTGAGACAAAAGAAATCTTTGGGTGGAAAGGCAGCATCATATTGCATAATAAAAGCCTTTTTATGCTCTAATAAAAAAGGTTGCTTAGGGCAACTTTTTTTTTTTTTTTTTTTTTAAAAGGGGGGCTGGGGGGTGGTAAGAAGAGTCAGTGATGATCCTGGTATGAGAGGGACAAGGAATCCTTAGCTTGTGCAACACTGGGACATGAGGCTGGCAATTGCTCTAGTTATCTGCTCTCTTAATGCCTGGTTTAAAGGTTCTTTACTGCATGTTTTCTGGCAGCTGTTTTCAATATATCCCTCTCAAGCTAAGTCACCAGTTAAGAATTTGACATTAGATGTTGGTTTTTTTCATCCACCATCTTGAAGTACCATACCACACAACACAGCCTTGTGCTCTGGTTAGATACTGTTCATGTGCCTTGAAATTGCTGTTGACACCTCAAGTATTTAACTTGCAGATCGGAGATAGTTTTTGTTGGGTGTGGATGTGTGCCATAATAAGACAGAGACAGAAGTATCCACGTCTGCATTCCTTCACTGCATCTGCTCACTTTATTTTTTGCAACATTCCAGGAAATTAAGCTAAATTATACATCTCAATGAATATTTCTGATTTCACTATTTCTGTTTTGTTTGCCTGCCCTGAACATACCAGCACACTGAGCGTACAAGTACATTCCACTTCTCGTGTGTTGTTTTGCCTTTTTCTTTAAGACACTTTCACTAGTAGATCCAACTGCTTCCTAAATAATGTGCCTAAATACTATTTTTAAAATATATTTGGTTCTCCTCTCAGTGGATAAAGCTTCTTTAGTGGTTTATATTCTGAAAGAGAAAAGTAATGTAATTAAAGAACGTTTGGGGAATTACAGCTGTGCTCTGCAATATATTTCTGGCATATGCTTTGTCAGTGTCCTTTTCTTCCCCTCGCTTTCCCAGCTGTAAAGTAGAGCTAATATTCATAGAGTGATCATTCTCACTGTTGTTTCTGAGGCATGATTTGTTGAAGCTTATAAAATGTAAAACCTTTTTATCAAAGGATTTTTGCGGATGTATTTTGAAAAACCCAACACTGCTGGAAAAGGAGCCATGAGCACACAGTATCATCATCCGTGCTGCAGCTTTCATTCTGAGCAAAAACTAAAACAATGGAGTTAAAGAATTAGCAAGTTTTAATCACTGTTTCACTTGGAGGCACAGATGGGACAAAGCATTACTTGGCAACATTTAAACTTGGAGCAGAAATTGTCATGATTAAAGCAGCAGCTGGAGAAGATTGCTAGAAACAAGGGGGTTCGATCATCCTAAAGGGATCCAAATTGATGGGCTGTGGGAGAAAATGCAGCTACAAAAGAAAAATTAAAATGGGCCAAGGTTTAGTATTTCAAGGGTGTCATCTGTTTGTTAAAATGATGTTTTCATTGCTTTCCTCAGAATTATTTTGGAAGTGAAGAGAGTGTCAAGTGATCTGGCCTAAAGAAGAGGAGATTGAAGCTATCTCTGGGTGGAAAGCTTGGACTTGCAGGAGGAAGGCTGTGTGCATCTCCTCATGTGGCGGAACTGTTCCTTCTTACCAAGGAACTCAAAGTGAAGGAAATAGGTATGTGTCGCTTCAAATAGGATTTCAGAAGAATCATGTTCCGAGCCAGTTAACAGAGCCTGAATTCCTGGTTTGACGTGGCAGCCTGGAGTGAGATGGATTTTAACTTTCTCTTCATGAACATTTGCGGAGGGTTCTGCCTGCCTGATGCCTTGAGGCTTTTTGTTACGGGGTTAGACTACGGCTGTAGGCTGTCCTGAGGGAGGAAACTGAGTACTTGTGGAGACACAAAACAAAGCAGACCCTGCAGGTCTCCTGACTTCTGCAGTCCATCGTTGGTTCTGCCATGGAAAAAACTTGGGAGCAAGTTATCTTACACTAAGGGACAATGCAGGAAAAAAAGGTATCAAAATAAAGTCCTAGAATACCACCATGCTTCCAGGGCAGAGCTCCAGTTTCTTCTCCCTAGTGTCAGGTGACAGAACAAGAGGAAATGGCCTGATATTGTGACGAGGAAGTTTAGGTTGGATATTAGGAAGTGCAAGAGCACTGCAAGAGTGGTCAGGCATTGGAACAGGCTGCCCAGGGAGATGAAGTCACCATCCCTGGAGGCATTCAAGAAATGTGTGAACCTGGATCTTTGGGACATTGTTCAGTGGCTGTGGTGGTGTTGGCTTGGTAGTTGGACTTGATGATCTTAGAAGTCTTTTCCAACTGAAATAATTCTATGATTCTATAAAACTTACTCTCAAAAATAGCTGTGCTTTTAGTTAAACATCTCACAGGTATTGTTAATTTGGGATATTTCAACTCCTGCAAGGCCAGTGGGCTTGAGTTTCCATGACAAATTCTCGACTACTGGAAAATTGCACTGCTGGCCACTGGCTTAATCTGTGTGCTTGACATTGGCTCTTTGTGTTTCTCCCATTGGTACACAGTGTTTTTCCCTGCTATTCAGAGGTATTTTTCTGTTCCTTATGTCAGACAACTCTCTCCTCCTCTTCCATTTGCATGCATTCAGCTGATGATTTTTAGGTGTGTGAGAATTTGCTTGCCTTTGTACAGCAGGAAGCTGCAGAGCCCTCACCAGTCTGTATAGAGTTTTCTGCAGCTGGGAGACTCAGATGCTGATCTCACTCTGTCTCTAAAAAAACTGCTGGCTAACAAGGTATTCGTTAATTGTTTTAAACTAAGAGATTTCTTTACATCCTTTGACCCGTTTGCCGAGTCTCTTTTTTTTCCTTCTCTTAAAACTGGCAAGTTGCTGATTTCACCGTTTAATCCTTGTCTGCCTGCAAATATGGGAAGTGTATTTCACTGCTGATAGCCCTCAGTGTAAAGCAAACAGGTCTTAGGCATTTTAACTGGCATCCTGTGAGTTATGCCTCCTTTCTGCCTGAAAGCAGCCTTGCTGTCTGAGAGATTGGCATGCATCCCCACAGCCTGCATTTGATTGATATTCCTATAAACTTGCAAGTCACCTTTCATCACCTTTCCAGGCATTGCCCCCTGGCATGCAAGTCCTTCTTAGGTCAAGAGCCTTAATGACCCTCATTGTTATGGGAACCTTTGGTAATCTAACCTGCTTTTTTTCCAGTATTTCAAGCCATTGCTCTTAAATGTCTCTTGCTTGATCCACTCAGGCGCTAATAACCATGTCTCCTTTCCTTAGGTCAAGGGCAGCTTTTACATTCCACCCAAAAGGCACCACAGTTTGAGATGAGGAATTCAGAAGAGCAAGCAGCTACGACAGTTTTACAACGCCTGCTGCAGGAGCAGCTCAGATACGGAAACCCAAATGACAACCGTAACCTTCTTGCCTTACACCAGCAAGCCACAGGAAATGCCCCCTCTTTCAACAGCACCGGGAGTCCAGCATCTCAGAACGAAGGGCTGAGCTCCCAGGACCACCAGCTTGTGACTCATGCTGCCCGTCAGGAGCCCCAGGGCCAGGAGATACAGGTGGACAACAGCATCATGGAGAAGCAGCTCTCCCCGCGACTTCAGAACAGCGAGGATCTCCCGACCTATGAAGAAGCCAAAGTCCAGTCACAGTATTTCAGGGGCCAGCCACATGCTAGTGTTGGGGCAGCATTTTATGTAACGGGGGTCACCAACCAAAAAATGAGGACTGAAGGGCGGCCCACGGTTCAGCGGGTGAGCCCAGGGAAGGTCCATCAGGATGAAGGACTTAAGGACCTCAAGCAAGGGCACGTCCGCTCCTTGAGCGAGAGGCTGATGCAGCTGTCCTTGGCCACCAGTGGGGTCAAGGCCCACGCGCCTGTCACGAGCGCACCGCTCTCCCCCCTCTCTCCGCTCTCTCCCCAGCAGTCCAGTGATCCTTACAAAAATTCTGGCTCCAGTGAGTTCTACAAGAACTCAGTGCAGGCCCCTTCCCAGACCAACATGAAAGGAATGGAGCAGCGGGGTCCTCCTCCAGAATATCCTTACAAAAATGTGTCCACCCCATCTGTGAACTGCAAACCTCAGGACTCGGGACATTTCTATAGTGATCACCGCATGAGCCAGCAGGGAAGATCTGATGGGCCTATGATGAGGTATCAACATCCCCCTGAGTATGGGTCGGTCAGGTAAGCAAGATCTTAGAACTCCATGAGGAAAACCAGCATAGAACTCAGTCCTTCGCCCTCGCTCCTGAGGCAGGTTTTCTTTTGGCAAAGCTCTCATCTTTGTTGTCATAGATGAATGTGAGATGACATACTGAGTTCAGCTACAAATTGTGTCTGGAAGGGCACAGTCCTTGCTGTGTTCTGTTTCAGTAGCTTACCTAGAAGGATGTGAAAAAAAAACCACCAACAACTGCCACAAACAATGACAACAAAAAAAAGCCAAGCCGAAATGAGACAGCTTTGTGGTGCTGACAAGTTTAATGCTGAAGCTCTAGAGCCTCAGAAGGTTTGTTGCAAAAGCCAGAGTTATGGTGTGATTCATTGGAGAACCTTGCAGTTACTTTCTGCAAGGCTTAAGCTGCTCTCTAATTATGTCTGCCCAGACAAAAGATTTCTTTCAGGTTTAAACTGCATCTAGATACTATATAGGAAAGGAGAAAGTGAGATGTGCAAAAAGGAGAAAGCAATGATGGCACAGGTAACAAAAGTCACCTGAGTTTCCTTTAGAGTTCTTCAGGTGTTATTTTTAGTGGACCCAAGTGTAGGAATGGAAAGTGGAGCTTGCTTTGTGCCTCAACCCAGTCTTGGGTTTGCTGATTTCCTTTGATCATTTGAAATCTCAGCCTATTCTGGCTTCCTTTAGATAAGTAGCTAGATTTGGCTTGAGCCAAATTCTGGTGTCTCTGTGAGTAGAGATGAAGTTTTATTCAGGTGGACTGAAAATAGAGCAGGCTTTGCTATACCTGTTTCCTTTCTATCTCTCTCCAAGACCAGGTGGGATTTGGTGTAATGATTTTGGTTTCATTTTGAAGCTCAAGAGGGTAATACAGTGGAGCAACTGGAGAAAGACTGTGCGAGGTCTCTCTGCATTTGTGCTTGTACATGTTGTGTTGTGTTTTGAGGGGAGCACGATAAAGAAATGCAGTCTGTATTTGGGATTAGAGTCTGTGGTGAAGGGAATGTGAAGCTGCTCAAAACCTTCCTAGTCCTAAGGGGAGCTATTTTCAGAGTTTGTCCACCATTGTTTGTGATCTGAAATGACTTCAGCAGCATACAAGCCTGATGAAAAGGCCCTTTGATCTGGCTAAATAAATAATAAAGAGGCCAGGAAAAGGGGAAGTAAAGGGTTTAGGAGGGGTAACGATTGTAGAAGCTCATTGCAAATGATTCCGAAGATTCAAAGGTCTCAAATCTCTGCACAGGGGAAAGGTAAAGAGATCCTGTACAGTTCTGCAGCATCAGAAATGCTCACAATATTACATATAGTGAGTCTGGAATGTAGCCTGCTCGCTGTTCAAGGAGAGGTTTTTGAAAACACGCCAACAGTCAGCTCCTCTAGACAGGGTGATTTTTGTCTGTATTGGATGGATCCTGGCTGCTTTGAAAGAACATGGTGGGGGGGGGAAGGGGGGAGGAGGGGAAAGTTTCAGCTGGCAAAGTTTCCAGTAGGGGAAGCAACTGAAATTTGTCTTCAAAGCATTGGGAATCTAATGAGGTTACTTTTTAACCTAAATAGCTGCACAGAGAAGAGGTTTCCTTTGCAAGCAAATGCTGCAGCAGTAGAACAATTGCAAGACTAATCCATAAATTACAGAGCAGCGTAGCAAGGGAAGGGAGCAAGTCCTCTATTCCCCTCCCTCTCCCATACACTCTAAGAGAAACTGTCATTTAGACAAGAAACCTTCTGTGTTACTAAAGGTGCAGCTGGGTAATAGTGTGAGGATTTTAAAGACAACTTCGCGTAGTGTGTTTGTCTCGCACCAGGCAGTGCTAACGAGTGTCTTTGCAGCCTGGCTGGAGTGATAAAGTGTTTGCAGAGCCTCCAGCTTTCCTGTGCAGCAGCTCTGTGTTCATCTGGGTTAATTTGGATTGGTAAATGTGTGCATTTTTTGAACTGTGCGTCAAGGAAACAAAGCCCCTTCTTTCTGCTGCTGAAGCCACACCCTTTTCTGCGGGTTTTTCCCCTCATTGTTCAGGGGAATTTGAGGGTGACCTAACGATGCGGTTAAATAAAACTCGTTGAGCAAGATAAACATTGGGGAATTCACAGCATTCTCATGCTTCACCCTCCCCAGTCTGGGAAAGGAATGGGGCTGTGTGGTAAGTTTGAACCAGTCTGCAAACAGTTTGCCTCACCTGCTCTTGGGCGGTGTAAGGTTGGGAACAGGTATATGTTCCTAATGATGTTGGTTTAATGTAAATGCTGGGCATGCCCGAGGCATCTGAGCTGTTGTTTGGAAATATAAAGAAGGTTCAGAAGGAGGATGGCGACATGTGAAGCTCCAAAATCCTCTTCTCTTCCTTAATAACTACACTTCAGCATTGGCAATGAAAACAAACCTTCAGGTCTAAGTGGAGAAGATGGATGCCTTGAGTTCAGCATCCCGTGGGGTTGGAAGGTCTCCTGTGTCAGAGCAGTGAGAGATGAGGGGAAAAAGGGCTCCTGTTGGTGTAGTTTTGGACGCAGAGGAAGCTTGCTGTCCCTCTGATTCAAGCGCCGTCCCCTGTCTGCAGCCCAAATGGCTGAGCTCCTGCTGTGGTGGTTAATCCTATTGACTTCATAGAAACTTTTGGAGAAGGATTCTGCAGAACTTGTCCCATAATTAGTAAATCACTTATGTGCACTGCGTTCCCCTGAGCAGCATCAAAGTGAGGGATAATCAGGTATGACTAGGAAGCAGAACAAAAATGCCTGGGTTTGATTTCAGTGGTCTAATCGAGCGGAGTCTGCTCCCTCCTGCAGTCAGCATTTCCTGGTTTTGTGCAGGAGGGCTGGGGAAGAGACGGGGAACTGTAGCTTCTTGAACATGAGAGAGGCAGTAGAATCTGGGAAGGCAGGAAAAGTGTTAACGAGCCAGAGACCTTTCCTGATCTCATCATTATTCTAACCACCCCCAATCCCCTCCCCGCGTTGTTGCTCTGCTCACTGATCTTCTGCGTGACTTGATGTTTGCGATCCCGGCAGCCTCAGGACTCCTGATGGTGAGGTTTGCTTGCAGAACTGCCCTTTCTCCATATCTCTGTCTTCATGACTTAAAAGCCCATGTAGGTGCAAGACCATAAATCCAGGTTTGTACTTGGCCTGCATAGTGCATTTCTCCAGTATACACCAAGGAAGCAGAGATCCACGTATGATAGTCTTCAAAATGAAGTGGCCCTTAAAGTTGTCCTTTAAGACTTAAGCACTTGTGGAAATTTCTGCTCTGAGCTTTCTTCCTTCATTTGGGGGTTTTGGGTCCTTTATGACTGCAGCAAACGGAAGGAGATTGCGTAATTCTGTTTTCCATGTATTTTGAGAGCCCTGCTGCTTCGTTTTTGCATGAAGTGGATAGTTTGAATGTAATTTTGATTATTGTAGCAGGGTTACTCAAAAACTGATCTCTCATGGAGGGAAGTTTAGATGTAATTTTGATTACTACCGCAGGGTCACCTGAGGATTGATCTCCCATGGAGAAAAGTTTCTATTACTATTCTATCAGCAATTCAGTTAGGTGACCCCAATAATGATTTATACCTTAATAATTTGCACTCTGGATTGAAAGTCTTGAAAAATCTTGATACAGGCCAGGAGGGCAAACAGCATCCTGGCCTGGATCAGTAGTAGTGTGACAAGAAGGACCATGAAGTGTGGTGATTGTCCCTCTGTACTCAGCACTGGTGAGATCACATCTTCAGTACTAGGTTCAATTTTGGGGCCTCTGTTACAAGAAAGATACTTTGATGTTGGCGTGAGCTTGCCAGCAAAGAAGCTGGCAAAGGGTCTAGAGAACAGGTCTTGTGAGGAGTGACTGAAAGAACTGAAATTGTTTAGTCTGGAGAAAAGGAAACTCTAGGAAGACTTTTTACCTGAAAGGACATTGGAGTGAGGTGGGTGTTGGTCTTTTCTCCTTAGTAACAAACAACAGGGCAAGAAGAAACAGCCTCAAGTTGCACCCAGCTGAGGTTGGATATTAGAAGGATTTTTTTCATTGAAAGGGTGAAACACTGGAATCATAGGCTCCCTAGGGAAGTGGTTGAATCCCCCACCCCTGGAGGTGTTTAACACATGTAGGGATGTGGTGCTGAGGGATGTGGGTTAGCGCAAGACTTGGTAGAGTTAGATAATAATGGAAGTTAATGATCTTAAAGGCCTTTTCCAACCAAAGCAATTCTATAATTCTCAAAGTTCAGTTTGGCACATTTATTTATGAATCAGTCCCAAATTAGTTTACCAGAGAAATAATTTCCACGGTTCTTCTGTTAAACTGTGGGATCTCTGAGACAGGTATTTTAAATCCATGAAATACATCTAAATATTTTATAAGACAAAGTAGTGGAGCTGCTGAAAAGTTCTTTGAATGTGTATGTAGAAGCTTGTCTATAAGATCTTAAAAGGTCTGGTTATCACTGTGAGGTTACTGAGATTTGAAATCCTGTTTCTTTACAATTGGATGTGTTACCCCACTTGTGTTACCTTGTTTTGCCAGGAATGTAACCCCCTTTGTGACATATTGGAAGTTCTAGTGCTGTTGGTCTTACAACTGAACTAGAAGCGCCCAGCTCTCACGTTTCAGTTTGAACCCGCAAGATTGGTATCATTTCAAGAAGATGAGAGGCTTCAGATGTGAATGCCAAGATGCTGGAAATCTTGGAAATGTGTCTTGTTCAAAAATACCCAGCCATGATTTCTTAGAGTTGCTCTTTATAAAGTAGTCAGTACAAAGACTGTCACTTCAGAATTCAGCTGCTGCTGTTTTCCTTTGGCCATCTTTGTGTTCATTAGTGCTCAGGTCCTGCAGAAATTATGAGGTTCTGTCTGTGTTTCTCTGCTGGCAGAATAATGAGGTGTTTTTAGGCAAGTAGCTCAAATTGACATCTGAATAGTCCTCATTAACCTTATATTATTAACACACCGATATCAGCAGAGTCAGTCTTCCAGAGCAGCTATTTCAGGTTGTTTTCAGGCTGGAAGAAATTATTTTGTAGGTTTGAAATTGGGAAGGTGTTTTTTTGCGTCCATGTGGCAGATGGAGCAATGTATCTCTTGATCAAACTTCTGCAAGTCATCACAGTTTAAATGTCACAGCAAGGTTATTCCCTAGCTGATAGTAAAATTAAAGCAGAGGAGTGGAGTGATAGGGAAACATCAGCTCAGGTTGATGAGTGATTTCTGAAGATGCAAAGTTTTAACTCTGCACATAAGTGGGTGAACTGGGAAAGGAGCTGGAAACCACCTGTGACAAACCAGGTCACCTTGAGCATGGTATGTGATGGCTTTGCCTCATTCTTCATTGTGAGAACTGGCAACTAAAGGTAGTGAAATAAATGGAATGGTGAGCAGAGCTGACCTCCCAGGAGAGGAAGAACCAAATTGCTGCTACTAAATGGAACATTCCTGAGGAAATTAACTGCATGTCTGTCTTCTGCCTGAGCCGAGCTCTGAGATCCTCATGCTGCAGATGAGCATTTTCGGGGGGAACACAGCTCCTGAAATGATGTTACTGGCAGGGATCACAGTCACCTGAGTGTGAGAAAGAGAGAAACAGTGACTAGAGCAATAATTATTTGTTTTTCCCCAAGGAACAATGGCTAGATTTGTGTCCCCATTAGGAATTTGAGCATTAGGTTGCAGGTTTATCTGCACCTTCTATGTGAGAAAGCAAGGAAAATGAAATGTAAGATGCATGAGATTGAAACAGCAAACCCTGGGCTGAGAATTGAATGTGAATTCCTACATGTGCTGCCAGCCAGATGTGAGTAATACAGACGTTTCCTCTTTGGACTCGTATGAAGAGTGGATGCGTTCTTTCTGCAGAGAACAGGAAGGATGATGCTGAGTGTTTGCATATCGGCTGAGAAGCCCATTATGTAACCCTTTAGTTCCTAGTTCAGCTTCATGCTTGCTGTTTTCAGTTGACATGCCACTAATGCTCCTGGTGTGGTGGGACAACTATGCTGTGGACAGTCTTCTACACCCAGTACCCTTGCTGCACTCCACAAAGCCAGCGTTCAGGGTCCTTCCTGTGAAGACAGACATTCAGGTATTCTGTAGCAGCTGAAGTGGTGGAAGGTATTCTGGCTAGGTGGAGCAACATCATGTGCTTTTCCAAGTGCAAGGTTGAACTGAATCCCAACAGCTGGGAAATTTTTTCAGAACAGGAGTTTTTCAGAACATACTGAGCTGCCAAACTGGGTCTGCACCAGGCTGTGCTCTGCATTTAGGAAGATACTGGCTACAGTATGGAGAAAGAGTGACTTCAGCTGTTAGAATAAAGAACATAGAGAGAAGTTAAAGGTTGGATATCTTTGGAGGAGGAAGCAAATCCTGTCTTCTGAGGTCATCCAAGAACAATAAATCCACACGATCTTCTAAGAGAGGTTTTTTACTTGTCTAATGCAGCAGAAATTGAACTGGGGATCTCCAGTGCCTGGGAAATGTGAACTGATGTAGCTTAAAGTTAGTTCTGTGGTAGCCTCAAGCATGCTGTAGATTGCTAAGTCTGTCTTTGATATCCTGTAGAGGTTATTGTTAGGAGCAGACCTTCTGCACAGGACTGAGAATGGTTCTGTGTCAAAAGGCTGCTTTTCTCATTCTTAGGCTAGTTTTCAGATCCTTTTAAGTGTCTCATTTGACCAGGCTGCAGCTTCTTGGTTGATATTCATAGAAAGCTGAAATCCTTGTTTTCTCTCTGGGAGATGGCATATTTCAGAACAGAACAAAAAAGCTCATTCCTAACAGTGCTCAGTTTAGCCATTTTATCCACAAAGTATGGAGAAAAGTTCTAAAAATAACTTTGGTTTAGTAGTTGTTGATGGAGGTTCTCTTACTGTTTCTGTGTGAAATAAACTCAAGAGGAAAGACCTTCATGTTCTTAGACTGTATTTTCTGAGAATGTTTTGACTTTGTAGCTTTTCTTTTCTAAACAAACTTATAAAAATGAGAAAGACCTCACATATGAGTCTTATGAGTGGGAAGATTTGTGCATAGGAACTATGCAGGTCATCCTGTGCCTTGTAACTCGATGTGTGCACAATCTGCTGCATGACTTTGATGGTACTTCTGCTCTCTGTTTTCCAGACAGAACCCAGATGTGCAGCTACAGTTACAACAGAGACCACCTCACCACCACAGCCCAACTTCTTCCTTGACATCCCTGGGATCTTTGACTTTGCTTCAGTCTCCACCACCATCCAGGCTGTCCCCTTCCCAGCACCAGCAGCCTCTAACTCCAAGCCAGGGAGATCCTGGCCTTCTGCCACGGACCCAGCAGCCATTCTTGTCCAATCAAGTCCATCAGGGAGATTTGTACCGACTATGCCAGCCCTTCCTAGGCCCGCAGCAGCAGCAGCAAGGCGATTCCTATTCAGTAATGTCCCGGGCTCAGCAGATACCTTCTCCATATCAGCAGATGCAAGTAGATCCTTTTGCCATAGTTTCCAGGGCCCAGCAGATGGTGGAAATCCTGTCAGAAGAGAATCGGTCTTTACGGCAGGAGCTGGATGGTTGCTATGAGAAAGTAGCTCGGCTGCAGAAGGTGGGTAGGTTTGCATGTCAGGCACTCTCCTGTGTTTTAACATGGTTCATAATTGAATCATCCAATCGCAACTGTTATGTTCCTTGCCTAAGGGACTGATTATCTGCTTCAAAATGCTTGGTCTGTAGCCTGTCCCTCTGGGCAGCAGCCTGACTTTGTCAGAAGATAAAATCAAAGCCTTCAGCTTTGTTCTAACAGCTTATTGACCATGCTCAAAAGAGCATCCTCATCAGCTGTCTAGAAGAGGCTGGGTTCTTGGCTTGCTTGGTTAAGTTAAAACTAATGTTCTTATGTCCAGGATAGCAGCAGGTTTAATTTTCCTGTCAATTTAAAAGGCTTTAGAGACTGCAGGAAGGCTCTATTTGAAGTGACACAAGACCATAGTCACTTAAGGAGGCAACAGGGGACATTGCTACTGGCAGAATAGTGTGCAGAACAAGTACTGGTGCTATGGCTACATCAGATGTTTGGATTGTAGAACTGAAACTAACACTTCTTTTGTCACCTTCCCAGTACCACATAACCTCCATAAAAACTTCATATCTCATTTTGGACCAAGCTATTTGCCACCTTTTGGCTTTGTGAATAAGTAGAGTAAGTGATACTTAAAACCAAAGTATTCTGTTAAGACCCATCATTAGGATGCACGTGTAGAGGCATTTTCACTCCAGCCTCATAGGAATAACTTCTTGCCGGCCTGTGTTTTCAAGCTGTGCAGCAGGTCAGCTTTGCTGTTGCCTTGCAGCTGTGAAAAGGCTGATGTGCCTTGCGATTTAGGACTTTGTGGGCCTTGCTGTGCCCTTTGCACTGAGCAGTCTCCAGGGCCTTAAAAATGTGTGGCTGCTTGAAATGCTTGTTTGAGTCCAGGTGACCAGTGTGGCTTTCCACACATGTTATTCCCTGTGTTACCAGTTTCTAGGGACATATGTTGGTTTCGTTGTTGTTTTTTTTTTTTTTCTTTCTTTCCTTTTTTTCTTTTTTTTTTTTTTTTTTTGTTTGTTTGTTTTGTTTTGTTTTGTTTTTTTAAGGTTTCTGGCAAGGAAATGCTTTAGAGAAATATTTGACAGCTTCCTGAGAATGAAAGAAGAATAAAAATGCACTTCCCTCCACCCTCCTGTTGATTTCTTGCTCTAGACAGTGCTGTTCCATGAATCCATACTTCCATGCCTAGTAAGGAGGGTTAGAATTGAACTGCTCTGAGTGGTCAGAGAATCTCTACACTGAAGACTACAGGAAGGATTAAACATGCTTTGCTGCAAATGTTTCCTTCTGTTCACTTCATAAATTGTACCTTTAAAAGCACAATTTTTAAGTTATAGAAGTGTAAACACGTAACGTCAGGAGGTATTGTTGTGAATTTGAGGCCATAACACTTAGAGATCTGCAAGTTCATCAGTAAAGCAGGATGCACCACTAACATTTTTTTCTCAGTTTTGTCTGCCTTTCTGTTTATTTTACTTACTCGACTTGATATCACATGAGCTATTTACATAGGGCTCTTTTTTTGCCTGAACTAACAGTAGTGGCCAAGCTGCCCTAGTCTGAGAAAAGACAGAATACATTTGCACTTTTTCAGTTTTGCTGCATTTATGCTTTGATTTTATTGGAACAGCTAGAGTCTAGGAGAGACATTGATATTCTTTATACAGAAGGATCCATCACAGATCTGTGATGGTTGTTTCACTTAATGTATAGGTTTCTTTCCATGAAGAAGACTAGGGAGAAAGTAATCTCCTTTCTGAAACTGAATGAGAAGAATTACTAGTAATAAAATAGTAAGTGCTTGTTTTTGCTTCCACTGCAGCTGGAAACTGAAATTCAGCAAGTTTCAGAGGCATACAAAAACCTGGAGAAATCATCCTCTAAGCGGGATGCCCTGGAAAAGGCTATGAGAAACAAGCTGGAAGGAGAAATCCGTAGGCTTCACGATTTCAACAGGGATCTACGAGGTGAATGAAGTAAAATTTCCTTATATTGATGATATTTTAAAATTTCTTTTTATTGTTATATGTTCTTGGCAGTTCAGCATTTTGCTGCAGAATTCCCTGTGCCTGCTGGGAATTTTCAGTATATTCTGATATATTCAGTAGTCTCAGATTTTAAGCTCTTGCTGGCAGTATGGAAAAGGCAGGTTTAGGAGAATGCTGCTGTCTCACATTTCCAGCCTGTTTCTCATTGGGAAGAAACATCTGATAAGCCAAATACCATAAACCAAATGCAAGCCTGGAATTCTCCCTTGTCTTATATCCTAGAGACAATTTGTACAATTTGTTGAGTTTATACAAATGGAAAGACGTTTTGCTGACTGCATAATCCCACACCAGGCATGTTCACTTTATTTCCTGTCCAGTGACCCTTTTCCACTGACACACAAACTGCAGACTCCCTGTTCTTCCTGAAGGTCTTGTCAGTCCTTATCAGTTTAGGCATCTGGTTTTTTAGATCTCCCTTCCTTTTCCAAAGTGAGATGTTATTAATGTCTGGCTCTTGCTAAGAGGCTGAGGCAATGTGACGGCTAGCAGTGAAGAGTGATGTTGAATGGTATTTGACCTCAACAGAGGTAAAAGTTTACGTGTTAATTTGAGAGGCAAAAAACATCTGCAATGTGAGGTGTTTAAAGGTGCACAATCAGTCTTTTAAACTGTAAACTTATTTTTTTAATGAAAGACTTCTGTCTGTCCTTCGTGGACAGGAGTGCTGAGGGAACTGGAGTTGTTCAGCCTGGAGGAAAGGAGGCTTGAGGGGGAGACCTTCTGGCTCTCTACACCTCCCTGAAAGGAGGTTGGAGCCAGGTATGGATCAATCTCTTCTCCATAGTAATAAGTGATAGGATGAGACGAAATAGCCTCAAGTTGTGCCAGGGGAGGTTTAGGTTGGATGTTAGAAGAAACTTCTTCACTAAAATGGTTCTCAAGGAACAGGCCGCCCATGGAGGTGTCTGAATCCCCATCCCTGGAGGTGTTTAACAGATGCAGAGCTGTGGTGCTGAGTGACATGTTTTAGGACCAGACTTGGTAGAGTTGGGTAATGATTGGACTTGATGATCTTAAAGGTCTTTTCCAACCACAGTGATTCATCAATTCTATGTTTCTGTGTCATCTGCTCTTGCTGCCCCATGTCACTTACTCAGGCTGTGCTCCCAGAATTGTTTTGCTTTCAAGAAGGGAGGCTATATGGTGCCCGGCATTGTTGAGAGTGCACAAAGGCCTGCATTAAATAATGTTATTCATAATAAAGCACAGCATAAACGTTTAATTCTTATTTTTGTAGACATATAAATTCCTAGTAGCCTGCAGCAGCACAACTGTTGAGCTGTACTTAGGGTTTTACACTTTTCCTTAAAGTCAGGTAATCAGACAATAGCGATTTAATCTTTCAACTATTAGAATTCAGTGGACAATTATAAGGAGATCTTTTAATTGCATGGTGAAATTTATCTGGACGGTAAAAATAAGGCATCTTAGAATTTATGAAATTTAATAAATAAACTTTCTGTATGTTAGAATTGTTTCAAGTCATTTCTTTGGAGCTTTCTTTAACCTCTTTTGTCACATGGAGAATATTTTCTCAAGGACGTTAACTAGAAACGTGTCAGAAGTGAGTGTCAGTTTCTGACAGGCATTTTACTTTTGGCTGTGTGGAATTAGGGGATCCATTCCCTTTGCTTGCATTAGAATTGTCACTTAATGCCTGAAAGTTTGTAATTATTATTAAAGTTCCTTTTGTTGAAAAAATATTACAGAACGCATGGAGACAGCCAACAAGCAGCTTGCTGAGAAGGAATTTGAAGGCTCTGAAGACAATCGGAAAACTATCTCTCAGCTCTTTGCACAAAGTGAGTTACACGGTCATTATGGGTCAGTAGATGTTAGGAACAAATTCTTTACTATGAGAGTAGTGAAGCTCTGGATCAGGTTACCCAGGGAGATGGTTGAGGCCTCTTCCCTGGAGACATTCAAGGTGAGGCTTGACAGGGCCCTGGGTGACCTGGTCTAGTGGGGAGCATCCCTGCTGAATGCAGGGGGGCTGGAATAGATGACTTCTAGAGGTTCCTTCTGGCATGGACTGTTCTACAATTCTATGAAATGCTCTGGTCACCCTGGGAAGGATAACACTGCAGCAGATTACCATAGGTCAGACTTGTTAGGTTTCTATTGGGATAGAAATCGGGGCAGTGACAGTCCGAAAGTGACTGCAGAGAATGGAGCAGGGATTGAAGTGTGTAGTGTCCTTCTGATGGCATTTATTAGGGATTTTGGAACAAGTGGAGTTTGCAGTTAAACTATGAAATTAGTATTTACCCCAAAACCTGCAGGATATTTTGTCCACCTGTTTTGTCCCCTGAAAGCTTTGGCGCTAAACCTGTCCAGACTGACAAAAGTCCTAGCATGAGTTAAGGCCAGTAGGACTGGAACCTGGTAGGTTTTCTGTCTCTTTACTCTTTAATTTGCCACTGCCCTATCTAGTTTGACAAAAATAAAGGGAATGAATGCTGCCTGCAGTGTGCTGGGCTGGATAAGGGTCATGACTTCTGTCCACAACAGTGGATTTCTCACAAGGCAAACCAAAATGATGGATGTGAAGCGGTATTTTTCCTTTGTACTGAAATGTCTTAAGGCTGACAGCAGCAGGTCAACTTTTTTCTCATCTCACAGTGTACTCCACCCTTCTGACAATGCTCACTTTTCTCCAGTTATATAAAAAGGTAATGTCATAAAACTGAAAAATAGGGATTTTCAGTGGTGTAACACACACTGCTTCCACTCTGACAAAGGCTGCTGTCCCTCTCTTGCATTGTCCTTAGTGTGTTTCTTGTGGCTTACATTGCAAGCAGATGGCTGACAGGGCGTGAATTCAAAACTCCTGCAAAGTCTGTGAGTTTAGTCTTGTATCCAAACTGGATGGACTTTGAAGTTTGTAGGTGTGGAAGTCAAAACTGTGAAGCCCCACAATCAATTTCTCCTTTTGGATGGATATGGAAACCATAATCCTACATGTCATCAGCCTCAGCATTTCTAGGGGTGCTGGAGGCACTTGTCAAGTGAAGCAGTACTCCTTTGGGGAAAAATCTGGAACTAAACCCCCAGAAGCCTTGCTGTTGGCACTCAGATTAAGAACATGGAATGCTGGCAGTGACCTACATACCTGCTGGCATAATGCCACTCCATCTCATCTCTGCCCATTTTCTGTATTATATTTTAGTGCATTGGCACTCTCAGCAGCTTATTTCCTGGGTGGAGAACTACCGAGATGGGAGAGATGGGGAAGAATAGACAGAAGGTGATGTTAGCCTTTGTCCTTATGTCTTACGTCACAGGCCAGCTCTGAGCTGCAGTCAGAGTTTATGGAGTTCTGGGTGCTGTTGGTGGACAGGTTTGTTTTGCAACCTGTGTGTGGGCTGCATTGATTCCCTAGCAGAGGGAATCTTTAGCTACTCTGTTGCTAAAGCTTTGCTCCTGGCTCTCTGCTGGCAGAAGAAAGGGAGTAATTGTGGCCCTGTAAATATAGTTATGCACATGCTTGCACAAACGGGCCTGTGTACTTCATATGCAGTCTGTCCTAACACCCAGGATCTAGGTCCTGTTTTTCAAGCCTTCCACTCCTTGTCCTCATTCCTTTGTCGTGGGATATTGCTTTCTGGAATGCAGTTTCTCTGGTGTCATCAGTGCTGGGTGTAGATCACTGCAGGGAGTATTCTGTGGTTTTGTACCCAGCAAGTGTGTTAATGTTATCATTCTAGCTGGTTGGCTTGAGCTGGGAACGACAGCGTACAGTGAGGATGTCAGCTCTGTGTTGCAGCTTTGCTTTACATCCCTGTGTGATAAAGTCTTCAGTCCCCAATTATTTTATCCTATTTATGTTTTTTCATGAAAGCAGTTGTCCTGTTTCTCAAACACACAACGTAGCTGCTCCCACTAGCCTCAACTCTTTCTGGAGAGCGTCAGGAAAGGACTGGCTGCTGTGCTCAGGGTGACTTTAAAGCATCACATATGAACTCAGCAGTGCTGGGCAAAAGGCTTTCTTGAGCTGCAGGCCTGATATGAGGCAGTGGCAGATGTATATGTCTCAGTTCTGGCCCAGGGAGTTTTTTTTAAGAGCAGTAGAAAAAGACTGAGGAGTTCTCATCACTCACTCATTTTCTGACTCCTTTAAAGGTACCACCAGTAAAGTGGGACAACAGGGTGTTACTTTGAGAAGGAGGACAGCTGCCCCAGGCAGAACAGCCTTCCTACTTCTTGGGTCAGTGTGAAAAAAGGAGCACAAATTTTTTTCAGGTATACAAGCTGGCTATCTCCTTTCACCAGCCTAGGATATTTAAATTACCCAGTTTGTTTTCCACTGCTGAAAGCTCAGAGGTAAAGAAGTGTGAGGTTTCACTAACCATCTGCATAATCAGAGCAAATTACCTAACTGTACTGAGTGATGCACCTTGTATTCCTTCTCAGTAGTGCTGTGGCACATTGCTGGTTGGAGGTGCCATACTTGTTTTTCAGGGTTACAAGTCCTCTTCCTTGAAAGCCAGGTACTTACTTTTCCCCTTAGCACTAGATTTGCATTCTCTCTTGTGAGAAGCTCCAGTATGATCTTTCCTCCACCTATGCAGTGAAAGACTTCTGAAAGCTGGAGTAGAGATGTCTGCTGGCCATTGATAACTCTCACTTGTTTTGCTAGACAAGGAAACACAGCGGGAAAAAGAGAAACTGGAAATAGAACTTGCTGCTGCTCGCTCCACCAACGAGGACCAACGGAGACACATCGAGATCCGAGACCAGGCCTTGAACAATGCTCAGGCCAAGGTGGTGAAACTGGAGGAGGAGGTAAGGATGCTGGGAGAGAGAAATTAGGATAACTTGGGTTCCAGTAAAAGTGGTTGTGTGAATTGTAAGGTAATCTGCTGGCTTCAAAGCTGTTTCTATCAGCTTAGCTTTGTGTTGGTTTTGCTAAACCACTGAGCTGTACACAGATAAGCCACAAATCTGTATTTCCTTGGAAGTGCTTTAGTCTGTAAGCAGCCATGTTTCATTTTCTTTTTGTTTCCACTGATAAAAGCAGGCTGGAACTGAACTCCCAGCCCTGGCAACCTCGTGAACTTGGCAGCAGTTCAGACCTGGATGGACTTCTAACTAATATCAAATGAATGCAATTTGTCCCCTTGCCAGGTGTTCTGCTTACAACAGGTTATCATGCTGCATGGTGCAGATCACCATGTGTGCCCAGCATTTATAATAAGCTGGGCATGACCTTGGTTGTTTTCTCTCCCTTTCCTTGCAGGAGAGGAGAATGCATTTCAGCTACTTACTTGGGCAGTGTTCACAGCAGTTTCTTTTGTAGCCTTTTCTCTGCCACTCTCACATGGCTCTCACCTTGGTGCCCTTCTGCGTCACAGTGCCTGTCCTCTTTCCTGCCACCTACTCCTTTCCTCTCAAAGGCTCCATTCTCATTCTCAGCCTCTGCTTCCTTTAGTCCTACTCTTCCTCCATGGAGAGCCTCTGGAGGAAGTCTCATTACCAAGCACACTTCCTCCACTGCAGATTTGTTCTCTCCTTCAGTTCTGCCATCTTCCTGCCTACCAGCTGTCATCATCACCTGCAGTTGAGCACTGTACCCACATCCACCTGCATCTTGCTGTCCTCAGAGACATTCTGCAAACCCTCCCCTTGCCTGCTTCTGCTCCTCTGCCCATTCAGAATCCCACTGTGCCAAGACAGGAGAGCTGACCAAATACAAAGTGAACATCCTTCAGCCTTGTCTTGCTTGCCTTCCTCTTCTTCCAGGTAGAAATGTAGTTGCCTTATTAATTCTAGCCTGCTCTTCTCTAAGATCTGTAATTACCTCAGTAGCCCTTCCCTTGAACCTTCCTGTATGTCTTTCTCTGTTGTCCTTAATTTTTGCCCGTTGCAGAACCCTTCTTTTAACCTGTCAACAATGTTGGGATGTCACTGCAGGACTACCTGCCATCATACCTTATTAGCCCAGTGCTCCATTTCACTCTCCTTTCTCAAAAATGTCAAATTGAGGCAGTTGCTCTTCACCTCCCATGCTAATCTTGGAATAGTTTAGTTTGGAAAATACCTTTAAGGTCATGGTTTACGCAACTTTGTTTCCCTTCTCCTCTTGTTACTGAGAGGATATTTTCTATCTTTGTCCTTCTCAATTTCCAACTCTTTCTTCCTCCCTACCCTAAACAAGCATTTCTGTGCTTTCTCTCAGACTGTCCTCACCTTTACTGCAGACGCTGCCAAGGCAGCTTCGACGCATTCCTCAGTGTGATGCTCACAACATGGTTGGCAGGGGCTAGGAGCAAAGCCTACTGCTATTCACACCAACCTAACCTAGACGGTCTGGTTGGCTTGGCCTGCTCTGCATATGTGTTTCCACCTGTTGTTCCCAGAGTCAGACTGTGAGCTTTCAGGGCAATGAGCTTTCATTTATGCATCCCAAATCATCGCCAGGCCATCACTGGGCAAACCAGGTTCTGTGCAATACAAATTACAGCACAAAAGAGGAAGAGCAGAGTCAGAGAAATTCTTAAACCTCTCTGGCCACACTCTGCCTTGCACATGGTTGACAAGTCAGTTGATTTCACTAATTGCAGCATCTCCTGGCAGGGATGACTTGCACCTTTATGGCTCAGGGGGACAGGTTATAGGGTAATTTAAATGTGACATGATTCTCTTTGGCTCTAAAAGTCGTCTGTCATTTGATCCTGCAGTGTATTGGAGTTCTTTGGCTTTCATCCAGATTTCAGCACCTTATTATACTAGAATCTGCTGTGTAACTAACTTAAAATACATGGGACATCACTGGGGCTCCCCAGGAACTCTTCATATGCTTGGAGTCAGCCTGTGCAGAGGTGCTGTAATCAGCCAGACCAGTGTGCACACAGCACTTGTCTAGGTTCACCTTCTCTGAAGGAACGATTATAGGTCCCTCACAGTGAAGCTGAAGCCCTTAGGGTTAATAGTCATTGTCTGTTTTCTTTTCAAAAGACTTCTCTCATTTTCATAGAAAAAATGGGTTTAGTGCTGTTGCAAAGTATTTCTGCCCAGGTAGAATAGTAAAATAGGTAAGTAGCTCTGGGCTAGATTGTATGATAGCTTAAAAACCACACATCTGCTCATCTGGCATAAAATGCCCTGCATGAGAGTTTGTGGTCATTTGCATCCAACCTTTGCTCAAATCCCCGGGTGTGCAGGAAGTGCCACCCTTCCTGTTGTAGATAAATATGGAAGCTTCTCAATGAGGCAGCAGGAATTAACTCTGCTTTTTCCTAGAGGTGAGGAGGAGTAAGGGGAAACAAAAGGGGTAAAGAATCACTTTTGCAGGTCTCCCAAAGGACTTTTTAATTAAATACTTAGGGTTATAAAGTATTTGTTGCCTGTGTAGTATTAAATTGTGGAAACCTCTCAAAACCTCAAGCTGTTTGGTGACTTTCCAAAAGACAGCCAAGCAAACTGTTCAGTGTTCAGGGCACCACTCAGAAGGGCCTATAAATGTGAGCCTGAGTTAGTGACTCCCAGTGACCAAGATACATGGATAATTTGTCAGTCATTTCTTTTATTTCTGCCAGCCTAATCTGAGTTACCAGTCCCTGTAATTGTCAGGAGTTTCCAGACTAGTCCTGCAGAAGAGGGCGGAGTTTCTTAGGCTAAGGTTTGGCAGCCAGTCTGGTGCCGGGCCTGGGTGGGAGTGTGCATATTTCAGTTGTTTTATCCTGTAATGTAAGTTTTCAGCCTTTTTTTTCTTTCTTCCGTTTTGACTTCCCATTAAGCAGAGTTCCTTTGCCTTGTATGCTCCAGGGTCTTCATAAAAAGGACATTTCTGTTTGAATGGGAGCTTTAAGCCATATATCACTGCAACTGAATTTAAGTGTTGCATTGGAATTGGAACTGCTGGGTTATTAAATCCTTTACCTGCATTGCCAATTTGGACAAAACCACCCATCTGTAAAATGTAGATACTTGTCCGCTCCTATAGAGATTTGAGAGCCTTTATATATACTGGATTTTAGCAGCCAAGTGAGAGGGAAAGGGAGAGAAAAAGAGATGCTAAATGTGATGGAGAAAGGAATGATCTTGGAGATAGTGTGAAGCAGCTGGAGGCAGAAGTAGACATTCTGTGGTCTGTTAGCAGGGGTGAGATGACTTGAAATTTAGAACAAGCTGCCATTAAAGTTTTCAATAGTATGGAGTTTATTTCTGCAAAATGCTAAAAAGGGTGAGTGATCATGAGTATTTAAAACAAACTTAAATATAATTATGAACAGACTTGCTAAGTTAGTTTTATGTGTAATATTGAAACTTTACTACTTATCTATATAAAGATACCCAGTTATTAACCCTTATTTTCCACTTTTCATTTGAATTCTTCCCTTTAGGAGGTGTTCCACAGTTATGCATAAGTCAGCAGCTTATTGAAAGTTTTTTCTAGCAAAGTAATAGTCTGTTTTGGCTTATTTTACATCAAAACTTCAGATCATTACATGAAATGAATTTGAGATAAATTGAATATATTTGAAGTAAAATGCACGTTGGTTTAAAGATGTATTTTGTGGTCAGAAATCATAGAATCACAGAATGGTTTGGATTGGAAGGGATCATCTAGTTCAAACCCCTCTGCCATAGGCAGGGACACCTCCCACTAGATGAAATCCAACCTGGTTTTGAACACTTCCAGGCTTGGAGGCTCCACAACTTCTCTGGGCAACCTGTTTCATTGCCTCACAACCCTCACAGGGAAGAATTTCTTCCTAGTGTCTAACCTATATCAAGCTTCTTCCAATTTGAATATTTTTATCATTAACCCTCAAAATGGTTAATGATAAAAATATTTGCTAAAGCAATGAAAAACACTCGGTTTAGGGCATGGATTACCAAGATGGGCTCAATTTTGATGTAAACATTTGAATGACTGCAGCATGCAGCAGGTTTGTAGCTGGTAGATGGTCACAGATGGCCTGTATATGTGAGCTCCTGCTGGCATCCACCTTGAGAGTCTTCAGCAAACAGAGCAGATGGTTGATCTTTGCTTTGTGCTGGGCCAAGGGCAGAACTGCTGAGTTTACACAAAGGACCATCCTGCCCAGCCCAAGGCTGGATAAACACTGCCTTACTGTGAGTCCTTACCAGGCTTGTAATATTGCAGGAGAGAGTTTGATGCCAAATACTTTATCTAACCACAGCTGCTGGATATAGAGGGTACAATTGCTACTGTTTTTGCACTTTATAAAACCAAGGAATTTCCAGAAGGTTTGTGGAACTTGGTCATTTCTGCTTATCCTGGTAATTCATGCTGTGGAAGACCACAGTTCAACTTAAAAAAGGTTGTGGTTTCTTTCATAGTAGTGTAACTTGTACTCCTTCACTCCACCACGTTACAAGCCACTGTTTTAATGAGTGCCTCAAGGAGACAGCTTTGAAGAATAATGCCTACCACTAAGAAGATATAAATAGCTATTCCTTGCCATCCTCCTGCACACACCTTGCAGTGGAAAGAGCAGCCAGACATCACCTCTAATGGGTGCAAATTGAAGGGAAGAAGTTTGAATGAAATACCTTTTCTACAAGTGACTTGTATGTAGAAGCTGTGAGATGTTTCAGCCATCAGAATTCAGCATAAACCATCTATCAGAGCTAAGTTATTATATTCATTTCTTGCTCAGCTCTTGTGGAGAGAAGTAGCACACTAGCTCTGATAACGCTGAGGGTTCTGTCTGTGGGGAAATAAAGAAACGTTAATTTCTAAGTGGCATCTGTTGTCTGAGATACTTTGTATCTTAGAGGGAAGAGACCCAAAGGAGAGTTTGTGTGCTCGAAGGCTTGTCTGTTTTTTTTTCCCAGTCACTTCTCTGGGTCTATAAAAAGACAACCCGAGCCTCCACTGCTTTGTCTCACTTAAATGCTTAAACTCTCGGAGCTGCATAACGTATCCTTTCAGGCCAGAGTTGCTTTTGCAGAGGGCAGGTTTTGGATGACTTCTCATTCGTTGATGGTTAAGGTAGAGAGAGAAAACTCCTTCTCTTCTTTGTAGCTGACGCATGTGCAAGTCTCTAATGACCTGCGTTCTCCTGACACAGCACTGGATTTTTATTGCCCTGTCACTGCTTCTCATATTCTGTCTCTTAGTCGTTTTCCAGAGGTGGCTTTGAAAGTTAAAACTTACTTTAACAAAACCAGAGAGAGGACAATTATGACATTCCCCTGCAACAAACGCAATTCCCTAGCAAAAGGATAGTGTTACCAAATTGCTTCAGCATGAGTTCTTGCTGAGGCCACTGGTGCCTTACTGGGCCTGAATTCAAGCAAACTGAAGGTTCAAAGGCATCCTAGAGGAATATATTCCAATTGCACGAGGGAGAGGTGGTTTAAATGTGCTTGTTGTCTCTTTTTTTAAACTACATTTCTGCCATAGCAGGCAAATTCTTGTGGGGAAACACATTTTTCAGCTGCGTCTGAATGGATTCAGCTTTAGGATAAACCCAGGATGTAATGAGAACACCCTGAATGTATTAAACAAAGGAATTTAAAGACATGAGAAATAGTGGGTGGGAGACAAGCAGATGCTGATGAGTGTTACCAATTTGCTGAAATGGGAACTGTCTAAGACGAAGAGGGTAATGGCTGGGTTTGTCAAAATGCCTGGGAGAGTTTCTGAATCACTGCTAACTGTGCAGGAAGTTTCCTTCCTTAGAAAAACTCTTTGCTGCCTATTGCACCTGGAAGCAATGGATCTCTTTGCAAAAGAAAATCCTTCCTTCTCCCTCACCTGCAGTGTCCCAGAGTCCATTTGTCCTGCAGAGGCAGCTGCAGTCCAGAGAACGTTACAGCCTCCATCTCACTTGCTTTGCGATTGACAGTGAAAATTCCTCATTCCTGTGTACTCATGCTCCTTGTGCCATGTGTGTGAAATCTCTATGCCCTCTTCAGAGCCTTGCTTCTGCAAGAGACCAGAAGCTCTGGAAGAGATTGAGTGGTGTGTTAAAGCCTAAAGCAAATGCAAAACCAGGGTTTGATTTTAGCCTGTTAGCCCCTTTTCTGCTAGTGTAGTAATAAGCAAATGTCCCTATTTCTGAAGGAAGGTTTTCTCCTTGGCCATTGATTTCAGACCATGCAAATGCTCTCTGTAGCAAGGAAGCCTGCAGGCTGCCTACTGCCAGGTGTTACATTGTCTTGGGAAATTTTTTTCTCCTGTGATTCAGAAGGCCTAGTTTCAGTTTTCTAGGTTCAGTGAATTTATTTAGACTGCTTGATTCATTTTCCATTGCTGGAAGCCCTGCAGTTCAGGGATATTGGTGTGCAGACATTTCCAGGCAGTAAATCTTTTTGCCTAACTTGGAAGCAGATTGTTCTCCAGGTCAGCCAGACTTCGTGAGCAATGAAGCCTCTGAATCCCAAGTGTATTCTGTTTCCCCCAGCTGCTGCTCAAATGCAGAAAGTAATCTTGACAAGGGATAGAGGAGATAAAATCAAGACATAAATACTTGATCAGGAGGTCAGGGAATGTTTCAGGGGTAGTCCCTCCATCAATTCACACTTTTGTGTACTAGATTTCTACAGTCCCAAGCCATTCTTTGCCTTCTGTGTTTTCTTGTCCTCAGTCCTGGTACAGAGTTTGTGTAAACATTGTAGTGAGTGTGAACTGGAGAGTGGCAGCTCTGGTTTACAGTGCTTTAATGAGAAAATCTTGTTGATAGAGTTGACGCCTGACTTCTGCTCCTTGGCTAGGACATTTTTCAAAGCATTCAGGGATTGACCTGGAGCAGGTATGCACACAATTAAATTTGTGCCATGTGCTGTAGAAAATGCTGGGAAGGGATACAGTCATACTGAAGTTCTCTGCTGTGCTTTCCAGACATGTACTGAGGTTCATTGAGATCTTACTGTCTTAAAGAGGTGTTATAATAAAGACATTATTGGGAGTAAAATGTTTTGCATTTTCAGGGCACCCTTCAAGGCAAAACAGTTACTATATATTACCTGAGCATAATCTTGCTTCTTAGTCAAATGCAGCACCATCAAAAGGAAAATTGCTATCCTGTCAAATGGATTTAAAATTCTATACCGAGGGGTGTGACTGCATCCTCGTAAAGCTTCAGGAATGAACTCTTATCTAGAGCACGTGTTCACTGCAAGGCCTCTTGCAGAGCAGAGAATTCCAGAGTCCTTTGATGCCATCTTCCCCGGGGTAGGTGTTGCTGTGGCCCTTGGCACTGAGCAGACAGTTTTGGTTCATTGCTGGAAGAGAGAGGGTGGGGAATCCATGGCAAATGACCAAGAACAAGCCTCAGCATGTTGCCTTTTTAAATTCCTCCCATCTCATTTATGTCTGCAGCATCCTGGCAATACTTAGGAGACTGCATCCAATTCTTGTCTTAGGAATGCATGATCATACTCTCAATTTATGGTAATGTAATTCCTCTGTGCTTGCAAGAACTATTCCCTGATCCTTGATTACACTGAGAGGACAGATCAAGTCAGAACGATTAAACAAACAAAAAAAAAGAACAAGAGAGGTTGCATTGGTACCACTTCTGGAGAGTCCTGATTCATTGACAGGTAGATTGTTCCTCACAAATGCTTGCACTAGTAGAGATGGCAGAGCTAGAAATGAGCCACGCTGCTAGAATATGCAGTGTGCAACGAGTGCATGAAATGAAACAGTCTGGTCTGGAAAGGATAGTTGTGTCAAAAGGCACACTAGGAAAGCTGAGCGATCTGGAGCACAAACATGCCTTTAGAGCTCACTGAACATGTGTCTCAAAAAAATGAATATCATTTGAGGAATTATGAATTTTTTAAAGCATTTTAAAAACATACACAGCCCCTCAAATTTTAGAATGGAATCATGAACTACACTGGCTTGGAAGGGACCTTTAAACATCTAATCCAACCTCCCTGCAGTAAGATTTCTAACATTCCTAACTCTTCCTGATGCTGGAAGCTGAAGTTTAATTTGTGAAGGGGTTATAAAAAATCCACCTTGTCTCTATGAAAAGCCACTGAACAAGCCCTGCCTGTACTTTAGCACATGGGTTAGGCATGTGCAGGCAGCACTGCTAAGTTGGGCAACAGCTTGTGTTGCAACATTTCACCTGCAGGTTTGGCTGATGGGAGCACTTTCAAAGTGAACATCTCAGTGGAATTTCTGTGTCCTCATTCTTTTCTTTTGGCTGGGCTCTTGGTATTCTTTGAACACAGGCCAAAATGTTAATCCAAGCATAGGCATACTCAGGTTTTTATTAATTATGAAATTAGCAAAATGGTGTCAGTGGTGCCTTTTGCAAGGAGAATTTTACCTGCATGTTTAAAAAACTTCTCAGAAATTTAAATTCTTTGTAGTAGATAAGAGATCAAATGTCCATCCTTCCTTCCTTTTTTTTTTCATGTAGTAAACTGGGGGAGGAGAGCTGATACTTCAAGAGATTATTATTCAGCTTCATGCATAATATTTTGCTGCTGGTGAATTTGTTAGGTTGTTTCTACTCTTGTGCATGTCAGTAAGCTCATATGCAAACCCAAGATATTGAATGCTCTTCATTTCTGGGTTCTTCTGCTGATTCGGAGGTTATAATCTTTGGCTAGTTACAGAAGAACTTTGAGCTGCTGTTAATCTAAGTGTAAAACCAGTGCATTAATCTATGCTTTATTGGAATATGAAAAAGCTTGAATCAGTGTTATTAAGCATTATGATTGGGAATAAAAAGATTTATTAAGTATAACATTTTTATTGATTTTCTGCAGAGCAGCACTGGAATATTAAATTGTAGTAAAACGTTCTTGTCCCTCCATGCTTGAAATCTTGAGCAATCAAAGAATAAAAATACCTTGCTACTGTATATGTGCTGGTGGGAAGGCCTCTGGCTGATTACTCACTATTTATTGTAACTTTTATTATAAAATACTTGTTTTGGGAAAATCCTCTAGGGCAGCAACATTCATGCTGTGAGATTAGATGCCTCCTGACTTTGTGAAGAGAAGAAAAGGATACTATGTCCGAGATTGGTAGGGTTTTGAGATTTTTTGCTCTCTTTGCTGTTCACATCACAGTCTCTGGATTGCCTCAAGGAACAGGAGAATGAAAAGGGAAAATTTTGAAGAAACACATGATAAGGCCTTCTCAGAAGAAAGGTGCCATGTAAGAACAGGTCACGTTCAGATCAAAACCCAGCAAGCCTAATGTCCTGTCTGCACAAAAACTTAGAGCAGAGTCCTAGGGAGCACTGTCAGAATGGGTCAACAAGCAGTGGTTGTTTCCCAGAATCCTTTTCGCTTCCAAGGACTTCTGAGCCAAGAGTGTCATCTTTTATCTTTAATATTCCTCAGTGGGCTTTTCTTCCATAAAACTGTAGAGTAGCTCTTTGAACTCACATAAGGCAGCCTGTGTTTGACATTGTGCTTTTCTAGACTTTGGCTCTGAAAAGTTGCCTTCTTCCTGCTAGTTTTGTGTTTCAGGGTTTCTGGCACCCATAATTGAAAAAGCAATGCTCCAGATAGGCTGCAGAAGGCCAGCTATTTGTGATTGTCTTTTCCGTAACAGAAAATGATGTCCATAGGTGTGCAGAGTATTAAAACTGAGCTAGGCCTGGGGTGTGCTTCATTGTCTTAAAATTCATGTTTTAGTTTGGTTTTGTTTTTCCTAAACTGTGGATTAACCATGCTAAGACAGTTAATGGGAGGCTCATTGCTTATCATGAGGAGAACAGCTTGGCTTGAAAGATGATCAATGGAGCAGGATGGAAGAGCAAGGGCAAGGAGTAGAGTAGGACTTTGCAGGTCACACTGGGTCAAGATGACCAAGATTCATGTCTGGACTGCTAGAATAAACCCGGCTGCAGTGTGGAGAGAACACAGGTTATGTCTAGTGTGTGCTTTGATCCTGTATTATTTTGTTGTTATGGGCCTGGAGTTCTGGTTGAAATTCTGCTCAATCTCCTGAAAACACTGCCCTTAATTTTCAGTATTTCACTGAAAAGTGTTCCAAACTTGCAGACCAGCTCTAAGTGTTCTTTGCTACACTTGGTAGCATGGGTCAGATTACTTGGACGCTCTCTATTGTGAACTCAAGTGTCCCTTCTAGCTTGTTGCTGCAACAGTTAATTATCTCAGTTTCCCCATCATTACCATGGGATCATTGAGGATAAAATGAACAAATATACCTAGGAAAAAATAAAGACCTATGATTGATGTCCTGAGTGAGTCCAGACTGGGAGTCTGAGGAATGCTGACAGCAGTCACAGGATCATAGACTGATTTGGGTTGGAAGGGACCTTTAAAGGTCATCTAGTCCATCCCCCTGCAGTCAGCAGGGACGTCTGCAACTAGAGCCCCAAACAACCTGACCTGCTGTGGTTCCGGGGTTTGGCAATCTACCACCTCTCTGCGCAACCTGGGCCAGGGTCTCACCACCCTCAGTGTCTTTTTTTTTTCCTTCTCTCCAGTCTGACTCTGCCTCTTTTAGTTTAAACCATCACCCTTTGTCCTGTCGCAACAGGCCATGGTAAAATGATGTTCCCATCTTTCTTACTAGTCACTTTAAACACTGAAAGGCCACCACAAGCTCTCCCTGGAGCCTTTTCTTCTCCAGGCTGAATAACCCCAACTCTTTCAGCCTGTCCTCACAGCAGAGGGCTTCCAGCCCCCCCTTCATTTTTGTGGCCCTCTAGACCCATTCCAGCAGGTCCAACTGGTCATCTGGGCATGTTCTTCCCAGCTGGTACTTCTGTGCTCTGCAGTGCGTACAAAGCCAGAAGTTCAATCGTGTTCCCATTGTGTGACTTCTGTTGCATTGCTTTCCTTTGTTTCAGCTCAAAAAGAAGCAGGTCTATGTTGAGAAGGTGGAGAAGATGCAGCAGGCCTTGGTTCAGCTGCAGGCAGCATGTGAGAAACGGGAGCAGCTGGAACACAGGCTGAGGACCCGGCTGGAGAGAGAACTGGAATCTCTCCGAATGCAGCAGGTACCCACTGTGCCTTGTAGGGTTGTACATTCTACCCTACACCACACATGAAAGAAGGGCAGTGAATTTTCAGGTTACCTTTGGAAGATTAGGTACTCTGTCAACACACAAAAACCCCCACTTTCTTGTCATGGTTAAGAATTCTTAGCTGAATGTGAAATGGCTTGTCTGCCCAATTTCTTGTCTTTTAAACTATCTTTGTAATCAAATATCCTGTTAATTCCAGAGGAGACTTCCATATAAAACTATGCTTTTTACCAGCTGAACTATTAGCTCAGCAAATTTCTACTCTCCTGTTTTGAAATACTGCTTCTCTTCCAAATCTGGCTTTAGACCTGGATTATTTTTGATCCCTAGCTACTTAATCCTCAGGTGTACACTGATCATATTGGTTTAATAACCAAATCCTTTAAAAACGTCTTGGATGTATTTTTTTTGAAGTGTGGTAACTGTCATAGTGCTTTGCTGGAATGATGTTGGAATGTCTATGTACATTAGGAATTATGGATGGGGTGTAGACATCAGACCTGAACAGAATGATCTTGTTCTCAGGCGCACGTAGGGCTTTGCACATGGAAAAAGGCCTTAGGAGGAGTATTTTCTACCTCAGATATTTGCTTGTTAAAATTGATCACCTCTGGAATGGCACCAGGAAGCATTCTAGTGTGGGTGCTGTAAGCAAAGGTCTCTTTCTTGAGAGCAGTGTTTGATGTTTTATGACTTTTGAGCTCCAAAATTTGGAAAATAGAGGGAGCCCTTTTTTTGTATTACATGAGCTTGTTTCCTGGCTTTCACAGAGTGAGGCCAAAATTCCCCTGCAGATGTTTCAGATTAAGCTCTCAAGGAGACCATTATCATCACCTAGTCTGCCCAGCATGGTACAGGCCACTTGGTTTCACTCTGGGGAGGTTCTTGCATCAGACCCATACTGCTCTGGAGCAACTTCTGTCCTTCAGACGAAAAGCAAACAAGCCAACCCCGAGTGTGACAGATGCATCCTGAGATTTCCATGTTGCCTTTTTTTGTTTCACTTCTGGAAATCAGCGTCAGGGTACATCTCAGGCTGCCAACGTCTCAGAGTACAATGCCACAGCCCTTATGGAACTCCTGCGTGAGAAAGAAGAAAGGATTCTTGCTCTGGAAGCTGACATGACCAAGTGGGAACAGAAATACCTGGAGGAGAGTGTGATGAGACAGTTTGCTTTGGATGCAGCTGCAACTGTGGCTGCTCAGAGGTAAACAAGACTTTTCATAGTGCAAGGATTATTTTCTTTTTCCAGTTGAGTGCTGTATTTCCCACCAAGGAATGCTGTCATACCACCCTCCCATGATACCTTGCCTTGTGGTCTGAACAGATTCTCAGACTTCTGCATCCAAATGAAGCTTGGCTGCCTTGCCTGGGAGCCGTGCAATTGCCAACAGTGAGAAGCTTTTTTCCAGAGAAAGACTTCTCCACATGCAGGAGCCATTTTCCAGGCTGCAGTTGTCTCTCAGCCATTCCTAGAAGCTGTTGGTACAAAAATAGGTGTATGAGAAGGGGGTTGTTTGTTGTTTCTTTTTGTCTAAGCAGAACTCAGTCCTTACTGAAGTCATGTGAGATGGGGTGAGCTTGGTGATTCACGTTGTTCACACTGAATGGCTTGCTTGTTCTCCAGAATGTTTTTGCAAATTGCTTTGTGGTATTGTCCTCAACATGGTTACTAACCAGAAACATCTACTAGGAAATCTGCTCAAAACATTCTGCTGTGTATGGAGAGCACTGCTTGTGGGTGTGGGGAGGGTGTCTGAAATTTGGTAACAAGCTCACATTCCAAGACAACTGACAGAAACACTTAATATGGCTGTAAATAGACCCGGAGTGCTTCAGCTAGTTGGTAAACAAGAGCTGTTGTCGGAGTGCTGGGTATTGCTTACATATCATTTTGTTGCACTCTACTTTCTGATTCTTGATGGCAGATTCTGTTTTGGATTGTTTAAAGAACCAGACTGAAATGGGGATATTATTGCAGCTGGCTTCCTAGCTTGTAAGATCATACTAGAGTTAAAGGGATAAAGTTGCAGATCTGCTGTGCTAGCATTTAAGCACATATCTTGCTCCAGAAGCAGGCTGTTATTTTAGGGTATTGATGCTTTTTGTATATGGTTTTCCACCTCCCTAGAGATTCTCTACAGGCTCTTGCTATTGCTTATGCGTAGAGGCCATGTACTTTTTCAGTGTGCACTGATAAGCAGGGGCCTGATCTATTGTTTGTCATGGAATGAGAGGGGTTGTGTTAGACCTGTCCAAGTTTTCTTAATGAATAGGAATGCCCTCCAGTCCGGAGAGAGGCAGCCTCTGTTTTTCCATTTCCTTATAAGCTGTTTCTCCTCTAAAAGAGACTATTCCATTATTATCCATGCCTCTTCAAGTTTTTAGGCAGTTGGCACCTTCACAAGTATAGACTGTGAGGGATTCCACTAATTTCAGTGGCAACTTGCACAGAAGTTTCCCTTTTCTTTGATAGCGGTTCCTGAGGTTGCGGGAAGAATGGTCCACAGCCCAGGCAGAAGTCTGGGTGGTGTTAGGTTTCTTTAATAAATGACCTTTTTGGGCTGTTCACGTTGGTGCTTTGCTGTTCCCAATCTGAATTTCTTCAGAGTTAAAGGCTCATCTATTGGACAGTTCTTAGACCTGCAGGGTCTGAGAGGACAGATTTCTTCTTACAGTCAGTTGGAGCTCTTGGTAGCTCCCCGTTTTTTAAGTACTCTCTTTTTTTCTAGTTCTATTAATGCACAGCTCTGTCAGTATCATGCTCCTGATGTTGTGAGTCATAGAGTGATACAGAACATAGCACAGTGATGCTGTTCTGGCTGAACAGCAATAAGTAGAATGAAAATTCTCCATTATGTTGTGGTTAGTGGACTGAACAGCTATCACAGTGTTAACATCAGACACAATGTGGAATCAGTCTAAAACTGTTTTCAGCCCATTCCCAAGTTTTTCTGGACCAGGCTGCTTAAAATTATTCAAAAGACTTTCATGCTTAGCCCCTCTTGATATTCAGATTATCTGTATGATGCTGTTGGAAGGGGATGGGAAAAACTTTTTATCTGAAGTTTGTGCTGTTTTAACTAAAGTGTCTGGTGGTAGCATCTTTTTCCTCCCCGTGTCCTTGGATGTGCCTCATCTGTCAGTTTACAGTAGTACAATCAATCATAGAATGCACTGCATTGGGAGGGACTTCTAGTCCAACACCTAGTGGGATAGTAGATCGTAGAACTGGATTATAGATTGGCCCAAGATGGACAGTAGATTGACCCAGCCCAAACTCAGCTGATATTCATGACTGTTACTTTTAAGTAGCAATTTTGTGCTGTTAGTTGGAAAGCAGTGACATGGGCTGGTCCTTCATCTGCTCTACTGCTTGTTCTCAGGGACACAACAGTGATCAACCACTCACCTAACCCTAGTTATGACACCTCTCTGGAAGCTCGCATTCAGAAGGAGGAGGAAGAAATCTTGCTTGCCAACAGAAGATGCCTCGACATGGAGGGAAGGTAAAATGCACTTTGGTCCTATCTGGCTTCTTTACAACAGATGTTTTAAATTAATTGCCTGGGTAGATGCCTCAGAACCAGAAATTCTTGTGTCGTCACCAATAGCAACGATGTAGGATGCCAGACACTCATTTGGCCAAGGAAGCATCTACACAGCAATCCACAACCTATCTTGATGCTCAGGGCTAATGCAAAAAAAAGTCTTATCTTAGATTATTTTGCATCTAGCTTGTTCCTCCTCTCTGTTCAGAACATCAGACCTCAAATTCCATCTATCTCTTAACAGTCTCACAGACCTGTTTTCCCTGGAGTTAGGTTCAGTGCAGACTCTCCAAGTGTGTTAATCCTCCTTGCTGTTGATCTCATGTTCTGCCCATAACCTTCAGCTTGGTCACAGAGCCCCTTCATGGCTATTTAGAACTGCTTCCAGTAGCCAAGAGCAGGTGGGTATCTCAGTGCCACTCTCTTGCGCATGTATACGGAAAGTCTTATGCATGATCCGCTCTACTGGGCCAGCTAGCAGCAGATATTCAGAGCAGTAAGTTCACTGATGTACTTTTTGCCTCTCCAAATTCTTAAGTGAATCCGTGTCACAGCTGGGGGGCACTGAGGTCTCAGTCCAAGGAGACAGGAGTACAAACATAGTGTCCTTCTTTGTGCTTCTCGAAAAGGATTAAGACTCTGCACGCTCAGATCATTGAGAAGGATGCCATGATCAAAGTCCTGCAGCAGCGCTCCCGCAAGGAGCCTGGGAAGACAGACCAGCTCTCCTCCATGAGACCTGCCAAGTCCCTGATGTCCATTTCAAATGCCGGCTCAGGCTTGCTGTCCCACTCATCAACGCTGAGCAGCACTCCCATCCTGGAGGAGAAGAGGGAGGACAAGAGCTGGAAAGGCAGCCTAGGTAAGTTTTAAATACTAGTGGCAGTGCAGCTCTGTGAGTCACTGCTTAAAGGGGAGGGAAGCAGGAGAAGGAAGGTGCAGGACAGACATATCAGGTGAATGAAAGGCCTTGAAATGTGAATGAGAATCAGCTGCAGCTGGTTTTAGAGTGTGCAGATTTACCCCATCACTGCTTAGGGAAGAGGTGTTAGTGCCCACTTGAGCAGCTGCATGCAGCAACACGAGGATGCTGCTATTCTTCAGGTACTTCAGCTCTCAGAAGTGAAAGGGAGGAAAATCAGTGCTGCCTGAACTCTTACAGCCTGCTGAAGCACAGATGCTAGAGCAAGCACTACAGAGGGTGTAAACTCCATACCAGTTAGCTTTCTGGGATTGTGAAATTTCCTTCCCTTTTTCCACAAAGGTGTTCTGCTGGGAACAGAATATCGCTCCGAATCCATTCCCTCCACCCCCTCTCCTGTCCTTCCTTCCACCCCATTGCTGTCAGCTCACTCAAAAACAGGCAGCAGAGACTGCAGCACCCAGACTGACCGGGGGAGTGAACAAAGCAAAGCTGCACCTTCCACTGCAGCTCCCACACCAGGACGGCTTCCCAGTACCAATCTGACCTACAGTGCAGACAAAACAGGTAACAAAGCTCAGCTGCTCTTCCAAAGGGACCCCTGCCACTGACCCATCATCAGTTGTGCTCTGGGGGACAGGCCTCGCCATCCCTTTTTCTGTTCAGGAAACTCAGAGTTAGTTTTTGTGAGAAAGGATGGGATTCAAAGACAAGTCTGGCTGTCCTGAGGGATCTCAAACACCCTGAAGGGAAAAAGCTTAAAGAGTGGTAGCACAAGCATGGACACACAGTGTAGAGAGGTATGGTGAGATTGAAGAATTGAACAGGTATGTGCAAATCTCAGGGTAGCCTCTGAGTCAATGTCTGCTCTGAAGTAAATTGACAGGTGTGCAGGGTTTAAACAGGTTGCAAGAATGAGCTGCGGAAAGGGATCATTGCATTTTGGTGGGTATTCAGAGCAAAGTGGAACACAAAAGGGGAAGGCAGAAGGAGGAAAGGTGACTATGGTGATAAAGCTGTCTCATTGTTACACTGTCCCAGCCTCAGGAGTGACTCCAATGCTGGCACAAGTAGATGCAGTTGACAGTGACTGTCACAGAAGCTGAATTTGCTTCCCACAGAGCTCCGAGCTGGCAAGAGCTGCTCGTTTTCCAGCCCACTCTGCCAAATCAATGCAGATTACACAACCTTGCCTCTTCTACTCACAGACGCATTGCAATTATGTTGTTCTTTATGGAAGAGTGGATTTGGCTGCTCTGCTCTGCCTCTTGCCTGTGCTGTGCTGTGCTGTTTAATGGGCATCGAGGGAGACAGGGGAACAGGTTTGGTGGAGGAAGTCTACACTGATTACATTGGTTTAAATGCAGTCACTCCAGTTTTATATGCCATTGTGTATCAGTGGGAGATACCCAAAGGGAATTGGATAAAGTATCTTTATTTGTCTGTCTGGCTACATACCTGAAGAATTGAATATTTTAAAATAAAATCAATTCTCAGCTGTCCTTTGGGCAATGACAGAAATAAGACTTTTAAAATGTTAACGTCATTTGTCTAACCCCATTGGATTTGCAGCTCTGATTCTGTCTCTTGTTTTTCCTCATCACGTAGATGGGTCGCTCTTCCACTCCAGCACTCTGGAAAGAAAAGCTCCTGTTCAGGCCATGGGGCAGGATCAACCAGATGGAGAGATGGTAGAATACCTCATCTGAAAGGCTGGACCAGGATCTGAGCTGGGATACAGTAGCAAGACATTTTTTAAAAGATATTTTTACTGGGAAAAAAATGTAGTACCTGAGTAATAAAAGAACACTCAGCTGTTTGCTCTTGTATATTATGTCTCAAAAGTATGGAGAGGTTAATTTATAATTTGCTCTAAATTATAGAAAGCCTGTAATGCTTGTCTTTTGAAAGTTTCCCCTCCTCTTTGTTAAATACTGGATCTGGTAACACCTGGAGAAGCCCCTAGAACTTAGGTGCACTATGTCTGATATTTCATTTCAGTGTTTTTAAAGTGTCTTAAACGGAAGTACCTGCTCTGACAGCTGGTTAAATGTCCAGTGTGACTGCAGCAGGGTGAGCCCAACAGCCTTAAAATGATCAGAACTAGGGGCTGAGCTGTCAGCATGACTTTATATGTTTATAATACAAGTGTTCTGAGAAACTGCTAAAATCTGAGCTGTGATCAAGGGAGATTTCTCTTTACACTCGGTGCAAGAGCTCAGAGTAGTTTTTTTTCACATTCAGAGGCTGGAAAGATTGCCCTTTTCAGTGTGGTAACATTCTTTGTGGTTTTTTTTTTAACATCCCAAAATGTGTTACATCTTTGTTGAACAAAATGACTCCGGTGATTAATGTCACATTTCACACTTCTTTAGTTTCAGTGCAAGATTTGCCACACTTTTATACTTAAGTACTTCTTCAGTAATTTATACAGTGGATAGCAAGTAATATATTGCATTCATGTTTTACATAAATTAAAAAAGGAGAGTTTACAGGCTCAGTCCTGATCTGTTAGATCAGATTTCTGCCATTGTAATTCCACTGGCTTTCATGGAACTATTACAAATTTACCATAGTGCTAGTGGCAAGCCCTGTTGCTTTTCAGTGTTGGCAACTTCATATACTGTGTCTGTGGAGACCTTTCTCTGTAGCAGATCTGTCTGTATTTTGAATGTCCTTCTATTTTCTGTGTCCCTCCTTCATGGAGAGAGGAAATTTTTCTTCAAATAGCAAAGCCAGAGCTCTGTGTAAAATTTCAGATCTTTCAGATTCTTTCTTTCCAAAATGTTTGGGTTTTTTGTTTGTTTGTTTTTCTCCATCTAACTGGAGAGAGCAGATTATAAAAGGTCCCAGAGGCGTTACAGAAGAAAAAGTGATCAGGTTCACTTTCAGACTTTGGGAAACTAGCAGAGATGCAGCAATGTTTTGGTTCAGATGCTGCAAGGAAATGTTAAATCCAGTAGAAGTACATGAATGTGTTTTGTTACTTTTGCATTTTATTAACACACTTCAATATTAATTTCTGTTAAAAACTACTACATTTTACCTGAATGTTAAAATATTTAATTAACCAGTGATTACACATTGGGAATCTGGCTGGTCTTAGCTTTCTGTGCAGCATTAGAGTAGCCAGATTTTCATTTCAGATTTTTTCACCCCAGAAATAAGGAAAATCAGTAATCAGTCATCAGACAGTTAGTGAATGTCATTGATTCCTACTTAGTTGACACTACAGATGCAGTATCCAATTAAAGTGGCCTTATCAGATCAACAGATACAACGTGAACTTCACCATGGAGGGTTGGGAGGCTAAAGAAAGTGCCTTTTCTCTTCTGCACTGGTGACCTAGTGGTGCTAAAGATAAGCCATGAGTTGGATTCTGTTTGTCTTCTAGTGATAATCACTTAAACCCCAAGGAAAGCCCTTCCCATTGTTTCCAGTAGATGTGCTGCTTGTTAGTGTTCTTCAGGCACAATGGTGAAGTGAGAGCTTAGCCTACATGGCCTGGCTGTACCCATGCCCGCTCTAACGGGCAGCACAAGCTTCACAGAAGCACAGAAACATTCCGGTGGGAAAAAACCCCCCCAGGATCATCAAATCCAATTGTTAACCTTACTCCGCAAATTTCACCCTTAAACCATGTCTTCAAGTACCACATCCAAACAACTTTTCCTTCATCAGCACTACTTAAGACACTTCAGAGCTTCACTTTGAGACTTTGACTGTCTCTGCCCTGTGGGGTAACATCTTTCTGGGCAACATGGTAGACCTTCCCTAAGCATACTACAGTAATCCAATTAGTTCTCTACTCTTTTCTAGGCAAACTGTTCACAACCCCTTTGTTCTCATCCCTGACAATGTCTCACATTTATTTCTCTTGGCTTAATTCCATCCCATTATATGAAGTAATGCCCACTCTGGATGATGTGATTTCTCGTCCTCCTCCACAGTTGAAAATGCAGGAGAAACTTTTCTCATTAGCTCAAGGTGTTCACCTTTCTGCCAGTTCAGCATAATTTTCTGTATTCTGTTTTGTGGTTTGGGCTGAGAATGAGCATTAAGGGAGATCAAATGCCATGGAGTGTCTGTGTGAGAAGGGAGGAGAGATATTTGAGTGCTTTTCTGTTCTTTTCAAGTCAGGAGAAATTAGATTCCATCTTTACAAGCACTTTTCATCAGTAGGAGAGAAGTTTTGCAGCTGTGGGGCTCCAGATAAACAGTTCCAACTTGCCTTATTCACGTTCATTCAAAAATGTCTACATGCTTTGGAGATAAAAGCTGCTTTAGAAAGCTGATTTTTCCTGATCGATATTGGCTGCCCAACTGGACTAGGTAAATAATGTGTTTATCCTCCTGGCAGCTCACTGTTTTCAAACTGAATGCCACTCTAATCTGTTTTTACAAAGGGAAAAAAAAGGACATAATAGCTTTCTGTGAGTAAAATACAGATTATGAACAGCAACTGTCTCCTGTAGTAACAGAAGCCAGGTAGTCTCTGACAGTCCAAACTATCAGGATTGCAGGAGCCTTAGCAGTTCTGTGCCTGTGGAAGCTAATTTGCAAGAAGATGGTGCTTAGGTCAGGTTCTTTACTCTCTTTTATGGTTTCGATTTCTTCCAAAAGCCAAACCCCCAAAACTTTGGACCTGTAAGTTTGAGCTCGTTTTCTTCTGCGGACAAACTTGGAGCCATCAGGAATGTATTCTTTCCCTTGAGCTTCCTCAGAGCCATCCTGATGTGAATGTAAAAGAGCTGCTTGCTTTGAGGAAGATGTGTACTATAGCCTTCAGTCTCTCTGTACAGATCTTTGTTTTGTTTTTATACATAAACTGCTTTAAGGAGACAAACTGCACACCTAGTTCCTTTTCCTGCCATAGAGCTTATTTCTAGTAGGAAGTGATTTTTAACAGGATGATTGCAATGACCTTTGCAAACCAAAAGTTTAGACTAAGAGTTTTTCTTAAACTCGGGTATTAGAAGCAGAATTGTAGCTTTGATAAAGAAAGCCACATATTTGTTGTAGAACAAACCAAGAAAATCAAATCTAGTTATTTTGCCTCTTTTTCTTTCACTGCTTACAGTGGCCAAACTCACGAGACCTTCCCTTGGGCAGTTCCTTTGGGATTTGGCAGCTCAGAGAACTGCCTGGAATCTAGAGACTTTTGTTTCCATTTGGCCCGATGTCATCATTAACTTCAAATATCTCCTACCTGGCAACTCTTGTGGGGTCGAAACCAGCAATGTTCTGTCTGTGGACTCACAGGGATCTGTTGACGTGCTCCTCAGGAGCAAAGGGCAGCTGAGGTCACCAAGTACTGTCAGGGGGCTGAAAATTTTTATGTGGCCTCTGCCTCCATTGGCAGGTTTGTGGAGTGAAGCTGAAAACTGGCATTGACTATCTAAAGAAGGAGACTTGCAGAGTTTTAGGCCAGAACCATTTCCAAGGACACCTCCTGCTCCAGGAGCCCACAGTGATGGCCAGCAGTGCATGAGACGTGAAGCAGCCACATCCCATGAGCCATGACACCCGTACAGTGAATCCCAACACCCATGGCCACACAATGTGCTTTTCCCATTGCCTAAAATATGGTGGCAACAGAAAGCTGGTGCAGTCAGGGCCAGCAAATCCCCAGGGATAATTTGGCTTCCTCTCCCTCTCTGTGAGGGCTGGCACAGGTTAGCCTGGGATTCACTGTGCTGCTTCACGCCACGGTTGATGGTTTTGCTCCATGCCAGGGGTGGGGGGGTTGTGGGCAGCAAGGGAGTCTCTTTTCATGTATTTGTATAGGAACTCTTTTTTTAAAAATAGCATTTTTATGTCTAGAAAGTAAAAAGACATTGTAAAATGTAATTGTACTGTATTTATGAAGAAAATACATTTCTTTTCAAAAAGATCTTATTCTAAGTTGGTTTTAGAGTCTTGACTTTGAACAATGTCATCTTTTAGGCTCTCAGAGGCGTCAAAACCCATCTGGTTTGCACTCTGCTGCCCAGCTACACTTTTAGTGTTATGTTAAACTATTGAGATTTAGGAAAAAGGTGAGTAGCTGCCCTCTGAACTCAAACAACCTGCATTGTTCCAAGTTCTGAAGTCTCTGAAGACTTCTGTTGTACTTGAGCTCTGCTCAGGATCAGTGATGGAGTAAGTGTAGAGTCTGTGGAGCAAGCTGGGAAGCAGCTGCCCTTTTGCTTTATTTGTGAAGCGGGGTTTATCAAAGTCACTCAAGACTCCTGGCCTGTCATTTGTGTATCTTCCAGGTGTAGAGGAGGAGCTCTGGTGGAAAAAAGGCTTCAACCCAGTTGCCCTTTCAGCAAGATTGCAGTCCAGCACAAAGTGTGATAGGTTAGCTGCTTCTATCCAGGATCCAAAACATCAAAGAATAAACGAGAGTACAAAACATTTGTCATTTCACAACCTTATAAAATGTGTCAAGAGAATGATCCTCCCTATGTAAGTCTATATTGAAGTGAATTGTGGATTATTTTTCCCTCTTTATTTAAACCAACCAGTTTATTTTGTAATTTGGGCCTGAGCTGTTTTGTAATTCAGATGTTGAAACAGCCCTGAAGCCTTTGAAGATTACAGCAGCTTTAATTCTAGGAAAGAAGACAAAAAAGTAAGTGTAAATATGCACTAAGAGAGCTTGTAAATGTCTATTGTTATGTTTGTAGTTGGCTATAAAAATATTTGGTGTGTTTTTAAAGAATGGATCCTGTGTTTTCATCCCTCCCCCCACTAATTTACTTATTTTGTAGTAAATTTTCTTAGTTATAAGTTATAGAACAAAATCTGTGTACCACCTTCTCTAGGCCTTGTTGCTGCTTGGCCTCTAAGTTTTCAAATCCTAATTGAAACTTTTGAAGGATAAAATCATGGTCACTCCAATCCCTCTTCCATTGAATGTCACTGTTTATTTGTTCTTCTGGCCTCCTGCAGCTGTACACAGCTCTGCGCACTGTCACACCTTTACACCACTACTGTGGCAGTACCTTCACAGAATCCCAGCATGGTGGGGCTTGGAAGCAGCTCTGGAGATCATCTAGTCCAACTGCCCTGCTAAAGCAGAGTTGCCCACAGCAGCTTGCACAGGATCACAATGTCCAGGTAGGTTTAGAATCTCTCCAGAGAAGGAGACCCCACAATCTCTCTGGGCAGTCTGCTCCAGGGCTCCAGCACCCTCACACCAAAGAAGTTTCTCCTTATGTTTAGATAGAACTTGCTGGGTTCTTGTTTGTGCCTATTTCCCCTTGTCCTGTCACTGGGCACCTCTAAAAAGAGTGTGGCCCCATCCTCTTGCTCCCCATCCTTTAGCTCTTGCTGAGCATGAAGGACATCCTCTCTTAGACTGCTCTTCTCCAGACTAAACAGCCCCAAGTGTGTCAAGCTCTTGTGAGGAAGGCCATCTCTCCTTTGGCTGGACTCTTTCAGCTGCTTAAGGATACCAGCAGATGGGTAACCTGCAGCCATGTGAGTACTTTCTGACTGATGCTTTTTGTTCCTATGTACTTGGTAAGTTTTGTTGCCTCTCACTTCCCTCTCCTCACTCTGTGGGAGGGAGCAGGGCTTCCTGGGAAGCTGGTGAAAAGTGGTCAGCCTTGATGCATTTTCACTGTTGACTTTTGGATTTGATCTTAACGTAGCTGTCACCTGTCTTGTTTGCTAGTGCTGTAATAAACACCAGCTTGGCAGAGCTGTGGGGCAGTAGTCAGTCCAGCACACACATCCCTTGCGCTTTCAGGCCCTTTGATGTTTCCATAAATCTGGCATGCCTGAGTAGAAACCAAAAGGAAAAAAACATCAACAAAACACCCACTGAAAACCAGCCAGGTAAAAAAATATCAGCTCCAGAAGCTTGCAAATAGCTGGCTTATTGAGCAAGCCAACTGTGACCCATCTGCATATGGGTGTCAGCAGAGTGTTTGGACGTTTCACAGTGCCCCAGGTAGTGTGATGGACTGGTCAGCGTGGCTTCAGCCACAGAGGACAGTCTGTGAAGATCCAGCTGCAGCTCCATGGGGAGCAGCAAGGAGCTGTGTAGAGGTGACATGGGCTTTCATGTCCTCCTACCTTTTCTGGAATCATCTTGACCAGCCAACTTGTCCCTTCTTGTGGATGGGCATCACATTGGCCAGCTTCCAGTCTTTGGGGACCTATCCAGTGAGCCAGGATTGTTGATAAATGATGGAGAATGGCTTGGCCAGCTCATCTGCCAGCTGTCTCATCACCCTAGGATGGATCCCATCTGGTCCCATGGACTTGTGAGGATCCAAGTGGCTCAGCAGGTCCCTTACTGCTTCCTCCTGGATTACAGGGGGACTGTACTGGTCCCTGTCTCTGTCTGCCAGTTCAGGAGGCCGGTTGTCCTGGAGACAACCTGTCCCACTATTGAAGATTGAGGCAAAGAAGGTGTTAAGCACCTCTTCCTTTTCCTCATTCTTTGTTACTATATTCCCCTCTGCATCTAATAAGGAGTGGAGGTTGTCTTTGCCCCTTCTTTTGACATTAATATATTTATAGAAACATTTTTTATTCTCCTTAACAGCAGTGGCCAGCCTAAGTTCTAAATGGGCTTTTGCCTCCCTAATTTTTTTCCTACAAGACCTAGCAGCACCCTTAAACTCTTCCTGGGATACCTCCTCCCAGCAGATGTCTGGCAGGTTAAATCCACCCACAAGAACAAAGGCAGGTGATCTTGAGGCAGCCTTCACTGCCTAAAGAATAATAAATCAGCCTCTTCTTCTTAGCTGGGTGGTCTATAAGAGACTCCAATAAGGATGTCAGCCTTGTTGGCCTTCCCCCTAATTCTTACCCATAGGGACTCCACAAATTTTGTATGAAAGAGTAGCATACAATGGCAGCAAAAGACCTCAGAAAAGTGCCTTTAAAGTGCTGCTTACGTGTAATGATGTGTTTGAATGAAGTAATTGTCACTTTGTGTTTTGGAGGTAAACTTCGGAGGAAAATGTTTGTTGATCCCTTGCCAAGAGGAGGACTAACCTTTGAAATACAAAGCCTTTATATATATACCCCCACACACATATAAATACATATGTATGAAATGTATTCATGCAGTATATGAAAGCTGGGAAGCTTGAGAAACTCATTGTATAAGATGAAAATGTCTTTTCTTCCCTAGTCATTTTTTAAACTGAAATTGTCAATTTGGGGACTTTATTATTTTCTGTGGTTTAGAATTCACAAAAATAATAATAAGGAAACTCTCCTGCCTGCAGCATTTCAGTTCTTTGCTTCTGTGTTTTGGCAGTGTTTTAGTCCCTTTTGCCTGGCTGATCTGAAGCACAGGTGGAGATGGAGCTGTTGTGGCTGTTCATGTGCTGAGCAAAGCCTCCGCTCTGTCCTCACTGAGCTGCAGGGCCAGAGCAAGGTGTTTAGCAGCACCCAGCCATTGTCCTCCCTAGGTTTAACAGCGTTAGCAGGGCTCACCTCAGCTTGCTTTATTGCTCTGCTTCAGGCCTCACCTGGCACTGCTGTGAGCAGCCAGTGCAGACTGGGGCTGGACTCCTTCTGCTTGTTCCTCATTTGGAAAGGCACTGCATTCAGATCAGGAGAGCTGGCACTGATTATTATTAAATTACCATTTTCAGAGGTTGGCAGGAAGAAGGCAGGAGCTGGGGCTGCCTGGGGCTGAGTCAGAGCCCTGCCAGCCAGCAGTGATGTTGCACAGCAGCAACGCCAAAGGGACCCAGGTCTTTTCTTCACCTCCAGGCATCTCAGGCTGTTTCGCTTCCTTTGTTTGAAGAGGTGTGAGCTTTCTTTGACCACCCCACGGAGAGAGGCTGTTCCCAGTTTGAGAAAAGCTTGCAAAAGCTCTTAGAGTGGCTCCCAGCAGCTCCTGAGCTGCATTTCTGCTTACTGCCCAGACCCCCCATCCCAGCTGCCAGCTTCAGTGCTCTCTGCAGCAGAAGGAAGAAAAAAACACCGTTTTCCTTCTGCAGCCAACCAGCATCAAAGAGGCAACCAGTGGTGTGACTGCTGTGCCTGGCATCCTGCATGCTCCAGGAGAGCATCTCTTTAGCCTACCCTGCTCTTGAAAAGCCTGTGGAAATACGGTAGGGTCAGCTGGTGGGTTTTTTTCCTGATAAACTTTAATCTTAGTTCAATTCATTCCCATCTTTTTGCCTTCTCCACACAAAGCTGAGTGAGAGCAGTCCAGACCCTTTTATCATCCTCAAGAGCTTTCCTAGAGGGAAATGTTTACCCTTTTGATTCAGCTCTGTGATTAAGTCTTGGGTTGATGGAAGGACTCCAGGCTTGAGAGAGATGATGTTCCAGTGTCACTGCTGCTTTCCAGCTTGCAGCGATGTGTTCAGAGACCTGTGCTGGCTGCTGGGGCAGCAAAATAATGACTTCCCATCAGATGTCATTTGTGGAGTGCAAGACTGTGGTTTGCACAGGCTTTGAGTTTTTAAATGCTGAGGTGTTCCAGGGATGTCACTTTTCTTGGAGGGAGAGAAAAAAGCAGTTCCTACCCCACCACACATCCCATCTCCCCAGCCAAGGGAGCCCCAGACTAGGACATTTGAGAGGGCACTAGAGGCTTAGAAAAAGAGAAAACAGAAGGGTTGGGAATTGCTTAATTAGAAGCAGTTTTCTCTGTTAATGTTCTGCAATTACTTTGAGGTCAGTAGAATTATTAGTATTATTAATCACTGAATTTCCAGAGAACTAAACTTAATAGTACCATAATTGGGACATTCCACACAGCAGTAATTGCTGAGTGCCAGAAGGCAGCTAATTAAGTCTTCCAGCCCTTCTCTCAAGGCAGATTTGTGTTCATGGCAGTCTGCATCATGGAAGACTTGTCAATGAGGGTTAAAATTTGGGGTAAGGTCAGCAGCAACTGCAGACTGGCAAGGCTGAGGCGTTCAGCCCTCCCGGTGACATCTCAGGCAGGAAGGAGAGGTGCTGCTTGCGTGAGGTCCTCCGCAGGCCGAGGTGCTGATGTTTTGGATCTGGACAGTCTTGGAAGAAGATTTTCTGTCCAGACTTGCTGCTGAAGGAGGTGGTTATCGCTCTACCAATGCAGGATGAAAGGATTTAGATAGTGAAGTATCACCACGATCTAGCAAAGAAGGAAGAAAGGCACTCTTTGCCCTTCCAGGTGGGATCCTGTTGAGCCCCATGCCCATGTTGTTCCAACATCTTTTACCCTGTCCTGGGCTCCCTCTTGGTGCCACAGGCTCTTGCCAGCCATAGCAAACCAAGACCCATTAGGCCCAAACAGGCCTTCTAGAATCCCTCAGCAGGCCTGAGAGTAGGCCAAAGCTAAGCTGCCCTCCCCAGCTCAGGCCCAGAAGGCCTCAGCAGGCTGCATGCCTCAGGTCACAGTTCCCTGCCAGGCAGGAGCCAGCTTCTGCACACAGCCCGTGCAGGGAGGGACGTGCTCTGCCCAAAGAAAAGAAGGGAAGGGAGAAGAGGCAGGCAGGAGAAGGGAGTGATGCCAGCCAGACACTGCCTTGTGAGCTATGGCACTGGAAAGTGAGGTAAAATAACGATATCACAATGCCCTGGGGTGCCCCAGTCTGCCCCCCTGGGAGGGGCCTCTGTCCCTATAGGTTTTCTTAAGGGGACCTGAGACCCCCCTCAAACCACCACAGTGGGGCATCTGCCACCTCTCTGGGCAACCTGGCACAGGGTCTCACCACTCTCAGCATAAAAAATGTCTCCCTTAGATCTAGTCTGAATCTCCTTCTTTTGGTTTAAACCTGTTGCCCCTCGTTCTGTCACAAGCCCTGCTAAAATGTCCCACTTCATCTTTCTTAGCAGCCCCTTTAAGTAGTGAAGGACCACAAGAAGGTCTCCCTGGAGACCTTTTGGAACGTAGCATTTATTCCAAAGAGCTTCAAGCACAGCACCAGCCAAAGTTTAGCAGCAGCATTTGGGCTTGCAGAGGTATTTCCACCCTCAGCCCAGCCCAGCCCAGCTGTGAGATGCCTACAGCAGGAAACAGAAGCTGCCTGCTGATTTCCATGGAAGTCAGTGCTTTTAAAAATTGGTGCTTCATGCTCCACAAACGCCCTCATTTATCATCTGTACCCCCATCAGCATCCTTCCCATGCTGCAGGCTAGATTCTGGTGCTGGTGACCAGCAGCCCTCTCAGCGCAGGCAATAAACACATGGGTTAAGAAAACGCAGCCCAGAGGGTGGAGGTGTATCAAGGCAACTGTGGTCTCAAAAACTTGCTGAGACCCTTATAAAATTAATTTGTGTTTCTGGGAACAACTGGTGCCTGGTTGGGTTCCACCCAGCTGCAAAACGGGGGTGTGGTGAAGGCACGTAAGGCGGTGCTGCCCCAGGAGAGCAGCCCCGGGCTCTGCTGGAAGAGCAAGCAGCGGAGCGGCTGCTGGCAGGGTCTCTCGGAGGCCTCTAGATGGCGATCGCTCGCAGCGCTGGGAGAGCCGCCGCTTGCGGAGCCGCAGCCCGCTTGGCAGCGACCCTGTCCGGGGAGCAGTCGCCGAGTTCGCTGTTGGTTTTCATGGAGGCATAAAATGCGAATTCCCGCTTCAGCGATGGGAGATGGGGAGAAGCAGGAGTCACCTCCCAGCTCTGTTTCTGCATGCTCACACTCATTCACAGGCAATTCTACTCTCCACTTCCCGTCTCTGCGGGTTACTGAGCTGCTGCAGGAGCTGGCAGAAAGGCAGATGGCTACCACGTGAAGACCCCCAAATTGCTGCTGTCGCTGCATCCTGCCTCCAGCTAAGGAGAAGGCTTGGCTCATCCCGCAGCACTGGTTCATCCGGCTGCCCTGGCTCATCCCACATTCCTAACTCATCCTGCATCATCGACTGATTTTGCAGTCCTAGCCCAACCTTCTGTCCACCCTCCAGCTTCAGTTCCCAGGTAACAGCTTTTCTCAAATACAGGTTCAGGTTTTCCAGTGAAGGTGCTTGGGCTCTTTCTGCTCCATCCCTTTTCATCCCCACGAGAACCATTTGCAGGTGAAGGTGTGGCAGCTGTGGTCAGGGTAGGAAGCAGCAAGAGCCCCAGAAGGGCAGTCCAATGTGATCACCTAGTATGAATGAGCACAATCACTAATTTTCCTCTCACCCCTAAAAAAGAGGCTGTTCATTCACTCTGGGTCAGAAACAGGATCCCAGCACTCCAGCATGGTGGGGTTGGAAAGGACTTCTGGAAGACCATCTAGTCCATCCTCCCTGCTGACCTAAGGCAGGTTGCCCAGGATTGTGTCCAGGTAGATATGGAATCTCTCCAGAGAAGGATGACCTACCGGGCACCATAGGGCTTTCCCAGTATCTGTGGAGGACTTGTTTTACCTGGTGAGGTATTTCACTGCGACTGGAAGTTCACTTGGCACTAAGAATGAAGAGCCACAGAGGGCAGCAAATAGAAAATTATGAACCATTATAGAAAATGAGAAATCATTAGAATAATAAATAATGCAGGAAGGGTAATTAATTCTCTCTGTTTATGCTGTGCTGCCTAGTTATGGATTTAGATGTGCTTCCAGACTATGAAGCCCTGAATCCTTCAGAACTTCATCTGCTTTTTTTCCATCCTCCCTTTGTCAAACCTCACTGTGTGGTGGGGTTATGCAGGACTTGTGCTCTCCTGGACCAGGAACTACTCCCAGGTTTTCCTGGCACAGCCCATCCTACACCAGCACTGGGCAGTTTGGTGTCTGTCCACACAGACATGTCCATGAGTATAAGATCAGACTATGTAAACAGAAAAATAACCTATGTCTGAGCCTTGGGAAGAGCAGCATGGATGTGGTTGCATCCTGTCCCTTGGTGTAGTGATGTCAGAGACAGCAGATGTCTCCGTTACTGCCCAATTTAACGGTGCCTAATGAGGTCACTTCCATAAAAGAGGCGATTATTTCCTGGGAGCCATTTGCTAATGTAATTAAATCTGCTTTTATGCCTTGATTTAGTGACTGGCTGAGAACAGGGCTCTCGTGGAGAGCAGCACAAGGAGGGACCGATTCAGCCATCACCACTGTGATATGTCCATCCAAGACAGGAGTTTTTTGATTTCTCTTTCCCAGAAATGGGTCAGATTGGCTCCAGCTGGATCCAACCATCGAGCCTCTTTATTAGGAGTTGTGTTTCCCAAGCAGCTGGAGCAGTGAAGTCAGGAGTCCCCACTAGCCGTGTCCAGGAGTGCAGCATGTGGAGCAGCCTCACCTGAGGTACTTGCTCAGCTCAGTCATAAGCAGGAACATGAGATGTGGAGCAGACTCTCATGTAGTACCCTTGATCATATCCAGATGCATGGGATGTGGAGCATCCAGTCCAACTACAAGCATTTTCTGGGACAGAGCAACCTGGGAGGCAACAGCTCCAGCCCTTCCTGCTCAAGTACAGCTTTAATTAAGAAATAAACTGTCCGACGCTATCAAAAATTCCAATGCCTCGAACATCCATCTGCAAGCCTTCTGTAGAAACTGGGTGAGTCAGAGTGGCTGCTGCTCCCTGCCTGCCCTCACAAGGCTTTATGTCCCCACACAGATCCCATTGCTGTCACCTGATGTTGTCCCTCAGTGGGGTGACGTGTGGGAAGCATCCCCACCTTCTGAGGTGGCTGTCAGCAAGAAAGAGGGGGACCTGAGCCCTTGCTGTAATCTCTCCGAGGTGCTTATAGTGCTTTCATTTAACTTTACATGGATTTTTCAGCTCCGCATGAAGCAGTGAGAAGGCGTTTTGTGACTGTACAGCAGGGCCAGTGCAGGAGGAGCTGCCACCACACCAGGGAGCAAATGGGACAACAGGTAATGGGTGACAAGATTGGTCCCACTCTGTTGGGACTCTGTTGTGGCAGTCACAGTGATGGGGACAGCCACAGAGGACCTGTTCATCTTGCTCTTAGAGCATTGCTTCTTTTCCCACACCAGTAACTGGGGCAGTTTATGGCTGGTCTGCAAAGGGAAGGGTTTAGGAAAGGACAGTGCTGCTTTCCTGCCAGGCCAAAACTGAATTATTCATCCTCTTCTGAAAAATCAGGCTGGTGTCTGCTCTGGAAGGATGTTCCCCAAGCTCTGCCTGAAGCCTTGGTCTCTACTTTTGCAGAGCGTTTTTACATCCATCTGCTGTTCGGTCTTGCTGGTGCTGCTGAAGGCAGACATCTCCTTGGCCAGCACACCGGACTTGATAAAACGAGCTCAGCTCCCACACGTGCTGCTGCTCTGCTGTGAATATTCCTGTTAATTGCTTCCTTTGCAGCAGAATCCAGATGTGAAGCTGCCAGCTCTGAACGTTTCTTGGCTTTTGCCCTTGCATCTGCAGCTGCTGGCTTTGCAGGCTCCTCTCGGAGCACCAGCTCCCTGTGCCTTTGCCCAGGAGGACAAATGGCAATGCCACAAGGCTTCTCACTGCCAGCACTCTGAGACATGGCCATGTTCCTGCTGTGATAACTTAGAGATGCCCTGAAGTCTCCCCTGCAGCAGCTTCCAAAATGTTGTTTCAAAGAATTTCCCCTCCTAGCAGCTTGTTGGATATTTGGGTATTGGACATGCAAGATGCAGGGCTGGAAGCTGTGGCTGAGTACCAAACCTCATCGCATCTGCCCTGAGGTGATGGGGTGCTCTGTCCCTGGGCAGCTCCCAGTGCCATTGTCCAGGAGGAAAAATGGCAATGCTACAAAGCACTTCACTGATAGTGCTCTGAGATGTGGCCATCTTCTGCTGATCTTAAAGGTCTCTTCTGATCAAAACATGTCCAAATGGCCCCTGCCCAGGGCAGGGAGGCAGGAGGTGCTTTTCTCTTTTTTTTTTTTTTTTTTTTTTTTCCTCTCCTCTCTATCAGTTCAAGATGAACCTGAATAGGCACAATGAGGGCTTTTTGCTTTCCATCCATAGCCAGCTTCTGTAACCCTTCCCAGTGATTTACAGGGGAATACTGGTGATTGTGAAGTGAAAAATGTGAATTCCTGAAAAGTTGTCATCTCCACACACAGCTCTGCCAAAACACTAACTTGTGTGTTAGTGCAGATCCACCTCCCAGCACAACAACAAGGTGCTTGGCACCAGCAGGGAGGGTGGCACCAAGGCAGCTCACCCCAGTGGGATGAGGAGCGAGGTTTGGGCAGAGAGCTGGGATGCTCTCAGTGCCCAAGTCCTCCCCTCATGCATTTATCCAGGGCTGGGTACTCAGATCCTCACTGGCACCAGTGATGTTCCATCAGCCTTTATCAGCACATGAAAGCCTTCATCCAGCCACCTCCCAGCTCCAGCTGTGGTGAGACACACCAAGTGTTTCTTGGCTGGCTTCTGCCTATAACAGGGTTGAGCATCACACAGCAACAGCTCCTTGGGGTTCCCTCTTCTCCAGCTGAGGCACTGGCACAGAGCTCCAGCAGCACAAATTAGGTCTTTACCCCAGGGAGATGGCCTATGTGGCTTGCAGAGCAGGCATTTGCTGGCAGAGATGCATTTGGAGAGCTCTCTCTACTATTCCCCCCCTCTCAATTTCATGCCCTTGCATTACATTTTATAACACAATTTCTGGAAGCAGCAGTGAAGAGCATCTGCTGACAAACACTTTCCATGGCCACCAGAACTGTCAAGCAGCACTTGAACCCAGGGCAGCAGCTGATCTGCTGCATGGAGCTGGACAACTTTCCATGGCTCATGCTTCCTGACTATGCTCTGTGCAAAGGAAGGGAAGAGGGAGAGGCAGTGGCTGTGTCTGCATCATGGTCTGTCATGGAGCAACATTTATCACCACCATCTGGGGTCCCTGCTGCTGACGTGCCACTCTTTACAGACCCAGAAAAGACTAAAAGATGGATTTGGGTGCTGCTGTTTGGCATATTCCTCTTGTAGTGCTTAACGCTCATCTTGCCCTGCAAAATGAGACTTATGCCTTATTTCATGAGGCCTTCTCAAGTTTTCATGTCACCTGATTGATTACAGTGACCTTTGGGAGGAGCAGGAGCAGAAGCACCCCAGATGCACCCATGAGATGCCATGGAGAAAGGCAAAAGCTGAGTACCCACCGTGGTAGGATCATCTAGTTCCAGTTCAATCCCTGCCATGAGCAGGGGCACCCTGCCTTAGATCAGGCTGCCCAGAGCCTCATCCAGACTGGCCTTAAACACTTCCAGGGATGGGGCCTCAAACACTTCCCTGGGCAACCCATTCCAGCCTCTCACCACTCTCATGGTGCATGGTGAAGAACTTCCTCCTCATGTCCAGTCTGAATCTCCCCACCTCCAGCTTTGCTTCGTTCCCCCTAGTCCTGTCATTACCTGATAGCCTAAAAAAACTGCCTCCCCAGCTTTTTGTAGGCCCCCTTCAGATACTGGAAGGCCACAAAAAGGTCATCTCAAAGCCTCCTCTTCTTTAGACTGAACAGTCCCAACTCTTTTTGTCTGTCCTCATAGCAGAGCTGCTCCAGCCCTCTGATCATCCTCATGGCCATTCTCTGGACATGTAATAGGGGCTCCAGAGCTGGATGCACTACTCCAGGTGGGGTCTCACCAGAGCAGAGTAGAGGGGGAGAATCATCCCCCTCGACCTGGTGACCACACTAAGATCACTTGCCTGAGCCTCTCAGAGAGGTTCTGCACAAGGCCACACCTCCAGGGAAACTTTGTGTTCCCTTCTCAGTGTGTTGTGGCTGCTCTGGACAGACCTAGCTCTCTCAGGATCTAGGTTTTGCCTTTTGTGTTGGGTTGAATCACAGAGTAACATAATGCTTTGGGTTGGAAAGGACCATTAAAGCTCATCTAGTCCACCCCCCTGTAGTCAGCAGGGACATCTCAACTAGAGCAGGTTGGTCGGAGTCCCAGACAATCTGACCTGCAATGGTTCTGGAAATGGAGCATCTACCACCTCTCTAGAGGGGCAGCCTGGGCCAAAGTCTCACTACCCTTAGTGCAAAAATGCCTTATATCTAGTCTGAATCCCCCTCTTTTAGTTCAAAACATCACCCCTTGTCCCATCACAACAGGCACTGCTCAAAAACCTGTCCCCAGCTTTTTCACTGTCCTCTTTAGGTGCTGAAGGACCACAAGAAAGTCTCCCTAGAACCTTCCCTTCTTCAGGCTGAATAACTCCAACTCTGTCAGCCTGTCTTCACAGCAGGGGGGTTCCAGCCCTCCCATCATTGCTGGGGCCTCCTCTGGCTCCTCTTCCTCTTCTGTGCTGAGGACTCCAGAGATGGACCTGGCCCTGCAGACAGGGTCTCACAGATAGTTGCAGTGGTCAGGTGAGCCCTTAAAGCTGTTTTGGTGCCCAAGTTACTGTGTTCATGATCCTTTCCAGCTGGGCTGTCCTTGCTAGAGGCTGACAACAGCATCTGGTCCTTTGGTTTGGGACCTACTGGTTAAAACAGTTCCCAACAGGAGCTGAAGGTGAATGTGGAGCTGTGCAGCAGTTTGTAAACTGAATTATGAGGTCAAAGTCTGTGCTATTTTCCTGCAATTTAAAGGGCACATCCAGCAACCCACCCCAGTGCCAGCCCACAAGAGCAACCTGAGTCAGGCATAGCAGCAGCACCACCTCACCCTGCATCTGTCCCTTATGCCCCTGCTTTTTCCAGGTACATCCCGTGTGGATGCTCCCTCTGCAGTGGTGCTCCCAAGCAAATTGCCATGGAAACAGAGAGCCAAGGCAAACAAAATCTGCCTCCGAACAGCCACAGAGGGGGTCTTGGCAGGAGATGGACTATGTTCATCACTGCTGCCTTCAGACTCCATCCCAGGGCATACAACTACAGAAATAACAGGGGCAAGGCAAGGAAACCTCATCCTAGAGCATCCTGGACATGTTGTGCCCTTCCCTGGTCTGCTGAGGGTTAATAATTCCCTATTTCCATGACCTGGAAGGAGTCTGCAGCAATTTTGGCGTGTGCATCAGACTGATGCTATGTTTGGCTGCTGTGCTGGTGGGGACCAGCTGCTGGACAGAGCTGATGAATGAAAGATCATTAAACCATGGGGTCTAACTGCTTGGGCACCCTCTGAAGAACAAATTACTACCTGCTAATTTGCTCATAAACTGTTGCACAGGCATAGGCATGAGTGTAGTTAGAACTGAGATCTGGTCTCAGTTTCCTTTCCAAGTGACACTGATGAGTGGCTGAAGTCTCCTATCACAGATGCCTCATGTTCTGCTCTACACCACTTTGGCTGTTGGAAGCCTGCTGAAGCCTTTGCTTTGCTTACTCTAGGTTTGTGGCCAGGAGACAAGAAAGAGCTGCTACCAGGTGAGAAACAAGGTATCTATATTAGCATTTAATAAATCTAATGTCCTGTTGCCCAAAGCCTTAGCAGATTCAAGTTGCATCTCTCTTCTCTGAGGACATAGAGAGACCTGAGGCTGGAGAAGAGCAGACTGAGAGGGGATCTTCTCAATGTTCATCAATAGCTAAAGGTCATGAGGATGGGGCCAGTCTCTTGTCAGTATTGCCTGGTGATAGGTCAAGGAACAACTGGCACAAACTAGAACACAGGAGGTTTTGTTTGAACTTATGGAGACAGTTCTTTGTTGTGGGGGTGTCAGAGCCCTGGAGCAGGCTGCCTAGAGATGTAGTGGAGTATTGTGTTGGTTTAGGAATTACCTGCCCCCCTGCCCCCGGCAAGGAATTTACTCAGACTAGACTCAGTCAGCTTTCTATTTACAGATAAGCAAAATTTACAAGCATATATATATACACACACATATATGCACAGATCTTTTCAGAGATATACAAATTAAAAGTAATACAGAAATAAAAGATCCCTCCTGAAACAGACTGCCCAGAAGGCTCCTGCTCAACCTCGAGCCCCCTCCCCTTCTTTCCCCCCCAGAAATAACCAGATAAATTTCCATGTAGCTCACAATGGAGCTCAGATCTCACTGGAGAGATCTGAGACGAGATGCCAAACAGACAACAAGGAGGTTAGAGGAAAAGGTTAGATCAGATTACACAGATTTCATGCAAAAGAAACAGACCACCAGGTCGGAAGAACTGAGAACTAAGAAGTGTGTGACAAGGGAGTGCCTTATCTATGTTTTGGCTACTTGCATCTCTCGGCAGAAGAATGAGCAATATAGGTCAGTGTTACTTTCTTTCAAAACCAAGGATTTAATTTCTTTGGTTAAAATATTCTGATTAGCCTCAAACTAACACAAGTATCCTTCTCTAAAGAGATTCCAAACCTGCCTGGACATTGTGATCTTGGGCAACCTGCTGGTGGGTGACCCTGCTTTAGCAGGGGGTGTTGGACTGGTTGATATCCAGAGATCCCTTCCAGCCTGTACCATTCAGTTGCTCTAAGGGACCCATCCCACAGAGCATAGGCAGCCCCAAAGAGGAGATGTGCTATGAGCGGAGGGCTGAGCGGGGACCAACAAGGTGCCTCCCACTGCTTTTCAGCAGAACTTTTCCTCCACCTAAAGGTGCCCCGAAGATTTCCAAACCATCAGTGTCTGTTGAAGAAGGAATTCCACTGGAATACTCTCCTGGAGTCCTAGATAGCCGCGGTTGCAGGGCAGAAGGAAGGCGCGAAAGGGCTGCGCTGCCCTGCCCCGCCCTGCCCCGCGGGCGTGAGGGGGCAGAGCGCGCTGCGGCGCGAGGGGTGCCCGCGCCGGGCTGGGCTGGCTGCGCCCTTCCCGCCCAGGCGGTGTGGCTCGGCCCTTCGCGGGGACTGCTCGCCCCGGGCTTGCCGCCTCACAGTGCCCCCCCGCCCGCTGCTTCCTGCAGAGAGTGCCCTGGCGCTGGGAAGGGAAGCTCCTGAGGGACCGGCCCGGCCCTGCCTTGGCCGGCTCCCCGCCTTCAGCACCCTTTGCGCCAGTTGAATAGGCCTAGCGACCCTCTGATGCCTTTTGAAAGGGAGAAAGCTGAGAAGCGTCTGGGCCGCCCTTTCTCTCCGCCAGCCTCGCTCCCCTGTAAGTACCGAGCTTTCGGCTCGGGCTGATCCATACTGGGAAAGCTGTGTTTGCAGCTTAGGCTTTTCCATTTCCTGACTTACAAAACAGCCAAACGTATCTGTAGTGTTCTTTGTAAGATATTCTCAATGGAACCGAGTCTGTATGTAGTTTTGGGGCAGGGCTTCAGGACAATAAAATAACTCTGTTTTTATATCTATCCCTGACTCCCTGCCTCCACAACAGATAGGCCTCTCCTTGCCTGCACTGGGTTTCCAGCCCAGTTAGGGTGCAGTCAGGCAGCTGGCTTTCCTCTCTGCTGCAGAGCTAACTTTGCCTTCCAGGCACTTAGGTATAAATAATCTTTTACTATATTAATTACTTTGCACAGAATGGTGAGACATAAATTATAACCCAACGGGTGTTAATTGCATGTTCTTAACACGTGTGCTTCCTTACTAATTATCCCCCTTCTCCCAAGCAGCTTCAGAAGCAGAAGCATCAAATTTTGTCTTTCAGAGAATAAATCTCCTGAGGAGGTAGAGTGAGTCCTGTATGGCAACCAGAATGGGGTGAAATACTGATGAAAATACAAAAATTGTCCCTTCTCCCTCAAATTAATTCTTCTGGGTTGGAAATGTTTCCTCCCCTGACACAGCTTAAGGCTGTCCTCTTTTCCTACTGCTTGTTCCTTGGGAGAGGAGACCAATCCCCTGTCTTGCTCCAACCTCTTTTCAGGGAGATATAGACAGGGAGAAAGTCTCCCCTCAGCCTCCTCTCCTGCAGGCTAAACAACCCCAGTTCCCTCACACACCCAGACCCTTCACCAGCTTTGTTCCCATTCTCTTGACTGGCTCCAGCATCAAAATGTCCTTGGAGTGAGGGCCCCAAAACTGAACCCTGCATTTGAAGTGTGGTCTCACCAGTGCCTAGTACAGGGAGGCAACCTCTGCCTACTCCTGCTGGCCACATTATTGCTGGGTCAGGGTGCTGTTTGCATTCTTGGCTACCTGTGCACACGCTGGCACATCTTCAGCCATCTGACCAACACCCCTAGGATCCTTTTCTGCTGGGCAGCTTTGCAGCTACTCTGCCCCAAGCCTGGAGCTGTTGTTGAATTAGGGAATGGAAGGCAGGAGAATCCTGCAGGCTCAGGACAATGCACTTCCCAAAGCTGCAGTGCACGTCTGAGCCTCCACCCAAGGACTTTCACACTCTCAGCCAAGATCCCACTATAAAAATAGTCACAAGTGTTGACTGCAGGCAGCAACAGTTCAGCAGGCTCCTACACAAACCTCAGCTAAACTTGGGAGTTAGCAGTTAAAGTATGATCCCAGCACAGCTTGAGAGAAGCCTTGGATTACATTGAGAGGGACAGATAGGTGGGAGAGCAGGGAGCACTTTGTTTCTGCTCTTTTCACAGCAGGAGTCATAGAATCACAGAATCGTTAAGGTTGGAAAAGACCTCCAATATTGTCATGTCCAACCATCAACAGTGCATTTGCAGGGCTGTCTTTCTCTGAGTGCCAAATTTCCACTTCACTTATCACCTGTGTGCTGCTAACAGTGTTGTATGTTTTTTTCTCAACAGAGTTTATTTTTTAGGACATGTTCCATTGTATATTTGACATATCACTTCACAAACGTGATGTGAGAGGCACTGCCAGCCTCAACAAGAAGCTGCCCCATCCTAGGCTCATCCCACTCTCACTGTAATCTGCTTTTGTTACCAGCACAACTCTAGCGAGCCTGGAGAAATCATATTTAGTCAGTTGGAGAAAGCATTTACACAGCCCGTAAAAATCACCACCTGACATTAATGACACACATCCAGCCTGATTGTAGGAAATCAGAGTATATTTTTTTCCCCCTGAATTTCTGCAGGGGTGAGTAGCACAGGGAGCAGCCCCAGCCCTGGCTCACTGCTCTGCATGTGGACAATGCTGCTGCAAAGTAGGCTTAAAAATGATGATATTCTACATTACAGGTTTTAAGACATGAGTAACCATGTCTAAGCTTGTAGAGATATTTTTATGATACCATGGTTATCTCTTGAACAGAATGCTACAGGTGGAGCTGAGGAGCAGAAGGAGGATTTTCCATCCCTGGGGCAGCTTCCCTACCTTGGGCAAAGGTAAGCAGAGCCAGGCTCATAGAGACTTTCATCCTTCTCCTTCAGTCACAAAGGGGCAGAATTCCCATGGGCATTGGGGTGGTTGTGGGGTAGCAGAGATGATTACCCAAAGCCTTCCCATCAGGTGGGTTTTGGAGAAGGTGTCTGTGTCTGAGTCTTACAAGTACATAATGATTTCAGATAATTACTCTTTGGATTAAAATAGATAATTTGCTGTCATGTCTCCAGACCTCAGCAGGGATAAATCCCTCTAGAACAGAGCTGGCACAGGGACAGGAGGTTAATACCCACCTGAGATAGGGCAGGGGGGCTTATGTCTCCCAGCCCCATGAACTTTTGATGTCATTCCTATATCAGATATAAACCATGGGACTGGGGCCAGTTTGAGGAATTTCTGAGTTTTCTGGGGATTTCTGCATTTTCTGGAGATTTTTGAGATCTTTGTCATATTTTGGCTCTGGTGACCCTGTCCATGCTCAGTGTGTACCTTCCCTTCTTCCTGTGCTGCTCCTGGCCCCTGCTTGCCACTCAAAGCTGTATCCAGCATCCCATTGCCTTTGCATGGTAAATGGAAGAGAGCATCAGCAGGTGCCTAATCTCCTACTTTGAATGTGAATCCAAAAAAATGGCATCATTTGCCATGGCTAATAAAAATCCCTTTCCATTCTGTGATTTTAATTTTTCTTTTTTAATATTTGAAGAGAAAACAAGGTGAAGAGATTGCAATGTCCTGCACCAGTGGCAGTAAAGCCACCGTGCTGCTTTAGCCCTGCAAAAAAACAGAAGGCATTAGCATACCCAAATTCATCACAAGTTCAGTAAAATCCTTCAGGATGAGGGAAAGCTTTGTCATTTAACTTGTAGAACTGCCTGAGAGGAAAGGTTAACTAACCTATGAGTGATTTACACTGGCTGAAGGTATCTTGTCAAAATGAACCCAAATTTTATGTGGCTCTCGTCTCTTGAGAAGAACATGTTATACATTTTTCACAGCCTGGTAATTTAATAAAGCAACTTTTTCTTTTGGAAAGTGCAGACGAGGTAATTTTGCTGGCCTCCGGGCTGGCAGAATTGCTGCTGAGATCAGCCGCGGCTCGATCCATCATCCCAATGGACATCCCAAGCAGGCACTGGGCCTGTTAAATGCCTCTCCGCTGGCCTTGGGCTATCCATGTGCCAGGGACCAGCAATGGGTCAGGGGCTCTGTGCACACCAGTTAGGAATCTTTTGGCTTCTTTCCCTTCCTCTGCCCTCCCTCTGCCTCCAGCTACGTCCTCACCTTGTTGCAAGATGAACATTGAGGTGCTGGAGCATGTCCAAGGAAGAGTTATGAAGCTGGTGAAGGATCTAGAGAACAGGTTTTGTAAGGAGCGTCTGAGGGAACTGGGATTGTTTAGTCTGGAGGAAGGAAGGCTGAGAGAAGGCCTCTAGCTCTACAACTACCTGAAAGGAGGTTGGATTCAAGTGGGGGTTGCTCTATTCTCCCAAGGAACAGGCAATAAGGATAGAGTAAATGTCCTCAAGTTGCACCAGGGGAGGTTTAGGTTGCATATTAGGAACAATTTTTTCTGGAACAATTTTTTTGCTGAAAGGACTGTGAAGCCCTGGACCAGGCTGCCCAGGGCAGTGGTGGAGTCCCCATGCCTAGAGGGATTTAAAAGTTGCATAGGTGTGGTGCTGAGTGAGATGGTTTAGTGGTCGTCTGGCACTGATGGGTGAACAGTTGAACTTAAAGGTCTTAAATGATTTTATGATGCTATGAGAGAAGTGGCTGTCTCCTTGCTCCAAGAGGAGGCTAGGAGCATTCTCAAGCTGAGGGTGCCCAGCTCCATACATTCCCAGGAATTTCTTGCCCTGTCACAGGAATGATTTTCCTCTTCATAGACCCTGAAAACAACAGAAAGCAGAGCAATGTGCCATCAACGAGGTCACCTGCTAAATGTGAGTGTTTTAAAAGCACCATTTCTGCATGAGGACATGAAAACAGCACAGAAACCATTTGAGGAGGTGGCGTGTGCATAGCTGACTCCTAAAGAGGGGAAAATGAAACATAAAAGCCACCAAAGAAAATATTCTCTCAGGGTCTTTCACTTGTACAAAGCTTTGCAAGGGCCAGGGCAACAGCTCCAGTCTCTCCTCCTCAGAAACACTCCACATCTCATTTTTCCATGCACATACTTGAGACAAGCCACTCAATTATTCTCAGCTTAACCTTCTGCCCTTTCACTGATCCCATTTCCACAAAGCACTGCAGTAATTTTTTCTGACCTCAGCTCCCAGAATCACTCCACTGACTTGATTTGATTCCACTCGATATTTTCCTGGTGCCCAGTGGGACATGAGGCAGCAAATCTACATCTGCCTGTGTGGGGTTCCCCACTGGCTGGGGTCCCACAAAAGTCTTCCTTCAGGTCTATAGATTATGGAAACACAGAATACTGGAATCATGGCATGTCCTGGTTGGAAAAGACTTAGATCACTAAGTCCAACCATAATCTAACACATCCCTGTACACAACTGTTAGATCATGCCCCTAAGCTCCTCATTCAAATGTCTTTAGAACCCCTCCAGGATGGTGACTCCATCACTTCTCTGGGTATCCAGTTCCAGTGTCCAGAGATCCTTTCTGTAAAGAATTTTTTTCCTAATATCTAATATTAACCTCCCCTGGTGCAGCATGAGATGTCCCCAAGGAAACAAAGTCTCCCTCTTCTCTGCCCTGGTGAGACCTCATCTTGAATACTGTGTTCAGTTTTGCACTCCCCAGTTTAAGAGGGACAGGGATCTGCTGGAGAGGGTCCAGTGGAGGGCTATGAGGACGATTAGGGGACTGGAGGGCATGGCTTATGAGGAGAGGCTGAGGGACCTGGGGCTGTTTAATCTGGAGAAAGAAAGACTTAGAGGGGATTTGATAAATGTTTATAAGTATCTAAAGGCTGGCCAGGAGTCGGGGGACAGGCTCTGCTCACTTGCTCCTTGTGATAGGACAAGGAGCAATGGGTGTAAATTGCAGCACAAGAGGTTCCTCCTCAACACAAGGCAGAACTTCTTTACTGTAAGGGTCACAGAGCACTGAAATAGGCTTCCCAGAGAGGTTGTGGAGTCTCCTTCCCTGGAGACTTTCAAGGCCTGTCTGGATGTGTTCTTGTGTGACCTGAGGTAGATTGTATGGTCCTGCTATGGCAGGGGGGTTGGACTTGATGATCTCCTTGGATCCCTTCCAACCACTAACATCCTGTGATCCTATGATGGTGGCACTTCTATATCCCAGGCCATGGAATCTGCCAGGACTTGGCAGTGTCTGTGATGCTGCCAGTACCCTACTTCCCAAGGAACAGCCACCTGAAGTGACGCATTACCTTTTGAGCAGCTGAGGTAGGCAAAAGGCACATTTTCTGCAGTGAAAAAGGTTTCTGTTCACTGACTGTGGCCATTTGCCTGATCCTCTAATACTGTGAATCCCCACATTTCCCACCTCTTGCCTATACTGCTGATGCTGATCAGCAGCTCCATCCCTTCACCTGCCTAAGTGGGGATTTATCTTTTATTCATCCCTGCACAGCCAGTGTCTGCCAAGCTGCTAAAGCTGTCCCTGGCTTCTGCACAGCTTTGGCTTTGTCCAGGGTCTGGCTGTTTGAAGGATGTGGCAGGAGCCTCGTCTGAGCTGACACCACATCTGGGGACAGTGTCCAGCTGAAACCTAGGCTCCAAATTCCCTAACTATCAAAGAATTGTCTAGAGAGTGAATCTGTGTGAGACCAGCATAACAGCCCTTGATGTGTTGCTGCTGCCAACTAAAGCAGGGTTTTATTGCAATTTCTTCATTTCAATTCTCTTGTTTTTAGGAGAAGTCTTTGCAATTGTGGATTTGGGGAAGTGAAACTGGGATTTGCTTGCTTGTAGTAAAGCAGAAGCTCCTGCAAAGACCCACGTGTGTGTGGAGCCCCTGGGAAGGCTGAACAGGGTCTTTGCCTTCAGCTGCTGTCTGTGGACCTGCTCGCATGTGACAGGAGGTCCCGGTCATCTCCTCTCTGACTGTTCCCCTTCTACTCCTGGGATATAGGGTCAGGAGGGGACCAGGGGGGTGCTGGGGGCAACCTGATTGAGCCAGAGACTCTTGTGCCTGGGGTGCTCAGTACGGTGCTTTCAGTAGGAAAACTTCCTTTCTTTGTTCTTCCAAGGCAAACGATGTATTGGGATTTACTAAGGTTGCTGTGGTTAGATAATAGCTATTGATTCCTACAAACACCTGTGCAGGGCACAGTAACTCCTCACATGTGCTCTCAGCTGGCATGGTGCTGCTTTCATGTGCAAACTGGTAATTTCAGCACAGCTATTGATTTCTCACCAGCCTCATCTCATTCCCCAGCACCCCAGGTAACACCTCCAGGGTGGCATGGAGCTGGCCACAGCATTCTCCTGGGATTTCCCACTACTCTGCCTGGCTTCCAAAAGCTTTGGTGGGCTCACAATTCCTCCCACACATGGTGAGACCTTGCCATGCCTGGAAGTGGGTGAATTTTTCCTGGGGCTTTTCCCTGAGTCAAGAACTCAGCTTAGGAGCAAATGACTCCAGGTGTGGTGCTTGCAATGGAGAGGGAGTGAACACATGGCAGAGCTCAACAGCACCACCTGACAAAGTTCTGCCTCTTCACCCATCTATATATTTTACTGGTGAGGTGTAAAATACTTGCTTTTGTGTTTAAGAACTCAAAGGATGATCCTTGGGTGAGAGGAGATGGTAGGTCTTGCTTAGCTGCCTCTCCATCAAAGGGAGATGGGAGGTGGTTGATTCCATGATGGCACAGGGATGACAGCTGCAATGATCCCAAAGTTATGCTCCAAACTGCAAGCTGTCATTAAGACTTCCAGTGAGGTTTCCCAGAAAGGAGACAGAAGAAAAGCCAGATCCTCCTAAACAACAGTGTCCAGGGTGATGCAGTATTGGGGTTGTTCAGCCTGGAGAAGGCTGCAGGAACACCTTCTTGGAGCCACTTAAAGGGGCCAATAAGAAACCTAAGGACAGACTTATTAGCAGGACTGGTGACAGGACAAGTGGTGATGGATTTAAAGAAGAAGAGTTAGAGTAGATCTAAGGAAGTGCTGAGACAGGTGGCTGCCAGAGCTGCCCAGAGCTTTCCTCATTGCCTTGGCATTGCTAGGTTTGGGCTTGGACCTGGTGAACTTGGGGGTCTCATTCAAACAAGAGGAGACCCTCGAAGGCTTCACCCTCACTGGACTTCCAAACTCCCAAGTACTGGATGGGTTGCTTTGATTCAGCCCTCAGGTGCCTTTCTGGCATGACCCATGTGTTCACTGAAGATACAGGGAACATCAGGCCATGCTTTTCTGGAGTGGTGTGGTAAGGCTGCAACCATGAAGCAGCCCTCCTTCTCCTACAGCCTCCCTCTTTCTTGTCAGTCTCTGGTCCTTTCTCCCCCACCTTCCTTGGCACTGGCAGACTTCTGCCCCAAGCCCTGCTCAGGATAATCCCGCTTTTTAGCACTGTCAGCATCTTTCAAAGCCCTTTTAGAAGTCCCTCTGTTAGATCTGGTAGCACTGAGCAGCACCATTTTCATTCCAGTAGTTGCTGCAGCAGCATCTTGGGGCATAAAGCTTATGGCTTTCCAAGGGTGCACTTTCTCATGGCTCTCACAGACACCCTTATAATTCATCACTTGTGCAGGCATGATTTCTCAGGAGCAAGTTCCATTAAGCTGCATGTGAGGTTTAATTAATTTTTAATGTTAACAACCTTTTCTTTCTATCACATGGTGGTTCATCAAGCTCTGGAGGGGTGAAAAAGCCCACCTTCTGCTGGCAGCCACTCGGCTCTGTGCTGAGCATGTCTTCTAGCAATTACATAGCTGAACCTCATTTTCTCTGCCTTAGAGCCCTGCCCTGTAATCTAGGGAAAGTGGCATTTTCCAGCGCACAATACACGTCAGGCTCTCCTTCTGATGGCATTGCCTTTGCCAAGAGACTTTGTCCCAGTGGCATGTGGCACGCAGTGTTACATCTGCTCCCATTTCCAAGAGATCTTCCACCCTTTGTTGAATTTTTACAAATGCTATCAGTCTAAATAATCCAGAAGGCTGCTATGGCAACAAAACAAGACCACGGTTTCTCTCTCTTCTCTTTTTATTTTCCTTTTTTTTAACCCTGGAGTACAAGGGAGAAGGACACAGGCTGTGTCTTCCAGCAGCCGGCAGTGATGCTGGTGATACCTTGGTTTGGATTCCAGTCAATCTCCACTGCCCTCCCACAGTTGAGATTGGATATTAAGAAAACTTTCTTCACCAAAAGGGTTGTCAAGCCCTGGACCAGACTGCCAAGGGCAGTGGTGGAGTCCCCATCCCTGGAGGGATTTAAGAGCTGTGTAGATGTGGTGCTGAGAGACATGGTTTAGTGGTGACCTGGCAGTGCTGGGTTAAGGGTTGGACTTAAAGATCTTAAAAACCTCTTCCAACATAAATGATTTTCTGACTGCATAGGGAAGAGCAAATTACCAAATTACCTCTTTATATGGTTCACATCACAGGTTTGGGAACTAGATGTGCACTTCCCAGTACTGAGCATTCCTGAGTAGGTAAATGAACGTTGCTTCTGACTGGCTGCCAGATAATTGCTTTATCTCACCCAAGCATCCCAGAGTGTCCCACTCCAGGGGGGCACAGGAAGCATCTGTTCTAGAGAAGAAGAAACTTCCACCTATTGAGGGAAAATCAGAATCTCTGCAGACACGATAACTTCTGTGAAAGAGTCCACAAGGAATCTCTGAGACTGAAACCCTTTGAATAACTTTTTCTCTCCTTCTTCCCTAGATCTCTAATTGCACTGTTAACTGCATCATGCTCTGGTCATAGCATTACCTTCCTTGCTATCTGTTTTGAGCATTTTAATCCCTATTTCTGAGCTGCTTCCATGACTAGGTGGCTTTTTCCATCCACAGCAATGGCAGTGCAGGCTTTCATCTAATCCTCCAGGGCTGAAGGCAAAAAATTGTGCCAGCAGTTTGGATGTGGAGCTGTCAGCTGGAGATAAAAATTACAGAATGAATCAAATTAGCCAGCAGCTTGTGGAGGAGTTAAAAATCATAGAATCACAGCATTGTTTCAATTGGAAAAGGCTTCTAGGATTATGGAGTCCAACCATCAGTCTGACACCCCCCTGGCCATTAAAGCATGTCTCCAATCAATGAGGGACAGAGCAGATAAGGTCTGCAAGAGACTTTTCAAGACTCTCTCCATTCACAAGAAGCTGTTTCCAGCTTGTGGCCTCTTAAAACAGACACAGAATATCACTTTAATTTCTGCTAGGAAAAGCAGCCAGAGGTACAACCTCCCATTAGCCAGGACCTGGTTTGGATGGTTGGCATGGGAGTGGGATTTTAAGGAGACTCCTGATGCTCCCAAGCACAGCCTTTGAGAGTCTGACCTTGCCTGTGGAGTGATGAACCTTTGTAATGTCACTGTGGATGAGAAACTGAACAAGTCACTGAGCAAGTGCCAGATCAGGCAGTTAAAGAGCTTGAAGCAGAGCACGAACAAATCAGATAAAACAGACTTTGACAGAGCCACCAAAATGATCCATCAAGATGTGTGTTAATCTGTGATTCTCCTGCTAGCTCAGCTCCACTGTGCACTCAGCCAGGGAAGCAGAGGAAGGAGAAGGTATGAGGTTTCTGGGTTAAATATTTATACCCGTGCTGTTAATGACTACTTTTAAATCCATGCCTGCGTTTCTCATGAACACAGGGATGATGAGTTAGAGGTAAGACTGGCTTTGCTGCTTTTCTCCATTTTTGTTAGTGGAACTCCAGAAGATCACAGAATCACAGAATGGTAGGGGTTGGAAGGGACCTCTGGAGATCATTTAGTCCAACCCCGCTACAGTCAGCAGGGACATCTGCAACTAGAGCAGGTTGCTCAGTGCCCCAGACAACCTGGTCTGCAACTGTTTCAGGGATGGTGCATCTACCACTGCTCTGGGCAGCCTGGGACAGGGTCTTACCACTCACATTGTCAAAAATTTCTCCCTTCTCTCCAGTCTGAATTTCCTTCTTGTAGTTCAAAACCATCGTCCCTTGTCCTGTCACAACAGGCACTGCTCAAAACTCTCTCCCCAGTTTTCTGATCAACCCCCTGAAGTCCTGAGAGGCCACCAGAAGGGCTCCCTGGAGCATTCTCTTCTCCAGGCTGAACAACTTCACCTTCCTCATCCTGGCCTCACAGCAGTTTCCAGCCCTCCCATTATGGTTGTGGTCTCCAACAGCTTCGTGTCTCTGCATGCTAAGGACTCCAGAGGAGGCCTGAGCACTGCAGGTGGGATCTGAGCAGAGCAAAGCAGAGGGGCAGAATCCTATCTTTCAGCCAGCTTGCCTAGGAGATGGTTGGCTTTCTGGGCTGTGAACACACATTACCTTCACGGCGAAACAAGTGGCAATCTATTCAAAGATGTGTGCCTTTTTTAAAGACAAACGTAGCTTGCATTGTCATTTCCAAGGTGGCTCTTTTATTCTGAATCACAAGTTCAGAAGCATTTGGAGGCAGGCTGGCTGGCATGTAGGAGAGCTCATTCCTCCTCCACCTTGGCTTGGTGTAGCTGCTCTCCAGCAGAGAGGTTTGGCCTGTGAAGTGTAGGTGCACTAACATCTGCTGAGATCTGAGCAGGTTTTAGTGCTGCTCCTCCTTTATGGTAGCATTTGGCTGGCTGCTACAGGAGCAGCTCTGGCCACTTTGTCTATTTGCTGCGTAGGTAGTTGGCATGTGGGAAGGGGTCAGGATATGCAACATTTCCTCCAGCAGCACTGCAGGAGGTTGTAAAATATTTATAGCAGCAGCAAACCATGCAGGACCTGAGCTGTCATGACACAGGCATTTGTCTTTTCCAAACAGAGGATTTACACACTGCAGAGCCTGCTAAGGACAGCTGTCAGGGTGAGGTGCTATCAGGCAAATGCTGCCAAACTTCAGGCCTTATCCACATCTTTATAATCGCCCTAAATATTGTTTGGAGGTGGTGGCTTGTTTTCAAGCCATGTCATTGATCTCTCAGAAGCCATCAGGAATGATCACATTGGTCCTGAATATCCATCTTATGTCCCATATCCATCAGTGTGGTAGTCTGGGGGGAACTTAGGTTCCCTTAAGAAAACTACAAAGTCCTGTCCCAGGGGACAGACCAGGTCATCCCAGGATATTGTAACACTGTTACTCTATTCTACTTCCGATATCACAGCTTATAAGGCAGTGCCTGAGTGATGGCTCTCTTCTCCCTTCACTTCTCTGTGGGCAGAGCATGTCCCTCCTTATCTCCTGGGCTGTGTGTGGGAGATGGCTCCTGGCTGGCAGGGGATTTTGAGCTGTGTCATGTGGCCTGGTGAGGGCTTGTAGGCCTAAGCTGGGGAGGGCAGTTTTGGCCTACTCTCAGGTCTGCTGAGGGTGGAAGGATTCTAGAAGGTTTTAGTCCAATAGATTTGGGCTGGCCTGTGGATGTATTCATTCTACCTGATTGCCTTTTGCATATATGCACCTCCAAATAGAATCTCCCTTTAAACTTCCGATCAGTGTGCAGTATCTTCATTCTTACTCTTCAAAAGGAGTAAGTGGCATTTCTGTCCTTCAGTCCCAGGTAGCTCATGGCCCCAAACTAGGACAATCAGCTTTTCTCCTACATGAGACCAAAGACTCGTTTCCTCCCCTCTCTAGAACACACTGGGATTGTAACAAAGAAATCATCACTGTCTAGAAGGAGCTGCTGCAGGGACACAGGACCTTGGCAACTCCGTTGCCACCATGTCACCAGCAAGGTTGTGGCCTATGGGTGTTCCTCATGGACTGCCTGATGCTAACCCAAAAGTACTGTCCCTGTGGTTCTCTCTGTAAGATAATGCATTTTTCTCTTTGCAGATGAGCAGCGTTGGGAGCTGTGCAGGACCTGTGCTGGACACCCCAAATGGCTGTTTTGTGCCATGATTCCTGAGACAGCTTCTGGACCATGTCATTGCTTCCCTGAGAGGTACTCAGTTTGGGAAAAGTTTTGAGTTTCCTATGGTCATAAAAGAGACCTTTAAGATTAAAAAGTCAAACCATTATCCTAGGACAGTTGGGTCATCACTAAATCATGTCCCTCAGCACCACATCTAAATGACATTTGAAACCCTCCAGGGAGGGGGCTTCACCACCACCCTAGGCAGTCTGTTTCTCGCCTTAATAACCCTTTGGTAAAGAATTTTTTTCCCAATATTGAACCTAAACCTCTTCTGGTGCCACCTGAGGCTCTTACCTCTTGTTCCTTGGGAGAAGAGACCAAACCCCACCTGGCTCCAATGTCCTTTCAAGGAGTTGTAGAGAGTGAGAAGATCTCCCTTCAACCTTCCTTTTACCTAGACTAAATAAAGCTGGAGCCATCCCCTCCAGCAGACCAGGTAATTCACTGTCTTTGAAATACAATAAATTTAGATATGGACTGTCTTGTAGTTATAGATCTAACAAAGAGGTTTGGGAGGATAATTTATAAAGGGTGGTAATAAACCTGACTGCAGAGCTTAGATCTTAATAAAACCAGAACGTCTGGTGTCTGACTTTATAGACAATCTTTATTAACTGAATACCTTGCTATCAGAAAGATCTGACAGGTTTTTATGGCTCAGGGATCTCCTGAGCAGGTGTGTGTGTTTCAAAGAGGATCAGAAGCATTTAGTGCCCAGCAGTGGGAGATCATAAGCCCCTTGCAAATCTGTCCTCCTCCCACGGGTCAGGGCTAGGATGAAGCTGTGGGAAGAGGAGCTGTGCCAGAAGTGTTGCTCTCCATCCCTGGCTGCCAGCCAGCCACCAGCAAAGCCTGGCATCCTGTGTGTGGGACAGCTGGGGCCTGGAAGCACTTGTAATTAGAAACAGTTCGCTAACAAATTTCATTCCAGCAGGTGGAGTGAGGGGATTCTACCCCTTTTCTCTGCTGTGCTGAGCCCCCACCTGCAGTGCTGAGGCCAACTTTGGAATCCTCAGCACAAGAGAGGCACGGACCTGTTAGAGCAGGGCCAGAGGAGGCTACAGAAATGATGGGAGGGCTGGAAACTGTCTGCTGTGAGGCCAGGCTGAGGGAGTTGAAGGTGTTCAGCTTGGAGAAGAGAAAGCTTCAGGGAGGCCTTCTGGTGGACTTCCAGAACTTAAAGGGGCTGATCAGAAAGCTGGGGACAGAATTTTGAGCAGTGGCTGTTGTGACAGGACAAGGGGTAATGGTTTGAACTAAAAGCAGGAGATTTGGACTAGAGAGACAGATGCAAATGTTGAGACCCTGTTCCAGGTTGCTCAGAGAGGTGATAGATGCCCCATCCCTGGAACCATCCTGTGTCACATTGTCTGGGGCTTCAAGAAACCTGCTCTGGTTGCAGATGTCCCTGCTGACTGCAGTGGGGTTGGACTAAATGATCTCCAGAGGTCCCTTCCAATGGAAATCATTCTATAATTCTAAGTTCTTGATCACAGCACTGGCCAGGTAGTGGGGTCTGTGTGTTATATCTGCTTTCACTCAGCCACAATCCATGGAAGATCTGTCACCAAGCTGCCACAGGTGAACTCTGAATTAATGAAACTTCATTGTTTGAGATGTCATTAACTTCCTGCATCATTCACGCAATGTCCTGTCCTGCATGCACCACTTGCAAACCAAGGCATGAGCAGGGGCACGTGCGAGCTCAGGGGATTTCACAAAGGGGCACTGAGTACAAAATAGTGTTCTTTGGACAGCAAAAGAAGAGTTTCAAGCCCAAGATACCTATGTGTTTATGTATATATACATAAAAAGGAGATTTTTTGGACCACCTGGCTCCACTCTACTGATTAATCCACCCCACCTGCAGAGTACCAGATAGCTCTGACTGCTGGTCACTGTCTCAGATGGATGTAATCTGCCCAGAGGAGACAGCAATTAATCATTTTTTCCATTAAACCCCAGTTTTTCTTGAAGGTTACAGCACAATCTAATCACAGACCTTTACTCCTTCAACAAGGAGCATCTGATGGGGTGAGACATGGCAGCAGATCTCCCGCTTGGACTAAGATTTTGAAATCATCTCCTTGCAGAGGTACATTTTTGGGTGGGATTTGGGATGACCTCACACTCGGTGTGAGCTTGAAGCAACTAAGTTGAGGTCCTCCATCCCCAGTGACACCCAAAAAGGTGTTAGAGGTGTTTAAGGAAGAAACGTGGCTCTCCCAAAGCCTCCTAAGCATTGTTTATCTATGCTTTCTTTGGGACTTCAGTCACAAGGGTCCACTGTGTACAACAATAAATGGCATCAGTACTCAAATCCAGAAGTCCCACAAATTGGAGAGACATGAGGTGTAGCCCTGTATGATTTCTCCATACAAATTTTGCCTCCCTTTGCCAGATTTTCACTCATTGCAAGATCCAAAAATATAACTGTCCTACTGTGAACTTTTGCATAAATGTTTGAAAACCTGCTTGTCGTGCACAGAAGCCAGGCTGATAACACTAGTTCTCTACAAGGACAAAATCAATTGAGTTCTCACAGCCTGGTGCAAACACTGAGTCATCCTCCAGCCTCTGGAGCTGCTCAGGATCCCAGTTAACCACTTGCTCATTCCACAGCAGCAGCAAAGGGGCAAATTCATGAGTAACACCTCCAGCACTCCTCTAAATGGGGATTTGAGCTGCCACATCATCTCAGTGGCATGGGCTGTCCTCCTGTGTCATTGCTAATAATAAATGTGGACCATGAGAAAGGACCACGCTGAGCACATGGGAACATTCTACTTGTTAAACACCAGCCTCATCTTGCACCACTGCACCCAAATCATCATGTTTCAACAGACCGATTTCCCCCCATCCCACCTCTGCCCATGTCTCCATGCTGCTTGATCTTCCCTGAAGAAATCTGTGTTTTTTTCTTCAAAGGACCTGTTGCATCTGCCAATGGGCAAAGCTCATCCTTGACTATCCCATAGGGAACAAAAATTGGATTTGTTCAACCTCCTTGTGAGGTGTTGTCTTTGGGGCTCTGGTTGATACTTGAGTTAACAGCAGGCTCTTCTGTTGATGGACTCCCCATTTCTAAGCAGCAATAGTAAAAAAAATGAAAGAAGAGATGCTGAGAGCTCGAGGAGAGGTGCACCAGCTGTGTGCAGGCACCAGCACCACAAGTGAGGTTTTGCAGCTGCAGAAACAGCTGGTTAGATAGAGCCATAGAACCTTTATGTTTGAAAAGCCTTTAAGACCACGAGGTCCAACCATTAACCCAGCATCGCCATTTCACCACAAAACCATTTCTCCCAGGACCGCATCTATACAGCTCTGAAATCCGTCCAGGGATGGGGACTCCACCACTGCCCTGGGCAGCTTTGTTCAGTGTTTGTCAACTCTTTTGGGAAAGAATTTTCCTCATGTCCAACTTAAATCTCCTCTGGTGCAATTTGAAGCCATATCCTCTTGTCTCATCACTCATTCCTTAGGAGAGATAGTTGATCTTCACCTTGCTCCAACATACTTTCAGGGAGTCATAGAGAGAAATAAAATTTCTTCTGAGCCTCTTTTTGTCCAGGTTAAACAGCTCTATTTCCTTCAGCTGCTCCTCATATGACTTGTTCTCTAGACCCTAGATGCTCTTTGCTCATGGTAATATGAAAAGATCATTCATCCAGTGCCTGTCTGGTATCTGAGTGTAAGAACAAGCATCCCACTTGCTCATGGCATGATCACATTGCTGCAGTCAGGGGTTTCTGGATCCATCCCAGCACTGGAGCTGACTCCCTGCACCCATGGTCCCAACTACAACAGCCAACATCTCACTGACACTGTGCGTTGTATGAAAACAATTCAGCATGTCACAGGAAACAAGGATGTGTCAGGTCTCCATCTGCTGAGCATGCCCACCTCACACCAGGACATAATTTACAGTTCAAAATACAATTCATAATTGCATGCTGGGGTTGGGTTGATGGTTGGACTTGATGAACCTAGAGGTCTTTTCCTACCACAATGATTCTATGGTTTGTCTGAGTTGTAACTGAATATCCAGTGCTCCCGGCTTGGTTTTGCTTTTTCACACTACTTCTGAAATGCCAGAGGCACTTTTCATTCCATACTCTCTAAAAAGGCAGGATTTCTGCCCAACTCTGATCTTTATAGCTTCATCATGAGAAATACACCCCATGTCAGCTGGAGCACCTCCAGCCCCACAGGTCCCAGCCAGGGGTGGTTGACAGCTGTCACCAGTAAAGAGGCAATTTCTGCAATATTAGGCAACAAAAAATAAAGAAAAGGGGGAAAAGGAAGAAGAAGAAAGCAACAGCATCCTTAATTGTGTTTGCTCAGAAGGACTTCTTTGATGTTTGGTTTTGGTCTGGAAGGCAGCTGCCATGTGATAACTCATCTGATCACACTTCTTTTGCTCATTTTAGCTTTTTTCCCTTACATACTAGTTTCTGTAGTTTTTTTGCTTTGGGTTTTACATCTGGTTTCTGATACCACAGTCATGCAGGTATCATCATAGATAACACCCTTGGGGCTGAGCTTGCTCACGAATCTGAGGAGACAGAGTTGGGCTCTGTTAAGCTGAGAACACTCAGCCAGGGGAACCACCTGGATCATTTGGATTGTTTTGCTAAAATCAGAGACAACTTCAAATGAAAAAGCACTGGCAAAGGAGCTGGTGAGCATTCAGTCTCCTCCAGCACCACCATATCCAGGAACCACTACTCACATAACTGCTTCAACAGCTGCAAGGTGTAAATCCTACCAGCACCTTCCCCTCCATATGTAGGACTGGAAGGTGCAGTTGTTGTTCCTGGGTGTAGCAGCATCTGTATGAGCTGAAGCTGTAAATACCATCCCAGAGATATAAGACAGGCTCAGGAGCCATGGCTGAGAAAGGGAAGTGAGATGGGAAAATAATGATAACGATAAATAATCATTTTTCCTGAATTATTCTATTTCTCTCAGTGTGACTTGGAGTTTTTTTTCATTTCTTCTCTTCTGATTTTCCCATTTCTTAAAATGCAGAAAGGTCAGGGCAGTGATGTCTGTCACAGCAGTTCAGAGGAAGAAATTCGTTGCAGGAATTTTTCAAAGACACAAAAGGATGGCTCTTCTCAAAAAAAGAAACCAAAAGACCCAGAAAAAAATATGCTTGGCAATAAAAAAAAGTCACCTTAAAGCAAGTGACCTCCCCAGAAGATTCTATCGACAACATTTGACAACAGTAGCAGTGAGTGTCTGTGAAGAAGCGCGACTGTTGGTGGCAGGGGACGAGGAGCGAACAATGGGGCAGATAGGGAGCACTTGTTTGGCTTGGATATTTTGGGAAACAGGGAAAATGTGTCTTGCTCAGACAGCAAGGATGAAAAGAGATCTGTTTCTTGGTCAAAATCCTGATAAGAACAAAAAGCTTTATCAGCATTATGGAGGACATGCCCCTGTGCAAAACCCAACTGAGGGAGGAGAGCAGATGTAAAGTTTCTGTGGATTTATGTTGCTAAGCTGGGAAAAAGATGGTGATAAGCTTCAAACCTGGTGGCATGGGCCAGGGGATTTGTTGGGCTTTGTCCTGGCTAATCTCTGATGTGAGAAATGTGAGCCACAGCCAACTTAAGATCAAATTTTCAACTTGTCTGATTGTTTACTTATGTTGAAAGACTGCACAAGGGTCAAAAAGGAAGGAACTTTGTCCTGCCCCTGGAGATAACAGCTGGGGTGGAATGGAGCTCTCTTGACCTGGGCTGGCAGGGTCATAGAATCACAGAACTGCTTTAGTTGGAAAAGACCTCTAAGATCATTGAGTCCAACCATCGAGCAAAAATCATCATGGCTATTAAGTGCCTTGTCTACATGTTTTTCGGTCATCTCCAGGGATAGTGACTGTACCACCTCCCTTGGCAACCTGTCCAACACCTGACCACTCTTACAGTAAAGACATTTTTGCAAATATCCAATCTAAACCCCCTATGCTGAAACCTGAGACGATTTCTTCTCACTGAGCAGAGGAGCTTCCCCATCTGAGACAGATAGAATCATAGAATTGTTTTGGTTGGAAAAGATCTTTAAGATCACTAGATCCAACCATTATCTAACTACCAGGTCTGGTGCTAAAACATGACTGAGTTGGTGGTCCCTCCCTACAGACACCCCATCTTCTGGGCATTTTACAAGTGCCATTTGTTTCAATTCTGCTGTTTCATGCCCCTGTGGCAGGGATGATGTGGGGCAATGAAAATACAGAGCTCTGAAAATGCAGTTCTGGATTAAAAATAACTGTTAACCCAGCACAGCCAGGTCATTGCTACATTATGTCCTTCTGCACCATGTCCACATGGCTTTTAAACACCTCCATGAATGTGGACTCCACCACTGCCCTGGGCAGCCTGGTCCAGGCCTTGGCTGTCCTTTTGGGAAACGATCTGTTCCTTGTGTTCAGTCTAAACCTCCCCTGGTGCAACTTCAGGCCATTTCCTCTTGCCCTGTTGCTTGTTCCTTGGGAGAAGAGATTAGTCTCTATCTGGCTCCAATCCTCCTTTCAGCAAGCTGTAGAAAGTGAGAAGGTCACCCCTCAGCCTCCTTTTCTCCAGACCAAACACCCGCAGCTGAGAGTTTCAAGCATCTGCTTTTAGAGCCTGATGCGGGGAGTCAGGCTTATCCTCTCCATTAGCACTTTATTCCTTGCATATTTACAGTCGTGTGGGGCTGGGCTTAAAATCTCCTCCTCATTTTCCCTGGCTCCTGCTGGGGCTGGTGAGATCGTTTCCAGGACTATAATTTGGAAATAATGTTTGTCAAGAGACTAAAGAACAGCGGGATCAGATTGGTGTCACTCTTCCCCCAGGCTATGAGAGAGTGGAAAGCAGCACCGGTGGGGGCTGTGTGAAAGGACGGATGAGGGGTGAGGTGTGCCAGCCACTCCTGCCAGAGCTGACACCAAAATATTGCAGATAGCCATTGTTTTCCATTGGGTGGTTTGTGATATTTCTGTCACTCTGCACCCTGCACCGTTCTGAGTGGGAGGGAGAGGCTGGCAGGTCTGTCTGCAGTGCTCAAGTTCTTCATCGCACCTTTTCCTGACCCAAAATCACACCCTGGGAAGGTTTTCACAACCCAAAAGAGAGCTGAGCCTCCTCTGTCAGGCTGATTTCTAGGCAGCTTAGCCTCAGCTCATCTTAAACCACCTGATACCTCAATTAGAAAATCCCTGCAGGAGTAAGTGTTTGTGCTGCATTTCTGTTGCACTGACAGAAAAAACAAATAAAAGAGCTTTCCTCCCCAACAAATCAAGCTTTGACACCAGGAAAGATATTTTCCAGCAGAGCTAGCAGAGGGCATGGTCCCCAGCCAAAAAAGGCCAGTGCCCAGTGAGAGCTGAGAGCATGGCGAGAGCTGTAGGTGCTGTTGTGGGTTACATCCATGTGCACAGTTTCCACTGCAGGAGCAGTTGCCAGGTCTGTGCAAAGCAGCCTCTTTACAAAGAAGCATTTTATTTTAGCTGCAGGTATGAGTAAGAGCATGGATGCGACTGCCTGCAACGCAGGACATCAAACAAGGAGGAGGCAGAGAGTTTAATGAGACCTCAGGCGAGGAACAAAATGTGATTTTTGAAGGATGCGGCTCTGGGGGTTGCTGGATTTCCTCATTCAAAACACTTGCCTATGCCTGGAAGTAAAATCTGAATCTGCACGGCCCTCCCTGCCTGCTGGGAAAGAGAGGAGGGAAGGAAAGGAAAAGCTTCTTGTGCTGATCTCGTTGGAGAGAGAGAAAGGAGAGGAGAGAAAAGAGAGATGGAGAGGAGATTTTAAAAAAAAAGAGAAAAGAGAGGAGTGAAGAAAGAGACTAGAGGAAGGCTCCACACCCTGACCCACTTGCAAAGAAAGAGCAAGTGAGAAGTAGTGGTCTGATCTTAAATACAGGGGAGGGGCAGAAGAAACCATCCAGGAGGAGGTGACACTTCAGACACTTGTCAGTCAGCAGTTATTGACTAGGCTGATTTGTTCCTAAAAGCTGCAATAAAATGATTCCCAGAATAGTGCAGCTGCATGATTAGAGGGAAAGTAATAATTCAATCTTATTTATTGTGTTTCATATGTATGCACATAGATGTGTGTGCAATGTTAGATATTGTTGAGGTAGGAATGTGAAGCACCCAGAAATCTTGAAAACCATCTTCAGGCCTTGGCTTTGTTGCTGTCATTGCTGGGAGCAGGGTCTGGGAGCAGTATTTGGCTTTAAATAATTTACCCTGCAGCACTGCTTTTCTTCAGATCTCCAAGTGCTTTGCAAACACTAACACACAGAATAATAGAACTACAGAGTCATTTGGGGTGGAAGAGACCTTTACAGATTGTCTAGTCCAACCCCCGTGCAGTAAGCAGGGACATCTTTAACTAGATCAGGTGACACATTGAACCACCAAGCCTGACCTTGAATGTCAGCAGGAATGGAGCCATAAAAACTAATTGGTAATAGATACCTTGTGGACCTCTTTTCTCCTGCCCCACTGATTAAAATAGTACTCAGGATGGGGGAGGGAAAGACAGGAAAAAGCTTTTGCTGTTCTTCTCCAAACAATTTAATCTTACCAGCTGTCACCTAATGCAAACTGTGCCCCAGGCTGCTTTGGGGTACCCAGGCTCTTCTGCTTCCCTTCTGACCTCTGGCGTTTGATAGCATCTCTGTAGAGATCCCTCTTGTTTGTGTAGTGCTGCTTTAGAGGGGAGTAATGTGCCAGCTACTAATATCAAATTACTCCTCATTCCAGAAAAAGTACATCTCCTCCATGACAGTGATGGATCCACTGCAGAACTGGGTGGTTGGGAGTGTTGGAAACCTGAACCAAAGCCTGACCTGGTTTATTGATTTGATAGGTCAGTTTGAGCTCTTGGCCTCATCAAAGCAGGGGGCAGGCTGGGCTGCCAAACACCCAAACCAGACAAGCAACTTTGCTGTGGAAGTTGACAGTGTTATCAAAGGCATTGGGGATCCAGGTCCCTGGTTATACATCAGGCTTCATTTGAGCATTATGCCTCATAAACTATTTTAATTCAACAATATTTGAGTCAGAATCACAGAAGGGAGGGGACCATTAAAGTTCACCTAGTCCAACCACCTTGCAGACAGCAGGGGCTACAGCAGATTGCTCTGAGCCCCACACAGCCTGACCTAGAATGGCTCCAGCGATGGGGCTTCTCCCATCTCTCTGGGCAATATGGGCCAAAATCTCACCAGCCTCAGTGCAAAACATATGTTACATCTAGCCTGAAATTCCAAGAGATATGTTGCCAACAAAAAACACTCTTAATTATAATAGTCTCATAGCGAGAGAATCAAAGAATCAGTCACAGAATTGTTTAGGCTAGAAAATAACTTTAAGATCATCAAGTCCAACTATTATCTGATTCTACCATGTCTTTCAGCACCACATCTCTGCCTCTTTTCAAGATCTCCAGGGATGGGGATTCAGCCATCTCCTTAGGGAGCCTGTTTCAATGTTTGAGAACCCTCTCAGTGAAGAAGTTTCTTCTAATGTTCAACCTAAACCTCCCTTGATGCAATTTGAGGACGTTTCCTCTTGGCTTATCACTTGTTACTAATCACTTGACCGACGTTTTCAGACATGCTATGGCATTACACTGCTTAAAGAAGAGAAAAGAAAAGAAACTAAATGAAATAAGAGGCTTTAACTTTCTTTTTTCCCCTTGACTCAGAATAAATGATACCACAAAACAAATGACACCACTTCATGACTTGGTGTTCTTTAAGAAATCATTAAGTCCACAACTGTTAGTGCTGCCTCCTGGGAGCAAACCTGGGAATGCCATTAATATTAAAGTCCAAGTCACCTGTCAGGGTAAATGCCATCTCTTTCCACCTCTTTATTTGTGAGTTGAAAATATTTTCTGCAGTCAGTATGTATTTGAGTCACATTTGTAGGAGAGTGAAAAATATCTCCTGGTTTATGGGTGTCAAGATGCTCTGCTGGAGATCAGTGCTGAAATAAAGGATATTTAGCTGTGAAGGAAAATTAAATTGTATTCACTGTGCCCCATAGGCAGTTACTTTTAAAGAAATTAGAGTACCAATAGTTGTAATTTGGAGTCTCTTACATGCATAACACAAAGCAATGAAAAATCAGACGTGCTCAAGTCTGCTCAATGCCCAGAGAAAATGTACTTTAAATTATTCGGAGGCAGTTTGTCTCACATGCTATGCATGAACCCCCTTTCTTAATCCCCAGCTCTCAGGAGCTGAAGGTGGAAGAAGACAGCTGTAGGAAGGAGGAGGGCTGTGAGCACACCTTGGTGCTTTTTGGCTCTGCCTTGCTGTGACATGGGGTGAAACCTTGTCCAGCTCTGGAGTCCCTGGTGTGTGAAAGACATAGACCTATTGAAGTGGGTGGTCTAGAGGAGACAATTATGGGAGGGCTGAAACTGCTCTGCTATGGGGGTGAGAGAGTTGGGATTGTTCAACTTGGAGAAGAGAAGGCTCCAGGGAGACCTCCTGGTGGTCTTTCAGTACTCAGAAGGGGCTACAGGAATGATAGGGACAGACCTTTTATCAAAGAGTCCAATGATGGAATAAGGGGTGATGGTTTCAATCTGAAAGAAGAGGATTTAAACTTTCTTAACACTGAGGGCAGTGTTAAGAAACCTGAGCCCAGGTTTCCCAGAGAGGTGATGAATATCTTACCTCTGGAAGTGTTCAAAGCCAAGTTGGATAGGGATTTGAGCAACCTGGTCTGGTGGAAGGTGTCCCTGACCATGACTAAAGTTTGGAACTAGATGATCATCAATGTCCCTTCCAACCCAAACCAGTCTGTGATCCTACAAAACTCCTCTGCCCTCCATGGGGTGCTGTGCTGCAATGTTGTGCTGAGATACCCCTCTCCATCTCCTGGAGCTCTTTTTCAGAAGAGTGGCGCCTTCAGTAGCAGCCGAGTATGTGTGACTTGGAGCTTTGAGCACACACAGTGGTAAAAAACCCTCCCTTCTTCCTTTTCCCTGGAAGTTTACAGACTGCAGCCTGGAGGGCAGCACCACACAGCTATCTGTAGGGCTCCAACTTGAGACCTCTGTCCTCTCTACCAGCATCTTCCATCTCTCAGCTGCAGCTGTGCTTACCTTCCTTTCCCATTGACTTCCACAGATGGCACTGGGCACGGAGAAAGCTCTGGAACTGTTAGCAAAGAGCCCTGGGGCACAAAGCCTGGGAGTTTTGATGGAGGAATGCAAGCAAAGGTGAGTAAAAACCATTTGAAAAGTAAGTTGTGGACACAGGATTGCTTGGGTTTCTGGTCTATACCTACCAACAGCAACAAGAATTTTACTTCTAATATGTTCAGACCTGAGGCCATTGTGAACCCTTTTTGTTACAATATTTGGTTCTGAATTCACCCTGGCAGCCCTTCAAGGAGATGCTTCCAGCACAAAGAAACAAGAGGTCTCACAGTGATTGATGGAAATATAGTAATACTTGGAAACATTAACAGCAGGGTCAGACCACAGTGGAAACTCAGTGAAGGAGAGATCCAGATCAGTAGTTTAAGTGGAACCAGCTTATTAAGATTTCCTAAAATAGAGCTGGGTTGGTAACCCTGCCCCAAGCCTCCACTGTCCAATGTAACAGTAAAGTTTTTCACTAGGATTTCTGGCAAAATTTGTCTGCGAGTCAAACCTTTACAGAAATCTCCCTGGGACTGGCAGTGCCTGGGCTTGGTCTGCAATGTGACACCAGAAACAGGGTTTTGATCGAGCCTCAGGACTCAAGTGTGGCCCTGGCCACCCTCTTGGTGTGACCCCGAAAGGGTCCTTGAGGAATGAAAGCAATCTGGTAACCTTTCTGCTTCTCACCCCTTGCCACTTGAGCAAAGAAACTCATCCTTCAGAGTAGCAATAGGAACTTATTATGCAGCTAGTACAACTAGGCAGGTAAAGCTGCCATCCTGTGAAACAGCTTATGACATATTGTAGACAGGGCAAAATCTCTCACATGGCAGAGTAAGACACTCCCTTACTAATGCCATTCAATAGCCAGCTTATCATATGGCATGAAATAAAAGCCAATCTAGATGTGATTGAGAGGGTCCAGAGAAGGGCCGTATCGGATCAGAGGGGTAGACACCTCTCCTAAGACAATTGGGGTTGTACAGCCTGGAGAAGAGGAGGATCCAGGGAGACCTTATAGTGGTTTTCCAGTACTTGAAGAGGGCTGTATAAGAGTACAAGAAAGCTGGGGAGGAACTTTTTACAAGGACATATAGCACAAGGACAAATGACAATGGTTTTAACCTAGGGCAGAGTAGAACTAAATTGGATGTTAGGGAAAAATTATTTACTATGAGGGTGGTGGAACACTGGAAGAGGCTGCCCACAGGAGGTAGTGGAGGCCCCATTCCTGGAGACATTTAAAGTCAGGCTGATGGGACTCCACATTTCCTAAAAGATCCTATGATTCTACTGTTTGAAGATGCAGATGGGACAAAGGTTCATTTTATAAGCCTGGTGACCTCTAGAAGAGGCTGAGTGTGAAGATGGGGCAGGATGTATTTTGACTTTTCATGGTACAAGAAATATGTAGACATGGTACTTTGGGACACGGTTTAATGGCCATGGTTGACAGCTGGACTCAATGATCTTATATGTCTTTTCCAAATGAAACAATTCTATGATTCTATGAAAATGTGCTAATCTCACCCTTTCAAAGGAATACTGAGACATCCTTGGCATCACCAAGCCTTTCCCAGGTTGGGCAGGGTGCTGCTGAGGACATGTGGGCTTCTACTACTGTGCCCCCCTGTATTGCAAGCACAGATCCTAGATAACTCTGTTTAGAAACTGAGAAGATACTAATAAATATTCTCCTCCCAGTGAAATCTACTTAGTTGGTTAGGACGAGTGATGTGTTCCATCTCCTCTCTGGGCATTTTTCAGACCATGTAGAGTAGCTGTAAAACCAGTTTTTATGATCTTTGATGAAATAATGAAATGAAATCCCCGACGTTCAATGTACCAGGCACTATAATTCATGGGTGAAACAAGAACATGCATTTTGGGGCACAGCCCAGGACAGAAGGCAGGTTCTTTTTATTAGATTTAAGGGATTTTTTTTCTACTGTGCTTTATTTCCTTGCCTAACCTCTCACACCATATCCATCATTAATTCATGGGGCATTATTTGGAGTTTACAATGTAAAACCAGTGAGGTGTGAGCTGGATGAGCGTTTTATGTCTGCGCACAATTACTGTGCTGAATCAGTTTTATCAGCTTTCAAGTGCCTCTTTGTCATATATCCCAATGTTTTAAACAACAGCTTTATTAGGGTGTTTAGGATTTAAGTGGGTAAACTCTTCTGAGTGATGCTTTCTGGGGATCTCTGGCACTTAAAAAATTAAAGCAGTGTAGCTGAGGCTGTCTTTAACTCTCTGAGCTCTTTAGTATGTGTTACGTGACTCAAATGCCAAATTTGAGGCTCTCTGTGTTCTCTTTGGTCACACAACCAAAGCAGTTAGAAGAATTTGGATGGATTGCAGGAGTGATAGATCAGAGACCTTGGAATCTCTCAGAGTGGCTGAGGTCAGTGTCACCCCACAGCAGAGCAGCACGGTAGGGGAGAAACACGGCATAAGGATGACTTCTTTCTCTCTCAAGGCACAACAGAGATGGTACAAAAGCAATTGGCACCAAAACAGCATTTCAAGCAATAAAAATGAAGTTGTGTCTGTGCTCAAGGCAGCAAATTACCTGGCTGAGTCGTTGTGTGTGACAGCCAGCATCCATAACACCATCACACAGTGGGATTTGTGGCTACTGCCTCTACTTTTCCAAAGCACTCATTATTTGTTCAACCATTTGTACATTCTTCTCACTCTTTTAAGGGAGACTTTTCCATGATCTACTCATCAAAGAGTGCTCATCTCTGTATGGACTTGTATAAACCTGCTCTGATCAGAAAGGAGACAAGCCTTGCAAGAACCACAATCCCCCTGATTCCTCCTGTTTGGATTTTCAGGGTAGCAAAAATGGGCTGAAGAGGAGTGAGACACAGCAGTGAGAGGGGAAGGATGGTCTTGGGAGTCTGGTTTGGGCACTGACTCACCAGCCTCACCCTCAGTACTCTTCCAGTCTTTCTTTCCTATCTGGTACTTATTCCTGCTCCCTGGGGAATGGAACACATCACCTGGGGCTACCATCAATTCAGGGATCTCCATGTCCCACCAGGAGCTGCCATTGTGCCAGGGCTCTGTGTGTCTGCCCTGGAGCTGCCATAACTCCTACGTTCTGCTTGTCCCACCTGGAGCTACCATTGCTCCAGGGCTCTTTATATCACTTCTGGAGCTGCAATCACTCTGGGGCTCTATGTGTTCCTCCTGGGGCTCCATCTCTCAACAAATTATGCTTTTAGCCACTTCAGTCCATACTGATTGGTGGGACATGAGCAGCTTTGCCCCACTCCTGCAGAGCCCGTTGCAGGTGGGGGACAAAAGCCAACTAAGAGCCCTACTTGCTCTATTAAACACTAAACTGCTGCAGTGACATGTGAGAGCAGTGACAAATCTTGCCATTAGTTCCTGCCTCTGGGACATGAGTGAAGAGCTGGGATCCCTTGCAGCCCCACTGCCAGAGACAGGGATATGCAGAGAAAAGCTCCCTGGAGCCTCCATCCCCAGGAATTAATTTGCAGTCTTGCAGTGGGAGTGATGCACTCAGCATCTCTGTACCTGTCTCTGTGCTTCTGCTCCCCTCATCACCAGATGCTTCTGCCTGTTGTGTTTTACATCATCCTTCAGCTCGTGAAAAGCTGTCTGAAACAGAGTTTATTCTTGCCTAGTGTGTTATCAGGTTTTTCAACTGTATTACAGCATCTGCCATAGGGTGTGTCTGCTCTTAATGCTTTGGAAATTATTGTATATCTTTGTGTTCTTAATTACCTGCATCTTCATCTATACGGACCAAAGATGCTGCAGTTAGGATCATAGAGACGCAGAATCATTTTAATGAAGATCATCAAGTCCAACCATTCATTCAGCACTGCCAGGTCACCACTAAGCCGTGTCCCTCAGCACCATGTCTATTCAGCTTTTCAATGCCTCCAATGATGAGGACTCCACCACTGCCCTGGGCAGCCTATTTCAGGGCTTGACAAACCTTTCAGGGGAGAAATTTCGCTTCATGTCCAAGTTAAACCTTTTTTGGCACAACTTGAGGCCATTTCCTCTTGTTGTAGCACTTGTTGCTTGAGAGAACAGACCAACCCCTACAGACTAACCCCTACTCCGCTCCAACATCCTTTCAATTATGCAGAATAAGAAGATCTCCCCTCAGGCTACTTTTCTTTGTACTAAACAATCCCAGTTCCCTCAGATGCTCCTCACTAGACCTGTTCTCCAGACCCTTCACCAGCTTTGGTGCCCTTCTCTGGACCTGCTCCAATACCTCAATGTCCTTCTTGGAGAGTGGGGTTCAAAACATGAACACAGTTCAGCAGTGATAGTGTCGTTTTAAAGGAGAAAAAGGACATTTTATAAAAACAGGAACTTAAAACTGAAATTACTTCTATGGTTTATATAATTTTATCTCCATGAAGTAGATAAACATGGAAAACTGCAGCTTTCTAATTGAGGGTAGTCAAGCATACCATGTACTTGGACAGAGTCACAGCTGAAACCTGGGAAAGATAGATGTGTTTTAGGCACCTGCCTAATGACCACAGTGGGGGGGGATTTGAGTGGCAGTCATGGTACAAGGCAGATATCAGTCAGTTTGAGGACAAATGTGACTTCTGGAAATAATGGTGGGCTCAGGAACTCAGTCTCCCCCACACCCTACAGGATTGGAGCTTTGTCTGCCCTGGGTGGGACACAAGCAAATGTCTTGAAAGCCTCAAAATCCATTTAAAGATCCAATTTGGCAAAGACTGTATACTGGTGGGATGCTTCATCCCTGTTCATTGAGTACTTAAGCCACTTTGCAGATGTATTTATCTGTAAGCACAGCCACAAATCCATGGGATTCATCTCATGTTCATCCAGCTAAGCACATGCTTAAGTGCTTTGCTGAACAAGATCCTCAGAAGCTTGAATAGGTGGTGTATCTGTGATGCTACAAGAAGGATGAGCCCTTTTGTTCGGATTGACTAATCTGACTTCAAACTGTGGCAAACCCACTACTTGTCTGATACCTAAGAGTCCTGTTTCCAACACATCTGTCAGCTGTGACAACAAATCCAAAAAGATGTCTGGAGTTTGTAGGCTGAATGCCTATAAAAAATACATGTGTACAAGAAAAAGCACAATTGTGGGTTGTGCAGCTCAGGACAGGATGAACAAGCTCCCCTTCCCAGTATTTGGAGTGGTGGAATCCAGCACTGAACCAGAGAGTCACAGAATTGCAGAAGTGCCTAGACTGGAAAAGACCTTTAAAATCATTGAGTCAAATCTTTAACCTAACACTGAAAAGTCCTCAGCTAAACCATATCCCTAATCACTACAGCTACACTCTCCTAAACACCTCCATGGATGGGGACTTCACCACTGCACTGGGCGACCTCTTCCAATGCTTGAGAATCCTTTCAGTGAAAACAAATCTTTCCGCTATCCAGCCCAAACGTTGCTTGGCACAGCTTGAGTCTATTTCCTCTTGTCCTGGCATAATCAAGACTTCCTGCCCTGGGGACATGGGCTGTGGCACTGACTCCACATGATGGTACTTGAGGCCAGACTCCTCCAAAGACATATTCCAATGGATGCTACATGGGGTGCATTAAATTCAAGGCAGAATCTGGTCTGTCGTACAAGCCAGAGGTTTTCTTCCTTTCCCTGTAAATCATCTGAATTTCCATGCTTCCTGCCCATCCATGATACGATGCTTTGAAGACAGGAGGAAAAAAAGTGATGGATGAATGTGGTTGCAGAGGGCAGATGTCAGACTGGAAAGTTTTGATAGATACTGAAAACCCATCTAGGTTTTCAGCCAACTATAAATTCATTTTGCGGCAGACAGATTGTTAAGGGGATGAGAAAGAAACAAAAAAGACCAAACCACTCTTCTGGTACAGATAAGGGAATTTGTCACATCACTTGGAAACTTCTAGGCATGGTAGAGGATGATTCACATGGCCACTGAGATTGCCAACATCTGCTTTGTGGGGAATAACTGTTTCCCATAGCAAGCACATAGAGCACGGCAGCTAAACCCTATTAATCCTTGTTTAACCTTCTAACCAGATTGTCAGATCTTCTTCCTATACTAATAACTGTTACTGTTTTACTTTACGTTGTGCCTTGCCTGCACCTTGGAGTTGGTGAATCCACATTTATCTCTGTGCCAGCTGAGCTCAAGGTGAAGCCATGTTCAGGCAGTGCCAGTGAGTTGCTTGAGGTTTCTCCTTGCTTGGGAGCTCACAACTAAACACCAGCAGGATCATCTAGATGCCTGAGGAAGGCAGAGATAGGAGTGAGGCAGGAACAATCCTTCAGATCCACAGATTCCGTTGCCCTCTTCCCCCAAGCCATGAGCAGCTGCCACACCCCAGTGCACTGACCAAAGAGCTCAGCCATATTCTTCCAGATCATGCCTTGATCTTGTGTTTAGAGACCAGTGACGACTTTCAATAATGCACTGTCAGCAGATTAACAAATGTACAAACCCAAGACAGACACAGTGATAAATCTACTCAGAGAATCATAGAATTACAAAATCCTAGAAGCAATAAGGTTGGAAAAGACCTCTAAGATCATCAAGTCCAACCATCAACCCAGCACTACTATGCCTACTAAACCTTGCCCTGAAGTACCATGTCTACACATTTTTTGGAGCACCTCCAGGGATGGTGACTCCACCAACTCCCTGGGCAGTTTCCACTCCTGACCACTCTCCATAAAGACAGTTTTCCTAATACCCAACCTAAACCTCCCCTAGCCCAGCTTGAGGCCACTCCTCAAATCCATGTCTCAATCAAACCGTGATGATACACCATTTTTCCTCCCCTTATTTATCATTTCTGAGTTGTCTTTAACTATATATCTCATTTCGGGCAAACCAAGTCACAGTTAGATTAGATTACAGCAATGAAATAGGATTATTTTAAGTAGATAATATAAAACATGGCTATGGAAACTCCATGCTAATTGCATTATCTTTGGTACATTGTGAGAGAATTATCTGTATTGTATTAGGTGGTGGAAAGATGCCAAAGTGCCATTTAAAATGTGAGTGGGTTATAACGAGGAGCCAGTCATTGGTGGCAAATAAATTAAAAGGCAGGAGATGTTTGCATTTGTCATTTCTGACTTTCATTTTGCCCCCCGGCTCTTAAGGCTGTGGCTGTGGAGAGCAACCACAGGCTGATGGCTTAAACACCAAGGTGAAGCTCCTGTGATCATATCTGCCATCAGACAGCCCTTCCAACTCCAGTCCTTGCTGCTGGGAAGATATCAGAGATGGCTCTAACGATCGCTGAGAGCAAGTGCCAGCAAGCGTCACTTGTAGTCAATGGTTCTATTTTCATGAAACATTAATGTTTCCATCATAATTTGTCCAATCTGGAGTGAATGCCAGTGACAAAATTTGTAATGATTTTTTATTTCTCCTGCTGACAACTGGCTGGGAATAACACAGGCGGCTGTCAGCAGTGTTGTGGTGTGCATGGAGCTGGAACCCAACCAAGTGTCATCAGCAGGATCGGAGATAATTTATTTGACAGGCTTCTAATGAACCTAAATATGACGACAAAAATTACTTTCTCAACTACCTGAGAATTTGGAAACTGAAAAACCTGATCAGACCTTTGTTCCAGGGGTCACACTGCCCTTAGCTCCACAGCTTCACAATTGCTGAAGATTCAGAAGAAAATGGAAAAAATTACTGATTCACCAACAGTTTGGCTGAGAGAGCCAAGAGTCAGGCTGTGCACCTGGCAGCCCAGGTCCCTCATCTGTTGCCGTCTCAGCCAAGCCTCACCTTGCAGCCCTGGACAACTGACCTCCATTTTCTCCGGGGGTGTATAGCAGCTATTTCTGCCTTGGCAAAGTTCTGTTGGAACACACAATCTTCTTGTTGCAGCAGGAGATTGCACATTGCAGTAAGAGTGGGGGAGTGAGGGTCCCATCTCTTACTCCAAAAGTGCATTTTTATCCCTGCCTCATCATTCCCTTCACTCTCATAATTTTCCAGTTCTTTGGAAAATCACAGCATCACAGAACAGTTTGGTTTGGAAGGGACAGCTGCACCTGGAGCAGGTTGCTTGGAGCCCCAGACAACCTGACCTGGAATGGTTCCAGGAATGGGGCATCCAGCATCTCTCTGGGGAAACTGGAACACTGTCTCACTACCCACAGCATAAAAAAATTCTCATCCTCCTATCTAGTCTAGATCTCCTTGGTTTTGTTTAAGCCCATCTCCTCTTGTCCTGTCACGACACATTCTGCTAAAGTCTGTCCCCTTTAAGTCGTGAAAGGCCATTGTAAGGCCTCCTGGGAGTCTTCTCCAGGACGAACAACTCCAACTCTCTTTCCCCACGGCAGAGGGCTTCCAGTCCTCACATCATTGTGGCCTCTGCCTCCACTCCAACAGGTCCATGCCTCTTCTGTGCTGAGGACTTCAGAGTTGGACCCAGCTCTTTAGGTGAGAGCTCATAGACAGTGACAGTGGTAGCCCTTACAGCTTGTGTTGGTGTCCCATACACACTGGAGCAGAGGAACACAATGTTCTCACTGTGACTCCCACCAGCAGCTCGCACAGCCATGGAGCTCTTGCTGAACTTCTTATCACAGAATCATAGAAATACAGAATCACACAACCATTTTGGTTGGAAAATACCCTTAACGTCATTGAGTCCAACCATCAGCAAATGCACCTAGCCAATGCTTCATGCCCAAGCAAAAGCTAAAGCCCAGCTCCCTGCCAGGAACATATTTGGGACCGTTTACTCGTAAGATGCCCTTTGGGAGTTGATTTCTGTTCCAGTGTAGCTGCAGAGATTCTGAAACATAAGGACTGAAGGCTGAACCTTCCCTGCATCTGAAGAAACCTGTGCAAGGAAACACAATATTCTCTGCATATCACAATACACTCCAGCCTTCTGCTTCCCTTTGATATTTTGAATGCTCCAGAGACTTACAGAGCAAACACAGTGTAGGCAGGGCAATGAGAGATCTCTTCCCAAGGGCTCCAACAATGTGCTTCAGGAGGTTCAAGACAACCTTGTCTCCATGTCTCTGAGCCTTTAGTTTTCATAAGCAGCTACTGTACTATAGTATCATGTCTGTACTGGTGTAACTATCTGAAGGCATTGACTTCAGCTCATTTAATTTCTTCCAATGGTCTCACTGAGAGCCAGGAGAGTTCTGAAGGTGAGTTTAGAATCATAGAATCATTAAGGTTGGAAAAGACTTCTAATATCATCAAGTCCAACTGTCAACCCAACACCACTGTAACCACTAAACCATAAGATTATAGAATGGTTTGGGTTGGAAGGGATATTAAAGATCATCTAGTTGCAACCCCCCCCGGGTGGACAGGGACACCAGCAATGTCTCAAAATGCCACATCTGCATGTTTTTTGAACACTTTCAGGTGTTCTGACACACAGATCAGAAGACTCACGTTGGTGAATTTCATTCAAACACATCTAATAAATGGGCTTGGAGGAAGGGAGATGGGGAATTACATTTTTAAAACCCTCAGGATTTTCATTAAGAAAATCACATTGTTCTACAGAAAATAGTGTGGTTTGCAAAAGGCTGAAGAAAGCAACATCAGCTTTTCTCTTTAAGACTGTGGAAGTACCTCGGGTCATTATTTTCTTCATGCTTTAAAGCCTCACACCATACAGACACTTTCACCATCTCACCTCAGTTTTCAGCTTGGCTGCCAAAGCAGAGAAGTTGGAACCCTTTGGGGATCCTCATGAGAGAGAAATCTACCAAATGTTCTCCAAAGCAACATGAAAAAGCCCAGAACATCAAAGCAACTCAGCAAACCATCCCCTTTTTCCTCCAAAGCAGTCACTGTGGCGGTGATTCCCTGGGAGAGAGCTGGTGGGCACAATTAAACCTGGCGGGCAATGGAATTTTTACAATTGCTACCCATGCTGCTCTCAGGCCTCATATATTAATTATTCCTCTTTCCAGGCTCTTCAGCCTGGTATGAGAAGAAAAAAGGCAAAATTAAAAGCACATTCCCCTGATTAAACTCCCTCTCAGGCTGGCCTCTATCACTTCCTGAGGCTGAAAACCCTCATTTTGCTGAATTCTGCTGCTGAGCTGCCAATGTCTGTCTCAGAGAGAGGAGGAAAGGATGGATATTCAGTGCTTGGGCTCTTCTGGACTCCTGTCAACCCTGTGGAGAAGCCCCAGCATTCAGCAAGACAGGATGGTCCACCAAAAGAAGATGGGAGAGATCAGTACTGCCTGTTGAGGCTTAGCCTAGGAAGGTATTTTAAGCAAGGAAAGAGGACTTCTCTGCCGTTTGCTACTTCTTTCCCATTTTGCTCACATGGCAGTTCACCTGCCTCTGCTTCACTCAATGGAACACAAGCTGTTGTGGCTTGCTGTGTTGTCATTCAGTGAGATCTGGCGAAGCTAGAGATCTGGGTGCAGAGGAGTTCAGCAAGGCCAAGTGCAGAGTCCTGCACCTGGGAGGAACGAGCCCTTGCACCAATACAGGCGAGGGAGTGACCTGCTGGAAAGTGGATTCATAGAGAAGGATCTGAAAGTGCTGGAGGCCAAGAAGTTCACCATAAGTCATCAATATGCTTTCGTGGACAAGAAGGCAAATTATTTCCTGGGGTACATTCAGAAAAGTGTGACCAGCAGGTGGAGGGAGGTTCTCCTCCCCATCTAGTCTGCCCTGGTGAGGCTGAATCTGGAGCACTGTGCCCAGTTCTGGGTTCCCCAGTTGAAGAGAGACAGGAAACTACTGGAGAGAGTGTCTAGCAGAGGCTACAAAGATGCTGAGGGGCCTGGAGCATCTCTGTGAGGAGGAAAGGCTGAGAGACCTGGGGCTGCTGATCTTGGAGAAGAGCAGTGCGAGAGGGAATCTATTCAGTGTTCAGCAAGAACTAAAGGGCAGGGGCAAGAGGCAGGGGTCAGAGGATGTGGCCAGGTTCTTTTCAATGATGCCCAGTGACAGGACAAGGGCCAAGAGGCACAAACTAGAATCCAGCAAGTTCCACCTGAATATGAGGGAAAACCTCTTGACTTCAAGGGTCCTGGAGCCCTGGAGCAGGCTGCCCATGAGGCTGTGGAGCCTCTTTCTCTGGAGAGATTCCATACACACCTGGATCACACATTGTGATCCTGGGCAAACTCTTGTTTCAGCAGTGGGGTTGGATTAGATGATTCCCAGAGCTTCCTACCAGCCCACACCATGTGGGCTTCTGGGATTCTGGAACTGAGAGCTTACATGTTTTTTTCTTTCCTCAGTTTCCAAGCACATTGCTCCAGGGCACAGTAGCCAGCAGGGATGTATGGGAGTCACATGTAGGTTGCTCCAACATATGCCAATATAGCGTTCACAGCACATGAGGCACTTGCTGGGAGGATACAGGAAATCTGTTGCAGAGAAAGGATTTGAGAGTTGTTTGTGCCAGCTTACAAACTTTTCTTGGCAAGCAGGCATTTTGTACTCTGCCACCTGTGAAACAGGCATCTCAGGGAGCAGCAAATTGCTAGTGCTGGGCTCTGTGGGGAATATAAACCACAGCTCAGCTGGTTTTATTCGCAGATCCTATGTTGCTATTTAAGCAGTCAATTAGAGAGTCATGTGCTAAACTGTATGTGTCAAGCACCTCTGCCAACCATACTACTATGTAGCTTAGTAGGTCAATGCTCCCAGCTTCTTCTCCAGGTTCCTCACCTCTGCTGCTTTTGAAAGACACCTTTCAGAGAAATGTGTCCTTCCCATCCAGAGTAAAATGGACATGTCATTTAAATTCAGCTTGGGTGATGTTCTGCCCAAAGCCATTGGTAGATTTCAGATCTTATTTTGTAGCTCATTAGATTTAGGAGCAGGAACATCCACAGTTTGATACAGAAATGTTGTCATTGAGGTCCATCTAGTCTTAGATGACAACAAAATACAAGATTTGATGATAATGACATTCCATGACAGCTACTTGTAGAAGTTTTCTGGGGCTTAATATCAATCTGCATCTCTGGTAGATGCTCTGCTCAGCAGAATTTACTGCAATGCCCTTGCCTTGCAGGAGAAATAATGAAAGAAATAGCCCTTAACTCAGCAAAACATTTCTGAGTAAGAGATTTTGGTAGGGTAACTGGCTGCAAATTAACTACCTTTTTTTTTCCCCATGAAAAGCTTGTTGTTTTGAAGATAAGCTTTCAAAGACAGTTTTCTATTAGACAACTTACATGAAACAACATCTCCATTTTCTGTGTCATTATTAATAATACCAGTCTATGAGCAGTGGAATTAAGATACTCATCAAGCACCTTCCTATCTACATATGAACTATCCAGTAATGTAGACATGATTCTTTTAAAATCTTGGGTTTCAATGAGAAGATGTCATCCCTGGTAAATGAAGATAAAGTCCATTATTTTCCTTTAGCTGTACATGTGGCTTAAAACATTAAAAGCATTTTCAAAATGTTATTGATTTTCCCATAAATGTGACAACTCCAACAAATGATACCTTCAGCTTATATATCACTACAGGCATTCCGGGTAGTGACCCTATTAAAAATATATAATGCCAGCATGCATAGAAAGCATTATCAAGCCCATATTCCACCCACCCCTGATAAATTATGGGCAAGTCACATGCATTTGCTGAGCCAGAAATCCTCTGGCTTCCTTCCACTGAATTCAATGGAGCTGAATGATGAAGATTTTGGCTTGACAAACTGCAGGATTGGATAAATGGCATATTTTGAAGGTGCACCAGTGGTGTTCTGGGCTCTGCCCACAGCTCCATCCAGCCCAGTGACAGGACAAGAGGTAATGGGCACAAACGTGAGCACAGGACACCACAGAAAAGAATCTGGCCCTGTCCTCTTGACTCCCATCATTTAGCTGTTGATCAGCATTGAGAAAATCCCTTGGCAGTCTGATCTTCTTCAGGCTAAACATCCCAGGTCTCTCAGCCTTTCCCCCTCACAGAGATGCTCTAGGCCCATCATCATCTTCATGCCTGCAGCACCCAGAGGTGCTGGGCACCTTCTAACACCCTTATCCCAGTGCCACCCACTGCTCCCTGAGGTAGCTGTGGTACATCTTAAACCACAAGCAAATTAGAAATTGCAGCCCATCTGCAGCAATCCAGGCTGTAGAAATCTCCAGTTGTTCACACCAGCTCTTTGCCTTTGCCTGTCTCACAAGCCCACAGCTCTTCCTGTCATCCTCAGGATTTCTGTTGATTAATGCACAGCAGGAGCATCCTGAAAACCTTAGATGAAAGAAACTGCAGTAAATGGGTGGTTTTTGTAAATGATAGTGAAAATGCCATTTTGTCCATCATGAATATGTCAGGTGGCTCTGGACCCACCCTGGCACAGGCAGAATGGGGACACTTTTATTGGGGGGGCACTTTTCTGAGAGATATTTGAGGCTTTCAGAGGACAGAGATGATCCCAAGGTATCCCATTATTAATTCCTTATGTTTTGCTAGGAGATATCTGAAGGTGGAACAGTTAAGTCATCCTTTCTTCTCCACCTTATTCCACCTGTAGTGCTTTATTGCAATTGCTTGAACTGCAGCTGGACTCAGCTACAGAGAGCAGGTGGATTGGGACAGCCAAGACAAAAAATGTACTTTACATTCAGCTTTTAAGCAAGTGCAGTAACTCTGTGCATTTCAAATGATGTCTACCAAGAAATTGGGCTGTTAAGTGTGTTTAATTAATTTGAAAAATAGGCTTTTGCTTTTCTGTGTTATTATCCTTTTAATATCACTCTGCCTTCCCCCAGTTAAATATATGTCAAGAGCTGCAGCTATTTTGCTGGGAGAAAAAAAACAAACCAACACCCTGTTTCCTTCCCAGTTTCTGTTGTTGTTCTGTATACAACACTGAGAACACGAGACACCACAGAGGTACAGTTCTGTAACAGCATTCAGATGCTGACAGACCCAAGTATATATAAATGTATATATACACATATGTGTGTGTATATGCACATATATATAATCACAGAATCATAGAATCATTAAGGCTGGAAAACATCTCTATGATCTTTGAAGCCAACTGTTAGCCCAACACCACCATGCTCACTAAACCATATCCCAAAGGGCCATGTCTAAACTTTTTTTGAACACCTCCAGGGACAGTGGCTCCACCATCTCCCTGGGCAGCCTATTTCAATGCAGCAAAGACATCTTTTTTCTAATAGCCAATCTAAATCCCCCCTGGCACAACTTGAGGCCACTCCTCTAAGTTCAGTGTCTCAATCAAAACACAATGATACATATATATATATAACTATGGTGTTGGTGTTGGGTGGGTTTTGCCACAGACACCCTCTGGGCTCCTAAGATCTTTAGAGGCATACTTCCCAAGTCCTGTCCATGGAAGATAGCTGTCTCCAGGCAGATGGAGCTAATTACTCAGAAAAAATGAATAATTTAATTTATCTCCTCCAGAGCCTACTTTTTGCTACTTCTAGCTATGCACAGGAGGTAGGACCCGTCCTAGGCAGAGAAATGAACAACTCCTAGTCCTGAGATGGGTTTCTAGCTGTTGTAGGCCTCACTCACCCTCTTCTGACAACCTTTTGGCTCAAGAGCACACATCCTCTCCTGGTCTCTCAAAACACCCCAGTTACACCAATATCCCTTGCTATCACTTACGCTTTCTTGGTCGACTTATGAAATGATAACGATTTCTGTCTTCGGTTCAGGAGCAGCTCTCACTGAATGGGTGCAAAGCTCTGATTCAGGGGAAGCTTCTGCTGCCATTTACATTTAGCCTTATGTTACCCACAATTTAATATGAGATGAAATTGGAAATAAATCCTCCTGCCTTTACCAGTAAGCCAACTTTTGCCTTTCTCCACTTGACAGCTCCAAAGCTTTGATGGGTTCAGTTCCCTTGAGAATTCTCAGCTGTTGTTTGCATTCCCTGTGCCATACAAACGAGCTGTAGCAGGAAGGCAGCTTTGGTGGATATATCGGGGATGACAAAGACTGTAAGAATGCAAACCAGGGTAGTTTGCTCTTTGTGTAAATATGGGCTAGAGACACATCGTGCTCTAGTTTCGTAGCAGGGTTGAGCAACAATTACAGGACGAATGAATATACATTTGTGTATACATAGAGACATACAGAACCAGGGAGAACTTTTTATCACACGCTGTATCTGCAATGTGATAGCAGATATGAGCTCCTACACTTAGGAAGCATGTGTAATATCAGCATCCTCTGTTCTACCCAGCCCACAGCCTTAGGGACTGTCAAGGGTCAGGGCTGGGCTGGCCACTAGACAAGGGACTGAGGCTTTCTTTCTATCTCTCTGCCTTCCCAAAGGGAAAAGGGGAAAGAGACTTGTAGATTGGAAAAAAAAAACCACTAAAACAGCTTTATTGCAACAGTGACAATAAAATGAAATAGACACAAAACCAATATCAAACCCAACACTTGATGACAATGATGTCACCATTACCACTGATGCTGGGGCCAGACACTGGGAAAATCTCAGAATGTGCTCTGCAACAGACAGGAACCTGATTCAGGAGCTTGATTCTGGAACTGGATTCAGGAACATATGGATCAGCATCAAAGTCAGAACAGACATTCTCCTACTCAGATGTCAGCCACTGAAGAAAAGGCTTGACCCTGGTGATCCCTGAGCTTATAGTGAAGATGACATCCATGGAATGAAATCCCTTGCTGGTCAGTTTAGGGTCACCTGTCCTGTCTGCTTCTTCTACAGCTGCCACTTCTGACTTTCTGCACCCCAATGTGGCACATGAGATTTTGCAGTGACCTTGATCTGCACAGGAACAAGTATAGGAAGAGCCTTTCTGCACCCCAACCCTTGGTAGTAGCTATAAACATCGAGTGCTGTCACTTCTGGAAGCAGACACTGAATGCAGAAATGTGCTGTTAACTTCAGAAAGTGCTGTTGCTTAGAAGAGATTTGGCTGAAAAGTAAAATCACTGAACAGAAGTAGTTCTGTTCAAACTCAAACCAGGACAGAGATGTATGGGATCTGGTGAAATTCAGAGATCACCATGCAGAGATGAGATCCAAATTTGGAATTTTTTCCTGGTTCTTTCTGTTACTACATGGGAAATAATTTTCCAAATGGCAGCAAAAATCACTGGTCTGACTTCATCACTGTGTCTATCACCATCTTATCGCTGGAGCCCAGGAAACGCACTAATATGATAATGACTCCTTCAGTCCCTGGCTGATTAGGTGTGAACAATGAGTGACTACTTTTGTATCATTAGGGATTTTCTTTCCCTCCCCTCTCTTCTCCCCAGTTGAGAACATCAGGGGAAATGTTTGCTAAGCAAGAAGCAGCACCCTGCCTTTTCCTTGATTAAAAGCCTCAGCCCCACCAAAAAAAAAAACAACCAAAAACCCAAAAACAAAAGAGAGAGAATCTAAATTTGGCATTTATATATAAAGACATAAAGAGCTGGTGCCACATGCGTTGTACGATAACTCGCCACCCCACAAGGCAAAGAGCTTGCCAGTGGGGAACGTGCCAGTGCCAAACACCCACCACTTGTCACTCTCCTGCTGCGCACAAAGCTCAGCAATCAAGATGCTTCTCTGCTGTTACCTCCGGGGGTTACGTTGACATACTTTATGTCCTTTAATAGCACCTGCTGTTAAATACAAAATGACAGTGATATCTTGTAGAGCTTACCAAAAAAAAATCATGGAGGGCTTTCATGCCAGGAGGCAGCTCTAAAGCTGGCTGTGGCTTTTACACACACGTGGGAAATGCATATGAAGACAAACTTCTCTTTTCTTAACTGAACTTGGTTATTAAGAGACACTCAAAACAAAACGAGAAGGGAGTGTCCTGAATTCCAATGGCTAATGCAGAATCGAAGACATGACGAGCAATTGCATGGCAAAAGTGAAGTTAATTTCAAAGAGGTGAATCTTCTCAACAAAAGCTAAAAAAATACATGGTTGACACTCATTTAAATTGCACTCATGAAAAGGACTGGGCTTTATGTATCTGCCTGACGGTTGGGCCTGATGATCTTAGAAGTCTCTTCCAACCAAAACAATTCTATGATGCTGTGCTTGTCTTCTGAATTGACACTGCTGGATCCAGAGCTGAAATTTTGCTCAGACTTATCTCAGAGAATTAAAAAAAAAATACATGTCCATTATGGATTATTTTCCAGTGTATTGTAAATTCAATGGACACAGAACTCTCTTAAAGGCTTGAGGACTTCTATGTGCCACTTTGGATGAAGAATTGCATCTCAGAAATTCACAGAGAACTTGATTTGTGGTTAAGAGACAACACTTTGCAGGGAGAATTTAGCCCTGGGGCTGAGAGGGGTCACCATCCCTGGAGGTGTTCAAGAAACATTCAGGCATGGCACTTCAGGACATGGTTTAATGGCCATGGTGTTTTTAGTTGAAGGTGGGACTTGATGATCTTAGAGGTCTTTTCCAACTAAAACAATTCTATGTCTTTTCTTCTTCTCCCTCACTGCACCTTCTGAGAGGTGCAGAAACCTTTGGATTAGTCCAAGACAGTCTATGCTGAATGAAGACATTGGTAAACTGAGAGCATGCACATCAAAAATGCTACTAAACTTAAGAGCAGGCAGGTTTAGAGAGGAAGAGTGCTTACACATGTTTTGGGATACAGAGTACTGCCTGTGAAGCAGTACTTGATGCTCCAAGAGGAGAAGCAGTCTGCCACAGCTGCTCATTGCAGCAGCTCCATGCTTCAAATTAAGGTGTCCATTGAGGACTTCTGGCCAGAGAGGGGCTTACAACACAAATAGATGAATCATTAGCATATCTCAGAAGTGAAGAGGTGACTGAGCATCACAGACATCTGTTATTCCGAGTTTTGTCCCCAGTTTGGCGGCAAACAACTTGCACTTGTGAAAGATGCTGTTTTATGGAGAGGTGAAGCTGTCACAGCACTATTTGAGTCTTAAATAGAGGCCACCAACTTTCACTGCCTTGGTATGCTGGTATGGGAGGGAGTTACACCAAACGCTGAAACTCCTTTCCCTCCCTGGTATCCTATCAGGGTCAACATCAGCCTGTGAAGGCAATTCGAGAGCTGACAGATCATTATTACTTACACAACTGAAAGCAGAGATAACCATGTTGGAAAAAGAGCTCCTTCAGCAGCACATTCCTGGATGAATTTGCAGTGGCTCTTAAGCAGGGGAGGCATTGTGAGAGCAAATGCTCCTGGCAAAGTTCATCAGGACCCTGCAGTTTGCACAGGCTTATCTCAGCACAGAGACCACTTTTGCATCAGCAAAAGGTGCACATGTTCATTGAGACACCAGGGACCAAGAGGAGAATTGAAATCAAACGTTCAGCTCGTACTTGACTGCAGGGAGCAGAACCTCACTTGCTTCTCTTCACGCTGTTTCCAAGGACTGAGTAACAAGAGCATTACAATTACTGAACAGAATTAATTCATTCTTAATTCAGTCTTTAATTTCAGTGCTTTCCAAGGGGAATGTCCCTGAGATTTCAGACTTGAAAGCAGAGTACAATGCACAAAAAATGCGAACACCTTCAATGTAACAAATGATGCAGACAACTTCCTCCCACTGAAATTATATTATATACGGGTGCTTATTCCATCTTCTGTCAGCGGGAGCAGATTATAAATTCTGTTTACTAGAGCAGCCCAAGACAAAACGTTTGCATTTCCTAACATGGAGGAGTCTGGCAGACTCCCTCACGCTGTTCACAGCTCGCTTTTATGCTCTACTGTGTGCTTCTAGTCGTATGCAGTGATGGCTTCAAAAGGGTAAGAAGCACTGGACTCTAAGAAATCCCTGTATAAACCTGCCCTAGCTGGCAGAAAAATATCATCTTCCCTCATTTTCTTTCATATATAGGAACTAAATGAATGAGATAATAGAAATTACAGGCCAAAGAAGACAGTGATTTGGAGGAAGACTTTTTGCCACTGTTTTTGAGCAGCGTAAGCATGAAAAAATGGATCAGATCAGAGACACCAGTCCAGAAAGGATCGAGATTAATTTTCCTTTTTTTTCCCCCAACATGATGCTAACCTTCAGGCACAGATTCCTGGTTGTACTGGAAAGCATCACCAAATGCATGCTGAGGAAATTAGGCTGAGTAGAAGCAGCAATAAAAAGGAGATAGCAGAGGAGTGGGAGTGCACGTGTGTGTGTCTCTGCTCCCTGCTCCAACTTCTGCTCCAATTGCAGCCCCAGCTTAGCTGCTTTTGTGTAAAGGATGAGGTAGAAAAATTGTCCCCGTGTGTTAACCTTGATTTGAGCTAGGGGAAGGCTTGAAAAGAGAGGGGTTATGCTCTCACTCTTCCAGGTATGATGGATAGACAGCACTGGAGCAAGTTTTGTGTTAAAGTCCAAGCTACAAGTTCAGTCTTTCTCAAGGAGTAAGGTCAGAGCACCACACTTGAAACTCTCCCCTACAACCCTGACCATTACTGAAAATACTTCTCAAGCAGCAGCTATGGTCCTGGTTAGCAGCAGGAGGTCTAGAGGTCAGCAAGTCCTTCTGGTATTCTGAGAGAGAGAAGATTTGATCTGCCCAAGATACAGATGGTTAAAAACTTCCTTCTTCACCAGTAATTGCCTCCAGAAAACAACAAACCAAACCAAACCAAAACAGTAAGAACATCCCAATCAGACTAATTACTTTGTTTGCTGCAGGCAGACTGGCTGAAGCTGCAGGTGTTTGGGATGTGGTGGGAGCCCTGTGCATATTCCCTGCCCTGGGCAGGAATAACTATCCAAAATTTCCCAAAGAGGGTCCCAGAGAGCCTGTTCCTACTCACACTTTGGAGACCACCCACATGGATGCCAGATGAGTATCTTCCTGAGCATAGAGGTGTCTGGAAGGTATTTAAAGCACTGGCACTACACACTGACTGTAATTTCAACTTAAAGTGGTTTTATACTGCGTGAGATATGAGAGTCTGTGCTGGTAAGGAAAATGTGCAGGAAGAGTCTCATCTCTCTGTATTCCTTGTGCTCATCTTTCAGTCAAGTGACGACAGAGTAAGACTGCACAGAGAATATATCTACAGAGAAAATGATAACAGCAACATCCTTAGGAAAGCTCCACATGGACTGAGGCGAACGGAGGGAAATAAAACAGGGGAGATGGGAGATGGAGACCAGGAGGTGCTCTCTCCCCAAGGGTCATGAGCAGCAGGGCTTCCACCACTGTCCATGTGGCTTGCTTTTGTTACATTATTTTCACTTGAGCTGACAGAACTGGTTGTGCTGTACACACCAGATGTGTTTGCTGTGACCGATGCCACTGCTGGTCCTACAGACGTGTGATTTGTCCTTGCCAGCACTGTGGGATGTTGTCCAACCTGAGCCCAGGACCACAGCTTTCTTGGGCTGCAGAAAACAGGGCTGAGCTACCATGTGTGTGTAAATATAACAGAATACTACATACACACCAATGGAGGAACACACATTTGATCCCTTAGAGAGGTAAACCACGATGCCTTCACTCTGCAAAGGTGCAACTTGCTCAGGTTTCTGCTGTCGTAAAGTCTTTAGATATGGGAGGGCATTGTGAGAATAGGAGAAAATTTATGTCTGCTAGGCCACGTATATATCTACATATATTTTTGTGTCCAGTTCCAGGCTCTCCCATTCAAGAGAGATAAGGAACTATTAAGAGAGAGTCCAGCAGAGGCTAGAAAGATGCTGAGGGGACTGGAGCATCTCTGTGAGGAAGAAAGGCTGAAAGACCTGGGGCTGTGTAGTCTGGAGAAGGACAGATTGAGAGGGGATTTTCTCTATGCTGATCAACAGCTAAATGGTGAGGGCAAGGACACAGACACAGACTCTTTTCAGTGATACCCAGTTACAGGACAAGGGGCAATGGGCACAAACTAGAACACAGGAGGTTTTGTTTGAACTTCAGGAGACACTTGTTTGTTGTGAGACTGTCAGAGCTCTGGAGCAGGCTGCTCAGAGAGGTTATGGAGTATCCTTCTCTGGAGAGATTCTAAACCTGCCTGGATGTTGTGATCCTGGGAAACACGCTGAGTGTGACCCTGCAGGTGAGGCTGGACTAGATGGTCTCCAGAGGTCCTGTTCCAGCCTCTGCCATTCTGTGATTCTGTAGTGTTTAAGAGGCTTTAATGATTTTTATTTCGGGGCACAGATACTGAAGGCTTTTGAAAGCATCACTGTGCTCTTTGGTGTTACCAACCTCACTGCTCAGGCAAGTCTGCTCCTTTGAGAACTCTACTGCAGCCACAGAATCTCACCATCTTCTGGGTTATTAGAGCGGCTGGCCAAACTATACTAAACTGTCTCCTTGTTTCCATAGTGACATTTCTGACTATATGAGTAATTTTGGGCTCTTCCTTGTCACACTCAGAATCACAAGGCGATAAGGAAATATAACAAGCAACAAAACTACTGTGCAGCAAGCAGATGTGCCAGCTAGGTCCAGTGGAGTTGCACCATACAGACCTGTCCAGGGCAGGGCAACCACATAAATTTCTGTCACACATTTTCTGGAGTATGAATACTCCAAGTAGAAAACAATCTTCAGCTTTGGTTTTGAGCTTGCTAATGGTACCTGCTCAAAGGATGGACAATGTAATGTCTTCAGATATCTAAACTGATCTCAAAGTACAGTGCCTGGTAGGTTGGATGCAGACCAGCATGAGAGCAGTGGTGGTGCTCTGGAGTCCATCCAGATGTGACTCTAAACCTCACTGATTCTTAGTCCTTCAAATGGGAAAAACCATTTCAGAGAAAATGACTGCAACTCTTCTGACCTCTGCTCTTAGGGATAGGTGCTAACAAGCTTAAATTTGAGGTTACAAGATGAAGAGGTGATTCAGTCTCCAGCACTGGTTGTCTGGTGTCTCATATCTACAGTGTGGTCAGTGTTGTGCTCCTCTGCTCTTCCCAGCTGAATGGGAGCTGTAGTTGCATCATTATACTAATGATGCAAGTTAATGAAAAAAACATTGACTTGTGGTTACATGTTCTACCAAATTCACACTCTCTGATTACAAGAGACTCCATGGTCTGGAGAATAAAAGACCAGGGTCTGGTGATCAACATGATAAATTTGGCCATGTGTGCTCTGTTTATTCAGAGGAGTACAGTTGTCAAATAATACATTTCCAGCCTCTGTGAGGCAAATTAATTTTGTATCCTTTAATCAAAAAACCCTTATATTTTTCAAAACAATACCCTCTTTTCCTTCCCTGAGGGCCCTGCAGAGCATAAAGCAACACACACAAAGCAGAGAAATGGATGGAGAAAATAAACCTAATGACAACATGACAAATCTTTATAATCTGATAGAAATGTCTTTTTTCTTTTCTTTTTTCCTTTCTTTTTTCTTTTTTAATTGTTGCATGAATCTAAGCATGGAGTTCTGTTGTCTGCTGTGGTAAATAGGGATGAATTAATGTGAAGAGGAAAAAAAAAGTATTTAATGTATGAATATTCTACCAGGGCCATAGTATATTTTTCAGTGGTGCCCAGTGATAGGACAAAGGTTAACAGGCACAAACTGGAACAGAGGAAGTTCCATTGTAACATAACGAAAAAATTCCTTCCTGTGAAGGTGCCAGAACACTGCATCAGGCTGCCCAGAGAGATTTTGGAATCACAGTTCCTAGAGAGATTTAAAAACTGTGTAGGTGTGGTGCTGAGGGACATGGTTTAGTGGTGACATAGCAATGCTGGGTTAATGGTTGGACTTGATGATCATAAAGGTCTCTTCCAACTAAAATGAGTCTTTCTTCTATGCTTCTGTGATTCCATCATCCATAACCACCAAGGAATACTTAATAAAAAGCAGCTATAATAATACTTGCAGAAACCCCCATATTGATTGTGAGTGTTTGAAAATACATCTCTGGACCTTTGCCAAAGGTCCCTCCCTCAACCACCTGCAAGGTCAGACGGCTACTAACTAAGATCCCTCTGCCCCTGCAGGCATTGAATCAGGTCTGCCATCCACAAATGGTACAGAAGAACTGGGAGTGCCAGCTGGTGCCAGTCCATTTCCCTCTGGCAAAGTGAACTCAGTGTGGAGAGAGCTTCATTTTGAGAGCTGCGAGGAGGACCCTACAACTTGGGAGAAAGGAAGATGTCAGAATAGTGAGTTATTACTTATTGCAATTATGTTTATGCTTAAAAATATGGATTAAAACCTACCCATGAAGTCTACAAAGAAAAACAGATAAATTCCATCTATGCTATGCTTTAATTTTTTCAGATAAATGTTTCTTTTTATACCAAGCATATGGTGCACTAGATTTCAAGTCCCATTGATAAAGACTCTAATCTCAGTAGTCTCTTCATTATATTCTTTTCCATTTTCTGCTGAGTTGGAAAAAGATATTGTATGCCATCTGTCAGCAGCATCATGGTGCAATTTGCAGAACTTTCAGACCAGTGCAGCATTAGCAGCAACTTGCTGCTCTCCTCCAGGCCTGGGTTCTTATGGAAGCAATATAGCCCTATTAAGCAGCTAGTTCACAAACAAAAACTCATTTGTGCAGCATGCTAATGACAATAATGCAAATGAACCTGTCATGTTTGTAGCTACTATCCCTAACCACCCTCTTCATGAATATATGGTAATTAAGCTATTACTGCAAATGTAACTGTGTCAGCACTACTAAATTAAGGGCTGTACTGTAAATAAAAATGGGGTCATAAAAAGGAAAGGAGGCAGTAAAAGATAATGGATAGAAATACTAAAGGTAAGGTAATGGAGGCTTTGCACAAGCAAAGGCATTTATTTTAAAGGCTCCTACTAAAGGATCTATTTTGATGCCATAGCTTGAAATAGCCAATAGATGTTGATACATAAACAAACAGTTCTTTTTGTCCTCAAATGTGGTACTAAATCTCATGACACTGGCAAGTTTGAGACAAAACTGGTAAGTGCTAATCACCTTATTACCCCTCCCCTGTGGCTCCATCTCTGAGCACATTAATAACTGTGTAAGGCAGAGAAAGATGATTCAACAAACCCCCTTTGTAAAAGGCTGCAACAGGAAACTGAGAGGTTTCTATTCCCAAAGTGTAATTTGTAGTCTGAACTATGCAAAATCAGGAGTTTTCTTATTTGGTAAACTCAACCCCACTCTGTGCTTTCTGCTCTCTTGTATTGTCCCCAGTGCAGCCAGTTTTAAAAGCCAAACAAAATTATTGCTGCATGAAGAAGCCTATTTCCATTAAACAGAAGAGAAATTGGATATTTGTAGCAGAAACAGTTTTGTTGCACAAATGCAAATCATGAGAAACACCGCTGAAATCAATATTTTGCTTAGGCTCAACCTGCACAGAAATGAAATCAGAGTCTGGCTGTAGGGACCAGCTCCAGGGATACACCATCAGTCTTGCTGGTGAGACACAGACAACCTGTTTCAGTTGGAAAGACTTGAGGCTTGAAGAGATTAAAAGAAGTCCTGTATTAAAATATATGTTCTTACTGAGGGGGAGAGAGGAAAGATGGCAAAGATTCGGTCTGGGGAGGTGATACACAGATGCACAGAAAGAAGGGTAGACAGTTATGAGCTATATAGTGCATATTCTTCATTTTCAGATTGTCCTGAGTCCAGGACTTTCATACAACATAAAACGGAAGAGCAAAATGATCAAAACTGCAGGACACCGCCTGCAGAAGAAGACACTGTCTGCAATTAGTCTGGGAGATGCATAGCAGGCAAATAACACTGAAGCTGGCACAGAGTGAGATTTATCTGTGAAGTGGGAGTTTTCTCCACTGTATTAGACAGTGGAAGTTTATCTTTTCTAAGGAATATAATCCCTCCTGCTTCAGCACAGAAGCCGATTGCCAGCAGGATTGGAAGATGTCTTTTCCCCAGGCTGTTCATTCCACTTGCATCCACACTTTGTTTTCCTGCCTTTTTTCCTCTAACACAACTAAAACAGAGCCCTGACAAGGACAAGTGACTGGATTTGATGTCCCACTATGCAAATCCTAATTAAATATAGGCAGGGATATGCTGCATCAGTTTGCTGGTAAGCTCCCTGGAGATTGATTTATACAGGGACATGCACAGGGTACAGCCAAGTGGCTCAGCGCTATTTGGAGATACTGTCTGGGAAGCAGCAGACTGGCTGAATTCTCAGACCTGCATCAGCCTGCAGCCACCATCCGTAGCTGATCCCCTTCAAAATACCCCTGCTTGGACAGTGCAGGGGATCTGAACCGGAACCAGCTGTGGATTTTACAAAATGCCCACTTTGTTTCTAAAGCCCTGGACACAGACCAGCCAGTATAGAAGTGATCACCTTCCCAGTTGGCATTTCAAGCAGTTTGTGCCCCAAATCCTCACTCCTTTCTTGCCTCGGTGGGCCCTCCTAGGGCTGTGGATAGGGAACACGATGCTGAGGGTGCTGCAGCTGCTGAAGGTAGAACTGATAGCAACCTCTTCCCACTGCCCTCTCAAGCACCATTTGACAGTACTTGCTTCAGCCTTGCTGGCACAGGATGAAAGAAATTACTTTGCCAATAAGGTTCCAGTTCTATCCAGAGATTTGGTGGTTTTCTTGAAATGCAGGATGGCTCAGTGGTGCTGGGGAAAGGAAGCTTGTGAACCAAGGACAAAAAAATGGACCAATGATAATGTAATGAAATGTAAAATAGTTTCAGTCACTTAACACAAAATCAACCATCACTAGCTCAGGAGTAATTTTGAAAACTCTTTGTTCTGGAGCACTCCAAATTCCTTTCTTCTCCCCCCCACCCCAGGTTTGAATGGAGAGGAGAAGAAGGTGTGAAAAACTGCTTCCCCCACCTCGCCCTGCAGGCTTGGAGAGGGAACCGCAAAAGGCACCTTTCCACACGTGTATTGACCCGCGTGGAAGCTCACGCTGGGTTTTTGCGCCCAGTATAAAATGGCAAATGAACACTTTGTCTAGAAAAGCACAAACAGAGCAAGGGAGAAAGTGTGAGGTGGTTCCTGCCCTGAAAGAGTTCCCACCTTGACCGAGCGCCCAACAGGACAGGTTCCTGCTGGGACAGAATTCTCATTTTGGGCTGTCCCTGCTTTTGGACGGCTCCTACCTTTTGCACAGCTCTCGCTTTCACACCATCCCTGTTTTTTGACGGTTCTCCCTACTTTTGCACCATTCTGTGCAAACTTGCAAGCTTGGCAAGTCCTGGGACCCTTTAGAGAGAGCTGCCAGTGGCACCCACACATGGCTACTCTTGGAGCATATTCCAGCCAACTTCCTGGCTGCCATTCCGAGCTGGGGAGACCCTAGCAGTTTGGCTCTTCCCTGATGCTGCTGAGGGAGTGTCGCTTCCATGAATCCCTGTCTTGTGGCAGCTGTGTCTTGAGACATTTCTGAGTTTGGCGGCTTTGCCACTCGCCTTGGGCTTCTGCCGTGTGGATCCAGACTATTGGATATTGCTTGCAGCATCAGAAGGCAGTAGAGCAGCAGAGAAACCCAGCAAGGGATCATTGTTGAATACCTATCTTACCTCTGTGAGTAAAGCCTGCTGTTCCCTTAATTCTTTGGTCAGCCTCATTGATAGCGGGGTAAAGCTGTGTTTATAGCTTAGTCTTTTCCATCTCCTGCCTTCCTACATCTAAATTTGTCCATAACATCCTTTTGAAGAACTCCCAATTGAATTAGAATCTGTAAATAAACCTAGACCAGTCTTGTATGTAGTCTGGGGGCAGGGTTCTCAGGGAAAAAAACTTCCCTTTTTTTTTAATTCCCTGCCTCCATGACACTCTTTAAGAAAGAACTAGGAATTGCATCCTGTGGAAAAGATCATGTTTGAAGACAGATATCCAGATCAGAGCAAGAGAGCATAAAGGCAGAGTTTCAGAGGTATTCATTGTAAAGGCTAAAATTAGAGGTGAATTGTGAGAAGATAGAAATGAAACTGCTTTGGTCTTGTACAAGTGCCTGCAAATAGTATCACGTGCTCAAGTGCCCCAGCTGCCAAGCCCTCTGCAGCTCCCCAAGGCTGTGTGTGGTTACACCACACTTTCCTCATGATATTTATTGCCAGGTCAAGGCCTTTGCTTCCTTTCTGACAATTCAAGTATGCACTAAACCCCACATCTGTGTCTACAGGAGGAATTGCCAGGGTATTTCTGTGAACAAAGTATCAGAAGCATGAACTCTGCCAGCAGGTGCTGGGAAGCCTTGCTGGGGCCAGCCTGCCCTGCAGAGCTGCACACACTGCTACATGCATGGGGAGTGCCAGGGGGGCTCAGCAAATACATCACAACCAGTGTTTGCAGGGAGCAAGAGGCTCATGCACAAGAGGAACAAATGGCATTAAGTTAATGAGCAGCAATCTATTACACAGAGGAGTGACTGCTGCTTGCAGTCATCTATCTTTTCCTGGCTATCTTGGTTAGCACTTGGGAAACAATGTGCTCATGTAACAGAGTCAAAGCTGGTATGTCTTATGCTGAAAGACTGAAGAAGGGAATAACTCATTTTAAGGCTATCTTTAGAGGGATAATTCTGGTCATTTCACCTGCCATAGAGCTCAGTGTGATCCTTGCCAGAAAATAACTGTCCTGTTGTGAACCACCAGCCAGATGCCATGGGCAGCCTGTTCTAATGCCTCACCACTCTTTCGGTAAAGAAATCTACATCTCTTGTTTGCTTTCGCCCTCTTACTAGTTACTTGGTAGAAGAGCTCAACACCAGCCTCACCACAATGTCCTTTCAGATAATTATAGAGAGCAATAAGATCTCTCCTTAGCCTTCTGTTCTCAAGACCATACAACTCTGGTTTCCTCAGCCACTCAAGGTATGACATGTCCTCCAAACCCCTCAACAGCCTCATTGCTCTTCTCTGGACACTCTCCAGGACCTCAATGTCTTTCTTATACTGTATAGCCCAGAACTGAACACAGTACTTAAGCTGTGTTCTCACCAGGGCTGCATACAGGGACACGATCACATCCCTACACTGTTTTAGGTATGCAAGTTGATGCTGTGCCATCAACATGAACCACACTGTCCTGAGTATGCACCAGCAAAGCAGCTGGCCTGGAATGTTCACTCAGTATGCATTCGCTGGAGAAAAAAAGACAGGATAAAAAATAACGATGAGAAAGTTAAACCAAAGAAAAATTACATCTCCTGATGAGGAGGCAAAGAAGCCTCTTGCTTTGCTCATGTCTGCATCATGAGCTACAGCCTTGAACATTTTGTCGAGCGATGTTTCATCGAGCTGCACCACTTCTTCTGAAGAGAAGGCAAATGGCAGCCCTGCAGGGATTACCTGTTGCCCATTTAACAGAGAGGAGATTTGGAAGCGTGGAAAGTTAAAAAGAAAAAAAGATTTCCAGTTTCCTAGTTTAATTTCCATGTTCCAATGACCTGAAGTCAGTGATTAAAAAAAAAATCTATGGCATTTTCTTAGGGGATGAATTATTTTTAGGCATGGAGATTTAAAGCTGTCTCTAAGTTACTGAACTTTTGGAACTTTTCTTCACAGAGGAACTTGATGGCAAAGCAAATTCTCTTTTTCACAACTTTTCAACTGATCTAATTAAAATATGCAAAATCTCCTTTTCTGCACAATGAAGGAATATACTTTCTTTTTTTCCACAGCAAGATAAAAGACCTTTTCCAAAGGCTTTATTTCTAAGAATAATTACTCCCCTTTCTGTTTTAGGGCTCTGCTACTCTCTTGCTTCATTCTGTAGTGGCGAAATGGGAAATAAACAATCTTGTCCATTTCACTTGCTTTTGTTCTCAAGGTTACAGGCATTAGACAGCTTTTGTGAGACAAAATTGGCTGTCAGTGAATCACCGGACTTGATTCTGACTGACAGTGGTACCACCACACACTGGACATATTGGTGTAAATGGCATTTTGGTCTTTTATGTGTTAATTCAGTTCAGATAGCTCCAGAGAAATTACTTTCCAAATGACATTTAAATATATCAACTTTTAAAATAGAGTTTAGGTTAGTATCATGTTTCACAAATTACAGAATCACAGAATGGTGGGGGTTGTAAGAGATCTCTGGAGATCATCCAGTTCAATCCCCTGCTAAAGCAGGGTCATGCACAGCAGGTTTCCCAGGACCACAAAGTCAGGAGAGTTTGGAATCTTCTCCAGATAAGGAGTCTCCAAATGTCTCAGGGCAGTCTGGTCCAGGGCTCTGGCACACTCATAGTAAAGAAGTTTCTCTTTCTATTCAGACGGAACCTCACATTTTCCAGTCTGTGCCCATTTCTCCGTGTCCTGTTGCTGTGCATCACAGAAAAGAGTCTGGCCCCATCTTTTTGTCCTCCACTATCTAGCTGTTGATCAGATAAAGAGATTCCCTCCCAGTCTGCTCTTCTCCACGGTAAACAATCCCAGGTGTCTCAGCCTTTCCTTCCTACAGAGATGCTTCAGGCCCCCCAGCATCTGCTTGACTCTCTCCAGTAGTTGTCTGTCCCTCCTGAACTGTGGCCTGGCTAGCACAGAGCAGAAGGAGAGGGGAGCCCCCCTCAGCCTGCTGGATGTGACACTGCTTTGTAATCACTTGTTTTATGAGATTCTTTAGAGGTATTTTCCATTGCTTTTTGAGCAAAGCTCCCCTCTGCCAAGGTCCCATTACAGACAGGGGATGGAGGCAGTGTTGGCTGCTGCCTTGCTCCACTTCCCTGCTTGCAGTGCAGTGGTCTACTGGCACTGACTGTCCACATCTCCAACATATGGAGCTTCAACAGCTACAAAGCTTTTCCTATCATCCCTTGAGGTGGCATTGCACCCTTGTTCTATGTGCAGAAATCAACCCTCTGCTCTTCCAGACTGCAGTCACTTTACAGGATGTGCTGGCTGGGCAGAACCCAGGGCCAGGATCTGATGTAAAATGCAGGAGAAAAAACCCTATAGAGAATATAGAGAAGAAAATTAATTGAACTACTCAAGAGAGATTGATAAAGAATCCTGGACCTGCATTGTCACTGTGAAACCACTTGAGATTTTGCTTCATACTTGCATTTTTTTTTCCCTTTCTCAATCAAACTATTTTCTCTCCATAATCTGAACCCAATCTTGGCTGCTAACGGGACTCTTTCCTTGGGCTCAAGGCCATTCCCTGGCAATAAATTCAGTTCATCCCGCTGGAACAGGGACAAATGGATGTCATTTACAAAGCCAACTGTACCCACTCAGCACATACACGTATATACAGCACAGCAAAACCCCTGCAGCAAGGCATCACGTGTCCCAGTCCTTGGCTTTCAAACCCAGACAAACTCTTAAGCATGGGTTGACTGAATCTGAGCAGGAGGAAAATAATTTTGTGTTCTTAGACTGACACAAAATGCAGGCAGAAGTTTTGAATAAAAGATTTGCTCTGAATCATTTACTCAGTGCTTCTCAGTACTCCGAGGACAAGGAGGGCTTCGGAACATTTGCAGTGATAAAATATTGAGTCAACTCCAGAACTGTTTTGCAGGGAAGAAGTTTTCATCCTGATACTCTGACCAGCTTAGCTTGCAGCTGCCTGCAGAATGCAGCACTTGGAGCTACAGAATCCTTTGTTGTCTGCACAGTGTTGTTGTGCCCCATTAAAGCTGTTGTGTTTCACCTTAGAGGTGGATGCTTCTCGGTGACAGATAAAGTGGTCTTTATGCACAGACTGTAGCTTGCAAATTGCTTTCTTATGAGAAGTGCCAGCAACATAAAGTAAATTCAGACTCTTAGAGTGCATTATTCACCTTTTAATAATATTGCAGCAAAACGTAGGGGAGTATGGCAACAATTTTGATCATTAAAGAGGACAGGATATGGATTCGACATGTCTATAAGGCAAATTACAAACTTCTCTTGAGCATCAAGTCTTGGTTTCAAGTGTAAAGTTCTGAGAAGGGCTCATTGTAGCAATTATGGTACTTGCAAAGGAAAAGCAATTTAATGCCAGGATTTTGTGCCCGTGACAGAACCACAGGAGATTAGTGTAGGGAGCAGAGTAAGAAACTCATTATGCTCTCACATGGGTTCTTTTGGAATGGGACGATCTTCCCTATGACAGCTCTGGGCGTGGACAACATCACAGCATGATAGTGAAAGCAGGGTTGGCATGAATGGGGTATAAAGATGCTGAGGGAACTGGAACATCTCTGTGAGGAAGAAAGGCTGAGAAACTTAGGGCTGTTGAGCCTGCAGAAGAGCAGACTGGGAAGGGATCTAATCAATGCTCAGCAAGAGCTAAAGTGTGAGGAAGTCAAGAGGGTCAGACCAGACTCTATTCAGTAGTACCCAGTGACAGAACAAGGGGCAATGTGCATAAGCTAGAACACAGGATGTTCTATCTGAGCATGAAGGAAAACTTATTTCCTGTGAGAATGCCAGAGCATCAGAACCAACTGCTCAGAGAGATTGTGGAATCTCCTTCTCTGGAGTGATTCCAAACCCACCTGGATACTCTGATCCTAGGCAGCCTGCTGAGTGTAACCCTGCTTTAACAGGGGAGTTGGACTAGTTGATGTCCAGAGTTCCCTTCTGACCCCCAGCATGCTGGGATTCTGTGGTCCTGTGAATGCACCTCTTGGAGCTTCTCTCTTCTGGTGGAAATGCTGCACTTAGATTAAAAATGTGGAAAGATGGAAAAAGTTACCCCCAGTGTAACCAGTGATGCTTGAGAGGGTTAGTGAGAAAGGAAGGAAAGACAGGAGAAAGAAAAGACCTCTTGATGACCAGTGGGAAGCTTTCCTGGCCAGGGAAGAGATAAGAACTGGATTTCACTGGATTCAATCTATTAGTAAATGAGTTCTCAGATTTTTCTCAGCTATCAAATAGATTTAGAGACCCAGATGTCTAAGTGTCTGGAAAACAAAGAGATCTGAACTCAGAGCCCCAAAATGGATGGGAAATTCAAGTGATCTTATCACTGAGCTGGGTGTCACTCAGTCATGTGCTGATAGGTACTGACAGCGTGGTTGGGACTTCAGCTGGATGTGGTCAAGGCAGATAGGAGGTGTGTCCCAGGGTGCCCAAGGTGCTAGACATCCACACTTGCTTGCCTCTCCTATGGCACTCACAATCCCAGGAGTGGTCATATGGAGAGTATCCCTCAATCTCACTAAAGAACCAGTCAAGAGAGGGGCCAGCATGGTGCCTCGGTGCTGAGGGTGTGAAGGAGCAGGGGGGGGTGAGTTGGTGGAGTGGTGTAGGTGAGCGGGTGGATGTGCGTGTAGATGTGGGAATGTATAGGAGTGTGGGGTGAATGAGAGTGTGTGGCGGACGCATGTGCAGATGTGCATGTGTGGGTGGGTGAGGGAAAGTGGGTGTAGGGTGTGTGGGTTGACGTGTGGGGCAGGGTGGTCGGAGGTATGTGAATTTTTGGGCCTGGGGGTGTGAGGGTGTGTCTGTGGAAGTGTGCATGGAAGTGTGTGAGAGGAGTCTGTATCCGTTCGTGCGTGTCAGAGAGAAGGCAGCAGTGTGTGTGTGAAGGGAGGGATGTGGATGGTGAGGGGAGGTGTGCACGTGTATCCCTCTGCGCGCGGGTCCTGCGCCTGAGGGCAGCTGTGCGAGTGAGCCCGCGGGCCAGCAGAGGTGTGTGAGTGTGCCCCTGTGTGCGAGCAGAGCCGTGTGAGTGTGCTCCTGTGTGCGAGCAGAGGTGTTTGTGCTCCTGTGTGCGAGCAGAGGTGTTTGTGCCCCTGTGTGCGAGCAGAGGTGTGTGAGTGTGCCCCTGTGTGCGAGCAGAGGTGTGTGTTTGTGCCCCTGTGTGCGAGCAGAGGTGTGTGAGTGTGCCCCTGTGTGCGAGCAGAGGTGTGTGTTTGTGCCCCTGTGTGTGAGCAGAGGTGTGTTTGTGCCCCTGTGTGTGAGCAGAGGTGTGCGAGTGAGCCCGCGGGTGAGCAGAGGTGTGTGAGTGTGCCCCTGCGTGCGAGCAGAGGTGTGTGAGTGTGCTCCTGTGTGCGAGCAGCGGTGTGTGAGTGTGCCCCTGTGTGTGAGCAGAGGTGTGTGAGTGTGCCCCTGTGCGCGAGCAGAGGTGTGTGAGTGTGCCCGTGTGCGAGCAGAGGTGTGTGTTTGTGCCCCTGTGTGTGAGCAGAGGTGTGTGATTGTGCTGCTCTGTGAGGGGAGCCGTGTGTGTCCCTGTGTGTGAGCAGAGGTGTGTGTTTGTGCCCCTGTATGCGAGAGGAGCCGTGTGAGTGTGCCCCTGTGTGTGAGGGGAGGCGTGTGAGTGTGCCCGTGCGTGAGGGGAGGCGTGTGAGTGTAGGCGTGCGTTTGTGCCCCTCTCTGTGAGGGGAGGCGTGTGAGTGTGCCCCTCTGTGTGAGGGGAGGTATGTGTATAGCCCTGTGTATGCAGCCTTGGAGGAGAAGGTGTATCCGTGCAAGCGAGGGGCGGCGTGTGCCCGTGCGGGAGTGCGAGGGGCGCTGCGTGTGCCTAGGCGCGACGCTCCGCTCCTGATCGGGCTCAGCTGCCGCTAAGGGGAGCGTTCAGAGGCGGCGGGGGCGGCGAGAAGCACCGCTGAGACTCGGCTTCATTTTTCTGAAGACAGCTTGAAGCCCTGCCCGGCGCCTGCCCGCTGTTGGGGCGAGGAGCGCGATGTCGCGCCCGCCCTGCCCTGCCTGCCGCCGGTCCCGCGGCTCCGCGCCGCCGGCAGCGGCGTAGGGCTCTTGCTTGGGGCTGGGCAGCGACTGGGCGGCGCGGCAATGGGGGCTGCCGCCCCCCGCGGCAATCGGCGCGGAGCGGATTACAGATGAGCGTCGCGGCCCGGCGCCCCGGGCCCGCGGGCACCCCGGCATGTAGAGCCTGACGGAGCGGCGCGGAGGTGAGCGGCCCCCCAGGAGGGAAGCGGGCGGCGGGTGGACGCGCGCCGTACGCGGGAAGCGACCTCTCAGCGGCGGGGCTAGGTAGGAGGACGAGGCTCGAACCGTCCTCGGTCCCCGCTTGGCGCTGCCCCGAACTTGGAGCCGCGGCTATTAATTAATCCCTTCACCCAGTGTCCTCGGCCGCTTGTGGCGGGGATGCATCTATATCTCACCCCCAGCAGGTACATGCATCCCCCAACCCTAGATCGGAGGGCTTCTCCCACGGTGTTGCAGAGCTGGGCCCCCAGGGCAGGCGGTGGGACCAAAGCTACTGGGCAGGAGCTGTCGGCACTGCCGGGACCCGCAGCCTGGGTGGACAGTACTGCCCTTGCACTGAATGACAGCGCGTACCGTATCAGCCATCTGCACCCTCACGTGTGCGGGTTAAACACCTGCCTTAATTGGTATTAATTAGGGCGTTCTTTGACCCGCTTGTGAGTCGTTTGGCTGATCCACGAGCCCCCAGAATGGGAAAGGTGCCGGTGATATGGGAGGGGATGTTCTCTGCTGTGGTGCTCGTAGAAGAAATGCCTCATGTATCATCCCCTCGGTCCCCAGACCACTGGACATCTTGCAGTTTGTAGCTGATCAAATTCCGCAGCCGGAAAAAAGGAAAAAAAAAGTCAGGGCCCGATTTTCAAGACTCTTTCTAAGTTCATTTGTTTACTATGGAACTGTGACTTCAGTGATCTCTTTGGTATAGAAACATTCTGTTTGTGTGATATTTTTGGTGACTGACAACAGATTGGTTAGTCATGGTTGTGAATATGATAATGTGCAAGTCTTCCATTAAATTTTACATGCTGTAGGTAACATGGTTGAACAGTCATGTGTGAAGTCTTATGTTCTGGCTGCTGCTGCTGCTGCTGCAAAGAGAGCAGCATCACTCTGAACTTCCATTCTGGCTGATCACTTCCTCTTAACTTTTCCACTCTATTAATTATTTACAATATTCTACTTCCCAGCTGATCAGATATAAACCCCAAGTTTTGTGGTACACCTCCTTCTAAGTAAGCTTATGTAATGCTGCGCCCTATGCAGGATGCAAGGGGAGGTGGAAGAAAAGGTTTTTTGGGAGGAGAATGGTGTTGTGGTTACAGTGCCTCTGTCTGTGTGTCCCCGTGGGAGAAGAGCGAAGGAGGATTATTTACTTCTGTGGACGTTCTGCCTGATCCTGAGCAAGTCTCAATCTTTGGTAGTGCTTGCTTCTCCAAAAAACATAGCTTGTCCTGCGTTAGTGTATCTTTGGGCTGCCTGAAGCTCCTCAGAAGCCCTTGGAAACACTTTCCGGACAGGGAGGTACTGTGTGAATGCAAATTACTATATTGCTGTTTTAAAATGATTTTTGGAAGTTAAAAAGGTATCTTTAGACAATGTATTAAAACTGTGGCCAAATGTCTTTCAGACAGCTCCAAAGCAGACTAAAGGAACTATTTTGAGTAATACTCCCTTGTAAAGAAATGTAGTGTCATTTCTGAAGAAAAAAAGATATCACATTTGAGTGTTATCAGACATGTCACTCTCTGTTCTGCCCATGAATATTTACCCCCAGTTTCTTAGCATGTAACTTGGCAGTACTTATTAGCTGGAGGAGCACTTCAGTCCTAGGCCGTTTGAGCTGTTAAGTTGTGGATCAAGACACCAAAGACCTTACCCCTGACCATGACACAAACTGTTCCACTGTGTGACCATAGGTCTCTGTTTGCTGTTACGTCTTGTACTTTTGTTTTGATCAAAACTCTGTACTAGCTACAAGCAAGACTTCCCAGGCAGGGACTATACTACTACAGGGCACATTCTAGCATTAAAAGATCCAGGTTCTGGCTTTCTTGGTTGGGTTTTTTTTTAGATTGTGAAAAGAAACTAGATGGAGAAGGGCTTGAGTTTGACACTGACTGCTGATCGTCTTTAATGTGTCTTACAAGTATATAGAACATTAACAGAATTTCTTATTTTCACTGCTGGATTCTGATGGAATTATTTATATTTTTGTGTGTATTGCTGCTTTCTAGCATTTTGAACTCTTACTGCCTTTGTAACATGTTTTTTAAAGTGGATTGTTAATTTTCTTCTCCAACTTCTGCTTTGGTAGAATCTCTGAATAGTTTCTACTCAGAATTGCATTTGCAAGACACAGAATTCTTTGATTAGCTTGATATTTTTTTCTGCAAGGATTTATTTTCAGACAACCTCAAAGAAATATTTAGAATGTCAGTTCTGAGGTCTTTTCATGTTGTGGATTTAGCAGACAAGGTACTGTCAGCTGAGTCTTGAGTCTGGCTAATAATATGATTATGTTGCTTTGTTGAGGAATACTGTTCTTGAAAACATACCTCAGTGGAGAAAATTTACAAAAGCTATGTGCAAATAATATTTTTTTCTACAACAGATGGAAGAGCTCGATAATCACAACTCAAGGGTGGCTAAAATTAGTTTCAAACAGAAAAGATTATTCCTACAAGTACAGTAGCATAATTTGTACAAAATGAGCTAAATCCTACTAACTGTTACACTGGTGTAAATATAGAGTAATCCCTTTGCCTGGAGTTTCTTCTTCTTTATGAGGTATAGTAGCACAGGGGGTTATGATGCTGCTGAATTTTGACATGTTCATAGCAAAGGTTAGATCTTCTTGCAACCCAGTGGCAGAATATGGCCCAGAATTTAGCTTCTGTTCACAGTATTTGCTCACCAAGACTACAATTCAGAATTTGCTGTAATATGATTGTGGGTACAGGGTTACTGAATGACTCAGATGAATGTAGCTCAGAGTAAACAAACATGTAAATCATTTCTGGGGAGAGACAAAGAGGAAAACATGAGAGAGCAGAAAAAAGACAAACTCAAAGATGAGACATGTATTATGACATGATGAGCTAGGGTCACCCAGTTCAGGAGAATTCAACCATCAAAAACTCAGAACTGGATTTGCCACCGTGTTTTAACTTCAGTGATGAGAGGAACCCGTATGAAGTGAGTGCCTAACTGCAAGTACTAGAAGCAATCAGAGTTTTCCAGTTGATTGGGCTGATGGTCTGGTACAATGATGAGCAGGATCACATGAAAACCTGTATTTAGGCTCATTTTAATCACCCACTGTGAGAGTTGGGAACCAGATATACCTATCTGATGCCTCAGAGAGGCAGGATGCTGCCCATGACTGATTGTTAGTCTCTATAGTGCTCAGTTCAGGAAAAATACAAACTAGCAATGGATTCATGGAAGTTTCTGAATACTAAATCCTGGATAACAATGTGTTGTTGATATGTGTAACTGCAGAAAGATTTTGACCCAGCTCTTGGTTTATATGAAGACGTACCAGACCATACTAGTGGTTTTGAAACAACTGAAGGTTTCTTCTTAGCTAGGAGAGTCTCTAGAGCAGTTAGAGCAAAGCTAGTTGCATTTGTTTTTCCAGCTGAAGAAGATGACCATTAAGCACAAATCACTGCAACAGAGCATCTTCTTAGGCTGTCTTTTGAATGTCCAGGTCCAGTGTAGTTAAAAGACATGATGGCGTGATGGAGCTGTTTGGATGTGGGAGACTGCAATCACTGGAGCACAATTTTTATCTCTTTCAGCTGCTCGAGCTCTTACGCTTCAGTGTGTTTTCAGAGTAAGTTAGGTTAAGTTCTCTCTTGGGGAAGCAAGAAATGTGCTGGTATGCAGGGTTGAAACAAGGAGAGCTGGGGCTGGTCCCATTCTGCTGTGCAAGGATGAGTTCCCCAGAGCTCTGCTGGCTATCCTGCCTCCTGTTTTGGCCACTTTAATCAAAATGGTAAGGGGAAGATACTGCGGTGTTGTGTGGAGTTGTTCAGCATAAAACCTGAGCTCTTCCTGAGATTTCCTGTCTTGGAAAGCAAAGAGGAGTCTTTAGAGTGAAGTGTGGCCATAGTTGTGGCATCCTTGCGGTGTGTTTTGTGAGATGATGGCTGTCAAGAGTAGGAACTGGACAGACAAGGTGTATTTCTCTGAGTAGTGGGCAGACCTCAGTCCTCAATTCTGCATTTTTTGTTTTAATTACATCAAGGTTTATATAGTGCGGGTCACAGTGTCTGTGATATGTGACTTGACATAAGGCACTGGGATAATTTTTGCTGATAGGAACTACAGGTGTTTCTGTTAGATTATCAGACACATATTAGTATTTATTCTCAGCTCAGTCTCTGGATTGAAGCCAAGAAGCTACTCTGTCTTTATTCCCTTCTCCCTTCTATCAACCTGTCCCCCTCTTCATATGCAGTGAACATGTTCCAGTGAGACTGAAGCAATTTCCTGGACTCTCATGAGTCCTGCATCCCTTTTGCATCCTTAGAGACAAATCTGATTCACTGTTTGGGAAGGCCTGACTTAAGCATCTGAATAGAGTCAGATATGTTTCCTATCATGTCTGCTAATTAAATTGTAATGCTCATTACCACAGGATGTGGTAGAGGACAAAAGCATAAACAGGTTGAAAAGATGAGTTCACAGCAAACAGTGGATATGAAACATGATGGTCTGTATGTAACCTCTGTCCCTCTGTACTGTGCAGGGAACAGTTACTGTAGAAGCAATGGACACAGGCTGTTGCCCATCACCAGAGATAACGTGCTGGGATAGAAGAACCATGGGTCTAAATCTGTTCTTGTGCTCTCTCCCACCACCGACACGCACAGCTTACTAAAGCAGCAGTTCACTTTCTTCCCAGTAAAATAGAGAGGAAAACAGAGGTTATGGAATAGTGTTTATTGAGTATTTTGGTTCCAGAATAATAACCAGAGTAGAGATTTCAGACTGCTCTCATAGGTATTAATGGATTAACATAGGAAGCTGCAAGAATTTCATTGTGTGAAGCCTTATTGGCAAAGGAGCGTGAGAGGATGAAGCCATTTGGGGCTTAGGGCTCTGACTGGGACAAGAAGATGAAATAATTCTACTCACTCATTCAGTTTTGTGCCCTGTTTTTTCTGGGTTTTGCTGCATTGTGAAATGGAGGTGCTGATCTCTCACTTAGCCTGGAGCTGCAGTTAATGGAAATATCTGTGTTATGTGTATTGGGGTATTTGAAAGTTTCCATGTGGTAAGACCTCCACGTTTATAGAATTGATCCAGTAGCCTAAAATTATTCCTACCAGGAACAAGAGGAATAAAGATTCCTAGAATGCCCATGCCTCTTCACTCACTCTTCAGTTATTTATCTTGAGAGGTTGAGTTAGATCAAGGGATGTGGTCACTAAATAAATGGGCAAGGGGATGTAAAAGACACATCTAGGAAGGTTATTTTGAAGAGAAACACCTGCTACGAAAGAGGGTTTCTTAACAGTGGAGAATAGGTTACATTGGCAAAAGGAGTAAAGCCTGACCTGGGGAAGAGGGCAGGAGAGCTTGTTCGAACAAAAGATGTTTAGTCCCTGCAATGTATTGGAGGCTACAGTGAAAGTCCTTTACTTTTTCTTCCCTGTGTAACACCATCAGGGGATCCTTGTTTGGAAAGAGCAGACTGAGTCTCTGAAGAAGCATAAAAGCCTTCCAAAGTTTGCTTCTCCCGCAATATCATGTTTCTTTAGCAAGAAAACAAAGACTAACCTCCCTCCTGGGAGAGTCTGTGATGGCAGTATCTGGAGCTGACTGTGCCCAGTGGCTCCACAGGGGTAGATGGAGAGAACAGAGCTGCCCAGCCAGTAGCCTTGTTCTCAACCAGCCTTCTGCTTCCTCATCAGAGAGAGCAGCTCCCACGACATCTTGGCTGACACCTCATCACCAGCTCCCGCTGTCAGGGGCGTGCACAGCAGGAGGTAGATGCAGCATGGCCACATCACTGTTCCTTTCTGACACTGCATTCCCTCACTGTGCTGTAGATATATGAGGAACAAGCTGAACCCAGACCAGGCATGTGCTCTATAGGTGGGAAAAGGGCTTCAGGCTTCTCAAGCTTACGGTCTAAAACAAGTGTAGACCTTAAAATGCACATCTTTGTTTAATTCTGGAGCTCTCTGTTTACAGAATATTAGGGCAAATGGTCTGACATTTGTCTGTGGGTTTCTATTGATCCTGAAATCATGCCAAGTTTGAAATGGCATCATTCAGCTCTCCTTCTTCCATCACCATATACAGGGATTGGTGCTGGTGTGTACACTGCACACCACCAAGATTACACAAAAAGTTGGTGATGAGGAGTGATACATTATGGTCCTGCAAGCACACACACACACACACAAAATGGCTTCACTTCCACATTATCTCCTGCAGTTTTCCCTGCACTCTGTCAGTAACCTAATCTAACAGGCAGAGCAGCTGGTGAGTGGGCGCCTTGCCTGTCAAAGACATGGGCATGAATATCAGCAGTCAACAAGCCATCACATTAGCTATTGGCACAAAATGTAATTAGTGAGAGTAGACACTCCCCTGAGAAATAAACCCATTGCTCTCCACAGAAGCCACGTGACCCTCTGATTGATTGAAAGAGTTCGGGAAAGAAAAAGTTGAAGAGTGGCTTGTTTGAAAGGAATATATGGAGGATGCCACAATGGATGAAAAGAAGAGGTGTTTAAGATGTCTTTTAGTTCCTCATGAAAAGTCCTCTTACCAATCTCCAGTCAAAAATAATTCTTCTATGTTGGCTGTATATCATATGGAATGAGTCGGGTGGCACAAATACTAGCAGAACGTTCTGGACTCTTTTTGCTAAAGATTTGAATGTACCAATGAATGGAGCAAGACAGAAAATGTTTGGTTTTTTTTTCTACAAAAATCTTACAGAATCCCAAATCGTTGCTCCAGCCTACAAACATACCAGTCAGTAAGCCCCAAAAGTTTGTAATTATTTATGCAAAATGCAGCATCTAGAGAAGCCAAGAGCCTGGCACTTACATCACAGCAGAGGGCCAGGGAAAGAAAAGAAAAGGCTGGGATTCAGGCCACCAGCACAAGGGTGGGCCTGGCCCAAAGTCTGTTTCAAGTCTCTTGTATGGAAGAAAGATTATATTTGCCAGAGCTACTAATTTTATTTGCTCCCTGCTCAGATACATTTCCAGTCCAAGGTTAAGCTCAGTTCTCAGAATTTCAAACTCTTGCCTGGCTGAAAGCAAATGTGGCTCTAATCAGCGAGTCCTAGGACTGGTCATGAGTTGAACTTTTGGTGAAATCTGAAAGGACCCTATGGACCTATGAGGTCAACACAGAAGCAAGAGTGGGAAATGGAAAATTTCCTACTGACTTTACTGAGCTTTGGAAGAACTGTGTTTTATTTCACATGTTCTCACTGTCCTCTGAATGGCTTCATTTAATTATTTTCTATGACCCAGTAACTAGTGGCACCAAAATTCAGGGTGAAATTTAAAACATAGCTCCCTCTGCTGTGGCACTGACCTGTGCAGAGGGAGCTGGGTCAGGACTGTTTTGTGTGATTGCTCTTTTGGGGTCAGAGCCTTTCTTTCGTCCTGCATTCAGACCTTCCCCTGAGTGACCATAAGCATGTATGTGGAGCAGGGACACCTGCCTTCACCAGCATGGCAGGTAACTTGTGAAGGTGACCTTTTCAGAAGCATCTTTTTGTCCCTCCCAGAATGGGGGCTGACTCAGGCTGGGATCTGGGGCTTGTGTCAGGCTCAGCCTTGGTTAGCAGTCAGAAGTGGCTGGGTAAAAGCTCAGTCTGTAGCTTCAGATGGTGACAGTCTGAGGTGACAGGAACCAAGGAGATGCTCCAGACAGAATCGCAAAGATGTGATTCCTGCAGTCCTGCCATATAACCCTTGTCATGGCAGTGCTCTTTTAGAGTCTTTTAATCTGGTTATTCTGCTTGGCTGAAGGCCTTTAGCCACCAAACTTGCATCTCTGAGGCTGTGGTTCTGTGAGAGAAGTTCTGTGCCTGATTGTTCCTACATTTGAACTGAGATAAGACCACAGACACCTATCAAATCTCTGCTACTGTCAGATTTTTTTCAGCAACTATATTGCTGGGTGGATTTTGTTGGTGTTTATAGACATTTCAGAACCCGATCCAGGTTCTGTAAATGGCTTTGCTATTCCTGGATGTTTGGTCAAACATGTTTTTGCCGGCAGTGGCTTATAGACTTTCTGTGATACCTGTTGGACAATTTGGGCAGCCACAAAATGTGACTTTTCTTGATCCAGATGCTGATGCTTGAGCCTGAGAGCCTGCTCTGTTCAAATGCCCTCCAGTGGTCCTGGCAAGCTGGGCGCTGTTGCACAACACTTACAGCATGGGGCTTCCTCCTTTTTTGAGTGATAACTGTGCGTGAGTGGGTACATGCTGGGGCATATGGCAGCGTGCAGTCACAGAGCAGTGTGGCCTGGTTTGTGGTGTGTTTCATTGCCTAAATGTTGAAGTGTTATAGAGAGAATGCAGAGTTCAAAAGAGATTGAATTAAGCCTTTAGTTCTTGTTCATTTCTGGAAAATCTGAAGTACGTTAAATGGTATTAGCTCTGTGCACATATTGCAGTTGCTGTTTAAATCGGCTTTATGGATGCAGCTTCTTAACATGGAGCTGGGAAAGATTAGCAGCATTCTCACCCATTTTACAGATGAGGCAAGAGACACACAGCAGCATACCCATGAACAGGCAAGATCGAGATGTCAAAGCTAGGTTTTTTGCTTCCTTGATGCCATGCCACACTAAACTGTCACCGTGTTCAGTGTATTAATTCAAAAGCAGAGGAACAGTGTGCTACTAATAATGTGCTTACGTGAGGAATACCAGCATTTTGTCTAGATTTTCTGATGGATAGATTCTCGTTTTAATAATTCTTTATAGGCACAACATATACAATACTCCCTTGTGAGTATTTCATAAAGAATTGAGACTTCAGACAGGGGCACAAAGCCCAGCCCGTATGCCACAAAGAGACTGTTAGCAGTGATGCAGTTGTATGTACACACACCGTGTCGTTATGACCAATTTAAATTCAACATTGAACATGCCCAGTGCTAAAATGGGACTGGCAGTTGGGAAGAAAGGAATGTAAAGTAGGATATTTGTGAAATAATTATGAAGTACTCCTAGATGGAGGATCTAGGCAAGAGACTTTGTAGAAGGAACTCCCGTAGATATTTCTAGAAGTTTCTGTAGAATTTTCTAGAAGAAGCTCCTGTAGATGTTTGTAGAAGAAAGTTGCCTGTTGATTCTTTGTCCGTGTCTTGCTGCATGATAGGGACATGGGGCATTCTTTTCTTTTTCATTACATAGATGTCCATCTTCTTGTTGCTAAGGCCAGCCAAAAGGAGGAGTAAATGGCTGAAGATATAAAAAGTGAAGAACATGAGCAGTAGAAATGAAGTATTTTATAGGAAAGATCATTTATAAATATCATGGATAAGTGGTGCTATTCAAAAGTACTGGTTTGTTTCCAAATTAACCAATACAGAAGTAGACCTACTCTTACTTAAACACATTCTTTTTTTATCTTGGTTTCAATCCAGAGACCTGATCTACTGTTTTTTTTATCCAGCTCTTATGTTGAATCCATATGGATCAATTATTGGTTAGTCCTCAAGAGAACCTCACGCACCTGAAAAATGAACCCTGGAAGCAGTCTCGTCAGACTGCAGAATTTTTCTAGCCTAGATGAACTATCTCTGTGCAGTGGGGATGCTGGAGACACAAAGGGGTGCTGGGATACCAAAAGGATTTTTGTTTGACCATCTCTGTTTTCACGGATGTTTGTAGAATGACTGTACTTTGCGCAAATGTCCCGAGTCCACGGGGACTGATGAACACTCTGAATTAATGAATTGCTCCTAGTGGAAACCTAGTTATCTGTTTCCATTAGACCAGCCTAGGGCATGTTTCTAGCACTGCTGAGAGCACCTTTTGTGTTTGGGCAAATGGGGATCCTTTAAGGGGCAGAGAGACTTAGATTTACTCCATAGGAAATATTAAAACCCATCCACATATGATCATTTCAATAAAGAGTCCTGTTTGTATTTGTTACAGCCCGGAACACACCAAGACCTGAACACATTCTTTGCTCTCCTTGATGAATGCATGACTATTGGTAGTCTTTGCAGAGCAGCTTTCAATGTTTCCTCTTACCAAGACACTCTCTTTCTGCATACAGATACAGAAGGTACCAGGAGACGCATATTTGTGCCTTATTTGGACCTAAATCTCCCCTTCCGCTCACATCAAATCTTAGCAAAGCATTGTTGGACAGGTAGAGACATATTCCTGAAGTGGCTCTTGTTCTCTTCTCTTACTTTTTTTCTGGGAGTGCTGAGTAGGAAAGATAGAGCCCAAAAGTGAGAGTAAAAACAGACTAACTCAAAGTGTAGCAGGCTTTGGGGCTGGGGAAGTTCAGTAGCAGCATGTGGCAGACTACAGCAGTGGTACATGAAACAAGAAGCAAAGCATGGAGGTACTTTGATGTGCTACCAAAGCTTTGCAATACCTTCCCTGCTGAGTCAGAGAAGAGTTTTAATTTGGTGAGTCTAGTCAACAGATCAGCCCAGTGCAACAAAGCAAGGAGAAGTCTGGAAGAGTGGCTTCTCTTTTTAATTTTACCTGTGCAATCAGAAGTTATATCACTGAAGTCAGTAAGACAAGTGGATCTTCATAAGCAGAATGAAATTGAGAGTCTGTAAGATGCATTTAAAACCATTTGTTTCTGCTTTGGTTGAAGTACTGTGAAGGAAGACTGTAGTAAATTAGTAACTAACACTAGAGAGGAAAATAGGAAAGTAAGTTAAAGGAGAGCTCTAAGTGTTTTCTTGCTCTGAGATGACATATAAATATATACAGACTTAATTAGGAGAAGGTTACTTGGAACCTTAGAGCTAGCTATCAGCTTCTCACTTTCTCGCAATGTTTTGTTACAGCCTACTATAAAAAATGCACTTAATTAGAACAGATTTATTCATCCAATCACACAGGCATTGCAGTGAGACACTTTCCATAACTCTGTCTTTTTGTTTAATTTCATGGAAAGTAATGTTATCACAGAAAAGGTATCTCCCATGTTAACAGGCACTGTTCATCCCACTCACCTTAGCCTTGCTTTATTTTCTTTGCCCTGAGCCTAGCTGACTGCAAACACATGATGAGATTTTGTCCCACTTATTATGTGTCTAAAGGGAGAATTTTCCCCAAGATGTTTTTGATTGCAGTGCTGTAGTTGCTTCTTAGGCTTCTCCGTGTGCCCTAAGGATTTGCAGCCCTATGCTAATGTAATACATAAAGTAGAGTCACCTTGACTTCACATTTATCAGCTTATGCAAGTGCTAACCTTTTACTGCACTGCAACAGAAATGCCATTCCCATTCAGCCTTCAGGTGACAAACAAACAGCTTCATTGTCAATAACAGATTTAGGAGGCTGGCTGGCTCTGTGGCTGGTGCAGTGGCTTTGGGACTGTGGTTGTTGTTGAACACCACACAAACCAGAGTGGGCAATTTGTTTTTTTTTTCTCCTCAGGGAGGGATGGTGCATGTTTATTTGTTTGAGTGGTTTCACCTTTTTCAGGCTGTGAGGGGGACATACTTGAGGTATACCGAACATTTGATGCCAGCTTTCCACTCAACTCTCTGTGGCATTTTCTGCTGCAGTGTTTGCATTTGTTTTGAGGCAGCTGGAACTGCAGAATCTTTGACAGGAATGCTGTATCCCTAGATCTATTCTTGCCCCTCATTTTCTTTTGTAGGAAGTTGAAGTCAGAAGGAACTTTGGGAAACATATGGGTAGTATTTGACTTTTCAACCTGAAATGTCAGCCAGATATCATTTGTGGAACCAGTATAGGTAGACATCAGCCAATAGTGACTGTGTGACAGTCTGGACTGCCTTGCTGAGGATTTACCAGTAGTTCATCTGAAATATAGAGGAATTCTTAGAATTACGGAATTGTTTTGGTTGGAAAAGACCTTCAAGATAATAGAGATCAACTACTCATCTAATGCTGCCAAATCATCACTAAACCATGTCCTACCACATTTACACATCTTTTAAGTCACTTCAGGGAAGGTGACGTTTCCACTTCCCTGGACAGCCTATTTTAGTGCTTGACAGCCCCTTAAATGAAGAAATGTTTCCTGGTATTCAGCTGAAACCTCTGCTGGAGTCCAGCTTCTTTTACCCAAGCCCATCACTCCTGTGTCCCCCTTGAAGGCAATCCATGGTATCTTGGCTGAGTCAGCAGAGGTTTAGAACTGGTATTAGCATGAAGTGTTGAGCAGATTTGTTAGCTTCAGAGGGTTTCTTACTAACCAAGTGGAACACTGCTTGCTTTATCTGTCCTAGCAAATTCAGAGTGGGCTTGAGCATTGCTGTCATTAAAAGTACCACAGAAAACTCAGAGCACAAATAAAGGGATGCTGGGCATAATCCTCATGGAAAAAAAACAAACCCAAACAAACCACAAACAAACAAGAAAAAAACAAAACAAAGTCCAAACCAACCAAAGAAAACCAACAACCCACAAACAAAGAAACCAAACCCTATTTCTAGACCCAGAATATACTCTTAGCAAAACATTTAGATTTTGCCAAGGAAAATAACTCATCCATGGCTGAGTGAGAGTGGACTGTTCTGTGACACCTCAGGGATTAAATAAATCCAGAGTGCTAGGAAGAAAAAGAAACACTTGAGGTAGAAAAGCAACTGCAACTTGGAATCCCTCCAAACTGCATATTCTCAATAAATGGTACTTGGAGCCTCAAAATCTGCCTCTGGGATGAGGTCCAAGGACTGTGGTACCTTTTTTCCCCATTGCAGAAACTTGTGAGCAGGAGGCAAGCAGGCATCATGGAGGTGAAGGGAACATTAGTGACATGGCATGTTCAACATATGATGCACAACGGTAGGCCAGGCTCAGTCAGGTCAGTAGCAAGCAAAAGCAAGGAAGAGGGACGAGCTGTAGTCACCCTGGTAACATGGACAGAGTCCAGGGCTTACAGCTCTCCTCCTCTTCGTTGTTCATTCTCTCCATGCAAATAGAGGCAACTACTGGGGAGAAAACCCACAATCTTTGTGTTGAAGTGAGTGATTTCTAACAAACACAGAAGTGCTTGGATTCATCCAGAGGGGACAGTTACTAAGCTGATGTGGAATGAATTAATTGCAGAAGACTTTGAGTGTGTCTTTTAGGAGACAGGAGAAAATCATGAGTGCTGGTAGTGAGGTCTAAACTATTGTATTTTGATCAGAAATCAGTGAAGATGGACCTGAACTGCTTTAGTTCTCACAGGTCTTGAAGGAAGGAGTCAGACCTGTTGAGACAAAGGTATGCAAACAAAGTGAATGGCAAGCAACTGGCTTCATGCATTTTAGACAAAATTGAGGTCTTCCCTGACAGCAAAATCCACATAAAGGAGAATGCAGGGTTTCCTCAGATGCTGGAGGGGACAGGAAAGTTGGTGCTGAATGGAGCTTTCTACTTGAGAGCTGTTTTCTGCAAAGGTATTTGATGGACAGGGGATAAAAAGCTCAAGAGAAACAGAGACTTAAGAACCTGAGGAGAAACAGATAGGCTACAAGTGCTGTGCCATTTAACAGATAGTTCTGGTCCATTGTGATATTTCAGAGCACGGGGTCTAGGAAATGTAACCTCAGTACATTGAGAAGAATTTGGCTTTAGTTCATTTGTGCAAAAAGTTTATTGTTTTACTTACTTTTTTCATGCATGTGCTAGCTGAAACTAGCTACTAAATACCAGGAAAAAAAATCTTTTATAGTTACAGAAAGAGAGCTGAAAAATGAGAAGGTCTTGAGAAAATCTGGGACCTGAATACTTTCAGTGAAGCCACATTAAGTTCTGCATGTAATTAAAGCAGTAGGGAGGCAGGGTTAGTCTAAAAAGTCAAAGAATTAATTTTAGATTTGTGACAGCATACCCCCAAGGAAAATCAGGCTCAGGAAAGCCCTAGTTTGCCCTCTCGGTGATGCGTGTAACATATCATGTCTTCTGTGGATACTCTTTTTGCAGTCATTTTTGCTATTATGTTATGAGAACTTGATTGTGGGTAATAAAATTTAATGGGCAGTGTTCAAGAATGCTAACAGCTAATTAGGTGGATTAAAAAATGTGTAAAACTAACCATAGAGCTTGAAATTATAGAACTGGGCATGGTCATTATGTCCATGCCCATTGAAAGTGTAAAAAAATCCCCAGGTCTTAATTTAATATCTTTGCCGGTTGTTTGTTACACAAGCTGGGTTTAGCCTTTTGGATCAGTTTTTTAATCAGAAACTTTATCTGCTTTACATGTCTGGGAAGAGCTATGCTGACACTATCTCGAAAATGAGAGCTGTACAGTAAGAGGAAGGTACTGAAACTGGGAGGAAGGCAAAAAATAAATTCTGGAAACAGAATACTTTCCTGTCACCAGGGCTTCTTGGTGTCCCTACTTGTGGCTACCAGTGATGCCATACACTCCAAAACCAAACACGAGGCAAAGAGAAGTGCAAATCTCTAAAACTATGTGCCCAGTGGTGCACCAGAAGGGCAGTGGAAGAATCCCCAGTTTGCCCTGTCACTGGGATGTGGCTGTCAGGCAGATCAAACACCACTATTAAGAGTTCCGGCTAGACTCCTGATTCCTTGATTGCAGGCACCTTAAGGATTTTATCCACCCTTCATTTTGCATCGTTTGATGGAGTATATAAGAGGCAGACCTGGTTTTGTTGGGAACCACAAGACCCTTTGCATAACTGACAGGAGAAACCAAAATGAGAGAGGAGCTGGGGACTGATCCCATTTCCCACACGTTAATTCTGCTTGTTTTGCTATAGACTTGATGGTCTGCTGACATGGTTACACCATTTTCACAGATATCCCTGAGGTCATCCCCAGCCCTCCTGACAGCTTTGAAGGTTTGCAGAAAGCTAAACCTCAGGTAGCTAGACAGTGGAAATCTGTGCTTGATACTCATTTCTCCAGTCAATGTCAAAAGACTTGCTGCTCTGGAAATAACTCTCAGAAGGGAGGATTACATTTTCAACACTATATTCACAGCAGGAGGTAGTTCAGAGTCCAGGACTGGGGTCAAACTGAGCAAACAAAAGGTGAAAGTGCCTCTCCAATCTCTACTCATTAGGGTAACATGCCAGATGAAATGAGTGATGTCTGACATCTACAATGATCCCTCCAGCAGGTTGTGTAGTCGTTTAAATTCTATCTCTCTGCGTTTCCTGTGTTTCAATGAAAATTTGAGCAGAACTCCCTTTCTGTTCTCTTGTACAAATTTTGTGCATGCAACCCCTTTTAAGTGGGACATAATAGGTGAAGATGTCTTCAAATGTCACCCAAGCATGGCTGTAGGAAGGATAAATAGTGCAAAACAGTAACTTTCCATCTTTTTTTTTGTATAAGGACTGGAATTGCAATCAAGATTGATACCTTATTGATTGTGCCCCAAAATTAGCCCTTCACTGAGACAGATGGGACTGTTTAAACCTTTCTGAGCCTTTTGCTCTTTTCCTAGGTTTTCTGCTAACTTCTGTAGCTCCTGAAGTATCAGATACATTTTCAGATTTTCTTCACAGACATCATAGATGGAAGCTTTCAGATAAGAAATCAAAGGGACAAAAAGCAAAAGAAAATGAGGATTTGAGAGGACAGTGCCTGGCAGAAGAGACTAGCAGTGCAGCATCACCATACATCTGCTGCTCCGGTGCCTTTTCCTGGTGAAAATATTGGCCGGGAAAACAGCTGTGCTGACCTGAAGCCTTCTACTCATCTGCAGTCTTCCACAGCTCATCCATCAGTCAGTGGTTAAGGTGCAAGTCTGGGGTGGAATGAGGTTCTTTAGTGGCCCTGAGCTTGCTCTTAAAATTTGGTCATGCCTCCTGCTTTTCTTTACTTAAAAAAAGATGATGCTTTCTGTTTTGCAGGGGGCCCTACCTAGACATGCTAGTAAGCAAGGATTTAGAGGAGGAGGGCTCTTAGGGTTGAGGGATTTAAAGAAAAAGGAAAGAAGTGTGAAAATTGTGCCTGGATGGTGATAGGCACACTGATTGCAGTTCTGCCTATAGCCACAGTTCTGACTGTGCTTAAGTAAAATTGTCTAGTGTGTAACTTACTTTCTCAGTGGGTTTTAAGCTCTGCGTGCAATAATAGAAGCATCTTGGAGCAGAGAAGCTTCAGCAGGCCTTGGCTGTAAGTAGGCATGTACAGAAATGCACTTCTCTTCTGCCAAAAGTGGTGTTAAATTGGTGACTGTTTTATAAGACTGAGTCAAAGGGATCCTCTCATGCTAGATGTGAACAAGGGTGGATGATATCTAGCTGGCATGACTTAATAGACTCACAAAATTGTCTTCATGGAGAATACCCAGCAGTGCTTCTGTACTGTGAGCACTAAGTGCTACCACCATTTTAGTTTTATAAATAGCAGAGCAGGCAGTCCTCAAAGTGTGCGGGTGTGAGTCAGTGTGCAAAGTGCCCTCATGGTCCTGAGCTGCTTGGTACCAGAGCAGAGCACAGTGACATCCCTTGCTGCATGCACCATGCTGTTATTTTTCCATCTGAGAAAGAGTTTGCAGAGAAGGTGGTGCGTGCACAGGTCAGCATGCCTGAATCAAGCAGACATAGTACTGCCAGGTCCATGGGCTCCAAAGCACCATTTCTCCTCTCTTTGCCCCTCAGATCTACAAACTTTGGCTTAAAGTTGATGCGATTTTTGAACTCTTGAGTTTGGGGTACTTTCTGTCTGGTTTCTGCATCAATGAAGTTCACTCAGTGACTCACACTCTTTACTTCACACCCCAGAGGCTAGAAACTTCTTTTTTTTTTTTTTAATTCTCAGAAGAACACATTCTCATGTAATTATTGAACTCTCAAAGCTCAGGGCTGAAAATAAACCCCAGTAAATGTGGCTAGACTCCCAAGGAAGTGACAAGCATGGCATGGCATGACTGTGATCTAGTGTAGTCTAGTCATGCAGACTGCAAACGGTTATGGAGAGCACATAACCCTTGGGAAAACTGCTCTCCTGGGATGAAACAGCTCCTTGATGTGCTGCTAAGAGTGATACTGCTTACCTGGCCTTCTGGAGGCCTGTTCAGCCCTGACTGCGTAGAATGGTTTATCCTCAATCTCGGTCTTAATGCCAAAACACTTCCTTTCAGAGTCACTTTACAGATAGTATATTGCTGCTCCATTGGCAGAGATCAGTATCTTGTAAGCCATCTGTACTGTAAGAAACAATGCTGTCTTGTCAGGGAGATGGTGAGAATGATATTCTACATGTTGTCTAGCTGTGATTTAGCGACTCTGCATAGAGATACCCAGGGAAGGCAGGCACATAAAAAGCACAGCTAAAGGTGCAGCAGGAATGCACATAGAGAAAGAAACCAAGACAAAGACGTTTTGCAGGTAGATGTTGAGTAAATTAAGCAATTAGTTACCTTTCTTCTTTTCAAGTTCAGTTCTCAATTTTCCTTTCATGTTCAGTAAGTCACTTATCTTGACCTATGTCTATCATGATCTGACCTATATTTCATGTAAAAGCCAGGAAAACATAAACCAGTACTGCAAAGTGATGTTTAGGGAAAGCAGAAGGTAAGTGCATGAAAACTGTAAGTACACAGGGAGAGAGGCCACAGCTGTGTCATAGCAGGGACTGCATCTTGTCTTATGCCTCATTCCTTTGCCAGAAATATAATTGTCCAGCCTGTCAGAGTTAACTGAAAGGTGCCCAAATGATTAGAGGGGCACCCTCCTGGGTCTCTGCACCACAGTAACTCCCATCAGATTCTAGAGGTGAGTTGTGAGGGTTAGCTGAAAGAGAGCAGGAGCAAAGAGCTTTTATGGAGCCTCGGAGAGGAGATCAATATCAAGAGAGAAAGAGAAAACTAGCAGAGACAGCTGTGGTAATTACCACTTCGGGGATGATTTCCATTAACTTGCAAGATCTTCCTCAGCAGAGATCAGACAGAAAAGGGGAAAGTGAAGCTGAGTCCGAAAGAGATCTGAGAGGAAGAGAAAAGGACCACTGGGAGAGAAAAAGTAATGTCCTGGACTGGTCTGTGAATCCAACAGTAAAGAGAGACCCAGGGGCAAGTTATTTGTTCACTGTTTTGTTTTTAAAGTGTACAAAACATTAATATTTTAAATAGTTTCTTCTTCATTAACATAATTAAGAATACACAAGTCTAAACTCACTGAAAACAGAATTAACAAATTAGCAGGTGCGGGGATCTGGAAGCAAGAGGTTTGGGAAAACAGAGCTCGCAAATGTCGGCATTAAGTAGAGCACTAAAATTGTGCCAAGCCTTATTTATGGATTTGTGCATTTCCTTTGCATAGGCCCACTCTTGCAGCCAGAGGAATACAGCTCAATTTAAACATGAACCCCCTGCAGTTACGCTGTAGCTCAGCCTAAAACTGAGAGCATACAAAATAAGTCTCTTCTGAAGAAAAATTGACAAGCCTCACCTCAGATGTCTCTTGAAAGCCGCGACATCTTGAATGAACACTTAACTGAAAAGGGAAGCAAGCTGCAAAATTAAATCCAAAAGAAAATGGGAGATCAGTTTAGAATAGTTTCTCAAAGAGAGGAAAAAAAACCCAAAACCAAAAAACACAACAGTGACTTTAAGTTTTACTACAGACAAGATCTTGGAGAGGAAGGAAAAAACATTCTATGGTCATGTGAGAGGTTCCCCTTAGGAAGACCAAAGGCTGATTTCCACTATAATGTCCTGCAGACTTTTCAGTATGTGACAAGAGGAACCCTGTGGAATATTTGAAATGAAGTATTTCCCTAGTGAAGTGCCACTTCCATTTTTTATCGTTACTTCTTGTGCAGCGTTTCATGGGACAGTACTACTGCTCCCCATGAGTGCATGGCCCTCAGAAGGGGAAAGTCACTGACATAAGTTGGGAAGTACCTGCCAGAAGGCTTCCTCTGCAGGAGTGTGGGACAGGACATAGGCAGATTTCAGATGTGAGTCCAAGGCAGAGGGACTGCAGTACTTCTGTTAACCGCAGTGGTTGTAAGGTGAGGAGCAGGCATAAGCAAAGGCAATGATACTTCTTGGCCCTCTCTATACAGAAGACAGCAACAGAGCAGAGGAGGAGCATTTCACATCCCTCTGAAGGGGCTCAGGGACTCGGCTTCCTGATTCTCTGGCATTGTGCTTGTCTCAGGAGACACCAAAGGATCTGTTATAATTATTAAGCTCTATATATGTGCGTGTATTTCTGGGCAATCATCACTTGCTGTCATGAATGGATAAAGCAAGTTACTTCCCTTCTGTTTGCTGTGGATTTCCTGTCCATAGGAGAGGATGAATGCTGTCTGCTCTTTAAAAAGTACTTTGTGAGATCTGTGGCTGAAAAGCCACATAAGAGATGGATGTTACTGCTTTTGGTAGCCGATGGGCACAATGTAAAGATGATATGTATTGCATAGACAAAGAAATAACACGGTTATTCCAACCAATCTCTGACTTTGTAAGAATGATGTGGTAGTTGAATAGGCAAGTTTTATACTGGAGGTGTTACTCAGGAACCTTATTAGGGCATTAATAGAAGCAAATATCTGTCTCCTATGCATTTCTTTACTTATAAGCAATATAATAGTGTTATTCATGTGTCATTTTATGTCTGTGTAGCTTATTTTTGTATCTTTTAGATTCACATGCTTAATTCTCTTGAAAACAACATTTTTCCGTTTAAAAGGAATGCATTTTTATCTCCCCCAGCCTTTCTGTGGGTCTTCAAAAACTGTCCATTTTGCAGTTTTAGGCTCTTTCCTGAGCTACCTTTATGAACTAGGGTTTGGCTTTGCTTCTTTATCTGCAGAGTACTCTGTTCATTATCACTGTCAGGGGAAGCCCCTTCCCACTTTTTCTATGAAGACTTCTCTTGTATTTTTAGTGTGTGGCATTTACAGCTCCCCATAAAACACCCTGCTTTACAGCACTGCCAAGGCAATCATTTTTGTCAAGAGTCTGTCTCAACACAAGTGTCAGTGAAGGATGCTAGGACCAGGTCTGACTTGTGCAAAACCATGACCGAGATAAACTGTGATTGCAGTGCCATTGCAGTCTGTAATGCCTGCTCTCCATCATTTTGAAATAGTACATTCAGCAAGACCTTTTGCTTGTAAAAATGTTTCTGTTTCTCAGCTCTACAACCATTCTAGTGGCTCAGGCTACAGGATTTATTGGCTTACTTTCTTCTGTTTTAGGAAGGAGAGCTATTCCCTGCCCACAGAGTGCAGGTACACAAGCCTCTCTGCCAGGCCAAATCATCCTAAGTGGAGAAGCCACTCCTTGCCCATTGAGATCTCTCTTTTTTTGGTCCCTTTTGTGCAAATGCCCGTGAAATGCAAGTGATGTGCTCACTGCCCTTGGGACACAACTTCCTTGTGTTTCTGTCTCCACTGTTCTGTATCTGCAGGGAGTTTGGCTTTTAGTCATTCTGTGATTACTGTAGTTTGGAAATCAACTCTGGGAAGTTGTTACAAGGTGGGCATCATCTCTTCTCCCAAGGAACAAGTGAAAGGATGAGGAAATGACCTCAAGTTGCAATAGAGGTTGAGACTGGATAATAGGAAAAACTTCTTCCATGAAAGAGTTCTGAATTCCTGGAACAGGCTGCCCAGGGAAGTGATTAGTCCCCATCTCTGGAGATATTTGAAAGCTGTGAAGATGTAGCATGGAGTGACATGGTTTAGTGGTGACCTGGCATTAATGGCTTAATGATTGGACTCAATGATCTTAAAAGTCTTTTCCAATCTAAACAAGTCAGTGATTCATGAGCCTTTTTCATCTCCTGGAAGTGCTGCAGGTGAACACAGCAATATGTAAACCAGCATTTCTTTGAAATTGAGAAACACTTTGCTAAGAATTGAACAAGAACCTTCAGTCAGGTTTGAATGACAAATTTAGGAACAAAACAAAAATGGAGACAGCTGGAATTAGTCTTGCACAGTAACTCCAGAGATAATCAGCACAGAGGGATGAAGGTGATGGCTGCTGTGTATGCTGGGTTGCTACTGTATTTTTACATGAGTGCCAATGAAAACAGTTCCATCAGAGCAGAGTGGTAACTGAGAACCACTAATAAATCCACCCATTACTGAGATAGGAAACAGAGCCTGACCTGTCCTTGTTAGTTGTTTATGGCTTGCTGCAACTGCCCTTTCCCTACCACGGCAGCTGTGCCATAACCTTGTCTTTTCCTTTTGCAACTGGGCTGTTTAGTTGTGTTTTCAGCCAGGTTTGACAGCCCACACTGCCTCCAGCGCTCCTAAGGATGATGTTCACAGATTATCTTGTTGATTGAAGAAATTACTACAACACTCATTGAGCAAGAGTGGGAACAGGCAAAATAAATCTCTTCTTCCATGGCTACAACAGACAGATTACAAGCAGCAGGTGCAGAACCAGTGGACACAGAGTGGGGGGGATAATGATGCTATGCTATGTTAGTGCTGTGTTAGCAGATAAGACAAAGGGGTGGCTTGCTTGATGCTGTTTCTCAGTTCAGCTGACATCTCCTTTTTGTTAGTAAATGTGGGAAAATTCATTAGATAACCCATCTTAAAAGGGTAGGAGAAAGGGCAATGACATGAGATGGACAAAAGAAGCTTTCTGTTCTGTCTACATTTGCAGAGATACATACTATGAATATATTCCAGGGCTTCTTGAGGTTTTTTTAAGCTACTCACAACGGCATATTTTTTTTTATTCACCCCTGTGTGATGGCTGTGTGGAAAGAAGTGGGAGGCTTACAAACTGTAAATACTTTATTGTTATAATGGCTAAAAGCATGTGCTGCAGCCATTCCATCACCAGGAAGTCATTTTAGTCATTTTAATAGCCCAGACTGATTTTTGCTGAGGTAATGTTGAAATATTTCAGGGATGGGTCCATACACTCCTTCTCTCTGCATCCTAAATAGGAACCTTACGATTGTTAATGTTTTCCATTAAGATGTGCTGGACAGGTGAAAGCAACAACAAGCTACCAGCTAGCTGGCTTTGATTCCAGAGATACAGTGAGGTGGAGCCTTGCATCTACAACCCCCCCTGTAAAAACCATGCAATGTTTCTGTTCTGTAGAGTTTAGCCTGACACCAAGGCCAGTTTCATCGTATTCTTCTCTGTGAGTTCTTCTGCTGTAGTTATGACCAGAGCTTGGGAGAACCTTTCTACTCTTCACCAAGGCTACATGATTCACATCTATTACATGGTCTTTAGGCTCTCCCCTTGGGGTTAAGCATGTGTGTGTCATTTATTATTTTCTTCTGGCATACTTGAGTAGCTCTGCTCCTCTCCTTGAGAAGGTCAGATCAAGTGCTTTATGCATCGAATGGAATGTGATACATTTTGCAGTGCTCCATACTTCCTGCTCAAGTTTGTGCTAGAAAGTCATACTGGCTCTCAGTAAGGCTGTATTCAGCAGGGAGATTATTCATCTAGTAGAGGATTCACCTGTGCCAAGATTTCCATCCGTCAGCTTTGTTGGTGTCTTGGAGCAACATGATTGAGCACCTTAAAGCTAGAAGACTGAGAACTGAGTTTGATTGCTGAGTTTTAGTTAGGATCACTCACTGCTCAGAGAGGAACAGGTATTTTCCTGCTCAGTGGCACCATTGATTCCATGCATACTATATATGTGATATCTTTCATAGTGGTATTTTTACATATAGATCTAGATATATTTATGCATCCATATGCAGTTGGTCATGACTCATCAATTGATTATGCAGCGGAAGGGAATTATACCAAGGAGTTGGCCTTTCCAATTCAAACATATATATCTTTGATAATTGTCACCCTCCTCAGGAAGTTAAGAATTGCAGCTGGGACTTGAGTCAAATTCTGACATTTTGAATTACTGGCAAAGAATTTTCTTTTGGCTTCTGTAAATTTATAATCTGAAGTTTGAGGTTGTCTTTTACAAACACTTCTGGGATGAGAAGGTTACATCCAGGGCCTCAGTCAGTGTTATGTTCTTAACTACACCTGAAGTGATGATGAGTGAAAAGTGCTATAAAAAGAGTTCTTCTCTAAATCTTCTAAGGACATATCCTCCTGCATTTTTATCAGAAATTCCATTAGTGCTCTCCCTTTCACTCATTTTGGGCAGTGAAACTATAGATTACTCATCTCCAATTTTATTAGCTGTCAGTTTCTCAGTTTTTGTGTTGTACTGCAGCCCTGCAAGGTGTGGAAAGCATTTATTTTAGGTCAGTGATATATCTTCTATAACTTAAAAGTTGATTATGAACTTTCTGAGATCGTGGGGCCAGAGGAGACTATTAAAGTGATCTGAGGGCTGAAGCACCTCTCCTATAAGGAGAGGCTGAGAGAGTTGGCATTGTTCAGCGAGGAGAAGAGAAGAATCTGGAGAGACCTTCTTGTGGTATTTCTAAAGGTGGCCTATAAGCAGGATGAGGACAGGTTTTTTTAGCAGGTCCTGCTGTGAGAGGACAAGGGGTGATGGTTTTAAGCTAAAAGAGGAAAATTTAGGCTAGATAAAAGGAAGAAGATGCTTTTTCAGCTAAGAGTGGTGAGACACTGGCCTGGGTTGCCCAGAGAAGTGGTAGATGCCTCATCCCTGGAACCATTCCAGGCCAGGTTGCTTGGGGTTCTGGTTGAAGATGTCCTTGCTTACTGCTGGGGAGTTGGACTAGATGACTTTTAAAGGTCTCTTCCAACCCAAATTATTCTCTGATTCTGTGACTATATGAGTCCCCTGCTAAAGGGAATTTACACAGTCATATACACCAGAAGGTCACTACAAATTTATATTTTAAAAATGCTTTTGAGGTAAAATTTTCATTACTTGCTCTTTCTACATTTAAAGGCATCAGGAAAAAAAATCTGCTGCTGACCAAAAAGATAGTATGATTCAAAGACATCCTGAGAATCCAACTTAGGGGTGCAATCTGTTTCTCACTGAACTCCATGGTAAAAGCCATTTTCTGGAACAAGAGGATATCTTTGTGGAAGAAAGGAAATTGCAGGATGTTACAAAGTGAGTTTTATTTCCTTAAACTGGGAAGGTATAAGCTCAGTTAGCCATTGTTAGTAAATAAGATCTAGAGCACTTACAAGAGGAATCCAGTCACCAATTCAATTGGTCCATTAAGTTCATGTAATATTATTTACCTAAGTGGCCTTTCTGGAATATTTCATAAGTCAGGTTTATAACCTTCTTTAAAAAGATCCATATTACTCAGCACACAGCCTCTGAGCATGAGGAAAGAGTCAGGCTGTTTCAGCAGTTATGGTCCATGATTTCAAGACCTGAAGTCCAGATCAGAATTGCAAAATGAGGAAAATACTGTCCCTGAAATACTAAAAAGGAAAAAACCCAGTCTTGGAGAGAAGGATGGAGTGAAGCAGTGAAGCAAGATGCATTGCAAGAGATCAGTTCTTTCATTGGGCTGATAGAACTAGAAAATGCAGGCAGGCTTTCCAGCACATAAACCCCTCAGCAGATCCCAGACAGAAGAAGTAGTGACATTTAAAGCTACGCACTGAGTTTTGCCAGTGTGTCAGTGTGAAACTCTGGTAGGAGGGGACACCAACAGCTATATTTGCAACTTGGCAGATGAGTGTTTTGTTCTCTGCTCTAATGTGTACTGTGAGTTGGCTGCTTGTGCTGAGACCCATCATGTGGGAAAGGTAGCTCCTGTCTACTGATCTTGTGTTTGAGATCCAGTGTTTGATTTGTTCCTCAGGTAGCCAGATGCATACATCACTTGGGAGTGATGAGCTCTGATACCTAAATTCAATAACCCTACAAGCCTCTGCTGCTTCTCATTAAACAGGGAGTTCAGATATCAGGAATGGTAGTTTTCCACCTCTTAATCAGCATCATGAAAAGTCAAATGATGATAAAAGCAAATAAAAGCCAAGAAGGTTCTATTTTATAATGGGCCTAGTGACTCCAAGGATGTACACTGGCACTGGCTCCCACCCCTTCAGTTGTACCCATCCTGTTCTGATTCTTGCAAGACAGTGGCATGTGGGTGTGTGTTGTGCATGTAAAGTGGGACATGAGGGAGGGTCCAGCTCTAACAGATCCTAAAAACTATGGTAGTGAAAACTGATGACATTTTTAGTGGCAAAAGGCAGTGCTGCTGAATGACGTTTGCCTGTCTGTCTTCATTAACCCCATCTCTAACTAGTGGCTATGGTTCAGTGTTGCTTCAGTGCTCTTCTTTCTCCTTGCCCACTCCTCACTGCTTCTTATGCATCACTCAGGATGTCTCTCGTGCCTTTCCCTTTTCCCCATCACTCTTGACTTTGTACAGTCTTTGTGATATTTTCTCTCCAACAAGAAACATTGGAAAGGAAATCTAATATTTATGTTTCTGTTGTCTGTTCCCTCTTGGTGCTGAAGCCACCTCTTGTTCACCAGGGCGTGATACATCAGTGTGATGAACTGATGATCATTCAGTATCAAGTCATGATCCAGGTTGTTGAGGACGGTTCAATATCTGTAGAGAGTGCTGACTGTAGATTTTGTACAGATGGTGACGTGTAAAACCAGCTCTTATTTTTCAACAGAAGCCATTTTCAGCCCTCAACTGAAGTAATACCATTCCCTTGTGACTGTAATATGTCCATCCCAAGATTTCATCCTGAATGCAGGCAGCACAAGATCCTGAGGCAGCTGTGATGCCACTTCACGCTTCAGAGTGAATAAAATGACCCTGTTGATACATTTGAACTGAGTGGTAGAAGATGCAGAAAGATTTTTTTTTTCAGAGAGAGAAAACCCATTTTGTGTTACTAGACAGTGCAATGTGACTGGAAACCTTCCTTCCCCAAGCCAAACAAGCTGGTTTTGCCAGGCATGGCTACTTTTCAGGGGGCTAATACTCACATTTCTGTGACAGGCGACATAGAAAGGGTGTCAGATAAAGATTGCTTGATGATTTGAACTAATAGTTCAGGGAGAAAGGCAACCCAACTGGAGAGAGGTGATAAAGTCCAAGCCTGAGTGGTGAGTCCAATTCCCCTTATCCTGGGTAGTTTAAGTGTTTCTCTTAGTTTTTGTAGACCTGCTTGTGCCACAGGTATCACCACTGCTTTAGCCAGTCACTGGCTATCACCTGATGCATCTGCAGTCAGGCATACACTAGAAACATGTTTCCTTGCTCCAAATGTTGAGTCAAGTAGCAGAAAATGCCTCTTTCTGTAGAGAATTCACATGGAACATGTATGCTTTCAGGCTGTCTGCACAGATTCCAATTTTTTCATGTTTGTATTTTCCATACATTTCAAGTACTTCATTGTTTCATCTCTCTAGGTACCTAACACTCAAGCACCCTTTTTCTTACCTGGCTTTCAGCAGTATTTTTGTCTTCTTTTCCTTCTGGGATAGACAAGCAATCTGGGTTCTACCAGCATTGCCTCTATTTCTTTCATCAGTAGTTGCTGTCTCCAGGAGATTGGTGACATTGGGAAGTGACAGCTAGAGATGAGTGCTCTTTGGGTTCATTTGTTTCATCCTCATGTTAAACTGATGCTCTTTTAGCAAAGTTTAGAAGAGAAAGACATTGGGTTTGGAAGGACCGTGAGTGATTGTGCTGGGTCTCAGGCTGAGGAGCTGTTCAATGTCTAAAGGCTTTGCTGAAATCTTCAGTGTAATGCAGGCTGACATCTATTTGTTTTGGTAATGCCATGCTGTCACTTGTGCATGTACTCTTGGGCCAAGAAGGCCAATGGTCTCCTAGGTGAGGAGTGTGGCCAGCATGTCGAGGGAGGTTCTCTTTTCCCTCTACTTTGCCCTAGGCAGGCCACACTTAGAGTATTGAGGCCAGTTTGGGGCTCCCCAATTTAAAAGAGACAAGAAACTACTGCAGAGTCCAGTGAAGTGCTGCAAAGATGAGGGGCCCAGAGCACCAATGCAAGGAGGAAGGGCTGAGAGACCTGGGACTGTTTAGTCTGAAGAAGAGCAGCTTGGGAGGGGATCTTGTCCATGCTCAGCAAGAACTAAATGAACTTGAGGGTCAAGAGGATGAGGCCAGACTCTTCTTAGTGGTGCCAGGTGATAGGACAAGGGGTAATGGGCACAAACTGGAACCCAGGAAGTTCCATCTGAATGTGAAGGAAAACTGCTTTGGTGTGAGGGTGCTGGAGCCCCCAGACAGGCTGCCCAGAGAAGTTGTGGAGTCTCCTTCTCTGGATAGATTCCAAACCTGCCTGGGCACTGCGATCTCGGGCAATGTGCTGTGGCTGACTCTGCTGTAGCAGGGACTTGGACTAGATGATTTCCATCCCATCTAACTCCCAACATTCTGGCAAATCCAGTCAGCAGTGTGCTTGTTAGTGCAGATCATGTCATGAAAAGAATTTGAGGCAAATAACTCATTTTGTGAGCCTTTCCTCTTTGCTTTTATTGCAGCTTCTTCTTATGTGCTTGAAGTATTAGCAAAATGCTGTCTCGGACTGGGGCTGCACTGGGAGGTGAGATCTCACTGCGAAGTTAAGATATCTGAAGCATTCTTTCCTTTCTGCAGAATTGTTGGAAAGGAAAAGGATCCAATTCTGGCATAGTGTTTCATAAGGTGACATTTGTTATAAATCATTGCAAATGTTACTCACCATCTACAGAACATTCAATTAAACTGTAGAGCAGTGAAAAATAGCCAGCTCCACTTTAGTAGCTACACTTGTAACCAGAATCTTTTTTTTTTTTTGGTGACCTCCACATGGAGGCTAGCATCCTCTGCCACCAGTCCCACCAGCTGGTATTCCCTGCTCATGTGAGCTGGGTTATCACATGACAACAGAATTTCTCTTCCTCTTTGGGCTTATTCTTACTTTTCCAAAGATCTCTTTAGTCCTTACTTGTTATCAGACCTCTTCTGCATCCTTTTGTGTCAGTATTTCAGTGGGAATTGTTTGGACCCCAGAGGGATAACACTGTCAAAAGAAAAACTTGAAAATGACCTGTGACCCTTAGTCAGAGCAGTTGGTTACACTTGTAGCTTATTAAGATTTGAAGCTCCAAAGTCACTTGAGATTGTTCCTTAGTTCTAAAAACTTTAGTGGCGTAGCATGTCCATAGAAAATAAGCCAATATGTTTACAGTGGTTCCTACTCAGACTATAGGTGTTTTGCCTCTAATATGTTCATGTGTGTCTTCAGATTGAATCATACCTGGAAATGTAACCATGAACAACTTTTCTGGTGCTTATAGGAAAGCAAGATACTAAGAGAGCACATATTATAAGATGCCAAACTCGTTGCTACAGATCTCTGTCTCCCCAGGAAATTCACAGATGTAACTTGGCTATGTGCTACACCCACCCACTATTTTGCAGTGTCAGCTGGGCTGGAGCTCAGATCCACCTACGCCCACTGCACTGGGCCTTATCCCCTGGAGCCAAAGACAAAATGCATATGGGCTCTGCTGAATGCAGTTGCCTTATGGCATGCAGTGGGATGGTGAAAACAGAACCTGTGGTGTCTCACTTGCAGTTCAACACACCTGAATCACAAGATCCTCATCATTTCTTTGTCAGAACCTCCTCTTTCCCCTGGCTTGGGCACTAAAATAGGATAAAACTCTGTCTGATTTGCTGCAGGAAGTCCTTGAGCTTTGGGCAAGGAGATGGAGTAAATTGTATGAGTTATAGCTGCTAGTGTCCCCCTAATCCTGAGCTGGTGTGGTTTATTGGTGCCAAACAGGTAGATAAGCATAGGTGCTTTTCTCCTTTCATGCGAATGCCTGTCCAGCCCATGTTTCCTACATCAGTCACCTGCAGACTCTTTGAGCTGTGAAGGGAGCAGTAATTCATTCACTTTGCTACACTTGTTCCAGGGCTGAATTTACTTCTCATTTTCCTAGACTACAGACAATGTCACTACTTCTGGAGAGCAAAGGCGGTGGCTTTTTACTTCAGCCTGTCTTTAGTTCTATTTGTAAATGAAGGAGAGGGAGAAAATAAGTTTAAAAACATGCAAGCTTTAAAAATAAAATGGTGGCCTAGTCAAAGAATAAATGTTAGGGAAAAATAAAAACCTGTTTTAAGAGATGGAAGCTGAGGAGAAGCAGAAAACTAATAAAAATAAATCTTTTTACTGTAAATAGGAGGGTGTAAATCAGCAGCTCCCATCACTGACAGTTCAAAGATGCTGAGGCTCAGCAGTGGAAGAGGAAAATGAAAAAGCCGATTGAGCAGGAAATAAAGCAAAGATGAGAAATGCACCTATTTGCACATGCCATAGATTATCCATAAACCACAAGATATGCCTCTGGCCAGATAAGAGAAATCAATGGCACAGTGCTTAAACCAAATTTCAAAATGTACTGAGTGTCTGCCAGTCTGTGCCTCTTCTGAGCAATAGTGTAACCAGTTTTTCAGGGAGCCTTTGGAGGCAGTGAGGTAATAACGTGTGTCCAAAGAAGAGCAACAAAGATGGTGAAGGATCAGGAGAACAGGTCTTGCAGGAGCGGTTGAGAAAACTGGAGTTATTCAGCCTGGAGAAAAGGAGACAGAGGGGAGACTTTGTGGCTCTCTACAGCTCCCTAAAAGGAACTTGTAGAGAGGTGAGGGTTGGTCTGTTCAACCAAGTGATATAATGAGAGGAAATGGACTCATGTTGTACCATGGGAAGTTTATATTGGATATCAGGAATAATTTCTTCACTGAAAGGTTTATCAGGCATTGAAACAACTTGCCCGGGAAAGTGGTGGAGTCCTCATCCCTGGAGGTATTTCAAGAGTCACATAGATGTGGTTCTTGGAGATATGGTTTAGTTGAGTTGTTAGTGTTGGGCTAATGATTGGACTCGGTGATCTTAAAGGTCTTTTCCAATCTGGGCAATGAGTTCTGTGGTTCTTTGAATGTGGGGTTATTTAGAGTCAATGCATTGAGGATAAAACGGAGCAGAAAGGGATCAGAAGCTTTTACTGCAATTGATTTTTGGAAGTTTGTCCCCTGTGAGGAACAGACAGGAGTTGCTTAGTTGTTTTGTCACACATTCCTCTTCTTGTTCCACAGGTTGCCCAGTCACTATGAACCATGGCCCAGCTATACTACAAAAAGGTAAACTACTCACCGTACCGAGACCGGATCCCGTTACAGATCGTGCGAGCAGAGGCAGAGCTCTCAGTTGAAGAGAAGGCCTACCTCAGCGCTGTGGAGAAGGGGGACTATGCCAGTGTGAAACATGCCTTGCAAGAGGCAGAGATCTACTACAACATCAACATTAACTGTATGGATCCTCTTGGTCGCAGTGCCCTTTTAATAGCCATAGAGAATGAAAACCTGGAGATCATGGAGCTGCTTTTGAGCCACAGTGTGTATGTGGGAGATGCTCTGCTGTATGCAATACGGAAAGAGGTGGTGGGAGCCGTGGAGCTGCTGCTGAACTACAGGAAGCCGAGTGGTGAAAAACAGGTTAGTTAAGTGTTCCAGGGCACTTTTATTATCCTGCATTAAGAGTGTGGTGCTGAGCAGGAGTCATAAAACAAAGTCTTTAATGTACATCCATTGCTTTAAATGCCCAGAGCAGATGTAAGCAGCCCTGTTTGGGTGATGACTTTCCAGTCTGACTTAAATACTAAGCATTTTCAGTTTCACTCAGTGTTCTTTTCAGTCTTACAGTGTTTGTGAACATACTGATTTATAGGGTGATTTATAGACATGCACTTTGTACAGGAATTTGGGGCTGTCTGAAATTATATTACAATCTAGAAGTATGAACTATTGCCACGCTGTTGTACTGGTATTAAGTGGAATTGCTTTTCATAAGTAAATCCTGAAAACACCCAAGCTTATAAATAACTGTAAACAAGCAAACAGTCTGCTTGGTTTCACTACTTAGCCATAGGACAGATGTTTCATCTTGGTTTCCATCTCCAGAGAGCTCTAGATCAGAAGTGCTGAGGCAGTGTGTAATGGTACAGCATGAGCTAAGCTGCTGTATATCTGAGCAATGACCAGCTATGCCTTGTAGGAAAGGTCCTTAGCTACAAAGCCATAAGGATCTTTGTGAAAAAAAAACACAGCCTGAATCCTGTCGCTTCAAGTGTCACATTTCACACTGTCCCAAACTTTTTTTTTTGCTTCTTCTCATTTGCAAGAGCTGCTGCCAGTAACCAGAATAGTTCATAGGCATTATTGACCCTTGACTATTTCTGCCTGTTCTCTGCTTAGAAAGGAACATTCAAGTCTTGGATAATCCTTATATATGAAGCCTTGTTTTGAAGTCTATTTGAACATATCATTCCATATGTAAAAGAAGAAAATTATTAATTCAAAACAATCATAGAAGAAAATGTTTTTGATTACTTGATTACTACTGAAAAAGTATAGACTATGAAAGTTCTATAGGCAAAGCAAACAAAAAAGATCAACCCTGACAAGAGTGCTCAGCCTAATGCTTAAAAGTGACAGCATTCTACATGCTGTAGCAATGGGATTCCATCATGTGGTTTAAGCACTAGAGAGGTGAAGAATCTAACTAATGCAGAATCTAATGTATCAGAACTAAACCCTGAAATGTTGGTACGAGGTTTTAGCCTCACAAAAATTAAGTAGCTAAATATGGACCACACATCGAGAATGAGCTTTTCTTTTTCCTCAGTATTCTAGAATGTTTGACTATGCTGTAGGCTAACAGGATAGAAAGTAGAATAGGAGAAGAGGGTTTTTTTTTCAGCAGCATGAGGAACTGCCAGTAATTATTGCAGGTTAATGACAAGTTTCTTCTGCAATGTCATGGAAAGCAAGTGATGGGATTCATGTAGATTTCTGTAAGATCTTTCGAATGCCAAAACTTGTCCCCTCTCAAATTCACAGCCTTGCTGGCTTAACTACGTAAAAATAAGAGGTCCCTGAAGAAAGGTTGATTTACTGCAGCTGAAATTCAGCTCCAGCATCTCTAGTTGTGATACATTTCATAGTAGGCTTGTTTTATTTTCCTTTATGCCAGTGTGCTGCTCTCTTTCTGTAGCTAGGTCTTTTATCTGCTGAAGAATTTACAACTTAAAGGAGAACGCATTTGAGAGAAGGGAGGCAGTGCCAGCTTCGGCTTTATTTACAGGGTTTGTTGCAAGACCAGATTTCATCCGCAGGTTTTAGGCTAGTCCTGGCTTGATGCAGGATCCTATGTACAAACTAGGACTAACTTCTCTGGCTGAGGTTCAGGCTCTTCTGTAAACTGCAGGAAGTGTTTGCTGGTAAGAGGGCTGCAGGATTGGACTTTGATTTCAGCAGTTTCGCTGACCATGCAGTAATGGTAATTAACACTTAGTTCATGTATAGTGACATAACATTAAATGGAAAGAAGTGCCTAGTTAAGCAGAGTTGGGACAGAGTTGGTCAGCTTGTCAAATTACAAAGCTAATGCAGGAAGAGTTTCTGAACACAGGTTTCTAATGCTAATTCTGCAGCAATATGTTCAGTAATTAGCTTCGCTGGACCCTTTCTCAGAAAGTTCTTTAGGAATCCCACACCTAGTTGCTTTCACAAGAGCTCCTCATCAGATTAGGGCACTTTTGTCCTAATTAGCTAATATGTTCTAAAGCATGGAGTAAACCTGATTTTTTGGTGGAGTAGTAACAAAACTTCACATTTCATGGAATAGTTTCTGTCTGGCTGAGAAATGCATAAGATGGCACTGCAGCACTTACATGAAAGGTTGAGTAGAATCTGTTCATTAAATGTGCACAAGGTTAAGTTTGCCTGAGCAAATCTGAGTGAAGGCAGCTCCTTGACTTTTGTGGCAGCCTGTTTCCAGTTAGGAACTGTTTGTCTTTGCTGCAATCTGGGCAAAAGTACAAAAGCAGCATCTTCTGATTGCTCTCTTAAATGTTCAATACATTACCTTCATTTGTCTGATTCCTGGGTCTCTGAAAACCTGTTAGTTCCCATTTTCCTGCTGCCTGCCTCTCAGAGGTTATTATTTGACTGTACCAAAGTCTCGTTTCTCTTAACTGCCAGGCAGGAAGAGCTCTTCCTATTTGCGTCTGTTCACGTCAGCTCAGTTAATTGTTGTCTTTGCATCTCAAAAGCAGCTGAGCAGCATCATTCAGCATGATCCATTTTATGGGCATGTATTTTCACTTATTCCCACAACCTTATCATCTTTCCACAGTCCTGACCACAAATGTTACAGGTTGCACTGTGCCAGTGTCTTGTCTTGTGGGGTTATAGTGACTGTGTTCAGCAAAAGATACCCAAAACGATGTAGAAAACCCATGGCCTCTTACAGACTTGACCTGCAAAACAGTTCTGCTCTCCAGCCACAGAGTCTTTAAAAGGTGATGTGTCCTGGATGCTCCATACCTGTCTCTTGAGAGCTGCCCAAGGGGAAGAGCTCTGCTTTTCTCCTCTATGATGACCTTTTCAGAGAGCTGAAGTAAAAAAGGATTCAAAGATAAGAAGTGACCTTTATTGTCTTTCTTATGTAAGAGACTCAGGCTCTCATTTATGATGTAAGGAACAGGGAGAAATGGATGAAGAGACTGGGCAGCAGAGATGCTTGTGCCCTGTTATTAAGTGAAGGCAGGCAGTCATTATTTTTCAGACCTTTGCTAAACTGCTGTTTAAGCCCCATTTACTGAAAATACCATGATAATGGCAGGGGTAAGTCATAGCCAGTAACTATAACAACACGCTGCTCCTGCACTGCAGCCCTGTGTGTAAGGGGTGTCTCTAGAGAAGAAGAAATTACTCTGTCTACATGTGAAGCGTATGAAAGCCAGGAGCATGAGCCACCTCTCTCTAAAGGCTGCTACAAAGCACATGATAGATGAGTGTGCTGAACATTGATGTGTTAGAGTAGATATATTTCCTTTTAGGTTTACCTCCAAGCAAAGTTCAGGGGCTATTTTAAGAACTTAACATGACTCCTCAACTCTCTTCTGCCCAGCCCTGACAACTTACAGCCATGGTTTTGGGTGGTGCTCTTTAAGTCTTAGATAAAGCTGGGGTGAAGACTTCACCAGTTACAGCCTGAATAACTCTATGGCTAATAAAGTTATAGCTCTTTGAAAGATACTGTCACCTGTAGCAGATTTTGGGTCCAGTGCAGAAGTCATCATAGAAGTGTTTTGGTTGGAAGAGACTTTTAAGATCATAACATCCGATCACTAACCCATCACTGACAAGTCATGATGCCAGCACCTTATTTTTATTACCATGATAAGACCATAGAAGTGTTCTGGTGTGCCTCATGCCCAGCAAAGAGTAAAGCCCAGGATTTAAAAGGTCCATGTTCTTCTTCAGAGATAATCTCTCACCACACTCTGAGGTGTGCTCTTACTTTTTTGACTCTTGCTATGCAAATATGGTCCAGAGTGCAAATGAAGACAGACTGTGATGGCCCTGCCCACTCACAGCAGCACAGTGAGAACTTTGCTGACCTCAGTGGGACATAATGTGAACCTAACACAGCACCAAGAGCTGAATTCTGGGGGAAATAAAGGAAAAATCAATTATGTACTTAAAATAGATTAACAGAAGAGCTTTTCTAGTTCTGTGATTGTTACAAGTTCACTTGTTATTTCCAAGTATTACATAATCCTTCAAGTGTTTTTTTAAACCATAGTTCATGTTGACCAGTCATTTTGAAATGCTTACTGGTCACTTAAATCCTAGGCTAGGTTTTTTTTTTCTCCTCAAATAGAAGCAAGCAGCTTATTCATGAATATTAAGAGGAACAATAAACCAAACTTGGAAGCTGGAGGGTATGCAAGTGTTGCTTTTCCTGTGGTTGCTTGTAGTCAGTGAATATGTAATCTCCAGGAAGGAAAAGTGAGCTGAATATGGTGCTTTGATAGTTATTGTTTGCTTTTCAGGACAGTGAAGAGGCTGATATTGTATTGCATGGTGGCAGAAGAGCATGAAACATGCACTGCAGATGCTTGGCATGGCAGTCTATATCCAGGGCTTCATGTTATTTAAATATGAGGGCAAACCACTGAATGAATTGAGAAAGAGTGGGGCTAGGTTAGAAAGAGTGAAAATCAGCATGAATAGATTGAGTATTGATTTTGGCCCAGACTTACTGAATCAGGTGGTTTGTCTCTATCAGGATAGGATGTCCAACTGCAAAGTCGTCTGGTCAGAGGGCAAGTCTGATACCTACAATGGCAGAACAAGACTTTTTGTACTATTCTGTATTTTCACCAGAGATCTAGCTGGGGTCCTATGGACTGGAATTAACAGGGAACTTGAAATGACTTCATATCTTTGATTCAGTGCTACTGTAGGAGCAAATGAGTGTATATGAAGCCTGTTGAACAAATTACCTTCTCCAGTAAAATATTCTGTCTCCCAACCTATTCCAAACCTATTTGATCTTAGAGCTGTGGGTTGTTTTTTTTTGTTTGTTTGGTTGTTTTTTTTGTTTGTTTGGTTTTGGGTTTTCTTGCTTTCTTTTGTTTTACTCTTTCAAAAACCATTTTAGAGTGTCAGGTTGTTTGGGTTTTTTTTAACTATACAGAATTCTGGAATGGTGGGAGTTGGAAGGGACCTCTGGGTATCATAGTCCAAAATCCTTGCTAAAGCAGGGTCACCCAGAGCAGGTTACCCAGGATTGCAATGTCCAGTCAGGTTTGGAATCTCTCCAGAGCAGGAGACTCACAGGAAAGAAGATTTTTCCTTATTATCAATAGAGTGGGTTATGCTTTCAGCCAGACTGGAGTCTGCACCTGAATTGTACCAGTGAAGTACAGGAAATACGTCTGAAGATGAAGATTTTCCTATATAAGTAATTCACTTTTGATTTATAATTACTAATAGTTGTGTTTCCAGACATTTTGAAGCCCACTGAAATCAATATACTTTTTCAGTGTGACTTAGACGAGGTCTCCAGGAGCATATTTTTAATAGCCTCTGATGTCAATCCGGTGGAGGGGGTCCTAGTTCTTCACCAATATCACAGCTCTCAGGCTAATGCTCTCAGTTCACACAGATTCTGCATCTTTATTTGCCTTGCTACAGTGGACATGTTTGCAGTGCACCAGATACAATGTGTGCTGGCTGTTGAGTCCTCCTTCCGTTCTTGGAGAAGCTGTTACCAGTCATCTGAGTAACTCCCAAGTCCATCGTGTAACCATAAGTACCTTTATGGGTATCTGTTTTCTGCACAACAATCAGAGCTGACATCAAATGTTTACATAAGAATGATACTAGCATCTCTCTGGTATCTGCCAAAATTAGCAATTTGCTCATGGCAGATGGCTCCAAATTAATCTGGTTCACAGATGGGACTACAAATGCAGTTCCTCAATAATGAGAATAAAAAGAAAAGGGATCTCTGTATTTATGAGTGTGATTCAGTTTGTTTCACTGGTCCAAAGACCTTCTGAATCAACGAGATCTCAACAGATCCACGTGTCTTTCAAAAGGAGCTTTACAGAAATAAAGCCTGGAAGAATATGGTTGTGAAGAGGAAACTACAGAAAATAAAAGGCAAGTTTTCAATCTCAGTTGCTAATTCTCAGCTGCTGGTGGGAAAGTTTCTGCATTCATTAGTATTAGCAAACTCATAATTTGACCTCAAAAGTCCTCTTTGACATGAGATGATGAGTGAAAACGTGTCTTAATCGTTGTGTAAATATTGTAGATCAACAGCCTAGAGACAATCTTTTGTGACCCAGAAGTTAGGTGCTGCATTAAACCAGTTAATTCTTGCCCCAGTTCAGTAACTTTCTTGATACAATGTGGTTTAGCTTCGTTTTCTACTTGCATCAAATTTTGTCCTTTATGCAGAATTCAGTGCAGTGTTTGGCTCTTAATGCCACCATCTCTTGATTTCTGCAGCCTTGCTGGTAATTTATAGATGTACAAACTGATTATCAGCCCTGTGCTATCACTAACAGGACTTTTGAAGTCAAAAGAAGATCAGTTGTCAGATTTCTCATGGCACAAAAGCTAGATTCTGCAGGCAGTTACAAAGATAAGTTCAGAGAAGAGTTTTATGGGAAGCTTCTGATCCTCATGTCCTGGTTGAAGTGGTTACTGTAGGTCTCTCAATTGCAAGCAAAGTGCAGAGGGGCTCTGCAGGAGGACTTCAGCATCTGGGGTACATAGCTGATGGAAATGTATCCTGTTTCTTTCAACCTATGCTTCTTCTAGAGTTGAAGGAGAGACTTGTGGACTTCCTAGCTAGGATTGCTAAGTCCTGCAGCATTAGCTCCTAACTCATAAGCTGAGGATGGATGTGGAGAGTCTTGCTTTTCTGGTGGTAATCAATGTCCTGGGTGCATGCCCTGTCTTTTTCTGGAACATCTTAGAACCATTAAGGTTGGAAAAGATCTCTGAGATCATCAAGTCCAACTGTCAACCCATCACTACTATGGCCACTAAACCGTGTCCCAAAGCTGGAGTGTTAAAAAAAGCATGCAGCACAGCAAAGTGGTCAGAGAAAGCCCAAGAGCAAGCAGATCTTCTGTGGTGTTAACCACTGCATATCAGCAGTATTTCTGCTTTTCCTTGAGTTTAAGAAGTTAAGCTAATTCATGAAGGAAACCTGAGCATCAAGGAAGTCCACAGGCATGACCTGCAATCACCAAGTTGTTTCTGTTGAGCACTGTAATGGAGAAGGTAACAGGCTGATTGGTATGACTCAGCACAGCTACTGTGCCCTTTAGTATGACTCAAACCAAACATTTCCATGTTAGTATGAGAGGTCCAAAGTGAAAATGGAGGGTGGAACCTGGTTAGATATACTCTGAGCAAGAGCAGGTTCTAAAGAATAGAAGCAGTTGAGAGAAAACTGGCCACAAGTTCTCAGTATGAAAATATTTGAAAGGCACAATAAGGAAGAAAGACTGTGTCTGAAAATAGAAAACTAGTTGTTACTGCTCCAAAGCCTAACGTCTCTGCTAACATCCAAACTTTTCATTATTTTTATTGATGTAGTAATAATTCACAGCTCTAGTTAACATGCCTTTGACACTGGCGGCTGCCTTCGAAATGAATTCCATCTAATTAAACTAAACAACAGAGAAATCAAAGACCACTTCAGTTAATGATTACATTTCACTGGGAATGTCTTTCCTCCCTCCCCACTGCCTTCCTCCCCAAACAATTTTGAATCTGTGTGAAGGAGGTGAGAGGCAATATGAAGAACCTAACAAGAAGCACTGGAGGTAGGGCTTGCAGGCTGCAGTGTCAGCTACCAGGCATCTGACAGTGGCGTCTGACAGTCACTGTCTCCTTCTCCTGGACCAACATAAAGCCTGTTATTAATTCATTAGAGGGTTGATGGGGTCAGGGTAAGAACTGCATCACAGCATGCACAAACATATTGTGCTTATAATTTAACATATAAACATGTGGAGAAGTCAGGAATCATAGAACCGTTCAAGTTAGACAAGGCTCTTAAGGTCATAAAGTCCAATGCTGCTAAACCATGCCTCTCAGCACCACATCTCCACAGCTTTTGAATCCCTCCAGGGATGATGACTCCACCACTTCCCTGGGCAGCCTGCTCTACAGCTTGACAACCCTTTTGGGGAAGAAATTGTTCCTCATGCCCAATCAAAACCTCCCCTGGCACGACTTGAGGCCATTTCCTCTTGTCCTATTGCTTGTTACTTGGCAGAATATGCTGTTACACAAGATGCTTCCCAGAGAATGATCCTTTTTAATTTGTGGGAGTGATATTAGAACTTGCCTCTGGCATGCCATGTGGTCCATTTCCAGTAAGGAGTGGTGGGATTCATCTGGGTGGACTGCCTGAAGTAAATGGTTTGTAAGGGAAAAAATCCTGTTTGAATTTTTGCAAAAGCAAATTTGTAGTCTCTATAGGCCTGTTGATTAAGGTGTTAAGTTTCAAAACCCCACATTTCATTCCCTACCCAGCATTCATCAGCATGCCTAGTTTACTCCCCACTCACTGCTTGTAAGCCCCAGTTACAGCAATCACACAACACATCTTCATCTTTGGTCTGCTTCTGAGACCCTGAAGCAGCTTTTGCCATGGCTGTCTAGATTCACTGGTGCAGCCTGGTTGCAACACATTTTCAAGAGAAACTTTTGTGTATGAGGAAAATGAATATAAATTCCAGGCTCCTCCAAAACAAAGCTCTAAGCTCTATAAAGAACTGCAGGAGGGTATGGTAGGAGTCCACTACTCCTTCTCTGGCCGTTGAGTAGAGCAGTACTTGGGTTTGCCAAGTAGAACGGTATCGTTATAGCTTGTTTGTCGCTGTGGTGGACAGTCTTTCAGGGGCAACAAGGTGGGGGAAATCAAAAGGGTGTTAACTGTGAACAGTGTTCTCCCTAGTCATCTCTGCATGGTTTCAGCATGTGAATGCTGTGATCCAAGGTCTGTGCTCTGTCATTGCCTTAGGACAACACGTTGGAAAGCTGCTCAAGCCTTGGAGAGGCTCAGTCACGTGCGTTGTTGGTACTTAATTCAAGGCAGTGTGAGAGGACTCGTGTGCTCCACTTAAACACTCTTCAGGCAGACAGATGATGTGTTAGATGCAGTCTCTGAAGCATGAGGAGCATATCATTAGCTGGATGTTTTGAACTACCTAACGTTAGAAGTAACAAAGGAGGGCACTGCCTAAGTGGTAATGCAGGAAGATTGCAACCATGCAAATTTTCTTCTCATGTGAGACCCTGCCATCCCTCTGGATGGTCACTTTGCTATCTCAAACTCTGGGGTCTTTTCAGAAGCCACAGTACCTTCTTGGTCAGTGTAACATCAATGCCAAAAGCACAGGCTCCTGTTTGTCAGCATCAAGCTGTTGTTTTGTGCAACATCCGGCAGCGCCGGGCTGGCACCAGATGCAGGGACTCGCTCCTCTCTGATGTTGTCTAATGATTCTGATTCTTCTCTCTCTCTCTCTCTCTCTCTCTTTTTTTAAAGGAATGTGGTTGAATAGAAGCACAACCCCACCTCTCCCAAGCAAAAAGCCCTCCCTTTTCAGGCCCTGTTAGCAATATATTACCTCATCTAAACTTAATGAAACATCTTTCCTCTGCGCACAGCAATAAATTACAGGAAATAAGGGCATTTTATGTACAAAGATGACATAAAAGGCTATAGATAGCAGGATTATTAGCCTGTATTAGCACATCTTGTCCTTGTAACCACTAAGAATAGAAAATAGATACCAGATAACATGAATTAAAAAGCAGGACAATTCTTCTTTCCCAGAATAAATCCTAGAAAATGTGAACAAGAGAGTAGCCAAGATTACCTTGAAGACAGAGCCTGCAAATTTCCAGCTAACCATGAGCTGTCTTTGTTTCAGCATGCTTAGGGTCCATAAAATGAAAAAGATGTCTAAAGTGCAGTGATGTTCCAAGGCTTTTAGTGTAGTTGGGAAATGTACAGGTCTGGATTAACTAAGCTCTTTAACAAAATTAATTTCCAAACTTAAGAGTAAAAATTGTTAGAGTTTAGTCTTTGTTTTTACCCAAACCAGCTGCTCCTATCAGAGAGTGACTTGTAAAATGGCAATGAAAGCGGAAAAAATGAACAAACAGCATTTTATGTTCCCAAATGGGGAGAAAACCAGCTTCAGGCATATATGAACTGGTCTGTCTATCCAAACTTCAGGAGACAATTTATTGTACTCTCATGTCAGCAATACTAGACTTAGACCTGAGCTGGTATCGGAGGATCTCAAGAAACAGCTCTAGGAGGCAGCCAGGGCATCTCTGTGTTTTGGCAAGTCTTTGGTAGATTCATAACATGCTGCAAGCTAGGTTCTGATTTCACTTAGGCCATTTTTTCTCTAGCAGCTTCATTAATGGCCAGATTTGTAACAGTCCTGAACTCTTGCCCCTTGTTTGCTTTAACTGGACAAGCGTCATTACTCAGCCAGCCCCAGGCTGCCTAAGCATACGTTACAGCCAAGATCTGTTTTATAGTTAGCCATCTCATGGTGTGACATAACATGTTAGTGATAACTATGATGAACTCCTCAACCATTCCTATACGGAGGAAAAGACATAACCAGGAGAGGGTGCAATTGCTCATGGCACAACTCTGGTCTGATGTCTCTGAAGAGCAGTGAGCACTTACTAGCCCCTCTTCATCCTGGATTCAGCAGTTCTTAGCTGGAGCAAGAGCAGAATTCAGGGCAAAACAGACTTCAGAACTGCATTGCATTTACATACAAGATGTTCAAACGTAAGCTAAGTCTTTAATAGTGTCCCTCTGTGACTTGGATAATAAACTCCACGCCGACTGCACTCCATTTCATCATCAAGTGCCTCATCATATTTCTCCCACCCATATCAGAAGGGGAGAGTGGCTTAGAAGAAAGAGTGCTCTGTCTGTAATAAATAGCCATAGGCCATTTAAATGCATACTTGCAAAATCCTTTCCTTCTGAAAGCTTCTCTCTGGGTTCTTTTTTAATCCCCAATAAAAGGGAAGTTATTATGGAGAATCAACCACAAATGGTGACATCTTTTGACAATCTTCCTGGCTGTGCTGCATTTCCTAAACACATGGCTGAGCACAACAAGCTCTGCTGCAGTTCTGCCACTGTCACATGCAATAGGTTTCAGTGTAGCTCTGCAAACTAACCCCTTGGCTCTACCTCCACTTTTAAACATGTAAGAAGCCAAATTAAAACCTGAAGAATTGAGAGCAAATACATCAATATTTTACTTTTGTTATTAAAAAAACACTTGGCTATACAGAGATCACAGCTATCAGCCAGTATTTTAGTAGCAATGCATTATATCATGCTATACTTGATTCAAAGATGTCTATTTCAGTGTTAATATTTACCATCTGGTAACCTTGTTTAAGCATTTGTTGTGCTACGAAGCACTAAAAGGTACCAAATTTCTCTGTTTTGCAGCATCAGTCTGAGGGGCAGAGACTTTATTTGGCTTTAGAGATGTGTAAGTCACTGAGCAGATTTTAGACCAGGAGCCTTTTCATCACCTGGATGTTCTGGGACTGCTATATTGAAATCACTGGAATACTTGAATTGCAACAGCAGAGCTTCTCCAAAAGTACTTCTACAGCCATATGTGCTTTATGCAGGAGTTAACAAACTTCATAGCCAGTACAAAGCTCTTAAAGCACATGACTTTTGTTATCAGCTTGTGCTGTTCATTATCTGTCATTAGACAAATTGCATAATTTCAGTCAATGAATTGCTTTTTAGAGGGAAAACAACCTCCCTACTGAAATAGACATTGTCATCACTCTGATAGAAGATGTCTCTCAGGGCAACTCTGATTAAGATATTCAGGTATTTAAACCTGCACCACCTAAAATGGATGCTTAAATATATAGAAGCATGCAACTTTTTTCCAAGGTCCCACATGAGGAATCAAATGCCCATTCTGACAGTCACAATATGTATTTTTTTCAAGATCCTTTTGCTAGTAACATGGCTGATCTGCAGTGTAGTAATACTGTCTCTCATACTCTATTTATAGAGCTGCAGCTAGAAGTAGCACAGGACTGTGATTCTGAACAAAATCACACTCACTGCTAAAGCTCCTTCTGACCACTGAGCCTCACACTGAATTGATGTAGTATGAAATCTTTTTAGAATGGCAGAAACTGTCTCTGCCTGTTACTGGTGTGTGCACTTCCCCATAGGGCTGCATGCAGAAAAACAAAGTAGAAATAGGAAATTCTTGCTCAGTAAATTACCCAGGCATCCATTTTCACAAGTGTTGCATTTGAAGTTTGCCATTGAAGTTGCATGAGTTTGTTCTGTTTGGTTAAATACTGTCTGCCTACTGCAAAAATCTGTTGTAACATAGTCATATCAGAAAGTTGTGGAAGCAGAAAATAATGCAAGATGATAATAATAATATACAGTTTATCATGGTTGTGCTTACAATTTATTACTCAGGTTCAAGTGTGGTGCTAGTTTATGGAATGGAGATGGCTTGAAAATGGGGTGATTGCACTTGGAATAGGTAAAATTAGCATTAGTTCTTTCCAAGCAAAAGTGGCAGCATTCTCAATGCCAGACAGGATGCACGTTTAGACTGCCTTTGACCCAAGAAATTTACAAGTAGATTAAGAAAACCAAGAAAGGAAGGGACCTTGTGGTTTGGGTTTGCCTTACTGTATAGATACTATTTTTTCAGTTTGGGTCTGAAGCACCGAAGGCTTATCTGGGGAGGCTGCAGCTAAGAGCACCAGTAAAAGTGAACACTGGCAAGAACATGAAGGGAGGTTACTGTCTGGTAGGGTACCCAGACCATAGTTAGAAGGACTGTCAATATAGAGGTGCAGAAAAGCATAAGATGCAGAGTTAGAAAGAGAAAACCATCCCAGGATAGTTGTGAACCAGAACTCTTTACTCAGAGTTCAAGATTTTGCTGCAGAACAGCTTTTTGTCATCTAGCTGTCCTTTTTCCTTTGATACACATAGATAGACAAGATAGATGCTGTAGAAACCTGATAGCTTGCTTTGAAATCTTCCAGTGTTTAAACCTGCATATGAGTTTCCAGATAAAAGGCAAAAGATGCATTCATAGCAGTCTGAGGTTGGTTGGAGAGCACACATGCATTTAAGCTGTAGCTCCTCAACCATCTGCTGTGCTTTGGTTCCCATTACTAAGCAGCCTCGAAGCACTTGGACTGTGTTGCTTTTACACAGCACTAAACCAGAAGATGTGCTGCAGAGGCACTGAGATAGCAGACTAGATCAAATCCAAAATAAAACTCCTGAAAGACCTACAAGGTCGTTGAGTCTTCAGTGGCAGGGTTTTTTCCCTCAGTAATTCTGCTGTTCTTACACTGTACTAGTTATTAACAAAGCAGAGATTCCTGCGCTTACTGTCTAAAGCTTCTTTCCAGCAGCACACTATTTACTGGAAAACTTGTTCGGAGGAGAGCTTAGCTTTACTGAACAGTGCTTTTATGTGAGGTAATTCTCCGTTTTCTTCTCCTCTAACAAATTAAGCTTGTTTCTCCCCTTCATTTTTCCCTCTTTCACTGACTGCAGCATGGCTCAGAGAAGCAGCAGCACAGTGCTAAGCAGCCTGTCTTTTTAAGGATTAAGTCTAGAAAGATAGTAACTGGCGCTCAGTCGCTTGTTGTTAATGGTAGCCTTAATTTCTTAAGCGAGCTTTCCCAGGATGAAATACAGGCAAGGCATCGTGCTCCGGTGCAAGTGTGACAATAAGGTTCTGAAGGATTCAGCTTAACAGCTTGTGTCAGGTGATGAGGTTAATGGGAAAGAATTTGTTATTCAGGTCACTTAATGAAAATAACCTTGGGAGAGCTTAGCAGAGCCCTTGGGGTAGAATAATTTATTCCTTTTCTGCTTCCATCACTGTAAGTTAACCCAAGATGCAGGAGAAGCTGATCTAAACATAAACTCAGCCGTCAGAGTAGTGCAGGAGGAATATCAGCAATTACAAAGCGTTGCTGTAATCTCTGCTGCCCCTCCAGTGCTAACACGCAGAGCACAGCCTTCGGAGCGAAGGCTGACTTTGCATAGCCCCGGCTTTAAAACAAGACAGCTTGTTTGTTAGGATGCAGGACATCAAAGCACTGTGCAAGAAGACAAACCAAAATACTCACCACGAGATGTACAGTTTTTAGCCAGTCCTGGGATCAGGCAGGCATGGGAAAGAGGCTTCAGCAGCCATCATTCACGCTGTTTCTGTCCTGTGTTCTGATGTTTGTTTTGCTGCTCAGCTATAATCAGAAGTAAGCTTTGGCTCCTGCTATTCGAGGCCTCACGCTAATCTGCTCTCAGACCCCAGGGAGACGCTATGTCTCTGCACCACCGTTTCATTTCTTATCCTTTAATTAAAAGTGCCAGGAAAATACACCCTCCACACAGCAGCTGCCTGAGACCGATGAAATACTGCCTCGTTTTTGGGGTATGAGACAGAATAGATACCACAATTTGATCTCAAATCTTGGGACAACCATTTTGAGAGCCCTAGATCCTGATTTAGAAGTCCTTAGGAGTAGAGAAGATTAGCACTATCCCCACCTGTAATGTTACCACCTTCTCTGCAAGCACCCATTTCATATTCTGAGCAACATGAAGACCTCATCTGTGTAAAGCTCAAAATCCTTTTCACAGCCCTGGGTACAATAACTTTCATACAGGAAAACAAGATTAAACTTGACAGTAATAGGAGTGATAGAGAGGGGAAGCATTCTTCCTTTGAGGCAGAGGCTCTGCATATAGCAGCCAGTGACTGAAAACAGTGAAGGGAAAAGATAAATGCAATTATTCAAGCATCAGGGCTTAAAAAATGTTTCTAAGAGAGAGAGAGAGAGAGAGAAGAAAAAAACCCCTCACACCCTTCTCTTGACGTTCAACAAAGTCCCTAAATGAGCTAAGCAAAGGAAGAGGAAGAAAGTCAAAGACCTTACAAAGAGCTGCTTTCAGCTGTATGTTACTAGATACCTTCAAATACATTTATCCAACCTTCCTGAGAGACACCAAGCCCTCCATGACCCGCAGCAAACCCTTACTACGAGCATCTCCTCCCCAGGAGCCATATTTATAGGCTCCCTCCTGGCTGTCTCTTTGAGGAGCACCTGGGTTAGCAAAGCACTCCTGCGTCTGTGGGCTGCCAGTGATTTAACTCCTCGTGTGCTGCAGACTTGTATTATTCCCCAAAATACCTTCTGCCACCCGGGGATGCCCTGCTCTGATACATGACCCAGAATCTCATTGTAGTGCCAGCCCTCAGCAGAGCATTGTGTGTTATGAACAGGCTGTCCTACTGTCACACATAGGTTATGTAGAGATTTGTCAGTCAGCTGCAGCCCAGAAGGCTTCAGCAATTTAGTGCTATAGAGGCACTTAACTCTCGGGAGCTCACTACATTCTGTGGTGCTTTCAGTGCTTGAAGTGGCCTATAAGAGATGGGGAGGGACGTTTTAGCAGGGCCTGTTGTGATAGAATAAGGGACAATGGGTTTAAACTAAAAGAGGGAGATTCGGACTAGATGGAAAAGTCCTTTTTTATGAAAAGGAGATTTTTTTTTTTATGCTGAGGATGGTGAGACACTGTCCCAGGTTGCCCAGAGATGGTAGGTGCCCCATCATTGGAACCATTCCAGGTCAGGTTGTCTGAGGCTCTGAATGACCTGCTGTATTTGCAGATGTCCCTTCTGGCTGCAGAGGGGCAGAATGAGGTGACCTATAAAGGTTATACTTGTGATTCTCTAACCAGCCTTAGGTATGTCCTGTAGAAGGATTTCTAGCAGTTACTTCATTCCACTTTATCTCTGCTTTACTTTTGGATTGTTACAGACTGAGTAATGTTTCCTGTCATTAGGAGTCTTTAACAATAGTTCCTCTGAAATGCCTTTGACATTTGCAAGGGGAAACAGACCTACTGTTCACCAAAACCAGCAATCACCCCTTGAGCAGCAGGATGCCAACTGCCAGGGCAGGAGTGGTGGGCACGCGAAGTACAGTATGCTTGAGTAGTGATTAACACACAACAAAGAGAGCTGCCTGTGCTGCAAATGGAAACACACTGTGTGCTTGGGATGTAAGAGCATTTTGGTCTAATTTTGCACTCTGCATATAGTAATAAGACACAACAGGGTGTGCATTAAGCTCATCTTTTGAGAAGTGCAACAGTAGCTGAATAATGCACACCCTGGAGTGTCTTATTTGTAGTGGACTATGGCTCATTAATTTTACATTCAAATTGTTTCAAACCCATTAAAAAAAACCCAGATCTGTTCTGAGGGCAGTTATGTAATACATCTTTCCACTGAAAAGTGGAAATATTTTCAAATAAAAACAGTAGGGAAAAGGTGAGGAAGAGCTTTGCTCCTCTGCAGACCAGGGTTGGGTTTGGCTTGGTTTGTTATAGTTTGGTTTGGTTTGGTTTGTGTGGGGCCTGCTAGGAGCAGGTTCTTGGCTTGCTAATGTAGGCCTATAATGCAAATTTGAGCTATGGAAATCTGTTCAGTGTTTACTCTCTTCTAGACTTGCCTTTCTTTTTGTATAATTACCTGTGCCTTTTGTCTTCCTTTTTTCCCTTTTGAAAGTCTCCGTGGTACATGAACATTAGTTCATTTCAGAACAGGCCTGTATTGGAATCATTCAGACAGAGATGTGATTGATTTTTACCTCAGACCGGGAAATGAATGGTCACAGATTGCTGCTTCTAGGGACCTAGAGGCATGGCTTGGGGGAAGATGGTTTTACCAAATATCAGTGTCTGTGTGAGTGAATACAACACAATTTAGAGAACAGAGAGTGTTAAAACCCTGTTTTGCTATGGCATCACTTGGGAAGTGGAAAGGAGAGAACACTGTTTTTTGCTATTCCACCTGAAATCTGACTATGGTTTATCTCTTTATATAGGTTCCAACCTTGATGATGGACACTCAGTTTTCAGAATTCACTCCAGATATCACCCCAATAATGCTGGCGGCTCACACCAACAACTATGAAATCATCAAACTGCTTGTCCAAAGACGGGTAACGATTCCACGCCCACACCAGATCAGATGCAACTGTGTGGAATGTGTTTCCAGTTCAGAGGTGGACAGCCTGAGGCATTCCAGGTCAAGGCTGAACATCTACAAAGCCTTAGCCAGCCCTTCGTTGATTGCCTTATCAAGTGAGGACCCCATCTTGACGGCCTTCCGACTGGGCTGGGAGCTGAAGGAGCTCAGCAAAGTGGAAAATGAGTTCAAGGCTGAATATGAAGAACTTTCGCAGCAGTGCAAGCGTTTTGCTAAGGACCTTTTGGATCAAGCACGGAGTTCTCGAGAATTGGAGATCATTCTCAACCACAGAGATGATCAAAGTGAAGAGCTGGATCCTCAAAAATGTCATGACTTGGCAAAGTTAAAGGTAGCAATAAAGTATCACCAGAAAGAGGTAAGAGTCATCTAAATGCAAAGGTGTGCAAAGGCTTCATGTGTTTGGTATAATGGTTCATTTCTCTAGTCTCCGTGGGTTTGTTCAGGGTTTCCAGCTGAGACCCAGCATGGTTGAGTTTGGATTGAGTGGAGAACCATGTGCAAGTGGGTTAGTCACAAATCAGGAGGTGACATGTACCATGGTGACAACATGAATCTGATGACAGTGGAGGGCACAGGACTGGGACTTGCTGCAGTGGGTTATAGCTTATATAGCACTGACTTTGATTCAAAGATACTTGAATGCCATTTCATGGTAGCCTATCCCCCTGCAAAGAACAGCCTTCAGAGCTTTCCAGTTTTGTTAGCTCCAAAAGCTTTTCACAGTAGCTGCTTTTACACAGGAATCAAAAGCTAGAAGCAATTGCCTGGCTCATGAAGGTCTTGACTGCAGGAAATAATATAACATACAAATTGCTTCCTTTAGCCACCGAACACTTCCTAGCACCCATTCAAGACTGACTCATAAGGGCCAAAGAAATAACAGCAGCAGAAGAGAGCAGGAGAGATCAAAAGCACTCTCACTCTCCCAAGTCTCCATGCTACCAGTAGTTTTGTTAGGTGAAAATGCTCATGTGATTCTAGGTAGTGGATCATACCATGCAAATACTTCTCCACCTCTGAGACATTTCAGGTGGATTCTTGCATCCCTGACTGAGAAGCAATCTCCACAAATTCAACCTCCTGCCTATAGTACCAGAAAGGAAAGACATACTGCAGCTATAGGACACAGAGCCTTTCAGGAGTCCAGAGATTTATAAGCTGATTCAATAAAGGCCGTGAACCCAAGGAGAATGCTGACAACAGTTTCAGTCCTGAAGCTCCTTCTATTTTAAAGTAACACATTTTTAATCTTTGCTTGCTTGTTGGACAATTTTTATCTCTTTTTTTTAGGCACATTTGACTGAATTCCAAGCATATGGCCAAATTCCGTGTTTTGTGACATATTCATGACAGTTCCAGCATATAAGTGATAGCAAATGTGCCCTGTGTTGTCAGCTGAAGTCAGTGCTGTTTCCAGGTAGAACACTGGTGGGCAGGGACAGAACAAATGAGTTTGGGAAAACAGCACTGCTGAACTCCTTCAACCTACCTGGTTGTTCATAAATACCCAGTGTATTCTGCAGGATGGTGTTTGTATGCAACTAAATATTACAGTGGTTTTCTTTTCTTGGTAGTTAGTCCAATACAAAACACAAAGCAGGATGCAAACACCATTGCCAGCTTCTGAAAAAAAAATGAGTGGGAGCAGAGAGACACTGAGAAATGCCTTTTAATCTTGATTGAAGAGTATCAGACTGAGAGAATTTTATTGGGGCCAGGAAGGAAAATAGAAGCAAGTTTGGTTTGGTGAAAGACAGTTCTGCAGAGAGAAACAGCAGACTCTAAAAAGTAGATCATCTTGTTCTACTGCAGCTTTTTATGTCTTAATATTAAATGGGGTTGGATAATAAAGCTTTTTATGTCTTAGTGTTGACAAAGGTAACAACTTAAATCTATGGTAGCCTGATAGAAAAATCCAGAGTGGACCTAAGTTATTTTCTAGGTCTGAAAATTGTTACCACAGTTGTTGGTTCTTTATATGCAACATCAAGAATGTGTGATCTCATTGATTTTAGACTAATTGCTAGACAAATTTCCTGCAGGGTTGGTTTATTTTGTTGGTTTTTTTTTGGGGGGGAGGGTCCGTGAAATAAAGCTACAAAATCTCCCTAAATAGGAAATTATTCCATTTCAGCTCAGTCAGACAGGTACATTCAAGTCTCTTCCCTGAGAAGTTGTTGAGAAGGACTCAGTAAAGAGATCATTGCCTGTGGATGGAGGGGATGCACTGGGTGTTTTGGGGAAAGAGTAGATATTAAAACTTTCTTTTTACCAGCCTGAGTGATATGAAAATTCAAGAGTGGTCTTTGCCAGACCCATCATTCAGGATTTTTCTCTCCCAGGCATTTCAGATGAACCCACTGTGCTCTCCTATACCATCATTCAGGATTTTTCTCTCCCAAGCATTTCAATGCTGGTTTGTTCCAGGTACAGAAGAGTAACAGCCTTCAATTTTGTAGTGCAGGTTGATAATCTCTGGCAGTACACATAAAGGACTGAAAAAAGTACCAGTGGGAAAAGCTAGATATCGATGGCTAGTTCTTGCTCCAGACTGGGTCCTTGGAGGAGGGACTTTTAGAGGTAGTTAGGCTCCTAAATCTGCAGGTAAGTAGGCAAGAAGTTTTTAAACAGAGTATAATCTGGTTAAGTGCCTAAATCTTGTTGAAGATTGGGCACTTCTCTTGCTGAGGCATTTTGAAATTCCACTGCTAAGTGAGCTACATCTTTTGGCACCTACCTGCTGGAAAAAAATCTGATCTCAGGGAGTTAATTTTTGGCAAACAATTAAAAGTCACTGGAACAGTTTGCCAAGGCAGTTGTGGATGCTCCCTCCCTGGAGGTGTTCAAGGCCAGGCTGGATGAGACCTTGAGCAACCTGTTCTAGTAGGAGGTGTGCATGCCTATGGCAGAGGGTTGGAACTGGATGATCCTTGAGGTTCCTTCCAACCTAAACCATTCTATGATTCTGTGAAATCATGTCATGGATCTCAGTTCTCTGTGCTGAATCTGGTAAACATATTCCTGGTATACACAACTCCATCTTTGACCTGGCCTGGGTGCATCAGTTTTCACACTGAGCAGCCTGGGTGAGGGCTGGATTCAGGAGGAGAACCACCTCAGTTCAGTCCTACCTCCAGAGGAATATCCATAACAAAGGCTCCACCTCAGCCTGTGTTCCCTGGTAAATGCCACTGCCAGTATGTTGGTGCCTGACACTGCAGATACAAGTTTTGTCTTTACAAGGGTAGAAAAATCTCCCATTGTTTTTATTTTTTTTTCAAGAGAAAGCCTAGGAGCTACAAATTTTGATTACTCCCAGATATTACATGTGTTAAGTATTCTATAAACTGACACATATGTTGCTCATGAGGAAGAGGACCTTTGGAGGAGGGCCAAAACAACGGAGAAGAAACGTCTTACTTCTCATGATTGTTTTCTATAAGCCTCTATATCCTAGAAGGTAAATTACTGTTCGCACAGAAGGGAAATTTTCAATTACACAGGAAAGATTGAAGGGTGCCCTAAGGTAGCTTTGTATTGTATTTTATAGTAGTAAATGTTAGAACTATGCTGTGCAATGTTCACAAGCTCCCTCTCCATCTCCTCTCAAGTGTAGAAATGGTTGTGCCCTGAGTTTCTAATTGCAAAAGAGATCCTTTCTTTAGAAGGTGGGTAGGGCTTCACAGTGTGATGGCTGTTTGCAAGACGGTCACAAAATACTAGAAACAAATGAAGACAGCTCTAGCACACTGCAAATCGTGATGAGCACAGACAAGTTCATTTCTGAGAGGAATTATTTTTCTAGGATCATGGGAATTCATTGCTTTTCATAAGTGCTCTGTAGTATGTGACATTTGTCTTCATATTACTGCTTTTCAGATTTCTTTTATTCATGACTAATTTTGGAAGGAGAAAGGTTCTGAAGACTTAATACCAAAAGACACAGCTCAGCTGTTGAGCATCAATCTTCACTATGCTCTTCTGGCACCAAGTTAGCTCTGCATTTGTTAATTTGTTTGTATTTCTAAGAAAAGATGGGAAAAATCACCTCTTAGCATCTTGCCAGTCTCATAAAGCCCAGTTGTATGTACAGTGTCTTGTGGTTGTATTGGAGTATCAGAGCACAGGCGGCGTGCAAATACAATTCTTAGATCCTGTAAGGTTTTTTCTACACTGCCAAAAGAATGTAAAGTAACTGCAGCATAGCGATGAGTCTGCTCTAAAAGGGCATATTTCTGCTTGTGCATCACATTCCACTAAGCCACAAGAAATGTACATTCAGCCTACTTCTGCTTTTCTCCATCACAGGTCATTCACATCTTCAGAATGAAGGGAAGCATCACGCTAGTGGGGTTTTAGTGGTTTGCATTTTTTTCTGGTGCTGGTAGTTGCAAGTGGCTGTGCAGGTTTATTTATGTCTGTAAGGAACACACACAATGCAAGGCACTCAGAAGAAAATGTGTTTTACTTATGACTAGTTTGCTTAACACTTCCACTGAATTAGATCAAAGCAGTGCATAAAATTCCTCTCAGAAACCTTAACCTTTGTCTCTCTTACTCACTGTACTCTAAGCAATGACAGGAAAGGAGAGAATTGTTTACTTTTCTAATACAAAACCAGTTCTCTTTGCTGGTTTCTCTTCAGGATGAAACCTCAGAAGTCTTAGCTCTATTTTTTTTCTGAGGCATTAACATAGACAAGTACCTCCTGAGATACAGAACTGGAGTGAATGAATAATCATTCCACAAGCCACATATTTTTCAGCTCGGTCTTGGCTCTTGTCAATTGTGTGGCTTCAGTTTGAAGCACAGCATCATTCTCTAGGGAGCATGCATAAACCTGGCAAATTTCTAAGGGCACTTCAGTTACTGTATAAAAAGAGCTTTTAAAAATATCAGAGATGCAGGAAAAATGAAGTAAGAGGTCTGTGAAAATCAAAGCTCATCTGCTACACCTGTTTTGAAAGCCAGCCAGGTACCTTGATGGATAGCCACAGACCTTTCTTTCCTTACAAAAGCAGTGTTAAGTTATTCCCCCCGTGGTTTTGTCTGCTTTCTTGTCACAGTACCTGGAGGTGTAACAGTACAGGACAGAAAATTTGTATTGTGCACAATAAATACCAGCATTTTGGTGAGCCTGCACAGCTCAGAAGATGAATAAACAGGCTTTTACTTCTGGTTTCTACAATGAAATCATATCCTGCTGTGAAGAGACCTCTGTTAGGACTAGATGGGGGAAGCAGAGCTGCTCCTTGTGGAAGCTTTTTTCCTTTCTAGTGACCTGGAACATATGTGTCATATCCCTTAGGGTATGAGATGGTGGGGATGGTGTGGTTATGCTGTGTCCAGATCTGTCCTAGATCGCAGAACTGAATACAATTTTAGGGATTTGAGAGGACTGGATGTCCAGATTTCACCTTTCATTTTCCAACTGCATTCATTCATACTGTATGCAGTGAAGTTACCATCTGATGTGTGAACAGTGGCCTGTGCTAAATGAAACTAGTTTTTCTCAGACTCAGTCCCAACAGGCAGGTGACCACATAGCCAAAGCTTCCATGCATGTAGTACTAGCTGAGCTGTTACCGGCAGTCTCAACAGCAGGCCTTTGGGATGGCAAATGGGGAGACTGATCTGCATTTACATCCATGAACCAGTCTTCTTTCCTCATGATCACTGGTGGTGAGTAGAGTGATTGGTGCCCATCCTCGAGTCCCCAAGTGGATGGGTTTGTGCGGTTGCCAGATCTGTTTGATCAGCCTTGGAAATCAGCACGAAAATCTAACCTCTACAGCTGCATTGTGCTGGAAAAATAAGGCAGTAGTGGCACTTAAGTGTCAATTCTCTGCGGATGTGGAATAATAAGAAGAAAAATTCAGACAACGAAGAGTTCCACATGTTAACAAAGTAGCCTTGAATATTTATCTGAGGAAACAGCATTATTTGGTTTATCGTTCATGTAGCACCAAAATGTTGTAACTTGATGAAGGTTAGCCACATGTCACAGCTGTCAGAGAAGAGAGCTGCAGAAGACTAGCTTTTGACAGCAAAATCATCTCTGAGTAATCCTTGAAAAAACTTGAAACAGCAACAGCGTAAAACCAGCATGTCAGTCAAGGGCAAGGACTCTGCTTGTGGTAGTGTAACATGTAGCAGACAGCAAATGCCTGGATCATTCTTTAAGTCATTTTGGTGTCTCGTGCCTCTGACTTCAGTGATCTCTTGGACAAAGATAGGAAATATGTTGAAAGCTAAAGAGATTGCCACTGTTTTAAGGACATTTAAGAATTATTTAGTGAGTTTGTCTGTTCCCTTAACTTCATGTACCCCATCAGTCTTCTTGCCAGCAAGAGAAGAGGCCTGGGAAGCCAAAGCTGAAGTAAGGGACATGATTGATTGGTTTTCTGTAGACTACAGAAACTGGAAAGAAGATGTGACACCTTGTGTGTTGTATAAGCCAAGTGTTCAATCTTGCTGCGTCTGAAGGTCTAGTGTGCCTTTCAGAGTCAGCTTTACGTCAGTAGTGAAGAGTATATCATGTTATTCCATACTTCACTTTGAGTGATAGCCTGAAATAATAAACTCCATGGCAAAATTATTGCTATGGATTCTGCCTTTGGATATAGAAGTGGTCATTGTCATTTATCTGATTTCTGTTGCTTAGTGAAGAGTGGCATGAAGATACAGAAAACTGAGATTCCCCTCCTCTTACACCTCTTATGTATACACCAGATCCATCATCATCCAGACAAGTCATTTAGGTGGCTCATGATTGAGAACACGGTTTCCTCATAGTTCTTCACTCCAAGAAAAGTGAGATGGATAGATGTGTTAATCATACCCTCCCTTCACTGAGATCCTGGGCAGAGTAGCGTTTAAAAGCTGTGACTGCAGGTTTCTTATTCCTTCTTTACAAACCCTAGCTGGCTGTGTAAACATCCTTCAGCAAAAGCTCATTCCCTCCTTAGTGTACAACAGCGATATCCCTCAGAAGCAGAGGTAGCCTTTAGAGGTTGCTGAGAATGTAAGAAGTGTTTATAGTATCTGGGTCTGTTCTTTCCTGGATATTGGAACAAATTTACTCATCCAGGAGAAGGTAAGGTAGAAAGAAAAAAGCCCAAATTAAATAGTTTCAGCCTAAATATTTCTCAGATTAGAAAGGAAACAAATGAAAAGTAGCAAGTGCAGTTGTGGGCTTCTCAGTTCAAGAGAGACAGGAGACCACTGGAGAGAGTCCTAAATTCCCTGTGAGGGTGTCAGAGCCAGGGAGCAGGCTGCCCAGAGAGGTTGTGTAGTCTCTTACTCTGGAGAGATTCCAGACCCAGATGCATATTGTGAACTTAGGCAACCTGCTGTGGGTGACTCTGTTTTAGTTGGGGGGGACTGGATGATCTCCAGAGGTCCCTTCCAACCCTCCATCCATTCTGTGATTCTGTGAAAAATGTTTATAGAGCTTTTTAGTAACGCTAATAAGGTAAAGTAGGTGTGTGTTTTAAACTACTTGTGAATTACTTCTAATATTCCTGTATTTGCTTTACTTACCACTTAGTTAATGTAAATGTTAGAAATTCACTAAGGAGGATAAACCCAAGCTTTTACCTAAAAGTCAGTACCTTCTCCACTTCAGATAAAGCCTGGGAGAGCTCCCGGTATTCATTTGCAAGTTCTGTATACTCCTGAAGTACTGCCTGCGAGAGGACTTTGCAAACACTGCAAGATATGTCTCTAAACAGTTTTTAGCTTGTGTTTTATTTTAGAGCTTCTGCAGGATGTGTCAAATATTCCCTGTTCAGCTCTTGGAACCCAGTCAGTGTGTTGTGAATTATCTGACTCCGTCTGACTCCGTCTTAGGTGTATTCCTATACTCGGAGTTTTGCTTGTACTGCAGCACTCTGCCTGCGGAAACCCAGTCTGTATTTGCTTGGTCTTTGTAAGAGAACTGTATCCTGGAATGTTTGCTGAAACATATCCTACAGGAATTTAATAATCAGCTGCAGTCTGCTGTCTGCTAAAATAAATGCTGTAAGCTTTTGCTTATGCTTGGACTTACACTCAGGGTCTGACCTGGGTGTTTGCTAACAGAGGTTGGTCTCCAGAAGCACTGTTCAGCAGCTTGCCTTTATTCAATGCAGGATTTATACCTGCACTTAAATCCTGCTGACACAGGCCATAAATACAAATGTATAGCTAAGCACACATTTAAGCACTCTGAGGGGAGATAGGTTTCATTTCTAGCTTAAATATTTGTTAACTCCTGTGGGTAGGTACTGAGGATTTGCAAGCTTCTGCCTTTGTCCTAGAATATCTGAGACCTCTTCTGTTTAAATATTTAAGCCAATCCAATATATATTTGTGAAAACTATGAATTCTGATGGAACTGTAGCAGCCTTTCAGAGGTCATTCAGTCTTTCCTTTTGTCAGCATTCACATCACTAGTGAAATTCCAGTTGCTGCTGCTTCAGCTGAATTCATGTCTACTACCTCCAAGAGATGTGTTATGGATAGAGACCTTTAGTTAAGATTCATGTGTCATCATCACTTAGAATGTCTTAAAAACAGATTAGACAAAATTCTGTATAATTGGAGGCCATATGTTCATCTGTGGAGGATCTGGAGTTTGTTTGATTCACTAGCAGAAGGATGGAACAATTTGGGTAGTACCTGGTTTTCTCAAAGGCCTCCTCCAGCTCAGCTGGCAATCTTCTTAATAGCAGGAATGGCTGCCATTTGGATTTGCAGCAGTGCTTCACTGTCACTACTGACAGGCATGTGAGTAGCAGCAGTGGTGTGGATAGGATATTCATCCTTGCAAAATACTGTTGTCTCTTGGAAGTACCTGGTGAGGAATGTTGTAGGCCTTTTTCCCTGAGGTATGCAGCCTCCCTCCAACTTTGGTGTCTCATTTCTTCCTTTTTTCCCTGTTGCAGAGAGTACTTAATTAGCAGGATGAACAACCATTAGGTGTTTACCCTCTGCAACTCACACTTCAGCAGTGGAATGTAAATAACTTTGCAGTTATTAACAAGGTTGAACTTTAAAAATAAATGTGCTACAAAAGGGATTTTCTTGTTCATCTCACTGTTTGCAGCACTGCAGGCTGTCATTTCTTATGTGGAGTATCTGATCTCACAGGGCTTACTGGCTCTCTGCAGCACACATCAAATTAGGCCACAAATAGTTTCTTTCTATGTTGGGCTAATTTAGAAATGCAGCTCTTTGAATATTGCCCACTGGAATTTTCTTCAAGAGCAATGAAACTAATACAACTGTATTTCCTTTCTTCCTCAGAAGATCTTGTTCTTGGTATGAGGTGGAACAGAGTGCCTGCTACACTGGAAGTCTGTTGTGCCTCTTGGTTATGAGCAGGAGCTTCTGTAGGATTTTGGGGTGCAGAAAGAAGATGGATTTTTAGTGTTCAATGCCATATCATGTTCCTGAAGTTGAAGAAGTCACTGCTTTGCACAGAGTGATCCGTACACATGCTGACATGTCAAGTGTTAGAGCACATTTGGGCTGTTGGGCAGGGTGTGTTAAGCTTTGTGGGTTGGCACAGTAAGACTTGGCATTGATTGATAAACTCAAGCTCGTGACAGGACTGGCAGTGTAGAGTCTCCTATATCTTCATGGGAGGCAAGAAATTCTAGCCAATTGATTCTGGAAACTCAAGTGCAAAAGTCTGTGCTCTTCCCGGTCCATCTGCAGTTGTACTGACGTGTGTGGGGTGGGTGTTTCTGTGCCTGGGTCACTGCTGCTGGTGACCTGGAATGAAGAGGGACAGAGACCTGCTGCTCCCAGCCCTGCCTGGTCATACATGTGTCCTCAGACATTTCCCTTCAATCTACCAGAGAGAGAGTGCGAGGTAGTACCTCTGCAGAGAGAGACAGGGCTTTCTGCTGAGTGTGGGGTAGCAATGGCATTTATGTTTTCATGGTAGAACAGGATTCACAGGAAATCTACTTTCTTTAACATCTAGCTAAAATACACTTTTGCTACTGCATCAGACACTGCATTTGCTTAATTGTCACATGGACTGCAAAGTCTAGTTCAGTTCATGTGAGGCTTTGCCTTTGCGAAGCCAGAGTTGCTTTAATTGTAGAGGGCAGCAGCATATAATAATACCCCAAAATACAGTAACCTTGCAGGGATTCAGCTGCCATGTTTGAGATGCTGTGGGACACAGTGCTGTTGGTGAGATCTAACCTACTGAAATGAGTGTCAGAGAGGGGAACTAAAGTTAATTTCATGGCTCCTATGCCACATTTGACTCTCAGTGGTAACCTCAGTGGGAGCTGATGTAGCTGACTGATAGAAGAGCTTGGTCCTGCTTATTAACACAGGGATCTGCAGTTACAAATTAGTGCTTATTCATCTATGAAGAGCAGTCACTACCACCATCCACAGCAAGAGTACAGAAAAGAACTCCCAACAAACTCCAGCAGAAGAGCCTGTTGGCAGCTGTCACGATAATCAGAATAACTGCAGAGAGATACTGTGCTCAGTCCCTGTGATGTCTATCAAGGAGCTATTTCAGTTGCTCCCTGAGGCATTCACATTTCAGCCCATCTGTGTCTGATCCTAAATTACTTATGACTTTGAGAGATAAGGGATTTCCCCATAGATATGGGGTGTGTGTGTGTAACATAATTTCTGTGTTTGATATTTATATTAATGGCACAGCATGCAGAAAGCATTTAATTCCCCAGAAGTAGAATCTAGGTGACATAAAAATTTCAGTAAAGATTAGATAGTAAGAAAAAGACACTCCACCCGGCAGCTGTTTTTTTTTCCCCTTGGTAGAGAATCAGGTGACAGTGAATATGATGAACATTGAAAATTAAATTCTCTAATAGCACAAGCCAGCTGCAAGCCAAATGTTACACAAAGACCCTGGCAAGGCCAAAAGAAGAAAGAGAGAACATAAAAGACTTTGTACTGCAGTAGTCTTTGCTCTCAAAATGCTTCCCAACCATGACTGAAGTTTCTGATCTCACTTCTGGGAAAGGCAGGGTTACTCATTCCTATTTTCAGAAGCCAGGAGCCTGAGCACCTTGCCCACTAGTCAGTGGCACAGTAGTATTGTCCTCACGAGGTACACTGAGCCTCATCTGACCTCCTTGTCCTTAAGTGAAATGTATCTTCAGCTAGGGACAACTTCTGCTTAACAGGTAACAGAGAAGGAGCTTGCTCTTTGGATTGGTTCCCCCAGAAATGCTTCGAGAGGCTTTGTCTGAGGTAGGGACAATCCTGGACAATGCTATGCCAGCATAAACACCACCTTTTGAAAGCATTCATTTTAATTAATGCAGTTGTCAAGCTGTTGTCCATTGTGTCTGTGGGATGATGTCTTGTGCTGCTTTTTGTAGCAGAGGCTTCTATAATGGAGCAGAGCTTGAGAAAATGCCTGATACCTGCTTGTTATATATTGAAGAAGTTCACTGTCTGCAAGTCATTTGCTCCTCTTCTTAAACAAATACAGAGCTTCTGTACAGTACATCTCTCTCTGATTCCAAATCATCTACAAAACTAGGACAACATGCAGTTTTTTTAATCATCAGAGTCTCTCCTTTTTGTTGTGCAGAAACTTTAACTTGATACCAAATCCTGTCACATAAGCAATGTCCCTGTGAAATGATGAAAGTCTCTGATAGACACATGTACTATTTCTAGCTATGGCAAATCAAAAGCTTTCAAAAAGGAAAACAAACATATCTGGGGCCTTGCTTACATGGAAACTGAACTTATATTCAGGAAAGGTCTTAGTGTAAATAGCATTGCAGAATCACATAATCACTGAATCACAGAATGGTAAAGCTTGGAAGGGACCTCTGAGGTCATCAGGTACAAACTCCCTGCCAAGGCAGGTTTACCTAGAGAAGGTCACACAGCAACACACCCAGGTGGGTTTTGAATATATCCAGAGACAGAAGCTCCACCACCTCTCTGGGGAGCCTGTTCCAGTGCTCTGTCACCTTTAATGTTCCTCTTCGTGTTTAGATGGAACTTCCTGTCTTCGAGTTCGTGCCTGTTATCCCTTGTTCCATCACTGGGCACCACTGCAGAAACCTTTGTCCCATCCTCCTGACAGTCAGCTTTTAAGTATTGATCAGCATGAATAAGATCCTCCCTTGGTCTTCACTTTTCCAGACTAAAACCCCCCAATTCTCTCAGTCATTCCTCATTAGTGAGATGTTCCAGTCCCCTCATCATCTTTGTAGCCCTTTTCTCTACCCTATCCACCAAGTTCCTGTGTTTGAACAGGGGAACCAACAGGGAGCTGGTCAAGTTGCTTTTCCAGATCCGTAAGCAAAGACAAAATATGACTGGTTTCTTAACTTCATGAAGAAATGTGAAAATATGGATGATAACAAAAGTTCTGTGATACTACTTCAGGCTACCTCCCACTTAAGAGGGCTAAAGCTGGGCTTTTACTTGGTTTTGTCTTTTATGTGCATTTGTTTAACAGTCTGAATCTTTAGAGCTGAGCATTCAGTGGTTTAGTCTAAATGAATTTGGTGCTTTACTTTAAGGAGCAACACCTAGAAGCAAAGATGAGGCCAATATTCACAGAGCTATTTGGGGAAGTACCTAATTTCTGTGTTCTTTCAAGTTAACACAAAGTTAGTGAAGAGCAATTGCTTCTCTAGGCTGCACACCAAAGGCTTAGTTGGCTTCATTATAATGCAAAGTTCCAGTGTTTCTGCACACTGGAAATTCTGGGTTTCAGCCTGCTGCAGTCCTTGCACTACTGCAGTGCTGACTGTTTTTAAATCTGTGGTTAATAAGTTGAACTAATACAAGTTAGTAAATCCTGCACTGGGAAGTGCTTAGCCTTTCCTTTAATAAGGACAGATTTTGATGACTTGTGATATTAGGGAGAGCTCCTTTCTTTCTGTGGTGTGCTTTAATTTCCCTTAGGCTGTTTCCAGTGAGGTTGGGATGGGCTTGATTGGAAAATTTAATGGCTTTTCCCATTTCCATTCCCTTTTGCCAAGCTGGTCTTTAAAGTTGCTCTTTCATGATGTGTGAATTTGTCTCCATTTGAAGAACTAACATCAGATACAGCACAGAAAGCAGATTTTAGAAATGAGCTATTAGGCTGCAAAGAGGCACTTTTAAGATGCTTGGAAGTTGCACAGCAACCAGAGGAACATACAGTCATTCGATTTCTCAGATGACTTTGACTCAAGGGAAAAACAGTTTTATTCTTCCCTTAGAGCTTTCTATCATATGTGATAAAGAGAAAATGTGTTTATTCATTTTCACCATAAAAAAAACCAGTGAGTTGTGCCTGATCTCAGAGAAACAGCAGCATCTATTACTGTGTAAATTACCCTAGAACACACCTGGTCACAGCACCTGTGTGTGATCTTAAATGTGAAAATACAGCAGTGTAACCTTCTATTTCTTCTAGCTTTTAGGCATAACATGCTGACCCTTCCTGAAATCATCGATTCAAAACCAGCCAACCAACTGAGAACAGTGCTTGATGTTTTCTCTGTTTCTGTAGAATTGTTTCTTTCATCACTGTCCTCAGACTTGGAATTTTACAATGACATTTTCTCATCACTACAGGCAACAGGTTTGTTCAGTGGCTGAGAGAAATGGGGTTGTTTAGTCTGGAGAAAAGGAGGCTGAGGGCAGACGTTTTCACTCTCTACAACTCCCTGAAAGGTTGGAGACAGGTGAGGGTCAGTCTTGTCTCCCTGGTAACAAGTGATAGGACAAGAGGAAATGGCCTCAAATTTTGCCAGGGCAGGTTTAAGCTGAATGGGAGGAAAAATTTCTTCCCTTGAAAGGGTTGTTGAACCCCGCAATAGACTGCCCAGAACAGTGGAGGGGTTTAGAAGCTTTGTCTGTGTGGTGCTTTGGGACATGGTTTATCAGCGGACTTGGTAGAGTTAGGTAATGGTTGGGCTCAATGATCAGACAATCCTGCCTTGGCAGAGGGGTTGGACTTTGACAATCTCAAAAGGTTGCTTCCAACCCCTACCATTCTGTCAGGGTGTTTTCCAATCAAAGTGATTCTGTGATCAGTTGCTGTCTGCTTTCTGCTATGTGCATGCATAGGTTGGATCCAAATTAAATGCATTAGTGATTTCCTTTACTGATGCCCTCTGGACTGTGGTGTCATTTGTATGTTAAATGCAGCAGTCCTGTTTATTATAGTAATAAGACATAAACATCCAGCTTCATAAATGCCAGATATTTCACTTGGAGATCTTCTTTTCCATACTAATTTAGGCCAGACCATATGTTTGAATGACCCAGTCCAAAAATGGGGTGATTCTGATATAAACAGTCCGTTACAGCTTATGAAATAGATTCACAAAATCTAAAATGGCCTACAAAATTAATGGCTTTCTGAGCAAATTATTTTTCCTTTCTCTTGACCTCAGTTTAGTAATTTTGAACATGGCAGTGATAGTGCTCAGCTTGTACAGAGCTATGCAAGAACTGCACATAAAAAATCCTCCCAGTACTGGGCAGGTTTGACAGTGAACAAATACTTAAAAGTGTGGTTGTCTGCTAAAGCTGTTATTAAGAAATTGTCTCTTTCACACTGAGTCTGGTCTCCTGGTGACTTAGGATCTATGGGAGTCCTATCTATCTTCAGCCATGGTGAGGAGAGCCTTGTAACTGTCTCATAATGCATATGTGTTGGCTGATTCGGGTCATGTCTATGCTGAATACAGTAGTGTTGACATAGGGACTGTTGCTGGGGTTGAAAAATTATTCCAGTTTGGGATGGCAACAGAACTCAGAAGCTCTTTGCTACCATGACATAGTCCTTCCAAGAGACAGTTTAAACTGTAGTGCTGAAAGAGTGTTCTGTCTGATGAAATCTCCCCTAAGGGGCAGGAAGAGCATGGTAGCACCAGTCTAGGCTGGGAGGTGATCTGCTGGAGAGCAGCCCTGTGGAGAGGGACCTGGGAGTGCTGGTGGATAATAAGTTATCCATGGGACATCAATGTGTCCTTGTGGCCAAGAAGGCCAGTGGGATCCAGGGGTACACCCAGTGTGTCGAGCAGATCAAGGGAGGTTCTCCTCTCCCTCTACTCTGCCCTGGTGATACCTCTTGAATACTGCATTCAGTTTTGGGCTCCCCACTTGAAGAGAGACAGGGATCTGCTGGAGAGGGTCCAGTGGAGGGCTATGAGGATGATTAGGGGACTGAAACACTGCCTTATGAGGAGAGGCTGAGGGACCTGGGGATCTAATAAATGTCTATAAACACTGGAGGACTGAGTGTCAGCAGGGGTGGACAGGCTCTGCTCACTGCTCCCTGGGATAGGACAAGGAGCAATGGGTGTAAGCTGCAGCACAGGAGGTTCCACCTCAACACAAGGGGGAACTTCTTTACTGTGAGGGTCACAGAGCACTGGAATAGGCTCCCCAAGGGGGTTGTGGAGTCTCCTCTGGAGGCTGTCAAGGCCTGTCTAGATGCATTCCTCTGTGACCTGAGCTAGATTGTATGGTCCTGCTCTGGCCCGGGGGTTAGACTCGATGATCTCTTTGGGTCCCTTCCAGCTCTGACATCCTGTGATCCTGTAAGCTGCGTCCATGCTAGGACATTTTTTCTGATTTAATTACAGCAAAGTAAATGCAACAACATCCTCAGAACAATAGTTGAGGTTTTCTTTTGAACTTGGAGAGCTCAGAGAGAAATCTGAATTTAGTAAATCAGAGGTGTGACTTCATCAAGATGGATTAGAAATTAAATACATAAAGAAAAATAAAGTTGTGCTAGTCTTGCAGACATCTCTAATTAGCTGTGGGTCTGAAAGGTTTTGAAAGCCATAGAGCCATCCAGGTATAATCAGGATCATAAAACCTGGCATAGACCAGAAATACTGTGGCTTGAGCCTGACATTCCAAAGGCTGCTAGGCATTAGAGAAGGCTGAGGCAGCTGCAGCACGTCTGGAATGGAGTCACTGAGCTGCAATAAATCTCCATCATAATGCTATTTTTTACAGAGTGAAAGTAAACTTTCAAGTGTTGCTTTTGGTGCTGTGATCAAAGGTTTCTCTTGCCTCTGCTTAATCTCTCACACTTTACAACTGCTCTCTCCCTTACTAGTAAGACACGTTTAGAAATGTGCTGTCCTCCTTCCCAACAGATGTCACCTGGCTGAGCTTTACATTACTGCACACTGTCTCATGCCCAGCCCATCCCACACACACATATGCTGGCCTCCCTGCACAAAACCATGTGCAGCACCCCACACAATTCTGGAGATACTCTCCCTCTCTTATACACACACTGTCTCAGAGGTTTACTCCTTTTCCCTCCTGCTTCATCTTTTAGTCACTCCTTAAAGATGCTGCCAATGATTTCTTTGAGGCAGTTAAACCCTGAACCATTCTGAAAAGAAACGTGCTGGGAGGAAAACACATGGGAGGAGAAAAAACTTGTAGTGATTCTCATTGCATCACTTTTGCATGAGGTTTTATGTGTGGTGAGTGATCTACATAAGGAAGCTTCTCATAGAAAAAAACAAACCACCAAACATAGAAGGAGTCTTAATAGGAAAATAAGAGCAAAATCTCCCTTTTTTCTTCACTCTGTCTCCAAAATGTGCTTTTCCACCCCCTAGCCAGCCCCAAACTTAAGATGAGGGTCTGTGTGGCCTCCAATACATACATGATGGGGAGTGCACGTGAAGTACCAGTCACTAATGATCATCTTTCCTTTTCCTTCCTCCTCAGTTTGTTGCTCAGCCAAACTGCCAGCAGCTACTAGCAACACTTTGGTACGATGGTTTTCCAGGATGGAGGCGGAAGCACTGGGCAGTAAAACTCTTGACCTGTGTCACCATTGGGCTACTATTTCCTGTGCTATCTGTGGCGTATCTGATTGCACCGAAGAGCAGGCTGGGACTGTTCATTAAAAAGCCATTTATAAAGTTTATCTGCCACACCGGCTCTTACCTGACCTTCCTCTTCATGCTCCTGCTGGCATCGCAGCACATTGTCAGGACTGACCTTCATATGCAGGGACCACCTCCCACCATCGTGGAGTGGATGATCCTGCCCTGGGTTCTAGGTAAGTCAGAAACGCAGAACTGCCTGAACCACAGGTGCCTGACTCACACCCATGGCAACTGTGGAGACTCATTCCTGATCTCAGCTTCATCAGCATGTAAAGAGATTTGGCAGCCAGCTTCAGTAACTGCATGAAACAGCTGGGCTCCTTCTGGAACAACAGATCTTGTTGGCCTAGGGCTCTTCGGCTGTTCACATTGCCATATGACATGCCTTTAGACATGACCCTGAGTAAAGCACAGCAGATGCAGCTTTCTGCCTGCTTCTCCCATGCTCGGTGTGAGGAGCAGGTTAGGAATGAGCTTCTGGGTCACACTAGTAACAAATTGTGGCACTTCTCATGCTGGCTTAGTCCTGCTGGCTGGTACATAGTGGAAGGCAGTGCCAAGAACCTATCTCTGCCTTTGCCTTCTCATTTTCTGCTGCTGGAGTCAGTGCACAGGTACCAGCCCTATTTATTCCTGGGCTCCCAGAATCCCCAATAGCCTACAGGAAGGCAGAAAAGAGAGGATAAATCTCACTCTGCTGTATGCCTCTGTGCTGATAAACTGGATCAATATCAAAAACTAATATAAGTAGAAGAAGGAGGGAGTGCTTACTTGTTCTATCATCATAAGGCTAAGTGTGAAGCTTTTGTTCCAGTCTAGCTAGGGCAACCACATCCGTGAAGATAAGAAAGTGTCCCTGTTCTTGAGGGCAGGACATAGGTGAGGTAGTTGAGATGGCAGAAGGCAGGTAGAGTCACTGAGGGAGGAGATCAGAGGAGCATGACTGAATATAGCCTTGAAGAGAAGTATTTACCCTTTCAAACTGGACAATAGCAAGTGAAAACCTGTGGTCTCCATTAGAAGCATGATCTCTCCTCTAATGAAACTCCTGTCGGCCTTGCTGTACCACTAACCGTGATCTGGAGTGTTACAAGGAGGCCGACTCATGGACAATGGTTTCCATACTTTTATAGTTCCCCTCCAGCCTCTGTACAGCCCAAGCCGGTTTGGTGCAAAACCCCAGAGGTCAGGTAGCAGTGAATGGTATCTGTCTAATAGGCAGGTCTGGTAGCCTGGAAAGCCAAGCTGATGCTTTCTGAGGACATGTCTCACAAACCTTGATTTCTGGAGCTCTCTCTATGGCTCCTCTCTTCTCCTGGCAACACCAGACCCCAGCTCCTTGCTTCTGCGGTGGCTCTGGATCAGGCTGGTTCTGTGGTGAGTGAATCCAGCTGTTACCCATGCCAAACCTAAAACTGCTGATGGAAAGGAAGGAAAGAATGTCAGAGTTGCAAACATTCACGTATCACAAATCATGACCCAGGGCACTTTGCTCCTTGCGTAGCTCTGCCACATGGTAACTCAAGCTTGATTATCTTATTAAGCTGATGCGTGTGTTGGTAGAGACTTCAGAATAAGCTTAGAAGGTTAAATGTCTTTTCTGAGCTTAAGTGGTCTCTTTACTTTATCCTTAACTTTATGGTTAAAATTGAGGGAAATGGTAGGCATTTCATCAAAATTGATTGCAGATGAAAGAAAATCCATTTAAAAAACCCAACAACTTTCAAAATCACCTCTTACAGCTGTCTGCTCTTCTTCTTGAGTGCTTTTGTTTCAGATGAATAGAGATATTGTGGGACTGTTTATGAAATGGAGAAATCAGGGCAGTTTTACTAGATTAAAGGTTATTGTTTAAGAAATATTTTCCACTATAAAAGGAGAGAGAGAGAACAGTCACACAGAGCATTGCTGTAACTATAGTAACCAGCAGTGATAACTCACTATAAATATATGTGCGAGTTCTTCAACAGGCTCCTTTCCATTGATTAATTTTATTGTCTACTTTTGTGTTCATGTGAAGATTTGGAGTAAGCTCTAATAAAATCACCTTATTAGTCTTGACATTGTGCCTGCCTGACCATTGACCTGCTGGCTGATAGCCAAAGAGTCCAGACTGATATCTGGATGTTTGCAGCGGTTCATTTCACTATAATCTGCTCTTCAGGTCCTAAAACTTGAGTGGCTTGAGTGGCAAGTAGCATTACTGTGACCAAGACAGTATCGTCTGACTGGTACGAGCAGTAGTTTGGGTCACTGTGTTGGTAATGCACCTGGAGGTGTACTTTGCTGTTGGTTTTGGTTTTCTTTTCACGTTTCAGGTCTTCATTCAAGGATAATGTTGTAAACTGAGTAATTCAAATATCTGGAAGCTTTAAAGACATCCTGAGCAGCATGTAAGCGATGAAGGACTCTTAACAGCCTTCCACTTTTAAACAGAACTTAGGCTCAAAATTAAAATCATGGAACTATATAAAAGGCTGGAAAAGACCCTTAAGATCATGAAGTCCACGCATTAACTACCAAGTGTGCTGCTAAACCATGTCTCTCAGCACCATGTCTACACAGCTTTTAAAGCCCTCCAGGGATGATGATTATACCACTGCCCTGGCCAGCCTGTTCCAGGGCTTGGTAACCCTTCCAAGGGAGGAATTTTTTCCTCATGTCCAACCTAAACCTCCCCTGGCACAACTTAGGGTGTTTCCTCTCATTCTGTCACTTGTTCCTTTGGAGAGGAGATTGGCCTCCAACCTCCTTTCAGGCAGCTGTAAAGACTGAGAAGATCTTCCCTCAGCCTCCTTTTCTCCAGTCTGAACAACCCCAATTCTCTGAGCTGCCTCTCACCAGACCTGTTCTCCAGACCTGTCACCAGCATTGTTGCCTTCCTCTGGAGCTGCTCCAGAACTGTCCTTCCTGTAGTGAGGGCCCCAAAACTGAACACAGTATTCAAGGTGTGGTCTCACCCCAGTGCTGCATACTGGGTACAACCACTGCCCTACTCCTGCTGGCCACACTATTGCTGATACATGCCAGGATGCCATAGGCCTTCTCACCTACCTGGGCACATGCTGGCTTATACTTAAAAGTTCTACAAAACAGGACAGTCTAAATTAGTTAGAATTACATGTCAGGTGAGTTTAGCAGTCTGGTCATGAAGTTCAGAAGCTGCCCCTCACCCCTACAGCAGCAAGGAGGTTTAGTGAAGGTTTTCAAGTGCCAAAAACACATTCCCAGAGGCATTTCAGAGTTGAGGTGATGGGCTGTGGCCCATCTGGGAACAGACATTCACCTTGCAAAACCTGTAGCCACATTTGATAAGAGGTGAATCATTGCTGAGCTGTGGTGCCTGGCTGCAGTGATGTTGAGTGCCCTTCCTTCTGCTGAGTCCTGGCTTATTTCACAAACAGTCCCAATGGGCTTGTTGTGCAGCAAAATGCATAAATCCAGTGATTGAGATAGAGAACAAGTTCATGTTTTCTTTCTATGGTGTGGTATTTCCAGGTCAGGGAGGAAATGTCAGTGCATGTGGGAGCTGGTACTAGTGTTGCATGTTCTGCAGAGACAGCTAGAAAAAGTCAGTACTGTCAAGCTGAGCAATTAACTACTTACAGTTTCTATGAGAGCAAACAGTCTATTAGAAGCTATACTGTTGCTGATATAGTTTATTCATGTAGACTCAATTTCCTGTGAGCCAATCCACTCACACCCCTCATGTATGTCTGGAGCCCTGGATAGGAAAGCTAGGTCTTTTCAGTATCTCTTTAGACTCCATTCCCCACAGAGATGGGAAATGTCTCATAATCGTCAGTATTATACTTTGTAGAAGACAGGAGGGATGAGACATTTTTTCCAAGCTGTTAATTTAGAATTGTCTTTCATTGCATCAGATACACACAGTGCTTTAATGGCAAGTAATACCCTGTCATGGCAGTAAACTCTCTTTCTTTCTACAGGTTTTATCTGGGGAGAAATCAAGGAAATGTGGGACGGTGGATTCAATGAGTATGTACATGACTGGTGGAATCTGATGGATTTTGCAATGAACTCCCTCTATCTTGCAACTATCTCCCTTAAAATTGTTGCCTATGTCAAGGTACAGTAACTTGGGACAGAGAATATTAGCTTGCTTGTGAGAACTCTACAGAGAGTAGAAACTGTCAATATCAGAATTACAGATCAAAAGGAGTATCTGCTTTACAAGCAGCCCAGTTTTGAAAGTTCACCTGGAAAGGTTATTAATTTATCTGGAGAGTGATGGTCTTTCTTATCCTAACCCTTTGATTAAGACCAAAGAGGGTAATTTGGGTACTGGGTAGAAGTTTCCCCACTTGCTGTGCATTTTGTAGCTACTTGGTTGCGAAAGATGCGTTTTGTTCATACTGACGCTGGACCTCTTTCAACAGCGCTAGACACAGTGAAAACATGATTGTTAAATAAAACAGCAAAAGAAAGACAAGGGTTATCTGAAAAGATCTACAGCCAAGATTTAAGATCTGTAGATTACTACTGAGAAGTTTGTGAAAAGCCTACTAAGAAAAGCAAGCCTGCTAGTAGGGGGTTTCCATCTGATAGAAAGGAGTCTCAGTGTATATGGATGGAAAAGTATGCTCACAAGAGTCCCCTTCTGAACTCTGTCATGTAGAGGTTGCAGTATGCTCTGAAGCATGAGTATTTATAATTTTGATAATGGCTCCAAAATATTTTCCAATATGACTTGTAAGGTATAAATTAATTCTTTTCAGTATATGGTTTAAGACTAGACAGGAAGGCAGCAAAGGAACGTGGTGGAGCTTTAACACCATGTAGATTCTTCACTGTCATATTCCATTTCTGGGAAGAATGCAGATTAGAGCTCATCCTCAACCACCTTTCACATTTATATTGTGAAATCAGGATGTCCTGAAGCCCTTTCCTTCTGTCTACTTTTCAAAGACACAGACAAGACACTACACTAATGGTCTCCTGCAAACTTATGCAGTGGCTCTCTTTGACTTCAGTTGGAGCTGCATGCTTGGACTGATCCTTGCGTTGGTATGAATCAGCAGTCATTTCACTACACTTAGTGGAATTACACAGGTGTAAATCAAGTAACTGACTGAAGTCTGCTCCTTGGCCACTTAATACTCTTTCAGGTTTTGTTGTGCTATGTTTTGCCCTGATAGAAGAGGATAAAATTTCCCAGAGCTCCTCGACTCCAAAACAGCAGGGCTTTTGTCAAAACCTCTCCAGCAAGCAGTGCTGCAAAAGGGCGGTTCTACATCACCGCTGCGTAGTGGTGAGTTTTTCAAAGGGAAAAGCTTTAAGACTACTCTGTAACAGCATCAAAGGAGGACAGGATTACATCTTTTTTTTCTCTCTGCATTCAGAACCAGTGAGGAAATTGGACTTGAAAGGTTGGTCTTTAAACTGAGAGCAATACAAAAAATGCTGGAAATTATAAGATCCAGGAGCGCATCTTAAAATGTTAACAATCTCATTCTTTCTCACACACTAAACACTAGAAGAGCTGAGCATCCACAGATTTATACAGTCATGTGCTGAGATTTGAACTCACAGCCAAACAACACATACAGAGGAAGTACAGCTTTGTTTATATACTCTGTGACAACTATAGAAACTTAAGTCCTAACTACAGAGACCTATATGCCAGCAGACAAAAGAATGCTCGCAGGAATATATCTGTCTACAGGTCAGGGCCACTTGGATTCAATCTAGCTGATCTCAGGTCTGCTTCTGATGAGGACCAGTGTCAGACAATTCTGAGAAGTGCATAAAGTTTTATGTAGGAGTAGTTCTGAAACAGCATGCTCACAGAAGTCCCCTCCTGCCCTCTGTCATGTAGGGTTGCAGTATGCTCTGAAAGATGAGGATTTATGATGTTGATAATGGCTTCAAAACCTCTCGCAGTGTGACTTGTAAGGAGTTTTGTTATTTATAGAACAGCCCCAAGGTGCAAAAGGCTGCTATGTATGCCAGTATACCATAGTCTAACACTTCTGAGGACTTCAAAGGATTACATGGACATTTAGCTTTCTGCCAGGTAGCAGAAAAATAAATTGCACTCTGACACTAATGTTTTCCATCTTTAGATGGAGACTTTTTTTTTCCTCTTGATTTGACTGATTCCAAGACTGCCCCCTAATATTGTCCAATACCATTTAAATCTTCAGGCTAATTTTAGGGTCAAAATACTTTCTTAATCTGTTTTAATTTGCTGCATTGTATTATCATGTAATGAAGAAGGGTAAATGTGACTGCCTGGTGTAACTTACTTGTATTGTTCTGTGAACATCTTTGTTGTGTTTCATCTTTTGATGCCTGACCCAAATAACTTCAGCCTTCCCACATACCTAACTTCATTAGATACCTCTGAAGTCTTGTTTCTGTTTCCTAGGCTAGGCTGCTCTGAAGAGACTACTATTTTCCAAGCATGGATATATATGGCAAGCATCACTTCATAAAGAGCCAAAATATAAGCCTAACTGGTTCTTTCAAAAATAGATGAGAGATGAAAACCTTTTCCCATACCTTAGATATTTAGTCTATGCCAAACCTTAGGAGAGAGCCCCTGGGCTGCTGTGTCCAGCCAAGATGCTGAAGAGAACTGGAAACAGCAGTGCAAACCTGCTGGCCAGGCAGAGGAGATTTTCAGATCACAGCCATCCACCCCTGCTGCTGGGTACTGGCAAAAATTGCTACGTCTGCCTGTTTGTAAACATTTTGAGACCCATCTTCAAATCCAATTAGCAGACTTGGACCATGATGTTCATGTAATAAAGAACAGTTTGGAAATGTCAGAAGCGATCAGAGGTCATGCTGAAATGCTCATGTATCATGTCTCAGCTCTTTCATACAGAGGAATGGACTGAAATATCAACTTCGTTTAGCTCTGCCCTTGGTAAAAAAATGAGCCTTAAGATTTAAATAGAAATTTGTCTGTCAGTATGATATTGATACCATTTCCTTTTAAAAGATATAAAAAGTATTTTAGGAGCCTTGAACATGCTGGCTACACTATTAGCTGTATTGTTCTAAGGACATCTCTTCCTTTTTATGTGTGTTAAATGAGCAGAGACAAATGTTAAAAGGACAATTATTCCTTAATGTTAAAATGCCTTTGACTCCATTCTGTTGTGGCAGTGTGGTTAAGCAGAGTAGTTACATTTAGCTCTTTCGTGTTACCTTCTTCTGTTTCTGCTTCTACAGTTACATTATGAACCAAGTTAATGTTATAATTGATGCACTCAAATGTATCCAGTGTTTCAGCTGTAATTATGACCTCTGCTTTAGCAATTCTCCTAAAATTGCCATGACAAATTAAGTAATAAGAAAATTAATATGAAGAAAGCATTTTGGTTCTGGGCTGTTGGCACGTTTTGGAGATTACTAGGGAGGGAAAGCATCCACTTCTTATGCTCAGTAGTTCATTCCTTCTTCCCTCCTTTCTTCCCTGGCTTTCTTCCTGGAATATGCAGTGGTTTGAATGTGCAGCCATATTTAGGAGGAGATAGGAAGAAAAGGTAATTGGAAATTTCTGACCTGCAAATGCTAAAGGGAAGTCTGAATCCCTTTATATATTGAAGGAGGAGGTGGTGTATGAACATGTGAATGTGAAGATCTCACAAACAGTAAACTCAAAGGCCTGTTTTCTAAATTCAGACTAAGAACAGACAACTTACCAGAAGCCTTTAAAGAAAAGATCATCTCACAACTGTCCATATCAGGGAGTCATAATCTAGTAGGGAGGGATTGTAAGAAGGCATCAATAAACACAAGTCAGCTTCAATCCTAAATATTAGTGTGACAGTAGCTGAGACTAAGGAGTTTAAAAGTGCTTCTTGTGTTATCAGTACCTGGGTGGTACTTAAATGTGAAGTATTAGCAGGTTTGTATTAGCAGATGTGACTTTTTGAGTTGTCTCAGAGTCATTCCAACACAATTCACTTGTACCCCTCTGTTGTCTCTTTCAGTATAACGGTTCTCGTCCGAGGGAGGAATGGGAAATGTGGCACCCAACTCTCATTGCAGAAGCCCTCTTTGCAATATCCAACATTTTGAGTTCTTTGCGTCTCATATCCCTGTTTACAGCAAATTCACACCTGGGACCCTTGCAGATTTCTCTGGGACGCATGCTGCTAGACATCCTTAAGTTCCTTTTTATCTACTGTCTGGTGCTGCTGGCTTTTGCCAATGGACTGAACCAGCTTTATTTTTATTACGAGACCAGTGCCTCGGAGGAACCCAACAACTGCAAGGGGATCCGATGTGAGAAACAGAACAATGCTTTCTCCACGTAAGATGACCTTTCCTTTCTGTTCTTATGGTTGACTTCCACTGTCCCCTGTCTAAGCTGCCTTTGCCTGTTGTCTGTCACTAAACTGAAAATGCCTTCATTTATTCATTTGCAACTGCCAGGTGAGCTAGTTGACTGTGCAGGAAAGGTGTGAGTTAACTGGAGCAGACATTCTGCTGAGCTTTGCTGTTAGAAAGACTCTTAGCTCTGGAAATGGGAGACAATCATTTTAGTTCTGGACCAAAGAGTCTCCCTATGTGATCCCACAAATGACATTTTATTATGGCTGTGTTCAGTATCAGTATATTCAAGAAAACAAGTTTCTTTCTGCTGTAAGAATAGTTTTGTCTGATTGCAGAGGAAGGGAGGGGATGCAAAACAAAATGTAGAAAGCAAGGAATAAACCTGTAAGAGAGAGTACTGATAAATAACGTGAGACAGCAACAGCAACAATCTCACCTAGGCCATTTTTATACATACACGATGTCGCACGCTACTCTGATTTCTTTGCAGTGGGGTAAGACTGAAATCCCAGCAAAATCCTTTTTGCTGGAAAAGCTGCTACTTTCCTGAGATGTTGGCATGAAAATTGCTATGATGACAGATGGCTGGGCTGAAAGAGATAGCACATGCTGAAAAATAACATGAATTGTCTTTCTGATGTATTTGTTTTAATTGCTAATAGTGGAAATAATTATAATAATCAGCCCCCACCCAATTGTTCTCACTGCTTGCACAGTACTTAAAACACAAAGGGAGGAGAAATAAATAAAGCAGGGTCTAGAGAAAGGCCCGCGCCCTGCAAGCAAGCAAAACAAAACTGTTGCCCACTACTTTATGCTAAATTAAATAAAACGTCATCATGCCCAGTAACTCTCTGCCCTTCCTCAGCTGAAGGCTTGAGCTTAAGGAAGGATTTGTTGACACGTTTGCACTGGTGGCAGAAGCAGATGATGGCTGAGGCCATATGACTAGATTGAAAGAGGAAAGACTCCGATGCAGTCGTGCGAGCTCCCTCCTTAAAAGAAGTGGGGGATTTTTGTGGGATGACTTCAGCCTTACAAGAGCATCTTGACCTGGTAGACCAGCCGTGCTGCTGTTTACCACTGCAGAGCAGGAACACCATAGGCTTGATTAATTTTCTCATTAAACCCATCTATATCTGGAGGAAGTGAGTGGAACTGCACTGTGCTAATGAAAAACAGAATTAAAGACCTCAGTCTTTTTTTCTTTTTTAATTGCTCCACATGCCCCAGAAATGTGTTGTGCTGCTCTTGCAGAAGAATTAAATAACAAATACTATTCCTTGATCTGTGTCCATATTGCTGCAGCAGCCAGAAGGAGAAATGTTTGGCAAGCACAGCATTTGCTAAGTGGCAACTTGTAGCTCAGGAAGGGTCAAACCCGCAAAGTTCAGGGCTAGAGCCTGCTTTTCCCTGGAGCTATGGTGAACAGATGTATTAAGTTCTGCCTTGTGGTTTGGACCTGTCACCAGTGCAAACCAGTTATTGTGCAGATTTCACTGCCAGCAGGTGAGTGGCAAAAACAGCAGCAGGATTTGACTGAAGACAAAGAAGGTTGGGTCAGCAGGAAGGAAACAAAGTTCCTGAAGTCTGTAAGAAGGTGTAATATCTGGGGAACTAGAAATGATACAGAACCACTTAACAGAAAGAGTGCAGATCAGCTTAAATACAGACCACGATTTCTCCCACCCAACATTCAGCTTAAACCTCCTGCCACTGAGAATGTAGCACAGAAAGGAAATTGAGGGGGCTCAGCCTTTATGGCAGAGGTTTGTTTAAAACAAAATCACAGTGGGAGGGGATCCATTAGGATTGAGGTCTCCTGGCAGGGGACAGTACACTCTGCAGTTACTTTTTGTTTGAGACTTGCTTAAGAAATTTATTTAACGTGTTCTTAGAAGTTTAAATACTTGTTATTAACACCCTCAGTGCAAGCTGACATTTGGCCCTTGAACAGATGCACAGCATGAGTGAGTGACTGGCTAAGAATGAGCAACCTGCAACACAGAAAATTATATCACTGGGCTGAGGAGTGCAAGCGTGGCTGGACTGAATTCCAGTCAGGGCTGCTGTTACCTCAAGTTTGCTCATAGCTCACCTTAATGAAAGAATAAATGTAAAAGAGCTTTCAATCAGTCTCCTTTGCTTCCCACCAGCATTTCTAGACAGTCATACAATAAGATCTAATTTTGTAAGACGAGGAGAAGCAGGATGCCACTTGTGTTTGTACAGCTTGTTGAAAATGTGACACCTATTTACTGGTGCATTATTTCCTATTACTCCCAAAGGATGGGTTTAATATTTTCTGGGTGAGGAAATTTTCTGCATTGCAAACACAGATCATGGAAAAGTAATATTCCTTTGTGACAGCAACGAGGTGAAGTCATTAATAATTTAAGGTTTTATGCTTTAGCCTCACCATCCCTTCCAGAGCAGAGTGGCTTCAGCAGACAACTGGAAAAGATGTTTATTGCTGTGATTCTGGCAACTGGAGGAGGAAGGAGAGGAGGAAAGGATGGAGGAAGTCACACCTTGTTGGCTGCTGTGTCATTCTCACTGGAGCTGATCGAAATATCCTGGGGGGACATTTGTCCAGTGAGTGCAGGAAGTTCCTGTGGCAGAGAGGGGCACCTGCTTTGTTTGCACAGCCCTGGAGAGTGGTGGAACTTTGAGATCTCTCCTGTTGCTTAAGATCCAAAATATCCTCTGCAGGTGGGAATGGTCTCTCAATCACAGTTTCCACCATTCTTCTATTAAAGCTACTTCTCTGCAGTGGTGTGAGCCTCACCTGAAACACTTGAAAAGAGCCTGTGGTTCTGGCCTGTTGTTGAAGCCTGAGAAAAGAATAACTAAGCCTTGAAGTTACAGAAACCAGTTGCTGTCTCTTTCATAGACTGCATAGAATCATAGGATTGTCAGGGTTGGAAGTGACCTCAAGGATCATCTACTTCCAACCTCCCCTGCCATTGGCAGGGACACCTCACACTAGATCAAGTTGCTCAGAGCCCCATCCAGCCTGGCCTTAAAAACTTCCAGGGATGGGGCTTCTACCACCTTCCTGGGCAACCTGTTCCAGTGCTTCACCATGGTGAAGAACTTTATCCTAACATCCAATCTGAATCTAAGCACTTCTAGTTTTGCTCCAATCCACCTAGTCCTATCACTACCTGACATCCTAAAAAGTCCCTCAGCAGCTTTCTTGTAAGTCCCCTTCAGATACTGGAAGGCCACAATAAAGTCTCCTTGGAGCTGTCTCTTCTCAGGCTGGATAACCCAAAGTCTCTCAGTGTGTCTCCACAGGAGAGGTGCTCCAGCCATCTCTGGATCATCCTCATGGCCCTTCTCTGGACATGCTCCAGCATGTCCATATCCTTCTTGTAACAGGGGCTCCAGAACTGGACACAGTACTCCAGGTGGGGTCTCACCAGAGTGGAGTAGAGGAGGAGAATCACCTCCCTTGACCTGCTGGCCACACCTCTCTTGATGCAGCCCTGGATATGGTTTGCTGTCTGTGCTGCATCCATCAGCACACATGTTCACCTGTAAAAAAAAATGCCTTACTCTGGGCCCAAGTTATATTCCTGCATAAGACTCTGAGTTCAGAGCAAAGCACTGATCATTTCTATGACTGATTTCAGTTTCATTACAGAACCCTGCATCTCCCCTGAGCCTACAGCCTAATAAGTAAATCTATTGCTAATAGATAAGCTAAGGTATAAGATAGCTAGCACTCCAGCATTTCCAGTAGAGGAATGCTTAGCAGTCTTTGGTTAACCCTCATTTTACTGCTTCACTTACTAAATAAATCTAACAAACAGCCTGACTTTTGGCAGAAAGATTTTTTGCTTTAAGGAATCTTTGTAAGTTTGACCTGTGAAAACCATAAGATACATCCACAAAATATAAAGAAAGTAGATCTCCATATAAAGCATGGAGCTACCTATGGAGCAGATGCCCAGAGAAGCCAGGAGAACAGATTCCTGGTATGTCAAAATATCTGAATTATTTGTATTGTTTTTTTTCTAGCAGGAGTATTTGAAAATACCTACTGACCTCAGGTCAAAATGGGAACTCTTAAACAGGCATATAAATGTCATTTTTTTATGATACACATGATGTATTTTGGAAAGCCCAAGCAAAGATGCCCAAATAGAGCAATTATTTAGATTGCTGATTATGTATTTGACGTGACTGCAAAAGGGCACTTGTCTCTGGCTGAAGCAAATAGAGACCTGGGATGATCTCATCAGCTGTAAAACACAGTGAAGTCAGGTCTAGTTTATCTATAGAAGGAAGATTTCTAAAGAAGAGAAACTCTCAAGCTGAATTAATGGAATGACTCTCTTTCATCTGAGTCATCACCGATCAGTGGTTGCAGTGCTGCTGAGGTCACTACACTGTGGTGGGTGGGAGCTGCTGCACTAACAAGCCATACAGACCAGCAGTTTGGCCATGAGCCTTGCTCGTGGATGCGGTCTTGGCACTCTGGCCTGGTTCTCTTCCAGCTGAAGTAATTGCAATCTCTCAGCCTATATTAGAGCAGAAGGTGCAAGTGGACTTGGTTTCTCACATCTTCATGGTGCCTCACTGCTGTGCACTACATAACATCTAGTCATGCTGTGCTTCACAACAGGTTCCCTGAATGTTTGTATCACAGACACACTAATGGTTCAGGCACTGATTAGACAGGAGAGTTTACCACAGAGTCACAGAATGGTTTGGGTTAGAAGGGACCTTTAAAGCTCATCTAGTCAACTCTCCTGCAGTCAGCAGTCTCTGCTGACCCATCTTCAGCTGTCTACACTGTAGCAGACGTATCTATCTATCTATCTATCCACTGTAGATAATCCCAGCATGGCAATGTTAATTAGAGAGTTGGTCTGTGCATTTGTTAGAGTGGGAGAGGGAACTTTGGGTCTCTTCAGGGCAGTTAGGCTTGTTGCATCTCAAAAGAATGTGGAGAGGGCTCTCAGATAGGTGGCAGATATTGCTGTGACACAACTCTTACATGCACTGGCCAGTGGGTCACTGCAGCTGGAGTGTGGGCTGCCTCCTGGGGAGAATCATAGAATGGTTTAGGTTGGAAAAGACCTCAAAGATCATCCAGGTCCACCCCCCCCACCATAGGCAGGGACACCTCCCACTAGAACAGGTCACTCGTGGTCTCCTACCTGGCACTGAACACCTCCAGAGAGGGAGCATCCACAGCTTCCCTGAGCAACCTGAATCAGTGCCTGTACTGAGCAGCTGCTCTGCACTGCTCAAGGCTCTTGATGTTTATGTGTTCTCCACCGGAACATGGCCTGAAGCAGTCATTGTTCTCCATTCTCCAGAGTAAGGTAGCCAAGTAAAAATCTGGTTTTGTTTTCAGACTTTTCGAGACCCTTCAGTCACTCTTCTGGTCTGTGTTTGGGCTGCTGAATCTCTACGTCACCAACGTGAAAGCCAGACATGAGTTCACAGAATTTGTTGGGGCCACTATGTTTGGGACCTACAACGTCATCTCTCTTGTTGTGCTGCTGAACATGCTCATAGCCATGATGAACAACTCCTACCAGCTCATTGCTGTAAGTTACCTCATTCTCTCTCTGCTCTTTTTTTTTTTCCCCGTGTGCCTCATCTGTTTGTCTTACAGCAAATGTGTATCTTCTGGGATGCTGGAGACTGCTGCCCCCAGTTTTTGACAGCAGGTAGTTGGGACTTCTACTCAATAGCCTGAATCATGCATGCGGAGGAGTTTTTGCTCTGTTTATAATGCTTCTTAGCTAGAAAAAGCTGATCAGCTGTGATCTGCCCAGAGTAACCTCACTGGTCACAGGGCCATTTGCAGCTCATTTACTTGGTAGCAGAGAGGGTCTGTGGAGGGGAACCTTCCCACTGTTTCCTGATGTTAGCTTTTACCTCGAGGGGCGGGTGTTGTATATTGTTTTTTAATTCTCTCCTATTACTAATTTCTCGTGTGAAACCGTGTGTGTCAGGAGCTCAGTCCTGTAATTTCTTACTGCACAGCCTTCCCACTGCAATGAGATCATTCCCATCTGTAACAGCAGCCAGCCTCCTGGCAGCTGGCTATGTAGACGCTTAGATCCCAGAGTAACCTCCGTGTGGGATGGGGCTCAGCTGAGGCAGCTCAGGGCTGACAGTTGGCTGTGGAGCCAGTTTCAAACTTCATATGAATGTTCATAACTGATTGCTCTTCTGTAATCTCATTGTGTGTGCCTAAGAGCCAACCCGAATGCTGATGATTAAATTTGTCAACAGGTTGGAAACTAAAGCAGCATGGCTCTGCATTTTAAGGCTCTTGTGGAAGGAAACTAAGTCTTGTGTGGGCAGTACTTGAGGTAAACGAGTGGGCTCTCACTTTGCAGTACTGATGCCTAACAGCACAGGTTGTGAGGTGATGAAGCGTTAAATCATCTGTGAATGGAGATGGCAGTTAGGAAAGTAATTTGTGTCCTTAGCTGGTCACTCAGAAGTACAAGCAGAGCAGAGACTTCCTTCTCTGCTTTGGATGACTCTTGGACTTAGTCTCAAAGATAGAGAATAAAACAGAGTGAAGAACAACCAGCACGAGCTCTCTTACTATTTCTATTCCCAGCATCCCGGGGGGATCTCTGGGTGAACTCCTTTCCTGGCTAAAGCACACAAAGTATTGGATTGTTTGCTTGAACAGGTTCCACAAGTGCTGCTGGTCATCGGCCAATTCAAGTGGCTCCTAAGTTAGTTAACTAGTCAAACTGACTACAGACCAAATCAAATTAGTGCTACTCTTTTTTTTGAACATCTGATCTTCATCACGTTAAAAAGTATGAGAAAAACTGGACCGTCGACTTTCCAAATGAGCAGAAAAGCAGCTTCTCACAAAGGCATTGCTGCTTTATCAGTCCCTTTCAGTGCTCTAAGTGCTTTCTCTTTGTTCAGCGCTACTCCTCACATTCCAGGGAGACTGGAATGAGGGGCAGAAAACAAAGATACTCTCCTTGGCCATTTTCTCGCATTCCCCTTCCTTTATTGTCATCAAATAGGCTTGTCACTGACACAAAGCCCAAACCTAAGATGGGCATAAGAATAGCAGTGTTTGCTATTCTCTGGGGTACAAACCGCTCGGCATTCTTTTCCCTGAATAATTTGAGTGATGCAATGGCACATTACAAACAGTCCCACACGACTTCCAGACCCATCATAACAATTAACTGGAGTGAATGGTGCAGAGCAGGCTGTTGTATGAATGCCTTTGTGTATAGAACAGTTGGGAACAGTGAATTGCTCTGCCAGAAAGTTGCTTGTGAGAGAACTTGAGGGTAAAGGGCTGAACTCGCCAGATAACTGAGGTGTAACAGAGTTCAGCGTGCGGCATAAGCCCCCTGCTCAGAAGAACGACAGTGAAAATGCTACAGGATACGTCTCGCTTAAGCTGTCATATCGCAATTGCTCCTGAGAGCAGTGACATTTGCTGGGAAGACAGGAGGCAGGCACTTCCAGCCTTTTCTTGTGCAGTGCATGCAGCTTGTTTTTTTAAGCTCGTATTCCTATATTCCTGCATGCCCACAGCATTCTCTCAGGGACAAGTTTTATTTATGTCTTCTATGGGCAAACATCGATTAATCTCTTCCCTGAATAAAAGATCTCATTAATAAATATTGATCTTTACAACGGAGGGTCGTTTTTTAGCCTCCTGTAATCATGTTGATCCCTTTCTGAATCACAGTGGACTGGTTGCTAGACTGGGCATTTCTTCCTCCTGATACTACATTGAACACTCCTGGAATAACAGCATTCCGGGGAGGGAGGAGGAGAGGGGACCAAGAAGCCCTTAGAGTGAAGGTCTTCTTGAATACATCAGTAGGAATTCTCGTGCTATGTGCAGGACTCTGCAGGGAAAGAAAATGAGCTATACATCAGGGATGAGAGTGCATCTCTGATGGTTGATTTCTCTGCAGTGGAGTGGTCAGGACATCTTAATTAATTCCGCTTGTTAATGAGCCAGTGGCACTGCTGCAATGCGAACAGTCTTTCTTCTCTCCATTCTTCCAATGTGCTAATGCGTTTGTAGCAGTTACTCTTCGAGTTAGCTCTTCTCCATTGTCTCGTGTAGATACGAATTTCTGCTTTGAGGTTACAAAAAAGAGAATCTCTTTGGTTTTTTTTGTCCTAGCTCTTGTGTCTCCCCAGTATGGGCATCAGGGCCTAGTAGTTAATTAAACACTGTAGGCACACAACATAAAGTCACAGGGTGTCCATGGAAGACAGAACAAGGCAAGGAAAGAGTAAAACTTCCACACAGCTTTGAGTGATTCCTGACTCACAGAAGGAAGAATTTTTCTACCATATTTTTTTTACAAAGCTATTTCAGACTTCAATAAATACATTTTCCTAGGGGTAGCCTGAAGCAGTTTCAATATTGATTTTTTTTTTTCATACAGCCCATTTTTCTCTTTTGCCAAGCCACTGTCAAGAGCTGGTTATGGGAGACAGTGTTTCACTGGCAAAGCAAACAAAGCCCAAATGCACACCAGAATTTCCATCCACGTTGTGCTGTTTCAGTAAGGGAAGGTCAGAGTGTTCTCTACAAGCAGCACAGAATGCAACTGGACGTTACACGCTGCCAGGTCTCTCCTCTCAAAACCTTCCAAGACGTGACAGAAATACCACAGCCTGGTGCATGGAAGAGGAATATGTCATGATGACAAGAGGAAGGACAGTGGAACTTATCTGAGAGTAGCCAGGTGGCTCTACCATTTTTAAGTGGCAGAAAGTAGCAGAGTGGGTAATGAGGACACATGATGTGACAGGCTGTTTCTCATAGGATTGCCACTTGGCTGCCCTCTGAAGTGACACCATCCTGCCAGTCTGTCATTTTTTTAAAAAACATGGGGCTCCTGAAGCCCAGATCCATTTTGGCCTTTGGTGCCCCAGAGCATAGGTGCATTTTTTACCTCTCTGGTGGCCCATGGTGCAGGTAGATTTTGAAAGGAATTCACCATCTACATGTGTTTTCTGAAAGCGTGTTCCTTGTGCCCACATCCATGATGTTCTGGGACATCATGCAGGAATTAGTCACTGGAGCTGTAACAACGGTTCTGACTCTGCAGCCACAAGGAGCAATGGGAAGCAGAATTGAATGGAAAACTCATAATCCACATTCTAGGTGAGTTGGAGCAGTAAATGGCACACACAGCACTGCAGCATCAGGCACCTGCTGACTTATCAAGGGGAGATGTTAAGCTCTTGCAGCTTTCAGGTGTTTTAGTAAAACTAAACTACTTAACTACTGTGCATGAAAGTGAAGGTGGTACAGCTTCAAGTGTGCAGACCGTGGTGTATGTGTGACGTTGGAGTAGTGTGTTTGCTCTAGCAAGTATCTATGAGCTTATGAAATGGGTTTGTATATTGATTTTGTATCCTCCTGTTGGTTTCTCTGTCTATTACTTCAAGCTCATTCATCTCTGACAGCTGTTGCTACAAATAAAAACCAGCTGCATGTTTTTTTTTTTAATAGAATCATAAAATTGTTTTGGTTGGAAAAGATCTTTAATATAATTTTCTACCTCTAGCAAGTCTGGTGCTAAAGCCTGGCCCTCAGAACTACTTCTCTGCATCTTTTGAATACCTCCAGGAATGGGGATTCAGCCACCTCTCTAGGGAGCCTGTTGAGAAGGAGTTTGAGAACCCTTTCAATGAAGAAGTTTCTTCTAATATCCAACCTAAACTTCCCCTGGTGCAACTTGAGGCCATCCCCTTTTGTCCTATCACTTGCTACTAGGGAGAAGAGACTGACCTACACCTCCTTTCAGGGAGTTGTAGAGAGCCAGAAGCTCTCCTCAGTCTTTTTTCTTGAGGCTAAATCACCCCAGTTCTCTCAGCCACTCCTCAGCAGACCTGCTCTCCAGAGCCTCCACCAGCTTCGATGCCCTTCTCAGGACCTTAAGCATATGAACAAATCGAAACATAGATGCCAATGTTGGGACTGGAGAAGTATGGATATTGGACACCAAACCAGGAGTGCAGTTTTAAATGGTGTCATGAAATAGAGTGATAAGCACATATTGTGAAGGACAACAGTGAGAATGATCAGTATTTCACATAGCAAACCAGAAGTTGGACAGTAACAGTAACAGTTGGCATGTGCAGCTAAGAATGAGTGATCACTTTCAGGAAATTTTGATTCTTAAGTGTATGCCCTGGTTTGGCAGATTGAATGGAATCCTCAGCTTGCCGTGGTTTGCAGGCCATTAGCAGCTTCTAATTAACCAGGACATTAAGCTGGGAGGAGCAGAAGCTGGGGCAGCTGCCTCAAGCTTGCTTCAGGTGTATTCCAGGCTATAAACGTCATGCTTATTGTAAACAGAGGAGTTTGCAAAGGCTGAGGCTCCCTCTGCCTCACTTTTTCCATCTCTTCCTGCTTCTCCCCATCCCTGGAGTGGCTTGCTGATCGTCCTGCTCTGATGGACTGCACTTTCCTGTTGCTGTGACTGCTGTACATCTGCTGGGCTGAGTATAATTTCGTTTACTTCATATTGGCATTGGAGTTAGTTTTGCTGTTTTGTGAAACTTGCTTTCATTTCAACCCAGGGGTCTCCTCACCTTTTCCCAGTCCCCCTTCACAGCTGGGGAGGGATCATCAGGTGGTAGAACAGTTGCTGTAAGCCCTGGGTATGGGTTAAATGGAGAGAGTGTAGAGATCTTGCACATGGATTTTCCTCCACTTGTGTGGAGTAAAGAGCTTAAAGATTAAAGCACAGAGGAATATAGAGATTTTTCAGGTCCTTGTTATATTGTTTCCAAGATGACTTTGGATTTCCCCCAGGCAGTGGTGTCAAACTTTTCTTGATCTACAAAGAACATGAATTCCTCTGGTGTTCTGCACTGGCTGAACTCCCTCGGCACCATGGCAGTAATTGCTACCCAGTTTAATTCACAGCAGTGCAGAAATTCTCTTCCCCGCCATGATCTGTGACCCTTAGGCCTGTGGAAAAAAAAAGTTGCACCTGATCTGCTTGCATGATCTGCACAATTATCTGCAAAACTTGGTGGTTTTGCTGAGATTTTTTTACTGGTAAATAAACTTAGTTCAAGATACAGAACTGTGATATGTTTGGGATTAGTAAATTGTTCCCTCCTACAGGTAAGGTTGGCTCTGAAGTCACCTCTAAGTTATTTTAAAGCATCAGAAAGTTTTCATCTCACAAGCCCTATTTCAGGACCATTAGTTTTAATTTCTTCAGAGAAATTGAGATGTGTTTGTTTTTTAACTCTGTCATACAGCAGGAAATTAAATTATGCTCTTGTTATACTCTTGTTGCCAATATGGGCTGGGATTAATGTCTCTAGGAGCTTTTTGTGGTGTAGCAAAACCACTGGGTTCTAGAAAGGGGATTAAATGACTCTTATTTGTTTTGCTGTCTGAGTTTAATATAAGTTTGTCCCCCAGTTTTATAGCCTTCAGGGGCTCTGGCTCATCGCTGTCCTGCTGGTCATTGCCCCACGCAGCCCCTGGGCACGGGTAACACACTCCAGTCTCTTCTTCATTCTGCAATGCAACTGCAATTACCCAAATCCCAGTTACTGCGCTCCCAAAACTCATTTGTGTCATCCGTAATAATGGATTGAAATAGCAAAATCTCCTGAACTCTGTGCCTTCTGTGACATTTGGACAGGCAGATTGTGTTACAGGTCCCCATGGAGTGTGATATGTGTGATGCTGGAGCCCTGCTCTCAGCTTCCCTCCTGGGCAGCTGGAGTGCGTCTTCAGAGGAGTGGGGTTGATTTCCAAGACTGGGTGCTCTCTCTGGAGCTCCTGACCTGGGGGGGCTCCCAGCAGATTTGTGTTTGAAAGTGAAGGGGAAGTGGCGTGTGGTGATGCTGCTATGCAGCAAGAGGCCCTGGAGCCTTGCTCCAGACTGGCAGGCAGCTTAATTGCTTTTTGTTAGCAAGCTAAAGTATTCATTTGAAGGTGTAGAACTGTTTGTCTTTTTGCTGGCTTTGGCCTAATTACATGTAACCCATGGACTTGAATCAAGTTGTTAATATTCATCTGGTGTTTGCAGAGTCTCTAAATGGAAGCACTCGATGTGCTCTGATTTCACATGCTGCATCTTCCTTCTGTTGTTAGACTAGACAAAGCTAGTCCTCCATCCCAGGGCCCAATCCTGCAATCCCTTGCTTATACCAGGATTGTCAGCAGAATCAGGTTAATTCTTTCTGTTGCCTTTAATCTTTGAAAATCCATATACTGCTCTGACTCTTCAAAGCACCACCTTGGCCAAACCACTACAGGGCTTATTCAGAGGATCAGAAACATTACATTGATTTCAGCCTAAGCTATTTTATGTTTTAAGTAAAAAAATCCTACATAAGCTACAATCTGTGGATGATTTAAGATATTGTAGGGAATTTGAGTTGTGTTTTCTTGGTGTAGCTAACACACCAGTGCCCAACATGACAGGTCAATAATTCTCTGCCCATTACGTGCAAAGCAGTGCAGCAAGGTTTGCTCCTGATACACGATAGAAGTTGAAGTATCCAGATGGAGCCACATAGGTTGCAGCCCCTTACATTATTCCATCTTTTATTCAGGCCTGACAAGCTCAATTAGCATTATCTTGTGCTTCTGCATTGAGGGGACATGGGTTAAAAAGGCAGAAGAGGAGAAGTGGAAAATAGACGAACAATATTCCCGAGGAAAACACAGTGAAAAACAAAAAAGGATTTATCTGGGAAGAGCTTTCACCTGGTACTGAGCAATAGGAACAGCTATATTAAGAATCCTCTGAAACATGACTTTTTAGGTGCCAGAATTTCACAGATCTGCTTTTCACTATGCTGCAGGCTAGCAAGTTGATGCTGATGGCACAGGTGAAACAGGTTACATATGACTCCATCCAGCTAAAGAGGAAGATATCTATTAACCCAGATGCTGTGCGGTGGCCCCTCATCTGCATTTCTGCTTTCTGCTCCCCACAGCACTTCTGCTGCAGACCCTGCTTTCAGGGTCTGGGGAGAAAAGAGTGGCTTCCTCTCCAAGTCAGTGCTGTCAGCACAGCTGGAGATTCACTTAGACCCGAGTGATCTCATACATTTATAATGCTTCCCTTTCTTGTGGCTCAAGGATATATTTAAATGAGGGAAATGTTTAGGATTCTTCATTTTTGAGCAGTTTTTCAGGTTTTGGCAGCTAAATTGACACACTGCATTTGAGTGACTGTGCAAGCAGGCTGGCTTACAGAAGTGCTGGGCACCTGCTTCTCCCACTGGTGATGTGACCTTCACAGGGTCAGTAGAAGACACAGCTCGGCTCCACACCTTTGCTGAGGAAAAGCAGTTCATGACCAGTCTTCAAAGAGCAAATGTACCAAAGCGTTTGGTATCTGGATACCTGTAGATGGCTTCATTGTCTAACTCTGGAGGCTTGAGAATGATTATTTTTGGTTGAGAAAGGGATAGAAGGGCCGCATATGTGTATGCATAAAGAGATTGAAAAGCTGAAGCAGATAACAGTGAGGCTCAGAGCTTTGCTTCAGAGAAATGCCAGCAACGCATGAAACCAGCTCCCAGGGTCAGACCCGTGTTGAATGTACTGTGTGTACTGTGACTGGACAGTCTGCTGAAAGTTTTGGTAGAATAGGAGTCTGGTAAAAAACCATCAAACGTGCTTTAAGATGATTCCTAATGAGAGATCAGATCTAAAAGGTACAAATAGTCCTGTTAAATAAACTGTTAGACCTTTCAATACCTTTGTCACAGCTGACCTCATATCTTTATAAAGGCAGAGACTGGATCCTGGCATCTGAAATTCACATGTGGATGCAAACTGGGTTTTGTTTTTTTTTCTTTTGTGGACTAATTTCTCTCGAGGGGGGAAAAAAAAAGAAACGATGGATAAAAGGGTACGGAGAATTACCTGATTCTCCTTTTTATCTAGCTCCCAACAGTCCAGCACTAATTTTCAAGGCATTTCTTCTTCCTCAGAAGAGTCAAATCCCAGGCTGACCAGCTATGCAGAAAAAGATCAAAGGGGTTTTTTTCTGGAAATAGTACAAGTAAGTAATGAGGCAAAGTTCTCTTTTCTGGTGTCATCGACACTCAAGCACTGTAGGTTAACCATCCCTTCTCAGCCCAGCATTTCTCTGCAGGCATGTCTGAATTAGTTAATTTTGACCTGGCTGGAGGCAGTTAACATTATCAACAGAGATGCACCTTATCTTTCTGAGTTTCAGCATGAAAAGAGGCTCTTATCAGGTGATAATGAAGGAGAGGGAATGGATGGCTGGAAGGACAAAGCCTCAGTGATATCTTTCTCATTGTTTCTTTCTGCTGAGGCTTTTTTGGAGAACTACTTGTCTGCATGACCTCCCTACTGCTCTGCTTTATTTGACTATTAAAATAAAAGCTGAATTTTGTAATATGACTGAAGAGGAAAAAATACCCAAAAGGTGTCACTTTAGATAATTTAACTGCACTAAACCCAGCACAATTAACACTTGGCTGTGTTTTCTCTGAGAGAATATTCCCCACCCTTCTCATTTGTTGTCATTGCTTCCAGCCAGTACGCTGGAAGATGAAAGGTAATTGATCTGTAGATAACCCAGCTGCGGTGTGGAAGTAACAGTTGTCATTGTGAATGTGTTCTTGGCGTGGAAGATCTAAACAGCAAAGCAGTTTCCCAAGTGGGAACCAGTTCCCCAGATCTGGGAAAACCAGGCGGCTCCCCGCGTGGGTGTGCGTGCTGTGGGCAGGACGGCCAGGGCAGCAGCACATCTGACTGGTCTGCTGTGGTGTCCCTCAGCAGGGAACACCCATGCTCTTTGCTGGATCTTGTGTGTTCAGAAGCCATTTATGTTTGGGTTTTTTCCCGTTGCAGCCACTGACCTGCCCCATTTCCATGACTCCCAAGCCTCTTTTTCTGCACTCCGAAGATGCAGTCTTCTGTCCATCTGGTTAGGAAAGAGTCCTATGTTCTATGTCTTGTGGATGCTGAACAGGGCGTTCCTGTGACCCGTTTGAAGTAACGGACCTTGGACACTGCAAAATTAAGGACGCTTTTCCTAACTTATCTGTTAACAGTGTCTTCTTTTATGGACTCGGCCATAGCTGGGTTCTTCATCCAGCTTTCAGGTTTTCAAGGTTTGTAATCCTACTGATGGCATCTGAAACATTGGCTCTATAGAAATTGAGATTTTGGGGGGTTTCTCCCTTGTGCTCTGATTTCCTCACCTGACAGTTTTGCTGCTTTTCACCAGATAAGGATAGCTCTTTAATGAAATCAAGTCTTCACCTGCACCCTGGCACAAGAATTCTATTTTCTTGTATCTCAGTGCTGATGTTTATTTATGAGTATTTCTTCAGGAGCTGTCTGTGCTTTATGAACATCCATTTCTCTGCTGGAGCCTGAAAGCATCCCCATATCTCCAGCTGAGCTGCTGCCCAAGAGCAGCTCTCCCTTCCCACCCGGGCTTTGCCTGTTTGCCTGCATTGTGTGCTGGTGCCTGGGGTATACTATGCAGCTCCTGGGCATGTTGTCCCTTGCATCTGTGCGCTCCTACACTTTGTATCTGTGCTTTGTCTGCCCTGGGCTTGTTCTCCCCAGGGCATCACCACAGGCTCCTCTTCAAAGCGGTGCGTGGTTGGCATGGGGCCACTGCAGCTTCCCTGGTGCGAAGGTCTGGTTGCTGGTCAAGACTCCTCTTGTTTTACCTGGTGGAGTGCGAAGGTTTTGTGCTAGCTAGTACTTTGATCTCTTCTCTGGTTGTTTCATTCTCTAACTGTTCTAATTGCTTTATCTAATGCTAGGCTGTCCTGCTTTAGTAATTTTTCTTGTATTATTTCTGAGATTTGATCCTATTAAGTTCTTATCCTTCAGTTCTTCATCCCAAGCTTTGAAAGGGAAGTTGTCCGCTGCAGCCGAATTCCCTTTGCATTAATTGTCTTTGTAGGGCTCTGATTTTTCTCAGCCTTTTTTTTCCTGTTCTATGACATATTTTTTCTTTGAAAAATAATCAGCATTTACGTCAAACAGCCTGCCTGGATTTTGCTGCTTGCTTCTCTGAGCTTGTCATTAAACCCCCAAGCTCGGCTGATGTTATTACCAGTTTGCCCCACACGTATTACAAAATTAACCACTTGAAAGCTGCACAGGAGTTGTCTGTGTTGGCTTCTGCAAGGATTAACTTTCTTCTGCCCCTTCTTCTGCAGTGCTTTCTGTTCAGGACATGCAAGGGTGTATTTCTGCTTGAAAGCCATCGCTGATAGATTTTCTGTGCTGCTTCCTGCTCTGGGCTTAGCAAAGAGCAATAAAGAGGCACGTGAGATAGAAATATAATAAATAGAGTTTAATGGCTTCTAGCACAGCTAATTACGCAGCAAAAAAGCACTTTTGAAGTTCATGTGCCTCTTGGGCAATGAGCCTGCCTTACTCAGTAGGTTGCAAATCAGGTATGTCAGCGAGAACCTTTTAAAGGTGAATCTGCATCTCCTTCCTTCCTAGAAGAGACTACAGCCTGGGTACTTCCTAATATTGTGGGGCTGCTGCTGGCACCTTCTAGGACAGCAGCAGACAGCAGCCCTGATACTCCTGATGCAGATATCAGGCTAGGTTTTGCCAGCATTTTTGGCACAGGGAAAGAGCTTCCTGTGCTTCTTTCCAAGGTACCCAGCCACAGCCGGATAGCCTGGTCTTGAGGGCGTTGTCACAGCCATCTCTAGCTGCAGCTGACAGGCAACAGCCTGATTTCCATCTTAGCCCAGTGACTGTTGTAATAATAAACCACAGGAAAGACATGTGCATCCCTTTTGGTGCCAGCTAGAAAGACATGAGATGGCCTTTTATGTTATCCCAAATGGGTGCAGAGAGGGTTTGCATCCTGGGAAAACAGGTCTCGAAGGGGCACCTTGTGCACCTCTATGCAGCATAGAGGAGCTTAAGTAACTGATTCTCTTGTGATTGCTTTCAGTGGCAAGGATCTCAGGGTGCCTCTCTGGCTGCTGTTGTTTCTTAGACAAGTGTTTGTACTATGGCCCTACTGGAGTCTAATCACAGTGTGCAACAACAGAGTGTAGGCAGCTGCTATAACCCATTTTAGTCCATCAGCCCTGAGCTGATACTGATACTTTGAGAGATGCTAATTCAGGAGGCCAGATCAAGCTCCTCTGCCCTGGTGTGCTGCAGGGGTCCCACAAGAAAGCCCTGTGCTTTAGCTCTTGCATGCTGAAAATAACAGTATCTTCCTCTATCAGCTTTCCAGCCATAGTGGAGCTGAAATATTGAACACTTGGAAGAGGCTGAGGAATCAAGAGGCTGTGGCAGTGGCAGCCATCTCATACAGAGAACTGGAACAGCCTGCCCTTGCTGGGGTCTGTTGGCTGGGTCATCACCAGCTGAGAAGCTGGCTGTTACTTGGCAATATATGATCTAAACCATATGGCCCAGCAAGGAGATGGTGATGGAAATCTTTATGGATAACACTTCACAAAATGTAAACAACAGATTTTTCTACACAGAGATAAAGATGGAGATGAATACTTGAATTATCCTGGATAATTAGTGTAGCAGGTAATTATTTAAAATCTGGCACATCTGTGAATATATCACTTTGACTGAATTAGAAAAATCCTCACAACTGCCACAGTAAGATGGCTTCAGCGATCCTACAGGGAAATCTTTATGGGAGATTAATTCTCACTTCAAATGGCAGAGATTTGCAAGAGGATTATGTGGCCAGTATGACACATTTGCATTGTGGCAGTAAATGTGGCAGGGTGGTTTTTTTCCTCACAGAGAAGTGAGAGCTGGTTTCTTTGAGTCTGTGTGTTCCTTGAGCTTGAGGGCTTGGCCCTCTTAAGTAGAGTGTTTTATAACTGAAATGATAAGCAGCGCTTGAAAGGAAATGGTGACAAGAACAAGGGCAAGAGCAACAGAAGCTCAAAGATGACAGTGAAATCCAAACTGGGATTTAAATTCTTAAAGCAACAAGGTCACACTTGCAAAGAGTGGATGTGTTTCTTTAGCTTATTATAAATGTTACCAAAATTTTGTCATCTAAGAGCATTGTGTGATACAGCACAGCTCTGTGAGGATCTTGTTCTCACTGCACAGCCTCTCTGCTTGGGGCTACTTGCCATGGCAGAGTGCTGCAGGGTACATCTTGTGCAGCTCCCCTCCCCTTGGTGCCCTCTGCCAGAGCACCCATCCGCTCTCTTAAAAAACTCACTTCTACTGAATCTCTCATGGTTATGTCCTTGCTGGCTGTCCCTGGGAACGGGCTTCAGGATGCCACCTCCTGTGATCCATCTCGTAAATCAGGAGTTAGTGCAGAACAGAATGTTCCAGCAGGAGTTCTGGGCTTGTCCATCGCTGTGTAGCTTTGTGGAGGGTGTGGTGGCCAGGCCCAGGCTGAGCAAGGAAAAGGGACCCGTAGGTTGGACTCTCACTGTATTGGTATTTGAGTGTTCCCCCACATTACAGTCTTCACAACAGCTTTGCTGAGCAGCCCTGGGCTTGGGTAGCTCTCAAAAGTATTGGTATTGCCCAGTGGCTTGCAGTCACTGGGGAGATACACCAAAAACCTGGAGCATGTCTGGTGTCCGCTGGGCCACGTTCATGGCAATGATTGAGGAGCTGGCTGTAGCTCATGAGTGCTTCACGTTTGAGTTGGGTATTGAGTGACTGCTGGAGGATGGTACCAGGAGGGGAGTGCTGCTTATACACTAAAAAGCTCTTCCAAGAAAATGGTGGTTTCCTGGCACACAAAGGTGTTCTCCATAAAACAGAAACATCTCTTTGTGATTTATTTCTGTGGCCATTTGAGATGACTTCTAGCTCAGACGTTAAAAAAACTTTAGAACAGAGAAACTTAGAAGTGGAAGCTCTAAGTGGAGAGGTGAATATTCTAGGGCTAGACCATATAATGGCAACAATGGATAAATTAATATAATTTCATTGGCGCATCAAGAGTTTCATGTCTGGAAGCACAGCTTGTACCTTCCACTTGCTGCTTCTGCTGCACCTGATGCTATCTTTCCCCACCGCTGTTTTGGCTGCTGCTGCTGTTGCTGCTTTGCCACTGCTTGACCTCTTCCCCATCTTCCTTATTCTATTTCTACAGTAGGTAATTCTCCTTATACTGTTACATTTAAACTATAAGAAATACACTGTACATTTTTTCCATGTTGTGGTGTGAATTTACTCTACTGGGGAAAGGTTCCACTCTAACCCAGGACATTAATTTTGGCATGTTTCCAAACGTGGGGCATGATCTTGGTTTGGTTTTTTTGATTGATAATCAGGATAAGGAAGTCGAGGAAAAGTGAATCTGTTTGGTATATTTTGGCCCATTATTGCTTCGATTTTGACTTTATTGGTTCAGCAGTGCTTTACTACCATAGTGCAGTATCATGTGTGTGCCTTTTTCACTAAGATGGTTTGGAACTGGGTAAAAGGTGTGTTAAGAAAGCTTGGAAACTTTGTTATGGATGTTTTAGGGGTTAGGAATGTAGCTGAGGGTATGCTGTATGTTATGCTTGTGTCAGAGACTAGGAGTTATTGGGAGAGCTGAGTTATCCAGTGGCTTGCCTAGTATGTTTGAATTTGATGTTTCTGGCTGCTATTGTAGGTCTGTAGTTTGGAGAAGAGAGAAATGCAGGAATAAACAGGCTACAAGTGAGGTCTTTACCTTCGCTGGAGGCAGTGGCAGGGAGATAGAGTTTAAAGATGGAGTCTGCAACAGAAGCGGAGGAGGGAAGGCCACGACACCGGGCAGATGGATTGCTCACAGAGCAGCAAAACATCCTGCCTTGGATCCTTTGAAAGAAGAAAAAGTAGATGGACATGGCCTGTACCCCACTGACCCTGAAGCGTGGAGCCAGGAAGCTGGCTGGTTCCCGTCAGTGCCGAATAGAACGGAGGAAAGTAAGGGTAGAAGTGGTGGAACCCCTGCGGGGGTGCAGTCACAGAGGGCTGTGGCACCACGCTGCAAACGATGTGGGCTATGGCAAAGTCTCTCAGATGGATAAAGTTGAGGAGCTCGTTTGCGGAGCCCTTCTAATTAACTAAACCATGGCACTAAGTGCCTCATCCAGCCTCCTTTTAAATACCTCCAGGGATGATGACTCCACCACCTCCCCAGGCAGCCCATTCCAATGCCAATCACTCTTTCCATGAATAATTTCTTCCTAATGTCCAGCCTAAACCTGCCTTAGCACAGTTTGAGACTGTGTCCTCTTGTTCTATCACTGGGCACCTGGGAGAAGAGACAAACCACCCACCTGGCTACAATCTCCTTTCAGGTAGCTGTTGACATAATGACGTCTCCCCTGAGCCTCCTCTTCTCCAGGCTGAACGACCCAAGCTCCCTCAGCCACTCCTCATAGGGCATGAGGAACAATTTTCCCCCAAAAGGTTTGTCAAGCCCTACAACAGGCTTCCCATGCCAGTGGTGGAATCATCATCTCTGGAGGGGTTTAAAAGCTATGTAGAGGTGGTGCTGAGGGGAATGCTTTAGCAGTAAACTTAGCAGTATTGGCTTACTGGTTGGACTTAATGATATTAAAGATCTTTTCTAGCCTAACCAAGTCTCTGATTCTCCTTTGTTTTTCTGGCTATGGTCAGGGTTTCTGAAGAACCTGGCAATTTTTAACTTGAAAACTAGCACAAAACAGCATGAGTTTTGAGTAGCTGAATCCAGGCTTTACCCAGGTTGCTGTCTCATACCTGAGTATGGAGTTTGTTAGTGGTCAGAAGAGTCTGTTGACTCCACAAACCATACCGCAAATAGCTTGATGTGGAGGTCACCATTTTGCAGTTTATAAGGTCTGCCTTGCATAGCCTGAGTGTTCCTTTCCTGGTGGATTGTGTGCCTATCTGTGCAGCTGTAGAATGATGCTATTAGCTTTCTACCTTTGCTTTGAGATGAAAAATGAGAGCACAGCAAGCTGGCATGGCTATAACATAAATGAAAACAAGCCCCCCCAAACCCAAACAGTGAAATGTCTCCTGTTTGGTGTAGGGCTAATGCTGAGGCAAGATTTAAAATACAGCACTCATAAAGTATGGCACTTCCTCATGAGAGCTGAGTTAATGGATGCTATAAAACCCCAACAAATCAAAAACCACTATGAAAGATCTTTTTGCAGGGAAGAATGTGAGAATTCATTGGATTTGGACATGAGAAACAATGGTAATAAAAGTGCTAGCAAAAAGCAAAGCAAGAAATGTGTTTTCTTGCTTCTTGTATTGGTGAATTAATAAGCACAGCCTCTGAAGGATAAAGCTGGGCTTTAGCATGGGAGATTCTTTTTGCTGAACACTGCTGTCATCTCATTGCTCAGTGGCTGGTATTTTTACTCTAACTACATTTCATACGGATCTTAAGTACACCCCAGCAAGAGAGATGGAAGAAGTGATTCTGTTTGCCTGCAGCTGGAGAAATCCTTTACTGCTCACATGTCATCTCCTCTGACATTGACATTTGGTCCAGGAAAGCCTATCTGAAGCTCTTTATATTCTCTTTCCTTCTCTTACAGGACCATGCAGATATTGAGTGGAAGTTTGCACGAACGAAGCTCTGGATGAGTTATTTTGATGAAGGTGCCACTCTGCCCCCTCCTTTTAACATTGTCCCCAGTCCGAAGTCAGTCTGGTACCTTTGCAAGTGGATTCACAATCAGCTGTGCCCTGGCAACGATTCTTACAACGAACAGAAGAGGCATGAAAACCTTAAAACATTCACAGTAAGCAGCTGCGTGGTTTCACAGTTCATTTTTTGAGGGTGCATGTGCATGCTTGGGATCACAAGGGCCACTGCTCTGCAGTGCAGTAGAAGACTGCTGGATCATAACTTGCTAAGAGCTGGCAGGAGCTCCAAAGAGAAGACTACACAGGTAACACACATATGCCTTTCTCTTTCCAGGAGCGGCACGCTGACAACCTGATTCAGAATCAACATTACCAGGTAAACGCTTGAGCACAAGGTTTTTCCTTACTGTTTCTTCTTCTTGATCATTTTCTAATACCTACATTCTTGCTTGCTTCTCAAATATAATTTGATAAGGAGGATTTTGCTTATCATGGTTTATACATATCCTCACTAGAGGCAGACTGGTTCAGTAAATCATTCCTACCTTTGCAACCCTTGTGAAGCAGTAGAGAACTTGTCCAGCTATCAGTCTGGCTGCTGACATGGCCATTGCCATCAGAGGCACCAGGCTGTCACACCATCCTGATCAAAATAATTTCTGCAGCATTTTACATGCTCTCAAATTGGTCCTCTTCTGCTCTTTTTAAAGCATCCCTAACTCAAACAGTGGTTGGTATTTTGTTTTGGATGGCTCAGGATGGAGGACTGGTTCCTTCGCTAAATGTTGCTGGGTTTGTTTATTCTCAGCCTGTCTGTTAACAAGAGCTTGCTGAAGTCAACCCACAAAAGGATGAAACTGCTTAAAAACATCAGCTTTAGTGCCTGAATTCCATGCGAGGTATTTATTATGTTAACATACTGGAAGGCAAAAATTTCTCCAGGATGTTAGGTGGCAGGTTGGCCTATACTGTCAAAAGCCATTAGTGATTTGTCTTACTTAAGATATCTCCTGCCTTTTGAAGACTATTTTTATCTGGAGTTAATGTTTAATGTAATTAGTCACTTTTGACAACAGACAGTTGGTACTTTCTGACCTCACAACACAGCTTATGGGTACTAGCAGTGGGATCTCTTAAAAACCCTCCTGGTAGAACCTCTGTGCAGAGCCCATCATCATGCCCAGTGTGACTCAGACCTCTTTTTCATACTCTTAATGAAATGGGGGAAGTGAAGGGGAGGTTTGGAGTAGCCTTTTCTGTACACGGAGGTCAAAACAGACAAATGCACAAGCTCAAATACCAGTTTGCTTGTGTAAAGCCAGCAAGGAGGTACGTGAACACAGAGCAAAAAGGATCTCATCCTACCAACAGCTGTACTGCAATGAAGAGCCCAGGCAACACAGACAACACAGGCACTGGGATAGCGATTCAATCCTTCCAGCACTGCCCACAGGCACTGCAGCAGTCTTGAAAGGAGTTTTTAACCTGTCTAGGCAGCAGGCAGCTCTGCATTGCCCCATGGGATCTTGGCTGTTCTTCAGACTGTGTATTGTCAACATACCCTCCATGATTTTAAACACTCAACATGGCAAGCTTTAGCCTATCAGGATACAGAGCATATACACATGAGATAGGTAATCTGAAAGTCCAGCAGTGGAAGCAATGGCTTAGGGACATTTAAGAACATCAAGAAGCTTTTCTCCACAACTCTCACATATACAAAGTGAAACACTTCTGCTCGCTGCAGTTAACAAGGGAGCATGCAAAATGGGAGCTACAGAACCCTGTACAAAGATTTGTTCTGTTTAAAATAAACTGTTCTGGTTCTAAGGGCAAGTGATTTTCTTTTTAGACAGCAGAGTCAGGACAGCCACAGTTGATAAGAACTCAGTAAGAAGCACTCACAACAGTTTGGTCAGCAGCTGAATCCCTCCTGTTGTTTCCTCTTCCAGGAAGTGATAAGAAATCTTGTGAAAAGGTATGTCGCAGCAATGATAAGAACCTCCAAAACCAACGAAGGTTTAACTGAAGAAAATTTCAAGGTAACTTATTATTCCTTAATAATAATTCATTATAAAAGTAATGATTTGCAGGTTTCACACTAATGTAAGATGATTTGTAGCCTGCAGTAGCTTATTGGGGCTGGGACTGCTTATGAGGTACACATGAGGGTTTGTGGAGCAGAGGGCATTACTGGCCAAGTGTCTTCTCATGATCAGCTCCCAGATTTTAGTTTGCAATATTATGTAGACTAAAGTGTTAGAAAATGATAGTATCTGAGTCAACATCACATTCCTAATCCAGACTCAGAGCCAAAGAATGAGTCTGAGTTCACACATACAAAGAACACTTATCAGCAAAGTTAATGTTGGGGTTCTTACCCAAACAGGATTCCCCCGGAGGTGGTGGAGTTGCTGTCCCTGGAGGTGTTCAAAAAAAGACTGGATGAGGCATTTAGTGCCATGGTCTGGTTGACTGGACAGGGCTGGGTGCTAGGTTGGACTGGATGATCTTGGAGGTCTCTTCCAACCTGGATGATTCTGTGATTTTATGATTCTTGCCATATTGTGAAATTGCAGCAGTTTTCCCTCTTCTTTAACTGTCTTTAACAATTTCTTCTGGGGCATAGGGCAGGGTGGGCAGAGAAGGTTAGTCAGGAGGGCTGGTCCCATAGCCTTTAGAGCCAAAGGTCCTATGAGGTCTTCAGTTCTCAGGATCACCAGTACATTTTTTGGTGTCACTGCATCCTTGTACGTGTGATCTGGTGTCAGGCATTTGTATGACTGAAGAGCTCTCCCAAGGGAATGTGATCCTTGTTTCGTGTCACAGATAAAGCTGCTGACTGCAACTCTCCTCTCTTCTTGCCCTAGGAGTTAAAACAGGATATCTCAAGTTTTCGCTATGAAGTTCTTGATCTCTTAGGAAATAGAAAGCCCCAGAGGAGAAGTTATTCCACCAGCAGCACAGAGGTGTCACAAAAGGATGAAGCAAATGAGGAAGGTGCTGGGGAAAAATCTAAAGCCAAGAGTGTGTCTTTCAATGTAGCCAACAAAAAAAAGGACTTCAATGTATCTGCTCTGATTAAAACCATGTCTGGGATCGATATGGTGGAGCAGAAGCCAAAAAGCAATGGGATTGGTAAGCGCTCCTTTGTCCGGAATGGAAATAGAGTCCAGAGACTTTCCAGCTCCAAGAAGGAGTCCTTTAAGAGACTGGGCCTGCTTTTCTCCAAGATGAATGGACATGTACCTGAACCAAATTCAGAACCCATGTACACTATTTCAGATGGAATTATTCAGCCACATTACATGTGGAAAGACATTAAATATTCTCAAATTGATAAAGAGAAAGAAGAGAATTGTTCCAAAAGTGAAATTAACCTCAATGAGGTGGGCTACAGTGGGAACACAAGACTTACAGGACAGAGCAAGGAGTGCCCTGTGGTTTGTACCAGCTCCCTTCACTGTGCTTCCAGTATTTGTTCCTCTAATTCCAAACTTATAGACTCGTCTGAGGATGTGTTTGATTCATGGGGAGAGGCTTGTGACTTGTTTATAAACCAGTGGAAAGATGGGCAAGAGGACCATGTTACCACTCGGCTATAAGCAGAGCTATATTCACACAGCTAACTGTTTCTCATTGTTTGCTCTCATCCCATTCAGCCTTTCTGTTTCCTTTCTGTCCACGGGTGCAAAAGTGTAAAACTCTGTTAATCAGTTTTCCAGCTATCTGCACCTTTTAGAATTTACTTTCTTTTTTACACTCAAATGCTAAACTAAATGTTTCACCATTTACAAGCTTGCTGTAAGCCACAGGAATCCCTTCAGATGCACTTGGTTGTCAGACCCCACAGACTTCAGACATGCTGGTGGCCGAGTGAAGGATTTCTCCAGTGCTCTCATCATACCACTGCCACTCTCCAACATCATCAGCTCTGCCTCCTACTCGGCTTTCCTCGTCAACACAACCAGCTGGTGAGCAGTGGTTTAGCAGGGAACTGCAAATCCTATTTAAATAAGTCTTTTTAGAAAAGTTTTTTTGTTAAGCAATACGACCTTCAATCCTTTGGTTGTGTGTTGTTTTACAGGTTGTTATATTAATACTGTAAATTGTTACTAAATAAGAGAACATTTTGGCCATCCAGCTAGAACATGCTACGGTTTCCTTGTTTACCTAATTCCCATAAGAAGTGCCCCCTGTAGTGAGCAGAATGACTTTCCAGTTAGGCTGACAGTGGAAGCCAACACCTGGCCTTGCCCCCAACTTCTGCATACGTGAACTGACCCCAAGCCAGCTATGGCAGCTTGAAACAAACCTCAGTGTGGTTCTTCTATTGCTAGCAGGCTGAACTAGACCCCAGCACCCAGCCTTGCCCTTACACCTCACAAGCTGTGTCTGGTTTTTGAAACTCCTAATCTTCCACTGCTACATTGCCTTTTTGCTGCCTCTTGGATGGATGTCAGGCTTTAGGAGAAAACCACCCTCTTGGTAAATGCTAAGGAAGATCATCCTCCCTGGGCTTGAGATGCAGTGCTGAAAAGCAACCTAAGCAAGAGCAGCTCAAACTGCATCTGGCAGCCCAGAAAGTCTCTGCAGTCCATTTTTTAAAGTGCAGCAAAAGGCAGTAGGGCAGTAACTGTTAGCTTTGATTTCCCCAGTTGTAGTGGCAGGACAGGGCCCAGCAATGGCTGTGTTGTTGAGGAGCAAAAAGAGTAGAAGACAACCCTTTTGAGTGCAAAAAGGTTGTATTAATAGTAGTGTATTTTACTTAACAGTGTGATACTTGAACTTATTTCTGTTTCTGAGCAACGCCACAGAAGGGATTTGCACTCACCCATACTTCAGAGCTGTCATTAGCTGCTTTCTTGAAGGAAGCAAGTGGTGACCAGGGGCGAAGGTTCATAACTGTACTCCTGTGGTCAGGCTGAAGATGTTGCTCCTAGGGGAGATAATGGTGGCTGCTAAAAATCAACTCTTCTGCAGAGTTCTGAGTTGCATTTGTAAGAGCATAATGCTGGAAAATCCACACATCCCATTGGTACTGGTCAGGTTTCACCAGCAAGGGGCAAGAACAGCTCACCTGGCAGCATGAAGGGGTTGGAGGAGTATCTCACTACAGCAGTCTCCCACAAAAGAGGTGCTGGGACACCTGCAGCAGCCTAAATTGTAAACCTTTCTCTCTCCTCTTGTGCTAAGAAAAAACACTTTGTTGGGGTTTCTCTTTGGGCACCTATAACAGGATTACCTGAAAGGTAATGGAACACATCTACACCAGAGGAAAACACAAACTGTGCAAGCCAGCTCCTGTAGGAGAGTTGCACAGCAGGTTACCAGGAATTTTTCAGTACAGACCTCATGGAGACCATGGCTGTAGGCCAGCTCTGGTGCCAACATAAATCAGCAATGAGGAGCACAGACACAGAAATGTTTCTGTCTTCCTTGCTTATAAACAACACTAGTCTTGCCACCAGCATGCAGTGTAAAGTCCAAAACATTTAAGCCCCTGGATGTGTTAAGGCATTTTTGGATCAAAAGATTTGAGGCTTTCATACTAATTGCAGGGTTAGAGATGTGGAAAGCTGCCCCTCCTGGTTATGAAAGGCTGAGCAAACTGACATTGGCACTCCACAAGGAGACTTGCAAAATATGATGGTCAAAAGCAGCTCACTGCTTATCATAAAAAAACCCTTCCCCCCTCTTATCTTTGCAGGGCCAGCGCTGCAGTCAGCCAGCTGCACCCAATTCTTAAAGCAGCTCACAAGAAAAGACTAAACCAAACTGAGCAGGTTTGCAGAAAGACAAAAGGTAGCAAGAGCTGGTACAGGGGGATGAAGGAGTGCAGTTGAATTGTTTTAGACCTCACCTACCCAGACTGCAGTTCCTGACCTCTGCTTTACGTGGGGCCAGCAAATCTTTGTGGCGTTTCCTGCGTAAAGGGTAAGAATGAAAACAATTCAAGTATGGTTACACAGATTACATCAGCTGCCTTTGAGACTGGGGCAGAAGCAGGGTTTGGGTGCTTGGACAGTAGAAAGTTTTCTGCAAGTGCAAGCACACTGGTGGTGATGATACTGCATCGTTCAAACATAGCACTGTATTGACAAGTAACAAAATGAAATGCAATTAATTCTGCTGTGGTGTCCCCCAAAAAATGACACAAGGCAGCACAAATACCTTCTGAGCAAACTGCAAGATCTGTTCCCCTGCTGCATCCTGAAAGTGGGAGTAGGAATGGCCATGTTGGAATGTCCTGATGGATAATGCAGGAATCTTCCGGTAATGTTGGTAAAGGCAAGAGGTACAGCTCATGGCTGCTTGGCTGGGGCTCCCCTGGGATTTGCTTCATGACTCAGTTTCTAGCTCCCAGCTGTGAGCGAGCTTGAGCTGCCTGGAATTTAACGCCAATATTTGATTTGGCTGTGATTAATACTTGTGTCCAGGAGTTTGCAAAGCTGTCAGATTGAGCCCCCAAAAGGCAAAATGCTGTTTGATTGTATCTATGCATCCCCTTTAGTAGCAATAGACATTAGAGCAGCTGGTGAATTATTACTCTACAACAGGAGCTTCAGGGAAGGGAAATTAAAATATCTTGTGAAAAATACATTTGATAAGCAAAATTGTGGGGTTTAAAAAAATTCACTTGCAGTCACAGTATTTGGGTTTTCACTGGCATTCTTCCATTTTCAGTTGCTCAGGAAGAAAACAGGTTTTAGTGAAAATTACTCTTTCTTTCAGAGAAATAAATGAACTACCCCTGTGCTGTCTGTGCAGGCAGACCAGGGAGGAAGCTGATGGGACACTTGGAGCTCCTGTGAGGAGTCAAAACCTTCCCTTAGCTTGGGTTGAGGATGTACATCTGTGGTCCAACTGGTGCACACCTAGCCTGTATTCCCTGGGCTTCAGTAATAAGCCTGATACATGTGCAAGGAATTAGGAATAGAGATCTCAACCACTTTACCTTTCTTTAAGTTTCTTGCTCTTGAAGTTGTTTTATTTCTCTTCTCCCATCCCTCATATCATTTTCACCTGGCTTTTTCAAGCAGCACCCCACAAATGATCACCAGTCAAGAAGCTGAAAAATAGGCAGGGTTAAGAATCTCCAACAGAGCTAGATGGTGTTTGTACTCAGGTCAGAGATTAAAGAAGTTGCTTCAGAAACAAGAAATCAACTGACATAGCTGCAGATAATTTGGATAACTGCATTTGTGTATTTCTCACTGACTGGTATATATGTAAATACTGCTGTACCAGTATACGTGGCCCCTCCAGAGGAAGCATGCAGAGCAGCTGGAGCACAGGATTAGCCAACAGCACTTCTCAGCTCTGCGCCCACCTCTGCCACTGACTCACCTGTGACCTTGGGCAAGTCACTGAGCCTCCAATGCCTCAGTTTCCTCATCTGTAAAATACGGATAATACTACTTACCTACCTCGTAGGGGGGGTTAGTTTATTAGTTAGAAGCACTTTCAGATCTTCAAATTAAAGGCGCTATATACAGTGAGTAGTTAATACTGGTAGCAGTAGTGTAGGTACTTTTATTTTCTTACAAGTACTTCAGGTTAGGATTTAACCTGTAACCATTAGAATAGTTTTCCATGTAAAAAACCAGCATGCATTCCTGCAGAGGGACTTTAGGAGATGTCTACAGTAGAGAAAGAGCAGCAGTGGTGTATCCTGGAAGCCTGAACTCTTAAAACCCTTGCTTTTGTGATTTATGTCTCACTCTTAATGTCACCTTACTGTATTTGTGTTTCATCTTTTTTCTGATGGTACATGTGAAATAATTTCTAGCAGAAACAGCCACTGTAAATAGTAAGAGTATTTAAATAAATATATTAATGTATAAATATACAACCTTACCTTTTCTAGAGGAGCAAATTGGCTGATGTGACAGACTTCTAAGCATGGGGAGGTTCCACAGGCAGCCCAGCACTGATGCACACAGCAGGATACTGGAATAGGGCTATAGAGAAGTTTCACCACAGGTCATCGTCTCCTTTGTATTCCCTTTTCATAGAATCACAGAATGTTTTGGGTTGGAAAGGACCTTCAAAGGTCATCTAGTCCAACCACCCCATCCCTGGCAAGGGCAGCCAGACATGCAGATGACCATGTGTCACAGGGGGGTAGGCAAAGGGAGGCTGTTGCTCTGCTGCCAATTTTGCCCCCAGACATGCAGATGACCATGTGTCACAGGGGGATAGGCAAAGGGAGGCTGTTGCTCTGCTGCCAATTTTGCCCCCAGCAGCAAGGTGAGAAGCTTCCAGATATACACCCTGGGGACTGACCTGTCACCAGCACCGTGGGTACTGGAGGCACCTTTTCTGGACAGTAGGAAACTCTCTCCTGTGTCCCTGTGAGGTGGCTTTTTGCCCTGATTTCCCTGTAGGCACAATTAATTTCTCTTTACTGCTTACTAAGGATAAAAAGGTCGTTGGGTTAAGAAACAGGAGCTCTAACATTTACCTTGCAGTGGGGCACTATGAGCATTCTGAGCTCCCTTCTAGGAACGTGAATAGTTCCAGGGTCTCTTCACCAGATTCTTGGACAGCCACTAACAGTGTAAGTAGTTAACTGCAGGGTTTTCTAACAGAAAACTACAGCAGCACCTGCTCTTTCACACCAGTTAGTGTATATCCCACTTCCCCTGGAGGCTTCTCAAGTTTTGATTTCACATTTCTGTTTTCCTTTCTGAAAGGCCAAAATGCCCAGAGAAAAGCATATTTCATTAACCAGAAAGAGGTTTTGGTTTTGGCTGAGTTCCCTTTTAACCAGAGAACCTGCTCTGCAGCATGCTCTCCCTGTCCCACAGACATGTCCATGAGAAGCTCTATGCTGCCTCAAAGCCTGATTTCCACAGAAACAGGATCACATTCCCACCTTTGTTGCAACTCCACAGTCATACAGGATGGAGCTCTCATAGGATGGATGGAGTGGAGGAGCTCGTTGGTCCTTCAGCCTCATCTGAGGCAGGTGACGTGGCTGGTAGCAGCTTGCCCAGGAAGCACTGGTGACTCTCATTTCTGTAATGGTTAAAAAAAATCAGAAGCAGTGAGACTACAGTGAATAATAAATCAGCTTACTGGAGAAGCAGCTGACATAAACTAGTTCCAAAATAACTTGTACATTTCAGAGAAGGTGTAACCTGAAAACTAACTACTATAAAAATCCCACACTGGGTGTTTTTGTGGAGGAGGCAGGGAGCACTCTGGGCTAGGCACATTAGCGTATCTCCCAAACATTTGTAATTGGATTCAATTTCATTTTCACACCACTTCTTTCCCTATTCCAGGCCATTACACTTCTACAAACAAGTCATTTATATATTATTCACATAATTTCCTTCACCCAGAACATCTAAAGCTCTGCAGCAAATGCACAATCAAGGATTCTTTGTAAAAGAGAAAGTGCTTCACCTAAGTATTTTAAAGGTAGAAGTGTCCAATCCCTTACCTTCTCAATGTTGCACAGTGCTTTATACTTCAAGGAAACACTTTTATCTGCAAAACAAAACAAACAAACCCTCACCCAGCTCAAGCCACCCACCACTTGAAAAGCCAGACTGACCTTGCAGTGCTTGCTTTATACACAGACCCTGCAGGCAGGCAGTGGCTCTCCAAAGGCAGACAGCACAGCCCAGTCCTCCTGGCTAGTGTGTCCTCCTTTAGCATAGTTCATTTGGGGGATTTTTACCTCCCCTCTCCCATCTAACACATTTCCATATCAACAGCAATTCCTGAGCCAGAAGAAATTATGTGCTTGGGACAAGATGTGATAAATCAAGGAGCTGGCCTTCTAGCATGTGAGCCAGCAGAACACTGTGATACCTTTAGCAAACAGAGCAAAATGCCTTTTGACTATAAATAGCTGTTTTTGAGCAAGGGGGCACTTTTTGGTCTGGGTATTTTTTGGGTATTGTACAGTCTTACTTTAACCTACTGAATGTGTTTATAAGTGGGTGCAGGAACTAGAGGGCTAGGACTCTTTGAGAAGTGGAGGATAGTAGCAGATGCATGAGTACTCTATTTTCTATATGCCAAGCCCTAGAGAGCTGGGCTTATGCTGCAAACAGTTGTTTTTAGCAATCAAACTTTAATGTGAAATTGAATCTTCATTTAAAAGAGCTACTACAGGAACAGCATCACACCTGAGCATATTTTAGAATATTATTTTACTTCATGAGATAAAAAGATGAGGCTTTTTTCCCCCCTCATCCTTATTCCTTCTGTTTTGGTTAAAAATTTGATGGCCTTTCCCAGGCAAAAGAGCTTTTAGAGAAAGTTGTAAGGATGTTTTGTACATAAAGATAAGAGTGGGGACCTCAGCATCTGCCAGTTGAGTAGCAAAAGCCACCCCTAGAGAAAATGGGGAGAAGGAGAAGAGCTAAAACAAATGCTTAGTTGTATGTACTTTTCTACTTGCATCCCTTCTGTCCGTAGCACAGACTTCATGTCACACCCTCACATAAGATGTAAAAAGGAACTGATGTACAGAATAAATAAAATTATTTATTTTATGTGCATTTTTAGCTTAACTGTAAACTGGAAAAAAAGAAAGAAAAAATAAAAAGCATTTAATTTTTTCCCAACAAATGTAAGCCTATTGAATTTCAAGGTGTTTCTACCTTTTCAGATGTAACATTTCCAGCTGCCTATTGATAATAAACATTTATGAACAGCAACAGATTTGATATTTCATAGTTTTGTTACATTATGTTCAGCACGGATCTCTCAAGGGCTGTCAGTGGTCAGAGGAGCACTTAAGAGCTCCAATTCTATAAAGACTTATTTTGGTACTTACATAAAAAGAGACATGGCATAGTCTTGCTTACCTCTACTGAAGCAAATAGAGCAAATGTTCATAGGCAGGAGCTGAACAATACCTGGCTGGGTTAAAAAAAACACCAAAACAACAACCCCAAATTATTCATTGTGTCCTCTTTGTAACAGAAACTAGCAATAAATAATATGAACCACACACATGCACTTCCTTCTGTGCAATGAAGCCTAAATAATCAAAGAATCATTACAGTTGGAAAAGACTTCCAAGATCATCAAGTCCAACCTTCTACCCAACACATCCATGACCACTAGACCATGTCACCAAATGCTGTATCTGCTTTTTTAACACCTGCAGGCACGATGACTCCATCACTTAATTCCATTTTAACTTGGCAGCTAAAGATACCCTTAGACCAGCTCAAGTTCATCAGCCCCACTGGGATACAGAGCAATAGCGTTAATAGTGTAAGAGGTCATTAAGGAACAACACGTACACTCACTGTGTTCACACAAAGCAGTCCTCCAAGCAAAGCTCACTGAAGTACTGGGCACATGCAGATACATTTCAAAAGGTTTCCATCAGCTACCAGAAGTTCTTGGTCAAGTCTCCAGCAAAACAAGGAGTTTCCTGAAGTTCGTTTTCCTCGAAATGTAGAAGAGCCCTGCACAAGGGAAACAACAGAGAAATAAACACAGCCCATGCCAGAATCTGCAGTAAAGCCCAGGCCACAATGATCCACGGTTCCAGAATTTTAAATATCCACATAAAAAACTTTAAATACCCCACAAAAAAGAGACTACTTTTCTTTTTTCTAAACAACAGAACATTCAAAAGCTGGACGTGCACATTCCCACTCACATGAGAAAGCTCAGTGCTAAGACAACCTGGATTCCCAGCTGTGCTTCCTAATCCAAAATCTGGAAACAGACTACACCTGAAAATGGCTTCCATGCCCTCGGCTGTCCCTGCAGCGGCAGAGAGATGTGCTGCAACAGGAAATGGCACATCTGGCCAGGGAGAAAGGAGAATTTTGGCAGCGCATTTACCTCCTCTTCCTCGTACTTCCTGAGAAGTAATACAAATCAGGCATTCACATAATCATCATCACAACCATTAAAGCAAACATTTTTTGCATTGAATGATGATCTATTAAGAGAATGCTAGTTTAAAAAGGGTCAGAAACCACAACTTTAGATTTGATGGGGAAATGTAAACAGGCAGAGCAGGGAACAGGAGAAATACATAAAGGAGAGGGAAGAGGGAGTTAGATGGCCCATTAATTTCATCATTAGAAGATATTTTACTTTCTCTTGCAAGACATTAAAGTTCTTGTTTTCTCTAACACAACAAAGTCAAGAAGTTGTTACAGCTCTGAAAACAGAACAACACTTGAGAGTGAACCCTAGGACCCCAAAGCTAGCAGCAAAATGTTCACCTGCTCCAGGGATGGCAAAATTGAGCACCTGAAATTAAAATCTTGCCATAAAATGAGCCTAACATGTGAAAACAGCCTACCAGGATGCAGGTACACGTTCCTGTTGATGCAGATCACCACCCTTGTGGAGATGACCAAAATGCAGTGACTGCTGTTGCATGTGCCCTCAGCCTGTGGCTCAGCCATCTCCTACTTGCCACAGCTCAGCTAACAGTGAAATCTGGTAAGCAGCAGTAACTTGATCATGCATAGGAGTTTCTAGATACAGGCTTGCCCTGCAAGTTGAGATTCTGATCTTGTTTCAAAACTATACACTCCTGATCCACGGGTTTTGTTTTCCTCTCTTACAATAGTTTCTTAAAAAGGCAATTACTTGGTAAATGGGGGTCTGGGCTTCTGTGTTGAGTATCTTCTGTATATTGCACAGTCTTTGACGGTGTAATTGTATAAAGGAGAAAGGCATCCAGCAGCATCGCATAGAGAACTGGAAGCTAGAAGTAAAACAACCGAACTAGGAAAACAACTTGCTGCAGGTATTAATTTGGTGCCCTTATGTAACCAAGGGGAAAGCAGAGCACAGGAGCAACAGGCAGCGCTAGATGCTAGCAGGCAGGATTACCCTGGGTTTCCTCTTCGGTATTTATGATCATTATCTTCAATAGCAGATGGATTTTACAACTCAGGAGAATTCAGAAAGATTTGTGCCCATGGCACATCCACACAATGGATGTTAAGGGACATGGACTATTGCTTCAGCTGTGGAAGACTGGAGGGTGTGGGACAGGGGAGAGGAGGGCGGCACAATCAGGAGTGCCGCACTTGCAGATTGACTACAACAGGGCACAGGTTTGGCATGTCCCTTCATGCAAAACTGAAGCACCTCTGCCCAAAGAACCATGCAGATCCCAATCACCAAAAAACACCTCACTCAAACGAAACCACAGTGAGGTTGGTGAAACACTGGAATGGGTTGCCCAGAGAGGTTGTGGATGCTCCTTCCCTGGAGGTGTTCAAGGCCAGGTTAGATGAGGCCTTAAGCAACCTGTTCTAGTGGGAGGTGTCCCTGGCTATGGCAGGGGGTTGGAACTAGATGATCTCCGAGGTCCCTTCCAACCTAAACCACTCTAGGAGTCTATGAATTCTGTGTAATTTGGATGTGAATTATCTTACAGTCTCTGCTTGCCAGCAGATAGCCACTGGAACATTTAACCAGAGAACTAGGAGAGTGGCGAGAGCAGTGATGCTGCAGCCAGACTGCTCTAGCTGAGGACATGGCTGAAGTCTAAAGCAGATCAGATGTGGTCACTTAGAACTGTGGCTTTCTTCCTTGCCTTCAAGAGCTGTAAGTGCACTCCTGAAAGCATGGGTGTGATTTGGCTGTGACACTGACCACAGACAGTGAAATACTAAAAATAACCCAAACACTGACAGAAATGCCAATGCATTAATACCTTGCTGAAACTGCATCTCCATTTGGAATAAGTTTGGGGATACTTTTTAAGTCTGATTTTGTTCTTCAATTGTTTATGCAAATCTGTGCAAAACAAGCACTAGAGCGGAATGAAACAGCTGCTTCAGAACAGTGATAACAGTACAAAGGAAGAGCTGGGAGTCTGCAGTGACAAACTGCTACTGGAAACACTGATCTTTGTGGAATGCTGCAACAGAATTCAGTACAGTATGAGACCAGTTTGTTTCTATTTCTCTTTAAGATGCCTAGAAATCAAGTTAGTCTCCAGTGAAAGAGAACACCTTAGGAAGGAACAACTAAGACAAAAAAATGTTAACCACTCCATGTCATGGTAGGCCTGAATAGGCTAAAATAGGCTTGTACATGTCCTGGCTTTCCCAGGCATGTTTTTCTGCTCTCCCTCCTCCTGCTGTGGGGAGAAACAACCGCAGGGAAAGAGGACTCTGGCTTGCCCAGACTTGTTTCGCTACTGTTTGCATCCTGTGATAAACAAGGTATATACACTTACACACTTGGCTTGTGCCTGCCTTGTGCAAGGCCTATGTTTTTTCCCAAATTTGGGTAAAGCAAGCCTATGGCTTCACCTAACATGGTCAAGCTCAGCTAACTGCCACTCTGATTGGCTGATTTGTGTCCAAAGCCCCATTAGTCTCAGACTGTATTGATAAAAAGAGATGAGCAGGTAACACAATGTGCTCCGCCATTGTGTATTTGTGCCTGCTGCTGCCGGCATTGCTCACTGCCTCTGGCAGTGAATCTGCCATTACCTTCTGCAGCATTATGCTAAGTTATAAGCTAGCTCTCCTGAACTGCCTGGAAACTGCTTGCTTCAAGTTTACCAGAAACAGGCTTTAAAGGCCTCCATAGCCAGCATGACATCCTGCCTACACCTGCCAAGGTAAGGAGCCCTGGAAGGGGGACACAGATCATCCAAAGAAACCAGAGCCAGGTCAGAGATAATCTGCCTCCTTTCCCCAGCATCCTGTGAAGCATCAGAAGCCTGAGCAGCTGACAAGGCATCGACAGGAGTCCCTGAAAGTGTCTGGGTGCTGTCTGAAGCCATAGCTAGCCCTGTGAGTCACGAGATATTTTTGTGAACAAATATTCAAAGCCTCTAAGAAATTCTGTACCTAGATTCTATTGTGCCTTTCTGCCTAAGTAGCAGAAAGGAGCCTTTCAAATCCCCCAGTGGGCAAGAGGTATAATTGAAACTAAGAACCTCTTTCCAGTGTAATGCTTGTGTTTGCTAGTTATTTCTTAAAATGTTCTAGTTTTGCCTGTTCCCTGTGTGTATCCAAAATGTGTGTTTTGAACCTTGTGAAAAAGTTTTCTGGCAAGATTTAATGTTAATAAACAGTTTTCATATTAAGAATATTTGCTGGGATCTCAAAATGAATATCAATTATTAATTTTGCATAGTTTGTAACACTCTGACATGAAAATACAAAGATCATGATGACTATTGATAAAAATCTCATCTTGCAATGCATCAGGACAAAAACTAGGGTAATATTTTGACTGTATCGATGGGAAGCTCTGGTCAGTCCCAAACACTACTGCAGCCTCTGGAACACAGGAATACCAAGAAATCTTTTAATCATCAGCCAAATGTCTCTTGACACAACTTAAGGCTGCCTCCTTTTCCATCACTTGTTACCTGGGAGAACAGACTGATCCCCACATTGGTACAATTGCCTTTCAGGGAGCTGTAAAGACTGATAAAGTCTCCCCTAAGCCTCCTCTTCTCAGCTAAGCCTGTTAATAAACACGTTCCATGTTAATAAACACACCTGATAAGCTCTACTGGAAAAAAAAAGGGCAGCCAAGAAACAATGAAAAATGCAACAAAAGCAGACCAGTAATGCTAAAAGCACAAGGCAGCTTTCTCTCCCAAGTCCAGGACTTCAGTCTCTTGACAAGTCACATTCCCAATTCAAACACCAAGCCTGAGTATCTTTAGCAAAGTGCACAGAAGCTGAGGTCCAGTGCAGCCACTCAGTTTCCTCAACACCACTCCACAGCAGCTGGATTTCTTAACTTAAAAGCATGTATGCATTACAGTACAGCAGTGTGACAATATAAAAGCTCCAATTCCTGATTAACTACCAACCTTGAAATCCTTACAGAGTTCTACAGTCTGTGCCAAGGACACAGCCAGTATTCTGGAGTGACTCAGCTAAAGACCTCCAGGCAGGGACTGAAGAGTTTTTAATTCCACTCCTCATCCTTGTCAGTTCACTTAACACCCAGTTCTTTAAGTGCTGAAAGCCTCAGTTAAGGGCATTCTGCTAAAGCTGAAAATCATATACTGAGGTGGGCAGTCTCATCTAGAGTGATGCTAATGCACCAGAGAAGTGGAAAACGGAATAGTCAAGATTAACAAAACTAGGCACTGAGAGCATCTGGGAGAGCAGTTACTGCAGAGCACATCAGCAGTACCTATGAAGACATCAGGTCTGTGAGCAGATAGCCCACAGTACCTGGAACTTAGCCTTCTTACAGATCAGCTGCTGACAAGACAAACACGTTACATCGTAAATGCAACGGAACAAATCCATAGCATTTCAGTCCAAAGCGATTCTGCAGCCTCCCAGATGATACCTACACTTCAAGCAGCTACAAGAGCAGCTCTTCATCTTATCTGAAATGAGCCCTCTAAGGTTAGGACACCGATGAAAACCTCAGTCGGACCACAGAACTGCATTAGATGGCAATACCTTGAAATCAAGCACGAAAACAATTTGCATTACTAAATTATTTTGTGCTCCATCTTCAGGTAATAGGCCATGAAATAAAAAAAGAACAACCCAAAACATTACATCCAATTTAATAAAACTACAACTGCCATAAACCTGAAGTCAGGCAGGCAGGAGAGCAGTTATCCAGAACCACACACAACCAACAACCATACTCAGTGTCACAACACAGCAGTGGCACACTTACAGCACCACCACCTCCCCCCGACAGAGAAACCAAGTTACATGGCCGAACAGCCAAGAGTACCCATGTTCCTGTAGCTGAGAGGCACTTAGTTTGTAGGACAGCTGACAGCTTCATCTTTGGGTTGTTAAACAAATCTCTCAACTACAGGCTCTATTTTCATTCTTTTTTTCTAAATCAGTTATCAGAAAAGTTATTTCTCCAGCAAGAAGCAGCACAACACAGGCCAAACACTCCTGCCCTTGGTATTTGTTTCTCTCAGATGCTGTCTAAAGACACAGCAATCACAAATTTCAAACAAATACAAACTTGCTGCTCAGAACAGAGAATTAACATATTTTTAGCAGAAACAGCCATCATATTATTTCTCACTCCCCACAAGCTGCAAAGAGCCATTTCTGCTCACTACAGGTGGTCTCTCAAGTTTCTATGGAGAACGCAAGTTAGGAGCATGCCCAAGAGCAGCAGCAGGAAAAGGACAAAACAGTGGCATTACCTCGGGGCAGATCACTTCGACTGGGTTCACAAGACGAAGGCGGAAGAGTGGCACCAGCTTCTCCCACCTCACCGACTGGAGAAAGAGGAGCTGAGTAAACTGGGAATGAGACCGAAGAAACTGCTACAATTAGAAGGAAACAAAAGTCAACAGCACCTCACATAAGCAAGATGCTATGGTACACAATGACGCCTGCAATTCTTTGTCATCTCAGTGCTAACTACAAGCTTTGTCACAATTCTCTTTAGGCATCTCTTTAAGACGTCCACAAGAAAGTCTGAAAGCAGATGGGAAGGTTCCAGTCTCACTGGGAGCTAAGTAAGCGTCATAAAAATGAATCACAGCAAGTGACCGTTGCAAGAGATAATAAAGCTTAAGGATCAGCATCTCAATTCAAGAGGAAAATGAACTTCAGGAAACAAAGGAGAACTTCTGCCTTATCAAAAGAACTGTCTAGAGAAACACTTGTCACTGATGGCTAAAGTTGGTGTAGGAGGAATCCAAAGTAGACACCTCCAATTCAGGGGCAACTGTCCCCTTCAAAAGATAAACACAGGCCAGCAGTAAAGTTATAACAGCTACTATGGCACTGTTAACTGTGTAAGCCAAAGAAAGTGATAGGGTTATTATTTAAAAAAGAAAACAGTTAAACAGAATAAACCAAAACACAAAACCAAAACACCTTTTATTGGTTGTCTTGGATAGGTAGGGAAAAATAATAAATAAGGGAAGGATGCAATAAAAAACATTGACATCCAAGTCCACAGGCACAATGCATACACTCTACCTGGCCTCCCTATAGTAAAAGGAGATACTATGGCTGGCTGTCTGGGGAGGGAACTGCTGTTGTGGCATTGGCTAGAGGCAGAAGAATTTGAGAAGAACCCTGCAGCTGGAGCAGCATAAATACCTGTTGAGGTTGAGACTGCTGCACAATTCACCAGCACCTGAAGAGTCAAGGTTTGCTAGAGTGCCTCTACAAAGAAGCAAAAGATTCCTTCAACAAGTGTCTTTGCAAGTTTTCAGGGCCTCCAGCACTGAGCCAACATAACCTGCCCTTGTGCCCATCTGCTACACCAAACAGGGCTGTGCCATCATTGTATTCCCAGGGCTGCACATAAGGCCCAGCTCACACCCCCTTCTTGTTCATTTTGCACAGACTGCAAACATATTTAAGGACAGGGCCTATGCAGACTGTCAGTTAAGAGTTGCAGTTCACACGCACAGACTATTCAACGTTTCCTTTCTAAATTTATCACCATGAACACAGCCACAGCTCTCCATTGCACTTCATTCTCATGCTGAAAGCTTCTGCTACTTTCCTCACAGAAGGCTGGAGCAGCCTCATCCCTCACAAGACAACTGTGATTCTTCAGTCCAGGCTGTTGGACAACTGTCAGGAATGTAACCTGCAGCGATAAATGACCACACATTTTCATGTGTTCAATGCCTTTATTTTGTGCTATCAGTGCAAAAAAAACCAAAAACCACCAAGCCTGCCACCATTTGTGCTACAGCTTTCACAAAACAAATCTTACAAATATACACCAGATCAGAACAGGATTCTTATACTTTCAGAGGTCATGAACCCTGTGCACAATGACAGTAGTAACACAGCTATTACAAAAGTGTGACCACTAGAGGCAAAGAAGTTTTAAAGTCCGAGTAAGCAATTTCCATCCTCTTAACAGCCCTGTGCGCAGTTTTAACCCTAGTTCTAACAGCTACCTATTTCAGTGCTTAAACAAGAACCAGGTGTCTGTGTTTCAGTGCAACCCCACCCCCTCCCAGAGGTACATGATGTGACATTCCTTTAGTGACAACGAAATGTTTTGGCACATACTTTATGAAGTCAAACTGAAGCTTTGTGTTCCCTACAGTAGTTTGTGTACCCTCCTCTCCTGTGCGTTCCTACATAATTGACTGAATCAACACCTTAAACCTACAGGAGAAACATGAAATTTGATTGCAGTTGAATCAAACAATCTGACCCAAGAAGACAGGGTAACATTAACAATATTAATATATAGCTGACTAAGAAGAAGCAAGAGAAACCAAGGGCAAGAAGTGAGCAAGGATTTACATTCCTTGAGGCATGTCATGAGGTGCAGGGTTAGGTGAGGCAATGTAGCTGACTTGGGGCAGTGGTCCAGAACTTACAGCATTAGCAGTCTGGGGAGAATTTCCATATGGTGGGTTTATTGTGTGCCAGGTACTAACATAGCGATAAGCAGGTACTAAAGAATCCATCCCAGGAACAGACTGCTGGCTGAAGGGATCTGACACCACTGGGTAATAGACTGGCCCGTAGGACAGAGGTGGAGGCTCCATATTTTGAAAGTTACCTTAAAGAAAACCAAAACAAACAGAACAACACATGCTTAACATATTTTACCATAGCTTTTTTAATGCAGACCTTCACAAACACAGAATTACTTTGATGGCTAAAAGGGAAAACCCATTTAGATGGCAACTCTATGCCCATACATGTTCCTTCTGACAGAGGGAGCAAAATAATCTTGTGTCTTAAGTTAGACTACAGGACAACTTGCTGCTCATTGCACTAAAGCCTGTTCAAGAATTGCTTAGCAGCACTCCGCTTCAGAGTAGCGCCAAGTCCCTCTTGAAAAGAACCACTATGTTCTACCCCTATTTGACCTCTGACAATATAGCACTCACCTATGCAGAAAATCCACCAGCAGAGCAATAAGCCTGTATGCTTCTGAGCAGCAGTTGTTATGCTCTGCTCTTTTGCAAGAGTTTGCCATGTTCCACTGATTTTAATGAGCAGGCATCTGACCTTTTGACATAGTTTTTCTCATTTAATACAATCTTTCTATTCACTGCCAAGAGTATCTCCAAGCTTGTTACAAAGCTACTAGGGGAAACTTGAGTTTTGCTGCAAATGTTTTGAGCAATAAGAGATGCAGCTAGCAGCAGGGCCTAGTCAAGAGCTAACAGTTCAGTATACTAAGCCTGAAACTAAGGTCTACAAGATCTTCCTTTTGAAAAATTCCTGTGAAGCACTCATGCTTGTCAAAACTCATTTGCCTCCTTTACATTAAATAGGCATTCTGTTTTGATGCCATGACTAAATAGTTATGACTAAATGGCTTAATCAGTTAGCAAAGAGGTTTCTTCAGTTTTAAAAAAAGTTCTCACAATTTAGTATACCTACTACAGACCTAGAAAAGATTACTACTTCCTTTCCACGACTTTAAGAAGCCCTTGACTTGTTGCTGGCTACACCGGTGACTCTGACATACTTCAAATAGTACCACAGACAGCAGACCTTGTCATAACTCCTTACCTGGCTTACTCTATGTCCTCTCATCCTCATGCTTCAACAGCTGCAGGCAAGAAATTCCTGTGGAGCAGCCATGCTATTCCCCCACCTCTCTGTAGCTATGTGCTCATAAATACTAACCATTTGCAGATGCTTCCAAGGGAACTTGGTGGACTTCAGTTCGCCCAGCATCACCATAAAGCTGAGGTACTGACTGATCTAGGACAGGAGCCGGCTCAGCATATCCTGGATAAACTTCCACAGGTGAAGGTGGCAGCACTGGCTGTATGTACACCATGGAAGGCCAGTAGCTCTGATGACAACACTTTGAGAGAAGGGATAACATTGGGTCAAGCAAACAACCACACAGCCTTTATCTCTCTTCACCTCTCCTTAGAAAGGAGTGATTTTTTTTCCTTCCTAGTCCCTTAAGATACTACACACACACAAAGAAATCTCCAATACAGCCTATCAGAAAAGATGTTGCAATACCTGCACCAGCAGCCACTTTGAGTTCCACAATACTGTTGTGTCAGAAATCTACAGAGAAGATTCCTACCTACTGACTTTGTCACATCCAAAAAGATTTTTTCCTATTTCTTTTGCTGAGGAAGCTGACATTATTTTTACTTCCCTGAGCTAAGCAGCAGCACTGATGCTACCCATGACTGCTAGTGCAGACAATTCTTCAGCAGAACAAGAGTTCCCAGAACACAGAGAAATGGTGTTAAGCAGTCTGAACACAGCTGTGCAAGTCCTAGAAGACTCAAATCACACAGCTGTAAGTAGTGTTTGATGTCTTGGCTACGTGCACACATTTTCTTACTGTCTTATAGATTCCTTTCCATACCTTCACACTCTCTGCAAAAACAAAATAAAAAGAACCACCACAACCCAAAGTAAAATAACTAAGTATCTGTGCTAGTTTGAAGCTAGCTGGAATATTTTGGTGAGAAGAATTAGATTATAGGCTGTGAAATGGAAACAACAGTGATGTCTACTTCACTCACAGGCTTGCTGAGATGTATAAAAACAAGAACACAAACATAGATAATGCAGTTGCTCTCTGGCTCTGTCTGCCTGTGCTTTTCTCCCTAATCTGCTGTCTAACTAATCCTGCTTTCGAACCCCTCTGGCCAGTTCTCCAAACTCACCTTGAACGTAAGGCAAAGTCTGGAATAAGGCAGAGGGGTCGAAGGGAGGTGGGAGGGTGGTTAAGAGCCCATCCTGGGGACTCTGGTTTTGGTAGGGGTGTTGTGTTTCTGTATTACTTTTTAACTTGTATATAGCTATTGTAAATATCTGCTTTTCTATTGCGCTAAGCTGTAAATATAAAGCTTCATCTTAATTTTCATCTCGGCCGAGTCTAGTCTGGGTGATTTCAGAAGGGGTGGGTAATACCCAAATCATCACAATATCCAAACTAGCGTGCTTCACATTTTGAGTCAGAATTTCATATCCCAGGCTGTACTTCAATCTCCACCAAGCCTACACATATTAATAGTCCTGTCCACAGGATGCGCATTTAGCACACTTGGAAGTCTTCAATACGCCAGCCCATTTGTCAGGAAAACCATCAGGGTTTACAGGCAATTTACTACATACATTTTAAAAGCACTTACTTGCAATCCCAGATTAAAATAATACCGCAAGACTTTTGTATCTGAAATTAAAGGACACGACATTGAAGAGCAGACAAGCATAAAACAGGAAGCAAAAAAAATTTACACACATTAAGAGCATCTAACCTTAAGTTACTCTTAATGTACTCTGACAGTTCTTTAACAATACTTTCTTTACAGTTTTGAGGGTTAAGAATGGAACTTAAAATATACGTAAAACTAGTTTAAATAAATATCCAGTTAGATATCTGTGCAACAGGAGAACATTTGTCTGACTGAACTTCAACAATTAAATTAGTTTTAACTTTGGTTTATTTACCTTGGTAACTTATTTGTCAATCCTATGAGTTTCTGCTACCTAAGCAACTAGGTCTTAAGCAATTCTGGCTTCCTAACAAGGCTTAGTTTTCAGAGGAAAAAAGTATTTAATCAAATAACATTTTAAGTGCCTAAACTAAGTTGACTACTAAAAGCACAGCAGCAGCCTTCTCATACAGTAGTGACCAGACCACACCTTGAGTACTGTGTTCAGTTCTGGGCCCCCCAGTTTAGGAAGGACACTGAGATGCTTGAGCGTGTCCAGAGAAGGGCGACGAGGCTGGTGAGAGGCCTCGAGCACAAGCCCTATGAGGAGAGGCTGAGGGAGCTGGGATTGTTTAGCCTGGAGAAGAGGAGGCTCAGGGGTGACCTTATTGCTGTCTACAACTACCTGAAGGGTGGTTGTGGCCAGGAGGAGGTTGCTCTCTTCTCTCAGGTGGCCAGCACCAGAACGAGAGGACACAGCCTCAGGCTGCGCCAGGGGAAATTTAGGCTGGAGGTGAGGAGAAAGTTCTTCACTGAGAGAGTCATTGGACACTGGAATGGGCTGCCTGGGGAGGTGGTGGAGTCGCCGTCCCTGGGGCAGTTCAAGGCAAGGTTGGACGTGGCACTTGGTGCCATGGTCTAGCCTTGAGCTCTGTGGTAAAGGGTTGGACTTGATGATCTGTGAGGTCTCTTCCAACCTTGGTGATACTGTGACAACTCACTTCCAAAGTACACACATTACGTACATGCTGTGTATACTCATACTGGGCTGACACATGAGACAACAGGCCAACTCCATAGAGGCCCCAGCTTTACAATGCTACTGCTCACTGTGAAGTCTACATCTGCCTCTATCTCCATCTCCAGAGCTTTGCTGAGCAATGATCATAGCGACAGATCAATAGGGACAACATATGCTCCTATACCAAGAACTTCTCATGTAGTTCTGGGGATCTCCTAAATTGTTATATCAATTCAGAAAATGGAGGCAGAGAGAAAAATAAGGAATATACTCCTTCCTTCCCCTTTCTCACAAGGGTACTCAGTTGCTTCCTTTCTTGCAAGTAGTCTTTACTTCTGCCTTCCATATACTGAATAATTTGCCCCCAGACAAATACAGTGAGAACCAATCCAAGACGTGGGGAAGAATTTTAAAACCACTCCCCCACAACAACATGATTTTGAAATTTCAAGTGCATCTCCAACTGTCCAAAAAAGAGTGAAGTTGTTTTAAAATGTAAAGTTGACTGAAAGGATGAAAACCAGAATATTTAAACCCTAATACAATTCTAGAAAAGTGCATGAGAAAAACTGTTGGTTTCTTAGATTCAAATACAGAATTGTTTTAGAGGCTGAGGAAGAGCAAGTCACCTCTTCCACAGCAGTAGGTTTGTGTGTATGTGTATAAACAAGCATATTGATTTTGCTGTACTACTACTGGGAGCTAAAAAGGAAAGCAAAATTTTTAAAGAGAGTGAACTTATGAGGGCTTCAAGTTAGCAACAATTCCAAAGCTACCATCTAAACCATCTCCTTACCAGCTACCCACTTCCCCCCAGATCTGAGTCTTGACTCCACATAGCTTCCCTGCTCACCCATATACCACATGTGCCTCAGCTCATCAAGTGTATCTCATTTTGCTGCAGACAAGCACAACATCAGAAACACAAAACCAGTCCTAGAACGTGCAAGGACTTGAGAATTGGCATCTGCAGCAGAACGCTTTTACTGGTCAGTGTGTTTGATCAAGGCAACAATCTACACAGATATTCTGGGTAGTGCATGCAGATTCTTCCACCCTCCTCTGCATCCAACAGCTGTAAGCTCACTCCTGAAAGCATGGGTGTGATTTGGCTGTGACACTGACCACAGACAGTGAAACACTAAAAATAACCCAAACACTGACAGAAATGCCAATGCGTTAGTAACTCACTGAAACTGCATCTCCATTTGGAATAAGTTTGGGGATATTTTTTTAAGTCTGATTTTGTTCATCAATTGTTTATGCAAATCAATACAAAACAAGCACAAGAGCTGAATGAAACAGCTGCTTCACAGCAATCATAACAGTAAAAAGAAGGGCTGACAGACTGAAGTGAGAAAATGATACTGGAAACACTGATTTTTGTGGAATGCTGCAACAGAATCCGGTACAGTAGGAGACCGGTTTGCTTCTATTTCTCCCTAAGATGTCTAGAAATCAAGTCAGTCTTCAGTGAAAGAAGACTATTTTAGGAAGTAAAGAGGCCAAGTTACATGGCCGAACAGCCAAGAGTACCCATGTTCCTGTAGCTGAGAGGCACTTAGTTTGTAGGACAGCTGACAGCTTCATCTTTGGGTTGTTAAACAAATCTCTCAACTACAGGCTCTATTTTCATTCTTTTTTTCTAAATCAGTTATCAGAAAAGTTATTTCTCCAGCAAGAAGCAGCACAACACAGGCCAAACACTCCTGCCCTTGGTATTTGTTTCTCTCAGATGCTGTCTAAAGACACAGCAATCACAAATTTCAAACAAATACAAACTTGCTGCTCAGAACAGAGAATTAACATATTTTTAGCAGAAACAGCCATCATATTATTTCTCACTCCCCACAAGCTGCAAAGAGCCATTTCTGTTCACCACAGGTGTTCTCTCAAGTTTCTGTGGAGAACGCAAATTAGGAGCATGCCCAAGAGCAGCAGCAGGAAAAGGACAAAACAGTGGCATTACCTCGGGGCAGATCACTGCCACTGGGGTCACAAGAGTAAGGCGGAAGAGTGGCACCAGCTTCTCCCACCTCACCGACTGGAGAAAGAGGAGCTGAGTAAACTGGGATTGGCACCGAAGAAACTGCTACAATTAGAAGGAAACAAAAGTCAACAGCACCCACATGAGCAAGATGCTATGGTACACAATGACGCCTGCAATTCCTTGTCATCTCAGTGCTAACTACAAGCTTTGTCACAGTTCTCTTTAGGCATCTCTTTAAGACGTCCACAAGAAAGTTTGAAAGCAGATGGGAAGGTTCCAGTCTCTCAAGTCTTAGCTACATCTCTATCTGCAAACTTCATATGCCAGTTAAGCATAAACATCCTTTTCAGTCATTTGTCAGTACTAGAAAGCTGGGCTTCCCTTACATAATTGCCCTAGAGCAACAGGGAACAGACTGATTGCTTAAAAGTCACTAGAAACGTGACTTAAGTCCACAAAAACAAGCGAAGATTCAAGACTCATCAGAACAGAATTATTTGGAACTACTATTAATTGTCATTAGTTGCCCCAAATCTCTGTGAGTGATCCCTAATAGCATCAGTGAGTAGACAGCTTAGAGAAGTATGCTATCATCAGACTGGAAAAAAACAAACTGAACTTAGAAGATGGAGAAAAGGGAGACAGAACTGAGCAAAGGAAAATGAGCTGTAGGAAACAAGAGGGAGAAAAGAGCTGCCACGAACTTTCTAGCAAAACACTTGTCAGTTAAATGCTAAAGGTGAAATGGAACCCAAAGCAGACCTCCAGCTACAATTCAAATTGAGGGGCAACATAAGTTGCCTTCAACACACAAAAACAACAAGTCAGCAGCACAGTTACAACAACTATTAAGTCATAGTAAGCCAGAGAAAGTGACTGGGGTTTTGTAAAACAAACAAACAAACCCCACCTCAAAAAACAGCCAATCAACGACAAAACAAACAAGCAGACAAAACAAACAAACAAAAAAAATCAACTACCACCACAACAACAAAAAACAAAACCAACCCAAACCTTTTAACATTTACCTTGGATAAGTGAGAGGGGAAAAAAAGTAGAGAAAGATGTAACCAAAACCATTCACATCTAAGTCCACAGGCATGGCGCATACACTCTACCTGGCCTCCCTATGGAAAGGGGAGATATTATGACTGGCTGGACTGCTGTTTGGGGTGGAACTGCTGTTGTGACACTGGCTGGAGTGGAGGTAACAGAATTTGAGAAACCTGCCGCTGGAGCAGCATAAACACCTGTTGAGGCTGAGACTGATGCCGAGTTCATCGCCTGAAAAAGAGTCACAGTATTCAGTACACTGTCTCTGACAAAGACTATGGAAACATCATACAGTTCAAAAATTGTGACTTCATGTAAATAAATTTTGGAAACTGCCTTTATGGATAGATCAAATTACCCAATTCTCTAAAACCTGGTTTGAAAATACCAGTTCGGAGTCAAAGACACCACCTGCATGGCATCTTTTCACCCTTCTAATTTGCTTATACTTATATGGAATTATATTCTTTGCTGTAAGATATTCTAAGTGGCACAGAGAGGGACCCCAAAAACTGACAGTAACCAAGCAGAGTGGTTGCCTCTCTACAGGGCTACCACAATAAAAAACTACCTTCTGTGGATAGCCGTAGGAAGCCACTCCATCTTGAGGTGACACAGAGACCAACCCTTCCTCCTGAAGGGATTCCAAAGCAAAGCATAGTCCACTTAAGAGGCAAAGAAGTCACAATATACACACTCTACATTCTCAAGTTATTTTTATTTATGGACTACAGAGAGATGGAGGATCTTTTGTAAATCACGTAGAAGCAGTTCATTCTGACACGTACAGGGCTGGCTTTCACACCCAGCGCAGACCAGTATGTGATTCAATATTTGGTTTCTAGATTAAAAAGTTAAAATAGTCCAAAAATCAGTTCTAGCAGATGTGACATGCCTCCAGTCCCACAGTTAAGAAGTAAGATGACTTGGAAGAGTAAGATTTGAAGAATAGCATGAAGAAACACAAGTGCTGTCTGGAACAGAAAAAGAAATAAACATCACCCAAACACAGGTCTCCTCTTTGCACAGGGGAAGGTGGAAAATGACTAAAATATCTGGTACAACTCAGAATGTACTCGCAGCCTGAGACAAAAAACTCCCCACTTCATGAAGAAAAGGGAGTGAATAAGTAGCCTCTGACTGACTCTGTTGATCCTACATCCAAGCACAGTTTCTATGAGGAATACCACCCACTTCAAGAGTTCCTAATCTGAACAGACAGTGACTGCATCTTACCAAGTTGGTTGTAGGTTCTGCTGAATTAAACACTGCTGCGCTTTCACAGTCAGGATCTGGAAGGTATAGGCAGGCAAAATTTATGGAAAGGAAAAAAGCAGCAGCATTAAATCTAATTCTTCCAAATCTAGAAGAAAAGGTCCTGAGTGCATTGCACTCATCAAGTCTTCAATCAGTAAAGGCTGAAGTTTTACTTACCTGGAGGTGCATAGATAAATTCTTCACGAAATTTCCCTACAAGGGGGAGAACAGGAAGCTTTGAGATTTGGGAGGAAAAAGTCAACTTAAAAGCTGAAGTTACCAGAATTACATTTTGGGTGCTTTCAGTATCATTCTGTTCGTGCAGAAAAAGTAGAGGAACAGTCAAGATACACATATTTTGTAATTCCACCAAGTGTCAAGGTTGCCATTACCAAACTGACACCATGTATTTTGAAGCATCGACTTGGCTTGCTACAGATCTACAGAATGGCAAGGGTGATGGTGTGGCAAGCTTAAACAGAAGTGACGCATTTCTATGAAATGAGGAAGGAAAACACTCTCAAAGGCACATTCAAAGCTCACAATGAGCAGGCATTTAGGAGATACAAGGAATCTAATTTGGCAATCAAACACATACTACGTCTACAGTTAAAAGGCATCTCTAATGCATTATGAATTGCTCTGGTCAGCCAGTATCACCTCTGCAGCTCAGTGCAAGTTTAAGTCCTAAAAAAAAAAATAATCATACTAATAGTATGAGATGAGACACTGGATCTAACTTTGTGTGTACACCCACTAATACTTAAGGAACTCACCATTTTCACTTGTTTCTTCTTCCTCCTCTGAGGAATTCAGGGTCTGCTTGTTAGGTGGAACAGAGTTTGGGCCTCTCCTTGCTACCCAAAATCCTGCTGGACCATGGACGATAGGAGGGTTACCCTGGCTCTAAATACACAGTAGAAATAGACTGTTAACCAAGCTCACTGCAACCAAAATTTCCTAGAATTACCACCTGTGTGTCTGTTCCTATGCACCTTGATGCATAGGAATAGACACACAAGCAGCAAAACGACAGCAGACAATTCTTCCTTCACCTTTCCCTCTGATCAGCATACTTAAGGTAACTGATTTCTGAGGACCCACCACTGATCCTCACTAGAACTTTGGCAGCTTTATCGCAAGTACAAACAAGGCTGAAACAGAGAAAGCAGATCCCAGAACAGCTACCCAGCAACAAACTCCATTCTACATCCTACAGTATCACCACCACATCACCAGCAGACCAGTTCATCCAAATACTTCAATTATAATGAAAAAAAGATTCTCTTTAGTCACAACTGGTGAAACCCACAGGCAACTGCTGGCATAGAAATCACCATCCACATTAACTGAATCTTTCACATCACACATCGATGTTTCCAACAGGACCCCTTTAACACTTCTCTTGCCCTTTGTCTTTCCACTCAAGTCAGTCCTTAGTTGCGCTACAATTTAAAATACAGAGTTGTCGGAAACAGAAACACAGGATTGAGATGCTTGAGTAAAAGAAGTTGATTCACTCTCTTTTTGTATCTAGTGACACTCAAAATTCTCCTCAGAAGGCACGGTGACTATGACATGGATAAAGAGCTCAGAGGAGCCTGAGACAAATGTGATAAGTCAGAAGATTACAGTATCACAGTATCAACAAGGTTGGAAGAGACCTCACAGATCATCAAGTCCAACCCTTTACCACAATTCTCAAGGCTTTACCATGGCACCAAGTGCCACATCCAATCCTGCCTTGAACTGCCCCAGGGATGGCGACTCCACCACCTCCCCAGGCAGCCCATTCCAGTGTCCAATGACTCCCTCAGTGAAGAACTTTCTCCTCACCTCCAGCCTAAATTTCCCCTGATGTAGCTTGAGGCTGTGTCCTCTCGTTCTGGTGCTGGCCACCTGAGAGAAGACAGCGACCTCCCCCTGGCCACAACCACCCTTCAGGTAGTTGTAGACTACAATAAGGTCACCCCTGAGCCTCCTCTTCTCCAGGCTAAACAATCCCAGCTCCCTCAGCCTCTCCTCGTAGGGCTTGTGCTCAAGGCCTCTCACCAGCCTCGTCACCCTTCTCTGGACACGCTCAAGCATTTCGATGTCCTTCCTAAACTGGGGGGCCCAGAACTGAACACAGTACTCAAGGTGTGGTCTAACCAGTGCAGAGTACAGGGGCAGAATGACCTCCCTGCTCCTGCTGACCACACCATTCCTGATGCAGGCCAGGATGCCATTGGCTCTCTTGGCCACCTGGGCACACTGCTGGCTCATGTTCAGGTGGGTATCAATCAGTACCCCCAGATCCCTCTCTGTCTGGCTGCTCTCCAGCCACTCTGACCCCAGCCTGTATCTCTGCGTGGGGTTGTTGTGGCCAAAGTGCAGCACCCTGCACTTGGAGCTATTGAACGCCATCCCACTGGACTCTGCCCATCTGTCCAGGCGGTCAAGGTCCCGCTGCAGAGCCCTTCTGCCCTCCAACCCAGCCACATCTGCCCCCAGCTTAGTGTCATCTGCAAACTTGCTGATGACTGACTTGATGATTGTCCCACCAGACCTCTAGAAGAATGGCAGAGTTTTCTATGGGATGCATCTTTCCCCAGGAAATGTTATATTCCTTTACTAAAGACAAGGAAGAGACAGAGAAGGGGCTTTGGCATTGACAATAACAAAGTAACTGAATGAACATGAAGAACAATTCATTAGGAGCTTCAAGGTACAGACCAACAAAGGGGATGAAATGCTGGTAAGCTGCACTGATTTCACACTGTAACAAAAAATTGCAGGATAATGCATCATTATTCTTTGACATTCTTGGAGAAAGAATGAGAGCAAAGATTGCAGATTTAGCATGAGGGCAATTTTGAAATGGCTACTGCTCAAACAGCACTGAGCAGGTTCCTCACCTTCCACATAAATACAATTCTAACATTTGTTTACAGCAGTAAGAAATTCCAACCTACCAAAGTGGTTGCAGAAAAAGTCTGCTCTCCTATTCCGGTACCTAAACATAAATGGACTTTTTGCAGCATATCCAGCTTTGTACTAGGCTCAGAGTACAAATAAAACAAATTACTTCTGAGTTTATTCTTAAACTGTGCCACTTCACCTACAACCTAACAGTAAGGCTGCTTCAGAAGTCTGTATCTGTAGTTTTCTCCTGTTTCTGTAGCAGAAGAAATATATCCGAGGAACATGCTAGTCCAAAACATCACAACTACAACGTCCTAGGAACAATTCAGACTGTTACTACACAGTTTCTCAATCCAGTTACACAATCAGCTAGCTTCTCACTTGTTTGCCACACTTTCTCCTACAATACTGAGAGCTAGAGACATTCATACCAGGGAGATTTTGAATTTTGTTTTCAAACTGCAATAGTAAGAAGAAATGTAACTCTACTTTTATTAGAATAAACTGAATAGAAAACAAGTGCTGCCAGGGATGGGAGGGAGAAAGATGAGCAACTTTAGGCCTAAAGTTTTACACAATCTATGCTCATTTCTGTCCTCCCTTCTCAAAACCACATTCAGAGTTGAAGTTCATTGAAAAAAAGGCAAGCTGCTACACATGTAAGAAGTGCTGTACATCTTTACAGTGTCTCCCTACTCTTTAAGCGGTTTTAACATATCAGTTGCTGCTAACTTACTGGTAAAGTAGGAAAAGCAGCATCATCGCCTCCTTCAATTTCATAGAAAGCTGCAGCTTCTTCTGGTGCTTGCAGGTCCTCTCCATTCCCTGGTACAAACCCATACCGACATTCCTTATTTACATACTGCATATGACGGCGGCTCCGGCTGTATAAGCTTTAAAAGACAAGCAAGGAGGTTAAGAATCGCCACCCTCTGGAATTTCATCTTGGTTTCATTGCTCGATTTTAACTTTGCTCTTTTTCGAGCGACACTTCAAGCTTCTTGTTTTATACTGTGCCACTAACAGCTCAGACTTCTTCACCTTTCTCACACCATCTTCCCTAATTATGCCAGAGTGACACTTTGTAAAAAGGTTCACATTCACTTACCAGAACCCGTAGCTAGCTCTGATAGCACCTCTTTTCTGGACTGGGGTAGAATGTTATTTGAGGGCAAACCATGCTGCGCCTGTTTATAAATCGGGCAGATCCCCTAAGTTTAGAGGGCAAAATGTTTAACTACTAGGAAGTGTCTCTGAGATGGAACTAATGTGTAGCGTTACCTACTACTAACCAGCACAAACTCTCTCTTAACTACTCTGCAGTAAAAATGAAGAGATTACAAGTGATGATCTCAGACATTCAAGGCTCATACCTTGGCATCCCAAATCCATGGCTGTGTCTCTGAGGAGGGTGCTGAGGGTGATAAGGTTCGTAAGGTGACATGTTTCCACCACCTTGTGACAGATGAACTGGAGAGCGCCCAGAAGGAATGTTGTGCTGTAGACGAGGTGGAAGGACTGGCTGACCCCTGCTGTAAGCCACAGCCATAAAGAGTTCCTTCCCACGAATTTTCTTCAGCATTCTTTTTCTTGTTTTCATATCCATTTCTGCAGTTTCAGTTGAGGATAGGAAAAAAAAGGACAGCCGTACATCTTTAACAGCTGACTCCAGAGCTATGTTCTCTTTATCACTTGTGAAAAGGCAATAATTGGACACATGAGAAATAGTGAGCTAATGCTCTGTCCCAGGAAAAGTGCATTTTAAAGTATGCACACTTCATACCTTTATTTTGAAAGTTAAAGCAAGTGTTCTAAACTAAGAGTAGAATGCAGACATCTCACTTGTGAATACCTTCCCAGTTTCAGCTTATCAAACTAGTACTCTGTGTTAAAGATCTCTTTATGAAGGCTGCATTTAAAAGAATTAAAAAAAAAAAATCCAAACAAATATCTGTATTTAAATGACATCTCTTGTAAGGTCAAGTTAGACAAGGTTTTTAGCTCAAAGACTTGGTCTTTACATATGGTTCTCTAATGACAAATTCCTTCGTAATTTTGAGCAGTGTCAACTTTGTAATGCATTTTTTTCTCTTTTGCAAAATCAAGTTCATCCCTCTCCTTGAAGACCAATCTACATCAAACCCTGGCAGACACCAAGTTTATACCACAAACTGAATTAAGTCACTTCCAGTATCTGAAGACTGCTACTGTTACAATCTCCCCAGATCCCCTCCACCAGCCCCATGGGAACAAAAGCTTGTGGAAATCATCTACAAACCTAATGCTGAGAAGTATCCACCTGTCATCTTCTGATAGGTTCCTCCCTTTCGACTGGGAACCATATTCCAAGCAAGGACAGGGGTTACCTGGGTCACTGGTTTTAAGTCTGCCAAAGGAACTGTATGCCTGCACAAAGAACACTGATGTCAGCAGCACCACAAGAATACACTGCATAATTACACAACAAAAGCTGAAACAACACTAAGATAGAAAAAAAAGGCAACACAAACTTAAGAGTGTAGTGAGCTTGTGGAAATAATCTGTTTCTCTGACACCAAGTACATATTACTGTTACTTGTTTCATAAAGGAGACAAGCCAGGATTAAGCCTCAACAGTATTGATTTCACGGGTCAAGTCTTTCTTCCCTGCACTGTGGTTGATTCAGAGGTATATCTGAGAGCATGTGATAACACTGTCATTAAGCTCAATTTTAGGTTTACAGAAGAGGAAATGCTCTGAATAGCAAGGTGGAAAAAGTAATCTGACTCACCAAAAGTGCTAATGAGTTAGTAGTTTGAGTACAACATAAAACTCGAGAGAAATCAACAGCAGAGGGTAATGTGCTATTCGTGAATTAAGCCCAAACTGCAAAGGTTCACTTTGATGTTCCAGAGGAAGAGCATTTCACAGAAATTTCACAGAAAAATTCCAGTAATGACTTCCTTCATTAGAAATTCAAGAGAAAAATATCTCCTACAACATCTTACTTGAAAAGCAATAGCCAAAAAGGAAGCAAAGCCTCACTCTATATTTGAAAGCCTAGGTGATAATTTTAAAGTATCTTAACAATTCTCTTTTAAGCACCTGTGAATACACAAACTCAAGCAGAAAGAGCTAAAATAGGAAGTTTTCACTAAACTGCTTACTTTTCTGCCAGCTCCTCAACGAATACAGTCAACGTGCTGCCATCCTGCCCAACCTCCTGGATATGAGCATTGTAATACTTACCTCCAGGCTCCAGTCGTACCTGGAGAGAGAACAAGGGAAGCTCTGAAAAAGCCAAATTGCATGAGATTCAGAACACAAACCGATAATAGTAAAGGCTGCTCCTAGCTGCTCCTGTATTGCTGAGTTGGCCCACTTCAAAATAAAGAGCACTGTACTAACATCAGGGAGGAAGGGGAAAAAAAATAAATCTTGTGAGTGACTGAGAGGCAAGAAGATGCCCACATTCGAACTTCAGTTTTTATATACAGTGCCAAGCAGGTAAGCACCAACAGAGATTGCTACCTAGGAACTTGAAAAGAACAGAAGATAAAACTGGAAAGCTCTACTCAGCTAGAAACAACTCACTGTGTGAATCATCAGTGCTATCTCAGTGATTAAAAAACACCACCTCACTACATACAATATCAGAATACAAAGAAAGCTGACCTTCCTTTCAGCATCTCCTAGCCAGACCATGTTGCTCCTCCTTGATTAGCTTTTCCCTTTCTACTTCATATGCATATTTGTTACATTACTTTCAGAACTGTTAGACTGTCCAGGCTTGTTGCTGATCCCCAGTGCAAAAACCTAACAGACAACACTTGTGCATTTTGAGCCGTCACAAACTTTCACACTCATACAGAATGTGTATCACTGGTCCACGATTAACTTCCTTCATCCTACCCAATGCTTAAAGGTATATTCTTCAAGAGAAATTAAATTGAACAGAAAAACAGATTAATAGCTACAAGAAAGAGAATGAGAAAAGTCTTGGGAAACTAGGAAGTCAAACGATTTGATGATGGCTTCCCATACTCCATTTAAAGCAGTTTTAATAGTTTATCATAACTGAGTCTCCTTTTGAGTACTAACCTGACACTTGTCTCCTACATAGTACTGTCTCCCAGCAAACACCATGTAGTCAGTTTTTTGAAGCTCTAAAAATAAACGAATAAATAAATAAAAAAGGAAAAGCCTTTAAACTACTGTTCTTTCTTCATGTATCCTACAAGTACTTCATGACAGCATCCAACTACAAATTATAGGCCACTGGAATTAAATATTTCCTATGTATATCTGAACATTTCCCAGAGTAACAGTGAAGTAATTCTAGATGTTCTTGTAACAAACCATAACCAGGCTAACTCACAGCAGTGCAGTAATATCCAGCTAATGCACTAAGTGGAACTACTACCACAATACTACAACATCTTTTGTGATGGCACTGAGTTAAACCTATATTCAATACCAGTCCTGGTGTTAAGTATGTTGAATGTGTTCTGTCCTGCCAAATGGCACTTGGCAAAAACTAGATGTTATGAAAAACTAACATTGCTTAAAGTCTCCTTGCTGCTGAATTTCAGAAGGTTTGTCTTCATCCCTTGTCTGGATTCTCTGCAGGTCAGTACTCTACAAATGTAATTAGTTGCTATGACCTGTTCCAAGAATTGTAATGACACTTGTTTCTCCTTAGGAAGTTGTAAAATTTTGGAGCTCTCCAGTATGCAAAGCACATGGGATCAGACATCCAACACCACTTCAAAACTTTTCTTAGTAACTTCTTGCTTTATAGGTCAGCCACAGTATACACTAAAAAGCAGCAACATAACCCAAGCCATGAAGATCAGGAAATCTCACCAGAATGTTCAAAGCCCAGGACTGCTGGGAAGCAAGAGAAAACCACCTCATTTCACAGGTCTCAATGCTAAATCTGATATTATCATTGTAATACAACTCTGAAGTGAAAAACTGTGGTTTAAAAAGAAGTCCTTGCATACATAGAATGATTCAGGTTGGAAGTGCCCTCAAAGATCATCTTGTTCCAGCCCCCCCACCATAGGCAGGGACACCTCCCACCAGAACAGGTTGCTCAAGGCCTCATCCAGCCTGCCCTTGAACACCTTCAGGAAGGAAGCATCCAATGCCTCCCTGGGCAACCTGTTCCAGTGTCTCACCACCGCCACTGTAAAGAGCTTCTTCCTAACATCTATCTTAAATCTCCCATCTTCCAGTTTAAACCCATTACGCTTCCTTATGTCATTACAAAACCTTGTAAAATAGTCCCTCCCCAGCTCTCTTGTAGGCCCCCTTCGGATACTGGAAGGCTACTACAAGGTCTCCTCTAAGCCTTCATTACTCCAGGCTGAAGACCCCAACTATCATAGCCTGTCCTCACAGGAGAGGTGCTCCAGCCCTCTGATCATCTTCATGGCCCTCCTCTAGACTCACTCAAACCCTTTGATGTCCTTCCTGTGTTGGGGTCTCCAGAACTGTACACAGTATTCTCCGGAGAGCAGAGTAAAGGGGAAGAATCACCTCCCTTGACCTGCTGGCCACGCTTCTCTTGATGCAGCCCAGAATGCAGTCTGCGGTCTGGGCTGTGTGTGCACATTGCTGGCTCACGTTGAGCTTTCCATCAACCAAGACCCCCAGGTCCTTTTCCTCTGGGCTGCTCTCCAGTCATTTGCCACATGCTGCAACTAAAAAAAACCTCTCAAATTGGAATAATTTCTGTTGTATTAGAAGGGTAACAGAGACCTGTAATCTGTGTGGAGTCCTTCTATTTCCTATGCCACAGGTAACAAGTAAAAGAAGTCAGAATTTTAGCAACCTCATCACCCTTATGCAGTGTATAAGTGTATTCCATACTTTGAAACTAAGCCAAGAGACCAGCTACTGGCAGGAAGACAAACTACCTACAAGTATCTGTTGGGTTAACCAGTTTCCTTCACACCTCAGCTGTGAAGAACAGGTGACACGAGACTCAAATTTAGCACTGAGTCTAGTTCAGAAAGTGGTGTTTTTCCCTTTTTAGAGATACCTTTTCTGCTGTCCAGCCAAACATCAAACTCCACATTTCGATAGATCTCAGAGTCCAGTGCCTTCAGCACTTTATAAGGAACGGGCATCTTTGGATTTTCTGGAGGCTAAAAAAAGAGAGTTGAAATGAAGCGTTAACAAGTGCATTTCATGTGCTCAGCAGAGTCTCTCATTCTACCAGTGCCTGTTGACCACTTTAAGATGTATACACACTACTCTCCACAATTTTCACCTGCACTATATTTGCCTAAGAACTAATGCTCAAGAATATGAAACACATTTCAGATGTTCAGAAGCTGGACGAACAGACTTTGGAAAGGTTAGAAAGGCTCAAGAGTAACATTTGGTATGTTTTCTACTAAAAAAAAAAATCCAAAAGGAGGTTAACCATACCAATGAAGGCATGGTTTCAAAGGCTGGTGGAAAATGTCAGTTATTGTATCTGAAAACAGGTTTCTACATAGTTTCCACACTTGTTTCAAGTGACTTATACTGTGTACTGATTTAAACCATTTCTGGGAAAAATGAACAGTAGACCAGGAAACATTTGCTAAACTCCACAGGGAGGGGATGAAGGGGAGCTGGAAATTACCTAGAGAAGAAAAGGGATTATCAGGATTGCCCCATTTCATAGAAACTCAAGAGCAAACTCCAAAGACAAGCAGATAGATCGTTTTTTTAAAGTGAAAAAGAAGGTTTAGCCCTAACAAGGGTGACATCACACAACAACAAAGAAAACCCACCATCGGGAACTCTTCCCCAACTGACAAACCTTTTCTTCTTCAATCCCTTGTTTGAACTTATCTTCCTGTGGATTGTCAGTCTCATTTCCTTCCCACTTGTCTGCTCTAAGACATTGAAAATAAGATTACAAAAGACAATGCGTCATTTCGAGACAGGATTAAAATCAATCAATTGTTCCTAGAGTCTTAAAAAGCACCATGGTGCCATCAAGTGGTATATTTTGCCTTAAACACCAGCTATGGCTGTGACGTTATATAGGACAACCCTTCTAGCTCCAGGAGAATAATTTTCACTTGTTCCAACATCCACCCCCAACTTGCACAAGGAAAGGATGAAGCTGATTCCACTGACTGATTAGTCACTTGTACAGTCAAGTATAAGAAAACCTGTTGCAAGTCCTATCCTACCAGTGTCAGCTATAAGCATCCAGTAATGGCCAGAAGCATTCCTCAAGCCTTTCTAGAGACTTGAACAAGGGTTTCTACAGGTCTGTCTTTTCCCTCATCCTCAGTGATTCAAAAGACTTGAATAATGCTACCATTTATTTGCCTGCTTGGGCTAGGATGCCATTAAGAAAGGACAACCAAGAGAATAACGCAGAATTAATTTACTCAATACACGATCGCCTCTGCAGAGCTATAAAGGTTTAGAATAGTAACAGTTATTCACTATGAAAATATTTTGACGTAATAATAATTTAATTTACAAATAAGCTATTATTTTACAGAGTAATGTGCAACCACAACGTAGCCAGCAGCAAAGGATGGTCAATTATGTGATACCTTCCAGCTGCAAGGCAAGCACTCTCTCTTCCACAATATGCTCCAGCTATCCAGGAAAGAGAGTTAACATCCCGTGAGCATCCAAAGGAACTTGGAAAAGTTGCCCCTTGCAAGGTTTTTAATGGTTTGGGACTTTTTTATTTCCCTTTTACCACATCCCCTTCACAGAATAATACCTCTTTTCTGATGAATTTCTGGATACTTTTTCATGAAGACAATCAAAGTTTGCATCCTCACTTCCTGCAGAGCCACTGTTTCTGTTCTTCTTGGACCCACTTCGAAACAGCTCAACTGCAGACCTTAATTCTTCTTCATCCATGCCAAACACATCTTTGTACAGAATCTCATATAGTACAGCTGAATAAATCAAAACAAAGCTCAAACCAAATTAAAATACTACCAGATCCACTAGAACTGCTGCAGTTTGAGGTAAGCATATCTTCAGATATCTACTATTACAAGGCACTAGTTATAATAAATTTTATTAGAGAGGATCATAAGCAATTCAGGTAATTAATTTGATCTAATATCCCACTTAAAAAGAGTGAGTCTATGTATATATTAACATACAAGAAATGAGCTTCCATCTCTCTCCTCCCCACTCCTGAAATCCAAAGCAAACACTGCCTAAAAAACATATGAGAACACAATTCTCCTCTATAGAAAAATTATTTCAAGTTCACCCTGGCAAATGGCAGCATCTTCCTGGAATTGTTTTGTGTACACCGAGTCATAATGGCTGTTGCTGGAACAACACAGTAAAATCTGGGAAAACAAAACAACAAAAAAGGCTGTAAGGTTGGAATGATGTAAACCCAAACTTCTATTTGATATTGCAGCTCAAGACTACACTATTCTTTCATTCTACAATTACCATCAACTCATCAAGAAAACCATAAATATCAAAAATAACCGGAACAAGTTGGAGAAACAGCTTAGAAATTAATCCCAGGTAAAATTCTATACATGGTGCTGTGTTAAATGAGAAATAAGTTTGTTTCCAGCTTACATCTGAAATCACCAATTGCTCAAAAAGTAAAATATCTACAAGCCATTAAGTACAGTACACTCAAGATACAGTGCCCAGAAATCAGAGGCAAATTTTACTCTTCCCTACAAAAGGAGCTACAAGTGCATCTACCTCTCTAGCCCTCAACAACATCTTGCTCTTAATAAGCAATTTTATGCTGCCTTCTGAAAAGGCCTAAGTTTTCGGCAACTTATGTATTGATGTACCAAGTAAATATATTCCATCAAACCCCACCTTGGCATGGGACCACAGCAACTGCACCTGGCAGTGGCCTTTCAGCAGCTGTCAGCACACTGCCAGCAAGGATGCTTCCCAGGGATTCAGGGGGAGCTGAGATGCCAAGGCTCTTAATTCCTCTGCCAGCACAAGCTCTCATCTTACGGTGAGAATGAGCAACACCAGAAAGAGTTGCTGCCTGTCCATGCAATCTAATGACAGGCAGCTGCCAGCACTTAATGAGAGCTCTAGTGGAAAAGCCTTTGAGGACAAACACCCATACAGACCATACTGCTTGATTTTTAAATTCAGCTCCTTTTGGAATCTGACTAGGCTACACAGAAAAAGAAGTCACATAAACCAAGACAGTAATCCTAACAGGGAAGAGCAGCTGCAGCAGCACAGATTTCAGAGCAGACCAGCCACTTCCAACAAATGAATAGTCCATACAGCAATCCATACCACAGAACTTCCCTGGCATCGTGCCTGAGGTAGCCACATAACATAGGCACACTTACATAACTGCAAAAAACACAAGAGGGGACAGAGGGAGGTAACGCAGAGCATTTCTCTTTTATTTTCCCTTTTTCTGCCCCCGGCAATAATTTCTGTGTAGATAAGCTGTACTACTAACTCCCATTCTTAGCTGGGTTCTAATTGCACATCATAGAAATGAATCAATTTGTTAGATTAATCCATTTCCATTAATTTAATGTCTTCCAGAAGAAAAACTGCATGCCTCACCTGACTTCAGGAAAACAGGCACTGAAAGTAGGGAGAACATCTTCTCTCGGCCAAGATGATAACTCTATCTTGTTTTGCTCTTCAACTCAATCCAGGTATTTCATTCTATCCAGTCAGCTCAAATACCCACTGGGAAGTGCATTTACTCAGACATTTCAGAAACATGAAAGAATATTCTGAAATATTCTTCCTGCTAAAGTAATTGTTTCAACAACGAGATGGAGAAGCGCGAGAGATCGTCAGGGGAACTGCACACAATGCATCCCTCAAGAGGGAAGCAAAGCTTCTCTGCGTTAACTGTTGTGCAAAAATTGTGCTTTTTTCCTGAAGTCAGCTTTGGGGTTTTGTTGAAGTATGCATGAGCACCAGAGCAACGGAAGCTCATTTCCAGCAGTGAAGTTTTACTACTAAACAGGATTGGATGCACATAGGATTGCAGGTAGGAAATCTTGTGGCATCTCCTACCTTGTCTTCAAAACCACTGTCTGTAGCATAGGTGGGTGGCTTTCCAGGGTATCGATATAGAATGAAGTCTCGCCTAGGAAGTGGAGGAAAATAAAGACTTGAAAGAGCAGAACTATGTTACGAAGAAGTTTGCAGGGAGCAGTTTGGAGAATCCACTGTGGGTTTATAGAATGATCCAGATGAATGCTCTTCCTGATAAATTCACACAAGAGCTACATAAGCAAACACCAGCTCGTCTTAGTGGAAAATTATCTGGGAAGACCATTATATTTTATCACAGATTAGGTCAAGTAATTATGTCTACAACTGGATGCACAAACCCCAACTAAGTGATTTAGTCATCCTGCAAAAGGATTAAAGCCTCAGTACAGGGAACTGGTAACTGCTGTTAAAAACGTCAATGTGTTCCTTTAGTACTGGAACAGTATAAAACCTCCAGAGGGCGGGTTCTTCATTCTTGCACTGGAAAGTCAGGCTGCTTGCTACAGAACAGCAGCATTTTCAGCAAGAGACCAGCACGTATGCAGTCTTACGTTACCTCTGAAATGAATATCAGAGCGTACACACCAAGCAAGCACTCCTTACTACTGGAGCTTTCAAGAACACCTACGTGAGTTTTAGTCATACTTCTTCCACTACACACAGCTCCTTGGGTTTTCCATCCTTCACCCACTAGAAAGAAACAGTCGACTATGACATTAGCAATCAGATAAAACAGTGCTGGAAACCGACCCTCCCTTTAATCCCCAGCATAAGAATGTGAGCTGTGATGGCACCGTTAGCATGTTAGTTTAAGTAACCTCATTAGCATAGCATTTCTCACTATGTTTCACATCTTAGCATCTCAGCAACAAACAAATAAAAGGTTCTGAGACCAGAATCCTAACACCACCAAGTCCAAATCAAAGTGAAATTTAAGAGACACTTACTTGTACATCACTGACAAAGCACTCATTTCCAGTTGTCCAGCACTTTCCTGCGCAAGATTACATGAGATACCAGTGTGTGAGAACTCTAGTTCTATGTAATATTACTCATCATTTTGTTAACGTATTGAGAGTTCAGGTATTAGGACTTCCAGGAAAAATAAAAAGTCTGCAAGGTAGGATCACCATGATTACCAAAATGGAGCAAGTTCCAGCAACAACTTAATAAAAATTGTCTCTCAAGTGATGCATTTAAAGTCTAAAGAAAACAGAAGTTTGAACTCTAGTATAAAACCTGGGGGTAAAAGGGACTGCAAAGCCTCATAATCATTTGATGATGTGAGCTACGCTCCATGTATTTTGCTTTTTACTTCTTCGAGAACAATTGCAATCATGAAAACGGCCCATGAGACACCTCAATTTTTACTGTCCAGTATGCACAGACTTCTCCTTTGTGCTAACACAAATTCCCAGCTGAAAGTATATGGCTTATCCATATTTAGTAAAACCCCCAAGTTATTACTTAATCAAATGAGACCTCAGGATTGATGTCTACCAAAAAAACCCAAACAACTCCAGACTACCACATTTTAAACTGTCACCTAATTACCATTCTGTTCTAGTCTTTTCTAATGTTAATCCCTTGGCAAACATTAGATCAGTCTTACCTTTGGATCTCCTAGGCGTTCAAGGTATTTCTCATATGATCCTTCCACATACTTTCAACAAAAGAAAGAAAACAAATATACAAACTTAACCAGCCGGAAAGCAAAGCCAAACCTAAACACTAGGCCAGCTGTTATTGAACAGGCAGGACAGGGGCTGGGGGCAAGACATCAAATTTGGGACTAGTCTGACAATTCCTGCCATTTTGGGGTTCTAAAGGGCTGTAGTCTGACTGGGGTTCTGACTTCAGCTCTTTCCCGCCTTAGAAGATCAGAATGATTTGTGGTACTACCATCTCCCTCCTTGACTGAGCACTTGACTGTGATTAGAGGGACAAACAAACAAATAAAACAAATAATAATAATTAATTAAAAAAAAAAAACACAAAAAAAAACCCCAAACCCCAACACCATACAAGCTTATACTGTTCACTCATTCACAGAAGTTGCCACATGCAAAATCAACCAACTAAAAAACTCCCCAAAAATTACTTTATGCAATAGTTAAACACATTTGGTACTTTCCCCAGTATTTTCTGATGTTTGTTTCTTACTCCAAAATTCCTACCTCTTTCCTACCCACTAAATTCTGCCATGGTTGCTCCACAGGGAGTATGCTACACAAATAACTATCTTCCAACTGGCTACCTGGGTACTAGCAACTTGTTCAATTTCAGGAACTTCAGAAATATGAATCCAAATAAAACTTGCACGATTGCAATTAAAATACAATAAACAAGCAATCATACTCCACTTCTCTTCTCCTACATACATCAGGCCTGTCAAAGCATGACATGTCTCCAGTGCATATGATCATGTGGCTTACAGCTAAACCACTTCCTAATTATAAATGGTTAAGTACCTGACACAGATGTTACTTACAGAAGCGAACTTATACTGGTGTTGCCTCATAAACAAGACACAAGCTTTCCTAACTTGCATGTGATGAATTTGAGATGAAAACAGCTGAAAAAAAAAAGGTTATTTTTTTAAAAAAAAGTGAAAACTGACGAGCTGAATTTATGCTTCAAATTAGGCTTGGTCTACTTATAGTTACAAAGACTAACAACACCTCAAAGCGCTTCACAACACAAGAAGACGAGACACTGCAGAGGGCCACAGGCTCCTGAGGGATGAAGCTGAGGAAAGCGCAAGTGACCCGGGAGCCTACCTGCCTGAGAACCCAGGGCTGATCGCACACATCCCCACACCCATCTCACTTCGAGCACTCAGAAGTCGTCTCTAGGAGCAATCCCTACCCAACTCCAACCGCGAGCCTGAAGCGGACGCGAGCTTGGAGCGGGCATCGGCCTGCGGCGCCACAGCTCCCATCGCACACAAACCCCTGCTGCCCCACAGCCCACCTGTTCCGAAACGGCTCGGAAGAGGCAGGAGGCGTCCTTGGCCGTCATCTTACGGTACAGCCCCAGTCTGCCCAGATACTCGTCCATGGCCACCTCGCTGAAGGATTTCTGCCCGAAGTACTTCTTCCAGCCCTTCTGCATCTTCCCTGGGGCAGGGGCGGCAGTGCCGGAGGCAGCAACGGCAGAGGCGGGAAACAGCAGCTCCGCGCCGGGCGCGAGGCGCTGCGGGGCGCGGGGCAGCCAGGCGCGCGGCAGCCGGGCGCAGATGGCTGCTAATGAGGGCCCGCGCCCAACGCGCCCACCTGCGCCGGGCGGCTCGGCCCGACCCCCGGCATCTCCCTTCCCCTTCCGCACCCACGGAGCCTGCCGCGCTGCCGCAGCTGGGGCCGCTTCCCCGCGCCCACGAGCTGCCCAAAAGCCAGCTGCGAGCAGTGCTCTCCCGCTGAGCCCGCGGGCCGCTCTTAGGAGCTGTCTATTGCACCAGCTACAGTACGACGTCCGTGAAGACCTCCGATACCTGCCTAACGAGTTGCAAGGGCTGTCGGAGAGCCTTGAGGGTCTTTTTGCCTCCAGCCCCTCGGTCCTCTAGGTGTGGGTGTGTACGGCAAACCGCAGTAAGCCCCCGCAGATGGGGTTTCCTCCTGGCCAGAGAAGGGAGTCTTGGCTAACTCCTTCCACCTTGCTTTATGTGCCTGTGACTGCAAATCAGTCCTGGAGAAGTCAGTTAAATGGTGTTTGAGACTCTCCTGTGACATTGCTGCGTGGTCTTGGATAAGCTGCTAAACTTGAAATAACAGCAGCACTATAAAAAGTGTTAAGGAAATGAAAATCTTAATTGCTTCTAAGGATTTTGGAAAACTTTGGACATCAGAGAGATCACTCCTGCACAACTGTGCAGCATGATTTACTCTGCACATAACCATTGTTCCTGAGAATGCCTCTTCTAACTCGATAGCAAAAATTGCATTCATACATCCAATGAGTGGTTCAGGAGTTTCTTTTTCCTGTTTTAAGCAACAGCACCACCAACAAAAACTCTCCAACTTAATGAACCTCCGGGAAGGACAATTAGCATCAGCTGTGCACTTAGACAAAGTTAGAGTATTACAGACTATAGTATGAATGTTTTTTTTCCCCAGAATATTATATTGGTGGTATCATCAGCAGTTTCTGTACTGTAAATGGAGAGTGCTAATCAGCATCAAATAGGAAACACTGCACTTTACTGTAGTCCAAACTAAGTAATGATGGGATAACACTGTAAATGTATCAGTTGTATAGTCAACACTTTTCCTTTTCTATTGGCCATATTTTACTTCCAGAGTAAAGTCTAAGGGAGACAGTTGAGGATACTGTGGCAATAGGTTTGCAGCTCTTGACTTCCCTTACCCAGATTTACTAGATGCAGTTTTCCCTTTAAAGAGGTTTAATATCACACTTAAAATCTCTTTTCAGTGCTTCTGTAAACACAAGGAATAACGGCATCTGCTTATTCGCAGAACATGACAGAATGCCAGCAAGAACAACTTACTTCTACTAGCATTAGGCAAATATCATGGTCAAGAAACCACCATATATATGCCATGCTTGTTAAGAAGTAATTTAGGATGTCCTTGTTGGCATTAACAACTCAATGCAGATTTTGTGATGTTAAATATCTGTCTGTCCAAGAAACTAGACAGTTCATACTTTGCCCCCACCCTTTGTTGGCACTGTACTTTTTTAAGCATAAATCTAGATTACTTTGAACTGTCACTAAATAGAAAAACATCTAATGGCAGTTAATATCAACAGACTTCTTTTTTTTTTTTAAAGGTGTGTCCCAGCTGGTGGACTCTTAAGTATGGAAGCCTCAACAGGAAGAGAGAAAGCTTTTATTCTGACATTGTTTATTGAAACCCAAAAACATTATCCAAAAATAAAGCAAACTTTTCTGGCTGTCCAGGAGGAAAAGGTTTCAAAGTTGACAAATCCATGGACTGCAGTGTCTCCACAAGAGTGCTGTAAAAACAGACCAAAAACAAAGATTACCACAAAAAAAATATCCATCCCAAAGGAAAACTCCACCCTCAATTTTCTATTTGTACACGTACAATCTTTTAAAAGGAAAACAAAAATAAGGGCATGTATTGAAAGGAAGAGACAAAAAAACCCCAGCAGGCTCCAGCCATTACTGGCTCCCAGGCAACATCACTGAGAACACTTTGAGCTCTACCACAGCTTTGACAGACAACCTTAGCTCTAACTCATTGATGTTCTGTGGGAGACTGAACAAGGTCTCAGGATTTTCATCATAAACTCTACCAGTAAATTAATCCTTTTTGCTCCACTTAATCCATAGCCAGAAATAACAGGTAGATCAATCTGTTATCTTGCTGTTATCAGAATGCAAGCAAGGCTCAAATGCTAGGGCACTGCTCCATGAAACAAATTTATTCCGTCTCAAACTTTCAGGAGCAGTAAGTTTTAAGAACCTTGACCAGTAAAAACAACAGACCTGTTTTTCTTTCAGAAGGTTCTTTTGAAACATACAAAATCCTATTTGTAGGGCAAAGGAAAAAGTTGCAGACTAAATAAAGGTAGTTACATTTCCTCTCCCTTCAATTTAGAGGTCATCTGTTAGTTACAGTGTGCAACTAATCATAAATACAGTAAGATATAGTGAAATCAAGACAGTAAATTAAGAGGTGCCACGATGAACACAAACAAAAGGAGATGAGATTTTGCTGTTGGGATTTTTTTTGGGGGGTGGGTGGGATGTTGTTTTGTCGTAGGGTTGGCTGGGTTTGTTTTCCGCTGAAGTGACATGCAGTATACCTGTGAATCACCTTGTGGTGGACTAGGGAAGTTTCCTTAGAAGTGCAGCTTAAGTACTTGGAAGACAGAGGTATCTAAAGTTACTAACCAGATAGCATCCGATTTAAAAATCCTCTTGAATCAAAGTACTTAAAAGCGTTAGAATGCAAGTAATACAAGTACTGCATGGTTTTGCTGTATGATTCTGCTTTTGGCTGGGCATCTGTATATGACCATTGCTAAGAGGATACTGAGCTATTTGGACTCCAGATCCACATCAGTAAGGCCATTCTTATGTTCTGTTTTAAAGACTCTAGATACCTTTAATTGCATTGTGTCAGTACACCTATACAGTCAACATTAATGCAAACATTCATATAGCAAAATGATGAAATGGAGTCCAAAGTCTGCAGTTTATTATTTATTGCTCATGGTTACAAGCTGATGGTCTGGGTTGAAGAGACAAGGTGTCAGGTACCTTTAGGATGCTACCCAACTGTTCCAAATTCAACCACTCTGTTTAGTTTAAATTGATCTTTCACCTGAATATATGTGCCCTCTGAAAAGAAAATGGGGGGGAAAAGGATTTAAAAGGAGTAACAATAAAAAAGCTTGCTAAGTTTGGTAAATTAACATCTAATGCTAATCTATCCACTGTGGAAAATCTATCTTGCAAAGAAAGGTTTGTACCAGAGAAGGATGTAATTTCTTTGCTACATTCTTGATACTGTAATAACACACGGAGTGATGGTGCCGAACACTACTTGTTCAGTCAGGACAGTCACAGCAGCTCCATACCTGCAATTACAGCAGAAGACATGGCCACCTCTGTGGAGTCGTTTTGCCAGTTCAAGCTGATGGTTGTCCATCAGCTTTTCATTTATTACTACTACTAGTGGTTTTCCTTCTTCTAGTGTCTCCAGACAGCTACCTGCACCTATAGAGGAAACAGAAAACTATTATAATAGAGTTTTTGCACTGACAGGTGAGATCTCATTATACTTGCTCTTGAAATACGTGAGACTCCTGGAAGTGAACATTTGGACTAGATGATCTTCAGAGGTCTCTTCCAACCCCTACCGTTCTGAGATTGTGATTTAACCGCTGAGCTCTAGCTGTGGACATGTACATTCACTGCCATCCCACCTCTGAGATGTAAAGAAACTGACTTCACCCGCCCGACTTCCATTTCTGCCCCCAGGAGAACAAGCTCGGCACAGCCGTGGCTCTACCTGCGTGGCTGATGACCAGGTCTGCTCTCCGCACGTCCTCGGCCAGCGAGTCCTTGAAGCGGAAGATTTCCACCGCCAAGGGCGGGCTGCTGGGCAGCACCGGGTTCAGCTCGCCCCGCCCGACCTGCAGCACCAGCTTCTCGTAGCCGCGGCTCTGCAGCACCTGCGGCGAACAGTAGGGGGCTGGGGTGCGCATGCGCGCAGCTGGACACGGGGAAGCCTAGCGCTGCTGCCGGTTACCCCGGCACACGGGTTGCTGCCATTCACCGCTTCACATCGCCCTTCGCTCCCCTCCTCCTACACCACCAGCGCTTCTCGCCACTCTCCCCAGCTCCCCGACAACCAGACGAGGTATCCCCAGTACCCCCGCGCCTCCCGCTCCCTCACACGCCCACGATGGCCGCAAGCGGAGATGAGGCAGGGAAAAAGGCGGGACAGCACCCACCGCGCAAGCGCCTGCTTGCAGAGTTCTGTGCAGGCCACGGAAGGAAGGTCCAGGACGGATGCCCGCGGATCCGGGCCTCACCTGCAGGGTCACCGGGGAGCAGATGGTCGCGATCAGGTCGTCAAAGCTGGTGGTGCCCACGGTGACGAAAACACATTTCATGGCCCCCTCACAGCAGCTCTGCGAGAGGGGAACCAGCAGAGGGCGCCGCACACCGCCGGCTCGCTCCTGTGCCCCTAAAATGGCCGCCGGTCTGAGGGGCCGGGCCACACCGCTGCCTCCGCCCAGACGAGGGCCGGGCCGGGGCCGGGCCAAACGGGTCCCGGTGACGCGGATTAACGTGTCCAGCTGCGGTACTCGCTACACTGCGCTTGGGCGGCTCAGGCCGCGTGTGTCGTGGTTACTCGCCGACAGCGTTCAGTGAGCTCCGTGAGGTAGCCACATGGGTTAACTCAGTTCAACCCAACCCTCGCACAGCAGTCCCAGATGGATGGTAGCAAATTAGCAGTCGGTCATCCTCAAGGTGAGAAGAAACAGCCTCAAGTTGCACTAAGCGAGATTTAAGTTGGACTTAGGAAAAACTTCCCCAAAAAGGTCGTCGTGCCCTGAGGTGGCCTGTCTCGGGCAGTGGTACCATTACTGGAGCTGTGCAGATGTGGTGCTGAGAGACATGGTATAGCAGCAGCCTGGGTAGTGTTTGGTTAAGGGCTGCACTATATGATATCAAAGGTCTTAGCCAGCCTAAAGGATTCCATGATTGTACTCTGCACTTTGAAGGAAAGGTTGACGTTTCAAACAACTGTCGTCTAAAGCAGTGTTTCCCTGAATCCTGTGGCAGCCCAAGAGATGGTCTGAGAGCCCCTGGAACACTGGGTCACACTCCTGCATGCACTTGTATTCAGAGCATCACCTGAGGAAATAGCATAGCACTGCAGAGCAAGTGTATGGGATACAAGCCTACCTTCAAATGGCTGAAGGCAAACCATTCTGGCAGTGGGTGAGCTTAGCTAGTTTTGCCATGTGGATATCTTGCACTGTCACAACAGAAACCAGAGAAAATACTAGACTGGAGGAAATGAGACAACTATACTTCCAACTCCACATTCTGTGTTTTGTTTAGAAAGCTTTAATTATTCTGGCTAGGTATGTGCAATCTATCCAGTCCACCCCAAATCCCAGAAACTGTCTATTGACTCTTAACTGCTCTAAGAAAGTCAGGCATAAAATTTAGTTGGTCTAAATAGATGAACCTGTCCCAGGAGTTGAGGTTGCAACTCAAGGAAAACCCTGAAAGTGAGACTGAAATCTAAGCTAGGAGTTGTATCCTGATGGTTCCTTTTTCTCACTTTGTCACTGACCAGTGGTAGTACATTGGGGAGGCATTTATCTTTTTTCCTTGCCCACCCGCAAGACAGTGTTTAGCAATTTATCCCATCTAAAGCTTTCTGTGGAGGTGACCGTATTAATGTGCAGTAAACTGAGTCTTTTAGAAGTAGTCACTGTTGCGAGTAGTTTTTTTACCTACCTTCTTCTTGGCCTTTTGAAAGACACATTCTCACTATCACTGAATACAGGTAGATTTCCCCCTCCTCTGTATTATCCTTTCTCTGAATACAGGTAGATTTCCCCCTCCTCTGTATTATCCTTTCTCTAAGCACACATCTTTCTGATGCTGTTTCAGGATAGTTTTACTACCTTCTCACAAAGACTGAGCAAAAGTATTCCCTTGAGCAAGGACATGCCACCTCCCTGTGGAATGTTATCCTGAGTTACAAGGGATTGGATATCAGGCAGGAGATGAAGGCACTCTGAAAAACAAAAATGCTGTTCAGTACTAAACCATGTTACATCAATTGCAAAGATGAAGTCACCAGTGAACTAATTATTTCAGGTACATTTCCCCTTTGTGATAAAAACCCAGAGGGAGATAGAATGACAACATTTTAGTTTCTAAAAAAAAAAAAATCCAAGCATGAAATCTGTTAAGACAGTCTTGTCCACTGAAGGCTAAGAGTAACCCCTTAGCAGCTGCACAAAGTGAACTAATTTGTATTCTTAATTGCAAGTGTAACACAAATTATAATTCTACAAAAAAGAAACTACTTAAAATAGACAGCTAAATCTATTTATTCCCTGAATTAAATTTAATAGATGAGATCACATCTATATATGCTGCTGAGAGTTCCAAGACAGATGCAGAAAAGACTTAGATATCTTGAGAATACTTCTGATTGCCATGTTAATGGCTCATTCACAATGCTCATTAGCCCCCTGTTGCCTCTATTTAGCATAATGAGCTACACCGAAATGCATTTATTTTTTGATTAAAGCAAACGGTGCTGACAGCAGACATGGCCAGGGGGAGGGTGGCACTTTATCTTGGGAAACATAGTATGGAGAAAACAATATCAGCGTCCTGAGTGCATAGGGCCTTAGTGGCTCTGGCCATACTCACTCATTTCTTGCTGATCTCCCCCAGGACAAGGAAGCCAAAAGCTGAAGGTGACCATAACAGAAGCAAGGCAAAGATCTCAACAACAGGGCACAGTGTGACCACACCAGAAAAAAAAAAAAAGGTAAGCGGAATAGTGGCAGCAACAGATCCAGTGACCATCAGACCACACAAGGTAACAAGCCTTTTTCAAGGTCGATCCAGGAAACCCAAACAGCAACTCGGGAGCAGAACTAGCAGCAAGGATGCTGACAACTCACCAGCCTAAGAAACACAGATTTAGAGAAGGGACACAAAGATTATCAGCAGGCTGGAGCACTTTTGCTATGAGGACAACTGAAATCGTTTGGGTTCTTCAAACTGGAGAAGAGAAGGCTCCAGGAAGACCTTATTAAGGTATTTAAAAGGGGCCTATAAGAAAGATGGGGAGGGGCTCTCTTAGTAGGTATAGTGATAGAACAAGGAGCAGTGGTTTTAAACTAAAAGAGGGGAAATTCAGATTAGTTATGATGAAGAAATTCTTTAGTGTAAGGGGAGTGAGGTATCAGAAGAGGTTGTTCATCCCAAGAAGTGTTAAAGGCCAGGTAGAATGGGGCATTGAGCAACCTCACCCAAAGGGGAAAAAAAAAAATCCCTGTACACATCAGGCTTGAAGCAGCTAATTCTTATAATCCCTTCCAGCCCAAGCCATTCTTTGATTCTGTTTAAAGCCCGAGTTTAAATGAAGTCCCCATCAGAGAGTGTGGGTGTTAAACTTCAGCTGAGGCTAGTCAGGGCAGTTAAGACCTATTAGTGCAATCAAAACCCTGACAGCTGATGGAGAGGGAGTCAGGCTTTGGAATGAAAGGAAAAATTATGACTCTTTAAGGTGTGTCAGAGATGAGGGTCAGCACAGGTGTACATCCTTTTTAGGAAAGGTAAGGACAATTACATGATAGTTTGTTTTGTTTTTTAAAGAAGATATAAGGACATTTGACTGTTTTTCTGTTTATGTCTTTATTTTATATTATTTTAATTACTGTAGGTTAGGAAATTACTGCTCATTTGTAATTAAAGCACTGTAACTCAACATGTGCAACTCACCATCATAAATCCACCAGTTCATTCTGCAGTTAGAATAGGTCTGTAGTGGTTGTTGTTGTACCTCAGCTGTGATCTTGCTTTCAGCCATTCATCCATAACTTAAAGTTCCTGTAAAGTGAAGTACTGTCAAGAAAATACCTCATGCACGAGCAGCAGCTTGTTCATAGTCTCACTATTTGCTCCCTCAAAGTTCAGTAGTGTTAGAAAAATGAAGACACTTTGAATAACACTGGTCTTCCTAACTCTCAAGTGAGAGTGCAGTCCACATAGCATTGTGTGGTAAATTCCTGAATCTAGGTTTACTCTGGCTATTAATGTGTGCATATGGAAAAGCTTCTTATCCTTCCAGTCAGTAGGCGCCTATTTGATAGTATTTTCTAAACTCTGTTCAATTGTTCTCATCTGCACTTCAGGGCATTCACAAGTTAAATTAAATGTGGAGTGTTTTAGGAGAATACCATAGAGTCATAGAATGCTTTAGGTTGGAAGGGACCTTTAAAGCTCGTCTAGTCCAACCCCTTTCAGGGACATTATGTTTCAGTACCTTTTGTACGTTAATGAATGTGCAAAATGAGTAAAGATACTCCTACTTTTATTTCTAGTTGGCCTTATATAAATTTGAACTGAAAAAATGTCTATTTCCATCTCCTCTCTCGTTTAGATGCTAGTACTGTACCTATGAGGGATAATTGTTTCTCTTACTCTAGGGAACTGTGAAAATTAGATGGAGAGTGTTTTGGGGAATGATTCATGCATATTACCATGATTCAGAAATACTTGATCTGGGAAAATAACAGAGGAATATTTGTTGGGCAAATTTAAGCAGTATGCTTTGAAATAGAATCATAGAATCAACCAGGTTGCCCATGAGCAAGTCACCTCTAGACTGGGATCTTAGCACACACTGTGTGTCAGTCTGTATTACAAGGAGTGTGCCTTAACTGGTTTGTACCAACTGTTGAACTGGACCTTTACCAATGCTTGATGCCTCTCCTAGGTTTCTTCTAAGGGGAAAAAATCAAATAATGAGTTTCATATAAAATAAAATTTCTCAAAGCTGGTTATTTCCAGTAAGTGTTTGGGATATCTGGGAGATTGTAAAGGAAATAATCTGAAGAATGGTTACAGACCAGATCAGTATGCAGACATAGAAGGGAATCTGAGGTTTGTGGCAAGGAGGGTTATCCTGGCTGTGAAGGCTTGCTATGGTGATGTCTCCTGGATACTGTTCCCTTTAGCTCCCTAGGGACCCTTCTCCTATGACAGCCTGGCACTCTTTGCTGTCTGTGGAAACCACAAGCTACTATTCCTGCCTAATAGCTACCAGCAAACACCTCCACAGCGATGTGCTGTGTGAATGCCCTGCCATTTCATATTTCTGCATAATCCCTCTGACAACTAAATCTATTAAAAATTCATTTTCATCCAGGCAAATCAGACTCACCAAATCAATTGAGCTTTGTTCTCTGAAGGCAGCCTGTGCTAGTGCACGTGTAATCAAATCCTGAGGTGCCTTCCATGCATTTTTGCAAGCACTGAGATAGATCTCATGTTTCAATTATTCTTTTTGGTGTGCATTTTAAAAATAAATTAGAATAATATGCTCTAGTAAACCAACTGTTTTGGCTGTTTAGGTGGGAGCTCTAAGTAAACAATCAGCCCTAACTGTACAAGTACATACAAATATCTCTCTGCCAGGCAGCATAAAATTAGGTGAAAGGAGGTGAAGCCTGTGAAACCAGTCTAAATTTCAACAATGTCAATTTGCCTATTGTTTTCTAGTAGCTGGCTCTCAGTTTATGTAGACAAATTGCTCTTTATAAGTCTTCAGGGACGCCTAAGTGAGTCCACTGATTAAGTGAATGAATTTTGGAAGCATGTGGACTGGCTGAATATGCTCTACAATTAGTGAAAAGCTAATTCTGCCAGAAGAGAACACAGAAGAGAATGAATATTGGGCAAACACTGTCTGTCGTGTTCACACCAGTAGAGGGCTGCCGGCATTCGCTGATCAAGGGGAGCAAAAGCGATCAAGCTTGCAGGCTTCTCTTTGCTCTGTCTTTTCAAGGTAGTATTAGCTTCCTTACAGTTACAACGTCTGTTTTTTCTTGTCGAGATGGTTCTCAGAACCAAAATGAATAGCGAAGGCGCATGAGATTCGCTTCCCAGCCAGTCAGCAGAGGTGGCAGACACAGGTTGGTGCAAGGTCTGAAAGGCCAAACGGCGTTTCATGTACCGAGCCTGGCTATGTCCAGCAAGCGTTCAGAGGAACTGTGGTCTCTGAATCGTTCCCAAGCCTCTGCAACAGCAGTAGGGGTCCTAATAGCAGTGAAAGTTGTGATTTGTTTCTCTTTCTTTTATGATTGTACTGATAAGATGATAGTCAGTTTGTTATTTACAAGCAGTCTAGTTTCCAGTAGACATTAGAGATCAAAGTAGCCACTAGATACTTGCCCAAACCACTGAGCTGAACTTGGGGATTCTTTAATTCTATGTAGGCCACCAATTTTTGCATGTTTCTATAGCAGTGGATCATATTGAGCACAATCAATGCCAGAAACATCTTTGTTTGAACACATATCCTGTTTATGGCTGCCTTTTTTACCACCAGAAATTCTAGGAATATTTTATGCATTAACCAGAAGGTTAATGTAATGTGAATTTCACAAAGATGTCAAGATAAAAAATAGTGGCCTTTATTTTTCAGTGTCCTATGGATGTGAGCAGAGGGATACAAAAGAGAAACATATAATCATGTTTACAAATGGGAAAATGTTTTTAATGTGTGTGCCTGTGCACTTTACAGATATATACTCTTATTTAAGTGTCAGTATCTAATGATGAATCTTCTCTCAGGATTTCTGGCATCATGATTCCAGGAGAATATTAATCTCTTAAAACTAAATAATCTTTCTAGAACTTGCTCACAAATATTGGACCAGATTCATCCCAGCTGTAATGTAGTTGATTTAGATCTAAACCAGAGCTCAGTGTGGGGCAGGCACTGGGAAGTCCCAGACTGGACTCAGTGGCAGACAGAAACTGGATTCAGGATCTGGGTTCTGGAAATGGATTATGGAACACATGGGTTAGGACTGAAGACAGAATGGACAGTTGTCTTTGGACACCAGCCATTGAAGAACTTGATCCTCATAATCCCTTAGCTTTACACCGAGTGTGACATCCATGGGAAGGAATTCCGTGTCGGTCAGTTGAGGGTCACGTGCGCTCCCTGCTCCTCCTGCAGGCATAACCTTTTACTCGGCACCCCTAGAGAGCCTACAGGATTTAGCAGTGACCTTGGTCTGCAGCCCAACCTTGCTACTAAGTTTCCCTATCAGCATTCTCACTACTAAGCAGCCACTGTCTGTGCAAACATGTCCTGAGCTTCACAAACTGCCTCACTGAGCAGAGACTGAGCTGAGAAGTCAAATCACTGAACAGAATTAATTCTGTTCCAGTTCAAATCAGGACACATTTCCCTTTCCCTGGTGAAACATAGAGATGTTCAGATGCTAAATGTGACTGTTCATTTACACAAGGCTTTGTGTACCAGTGTTTCCTGTTAGCAGCACACTGTGAAGCACTGTTCTTGTCACCATGCCATATACAAATGGTGATTCATGGTTAGATCAGTTCAAATGAAGGGCCTTGGGTTTGGCTCGTTTGCTTTTTAAGCCTATCACATATTGGGCTGAGATCTGAGGGCAGACTGAGATCTTTAATCCAAAAGTGAGGTGAAGCATACTTGGCAGGCATACAGAAGGTCAGCTTTCCTTTGCCTTGCTTGAGAGGTGGAACTACGAAGGCTGAGAAAATTCTCCGTGCTTCACAGCACAGTCCATTTCTAATCCTATTGGTAACAGCTCTGAGCTTTCAGTGGAGATATGGGCAGTTGGCCATCAAAAATTAGACTGAAGACACTTGCAGGCTGCTGATCAACCATTGTGTACTGCAGCATCAGGTTGCTGTTAGACTGTTGAACTTGACCTGATGCTTTTGCCATGAAACAAATAATGCTGCATTTCTGTCCCTTATCAAAAGGAGGTAATTGCCCAGCAGCACCCGCAGTTGATATGATGACACTTCCGGCATAAGTGCGAAAATAAATGATTTTTTCTGAATGTAATGAGCTTTGATATTGAAGAAATGATTCATGTGTAAGATCAAAAGGAATTGTCTTCTGAAGCAGCCAGTGTCCCATTCTCCTCCAGGGCCTTGGATTTCTGTCATGACAGACAAAATAATTTCCTTTGGTTTCTCTGAACCTGGAATTTTATTTTTTATTCTGTGAAACAGTGACTTAGTGAGGATTCAAGAGAAGGCCTTTCTGGTTCTGAGACAGGTATTACACAAGGTACTGCAGGTCCCTTACTGTTTTCTGTTTATGAACAGCTTACCCCAAGGTGCTCATTAGCTGGAAGAATTGCATAGACACAGAGTACTATTTTTGTTCCTTCACAAAAATACATTTATGATTGAGGTAGATTTAATTGTGAGCATCCTGGATTTTGGAAATCAGTGAGGTAATAGGAGAAATTTGTGAGACTGGTATTTTTCATCTGAAAACTTGTTACAAATACTTGGTAATTCTTAGTATCACCCATCCTCATTCTAGATTTGTTAGATGCAATAAACCCATTTAAACGTTTTTATTTGTTTTTCCAAAAAGTCTGTCCACAGACTTCTGGTACTCAGTGAGATCTGTCTTTGATGGTTGGTACCTCTGTTCTGCCATTGTAATCAGCTATTTTCATGGCTTATGTACCATGAAGGCTGGAAGAAATTCTTTTGTGCATCTTACTTTAGCATACAGATATGATTTGTGCCAGGTCGAGTGTTTATTTTCTGAGTTCAGGGATGCTTGAAGAAGGGATTTAAGGCTGGCTGTAATCTGTTGCTTCTGAGAGTAACCAGTGCAGATACCACTGATATTTAATTTTCTTTGAGTCATTTTATCTTTCTAAGAGAAGGTTCACATCAGACTTCGTATATGGGTGAAGTCCTGAGGATGCTTGTGGGCACTACATAATAATGACACATCAGTTTTAAATTCAACACTGTGTTTCAGAAGTGGCTGCCATAGGAGGAATCAGCATGATCTCCGTGGGTCTGTGTAACAAAAATGAACACCAATTACAGTGCATTTTTTCCACTGGGACTTAGCCCATCATTTTGTCTAATTATGGTATGAATCCCACAATGGAGAAAACCCTTCTTCTGCAAAGAACTAATTCCCTGTAGAAATGCTAAAAGTCCTAAAGAACTCTAATTATAATACATTTCTCAATAGATAAAGAGAGCCAGAGAGAGCTTGTGCCAGCCACTTACCACAGTAAAAAAAAAAAAAAAAAAAAAAGAGAGAGAGAAAGATGAAGAACTGTCCTGAGAGACAAAGAGGGAATGTAAAGTGGTTTGTATATACTCCTCTCGTCCTTCATCTAGGCTCATACTGAATGTAATGACTGATCTGTGTCTAAAAGCATTACTGTCAGTGGAGAGTTGATAGATTTATTGATATATACTCAAGGAGTAAGTATGGACTAGAGATATTGAACTAGAGAGATTTGGGAAGAAAATGGCTGAAGACAAATTCTGTTACACTTCTAAGGAGTTCTGAGACACTCGAAACTGGTGTGGGTACTCAGATTAATCAGGCATACAGTTGGCTTTCTGCACTGTAGCTTCTGTCACTGGGCATGTCATGTCATACAACGGGTTGCCTGTGATCAAAAAAGGAAGAATCTCTGATTTCCTCACTCCCAGCCCTATTCAGACCAAATTACAACACAACCAAATTCCACAAGCCTGAGATGCTTAAGTTGTGAAGCTCTGCTGAGGATTGTTCATAAACTGTTGAATGGCAAAAAGTCAGCAGAGAGTTGCTGCAAGGCTTCCTCAGCACACCAGAGTATGTTTGTAGATGAGAATGATGAACAGGCTGCGATGACTTAGGGATGAGATAACTATGTGTGACCACAACACTAGGCACTAATTTATTTTGCTTGATGTTCTATAATGAGTTTTAAACCTGCAGTATAAAATAAAGAGGCAGTTTTTAATGTTGAAATATGTCTCCTCCAGCTGCCTGGTGCAACTGAGCCCAAAGTTTTATTTTTATTCATTGGAATGAATGGTAACACTGAACAAACAACCTTCCAGACTCACACAAAAGAATAAACAGCTTTCCCAAGAGGAGGGCTTCATGTTGCATTTATTTACAGACCAGTCTGCTTAAAAAAAAACAAACACAAATTATAATTACTGCTGAAAGATGATACCTTGGGAAGCGAAGCCCTGGTATAGCTGAATCTAATCACCTGAGAGACAGACAACTCTCACTGCTTCTCAGCTGCAGAGATTTATGTTTGCTGCATTTGTCTTTCCTTGAAGGAAACAACTTAATTTCCTTTTGTTTCCTTAAGGACAAAATCTCCAGAAAACAGACAAAACCTGGCAAAGGCTTCTTCAAGTCTTTAAGTGGTAATAGTGAAAACAAATGTAAAGGTGTTGTTTACAGGCATTATGCCTGAACTGTCACTTGCTTGTGGATAAGGAAGGCAGCTTTTTAGAGAAAGGCCTTCAAGACAGCATCTGGTCCACCCCACTACCACACAGCATGATAAACTCTTCCTAGATTCTTTGTTATTGCTGTTATCCAGCATGGACACTGAAGACTCTGAATTTCCACTTAAGCAGTATCCATTTGGAGATGCTTTAAGAATTCTAAGCCAGGCACAATTATTTGGGAAAGTACAAATAGGACAAAATCTCACCCAAGCTCAGTCCACCAGCGTGTCCTTCCCAGATTGCTTTGCAGCAAATTCTCATTCAACATCATGCCAGCAAAGCTGGTGCTGAGCAGTCTGAGTGTGGGGCAGTGGTATGTGTGGTAGTGAACTGGTGCATAGCTGAAAGCACCAGTCAAACAAAGGCAGAGCAGCTTCAACCTTCTCATCCCAATGGTGTCTTTCTCCCAAGAGTAGCTTACAGATGTGCATATGGAGAGTGTTGCTGCACTGTAGTTGTCAGCTGTCCCTTTCAGTGTTGGTTATGCTCTATAACAATGAACAGTTTTGACATTTAGCACAACATTAGCCAAAACTGAGTGCATCCAGAATGCTCTTCTTTTTCCTCTCTCTCTTTTGTGGATGTATTCAACAACAGCATGTCACATTTCTTCCTCACTAGGTGCCAACATGAAGTAAATGCAAACTGGTGTGGTGTTATCACCGGGAGCCCACATGCTGACAGAGTTAGTGCCAAAAGGGCTCTTCAGAGCTTTCCTAATCTGTGGAAGCATGAAAAATTTGTGAACAACAGCAAAGCCACATCAGTTTGTTTCTGCTGTGACAATCTGTAAGATTTGCCTGTGATTGTATTGCAGCAGACTCATGCTGGCCCAGATGTGAACTTCTTGGGGCATATTGTGCTAGTCATGCACAGCTATTTGAACAGGTTCTGAGTAAACTAATGATTATGGACTAATTGGAAGTGCTGCTTGTGAACTGCCATGAACACGAATTAGTTTGAATTATGATTGCTAAAGCATATGGAGGGAAGGGGAGAACTTTCTTGTAATTTTTGCTTCAGCAGGTGGATCCAGGTTTGTGTCTTTCCAGCTAATAATATAGGTTTATGTAGCCATGGCTCCCTCTCCCTCCCCCCAGCTGCTCTGTGCACCACAGCACTGGAAATACCTACTTGTGACATCTGGGCCAAGGACAGGTTCCTGATAGGGGAAGAAGTTTAAGGGACATGCAAAGACTAGAGGAAAGGTGCTAGAGGATGGTGAACCCTGTGATACATTTAAGTCAAGCTCATGGGTTTGCATTGTCCTGTGCCTCAGTTCAGCACCTCGTTGCCCATGCAGTTCAGTGGGTACACCAAGCACAGTTTGCTTCTGAGTCTCTTCTGCACTTTAAGGAAGAGCTTGTCTGCCTAATACTTGCACAAGTGTGTGGGGTACATGCAACTATCCCAGGCTGGTGCGCTGTGATCCCTCAGTATTGCCAGGAGCTATGTGTCTTTTTCTAAAACTACATGAATAAACACCAGCCAGTAGGTATTGTGGTGCAAATATTTCAGGAGTTTTAAGAGAAACTAGGTTCAGGACAACAAGCCACATTAAATAACTTTCTTGCTTACAGAGAAGAACATAGTTCAAGTATCAAAGAATGCTGCTGAGCTCTCATTTGACTTGCACCTTCCTGTAATACTTTAATCGATTGCTATTAAATGGAACTGTAAGTGTAAGAGTATGACCATGAAGACAGAATTAATGCAGAGAGTCAGTTTAGAATTTATCAAATTGTACTTCTTAAATGGCTTAATAAATCTAGAGGAGGAGGAAGGGAGGGGAGGTCTTCTGAATTATTCACCATTTGTTTCCCAGCTGGCAAGTTTGCATAGACATGAAATCCAGGTGGGAGGAAGGGGAATGGATTATTTATTAGTTACATATTAATTGGATGAACCTTTCTCTGTTGTGTCCAGATCTGCTTACACAACTGAGCATTGCCTACAGCTGCACAGCTGTTTTTTGCTTTCAGCTGAAGAAATCCTAGAGTACCTAGAAAAAGTACAATCCATTAAAAATTCATATTCAGTTTAGGATTGATTATTTTTCCACACATAACATCGGCTGTCCTAGGACATAATTCATCTGTTTTCTTTTATGAAAGGACTGAGGAGGAAAATGTCCTATACTGCATTCCAGAGAGCAAGTGTGCAAAGGACAGACTTATCATTGTGGTTTTTCAAGCTTTGTTTTAATATCTGTGCCTGCAGAATGAACATCAGGAATTGAAGACTGCTTTTATTCATGCTAGAACTTCACAACCTTGTGTAAAAGCCTGAGGATAGTGAAAGTCTCGGAGGGCTTTATGGGTTTAGGCTTTTGGTAGATGGAATGTATAACATGCAGTTCCTTTTTGTGAACAAATGTGAAATTTGTGTCAGGAACAGTGACTGAAAGAATTTATTTCCCAATACACAAGGATGTAGTCTTAAATATTTCCTTGTAGATCACATTTGTTTATAGAATTATGTGCTTGGGTGCTTTTTGCTACACATTCTGTGCAGTCATTTTTAAGGCCACTGCATCTACCAAGCAGATTTCACCATCCGTGCAATGAACCAATTATTACTAAAATTAGTGGTTCAGGGGGAGGGGGGGTGCAAGACTCTTGGATATCAAAATTAATAAACAATATTAATTTTGGGAAAGTATCATCTCACATTAATTCCTTACCCCCTCCATTACAGGTTGGAGTGATGTGGGGATTGGTCTGTTCTCCCAAGTGAGAGAGTGAGAGAAAACTACCTCAAATTGTGCCAGGGGTTGTTTAGTTTAGACAGGAGGAACAATTATTTCACTGAAAGGGTTGCCAAGCCCTGGAAGAGGCTGCTCAGGGAGTTAGAGGAGCTCCTATCTCTGAAGTGTTTAAAAGCTGTGTAGACATGGTGCTGAGGGACATGGCTTAGCACTGGACTTGTTAGTGTTGGGTTGATAGTTGGACTTGATGATCTTAAAGGTCTTTTCCAGCCTAAACCATGGACAAAGTTTCTGTCCATACTGGAATGAAGCTGAAGTATAGACACACCATAAAGATATATATATATTTTTAAAAGTCACAAAAATCATCCCACAGTCTCACCTAGCTTGCTACCTAATCTGTAGCAAATAAGTTGACTTGTAGTATTTACTGTCAGCAGAGGATAAGTGGCAGGAGGAGCTGGCTGCATCTTTCCTCATCTGCAAACCTGCTTTAAAGCCACAGCTGTCTGTACATACTAGGATGTTACCTCCTAAGTTGTTACCACATTAGTGACTGCAGAATAAGGATATTTCTTTTCCCAGTGAAGATAAGGCACACTAGTAAGTTTTCATTAATGCTAACAGCTGAATGGATGTGTGACATCACATGATCTATGAGTTTCTAACATTTTTCATTTATTTTTCAAGTAAAATAAAAAAAGATCCTTCAGGGAGCTCAAGGTTGATCTGCTGAGTTACAAAGTTTGCAAAATTATCGTCTCTGCAGCCCGGTGAGGATGTGAAAATATGCCTTTGTGTTCATATATTCTGACACAGAGAAGAAACATATTTTACATATCAACCTTTTCTGCTCAAAACTTAAGAGTTTGTTAACACAAAAAATTCGTGGGCATGCATGGAAATCATGCAGATGAGATTACCCAGGCATAAATCCTGTAAAACGTAAGTGGTTTGTGGAGTTACACCATATTTAAATCCTGCCACCTCCTAGAGTGAATACCCTGCAAGATTTGGGATTGATGGATGATGATGAGCAATCATTTTGCTGCTCCTTCAGAGCAACAGGTGGCTGTTGTCCCCCACAAGCAGGGACTGGAGGAGGTGATACATTTACTAAAGAGTCATTTTTGTTTCCAGTGTCTAAGTAAACTTAAATTAGTATTACTTAAATGGGAGTAAACTGTCCCATTTAAGTAATATTTACTTAAACTGGTAGAGGACCTTCTTGCAGAGATGCCCCTTGAGGCCAGCAATTTGAAATGAGTGTCACCTCTTGAGCCTGTTTCTGCACATGAGATAGTCTCTCAGATCCACACATGGGAACAGCATAGAGCAGTCAATGACTCACCATTGGTAGTAGTATGTCTCTTTATTTTTGTAAAAATTCAATTTGCTCTAGCAGATGGACAAGTGGGAAGGGAACAGACTGCTGGAGGGGAAGGTAATGGATGTGTCACTTGCAGTTCTCCAAGATCTGGTAAATCCATGCAAAAAATCCAATAACCACTCCTTGTAGCAGAAGAATGCCAAAATCCACCAAAGCCCACTCAGCAGACACAGGTCAATGCCTCCCCACAGCCTCTTTTCTCAGTGACAACAAGTCTTGGACATTACAAATGAAAATGCAAAGGGGGGGGGGAAGAGATTTGTCTGCTTCTCTGTGGGAAAAGCTTTAGAATTTGCTGGGTTTGTACAGAAATGGGGCACTCTAGCTTTCTCTGAGACTAGACAAATCAAGTGGGAGAGATAACTTCATGTGAAATAGAACCTTAGAAGAGAAAACTTGTCATTTTTGTGTTAGAAGGTAAGGCTGTCCTCTTTAATGGTGTTGCATAGAAATACAGCCTGCCCAGAAATACGATGTGATACAATGCGATGATATATAAAGTGGTTGCCCTTTTGTTTACAGTGTGATTACTGAATAGGTTTTGAAGGGTCATGAGACCCTCATGACATAAAATTTGTTAGCATGAAGAAAAGAAACACAGTCTTGACCTACCTTTGGGGGACTTTACAGCTGAGATCAGAGCAATCAGAATTTGGGTCCCAACTCAGTCCATGATACTCTAATTTTCCATTATTAGGTCTGATATTTGTCAGTACTGGGACCTGTCCTGCAGCTTCTTGGAATTAAGGCTTTTCGCAGATAGTTGCTGATTTAGTATGTTAGAATATTTATAGTCTAAGTAAATTGTATCTTTCAAATGACACATCAAGAAAATTGAGAGGGCAGGTCAGAAGTTGAGCCTGGGCTAGTCTGTCTCATGATGGCTGAATGAATGACACATCAAGCCAGCTCAATCTGCAGAGATTTTTTATTCAGTTGAAATGTCATTGACTAGCTCAGTAGCCCTCTGTCTTAGCTGAATTAACATCCAAATCTTCACACAGAATTTGGGCCAGAAATTGTCCAGTACTGAGTGGCTCTCCTTGAGGAGCCAATCTTTAGATGCGTTATGAAGTCACCATTCTGCCTGGTGGTATCTGTGTTGTCCCCGTGACAGAAAGTTTGAGGGCAGCCTGCCTCCTTCCTTCTTTTTGATGTAAACACAGCCAAGTTTGCATGAGGAGACACTTCTGAGTATGTATTATTTGCTGTGTTCCCTTACATAGTCACTGTGCTATTTCACAGATTAAACCCGCTTATGTGGGGACTCATGGGGTATCAAAGGTGCTTTTCAATATAAGGAAATAATTTTTCAGTAGATTCATACTAAATTATCAGTGAGAAAAACTACCCTTGCTTTCGTACCAGCTGTAGCCAGTGTGGATGTTACTTATCCTCCTGCTCCACTCACAGCTAGCATCAGCTGTAGATGATGTATTTCTAGTCCAAACTGCTCACCCATACACAGACCATTAGCAGTAAATAGAGAAGGTGTTGAACTCAAAGCCTCTGAGGAACAGTTTCTTGTTAGTATGACAAGTCCATGAAGTTAGCATCTTGTCTAATCTTAGCACTGGTTTTGTAGGGGGTGTTCACACTTTCTTAGCCCTTGGAGAAAGGATAACTGGCAAATAAATATGTATAAGTATGGAAAGCACCAGGGAATTTTATCACTTATCAAGAACTAAAGCATAATAATGAAGAAAAACTGGATAAAATTCATGCCCTTCAGAGATGAAGCTGAAACAATCTCTCTCAAGATGTTCCTGTGAGAGGCAGTGGCTCTCCCAGCAGTGATCTATATTCTATCTTTCCCATCCACAGAAGCAAAGTCTGACTCTGTACATCATAGCTAAGAGGACTGGAGGACTGGGTCATAGAATTGTTTTGGTTGGAAAAGACCTTTTAAATTATCAAATCCAACCATTATCTAACTCTACTAAGTCTGGAACTTAAACTGTGTCCTTCAGCGTCACATCTCTGCATCTTTTAAACATCTCCAGGGATGTTTAAAAGCAGCCTGACAACTCTTTCAGTGAAGAAGTTTCTTCCAATATCCAATTTAAACAATGCAACTTGAGGCCCAAAGCTTTGGAAGAACTGGTCTGTTTTTAAAGAAAGAAAAGCCAACATGGCAATGAAATTAAATGTTATTATGAATTCAAATCTGGTAGGAGAACAGTGTCTCACAAACTTTACACTACATTTTAATTACTGAGTGATACTGGGAAGGGTGCAAGGCATGAACACGTTTGTATTCAGCTCAGTTATTGTAGTGAACAACAAAGAAAGAGATATAGAGTTTTAATATTTTTTCTCTCCTGCTGCTCATTTCCTCCTGCTGCTTTCTTTTTATTTTAATCCATTGTTAAATTTTATCTGTTTTTCTTTCCTTTTCTCAAAGTTCTGTCTCATTCTGATATGTGGAATGCAACTATCCCCTGTATAATTTTTAGTGTCAGAAACCAGTACTTCCAGCAGGTGTTAAAATGTTTGATACTTCTGAAACTCCATTGTGTACATCTGTCATTCAAGTGGAAAAAAAGCAGTTCAAGGTTTTCCTTCTTGAATGGCAGAAATGCCTGAGAATTTCCACACCACTGGTAGTTTCTGTATGTGCCTCACAGGCTCTTCCCACATATGCCACTTAATTTTGTTGATTCAACTCTCTTCACAAGCAAGGAACTTAAGGGCAGTGAGATAGGTCATCAAATAGAAGTTTCCAGGGCACATTCTGCTATGTGTCTCTCTGGGATTTTGGCTCTCATTATTGTGGCTTTTACCATTTACTGCAAGGGCTTTTAGAGGACTATGAGTCTTTCCTGACAGCAGTAGGTTTCTGTAAAGTAAATTTTGCTGAGTGTGTTGCACACATGTTGCCTATAGTGTCAAAAGCCAGCAAGTCCCATCCAGTCAGTCTGAGTTGTGTGACACTTTCCAGATGCTTTGTGCTGCTGTTGATTGTTGTGCAGTAAAATGTAGCAGCCACTAGGCGGGCAGAGATTCTTTCCACCACCATTTTGCTAACCAAAGCATGTTTCACAAGCACAATGTCCTCTTTGCTTTGGGATCTCTAAGTGGTAGGAATCCTGCTGTGCATTTCCACATCTGTGAACTGTTGGACATTCTCAGTGCTTTCTGGAGAGGTGGTGACTGGGGAAATAACATGCTTCAAGCGCAAGAGCATGGAGAAAAGCAATATGAGAAGGATAGCCAGAAGTGTTAGGAACAGTCCCACATACACGTAGAGGCCAGAGTATTTATCTACTGTCACATCTACTTCTGTTGCCAGAGTTGGAAAGTGGACACGGCCAGTCAGGTTTCCACCAAATTTAAAATAAATCTCAGTCATTGCTCTCTGTCAGCTTTGGTCCATTTTCTCTATTTACCTTCAGATTTCCTATCTTGCCTCAGTAGTCACAAAAGAGGTCAAGAGAGGAAACTTAGGCAAGATGGCACAATGGCCTCAGCAAGATATGATCCATCCTCTTGGTCTCAAGAATCACAGAACCATAGAAACACTATGGTTGGAAAAGACCTTTAAGATCATTGAGTCCAACCATTATTTAACACTACTGAATCTGGAACTAAAATGCTGCTTCACACATTTAAGCAGATTGCGTCAGAAAGGCCTTTGCAAATAGTTTTGCTAGTTGCTGCTACAATGACACAAGCATTAGACTTGTGTTTTACATTGGCAGTCACCCTTTCTTTTGTCCAGAAAATGCTTTGGTTCTTCTTTTGGTAGGTCAGTTGCTGTAGCAGATGAAAACTGCTACAAACTTCTCTCAAACTCAGCTGCAAAGGTTCACACAGTTTTGGTCTTTGCAAGTGGTGTTTTCCAAACAGAGTGAGTCAGCTTTCTGCCAGCTTCTCCCACAGCAGGTGGTTTATCCTTGTATGAGCTGGAGAAGGTTCTTTTCTGTTTTGCCAGACTGCTGGTAGATCTCTTCTCTCCTTATCCAGGGCTAGTGTTGCTTGCTTAAAGAATATGGATTTTCAAGTTTCTCCTTAGGAACAGTCAAAAGACCACTTTCTAAAAAGAAAAAAATAGTTACTTAGAAGAAAGACATCAGGTACCAAAATATCCTGGTCTGTATGTGATGTATTTAGAACAAATAGATAAGAAAACTCTTGTCGTGCTCCTGTGGGATACCTTCAGCTCAGCAGAAGCACTGAGTATTAAACTTTAGAGAAAGACCATGCAAATCTAATTGTTAAGATCTCCTCTGACAACACTCCCTACTTACAGGAAAGAGAAGGTCCCAAGGTCTATAGAATTAGATATCATAGAGAAAGTAAGATAAGACCATGTGGCTGTCATTTATTGTTTATCAGGACTCTGTTTCTGAGGAAGGATCCATCTGACAGATGTCCAGAGCCTTACTGTCCCACTGGGACAATTGTGCATGAGATATGATACGTCCCTCACCTCCTGGGAGCAGAACTTAATAGAAATGGGGGGGAGCCTTAGCATTTTAGCATTTGCAGTTCTTCCAGCTGGAAATACAAAATGTAAATGCCAACATCTCACTGTAAATGATGCATCCAAAAGCATCATATTCTGCCTTGGTAAGACCAGAATGGTGTTTTTAGCTGAAGCAAAAATGATAGCAGTGGAACAAAGTGTTGCAGCCGTGTTCACTACATGTAGACATACAGGAGAAGCAAACAGAGTAATGTTAATATGTTAATACACTGTGGTAGTCAGATGAAAATGAAACATGAGGCAAAAATTATAAAAAAGCTCTGATGCTTTTAGATAAAGATTTCACCTAAAAGACATATTGCTGCAAAATATTTTGACTTTCCCAGGCCTTCAGTTTCTAAAGTGTAGCTGGTTTATTGACAGTCTGGTTAGTTTCTCCTCATGCACCAATGGGAACAGCACCTTGCTATTCTTTAGAAAGAGGTGGTTGAAATCTGCAGGCCTGAATCATCAAGGAGCTGTTACTCAGGCTTTCATTACAAGCAAGACAGACCTACTGTGGCTCAGATGATGGAAAAAACATCTGATACACTGAGTTTTTGGAGAGGGGATGCTGGGCATTTTCTATGCTTTGCCTCTCAGTACCTGCAATACTTTTCTTCAGCATCAAAACATTTGAGAAAACAGCAACCTTAGAGAATACAGAACCAAATCCTGCTTAGTAACAGGCTGGCTAAGCAGGGACAAACTGCTGCTTTAAAAATTTTCTGGGGATTTGATTTATGTGCTCCCTATGTGGGTAGTGGATTTTATGCTGTGCTTCCCGTAGGAGGGTGTAGGCAAGCACAGTAGAAAAGGTTGCTAAGTATTTTAATGAGGGCTGACCCAACCCCTCTGGAGCCGGTTAATCTTGCAGCAGGTTTGGTGCAGATGCAGAGGCCTGGGACATGAAAGCAAAAGTGTGCTGCAACCAGGCACTCCTGGTCTCAATTATAGGGCAGTAAGTGTGATTTTCACACTTTGAACCTATAAAGGGAAATCCTTCCCCCATGAAGAATATTCTTATGCTTCACAGCAGGTGAGAAATAGAGGGGGTGAGGGCTACAGGCCGTATTAAACCTCTGCTATTACAGCAGAATTTCTCTGCTGATAATGAAATACAGTCAGTCTGGAATCTAACGTGTGGGTGAGTTGAAGTACAGAGTGATGTGTTTGCCCATCTCATCTGCTGTCTTACTGCGAGTGAAAGCCCGAGCTAGCTTACCTCCTTGAGGAGCTTTAGATAGTTCATCAAATTAGAGTGCAGAATGCTAAGGATGTTAGTCTGAAGTCCAATAATTAACTACAAACCAAAGTGACAAATTAACAAAGCTCAGCTGGGCATTTATTGATAAAAGGAACAGGTTAATAGAAAAAGTATTAGCAATGAGGAGCTGGCACAGGTTTGTTTTTTGTTTTCAGTCTTGACTGTAGCACTGTCAGGAGCAATCAACTATTCAGACTATTGAAAGCTATGAAATTAAATACATCTTTTCCAGAAATGAACTAGAAATAATTCAGTAGCTCCAGGTTACCCCAAAGACTTTAGCTTTTCAGTCTACCAGTTATCTCATTGAGCACATCTTTATGGATATTAGCAGGTTTAGCTCTGAACACTCCCCTTTAAGGAAGAGAAGGTTAAAGACTGTAGAGGCCAAGCTCATGTGAAAATAAATGATACACAAAGCTTCTGAAAAAGCTACATATAAAGCAGGCCAGCACCACAACTTTGTGCAACTTAAATGATGGGAGGCAGAACCTCAGTGGTTACCTTGAGATGCCCTCAAACCCAAGTACAGAGGTAGCAAGCAGAAATTTCTTACAGAGCAGAACAGCATAACTAGAGCCTGCATTCCCAGTCATCTAAGTTGTCACTCAAGTCTTATTCATTGATCTCTGTCTGGCCAGTACTCCCGTTTATGAGAGGTGCCAAGCACAATCAGTGTGTACTCAGTGGGTACAGATTTATTGCAAGCAGACCTCTTTTTTGTCAGTTTGTTTTAAGCGAGGACTGAAAAAAAAAACCACCAAACCCACCCAAACCAACATATTTAATTTACTAAATATCAGTAATTAGAACAGAAACCTCATACAAAACAACTGAAAGGTTTCTTCTCAGAGTGTGTCACTGAAACAGGAAATTCATGAGTCAAAACTTCCTGGGCACTGAAATTACAACCTTCCCACTGCAGCTGTCAGGTTTTGGGGAGTTTTCATGAAGCTTGTATGACTGCACTGCACCTTTATAGGCTTCAGAGGAGCAGAGAGAAAGAAAGATTCTCCTCCCAAGAGTGCAAGCAGACAGTACACATGGATCTTGCAGCTGCAATAAATGTCTTATTTTGCCTACTTGCTGACTTTCACTGTCATATTTGGTTTAAATGCCAAATGCCAGCAAGGCATCTATGAAAGTGCAAGCAACTTTTCTGAGTTCTCTTTTGCTTTTCCACCCAATACTCTAACTACTACAAAGAGCTAACTGGGAGAAGCCAGAACGATTAATCACATAGATCTCTGTGGATGTTAGTTTAAACGGCACTGAACTGGCTGGCAAGCACAGAAAGGTTTGGGTTTAGCACAGACAGTACTAGGTGTATTCAAGTCTAGGTGACCTTTAGAGAAAAAAAAAACCAGGGTTAAAAATGGAAACAAAGCATTGAAGTATCAGTTCCATCCATGGCTGCGTTTTCTCCAGGGAGAGGAGAGAGAGGTGTCTTTACTTTCAGTGGTGGACGGTTTGTTTTGTTCTCACGCTGAAGTGCAAGGCAGTGGGTGTCAAAGGTTAGAGCTGACATAGGAAGAGAATAAATAAAGCATAATTACCTTTCACAGCACGCAGGAGTGTTGGGGCTGGGTATTGGAGCAGCTGTTTCATACCATGGGCTCGCTGGTAATTTATCTAGGAACATCTCCTCCCAGGTAGTAGAATTTGTGCAGGAAAGATTTGCTGTTTTACTGCTGGATTCAGGACAGTGTTTTTCAGCAACAGACATGCCAAGTACACTTTCTTCTCTGCTCCTGAGTTCACATGGTTTGCTGGCAGGAATGGCAAGGAACCTTCTCTTCATGAGCTTCAGTGCTTGAATGGAAACAGCCTGTCCCCTCCCTTAGCAGTGGCAGACGAGCAGAGAGGATAATCAGTAGTGCTGCTGCATCTCGGTAGCAGCCAAGGAGGGAAGGGAGGGAGGCTGTGAGCTCAGCTCGATGCAAACTTTGTGCAAGGTTCGTCTTAACCCTTTCCTGCTTGTGAGTGGTAAACAAGTGAGCTGCCTGCTAACTGGGGAGTAGGTAGGAGGACAAGTTTTTAGTTCTCTCATTTTCTAGAAAGTGCAAAGGTTTTTTGTTTTGAACCTCTTGGGAAGGGTTACATGGTGAGGGCTCCCATCTAGGTTCCTGTCTGGAGCCATGGACAGGTGTCCCTTTTCAGCTGAAAACATCAGGATAGTCCCCAAGCATTGCTCTTCAACACTGGAGTTTCTGATGTATCTTTGTCCCTGTGCTGACTGTGGGAGTTTGGGAGGGGCTGTGTGGCTGGTGTGATTTACGGGTCCTCTCTCCCTTGAGTAGTCTGAAACTCTGCATGAATAAGTGTAACCCCAACTTTGCAGCACTGTGGGCAAAAAGTATATTAATCAATTTATGAAGTGTGAAGCAAATCTGGCCACAAGGAGACACAGAAATGTGGCAGAAACCCGGGTTGGGGTGAGAACCCAAGCCGTCCTGGTCCCTCTGATTACCACACCTTTTAACCTGCATTTCTTTGCTCACCCTTGGCTGACAGAGTTTTGCAGATGACACCAAGTCGTGTGGGAATATTGACCTGCTCAAAGGTAGGTAGACTGCAGAGATTGCTGGCCAGACTGGGTCAATGGGCTGAAGTCAGTTGTGTGAGGTTTGTAATAAGGCCTAGTGCTGCGTCCTACACTTCAGTTTTAACAACCCTATGAATGCTCCAGGATTAAGGCAGAGTGGCTGGAAACTACCTAGCAGAAAAGGACCTGGGAGTGCTGATTGACAACCAGTTGAACATGTGCCAGCATGTGCTCAGGTGGCCAAGAAGGCCAACAGCATCCTGGGCTGGATGGTCCCCCCGTACTCAGAACTGGTGAGGCTGCACCTCAATATTGCGTTCAGTTTTGGGTCCCTCTCTACAAGAAGAACACTGAAGTGCTGGAACACATCCAGAGAAGGGAAAAAAAGCTGGTGAAGGATCCGGAGAACAAGGACTATGAGGAGCTGTTGAAGGAATTGTGCTTGTTTAGTACTGAGAACAGGAGACTGATAGGAGACCTTCTTGTTCTCTACAACTCCATGAAAGGAGGCTGTAATGAGGTTGGGGTTGGTTTCTTCTTCCTATTATCAAGTGATAAAATGAAAGGGAAATGGTCTCAAAATATGCCAAGGGATGTTTATGTTGGATGTTAGGAAAAAAAATCTTTACTGGAAGAGTGAAAGGCATTGGAACAGGCTGCCCAAGGTTGTGATGGAGTTACTGTCTCTGAAGGTGTCAAAAACGTGTGTAGACGTGGCACTTCAGGACATGGTTTAATGGCTATGATGGTGCTGGGTTGATGGCTGGACTCAATGACCTTAGAATGCTTTTCCAGATGAAATGATTCTATGATCCTGTTCCAGTAATGACACAAATTAGGTTAAACTATAGCAATGAATCACTGTAATTTTAGTTGTGTGTGTATTTCAGAAGGTGATTTAGACAAAAATTTCCTTTGCTTTATGCAGAGTGGCTCAGTCTGTTGGGGACAGATGTCGGTTTGGGATGCATTGCAGCAAGCCTCACTAGCAGTGGAGCAGAGCTGGAGGTGACCAGCATATAGACAGAGTAGCTGCTGTTTGCAGCTTTAAACACTGAGTTGTGTCTGGCTGTGTGCAGCTGTATTTTGCAATATCCATGTCCCTTGTGCTATAGCAGGTGAGTTGGCTGGAGGAATCTCATGGTGTGAACCTGACCCACAGTGGCCATTTGACTTGTGGTAATTCCCTGTGCCTACAAGTCATCTTTCATGGACTGTGTTTGGGGCACTGGAAGCCAAGTTCCCCTCTGAAAAGTGGGTCCTGCACAGGGATTTGTGAAAGACAAGTCCATTCCCTCTCTGCAGCTTTTTGTGTGACAAAAGAGAGACATTTAAACTCCAAAGTGTCTCCTCAGAATAGCTTTTCCTCTCTTATCCCCCTCGGCCGTAGCCTGAGCAAAGGGGCAAAAGGGTAATGAAACCCAGAGCTGCACAACTCTTTCATCCTCCTGGGGTGGAAGGCTGTTATAAATCCATCTCTCTAAGGGGCTCTTCAGTCTCTGGAGCTTACAAGCACAGTGTATTATTGCAGTGCAGCACTATTTACGTAAATAAAACATAGTGCCTGGAAAAAACACAATTCCTCCACACTTCTGTGGTGAGATGAACTCTCCAAAACCCAAGACTTACAAGGCATCTTTGTCTGCTGATTTCATTGCACATTTCCTTTGTTGTAGTGCGTGCAGTGCCCAGTATTGCAGTCTGTTTCATGATTCCCTGCTAGGCACTCAGGAATGAAAGTACAAAGATAAACCAGGCAGAAGACTATGTGTATTTTCCCCTGGAATCTGTGCAATTGCTCTATTACCAACAACCTATCTGACAGCACCTCCAAAGCCTGGGTGCATTTCCTCTTATTTAAGAGAGAGCTCTCTTTACCCAGTAATTATGTTGCTGGTTATGGGAGTCAGAACAGACAAACGTGTTGAACTCCTGCAAACCCTGCTTTCTATATAATGCTAATGAGCAGTGCTGAAATGAATGGCTCCCTCTCCCTGTCCATGCAAACCAGCATCTCTGCTCAGCAGTTTGTTTTTTTTTTCCCCTTTGTTGATTTGCAGTAAATTATCTCTCCCTTTTGTAGGACCAAGCTGCTGTTTGCTGGAAGGCTACACTGAGATTTATTGTTTCCTTTGTAGCAGGGTATAATAAAGAGATGAATTTGAGATAATGCCACAGTTTATGCCAGCTGAGGCTGACGAGTGCTTGACTGATTGCTGAGTTCCTGAATTGTTGAGAAGCATGTAGGGCTTTCTCTCTATGTTAATTTTAGGGCCAATCAATGAGAAATTTGTGCATACAAATTCCCTTGGAAAAACACAGAGATATGAACCCAGTGGAAGTAATTTTTCAAGCAGCCATTAGGAATCTGGGGGCAGAAGACCAACCAGGGAGTTTGTTAGGTTCTTTCCTTTGCATTAGTTGAACTGTGCCTCAATCTTTGTATCAGGTAATTTTACACATCTTTCTTATGTTGGTCCCACACCAGTGTTAGAGTGAATTTTGGATTTAACAAAAAGCAAATAAGATCTCAGAATGATTGTTAGTGAGCATAATCTGTATGTTCCTATAGAGATTCTTCCATTACACAGATTCGTAAGTCCTTTGAAGGCAGAAGATGCTACCTGCCACTGCTGAAGGAATGGATGAGCACTGAAGCTCATGAAGGGGCTTCTTGCCCCCTTCTCTTATTGCCTGTGAAGGAAGGACATCATTTGGGGTTGTTTGTGTGTGGGAGGGCCAGGGCCAAGCAGAGGTCTCTTTTGCCCATATGGATGCTGTATATTCAACTCAGGAGGAAACCACAACTTGGTAGATGTCTGTGCACATGTCAAATATGATAGAGAAAACAGAAGCAGTGTGACTGAGTTTTCAGTAGTAAGGGCAGTGTGTGTTAAACTAGATCAGACTCAGAGATGTTATGTCTGAAGCATGCTCTGTGTTTGGATATATTTTCCACTTGTTTTTTACAGGTTACAGTGAGTAACGAGTCATAATTTCTCCATTATTGTCCTTCCCTTTTCTCCTGTTAATACAGTTTCTCTCCTTCACCTACATGGTTAATCCCTGCCTGGGTGAGAGTTTGACTGAGCCGTGCTGAGCTGAGGCATCTTGGCTTGCCTGGAGTTTCCCTTGCTTTCAGTGCTCTTAGGGAGAGTGCACCCACTTCTCCCTTGAGAGCAGTGATAGAAACCTGCACCAGATGGCTTAGAAATCAGCTCAGCACTGTGAACTTCTAGTAGTATTCATTGCTCATGGCAGTAAGAATCATACACTTCTGCATTTTCAAGACACTTCATAGTTACAGATTCCCTCAGTGAGGTACAGTCAGTACTGAAGAGAACAGCCAAATGTCTCATTTTAATGGCTTTTGTGGCTGTTAGAGGCTTTGTAGTGTAGCTACCCATAAGACACCTCCTTGATGAGGTGCCCAGCCCATTTCTAGCCTTAGAAGCCACAAGATCCAACTCCCAAGCAGATATTAGACATCTTATATGGAAATTTAACTGTCTTACCTTCCATTCAGAATGGTTCGGCCCCTTGCTGCCACAAGGAAAGTTAGATAACTGGAACTGCCCGAGGGTTCCTTCCAAAGGTCAGGATGATTCCTAGTCTCCACCTAGAACTCTACAAGTGCCATGAACAAGAGGGTAAGTCACCATGGAAGAGATGCTGAAGCAAGTGACAGCACTTAGTGGAAACTGTTGCAAATATGGTTTTGTTTTAACATGTTACGTCTTTACAGCCATGGCACTGAGTGGCAGATGATCTATACCACAAACAGCCTTATGGAACACATAAATATCATCTTTCAGTAGATTTTGAACCAGGAGTCTCTAACAAATGTTTGGACTTTGAACTATTTACTGCTCATTCAGTTTTGTGTGAAATAGGTCTACCTGCCACCAGCTTGAAGGTAGAAATACCACAGTCCATGAGATGGCAACCTGAGAGCAAAGAAAGTTGTCTGTGGCTTGTTTCATGCTTAAATCACAAAGGGCTCTAAGAAAATGTGTGGACTTCTCTGTGTCTCGTTTCTTCTTGATGAAAAGGGAAAAATTATTAGTACTCTACTTCCCTAAAGAGTCTGTCAGTACTAAGTGCTGTGCAAATGCATGTGGTCATGTGCCTATTGCCCCAGCAGAGCCCGCTGCCTTTTCCTTTGTGCATTCCCACACAGTCCTGTTTTGTCCAGTACAGTGTGTCTGAAAATGCTCATCTGTTTGGACTGCTTTGGGCTGTTTTGACAATTTGGCTTTGTTTTGCACTTCCTTTGTCAAAAATATTGCAGTGCTTCAGTTTATTGATAGAAACTCAGTATCCCATAGACAAATTAAAAAATTCAGCCTAGTTTGATGTAACTGCTAATTTTTAGGAACATTTCTAATGTGATTTACTGCTGTTAGTGAATGGCTACATTGTCCTGCACAGAATTCTGTCTGAAACAGTCTTAAGCTTCATTTTCGAGAGTGAGCTTATGAAGAGGGCACTGCACAGGGCCAGGTGGCAGTGAGCAGGGTCATCTGAACAACTGCTGGAGCAAGGGGTGTCTACAGAACAGGTTCTGCAAGTACAGCTCAGCCACAATTCACCAAGGTCCTACACAGGTCCTTTGCAAAAATTAGTTGAACAATAAGTCAAAGATACAACTTAAAACAGATCCTGTGTTCTTCAGCCCACAGTTTGGAATGTTAGTCTTTCTTCTGAAGTAGGGTAATTCTTCTAGCAGTGCCTGATTTTTACGGAATTCAGCAGAGTGCCTAGACACAAGAGCTTTGGGTAGGTCTGGAGAAGCTTTCAGATGTGCTGATCAGCTGGTTTTGGATGGCCAGTTGCTAAGATACAACCTGAGAGGTGCTCCCCTGACAGTGAGGCACCCTTTGTCACTTTGGTGCTTGTTTTTAGCACTCACAGTCAAGCTTGTCTGCCCATCTGCACTGCTTATCAGATGATCTCAACATGGCTGAGGACAATGCACAGTAAAAACTATCATCAGGGCCTTACTTTAGCAATAAGACAGCAGACTGGCTAACAAGAGGTGATATTGTTTCTCTGCATGATGGACAAATACTCCATGTGTACGTGCACAATTTGCTGGGAATTAGGTCATTCTTGGAATTTTCTTCTTCCTGTCTGTATGAGAGAGCTGTTGCCCCAGAAGAGATCCAGCATGGACCCCAGTATCAAAACCAACACCTGAAGTGTGTGTCTGTGTGAACTATGCATATTTAATGCTTTGGTGTTCTGGGTTATTTTTTTCTGAAACTCTGGATATTCTTGATGGAGCCTGAAAATTGATCACTTTTTATTTCCACATCATTTCTCCACTGCCTGGCTCCATGCTCTGGCTGTGGACAGCATTGCCTTCTGTATTACTTAATATTGATTCAAGGTTGAGTGAGAGTCACTCCTCAGCCACTGGACATGCTGTCACTACAAAGCCCATCTCAGCACGTCCAGAGCTGGTCCTGTTTGTTCACAGTCCCTGGACTTCTGTGGATTCACACTGATTTCTGCCTGCAGAGAAACAGCTTGTAGGGTTAAGGCTTAGATGTGATTCCTAGAAAGGTGCTCTTCACATCACAGATGATCTGAGAAAGTCTCAGGTGCAATCACACGTGTTAAAACATGTGCCTCTCCTCATGTCACAGTCAAAGGTGCCACCTCAACTCACCATACAGCACTGCAGTTACAATGCTGATCAGTAAAAGGTTTTTTTTCTGCAGAGTTCAAATCCTGAGCAGAAGCATCCTAAAGCTGTTATGCAGGATGGAAATTTGGTATGAGCCCAAAGCTCATAGACTCAAGTATTCACTAACTCACTGCTGGCAGTAACCCATGAGGTGTAACTTCCAGAATCTCTAAAATATGAGCAGATATTCCTTGAATTCTAACCAAGTCCTCTAAGCCAGACCATAAAGCTGAATGCACAGTGGGTAGATTATGGGGACTGCTAGCTGCAAAACAGACCCTTCTCTGAAGTCTCCAGTGTTGTTATTTGCATGATTCACAGTTAACAGATGGCTTTATGCCTATATTGAGGGGAGATCAGTTCTTCAATTGCTATAATTAAATATCAATTATGACCATTTATACTAAAAGGAAAACAATTTTGTGATGACCCCATCATATAATTTTTTATTTCTTTGGTTTGTTTGTTTTAATTCCAGTCTTAAGGAAGAAAATTCCTGTTCACAGTTCTCATTTGCAAAATATGCAGCTGAGAAAACTCTGCCCACCCACATACTTCGACATTTCAGATATCAGCATTTCCAACCAGAGTTGGATGAACTCTTTCTAAACCCATTTGGAGAAAACATGCTTGAAATCTTTACAGTAAGAGAATGAAAAACAGAGATGCAAACTCTGCCACCAGTGTTCACTGCAATTTTGAAGAAACCCTCCCTCTGGATGTCTCTATTCTATACAGCAGAGCACAGCACACGAATCCTGAGCTATTGCCAAGTGTACTAAAAGACCATAGCTCAAACTAAAAAAATTCTTCAAGTGATACAAGAGCCCATGATAGTGTACCTGACTAGCATGGCATTCCATTAAGTCTTTCAAGGGTTTGGATTATTCCACATCCATCTGCTTCAGAGCCACTGACACCTTCCTCAATATGACCTTGCTTAAGCAATGTACTTAATGAGTCTGAAAGAAAGACCTTTTAGAATCAGTGCTGCTCAGCCCTGTTGTCCCTGGGTGGCTGGTTGTGGTTACCTGTGGTTACAACACAGGAAAACTCATCTTACTGCCAAAATGCTCCTGACAACCTCTGTCTGCATTGGGGTTCATAAACAGAGTGACACGATTCCTCCCAGGAGAAATATCAACACCTCAGATGTGTCTGGGAATAAGCTTCACTTGTTCTTACTGTGAGTGGTATGAGAAGCCACTGGTGCTTGTCACTGAAATAGTGGGACATTAGTGAGAAAACCAGATGCACTTTCTTCCTTTGCACTATAAACCAGCCATTTGGGTAACCCCTTTCCCGGGAGCAACCCTTCCCAACAGCTGAGACCCCTCTCTTGCCATGCACTGCTCTTTCTCCTACTCCAAGTATTTGTGGCTTAGTATCTGCCATTTGCTTCCAAAGTGCCTCCTAGCTCTGTGCTGTGCCATAGACTCCATACATTGCCCTGACCCTATGCAGTGGTTATCTAACTTCATTCTGCTACAATGAGGGAGCAGGAAGAGAGCTGCTGTGTAAACCAATTTTGAAATCTATTGTGATTCATTCAGTGAAGAACTGTTACACACTTGTGTACACTACCACACTATAGCATCTCAGGTGCAATCACAGGAGCCAGTGAATTCAGAGCAGATGGGCCCCGAGACTTAGTTCCAAACTTTATTTCACAGCAGGCATTTTTAGAGTGCTGAAGAGGAGGAGGGAATGCAAATGAAGAACCGTTTCATAGTGTCTGAGTTCCCACTCTGTTTCACCGATGGCTTCTTTATGCGTTAACTGGTGTCCTCTGCTTCCCTCTGACAGTGGAGACAAGATGTCAGCCTAGATAGAGTCTCAGTGGTGACAGGCAATGCTATACATTCATGGTAAAGCCAGGTTTATTTCCATGTGATGACTTTGTTTGTCTAATAGCAGTCACAAGTTCCCTCTTCCCTGACCTTTGGGTCAGTAACAGAACAAGCTCACTGGCCAGTTCCACTTAATTATTGTTCAGTTTTGGTGAAGCGAAGAATAAATGTCACTGTGTGTCTGTGCTTAACTAATGTGCCTTGTTATTAATAGCCACTTTTGGTTCCCCTTCCAAACTATGTGCCTATGTATCTCAAGGATGAAATTGACTGGGAAGAAACTGTTCTGTGAAGAGACTGAACAAAAAGCTTATTGAATATCCCTCCCTTTTTTATCAGAAGACTGATGTCTCTTTTTATTTTTAGAATGTTACCCACAAAAGTTGCTTTGTTGCTTCACTTTTCATAGATGAAGAAATATTTTCAATACAGACAAAGAGCTTGACCCAGAAAAATTCACCACATGGTTCTCCTGCATGACACACATGAAGTCCACTGCATGGTCATCGGGTCTTTTTTTATTTCTCAGGCCGCACCCTGCCTTGTGCTACACAACCTTGGTTAGTTCTGTATGAAAGCAGGAGAGTTTATCCTTGCCCTAGATAACTTTGACAGCTTCTCCTAGCTTGTTAAGCCCCAGACTTTTCTAGTTCTTAGGCATCAGCTCCAGACACTGACCATTTTGCCACTGGTACTGAAATCAGGTGGAGCTTTTTTGAAAATAGAGCCTTCTTGTCCTGTGAAGTAGCAGGAAGCCTTTTCAGCAGTAATGGCCAAATGACCTGTGCATTGCTACAAAAGAAGATATTGGAAAGAGACACTTTATAGATGCTATGCTATTACTGAAGGTTTTTCTCTGGCAGGTTTCTGTTGCTACTTAAACAGCAGTTTTGTGTACCCAGATTAAAGGAATTTAAACATTCTGGATGAGGTCTACTCCCCATACACCCGTATGACTCCCACTGGAGATGCAAAAGCATTCAACCCTTCCCTGGCAATAGGTTTAGGAAATGTTAAGCCTCTGTCAGTGTCTGTTCATTGCTTGTACTGCTCTCTGTAAAGCTGTCAAGTGTTCTACTTCCACTTCTGGAAGAGATAGGAATTTGCTATCTAGCCTGCTAATGCCAACAGAATCCCTGTTTCCGTTCTCTAGGATTTAAGTCCTTTGTGATAGGGAGGAGAAGGCACATTATATGCTTCTGCATACAATTTGTTATCAGCATTTCTTCCTGCTTCAGCTCTGCTTTTAATGATGAGCTCAAAATAATCAAGAAAGAGTAGCAAGTGTAGGAATGATGCAATGAGCTGCTGGTCTTGTTCTTAAGCTGTAATGGGAGCAGGTACAGTGTGTAGGTGATGTCCTGGGACTCTCAGCAGGGGTCAGTCCTGCAAAATTTATTCTGTGAGTGTTTGCATTTAAATGGGATGACAATTTAAAAGATTAGACCTTTAAGGACCTCTGTTTCAAAATGAGGAGATCTCAATTTCTATGAGCTTGGAGCAGACTCAGAATCACCATCTATAATATCTGTACACCACTCTGTAGCAGTTTCTGTACATGGACCCCACCAGACTGCAGTGAGTGGTCTGCCTAATTTCATTTTGTTGGCCCCTCTCTGGACCCACTCCAGCCTGTCTTCATCTTTTTTGTATAATGGGAACCAAAACAGAACATGGTATCCAGATCTGGCCTGACAAGTGCTGAGCAGAGTGTGATTTGATGTACTCCTTGTCCCTTGGCTGTTGTCAAAAGCTTAATGTCTCAGCTACTGAAAGCTAACAGATGGCTCTCAGCATCTAGAGGTGCTCTGTTCCCTTAGGGGCTGGATTATTTGGTCTAATGTCATGGAATTCACCATGTCAGTGTTGGATTTTACCACTGCCACAGATCTGAACCTGCAGTCAGGAGCAGGTTGGTGTAACCCACTGACAAGTTTTTCTTGCTCAGCACGGAGCAGAAATTGGCCTGATGTATTTCATAGGACCTGGCTTTGTAGCCTGTGACTGGAGAATCCTTGTTCAACACCTGCTGGCAGTCAAGAGAAATGCTTGTACAAGAATGGAGACGCCTTTCACAAGATCCTTGAATTCAGGTAGTTCCTGAAATCTGAGCTATCCCTCCCTGCTTTAGTAATATTCATTTCTGCAAACACAGTCCCCCACCCACTTCAGTTTCTTTCCTATTCCTTATAACTCTTCCTGTACAATGTCCATCTTTGTCTTTCCCAAGCCATCCTTCCCCACTCCCAGCTCTCCTCAGGCTCACAGAAAGCTTGCAGGAGCAAAGCCATTTCATTGCAATGTTCATATTTCAGAGAGTGGGTCACATTGGACAGGGCTGCAGTGAAAAATGCCACAGTGGACAGCTGTTTCCCATTTATTCACATGTAACCTCCACAGCACTGTCAGCAGAATATTAAACAAGGTTTTAGCATCTGCTACTTTTGGTTGGTTGGGTATTAGTGAACTGCTTCTGAATTCTGAGATTCACTAAGTGTCTGTATATCTCATTAGTGTGGTTAGTTAATCTTTATCCCTCACTGCCACAGCAAAACCTCAGCAGTTCTTAGCTCCTTCGCAGAACATAATTGTTGTCTGCAAGTGACTTCCATTGCTAAGACACAGGGACTCTCCTGTTGCATAGGACTGCAGGAAAGCTCCAGGCTGTACTAGGCTGAAAAGAGATGGTCACCACCAGGAAAATGAATATGCTTTTTCTCTGGTGGAAAAAATAGTATATTTTAAAAATCTGTAGCTTGCCTCTCTGCTAGGTTTTAAATCACAGTACAGAACTTAGGACAGTACAGGAATTTATTGAAGCAAGATTGGAGCCAGGTGGTATTGGTCTGTTCTCCCTAGTGACAAGTGACAGGATGAGAGGAAGCACCCTCAGGTTTTACCAGGGGAGGTTTGAGTTGGACATTAGGAAAAACTTCTTCCCTGAAAGGCTTGTCAAGCCCTGAAACAAGCTGCCCAGGGAATTGATTGAATCATCATCCCTGGAAGTATTTAAAAGCCTTGTAGAGGTGGTGCTGAGAAACAGTTTAGCACTGGAGTTCATAGTGTTAGATTAACAGTTGGACTCAAATATCTTAAAGCTCTTTTCCAGCCTAACAATCCTGTGATTCTGTGACATCCTATGATGTCCCATTGTGATGGGCTTCAGCTCCTTGAAGCTTCCTCACATCAGTCAGTTCATTCTCAGCTCTCTCACCCAGTGTTCTGGTGCACAGAAACTGTTCCAAGACTTTAGCTGTCAGGAAGGAAATGCAGATGGAAAAATGGGGGAAAGATGCCATCTTGCAAGTCTCATGATTAAATTGGCACCTTCTCTCTGCACCTGGTTGTGTGTCCACTCAGCAGAGACATGGATGAACATACTCCCTTGTCGCCAAAAGCAGAGTTGTTAGGAAAGGAAGTATCTCTTCTCCCTGTCACAGTGAAAGCTCTTCTCTGAAGCACATTTACAAGTGCTTCACCAAGTCTACTTTTAAATAATTCACTTGTACCAGTTGAGAGGAATTAGCAAAAATTAAGTATAGTTTCTGTGCTGGCAGTGGTTTTGCCTTGGAAGATTCCTCTGATCAGTCTTGCTGTCCATTTCAGTGACATAGCTGAAACTCTAGTGGGGGTGAGTAAAGTCCAGCCACCAAAGAACATCTGTACACTGTGCACTGTAATCAATTGTGCTCATTCTCTGAAGGGCATTTAAATCTCTAAATCTTCCTGAACCAGCTGAGCTCCTTTAAAGTAGGAGGAAAATGTGTACCACTGCTTTTTCTAGCCATAACATTTCTCTTACTCTGTCATATTTTGAGATATTTCATTTTCAGTGTCTATAATTCCAGAAGCTACCTTTCATGTTATGTAAAATGTATACATGGTCTGCAATGCATGACCTGTGATGCAGAAGCTGTCTTCTCCTACCAAATATTTCCTGTGGGCAGGAAAACACTTTTAAAAGGAGATGAAGATGAGAGAGATTTCTTTCCTATTCTTTGTCACAGAAAAGCACAGTCTTAGACCTAATGGTAAGACAAGGTCCACAAATTAATTGCTCTTTTCAAAGGAAACCTGTGTTAAATAGAACTTGGCACACCAGGCTCTACACACACTTTCCTTTGTGCAGAATCATAACCGTCACTTCTGGAGACACATCCTCTTCCTTCTAGTAGTGGGACAGTGAAGTCTCCCTCAGATTTACTGATACATAATGATTCTCTTTGTTGCCCTGCTTGTGACTGTCACAGTACATCAGATTCATTGCCAGCTGAGGTGAGACTTGTTTTATGAATCTGACAAGAAATCTTAAAGTGTCTGAGGTGCTTTGGGTAATTCATCTGGGCAAGAGGCTGAGTTCCTTGCACAGGAAACATGCTAGCCTGGCAGAAAGAGCTATGTAGAGACAGCAGAAGAGAGTGCACATGTACAAAATTCCAGTGCCACCCATCCAAGCAGCAAGAGCAGCATTTCAGTTGCCCTGGTCTGATCTTGCTTAGGACTCAATACTTCAAAATGACCCAATGTTGATTATTGTCCCCTAAAGCTAATGATGGGGGAGATGGGTGCTGCCAGGTTTGACTGCCAGATATGGATGCCAGGCCTGGAGCTAATTTAATGAGCAATTAATAGCAATGGGAAAAAAGAGCTTCTAGCTAATCATGCTAGAAATTGTTCCTATACCTTCTCACTCTCTTCAACTACCTGCAAAGAGGCTGTAGGAAGGTGGGGGTTAGTTTGCCAAGTATCAGGATGAGAGGGAACACCCTCAGTTTGTGCCAGGAGAGATTTACGTTGGACATTAGAATAAAATTATACCCTGGAAGGGTTGTCAGGCTCTGGAACAGGCTGCCCAGGGAAGTGGTTGAACCATCATCCCTGGAGGTGTTTAAAAGCTGTGTAGATGTGGTGCTGAGTGACCTGGAAATGCTGGGTTAATGGTTGGACTTAATGCTTTTAATGGGCTTTTCCTTCCCTTAACGACCTTGGCCTGACATCTTCAGGTAAAGAACGCATGGCAAGCTGACATTTCCCTCAGGAAATGCTCAGTCCCTCTTCTGGTTCACACACACATCCCTTTCATTTGGAAAATCTTTGATAATGAAATCACTGCAAAGGCAAGTGATCTGTTGGTATAATTCATTTGATAATTGAACCCATGCCCCACGTTTCTCTTTGCACAAATGAAATTTGCTCTGCTCAGTGAGGATTGGCTCCTGAGCTATCTCCTTACTCACATAACCCCTTTCCTAATTAGATGGCTGAAAGCTGCAAAGCATGGTCTTTTCCCAGCACAGATGACCTTAGGGAAACAAAAAAGGTACATTTCATTAGAAAGTTACTGGAGACCTTGCCATAAATAAGATATATTCAGTTCTGGAAGAAGATAGAAAGGTCCAGTAACTCTTTGGTCACTTACTGTAGGCAGTATCTCCTCTTCTAAGCAGAAACAGAAGGAACAGAGGAAAAGGGGCTCAGCTGTTACATTGTGGACCCCTTATCCTAGTTTCTTACATTCTTTTCCTGTCACTCAGCTATGCTTCCTTTTGCTTAAGTGGATTTTACCTGAAAGAACTGGATGAAACTCTTACAAATGTCTTCTTGAAAAAGAAGAGCATCCAGGCTTGCCTTGGAAAGCAGAGCCTTTCCCGTGGCAGCTAGTAGAGTTGTTCTGTAAGTGCCAGTAGACACTTTCTCCTATTGCATAGCCTGACTACTCCAGAGGGATGCAGTGACTGCAGGCAGGGTGCCACTTGAAACAGATCCCATGGACAAGATACTTTCTGTTGTTGATGTCCTCAAATCAAACTTAAATGTTTTTCCTTTAGAAATTGTGGTGGTGTAATGGTCATTGGCTCTATATCCTTACTGAAATGTTACATCTAAGATCCAATTGTGGACTCCAGGATTTAAGAGTTCCTTTTGTCTTTCATGAACTACCAAAATATTTGAAGAAGAATTTTCCTTATCTGGAATATCCGGTCTGTGTCTTAGAGGAGACAGGACTGTGCTTTCTTTTGAATCTGGAATGGGATAACCTTTTTATTCAATTGTAGAGGCATCAATAAGCAGGAAGAAACAGAAGTATCCAGTGTCAAGCATTTTGTATAATGGATGCTAGCTAGAGGCTTCTAAGTAACCCTTACAGGTCATTGTTTCTGGGTACAGTCAAGAATCTCCGGGCTTCAGGATGTTTAGCAAGGTATGTGGACAAAAAATACATTTGTAAAAGGTTAGAAAAACGTTTGATTGGGTGTAGTTCTTTCTCCTTTTTTGTGTGTGCTTTGTTGGTTTTGTTCGTTTGTGGGGTTTTGGCACCTTTTTTGTGTGCGGGGCGGGAGGGGGGGGGGCGGGGATTGTAGCCAATAGTGCCACAATGTTCCTCAGAAGACAGCGCAGATAAAATTAAGACCTCAAAAGCTGGTAGCTAACATAAAAATGTTCTGCTGCAGCATCAGCAACTACCAAAAACTTTACAGCACAGTGCAATCACCGTCTGGGGTTAGGTTATTGTCCAAGTGTTACTAGTCAGGTTTTGCAGCAGCACTAGAAGCAGCTCTCTTGCTTTGTCTGTGATGACCAACCAGATGAACTCTGATGTGATGTAGTTTCCCACTTTGTGGCTGACTAAACCGCCATTAGACACTGGCCTCCAGATCATCCAACAGTGTGACATTTCCTCCCTAGAATCAGCCCCAAATAGCACATTTTAATTTTCGGGGAAAAGTAAAAATTCATTGTCATATGTCACCTGAAAATCAGCTCGCCTATCCTTTACAGGAAGAGCTTTGTTCTCCCTCATTTCCAGAGAGCTCCCAGCTCCACAGCCCAGCAATATCACGCTAGCTTTCTCTAGGCGTGACTCTCACATGCAGTTTGCTAAACAGTGAAACAATTTTCTTTAAGGACCCTGCGGGAACAAGGCAGGAAAAACAGAGGAGGCAGTCACTAGACGCTCTGACTTCGAAAGGGGTGTACCACAGGCTGATGGATATCCTCACATCAACAGAAGGCAAACTCAGCTGCCATGATTTCCATATTCAGATTTTGGTTGTAACCCCTTGCAGCACATAGAGCTCAGAATATAAGAGTACATAATGGCAGAAGAGGGAAATAAGCTTCTTATTTACCAGATTACTACAAAACTTAAGTACTATTTAAGCGCTATATTTTCCTCTACTATATAAAAAAACTGATCTATCTAGCATTAGGAAATATCAGGGAAAGAACAAGAGATTATTCTGGCCCTCTTTATTTCCTTTAAGTACTCTGAATGGCCACACCTGGCCTTTACTTTGAACCAATCCCTGTCAGCAAGCCTCTATTAAAAAGGTACGGAAACACAAAAGAAAAAGAAGGGGGGTAAGGTGGTAAGGTGCTTGGTAAGTTGTGGTTGTTGTTTTCTGCTCTGTAACGTTATCAGAATTCGGTACTGTGAGATCTCTTTCTGTACGTGATAAATAGCAGCTCTGAGATGTATTTGTTTGGTTGTTTTTTTTTTTTTTTTTTTGAGGGGGGAGGGAGGGGGAGGGTATTGTAAGCTGGGTTTAGGTGTTTGGGTTTTTTTTTAAGTGCGCCTATGTTCCTAGAAAGCACCTGTGTATGCTTTAACAGTGATACTGTAATCATTTGCTGTATCTGCAAGTATTGCACAGAACTCTATTGTGATGTCTCTGTTGTTGTTTTGGAGTTCAGGTCTAAGTGTTTTCACTGACTGGGGACCTACTGGCTCAGTGCAGTGAATTAAGCATTTTCCTGAATGGTTCTTTCTCTTGGCTAATATTGCTCTCTAGTTGGTCACCTTTCATCATATGTTCTATCCTAGCAAACAGACTGGAAATAGTTGTTTTCAACATCTGCTTGCTCTTAAACATCAATCACAGGCTCTTTATGACTAGCTCTCTCTTCCTTAGTGTTTTCTTATGTGTTTGCTCCTTTGCTGTCCCTTCTGCCTGTGCAGTACATATGCTCACTACTCTAACTCACCCCTCCTCTCTATCTCTTCCACAGTATCAGAGCAGTGCTGGCAAGGGGCCATCTAGCACTCCATATGGCTGGCACTTGCTACTTCTGCCACAGGCTGAAGTAAAGAGATAGTTACTCTAGAAACAAATCCAAAGCTATTTTCTTCAGGGAATAGTTACACTAGAATGAATTACTGCTTGCTTCATTTCTGAAGGATGTGTTCTCTCTTAGTTAAGACATTCTTCTGTAATGTCACTCTGAATTTACTTAAGGACTTCCTTACTTAGGCTGATTTTTAACTGTAGTAGCACCTTTCCTCCTTGGTCGTGTTAGTCTGCTGATGACTATCACTTCAGTGGTATCCAACCGATGGCTGTTTTTCTTCTAGCTGGTGTACAGAACATAAAGGAATCAAAAGGGGGTTTTTGCCAGCCTGTGTGACACAGGTTCGCCCAACTTGTGAGTAACTTACTCATCATTCGGAGTGGCACAACTTTACTCGTACTATGTTCTTTGTTTCAGTGTACTAGCAATCTTGTTGCTTTGGGTTCTATAGGTTATGATTTTGTTCGTTTATCTCATTTTATGCCTCTTGCATGTTTTGCAAACACTAGAGTCTCTAGTACTGGCCAGGCCAATATTGCTCTGCTTCTGCTGTAGCTGAAATGTGTTTGGATCAGTCACAGGGAAGAAGCTGTTCTATCCTGAAACTATGTCTTCTCGAGGGGGAAGTGAATGGAAACATGTGGAAAGGTCAGTTCATTGGGAGAGTCCAGAAAAATGCACTTCTTCTGGGATGTCTATTCAGCTGGATTGTGGCTAAACTGGACAGGGGAGTCTTGGTGAGGAGTAGCAGAGTTGAAATGGAGTAGTTGCTTTGAGTTAACAAATATAGTCTGGTTTAGTGCTATTTCCCTTTGGGGAAATGGGATGCACGGGAGCATCTGAAAAACACAAATCTGAAGGAAGTTTTATGCAAATGAGAGCCTCTGAAGCAGTTTTCATGTGAGAGCCCCTGAAGAACTGTAAGGAAAAACTGATACCTTCTGCCTTTAAGCAGAAGAACCTTGAAGTTAGTATTAGAAGCCGGAAATATGGGAAGCCCAAGAGATAGAACTGCTGCTTGTGGCAGCTGTTTATAAGGCAACACCATGTGTGCTTGTCTTGGGACTTGTCCAGTTCTTGTCACTGTAGCAGAACCACATAAATGCTACCTTCCACATTATATAGCCAGTGAGCTAGCACCCATCTCTGTTTGCTCTGAGGCCCCCATGACCCCCATACTGTGACAATCCAATGTGCATAGTAATGCAACTGACATACACAACCTGCTAAATCCTGCAGTGGATTAGAAATATAGGAGCTGAGAAGAATACTGATTGGCAGTCCTTCTCTGAAATATAAATGTCTCCTAACTTGTTTTGGCTGAAAAGCTAGCAAATCTAACAAAAATCTGCTGCTAATATCTGTCCTGGGTAAGCAGTCCTCCAACACAGTATCTCCCGATCCTAATTAAAGCACTAACCTCATCTGTAGTTTAATGAATGTAACCCCCTATATAGTAGTCTACTAAATAGCTAGATGTTGCTGTAATTTCCTTCATTTTTAAAAATCCCTTCTGAAGAAAACCTGTGTTGGTGAAGCATAAGGGGTGCTGAAGTGAAAAGGGAGACTCTGACCCTAAGATGCAGCAGTCAGTGACCACATGCATGTCTTAGCATTGCAGCTAGTAAGAATTTTATGGAATTAATTAAAAGCCACTGAAATAAGTTGGTCAGATAATACCACAGGGATATCTCTGTTGCAGAGTGGTCAGCTAGAGTCCACACCAGATATTCTCTTTAGTCTTTGAGCTCCTTCAAAGATTTAACTGGGATAGCATACGGTTTCTCATCGTCTTGCTGCTTTTCTGAGGGAGGAAAGCAAATGCTTTTGGCTGCCCAAGCTGCTGGCTTGCACGGCTCAAACTCTTCTTGGGTTGCCATCTGCTGGCACTGCATTTAACTACTCCCTACTAGAGGTAGCTAAGAGGACACCTATAAAACCGGGTCAAGCAAGCCTGAAGTGAAAATGTCCAATATCATCTTTTCTTCAAGTGCTTTTGAAGTCCTTTAACCAATTGCCTGCACTCCCTTAGCAGATCTTGCCTTAAAAAGAAGAAAGCCTGAGGGGAGCCTGTTCCTTGTCATGCAAACACAATACCTGTGTGCTGAAATTTGTAGAAGTATAACCAGTTTGTAGGTGATCGATTGCAAAGGGAAGCTGAAGCACAAGGCTGTCATCTCCCTTGGAATTAAATGCATTACTATTAAATACTAAATGTCGTGTTCTGCTTTGCCTGAGTTCTTGATCACAAGTGATCATTTCTAGCAGGATGTATGTAAGGAGTTGGTTTACTCTCTCAACGTTGTCCTTAGATGTTTTCACATCATTGTCCCAGGAAGGTAGAGGCTTGTTTATATGACCACAAGCTCTGTGATCATAGCAGCTGGTAACCAGACAAGGTTACAGGCTCCATGTCCAAGAGTTACAGTTGCAATGCAAGCTGGGTTCACTGAGTTTTATGGGCCTTTTGATGGAGAGGACCCTCATAGATGAATAGATGACTGATGTAGCAGTTTAGAGCCAAAAAGGTACACAACGTATGAGACTGGCACTGACACACCTAACTAACCATGGGATTGGTGCTGACACCAGTTGAATGTGCTATAACTGTGGCAACAAATGAGGAACTGTGACCATGTGAGTTTGGAAAAGGTATAAATCCTTGATGGTAACAGGGAAGTTTGGAATTCCCTCACTGAAGCCTTCAGGATTGTGACATGTCATTGGATTGTTGGTGTAGCTGTCACTGCTTTTGACAATCTTCTGAGTTTTTTTCTTCCTTTTCTATATTTCTAACTTCCCCCTGCACATGTAAGTAAAATAAAATTCAGGTGCTTTTCCCAACCAGTCACTCTGTTCCTTGGTTCCATTTGAGGGATCCATCTCTTTGCAGAAGTGGATTGAGACAGTGCATCATGATGCTGAACAGACACTGCACGTTACAAAGATGAAGAGCCATCAGGCAGTTTGCAACACTCTGGCAGGATGAGACCTATGCTACCGTGTGCTGGGGTTGGGGGACAGAAGGCATACTTCAGAGCTTGCTTATCTTTCCATACCACCAAGCCAAAAAGCTCTCCTTTTCTAGCTGCTTTCTGTCATGCCAGAAGGTAGATATAATTAATTTCCTTCTAGCCATGGCAGGTCATACAAAACCTGGACCAATTGCAAGTGCTTCCTGGGGATTTCGTAACTCAGTCACTGCACTGCTACTGCTGTAGAGCGTGGTGGCTGCTGTTCATCCCTCTGTGCCCTTCCTCTCCTTTCTAGCTACCCAGCAGCCTGGTCGTGAACAGCAATCGCTCCAAACTGATCAGCACCTGATCAGGAGTCCCGATTCCACTCCTGATTCTTAGCTTTGCCACAGGGTGGCGTCGTTGCTGCCTTATAGACAGATGGCACAAGACAATCCTTAGAGTGTCATTGCTGGCCAGCACGTAAGCGAGCTCCCATGGGCGTTCTCCAGTCTGTGCTGCTTGTAAGGCACAGTGGAGGTACCCTCTGTGCACTAAACTTATCTGTGCCTCTCAGATATTTCCTATGGCATCTACCAGCCTCACAGAACCAGTGCGTGCTAATGTTACTACATTTGTCGGTGGTCTGTGTGCAGTGTGGGTTGTGATTAGCATTGCAGGAAGGACAGCCCTCTCTGCAGATCAGGGGAAGAGGCAAGGAAGAAGGCCTAAAAGTTCCTAAGTAAACAGAGTGAAAAGTGTTATGGAGCGTGAGAGATTGTCAGGTATGACCAGCCTGGAGATGGCTGGGTTTGTGTGGGCTAGAAGAGAGACAAACACTGCCTTTCACAATTGTCTTTCTGCAGCCTTAACCTACAAACTGGAGACTTGGGGCAGTCAGCAGTGCTGAGGGATGGATCACTGCAGGGTGACCGCAATGAAACAAGTTATGACCATGCCCAGAAGCCATGCAAAGGCTATTCATGTTGTGTGGGCCTTGAAGTAATCTTGAATAAGAGGCATTTGAGCACAGTACTCCATGTGTTTCAGGGTTAATAACTGTAAGAGCAAACTGAAAATATTTGTTGGGTTGCTTAGTGGAAGTCACAGAAACCAAAAAGCAGTTGAGATTTCTAACTGAAAACAGAATAAAAATGTAACTTGGACCAGCAAAGCACTTAGTTGGGTACAAAGGATGAAACAATGACCTGTTACTATGTAAAAAACAGGTGGACATATTGCTGAGGGATGTGGTTTAGCAGCAGCCTTCATAGTGTTAGGTTAATGGTTGAACTGGATCTCAAAGATCTTCCAGCCTAAACAATTCTATGGCTCTATCCTGTTTCTGTCATGGGGCTGCACTCAACTGATCTGCCTTTCTTTGGCAGTTAGAAGAAATTGAGCAATAGACAAAATCAGAGGCTGTAGCAATTATAATATACCCTCACCTCATAGTATACAGGTTGGATGGCGATGTTCTGCTGGGACTTAGCAGTGCACAAACAGCACTGGGGCTGTGTGGCTGCTGCTGTAGGAGGGTACTTGCTGTTGTAGTTTAACTGATGCTAATGGAGGAGAGCACTGTGGTTATACCTCACAAGACCCTTGGTTAAAGCCAGTCTGCTCATGATGCTCTTTTCTTGTAGTTAGCAAAGACTAAACCTGGGTTGGTTTGGAGGGGGCTTTTTTGTGTTTGTGGGTTTTTTTTGTTCACACTGGCACATAATTTCTTCAGCTGACTTTCTGATTTGAGTGACTTGCCCTGATGCAGCTCATCTTCAAATGATGTTCAAATTCACAAAGAAAGGAGAGCAGGTCCCATTGACACTCAACAATAAGTGGGTCTAGGACTTGTTTCTCTGGAGACTGAGGTGGCAGGAAATATGCAGTTTTTCTAGTGGCTTGCAAGTAGCAGTCTTTGGCTCTAGCTCTCTGCTTAATATTCAGTCCAAAATGGAAACCTTTATCTGGCTCCTGAGCTGTTATTAGCCTTGCTCAATTTGAGTGTTTACGTAGCTTCTATTGGGAGAGCTCATTGAATCAGAAGTGTAGTTGACAGCACCTTCAAATGAGGCTCAGTTTCTGATCTGGATCTTGTTCCCAACTTCAAAATACTAGTCCTGGTGTTCTGGCATGGTTCTTATTCTCCTGTTCAATAATACTGTGGTTTGAAGAGTCTTCCAGGCTGGGAATATCATCTGAGGAAGAATAGATAATCTGTGAATAGTGTCATAACTTTTTATCCTGCTTTGGGAGAGTTTCTTGGTGAACAGAAGCTGCATAATGTGAATGTAAAATAAGATCAGAACTGGGAAGTTTCTGGTGTCAGGTTCTAGTCCAGTAGCTCCCAAATAATCAAGTCTTTATGTGTGATGTTAAACAATAAACCAGTTATAAAGCTACAGATTTTAAAAAGAAGGGTGCTACCTTTTTTTTTTTTTTTGGGGGGTGGGGGCAGGATTGGGGATTTGCCCAGGAAAGGCAGCACCAAAGCAATAATAGTCATTGTCTCCATGTTGGATGGGATGCTTCTCAGTAAGTCTCATCAGGGCTATTAAGGGAGTAGGAAGATGCTCCATGCTTGCCTCTATTGCCACACTGTAGACAAGGAGAACTTTTGTGTGAAGCCCTTTCTCACTTGTCAGCATAACTCTAGTATGCAGGGAGGGAAAGGGGGAATAAGTGCAGAAGTTCAGGCTAGTTTCAGTACTTCAGGTGAAGCTATTTGTAAAGCAGAGTGTCTTAAGTGTTTCTACACTGAAACTTCTGCTTTAAAGATAGAGCATACATGTAGCTCTATGTAGGCTCTCAGAAGGCACCTTAAATCTCTGGATACATCAATAGCTGCTAGGGACAGGGCTTTACATGTCAACACGTATTTGGAACCTACTTTCCCATCACAGTGATCAAGGGTGCCTTGTGCTAGAAACAAACAGGTTATTGCTGGCTTCTGCATGCAAGACCCAGCTGCTCAAAGCCTGGCAGTGTTTCTGAGAGATTAAGAATCAGATGGGTTAGTTTAGGACAAGATTTGCCGTGTGGGCTCTAGTTGCTGGAGAAAGGAGTCCGAGGGTGTGAGCGCTGACCTTGTATGTTAGTGTGGTTTATTGTTTTTCCGTTCTGCCTCTTTCCAGAATGAGTGTCTGCAATAAAGTGAGAAATCTCCCCTCGTTGATGTTTAAACAATGGTCTTTCAGTGTGCTCTGTATTCTAATTTGCATGAGACTTTAAGCAGATAAGGTTTGCTTTAATGTGGCTAAATGAGTTTTTTCAGATGTAAAGCAATGATTATCCATATTTTATTAGCGATAAATGAATACTGAATAACAGTAGCAAAGTAGTTAAGCCCTATCAGCAGCCATGAAAAATCATATTTTTTTTCCGCTGTGAGGTTTTAGGATCAAACAGATTGGAACCATCCCCTGAAAACAATAAAACGCCAGCACAAAGCACTTTCCTATTCTGCTCTACTCTTCCTGGAGAGCAGAAAACCTTTGCGCTGCCTGTGTCTCTCCGCTGACGCCGCTGGAGTTAAGCAAGCTGAATGACAATTACTCCTATGTCGCTGGCGGCTCAAACCTTCTACACAACAGCAGAGCTCACCCAGAATCCACACTTTAAATACTGATTACTCATCTCCTGCCAAGGGACAGGTTTCCTTAGAGCTACCTTGGGAGTTTTCCAGCACCCGTGCTCTGCTGCCAGGGGCCAGATGCGTTGACATAAACAGAGGCTGTGCCAGAGTCTGAGCCTTCTACCAGTAAGGGGGTGTGTGCTCCAAAGGTGGTGTGGGAACTTGTAATACTAAATATAAATAGACTATAAATGCTTGTAATATTAAAGTTTGTGATGAGACTGAATTGGCTATGGGAACTCTGGGCTGGTGTGGTTTGCTCTCTTGTAACCTATATCATGTTGAATATCATATCTCAAATGCCTCCTAAGGGCACCGAAGGCATCTTGTCTTCAATTGAAAGTGCTAGTTCTATAGATCATGTGTAGTCACTATTTAACAGTGAGAAGGCATTTGCCTGCACTTACATGGGCTAGTCCTGCAGCCTTTGGGTTTGAACTGGGATGACATTCACAGTGTGTATTGAGTGAAGGTCTTGTGCAGAAAAGAGCTTCTGTAATGCTCTGTTGTGATTTCTACTTTTATAAGAATGCTTTTATACAAATGCTTCTCCAGTTTGAGAAGTGTGACAAACAGGATCTATGCTTGAAAGGAATTATCTTGCATTTCCAACTTGAATGTGATGTGAAATCCCAAAGCCCTTGTGATGGCTTTGGGATTTCTATATTCCATCACTGAAAATTCCATCAGGAACATCCTTCAAACCAATGATAGCTAGCAGCCATTTCGAGAGGGGCTGACAATCAGTTCTATTCAGTTAGAATTACTGTATAACATGAAATTACTGAGAAGTTATTAAATTCTTGGCCATGAGTCTCCTAACAACTATGATGAAGCCCATGGACAGCTTCAGAGAAAGGAGACATCTGGATTTCTTGTGGTTACAATTGTTATGACCATGGCTGGGCCTTGCAGACCATATATCATACATAATTTGGTCAGCAAAAATGTACTGACAACCTCAGTGAAGCTCTGCATGTTCCCTAGGGTACAGGCACATGGCAGACGTTTCCATGGCGTTCTGCAAGCTTTGCAAATTGCTGCTGAGGGAAAATGGTGCTGCTGAACTGCCACCAGAACCTGGCTTGTGGAACTTGATGGATCTGGCAGGATTTGAGATATTGTGGGGTGTGTGCTGAAGTGGAGTGCTTCATTTTCTGCTATCACGGAATTTGTTTTCAGCTGCAAAAGATTTAATGATTGTGGTGATTTTTTTCTTGTAGTAGGGAGGAGATGGAACCAGAATAAATCTAATGCAGAAGGTATTTTCTCTTGGATGACTGTTGTGCATGTTAATGCTTTCTTGTATTGGGATGCATTGGGAATCTCTGGAGTGAGTTCATTCAATAACTCATTATGAGTTACATCATTTCCAGATACTGCAAAGGGCTTATTGGAACAGGAAATGGCCTTTTCACTTAGTCTGCTGCTTGCTTATAATTCAGAGGACACAAGTGCCTCTTTTGCCCAATTTTCAACAGGAGTTTGTCTGAAATCAAAGTAATCTGTTCAGATTGAGGGCATCTGCCAAGGGTGTGGGCCTGCAGCATTGACTCAGCACATCCTCTGGGGTGTGGAGGAACTGCAGGTCTCACCCAAGAGATGCTAGTGATGTGGAGCACTGATAAGGGGCTCCATGTTTTTGGGCTGCTAGATGTGCCCTTGGAGCCCAGCTTCTGCTTCCACCCTCTCCTCCTTCCTCAGAACTTTTTCCCTGATATTCCCTGGGGTTTCCAGTAATTTAGGCTGTAGAAGGGTCCATCCCTCTGACTTCAAGATCTGAACAGCCTGTGCAGATGGTTGCAAGACCTGAAGTGGTGAATCTGTGCTATTGGAGGTGTCCCTCCACCTTTCTTTCCCCAGCAGCTGAGCTGACTTTGGCTCACTAGCATTAGTATTTAAAAGACCTTCAGATGTGTGTGGTCCCTGTAAAAACAAATCTCTAAAGGAAACAAATGTTATGTAGTGAAAGTCTGCCAAGTCCCCATTGCTTATTAGCTCATAGTATTATGTAGGAGAGGCATAACTCTGTGGTTTGATATAGGGTGATTCTCTGAACTGTCACCTCCTCTGAAGATTTAGGTTTAAAGTCTGTTGCTCTGTGGGCTCAAGATTGAGCCACTGGCTTTATAGGCTTTCAGTTTTGAGTGCCTTGATTTAGCAGACCCCTGAGATAGTAATTTGCCATTTGAGAGGATTTTGGTGTATAAATTGACAGCAAAAAAAAGTTTTGAAAACACTGATCAGGAATGACATGATGACATTTTCAAAGTAGACCAGAAGAAGAGAAGTTAAATGCAATTAAACATGTGCATCTAAGTAGACTGATTCAAAAATGATGAACCAAGACTTCTTTTAGAAGTAGTCATCACTTGATTAATTTTTTTTCCAGAATTCTCAGTTGTGGTGTAGCCAGACCTCAGCTGCTTATCACCTGAATTTGCATGCTGTGCTATCTGATGCCATTTTTGGTGCAAGTCAGGATGATGTATAGTGAAACAACTGGACATTGACAGACCACTTAACACTGCAACTCCTAATGATGCTAGAAACTGGATTTTCCAGGGGTATGTGAGGAAGTGAGCGTAAACCAGTCTCAAAATCCATTTTACATGCGCTCCATCCCTTTCCAGATTATAACAGTTGCCCAGCAATGTCAACAAACAAGTCTTTATACAGATTTAGTTAAACAAGCCAAAGTCTGTTGGCTTCCTGGAGGAAAAAATTATTCACCTGATTTAAAGCAGATAATGTCATTTGAAGAGCTGAGTTTATCTTTCCTTTTTAGCTAGGTGAAATTATTGATGGGAAGAATTTTCTTTCCAATTCTTAATCACTCATGCTGCCAAAAATGGTTCAGATTATGATGTCTCAGGGGCTGAGTCTCTTCTGATGTAAATAGGTTTTGACTAGCATTAACTCCTTAAGGCCAGTGAAGAAGCTCATATGCCTTACCAACAGCAATGAAGTAAGGAGCAGGCCCTTGTATTTATCAAGAAAGAACTATTTATTGCTGTGACTTACTGTATAGCTCAGCCAGTGTCTCTTGTGTGAGGTAGTCCTGCTCTCATGTGAAGAGAAGCAAATATGGTGCAATTCCACTGAGAATATGTGACATCAGTCTGGCTCCAGGGCTCTTCACTTCCGATGCTGCTCCAGCTGCTGAGATCCTTCTTGTCTCATGGCAGGATTAAATGGGGATAACTGTACTGAAGGTGATTTGGGCACCTTTTAGGAATAACTTGATGTTACCAAAGATGAGCATTGCCATCGTTTGCTGTAGAAACCTTATCTTTCAGTCAGGAGCAAACATTGCTTCTCTTGCTGAAGTAATTCTGCTTTTAAAAGGGAGTACCCATGCTTCAAAAAGCTGCTGGCAGTGTCCTGATCAGACAGATCCATGTAGTCGTGCTTCACCTTCTCACCAGCAGGTGTGGTCGCAGATGTGGAAAGAAGTCGAGAGCCATCTGATAATGCTGTTTAAGGTTCTTTTTTGTCCTCAGAACTCTTCATAAAAGTCAAACTTGGGAGGTGAAGTGGTGAAGTTGTACAATTGCACTGCATGGGTTTACATCATCCTGTCAGAGTATGTGCTACACTGGGGCAGTATCCAGATCCTTAGATGTCATCCCAAACAATCTGCCCTTCTCTGTCAGAGTTCTGTGCAGCAGAAAGACTGAATTTGGTTCCTTTTTCTCTATTCATACTGTTACTGTACTGAGCACACATGCAATGGTTTGTGTCTTTGGCAAATTTTTAAAGTATTAATAAATTTATATTTACAGCAGTATTGTGGCCCAGGGGAGAATTGCTGATCCTGGGCAGATTAAGCATGTAGTTATTACCAGATATTACCTAACTTGGAATGGGATCTCGTGGGAAGGAGAAGGCTTGAAGTCCCACCTACCTCTTGCATCTTCAGCCAGAGACTTGCTTAAATACACCCTGGAGAGAGCACAGAACCTGCTCTTTTCCATAGGTCTCTCAACTGCTGATTCCTGAGGGAGGAGAACAAATCTGCGGTGTCTTCTGTAGTGATCCCACCAAGCACATAAGGAAGCAGCCAACTGCTGCAGAGAAGCCTTGGAACAAAAGGATGGCTTCAGGGAATAAGAAACTTTTTTACAAATGTCATGTGTGAAAGTTGCTGGGAAATAGAGGTGAACTTTCAGTGTGTTTGTGTCAGTGTTGCCTGGGCTGTCAGGGACAGGACAGACAAATCTGGGATAAATACTGACTTTCTCTATGTAAATGTGATACTGCTGTGGTGTGCCAGAATGACAAAATCTGATATTTTCATTCAGAACAGACAGCAATGTTAGGAAAGATTCTCTTCTACAGATAGAAAGACTGTCCCATTTCCAAATAAAGATTGGGACCAGCAGCAGTGGGGTTAGGAATGAGGTTAGTGGTGCGGCTCTGCTAACCGCAGGGTAGAAATCTCTACCCAGAAAGCAGCTGAAAGATTTTGCTGTCGGAGTGAAAGAACCCAGTGCAACTTTGTAACAGCTGAGTCCTCCTAGAGTGGGATCAGAAAATAAGCTTCTCCTCTTCGTTTGGGACATGAGCCAGTTTGAATCTGTTGGGTTAAGCTTGTGTTGAATTACTCCATCCTGAACTCCTTGGGGATTTGAATGAACTGGGATTCAGAGTTCTGGTTTTGGCTCATGTCCAATCTTAACAAAGAAAAATTACTCGGGGGCAACACATGCAGAACAACCAAGTGAATTCTCCCTTTCTGCTTGCCAGTGTAAACCATGAAGCCTGTGTAAAACCAGTACAGCAGCAGGATCATGCCCCGTTCCACGGGGCAACCTTTTCTTAGCTGATCTTCCAAGGCACAGGAGACTTGTGCCAGTGTTGTAGCATGCTGCAGGACTGCAGCCATCCCCTCCACGTACTGGTAATCCTATAATATTGCTCATCAGCCTGACACTTTTTTCCTTTTCCTTCCCTGTTGTTGTTGAAAGCCAGGTGGTTTCTCAGTGAAGATAGAGCCAAGGGGAAATTTGCACCCTTCGGAACATCACCCCAAAACTTGCCCCTTTGAACTTTTTGTTTACCTATACATTAGCAGATCCAGAACTGTCATGAACAGATCTTTTTATTCTCAAACGGAGAAGACTACAAGCAGCTGACTGATGATGAGAGTAAAAACCAGTGAGGCAAAGTTACCGTGAAGGGATTGAACAAGGCACTAGGACCTAGGAGGCGTCTCATCCACCCTGGCAGGAATTTCTTGCTTGGAGCTCAGACAACAAAGGCAGAGTGAGCCTGGTTTTCTTTCTCTCAGCATCTCCACCCTGCGCGCTGAAAACCGGTGAGTAGCGTTTGGTTTGTTTTTTTTTTAGTGACTTGCATGCAGAAAAGTAACAGATGTCAGATAGAGAGGAGGAATCTCTCTCAGTACCTTACAGCATCTGCAGTTCATTTTAAAATCAAAATGCCTTGCATCCTCTGATCCATTCCCGAAGTTGCTTGGATGTTTCATTGTTCAGTGCATGACACCAGCCTCAATCTACCCCAAGCAGTATCATGGGGAAAAGGTTCCAAACTTTGGGTTTTCTGTGCAGATTGCCTGTATTGTCACCTTCTGTTGTACTGCAGACTGGAAACAATGATTTTTCTTACACAGGTCATGCTGACATTGTAAAATAGAGGGAAGAAGCTGTGCTCTGGCAGATGTAAGGGGCGGGGAAGACATAGCAACAGCTTTTCCCAGATTTATACCTGGCTGCCAAGTGCTGGTGTAAATCCCTCTTTTGCCCTGTGCTAACATATAAGCAACAGACGTGAGCTGTATCTTGCTAGCTGTGCTGGGGGAGTGGAAGGGTCTTTCTGTTGCAGGGTTGGGGCTTCTTCCTTCTTTTGTGTCGGGGTTTGGTGCAGGAGGTAGGTTGTTTTGAGCATAAACTAGAGATGGTGCAGAAATTCCTGCTTGCTGAGTACCAGATCGCCTCAGCTTTTTCTGTGCTAGTGGCTGGCACTGGGAGCCCCCCGTGCTCAGAACAATGAAAGGTGAGCGAGCAGAGGCGGCGTGTCCCTTGGGAAGGGGCACTTCGAGCAATTAAATCACTTTACGGTTGGAAGGGAGGTGAAAATAGCCCCTTTCTTTTCTCCTCATTAAAGGGGAGCAGAAATGCAATTCAGAGGAGATTCAGGCTGAAAAGAGCTTATCGCAGCCTTGTTTCAATGACGGATTTTTTTTTTTTCTTTCCAGTCATTTCTTCTTGGAGATGTAGGCTGGTCCTGGGAATTGATTGATGGGCTAGGAGGGGGCTGCGGATAGGGGGAAGGGTGGGCTGGATCTCATTGCTAACCCTTATTGAACAGGCTGTCACAAAGAAACTGCTTATTCCCCTCTGACCATTCTTTCATAAATGCCAGTTTATTCTAATGTTAAACATTCAGATGCTCTGGTTCCTTCCTTGATTCGACAGATTGAAGGACTGACTTACTGGGATCTCCTTGTTTTCTGTTGCTAAAGGAAACCTCACAGGGCTCAGAGGTCTAATTCATTGCCAACTGGTGTTTGGCCGAGTTTTTGGGGATTGAGTTGTGATTGTTATGTATCACTTTGGCCCCGTATCCCAGTTTACTGCACTTTGAAAACTCCCAGGTGCAGGAGGAGACAGCTCTCTGGAAACGTGTTCCCTTCCCCCAATACTTGGATCCTTTTCAAAATGCGAGGACCCCTCCTACCCTCAGTCCCCAGAATCGATACAAATCTGGGTCAGGGGAGGGGGCTCTTCCCAAATGCATCTGTCCTGCTCCAGACACAGCTCCAGCGTTAGTGTCGTTTTGTTCTCTCGGTTATAGCTCTACTTAGCTCTAACCAGCCCCTTTGCACTTCCTCTTCCCCCATCTCCTTCCTGCTCAGCTTCAGATCTTTAGGGTTCACCAAACTATGGAACTTGATTTTGGACACTTTGACGAAAGAGACAAGGCGTCCAGAAACATGCGAGGCTCACGGATGAACGGGTTGCCTAGCCCCACTCACAGTGCTCACTGTAGCTTCTACAGAACCAGGACCTTACAGGCACTGAGTAACGAGAAGAAAGCCAAGAAGGTGCGTTTCTATCGCAACGGGGACCGCTACTTCAAGGGGATTGTATATGCCGTGTCCTCTGACCGCTTCCGAAGTTTTGATGCTCTCCTGGCTGACCTGACCCGATCCCTGTCCGACAACATCAACCTGCCTCAGGGGGTCCGTTACATTTACACCATCGATGGCTCGCGGAAGATCGGGAGCATGGATGAGCTGGAGGAAGGTAATTGGCATCGCTGGCTGGTGCAGTGAGGAGGCGGGGTGGGAAGGGGGCTGCACCATTTGGGGCTGCTGTTGAGGTCACATTTTCTCCGGCGTGGGGATGTTTTAACCCCTCTGTGCTAAACCTTTCATCTTCCCCCCCTGGAGAGGTGCAGGCTAGGGTGGCAGTTCAAAGGCTGACACCCCCGAGGCGTCTCCCGGCACGCTCCCTCGGGTGCATATGTGCAGCCAGGGGGGTGTGTCATACTCTTGCCTAGACATGGCTGCTCGGGGGGCTTGCCTGAGGATGTCCCCAAGTCTGTCCAGGCGGAGGTGGGAGGGGGGCAACTCAAACGGATGCAGGTGGTGGCTGAGAAGTGATGTGGGTTTTGCACTGGGGTGAATGGGTGTGAAAGGAAAAGCAAGGGTTCCATGCAGTGTGTGTGTAATGGGAGTGGGAGGGATTTGTGTATGGGGGTGTTTGGAAGGTTTCGCACAATGCATGTAGGGGCGTGGTCAGGGCTGTGCAGGGATTTGCATGTGTGGAGCAGGGTGTTGGAAGGTGGATGTGTGGAAGATGGGGTGTTTGGGGCGTGTGTGGAGGGGGCTGTCAGGCCACACTTTAGAGGGGGGCTTAACAAGGTGTGTGTATGGAGAAGGATGTCTTGGGGAGTTTGTGCTTGATGAAATTTGGGGGTTTGTGTGTAGAGATGCTGCCTTTCCTTGAGAGGGCTCTTGTACAGGGTGTGCTCGTTTGTGTTGAGGGAGTGTGTAGAGGTGTCTTGGGCTGTGTGGGTGTAAGAGGGAGAGCTGACAGGATTCTTGCATAGTGATGTGTGTGGAGAGGGTGTTGGGAGTTCATGTGCTGCATCTGAGTATGGTTCATATAGGGTCTGTAGGGAAGGGAAATGTATTGAGATGTTCACAAGGGGGAATATGTAATGGGGGTGAATTTGGAGGATATTTCTGTAGGGAGTGTGGTGGGGTGAGTTGCTGTGTTAGGTCTGTGGGAGAGTGTGGGATGGCATCCCTTGTCAGACAGGTCTGAGTGTGTCCCTCTATCTAGGGAGGGTGTCAGTTTGCCTGTTGCTGTCACTTGGCCTGTGCATTGAAGGATGAAATCAAAAATCAGTCCTGTCCAGAGTAGGTGGCCTGAGGACTGACTTGCTCCTATGAAGCTCAGCTGCCAGCCTCGTCTGTGCCTGGGGAGCTGCCTTTGCAGCAGTAGGCTGTGGCCACGGGGGCTGCATGTCTCTGGAACCGTCAGGATGAAACTGTTGTTACATGGCCAGTCCTGTCTCCTTGCCCGAGGCATGGTCATGGGCAAGCTCTGATAAGGGTGCGAAGTGGGGTGCACGGAGGACACCCACACCCCACCCAGCTTTCCTTCTTTCTAAGCAATTCAGATAGTTCATTCTTTGTTTGGACCTGGAATATGCCAATTAAACTGTTGCAAGATGGGAGTTGCTCTTCCCTGCTCCTTCATTATTTTTTTTTTCCCCAAGTAGATGACCTGGCTGATTTGGTAACTACAGCAAATCCACGAGTTTCTCGCTTTTAATAAAGGACAATGGATGTGAGTGTGTGAGGCACTGAACTGCAGGGGCAGACTCAGCAGCGAGTCATTGTGTGACCTTGACTGAAGCATCTCTTCCCTATAATTCTTCATCTGTCAGCAAGAGTACCAGTTCCCTCAAAATATTTAATGGGAACAAGCATAGAGAATAAATATTGCTTCCCATAAAGGAGTTTTGCTGGAAAGAAATTGCTGCTTTTCAGAGAGATGATGCAGCCCTAGTGGAGTTATTCTCAGCCCAGTTACAGCTGTCAAATGGGGGTGTGGCCTCCCTTAATTTTAGAGATTCTGCCATGTTTCATTCTAATCTCTTAATATGGCCACACTCTTTCTCTAATGGCAGCTCTCAGTCCTGCTTCTCCTAGGTTTTGTGTAAATCTCCAGGAATAATTCCACAGGAGAAAAACAGAGTCCTTTTTTAGTTTTTACACCCCTGTTTTGTGTCAGTGAAGTTAAGAATCCTTTTGGGTTTTACGCATGCTTTACACAGGGTTTTGCTGCAGATAAGAAGGTACCTAGCTTCTGAAAATATTTTTTACTGGTTAAGATGCAAACAGGAGGTGCTGATATTTGGATTCTGGCTTTGTTCTGCCAAAATGGTATATGAGAACAGCACTGAGGAAGTGGCACTAAAACAAAATTAGTATTCTTTGTGTCGCTGTGTCCTCGGCAGAGCATCAGCTAGAAAATACAATCAGAGCAGAGAGAAAACAAAGGAATCCAGTGCTTGAAAACACAGAAGTAGGATCTGTGTGCTATTACTGACAGTTTAGCCATAACATTATTTCCATATTTCTTCACATCTGTTGTAGACAAGCAATCTGGAAAAGACATTACTTTGGATTTATAATGTCATGGTTGTAACCAACCTTGTGTAAGCTATGTGGTTAGCTTGGATGTTTGTGTAATTGTGTACTAGGTACATACAGGGCAAAAAAGAACTTCAGAGTAATTGTGCTGTGGCATACAAAACCAGTACATACAGTAAAGGTATACTGTTTGTGTATAAATTAACTTTCTGGTTGGAGATTGAGGGTAGAAAAAACACTTTTAGCTTCTATAATGTGACCAATTTATTACTGTAGTTCCCATTAAAGAAGTAAAACTCAGGAAAAGAAGTCATCAGAGAGGCTTGCCTCAGTATTTTGGCTGCAAAAGCTGGAGAGTTACTGAGAATTTTCATATCATGTTCCAAGTGCCTGATTACTTCTGCACGATTTGAAAATGTATGGCGTAGTCTGAATGTACTTTTGGAGGATAGAGAATGATATTGCACAACAGCAATATCCTTGGAACATTTTAGGTGAATGAAAACTACTTGATGTACTGTTAAATAAATGAGACTTGGAAATAACCCTTTTGTTCTCCAGACCCAGACTTGATAATCTTTCCCTGCTTGACATTTGGAGTTGCTCTCATTAGGTTCTGCATGGGTATTTTACTTCACAGTCTGTCCAAGAGGTGTCAAGTGAAGTATGTTCTTACTTCTTGAACACATCCCTCCTACCTGCCAGAGAGGGTGTTCCTCTTGGTCCTTTCCTGTAACTTTAGAGTCTCCTGTTTTGGAAGCCCATCAGGACTCTGTCACACAGATGGGTTTTGCTTCCTGCTGAGTTCTTCCTCGCCTGTCACTGGCTGCTTTCTTCATACTGCCTCCTGAACCAGGGAGATGTCTGTCTGCCTATGACCTTCTCTCAGATCCACCTGTCTGGTAACTGCTGAGGGAGGTGATTCTCCCTACTCTGCTCACTTGAGATCCTACCTGGAGTACTGTGTCCACCTCTGCATCCTCCAACACAAGCTAGTAGTAGAACAACTCACATCATCACACAGGTTTCTGATGGTCTAGTTGTCTTTGACATCTGGACAGGGTGGCTTATTCCTTGGTCTATTTTGAGCCTCTGTGTTCTTATAGCTGTGTGTTCCAAACTCAGGGTGCAACTTGCTGTGTCCATCGTCCCACAAATGAGCTACCTGTGTGATGAAAGATTAAACAAAAAATTTGTTTTAGTCCTCTTCACATTTTTGCTGCTTTCCATATGACCCCACCAGCAGCTCCTAGATATAATGAAAGGAACAGTGACACAGCATCACAGAATGTCAGTGGCTGGAAGGGGCCTTGAAAGATCATCAACCCTCCTGCCAGAGCAGGGTCACCTATACCAGGTGACATAGGGCACACAACTTGAAAGTGAGGGAAAGGCACAAGACAGACTCCTGCTTGCTGAAGCCATTGCAGCTCTGAGTTAACCTCATACCGGTGCAGACTGGTTTGTTTGCTCTGGAGGATGAGACTAACACTTCCCCAGAAGCCAAATTTCCCACTTGTAAAATGAGCCACTTGTCTCAATATATGTAGAGATGCTGACCAGATGGGGCATCCTATGTGCAAGGCACTATTTAAACGTGTAAGAAGAGAGAGCTCCTGCCTAGGGAGATTATGTTCAAGGTGGAAGAAAGTGTTACTGCCAGTGAGCAACCGAGATGCAAAAAAGCAGTCTCACTTGGTTGTTCAGTCTGTGCATGAGACAAAGATGGAAGTCAGACCTCTACTCTTCTCATTCAAGAGCTTTCATTCCCTTCCTGAGCCTTTTTCAGGCTCTGGTCAGTGGTTTGGAGGTACTTGCATCTTTGAGGTGTTTTATTGTAAGTGAACTTTGGACCTGCTTCTAGTTACTTGCTGATTTCGTGTGACTTAAGTGTCCTATGCTGTGTATGGTCATGGTCAGAAATAAACATGAAAACAAACCCATCAAATGCAGAATGGATTAGATGTGGTCAGTAAAGAGAGAAATGCAGGCATAGATTAAAACTCAAACTCTAAAGGCTCAGTATTTATTTGAAGCTCTAGAGCTCCTCCCTTCTGAGCTCCTGGGATGCTCAGGCTGTTGGGCAGGGCATAGCTACTCTTTTGTAGTGGTTAGAGGGCCTATGTGAGGGTGGATTTATGTCCTTGTCCTGTGCTGGGCTATTTGTCTGGTATGTGTTCTTGCCTCAGATTAAACACTAGAAAAAGCTGAACAAGATTATTTTTTTCTCATTGAAGTTCTTGGACTGTGTGAGATACTCCAGAAAGTCTTTCCAAGCTGGTGTGTTGTGGGTTTTTTTTTTTTTTTAATTCTGTCATGCCCTGGGGAATCTTCCAAAATCTTGTCCAGGAGTGTTTAAAGTAATCATATGAGAGTCTCCACCCTGGAGTGTACAGAGCCTGGTGTGTGCTGGGACTGAGTGGTTTGTAGGAACAATATTGAAAACTCCACCCAACGCATGTGTGTTCCATTTTGCCTGGAAAACTGAAATCCATGTAGTCCAATAATGAGGTCTTGGGAACCTGTGGCATTGTTTTCTATGGCTGCTTGTCCTGACAGCTTGGCTAATTACATCCTATAGGATAATATATAATAAACTTATCCTTGTGATTCTGCTTTATTTTCTTGCACATCCTGGCTGTCATACCAAGACTAGTGTGGTCCCATAAGTTCTTTATGGTATTGTGTGGTTTTGAAGGTGATTTGGTAATTGTGCATTTCTTTCACTTTTTCAACAGAACAAGAGGTGCTTCTCTCTCATGAGAGAGCTCCCCGTGGAAAAGCCAAAGGAAGGAAGCTCTTCCAGAGTCCATTTTGATGTGGTGTGGGTAGGTCTTGAGGCAGCGGAAGATCCTTTTAATATATAAAGTAGCAGGAAGTTCATGCATTTAAAACTAAAGGCCTACTTTAACACCATATGTAATGAACTCTGCGAGGTGTTTAATCCACTTAATTTATATTGAAGTCATAGTAAATCCCCTGAAACATGGAAGCTGGGCACAGCAGCACAATCTCAACTTCACAACAGCAGAGCTAACAACCAAAATAATTGACTGCAGCCCACAGAGGCTGTTTTTGGCCTAACTGTGAGCAGTTACACTTTCAAAATGGCCTCAATCCAGCTTTCCTGATTTTTCTTGCAAGACTTCTGCCTGCATTTCATTATACTTGAGAATTTGCTGGTGCATGCTGAGAAAAGATAACTTTTTTGAAAGCACAGCCTGTCATTTTTAGTATTGTCACAAGGAGCTGCTGTAAGAGGGTTGAAGGATTAGCGCTCATCTTGAGCTTAGAGTTTCTCTAAGAAACCTTCTCTAAGGCATACTTTATCTTTGCTGAGATCATCCCTTCTTTAGGAGCTGAATAATCGCCTTGTGCTTCTATCAATTTGGTAGCACAGTCTGTGTAATGCACTTGTAGCCAGAGTAATTCAATGTGATGCAAGCTGGGGCTTCAAATGGCAAATATGGTGATGATGACTAAGGTCAAAAGTCTACAGTCAGTCCCTCCATTGCTGAGGGCAGGATGGCCAGAATAAATAAATATCTTGTCTGTCTGGTGGCATGATGGAAATTGTGGCACCTCTGGAGCGCACTGTCTTGATGACAAGTGCACATCATCCTGCAGGGCTTTGGCTTCACAGTGCAGAAAGGGCATCTTGCACTGACCTGGCACTGCACTATGGAAATGCCTATGGTGTGGTGGTGTTCACTGCAGGTTTGGTCTTGTTGCGGTGGCACTTTTCACTCTTGGAAAAGCTTCCCACTCATGATACATAGGCATGAAGCTTCCATTTGGGGTTTTGTTTGAAAATAATGACTTGTCTGTTCTTCATACCCCCTCACTGCCTGTAGCTGGATTACTGCATAGCTACACAGCTGCTCACTGTCTAAAGATGTGTTCCCAAAAGCATTCGTGCACAGACAGATTGTTACACTTTGGGCTGGGAGCAGTATACATCTTGGAGCTATTTCTTTTGCTTTGGACAATTTCATATCCACCTTCTTCCCTTTCCCTCTGCTATGTTGTGCTCATCTTATGCAACCATGTTGTGTCTGTTGGTTCTGTTTCTTTGACTGGCATGGTTGTACACCTTGATAGAAACCACGAAACTTCTCATCTTTCTGTGGCACCACTACTGACCTTAAGATTTCTCTTTTGTGATCATCTATGTTTAAAGGTGGCAAATCTAAAGGTCTTCAGCCCGTGCTTGTGCGAATTGTTGTGACCTACTGGTAAGGCATGGGTAAAATTCAGCTGTGAGAAGTGAAACAGCACATGTTCCTGGCTGGCAGATGGTAAAAAGGATGTTCCTTACTGAGGAAACTGAATGACAACTTTGCTATTATTTGAGAGTGATAAACCAAGTTTGGGAGGACATCAGTTGAAGTTGAAACTCCAGGTTACATCTAGGTGAGGGAAGGAGGAAAGAAAAACTCATTTTCCTTGAAGCTGTGCTGCTACAACAGCAAAAATTATGCTGAGAAGAGCTGCTACTTTTAAGTGTCATTCCAAGCAAACTTCTGTCCAGCTCTAGAATTCAGTATTTGCTAGGGTTTGGGTTAAATGCAACAAAGGAAGAAAGAGCAAGTTACATTTTCCACTTATGACCGTAAGCATAATTTGAATGGCCAATGTCTATAAATGCACAACTAATACCACATTGGTGGAAACAAAGCCTAGAAGAGTATTGTCCTAGTGGCACTATTACCTTCAGGGTACACTCTGGTAAACACATCAGACAGCTGTGGTGTGCAGTGATGGATTTTGAATGATTCGCCTGGAAGTAAGTAGTAGTACTCTACCAAACTGACCAATAATCTTCTTTGCTTACTTTAAAGCATGGAATATATTAATGGGAGGTATCCTCCAACACCTCATGTCTGCTGAACATAGCACAGATTGTTTCATTGTGCATTTTCTCTCCCAAAATATTACATAAACACAGATGAAAGTTGAGCCCTTCAGTAGCAGATTTCACAGGCAGCGAAGCAGAGGTGTGGGTGAAGTGAGCAGCTTTCATAGAAGCAGGGATGAGAATGGGATTCAAATCACTTGTTCTTAGAGTTGCATTTAAACATAGAAATCCCTTTTCTCCAAAGGATAATGCTACAGTTCTGCTGAGCATGCTTTCAAAGGCTTTGAGCCCCAGGGATTATGTGCTTGGGGGCTGGTGTCAGGTTCACGGGAGGGCTTATTCCCTGTGAGCATTTCAAACTCTAGTTGTGACACTGGAGAGGAGCGTGGGCCTCTCTGCACCAGGTGCTGCTTGGCAGAAGTAGATGAATAAACCACAACTTATCACTTATTAATCAGAAAGATTTAAAGTACTCAATGCTTCTGGAAAACAATATCTCCAGTGGGAATTGTTTTTAATGTATGGTACTCTGGGCTCTCTTTATGCTTCTACTGAAGCAAATTCATGATATGAAAGAAATGAAGGAGAATCAGCTATGGGTCAGTTTGAGGACTTCTGCTGACAGCATGTGTGCCTTAAATTTAGAACTTTATTGGTTGCTCAAGACAACAGAACCTCCTGGTGGGATTATTGTGTTAGTCTGGAGTACACTGGTTGATAAAATGCCCAACCAGCAGTGTTCTGCATGAACGTTGTTAGCTTTTGTGTGTTTTCTATGTTTCTGTTCCATCTGCTTCCTGCTGAAAATTATTTTGATCATTTTATGCAATGGAGAAGATGGAGAGAAGCTGCAGTTGATGCAAGCAGCGTGAGTACACATCAGTTTATGGCAAGCTGGGTACAAAGTTGGAGTGAAAAATATGTTATCCTGCATCTTTTCTATGGCTGCTTGTGTCATCAAAGATTAAGCAGTAATAAGAACACAAATACTATGCAGACCTTAAGTCTATTAAAGCCTGTTTATTGTGTACATGTTTGTGGTCTCACTATGTGTTCTTTGAAGGCATTGTGTCAGTGTCTTCATCACAAATGCAGCACTATAAGGAAGACTACAGACATGATACTGGATGTCTTACGTGTGGAAATCAGTGGGCTGTATCAAAATCCACATTTACACCTTTGCCAATTGGATGTCAAATCCTGCCCTAGAGACCCTATAGTGGAAAGCAAGATTCAGATGTTGGGTGGCTTTTCAAACATGTCCAGGCCCTCGAATTTGCAGGAGAGACCAGATGAGGAAATGCAGCCAGTTTGTTTATATGAAGAGGGATTTTTTTCTTCTTGAAAAGAATTTAATCTATTTTTTATTTCAAACCTATCATAATATTTGAAGACCTTCATTCTGTAATGCCAGCCCAATGAAACACCAAAAGAAACTCAGTAAGATCTTAGTAACCCATGTCATGCCTTCAGCTCCTATTAAAATTTTATCTAATGGCGAGACAAAAGTTTCTTCCTCTAGCAGCGCCTGACTTTTTTTCCATGTCCTCAGTGCTCAGCAGCCTGAGTCATTTCAGACTAGACAGCTACATTCCCTTAGGGATACTGGTTTACAGTCTTAGTCTAGTAGTAACTCTTCTAGCATCCATCAGATTTGCAGACACAAAAGAAGATCCTGCAAATCCTTTAAGGTGCTTCTAAAGCCTTAGATAGGGTCTCCTAAGTTGCAGGCAAAGCTTGAAACTAATTTTGGATGGGATGGAGAAGGGCTTTATTGTGACTTACTAACAAGACTCTGTAACCCTTCTCTACCATGTCCAAATGGGGACTGAATGTATTTTTGGTTATTACCAGCCATATAAAACAAAGCAGTGGCATTTGGTGTAGTGTTTTATCTTGGTTGTCATTAGGTCTGTCCTGTAATAAACCACTGACACTATAATGAAGCATGTTTGTTATGCCTGCTAAATTTATCAAAGCTGCTTTTGGCAGAGACTGTTCAAGTACCAGGGTTTTGATTCTTTTTCAGGCATGGCACAAAAGATACTTTGTGGATTACTTTATCTTTTTGGCAGGAGATGAGAGATTGAAGTAGTAGTTGGGACTGTAAAGGTGGGGAGGAAGTAGTCAAATGTGAAAATAATTTAGGCAATAAAAGTAATTTGATATTTAGGAACTTCTATACAATTTATTTACATCTTCAGACACTTAAATACCTTTTATTAACTCTCAACCTTTAAAACCCTGGTTCACACGGATTGAGTAGTAGTGTGGATTTGCTGATGCAAACTATGGCTGACTTATGTACTTTGGGGAAATAAGTCACAGTTTAAAGAACCATAAATATAAAATTAATACAAAGTGTTTTAATAAGCTGTTGAGGAAGTGCTCAGGAAAACAATTATTAACAATTGACATGATTAATGGGGAGAAATGTGGTGTGTGGGGGCTTTAGCAGTCTTACAGTAATAACTGTAGAGTCAGGCTGGTGTTCATTTCTTTCTAAAGGGGAGAGTTATGTCTGCTCATCTGACAACTTCTTCAAGAAAGTGGAATACACCAAGAACGTCAATCCCAACTGGTCTGTCAATGTGAAGACATCTGCCAACCAGAAAGCACCTCAGTCTCTGGCCAGTAGCAACAGTGCCCAGGCAAAGGAAAACAAAGATTTTGTGCGTCCCAAGCTGGTAACCATTATCCGCAGTGGGGTGAAGCCCCGGAAGGCAGTCCGTGTGCTCCTGAACAAGAAGACTGCCCATTCCTTTGAGCAGGTTCTCACTGACATCACCGAAGCGATAAAACTGGAGACGGGAGTGGTCAAAAAGCTGTACACCCTGGATGGGAAACAGGTAGGAGATTTTGCAGATGTTACATCTTTTCCTTTCTCTTATCTTGAGGCTTTGCTGACTCAGAACGATTTTTGAAGCCTAAAATTAACCCGGGATGATCACTACCATCTGTTCCTTTAGAAGTCAGGCTTCTCATGCCAGTGGTTAGGTTACTAAATTTTTGCTGATATTAATATCAAGTAAAGAATGTAGCCAACCATCTGAGACAGATGCGCCATCCTGCGCGCCAGCGTGCAGTGCGTGTCTTCCAGCCTAGCTAAATAAATAACATGGGGAGTTCGGCTCACAGCCACCGGTTGATCTGGCTCTGAAGCAATTGCAAGAACTCTCTAGCTTTGGATTTGCTAAGTGAAAATGCGTTGCTTGACTTTCGTCATTCTAAGATGAAGGCTTGTGAAGATAAACTAACTGATCCAAATGTGCTTTTCTGGCTAACTTCATAATTAGCAGGGAAAGCATGGAACGGTGTTGTGAGGTTTTGACTAAATGCACAAAGAGATAATGTGCAGAAAGGGATTTAGGTCTAAAATATTTAGTGGGTCATCATAATGTGCTTCATGTCTACATTTTCCTGAAACTGTAAGGAACATCTGTCTCCTGTTAGCAGCTACACAGCAATAAGCCATTTCATATTGCTGTGTCTATGAAAACCCTTAAAGGAACATTGGGGGATAACTTTTGGGACTGGAAAGAGCTCAATTCAAGGACAATTCTGAGCCTGATTTAACGGATGTTCTTATTTTTTTACTATTTTTCTTGCTTCAGATTCTGGAGTGAGGCAGCAAAGCTCTTGTGTGGGAGTTGAACACTGGCTATTCTAGGAACTGATGCTATTACTTCAAATCCCTGTCTCTGGAGAAAATTATTAAAATACTGAGTCTTGAAATGCAATTTCAACCCTAGGCAACATGTCCAACTAACATGTACATTTTATGTATGAAAATGTTCATCTTTCCAACCCCAAATATAGCTTCATAGTGTGTCCTGCACGGTCCAGGTGCAGTGTCTGGGAGCTGGAAGTAGCACATCACTCTAACCTGCCTGATATACTTGCTTTGTCCCAACCTCTGTACCCTGCACACTAGTTGGTGGCTGCTGCTGGCTTCAGATATGCAGAAATCTCATCTGCCTATCAATGCTGCTCTTCCTACTTGTCTCAGCCCAGCACATTTTATTTGTAAGCTGTGTAGTTTATAGATGAATGGCTGACTTTCCATCTAGACTGTCCATAGGTACAGTATCATGATGTAATTAAGCAGTGACACAGGGAACGAATGAAAGTAGGTGGGAGAAGAGGAAAGAGAGTGCCAAATAGTCTCTCCTCACTGAGGAAATAACACATGGGCACAGGATCATGTGGTTCTGAATCACAACTTTACAAAGGGTTTAATAGATGGATCTGACCCAAAAGCAGCTACCTGCTCATGGGGCACAGACTCTTGCTGCTCTCAATTGTGAATGAAGATCTTAGTCTGAACCTGTACATTTACAGAATTATAGAGTGAATTGAGTTGTAAGGGACCTTAAAAATACCTAGTTCAAATCTCCTGCCATGGGTAGGGACATGTCTACTAAACCTAAAGGCCCCATCCAACCTGGTCTTGAACACATCCAGAGTTGGAGCCTTCACAACTTCTCTGGGCAGCCTGTTCCAGTGCCTCAGCACCCTCATGGGTAAAAATTTCTTCCTAATGTCTGATCTAAATGCAGCTTCTTCCAGTTTACGACCATTACCCTTTGTCCTGTCACTATTGCCTCAGTTGTTTGAGAACAGCCAACATTTTGGAGGTGAGATGTTGCTTTGGATGGCATGCAGAAATAGGGCTGCCCCATGAGCTTCCATCAAACTGCCTCCACCTTTTAGGTAGGTACAGAAGTAAGTGGTGTTTCCCCCCTCCACCTCTGACTGGAGAGCAAAATGAAATCAGTCCATAACTGACAACTTCACCACCAGTTTTTGTTGCAGAAATGTAATTTCAGTAAAGTTAGAGTACAGATATCACATTTAACTTGTTTTGCTGGTTGTACAATTCATCATTTAATGAAATGTGGTATTTCATGGCAGGTTAGAGACCCCAAGGGCAGTTCAGTATAAGCAAACGTACATGTGTTTTTGCAGGCATTGAAAAGAGGGAGACCTTGATTTTACAAAACCAGAATGTTTGATATTTCTTTGTGGCATCATTGCCCCTGAAGCTTCCTGAAGAGCAAACCTATTTCACACAGGCTTTTTTATTAGAAGGTTTCCTTCAATGTTTGGGATTTTTAATATATTTTTATTTTATATTTTCCACATTTGTGTGTTTTTAGTGTTGAAATTAGAGATAGAAGCTTCTGCTGTGTGTGCATTGTTTGTTGTTAGGGTTTCCATGACACATTGCTCCATAAAAATCTGACCTTTGACACAATATTAGGGGGGTTTGCATGTCTGATTCTGACATTAGAAAGAGATTCTTTCTCTTTGGAAAGAGAATGCCTAATTCTGACAAACAGCACTTTATTTTCAGAAGAAAATATTCATGCAAAACCACAAGCTGCTCAAAGCTGAAATACTGACAAGCATCCTGACAGTCTGTCTCTGTGAATGTCAGCAGAGGCAAGTTACTCCCTCTGTTGTGAGATGATAAAATTTACAAAGGGAATGTACAAAGGGAAATCATTCTTTCTCAGTCCATGAGCTGTAACTTAATGAGGAGAGATGATTATTTTATTTATAGACATTTCCATGGTGCTCATCAGTAGAGTAATCAAGATGCTTTAGAAGCACAGGCAGTAGGGGCAATGATGGAGTGGTGTGTAAATAATTACATTTCTATGTGCTGCAGAGCTGCTGCATTTGGAGTGAGAAAGCAGTTAATTGAGAGCTGGATGGTCTGTGTTTGAATGAAACAACAGCTAGGTGAAGGGGAGGGATTTAAAGAAATTTTGTTTCTTTTTTTCTGCCTTTGGTTGCCTGCAGAAATGTGACCCTTTTGCAAAGTCCTATATTAGCATCTCCTTAACATGAAAAGGATTTGCATTTCATAAAACTATGCACAACTATCACATTTCATAAACTATAAGTAATTTATTTCACTTGATCTTACACATATTTCTAATGCCTTGTGCTTTGTTTGTCTGTACTCAAGCTCCTTCCCTCCTTGGTGCATATCATCACCTCTTGATGGACACACTAGAACTCAAAAGGGATTTCAAATTGTTGACCAAAATGATTTGTGACAGGAAATCACAAAAGACATTTAACTTCTGAACTTTCCCAGCCATAAAGGAAGTGATATATGTTAGGGAATTCTGTATGTTAAATACTGTGCTGGGTGGAATTCAGTACTTGGCTTCTTGACTACAATTACTGTTGTATTGAGATGTGTAATGTATATAACTAATACATACACATGCAGGATTGAATTTTGCCTGAGCTGTGGATGATATGGATCAATACTTATCGATATCTAAAGAGCAGGGGGCAAGAGATTCTTCTCAGTGGTACCCAGTGACAGAACATGGGGCAACAGACACAAACTGGAACCCAGGAGGTTCCACCTGAACATGAGGAAAAACTTACTTGCTGTGAGGGTGCTGGAGCCCTGGAGCAGGCTGCCCAGAGAGGTTGTGAGGTCTCCTTTTCTGGAGAGATTCCAGACCCACATTGACATTGTGACCCTGGGCAACCTGCTATAGGTGCTTTAGCAGGGGTGTTGGACTAGATGATCTCCAGAGGTCACTTCCAACCGCTACCATGCTGGGATTCTGTGTAATTCTATGTTGAAAACCAGTTGTGTTGATAGATTCTTTCTCTTTTTTTTTTTTTTTTTTAAACCCCTAGTTATATCCAGTGTCCAAAATAAGCCTGGGTTCCTGTGAGCACTGGTTACTTTATAAGCACATGACAGCAGTTTCTGCCTCATGTCATTAATAAAATTAGAAAACAAAAGTCTGAAGACTGTGGATGAAGTTGCACTCAGATATTTGGATGCAATAGCCTAGTTTCGACTGTCAGTGTTATAGAGATTTAATGCCCTGTTTGTGCTTGAACTTCTCTATGCCATGGTGTGCAGTAAGGAGGTGGTTTTTTTTGGAAAGGAGGAGACTGTTCTGCCACTGACAGCCCAGTGCCTGTCATCTGCTTTCAGCACCCTGCTCTGCAGGTGATGTCAGTCTGCATTCATTCCTGCTTTTAAGAACTGACCTGTAAAAGCTAAGGTCTTCTGTAGCTGCTGAACTTCTCTTTTCCTGAACTACCTTGTATTTGAAAGTCTACAAGTTGTTCAGCAAGAGATGTAACACCAAAAATATGGGGGTTTTGGGGTGGTTTTTGTTGGTGTTGTTTGGCTGAGTGATACAGTGCAGCATCCAGAAATTCATCAGGCATATTCAGCTGTGCTTGAGCATAGGTACTGTCTGTGGTATGAAATTCCTTCTACTGCTCCTCTTGCTGATGTATTGCTATGTCTTAACTAAATACCCCATTCCATGACCCATCAATTAGTATCACCAATTGAGCAGAATAAGGGGCTGTTCCTGATGGAAAGCTTCTATACTTCAGTTCTGGTCAACAAGCAGGGAAATAACTGTCATTTTAGCTATAATGATTTGCAATGGTCTCTTCTGGACTTCAAAATCTTCCAGCACAGTGAGAAGTCACACATGTGCTATTCACTGGCTTTTACCTAGCCCAGACAAAGTGCTTCCATTTCAACTGAGTGTTAGCTGTCTCATCAGATGAAATTACATACATTCTTCATAAACCAGGATATTTGGGCTCCTGAAAGAATTTCTAGTCTTAATAAAATGGTCCCCTCCAGCAGTCTTTGCTTTGATAAGGATTTCATGTGGCGGGTGATGTGTGAAGTTCATCCTTGTGTTTGCAAAGCTGATGCACATGTCACAGCCCACCTCTCCTATCCAGAGTAGAAGTTGCTGTTTTAGATGACTTGCACTGAGCAAAGGCAGCAGTCACAGGAAGAAGCTGGATGACTAAGCTCATGACAGTAAAGGTTGGGACTTTAGGATCAGGGCCAACCAAGTCGTTGATAAATCATCTCCTAGTGTGGCACTACTAGTAAAAAGCTACCTTAAATGCATCCATACAAGTTGCACTGGAGAAACCAATCAAACTTTGCAGCTGCTCTATTTTACTAATTAAATCATATTGGTGATTTAATAGAACAAGGTTTGTACCAGATCATATAAATACCTCTAACAGCTGCAAACTGTAATTGATGTTCAGAAAGAAGGAGAACACCTCCATGATATACCTAGTAACATCTGCACTGCTGAAAGATCAGAGGGAAAATATTCCCTCTAGAGCCCTAAAGGTAGTTAACTTACACCCTGAGGCATGAGGTTCAAGGTTACAAAGCAAGCAAATTGGGCTGTGTTTTAACATATGTCAAGAGGTGGGATGTCAAAAACTTCTCACCCTTCTGAGACTTTGTAATTGATTTGCCCTTTTGGATACTGGAAAACTGCACTGAGGTAACCCCAGAACAAATCACGTAAAGCTGGGATCTATCCCCAAAGCAAATGAGGGGGAACAGCAGGAGCTGGGCGTAAGTGCGTTTTGTATTCTACCTTCTGAAAAAGGCTCTGTGTCAGCCGGAGCTAACAAAGGAGAGGTGAGGCCCATTTCCTTTCCTCTTGCATAAAGCTGTAACAACAAAACTGTATCTGTTTTGCATCTTCTTCTTAATCTTTTCTTCTCAGTGCTCGTTAACTGCTGAGATTTGGCAGACCTTGCATAAATTTCCCATTTTGATACCAAGCAGACAGATCTGGTTTGCAAACCCTTGCAGAGGAATTTTGCAGGCAGGATCTTTGCCCTTAGTAGGGTACATCTCTCAAATATACTGGGGTAGATCTGGAGAAAGGGTCTGATGAGGAGCAGCTGAAGGAACTGGAATTGTTTAGGCTGAAGAAATGCAGGCTTACAGGAGGCCTCGCTCTCAACTTCCTGAAAGATCAGAGTGAAGTGGGTTTTGGTCTCTTCTCCCTAGTATGAAGTGATGGGACAAGGGAGACAATAGCTTCAAGTTGTACTATAGGAGGTTTAGGATGGATATTAGAAGAAACTTCTTCATGGAAAGGGTTCTCAAACACTGGAGTCAGCTCCCCAGGGAGATGGTTGAGTCTCCATCCTTTGAGGTGTTTAAAAGACGCTGGTTTATAACCAGATATGGTAGAGTCAATAGTTGGACTCAATCTTAAAGGTCTTCTCCAACCCAAATGATCTTATGATTAGTCAGAGTGAGGATGGACTCTGAGGCTTGCTCCTTATTGCTTTTGCAGATTACTCTGACTTTGGGTGTTTGCATGAGATCATTCTTAACAACTATGTGTCATGCAAGGAAGGTTAGTAATAATGTATGGGCTGAAGAACTTCTGAACCCAAGTCACTTAGAGTGCCAGACAACACAACCTAGTTCTTTATCTTTAGGGAGCTCTTAGTCTGTGCTGGGGATTCAGCATTGCCTGATTCATGATACGACTAGACACCAACACAGACAAAACCAATTAGTCCTCAGGTATCCCTTAAGGATTTCATCATTCACTAGAATGAACAAGCCAAGCTTCCAGGAATGTGTATCTAAGTACTTAGAATAAAAAATTCAGGAGACCTTATGATATGTTATTCAGAAATTTTATGCTTATTAATTTATGTTTACTTAGGCCTGTGGGTCAGAGAGTTTGCGTGAGAAATGCCTGTCTGGAATCTTAGTTCCTCTGCTTTTTAAAGTGGAAACAGTCTGATCCCAGCAGCTAAAGTCTTGATCAAATCTGTTCTTCTGCGAGCACTGAGACTGACCTAGTTGCTCCAACCAGTTCCCTAAGGCACACATGGAGCATGGGGAGACAGCAGAGGAGACCACCAGCTTCCAAATTTCTGTGGATATTTTGCTATCACTTTGCTTCAGCCTCAGGTTCTGGAGGTGTCCTGCTCCCAGCTATCCAGCAAGGCACAATGCTGTGGGTTTTTTTGGCATTTTATGTAAGTATGGGCTAAACCTGCAGTGACTCTATTGTCCTCTTAAGACAGCGAGGCTCCAAGTCCAGCAGCAGTTCCAGAGTTGCACTGCTGCTTGCTGAAAATGGTTGCTTTTCTGGACAGACAAGTCTTGCCAGTAGATACATACTGACCAAGATGCACACAAACACCTGCTACTTGTGTCACAGATGGCAGCCTGTCAGAATTATTGAAAGATGCACTCAGATCTGACCTCCTGACCTAGAAGTGCACGGTCTCTATTACTGAATCCTGGTGCTATTCACACCCCAAAAGAGATGTATGCTAAAAATTCAATCCTCACTAGCATCTTTATTTTGGCTGTTCTTCCTATCATACAGAGTGACATATTCTTTTTTTTGCTCTGAATCCCAGGAGAGAAGAGGATTATTCACTGCAGAGTCAGAGGGTTTATCTGGGAATAAATGGGCTGAAAACGAGCAAGGGAAATTAGGCTGAATATCGAGACTATATCCAAGAAAGCTCTGAACTTTTTCCCACTGGTGGTTTTTATCATCACATGAAACTAAGTTTCTAGTTCCTTTTTGGTGCTGAAACAGAAATCCCACCAGTGTGAGTAGGAGTCTCTCCTGCTCTGACAGGAAGCAGGTTGCACTGAATGAATTCTGAGAAGCACCCACCTCACTGTGTGGACTTTAGCAAATATCTTATTTGATTTTTCTACATGATCTAAAGAAATATGTGCGTTGTCTCCCCGTTTGTAATGGGGAGATGTCTTGCTTGAGTCCTTAGTCTTAGGCATTGAGTGGCATCATGTACAGTATATTTGCTCACTTCTTCCTACCTGCAGTAGCTCAGAGTGTGAATACTCCCCTGAGCTCACCCAGTGCAAGACACTCTGAGACTCTGGGAGTGATTGGTGCTGTATTCCACATCTTGTAAATTCTACCTCATTTGCCTGAAAACACTTCTTCCCTTCTTGGATCTAACTGGCCTTTGATCAAAAGGTTGTTGTCAATCTGTAGCAGGTGACTTATGACAAAACTCATACTGAGGCTTTTCATAGAATTATGGAATGGTTTGGGTTGGAAGTGACCATCTAGTCTAACCTCCCTGCATTAAGCAGAGACATCTGAAGATAGATCAGGTTGCTTGGAGCTCTGTCCATCCTGACCTGAAAAGGTTTCAGGCATCTACCACCTCTCTGGGCAACCTTGGTCAGTGTTTTGCCACCCTCCTTTTGAAAGATTTCTTCCTTAGTTCTAATGTATATCGGTTTTATTTTGGAAGAGCTTGCACTTAAATGTGGGTAAAGGCACACAGCCTAATAACAGAGATGAGTAGTAGTGTGACAGAGCTGTCATCCAGTATGACAGTAGCTCCTTGTCCTTGAAATTGCACACACAGAAGTGCACCGGAGGTTATTCTTTTTCATATGTAGTGTGTGCATCTTGGTGGAGCCTTATGCATTAAGGAAATGAATCTGTACTGCAAAAGGCCCAGACTGAGTGTGACAGATTGTCAAAAGTCTCCTTATCCCACCTTTTGAATGTGTTGCCAGCGTTGTTCAGGGGTCTGTGTGTGGGACAGTAAGGGGAGAAGCCATGGTTTTGCTCATGTGGAGAGGATAACAGCTTCCATCCACCCTCAGTTCTGCCAGGGGTGACAAGGATATTGGTGCAGAAATGTGTGTAATAAACAAGCATGTCTAAAGGAGTTAAGGAGAAACAAAGTTGGCTTAAATCCATCCAGATTTTCAGAATTGGCCAAGGTAGGGCTGCACATGTGGGAAGTGTGGAGACAAGCTGTGAAAGCTGAGGACCATTCCAGCTTGTGTCAGGGCTTCTCAGGCTGCAGCAAATTGATTAGCATACAGAGCAGGGACTGAAGGCCTGCTTCTGGAGATGTGCTTAGCTCTGAATTCAGGCTAAATAGGGAAAAACAAGGGAGGCTAATAACCTAAGCATTCACTGCTCCAAGCCATGAAACAAACCCTCTCCCCTGTGAACATGCAGCCAGTCCTGTCTGAGTTAATGTCTGTAGTGCTATTTCCCTGGTTAGCAGCAAGTACATGCACATGGATATGTCTATAAATATATTTTACTAAGTACTGCAAAGCACAACTCTGCAGCTCAGCTGCCTATCCTCTTAGTTGAAGGATCTCAGGAACTGTTGTGCTCCAGCAGTGATAGTCTCATGTTATCTTCTCTTACTTTCGTAACCTAAAGGTGTTCTACTGGAGTCTTTAACTTTGAAAATGTTTGCTTACTTTTAAGTTATTCTTTAAGATAAGTGCAAATGTTATTGCCATTAAAAATTTTTAAATTAGCCATGTAATCTAAAATAAATAGGAAATCTGTATGCATTGGCCTATGATGCTTTCTCATGTTTTATCTTGAAAGCTACTTCGGATCAAGGATATGTGAGCTGGAGTGGGGATTGGGTGTCCTGCTGTTCACTAATTCTTGTTTTTTTCCCCCGAATGGGGAACTTAGTTATGAACAATATGGACAAAAACCAGATATGGGGAAGATGAGAGAATATGCACTACTCATTAGAAGGATTTTTCCTGGGGATTTTGCTTCAGTTGGAATTGGTGTGAGAGTTTGGTCCTCCACGTCTGACCTCTGTTATCTGGAGGACAATGAACACAAGGAGCTTTATTTGCTCCACAGGAATAATTATGCAGCCAGGGAGCCTGCAGGGCAGCCAGGGGGAGCAGGGCTCTGGGCTCCTTCCCCACACCCCTGCCCGCACCATCTGCTCTGTGCTGCTTGTCTGGCAGTCAGTCCCTTGCGGCTACCTGGGCCCACATCTCTGGTTCTGCTACTACTTCACTGTGGACATCACTCCCTGGTTGCAAGGGATCAGTTCAAGTCACCACATGAAACACCTAACTGCTACTGCTACTGAGAGAACAGCCTCTGGCTACAGATCTGTCTTTCATTGGGTTCTCTGAACAGGAAAGAGTAATGGGGTTAGGAAAGCATTTTGTGGTGCGTACATGCTTCTGTAAAAGAAGCATTTCTTCAAGCTAATGCTGTACCCCTGTGCTTGTGACATATTCTCCTGTGCCTTTCCTCACCCCCTCATGCCTACAATGTTGCTAGAAGAGAATGAGAGAGGACAGGAATGGTGACTGATGGGTGTACTGTTCTCTCCATTTGGTGATGAAAATACAGTAGGAAATACAGCTTCTGTACTAGATAAATCAACTGAAATGGAAGTTAAAATTGTGCAGTGCACGACATGGCATAACAGGGTGTGAATAAACAACTTCTGCAAGAAAGTTTTACTTTGATGAAATATTAGTACAGAATAGAACAAATAACATCATGCATAAGGAGTTGCTGTTTGGATTTCAAAAAATCATGAGGAAAGGCTCCTTCAAGAACCTATTAAGGAACCTGAAGAAGTGATAAGGAAGGAAAATATCACAGACAGGATAGAAATAATTTTTATCAAAGTGAAAAATAAGTATCAAAATACAAGTGTGTATTTATTGTGTCACCTTTAGTGATCTGGATATTAAATACTTGAAGATGATGAAAGAATGATTGTAATAAAGTTGGGAGACAAATGAGATACCTACTGAGATGAACAGGCAGTATAATGAATGATCATAAGTGCAAAGCAGCACACACTGATAGAAATTACTCTTATCTTTTAAATTAAAAATAACTATCCTGCAGAGAGGACTGGTCTTGAGACAGGCTAGTAAGGAATATCACAAAATTGAAACAACATGTTAAAGCATATGGTGTGCATTCAAAAATTGGGCAGAAAGGAACAGCCTTTTAAAATATTGCTGTGTTCCATTTACTCTTCCACTTCACCTCTCCACGTTCTGAGATATGTCTCAAAGTACAGAATGTAAATTAGAAGTTTCTCAGTGACTGTGCTGCATTATAGCCCTCTGCAACTGTCCCATCTTGAAGCATCTAGAAAGGTGGTGGTAGCTCATGCAGGTGCTTGGTAACACTTTTATTAGCAAAGTATGTTAGATCTACTTTATAAGTAGGTTACAAATGGTCAGTATGTATATTAGGGAGAGTTCAGTGCTAGATAACCAGGCTCTCTAAAGCTGCTAATTCTTGGTATGATTTTGTGCCTGCAAGTATAAAACTAGGATTTTTACCTGTGGCTGGGATATTGAGGTGACCTTGCACTCAGTAAATTAACTCTCTTCAGAGGTCTGAAGTATCTAGCTATGCAAAGGTGTTGAAAGAAGCTGTAGGCTCTCCAGTTGGGGAATACCTTAACTTTCTATGGATGGTTGACATATGTCATCATACCACCATCAGCACAATGGAACATTTGAAATGAGTTTGTCAAAACTGTATAGAGTGGTCCTACCTTTTAAGTTATCATCACAAAACGTTCTGCTTGTAAAAGTCTTGCTCTTCACCCCTTTCCCATGCTATTTAGTATGCAAAACAACTTGTGAAGTATTTTAATAACAGAAACAAGTAAAAATACATACAGCAACCTCAGCTTTGTCAAGAATTTTATACCTAGCAGATACATTATTTAGGAACAAATGCTGTGAAGAGAAGCAAAAATCTTTTTGAAACCTTAAACCTGAGCAGTCTTCTATCATGGAGCTTAGTTCCCCAGAAAGGCAGTAGAAGGACTAAACTTCCCTCTCTCAAATGTGCACATATCAGGAACCTTATCAACCGCTGGCAGGCTGCAGGATTACATGTAAATGGAGTATATCAGAGTCTAGTTAGAGAGCCAACATTAAGAGCTAAGAATGTTATTTTTGCCTACTTGAAAACCCTTCCTAATGGATTAGAAAGAAGAACTTGCATCTCTTAATGTCAGCTGAAAATGGAGGCATCTATTTGCTTCTAGTGAATTTTAATACTTTGAGAGTCAACGGTACTGGGGATTTCCTTAATTTTAGAAAACCTCAGTCACAGAGGGTTGCAAAATGTTGTGTGTGTTTCACAATCAAAATGAAAGCCATAAGGCTGGCTGAATTTTGTATAAGGGTCTCAATAGAGTTGATGGCAAATGTTATTTTTAGCCCTGTAAAGCTGCAGAGATCTTTACAATGTTGGCATTTCTTGCTGTTTTAAAATGGAGAGCAGCTTTTGAAATGTCTGCTCTTCCTTGGATTTCTATCCATATCATGAGCTTCTGCTTAAAGTTTTTTCACTGCTCTTGGCAGCAGGTAGTGATTTGATGTCAAAGATTGCAGAACTTTGCTGTTTTACACTGTTTCTGCATAATTCTTTTTCCAGATAACAGATGCTGGTTAAAATGTTATCTGATCCTGACACTGATTGTTTGGGCTGTTTCCAGTTGCATTTGGGAAGTGTTGGATCCAGTATAAAATGTACAGTAAGCAAGGAAAAATAAAGTTGGGCCAGAATTGGATAGACTGAGCACTAATGTATAGATCTCACGCTATCTAGTACTGGTGAACACCAACTGTTTGGGGTGTCTTCTAAGCATAGCTCACCAAAGACTCTCTCAAAAGCAGAAGGTAGTTGCTACAGGAAATAGCTTAGTCACAAATGAGAGGCCTCAGTGTGCTTCAGGTATTCGAGCAGCCTGAGAGGGTCTGGGGATTGTTGGCATCAGTCCTAGCTTCAGCTGCAGTGTATGAGCTAGGTTAAAGCATTTAATTTGGTGTTTCCAGACAGGCATGCTTTGACACATTTAAACTCATAGGGAGGCTGCACAAGTTGGACAACTTGTCTTTAATGTTCCAGTCTGAAAAGTTTTTCACACAACTCTGTTGTAGTGTTGGGGGGGGGGGGGGCGGGAATTGGTTGGTTGTAAAACAGAAGATGAGTCATTTGTAAGGCATACTGCTGACACCTGGAGGGATGATATAGGTAAGGGTTTCCCATCCCTTCTGATTTCAAATCGCTCCTGGGATTCTATGGAAGAGTTTTTACTACTTCTAACTATTTCCTGACAGCTAACATTGCTGTACTGGTCAGTAAAACAGAGCACAGTTTGAATGTTCATTTATCTCTCTACTTTTTCCCCTCCCATTATTCATTCTCTGCTTGAGTCCATGGGGATTTGCCTGTTTGCTTTGCTCTCTTTGCCATATTGTTTCAATTATCAGACAATCTTTTTTCACCTCCACTTGACTTATATGTGGATTTAACTTACAGCTGAGGCAATACAGTTATTCTGACAACTGTACTGGGGGCCACCTTCTGTTGCTTTTTGGACCACCAGCAAAGATTAATGAAGAATGATAAGTTTTGATAGCATCATAACAGACCAAATCCCTCCTCTTTTCATTGCCTCCAGATACCATGTCCAGGATACCTTGGTTTAGCTCTCTAAGGGTCTGGCCTCTAAAACAAAATAAGTGCCTAGGTTCTGCCTCCTCAGCGGGTGAGATCCACTGAGGGTGATCTCCTCTTGTATCTGGTGCCGTATTTAGGCAGGATACAAAGCAGAGATTGATTCAGTCTCAACCTTCACATGTGCTTCCTCTCCATAAGTCATGCTTTCGTTTCTTTTTTTGTAGTCTGGCAGCTGCAAGGACTGGTTGCTTGGTGACACTCTCTGCAGCACAAAGAGCTCTTAGCTGGGAGGCCAGGTCTGTCGGCCACAAACAGCTGGGACAATTTTATTTGTCTTTCTCTTATTCTCTTTAATTGCAGGGAGTTGAATCAGTCAACAGAATAGAAAAATGAGTACAAGCAGATACTATTTATGGCTTCTTTAACATCCACCTTTTTCTTCCCTTGTCAGGGGAGTGGCAGCACGTGCCAGTGGTGCCCTGTTATTTCAGAAATGAAAGAATACAATTAAAATACACAATTTCCACTTCTGGTTGAGGCAGGCTCTTACCAGGTCCCATATAAAAGCTATGTGTGAGGCTGTGGCTTGGATTTATGAACTGATATTCCTCAATCCATGCATGGATGCTCACTTCTTCTAGTACTCATATGCTGTGCAGGTCATGTCTATGAAATAGCTGTGAATGACTTTACCTCAGAGGGATGCACCAGTACTTGGATTTTGTGTGAGATAAAAGGGAGTAACTTCTAGAGGTTATGATTTAATGATCTGGGCACATACCTTGGTTTCAGGAACTCCTGATTTCTCATTTCTACTCTTCTATAGACTATATCATCCCAAGTTTTTTGGTACTTTAGCTGATTTCTGCTTATGATTAGACTGTCTGGATGTAGATACAAGAAGATATAGAGGAAAAGGTGACAGAGGACATCAGTGTTACAGGGTTTGTGCTTTTGGAGTACCTGGACTTCTGAAGTCAGTGCCAGGTCACTCCTTGCTGAACAAGCCAGCTTAGATGCACTAAAGCATTTAAGCACATTAATAGCTCCCTGCAAGGCAGTGCATGTGGAGGTGCTCCACGAGGTCTGAGGGGCAGTGTTAAGAAACAGGCAAATGCAAGGAAATTGTCTGTGCCTGAACCTGGTCCCTATTAAATATAATAAAAAGTATTCAGTGACTATATTCCTAAACTGCTCCTGCGCTAAACTCTGCTTTTGCAGCACTTTTTTCTTACTTCAGGCATAAACCATAACATAATAATTCTAGTCCGTTGTTACTTCTGTGATTTTGGGTGGTTTAATTATGCAAGGTGCTAAGCAGTAACCAAGCAAGTAAATCCTAATTCTAATGTGGATAAACTGATATATGAATATACTACAGGATAAGTCCAGAAAGTGTTATTCGTTTGTGCATTTTTCTTCCCTGATCAAAAGCTCTGAAGTGCCAAGAAATAAAACTCCCAGTTTGGGCCACTCTCTTCCTAGGGCTAAAGTCAAGGCAGGCTGAAGAACATGAACTGAAGTGGAAATGTACCTGCCTAACACAGTGCTAAATCTAGCATGCAGAACTGCTGTGGGAATGAACTAAGTTGGTGTCATCTTCTGATCTAAGGATGAAACTGAGGGCTCTAAATTCTAGTGCTTCACTTTAATGAGCTGTAATAGCAGGTGTAAGTGTGGATGTTATGGGACTTTGGGTCTCTTTTTCATGCCTATATGCCTGCACAAGGCCTTGTAACATGAACCTTTTCAGAGAAGACACAATAGCCCAGGTGGTATTTCTCTGCTGAAATGCATGTGCTTTTGAGCTAGTGTCTTTTCTGGTCTGAAAATATTTTGTCACCATAGTCCACGTGCTTGTGACGTCATTTTCACCCCTGAAGCAGTGCCTGTCAGACATTTTTATGTGCATGGTAGTTACATGGAATCAACAAAAATCTAAATCTAAGAGCTGTTCTCATCAATTACTTTCTGATTTACTACTTCAGATGTAAACGTGCCAAGGCAGCAATCAGGGCAATCCCATAGCTCATGCTGTAGGGTTTAGGGTGATCCCTGAAGGGATCAAGAAAGAATTGGCCTCTCCAAGCAGCATCATGCAAAAAGATGTAAGTGCATTTGTGAAGGAGGAGCTTCTTTTTCTTCTGAACCATCAGCTTATTAGAACTTCACGGAGGCTGTGCATCTGTCCCAGTGAACTGATCTTCTGTGTCAAATCCTTATGGAAATGCAACAGCCTAATCCCCTTGCCCTAATAGGAATTTCACACCTTAATCCCTGCTGTGTTCTGGAGCGAAGACATTCCCACTAGGCAGTCTGATAAATGCTCCCTATTTTGGGAAAAATCACTGTATATAAGTTTGTAGTCTTCAATTTGTAAGGAAGATTGAAATATGTCACTAATAAGTGTGGGGTTTATGTTCCTAAATTGTGAGTGGATTTTGGAACATTTGCCACACCAAATGAGACCATTAGCTTACCAAGTCTTCTGTTTTGTCCCTGGCCAGCTCTTTTTGCTTCAGCTGGAAATGCTCCTGGGTAACACAGTTGAATCTCTAGCAGGAAAAGGATTCCCCGCTGACCCTGCAGCTACCCAGGTTATGCCTTTCAGCTTGTCAGCGTTCCCTGTGTGCTGACCTTCCAAGACTTGAGTTGGAAGAAGTGTCAGTCAGTGCATGCTGTGTCACTCTGAATAACCTGTGATTTACATTGTGTAACATCACAGAAGTATTAAACAGGGTGAAGCATGGCACACAGGGAAACCTGGGCATTGCCCCAAACTCATCCTTTTCTATATTGATAGATGTGAAGTGCTTAGTTACAGATACTTATTTCTTACCCAGCTGCAGAGCCTCATCCAAGCCTCACTGAAGTCTGTGGAAGACTTCCATGGGCCACATCCTCAGTCTGATGGTCCAGTGTATTCGGGGACTTCCTAAAGGAGAAGAACAGAACCGTTCCTGAATTGCCACCTCTGAAAAGGAGGATACACCAGTATGTTTCACATCACAGCTGAGATGCAATTGCACACATGAAGACTCCTTTTCTCGATCTCAGAAGCAATGCATTTGTATCTCTGGTGCTCCTGCTTAGGAAGAGAACCGAGTGCAAACCACACAACTGTGTGTGCTGTCATTAAGCATCCTTCCCCCAGTCTGTCTGCTGGATTCCTCTTCAAGCACACATATGCAGGGTTGATCTTGATAGTCTGTGGATTAACTATTAATACTGTACAGAGGACTCTTCACTTCTTTACAGCGAGGGTGGTGAAATACTGAAACAGGTTGCTTAGGGAGGTTGTGGATGCTCCCTCCTGGAGGTGTTCAAGGCCAGGCTGGGTGAAACCTCGAGCGACCTGTTCTAGTGGGAGGTGTCCCTGCCTATGGCAGGGGGTTTGAACTAGATAATCTTTGAGGTCTCTTCCAACCTAAATCATTCTATGATTCATTCTATGATTCTACGATGTGCACAGTTTCCAGCAGTGCTGGCTAGTTGGACATTTGGAAGAAATCTGTACATGAGTTCTGTTACTTCTACTGCCAAAGCTTTCCCAACCAGCCTTTTGCTTTAATTTATTTTGTACTGCAGAAGCTTATTGTTCCATGCCCTGCTCTCTTGTTGCAGCTCCAGTCCCACTTAGTTGGTCTTTGTTTGCCCTGTTGTTGCTAGATGTTTCATTTTGGACTTGCTTCTTACCAATGCACAAATGAGGCTGTTCAACAGTCAGGGCTTTATATCTATTCTCTCATTTACATCCAAAATACCTATGCACTGAGTCAAATCTGCTACTACACAAGAGAGTCTACACAAACTAAGCCTTGACTTTTTTTTTTTCTCCCAGGCCAGCTGGCTGTGGAAACTTTTCTTCTTTGTATCTCTAAATACTTGTGTGATTTTTAATCAAAATTCACTGTAGCTTACTTGAGTGTTTGTGACTTTTTCCCTAGGAGTGATATCACTGTCCCAGCTAGCTCCTGTAGAGCAAGGACTGGAAAATCTACTTTATGACAATCTATAATTCAAGTCAGCAATGTCTGATGTAGCAAGAAATGCTGTTTTGGAGGGGAAATTGTTACTCAGTTATTAAATACTTCTGTCATTTAGAATGATCCCATCTCTAACAGCAAAGGTCAGAGTATCCCCAAGAGCTACTTTTTAATTTATTTCTTTACTCATCTCTAACATGAAGTTAGTGACCTCTGTGCATTTGACCCCACAGAAGGGCTGTTCGCTAGTGCAGATCTCTTTGTCCAGGCAGGGACATTGAAGAACCCCTCAGAAATCAGTCTAGAGGAAGCTGTGACAATAGTCAAATCTCTGTATGGATCTTCTGCAAATGCAGCACTTTTCTAGGTTGTTCTAATGGTTTTGATAATTGCATGTCATTTATGCAGGCTAGCTAAATCAATTCTGCTATTTCCTGGGACTGCTCCTTTGTGACCTGCCCTAGGTGATCCTGTTTTTGCGGGGAGGTTGGACTGGCTGATCTCTGGAGATGCCTTGCAACCTCTAACATTCTCTGATTCCCTGATGCCCTGAAGCAGAATTTTCTTGCACAAAAGGTGCCTAAGCAGACTGTGTTTATCTCCACACTCACCCTTTTACATCTTTACCATGTAGCTAAGCCAAGTGTTTGAAATAAATTATTGTAAAGATTATAAGGAAGGAAAATTATCTCATTATAGATCAAAGAGAAATGACAAATCCAAGAGGTTTCTTCCAGGCTCGCTGGATCCTGTCTTTAGAAGAGCTTCAGTTGTATCAAACCAGCCTCACTGGCCAGCACCTGGAGGAAGAGGGGCAATGTTTACTACTCCCTGCTTTTCCAGCTCTCGTGCTCCACTAAGCACTTCACCCATATAATTCTGTGCTGTCTCTGTCTGAGCACTTTCTACTTGTTCTCACATAAAAAAAAATGTATCCTGTTGATTGCAGAACAGTACATGGCTGTCGTCTCTTCCCTATGTCGTTGTACCACATTTGAAATGGTATCACAAGATAGAAAATATCCTACAGAGGCTGTAAGCTCAGGGAGAGGCTAAGCTCCATGACACATTGCAAGCCAAAACCTTGACCCCAGATTGTGAACATCCATATTGCTGCAGCTGTAATAGCTTCTCTATTCACAAGGGTAGCATCTTTATTTAGCCACCAGCCAGGTTTTCTTCATGGAATCATGTAATGGATAGATGTAACCTGCTGCAGGCAGGCTAAAACTTCCCACTTTGTCTGCCAAATGTAAAGTTACACCAGTAGCAAGTGCTGACTAATACAGAGGAGACTGCAGGTAATGCATAATTGTAGGTGGGTGTTTGTGGGTGTACTGGCAGAGATCAAATGGCAGCAGCTGGTCAGTACTGCCTCACGTTGCTTCTTTGAACAGAAATGTAGAAAATCAACACAATAAACACAAATAGCCTCAAGGGTTTTTTATTGTTTCCATTACACTACAATGCATTAGTAAGAGCAAAGAGGAGTCGTGAGCCAGATTCTCAGCCTAGGCACATTGGCCTTGCTCTCAGGACAAAACTGTTTGAGGCACCGTCCTCACTAAGGGATCAATAGAGGTTGGTGTGTGCACTGACAACAGCTCCCAGGGGTGTTAAACCTGAGGCAGGTGCCAGGTTTCTGGGGTCATTGGAGCAGCAGATATTTCAAACAGCTATTGCTGCACAATTTTGTGGGACCTAGAGTGCATCCTCTCTGCCAGATAGCGCAGAGTCCCCACTCTGCTTCACCTTGCCATCACCATCCTGTCTCCTGCTGACCTGGAGATGCTGGATTCCCTTGGTCCTTGCACATCAGTTAATGCTGGTGTCAGGTCACATTCACTCTTATTGGTGTCATTTGGGTACCTCACCTCAATATTGGAACTACTTGCTAAGAAGGCCATTTCTGTGCTGCTGTCATAGCTAGACTCATTGTGAGCTGCATCCTGAGCTACCATCAATTACCTGATAAATGGAATTACAACAACTAAACATGATACTCTTAGATTTTTACCCCATTTTCTACTTTTAGCTGGATAGTTGGGAGAAAGACGCTGAACTCTCAGTGGACAGCACCCAAATAATTCCCCTGATTTGGCAGAGTGGTAGAGATGCTATTTCTGAGGGCATTAAAAACAAACATATTCCCAAAGCACACTACATGCAGGTCCTGAATGTACAGATATCCATTAACAGGGCTGGCATGGGAGTTGCCTGGCTATCACATTTTGGGCTGTGTTTGCAAGAAACCTGTTAGAAAAATAGATCTTTCTTGACAATAGAGTATCCTCAAATCAAGATTTTGAGGTACCACGAATGGGAAAGTCTGAGGTACCATTTGCAGAGTGAAAATTGCTATAAGCACTATTAGGGGAAAGCACTATTAAACCTACTGCAGACTCATCGATTTACACTAGTTGGTAATCTGCTGCTAAAGCTGCTTTTAAAATCAAAGTAATGTAGTTCTTATTGCTTGCCTCTCTTTCCTAACGCTGTTAATTCTATCCCTTGCATAAGTGCTGACAGTTTAAAAATGTATTTAGAAAGGGCATTCAGAGGATTTGGAACATGATACTGGTAATGAAAGTGCTGTTCTACCTGTCGCAGCAATTACTCAATTTTCTTTAAGGGCAAATCTGCCATTTTATCCACCTAGCTACCAGTTTATCACCTTGTTTTCTCCCTGCCAAGTAAAACCCAGCATTTGAGGCAGCTCCAAGCAGAAGGTTTGGTGTTTGTCCTCTTCATTGCTGGAGAAGGGTGTGTGTGTGTGTAATATCTATATACATCTTTATATAAGCAGAAGAAAAATCTCTTCTAATTTATCTGATCTGAGCAGGTCAGAGTAATTTCTGAACAACTGCAGCCTTGTAGCACTTTCCTAGCAGAATAGGAGCTTGGTGTAGTCAGCCTGCCTGGTACTGACCATTCAGCATCTCCGTTGATATGTAAATCACACCTCCTCCTCCTCCTCCTCCTCTTCAGCAGCCTGCCAGGGGCAGCAGCAATGACGTAACCAAGCTCCGAGCAAATCCTTTGTTTAAGCGATTGCTGCAGCTCAGTGGAAAAGCTGAGCCGGCTGGGCTGTGGCAGATGAGCTGCATTTAACAGGAAAGATAGGAGCTCCAAGAAATAACTTGTCCTGTTCGCCTTAGAAGGAAATTTTTTCTCAGAAGTGCTTTCCTAATTACATTGGGTTTTTTCTGTTTGTCAGAGGTGGAAACTAGCCGTCCAACCTCTTGGTGTTCAAAGCTTTCCCTAGCCCAGGATACAGCCTATTTTCCTCTGCTACATCAGCAGGGGGTAAGAGAAGTAGCTTAAGATTCTATTTTGTCTCGGTGATTTACAGAGTGTGTACAAGAACTGTAGTAAGAAGACAGACTGGACCAGCAAGGCAGAATCAGTGTCCAAATCTCATCAGAGGCTCTGATAAGTACAACTGGACTTGGTCAATCCAACAATTTCTGTGTTTACACCAGAGAAGACAAAAGAGACTTATGATTTCGGGTTTCCTCCATTCCTATGGAGGTGATTTGCAAACTTTCACTTACTGAGAAAACATCTGCTTTAGGTTGCACTTGGCTTGTCCTCTGTGCAGAGGCCTTTTAACAAGCACAGGTCATCAGCACAGCAGCAAGTGACAAGTGAACTGAACCTGGTCAGAGAGTGATGAGGTAGAAATCCACTTATGTGCTGAAAGTAGGGAAATGGATGGCCTGAGAGGGTGAGGGTGGTTTTTTGAACTTCTGAATGCAAATACGTATGTACCAAAAGGCTCAATGTGCTCATTCAGAGCAAGCTGTCACTTGCAGCATCAAGCACTGCAAATTGAGGGCTTGGCCCCAGTCTGATGATCTGTTAACTCGACACACTTGTAATCTAGCAAGAGAATGACTCCATGAATCTTATTAGCAGAAGTGTTTGTTTATTGCTCAACTGGCCATAAAGACCCCGAGTTTCTGTCTGCCTTTGCAGCCTGCACTCCCTCTAGGCTGGGGTAAATAACTGAACAAAGCTGGGGGCTGTAGGTAATGTGGCCTGAGAATGGCATTGGTAGTGTGGGTTCCCAAGAGCTACAGCAAATCATAAGTGAAGTGAAAGCAGTGCTCTTTTACCTTGTTGTGCTAGCATCACTCTGGAGACATCCTTGGTTCACACAGGTCATTGCCAAGATGCTTCACCAGTTCCTATTAGCATGGTTGGCTGATAGATGAGGAGCAACATCTTCCAGCACAGGAGAGTGAAACAGTGCTAAACTAGAGACATTTTTGTATTTTTTTTTGCACAGGTTGAACATCATAAAGGTTCAAAAGTTGGTTAGAAGTGGTATCCAGTTTGGTTATCATTTCAGCCTTATCAAATAGGTTGTCTGCATTTGCTTGTTATTGTTGATCTCAAGTCTGAAAGGACTTAAAGTAACCTGCACTTGATCTGCCAGGAGTTTTTTCACTGAGGAGTAAGGAAAGTGAGCAGTGCTTTTTGCTTGGCATCTGTATCTGTGAGTCTGTGCTACATTTATATAAAATGGGTGGACTAAAAAGTAAGCTCAGGCAGGATTTGGCCCTTGAATGCCAGTAATATAATTCAGTTACATAGGATAAGCATTCTTTGCCTCATGGGGACATAGAATAATTCTTGCTTTCTATCCCACTCTTTCTCTCCTAGAATAAGGAAGGATATGGATACTAAAGCATGCAAGTTACTAGTGCATGAGCAGAAAGAAAGGGATGGAGGTGTGTATGTGAAAGTGATATTCTAACTTAATGCAAAATAATCTTAATTGCCTGATTTAGTGGAATAAAAAGAAAGTGATGGAAAAGGAGCTAAGTAATTTTCCTGTAGTCTGCGGGAGGGAAATTCAATGCATCTGGAAGGCAGAAGTGCAGAGAAAAAGTATTTGTAATTGAACTGGCACATGGCAGAAGAAGTGTTATGGCAAATTTGCATCAAAGTAAGGGTGGTGTCAAACTGGGATCAACTTCAGTAATCAGAGGTGCCAAATGGATGCCTTTAAGTTTAAAGTTTAGAACTGTTGTGACTACTATAGTTTTTCTGGGTTGATTTTTCAGATCATCCTAGCAGGCAGTATGTAAGATAAAAAAATTTAAGGCAGAAAAAGAGAGACTCTGTGCTGCAGGGATTTAGAGTGGCAAGTTCAGGGAATGTTGATGAAATGGAGAAATACTTGTGACACAGTCCAGTGAAAGACACTTTTAGGTTTCCCAGTGCTCCAAAGCTGGGTGGTGATTTGCATAAATGGATTTACACCTTAACAAAATAGGATTACTTTGGCTAAACATACCTGTTAATTTTGAGGAAAAAAAGAGGGCCTTCCAAAAGAACCAATTAGCCAAGCTTAAGAATACTTCATGCTTGGTTATGTTATTCAAGAGTGAGACCAAAAGCCTAGGAAATTAAGGTAATTTAGAAAAAAAGGGTCAAAGGGATCTTGGTGCTGGATGCTGGAGATGATGCTGCATCCTCTAGAAGTATGTTACGTTACAAAGGAAGTTTGTGCTACTGTCCTTATTTTAACAGTTAGGAAGTGCTCACACTGATCCTCCACGTGCCCCTCCCTCCATCTGTCTTTGCCTTACGTTCTCAGTCTGCTTGGCTTGGCAAGGTCACCCAGAGGTACGATATTTAAGAGACTTCAGTATTCCCCTTTCCCTTCCCGTCAGCTGAGTGATCCTTTCCCACACCTTCCCCCAGTAACGTAGCCTTGTTGCCCACAGCACTTGGAAGGTTTATTTCTATTTTGCCTTGTCAATTGAACTGAACTCCCAACTGCACCGTGCATAACTTCTATGCCACGTGCACTCCATACTTGCTCAGAATTCTCCTTCCTTGGCAAAGAAAGCAACTAGGTAGCGTTCATTTATCCAAGTAAGGACTTTGGGAGGAGTGTAATTGATTTGCACTTATCACTGGAGAACCGTGAGGTGGCAATGGTGGAAATGTAGGTGTGAACAGCTAAAAAACTTGGTTTTTTTTTTTCCATAGCCTCCAAATGAACAAAGAATTCCTTGTGGGAAAGAGGTGTGCATGGAAAGTGATGCAAGATGAAAGAAGAGGGCAGCAAACAGGCTGGTGACCTAAGGCTTGGGTTTATTAGTTGCCCTGAGAATTGCTTGGTAGAAGACTCTCTTTGCCACATCATTAGTGTATCACAAGAATCACAATCTGAAAAAGCAGATGAAAAGAGAAGGGAATTAGCTAAAATGGAGTCAGTAGTACTTTTTCAGCATCCTTTGCAGACACTGGAGCTAACTATTTATTTTATTGTAGCAGAGCACTAGAAGATGCTGTTTGAGTTTTCTGCTGATCAGACAGATGGCCTTACCTGTTCCTGGGAGCACTTGGGTGCACAGGGAATATCCAGGCCCACCTGGTCAAGTCTGCTGGCAGCAGGAAGAGGTTGGCTGTCTGCATTCCATCTGCCTCAGTCTGGCTTTCACTGAGGCACTGCCTGCTCAGTGTCCTCACCCCACCATCACGTCATCATCCTTGCATTTTCCTTTTAGATCTCTGGAACTTCATGTCAGTTTTCCTTAGTGCTGTGTAGGATCTAGCACTGGATTGAGGAGGCAAGCCAGGTTGTGTTACTTGCACTGAGACAGTGAACTGCCTAATTCTAGCTGAAGTTAATCAGTTTAGCAGTTGTGTTTGCTGGCCAAAAAGCAAACTGGCTGAAGCCCATCCAGACAAGATTCAGGCCTGTAGTACAGTCATGGAAGCGATCTCAACTTGTTCTCCCTGTGCTCTTGTCACAGCAGGACAGGCTTTGTTCCTTGAATTGCCCAAGAGTTTCAGTGGCTGTGATATGTACTCCCAAGGGGCTTCTGTGGCCATCTGCTTCTGGGGAACTGGGTCTCAGCACGTTAATCCATCCCTTTGTAACCTCTGAATTTGGTCTTTGTTGTCTTGTGTTCTGTGCAGGGAACATCTAGAGGAGAGAAAGGAAAGCATAAACTTGTGGCTCCTTAGTACACCTTTTCTTTGGATTTGTTTGTTTGTTTGAATGAGTCTTTCTTCTTTTCTAGATTTCTTCCCACTATGTTTGGAAACCAAATTCAGGCTATTGACTGGGGTTTACAAAACTGCAGATAGTTTGGGGCATGAGTTTCTGAGAAGGCACTTTTTACCTCAAACATTGAGGCTCCAGCTATAATCAGCTGAGTGCCTTGAATGCTTTCTAGATCTAAAACCTCAGTGATAACTTTCCAGTGAGGGCCCCCACAGTTGGAAGCTGCCTTCTCCAATGGCCCCAGCAAGCCTGGATCACTCGATGCTGACAAAATGTCAGTAGTGCTGTTCCCTCTTGTGTCTCCCAGGCCATAGTTGGGTGACCACAAAGATGGTAACTTTAACTCTTACATAGAAGCAGAGTACATGTGTGTGTGTGTGTATGTGTGAAGGGTTTTAATTACTTAGTAGAAATCTGCTCTGAAGTGTGTTGGGAAGAGGATGCATTTTGTCCTGCTAAAAATAAATACATATGAAATTTGTATACTAGATTTCTCTGAGGGGAACTGGCTAAAATTCCTGTATTAAATTTGAGTGCAAAAAGATAAATAGAATTTGATTAAAAACCTCACAGCTGTGAATGTATCACTGCCTTTAATGATTTTGATACATTCATGGAGCTTTTTTTTTCCAGATGCTTTAAATCTTAACATGGGTGATTAAGGCCACTAGTGAATTCCATAAACAACACAGCACTTTCTTAAAGGATCTAATTTGAGAGGGTAGGAACTAAATAGCTGCTTTAACCTCTTGTCCTTGAAGAGCTGATGGTGAAACCATTTCCTCACTGCCTCTCTAATATTGTAAAATATTACATCAAATGCTCTTTCAAGATGTCAAAATTTCTTTGTGTATGTGTACATAAGTGCATAAACGTACACATACCTCTACAGCTCTGCAGACCTGCATATTTATGTATTTTCAGAGAACTCTTTATATGATTAGTTTGGGCTATGGAATCAGATGGCTGAGTCATCAGACTATGCTATATATTCCCTTGCACAGCTCTCAAAAGCCAGGAGTCTTCTTTGGTGTGTTAAATAACATTTTGGAAATAAGATGCTTCACAAATGTTCATGGTATTTCAGAGCATGGGGCACTGCTGGCGATGGCCAGCCCATGAGCCAGTCTCTTATGTCAGAAAGCACAGCTCAGAAAAAGACTGATGGTGAATTTTGGTTTATCTTTTGTGCAGATGTGCATTTTTCTTAATATTTTACCAAATAACCTATATTTATATGAATAAAACTTATCCCAGCAAGGATGACTGTGGGTGAAAGTAAAGTTTCAAGACCTAGTTTATAAAGGTAGAGTGGACATGGATTTTCTAAGTTTGTAGAGTTGAGTGGAGCTGGGAAGATGTTGTGTGTAGACACTGTTATTCTGATGGAGAACACATGGGCTGAGCAACACCAGAAGATAGAACTAAACTGGAAGCAGGACAAAAGCAAAACCAGGAGTCAGGAAAGACCAGTCCCTCCTAGAGACAGGAGAGAATCACAGAAGTCTCAAACATGCATGCAGGGCTATATGCAATCATGCATTATTAGGCACCATTGCAAAAGTAACATGCTAGAGGAACTGGTACCAGAAGTGCAATAAAATAGGTATTAACATGATGAAATACATATTGGAATGACTACTAAGTGGGATAAGCGTGACTCTCAACCAAAACAAATCTGGCAGGCTGTAACTCTGGCTTACAGAGAAGCCCCATTGCATGTTAGGCCAGTGCAGATGTTGGAGAGCCTCCATGATATGACTTACTGCACAAAACAGCCCTTCTCTAGGTTGAGACTACACTTGAAAGGCAAAATCAGCACTTTTTTACTTCCCTTTCAAGAGGAGGGCAGACAGGGAGCTACCACAGCCTCCCAGGGAAGGACAAAATGCTGGACTTCAAGCCACAGAGATCTTCAGTCCGGAGGTGAAGTACATTGCATGCACATACACAGTGACAGTCTTTTCTGGGGCAGTCTGTTACAGAAAGAAGGGAGATGAAACATTTCTGTAACTCATTCCCATTCTGACACATTGGGAGAACACCACAGAAAGAGTGAGGCAGACCCCAAAGGAGAAGCCCTGGGCCCAGTTCCACACTGCCTTATATTATCTTCAGTTTTACCAAAGATATTAGAATTGTACAGGGCATAACAGAGACAGTAACTTAGGACTTAAGACACTGCAATTCTGGGAGTGCAGTGCAACTCCAGAGCTAAGACCTCTTAGTTCTAACTCTTAATTGCAGCAGTAAGGCTTCCAAAAGTTTCTAGCATAGTGGCCAGAGTGATTCAGAGGACACAGAGCCCTCAATATATCTCCACCAAACAAGATCTCTTTGAGAATGCAAGTCCAAGGCACCTATGGTCATGATTTGTAGTAGCTGTTTATGAGTTTGGCCATAATGCTATTGTAACTACTGCTATTAATCATATTACTATCATATTCCTGCAAAGCATCAGGGAAGATTTTCCAGACAGATTAATCACTAATGAATTTGTAATCTGGCTTTGATCACTCATTCCTTTTGAATGCTGGTAGGTGGAGTTTACATGCCAAGATTTTCTGAATAATGAAGATGCTGCCTCTAAGGATCCTTTGGAATTAATGTTTTCAAATTTGGATCTAATATGTAAGCTGGGCTCCCAGAGTTGTTTTTCTCCTGATTTAACAGAGAGAAGAAGGGACTTAGGCAGACTGTACAGATATGTAGTCCTCCACTTGCTTCTACTGAAATAAGCAACATTCTCTCTGCTTCTGAAAAAAGTTGGGACAGTTGAAGTACTTGTAAAATGGGTCACACTTGAATTTCTAAGGGATGTTTTACTCTGCAATAGCACTGGCTTTAGCCTTGTCTCTGTCTTATAGGCATGAGCCTACATGGGACATGTTGACCTTCCATAAAGTTGTCACTTTCTAATAACATTAAAAGTAAATTTATATGGGGACCTAGCTGTCCTGATACCTATGGGAGAATTACACATTGCAGAAGCCTGAAACAATATGCAGTCTGCAATGTTTCTCTGGTGGAAACAGGCCAAAGTCTTTCACTGGTCAAATGGCAACTACCATCACAGATTACTGTAATTCTTTCCTTCAGGTCTCTTGATTGCTCAGGGGTTTAAGCCCTAATCTAATGCATGTTGCAGTCAACAGGGAAGTTTCCCTCTGTGTGATCAGAATAATGGAGTGAAGAATGTAATACATGTTTGATTCTATAGAGATAAACCTGACCTGAATCCAATGAGATTGAGAGTAGCTAATGCAAGACTTGCCTTTAGAACAGGAATGATGCAGTCTTCTTCACCACCTCAAGAAACAATGCCATTGAGTGCAGGTGAGAAATTATATAGCATTTGGGAGACAGGTAAAAACAGTCTCGTAAGTGGACATGAATGATTGACATGGATGTCCTAACAACACAGCTTAGAAGTAGGAGGAACTTTTAACTGTTGTCACTGCTCTTCCCAAATAATCTGCACTGTTCCTGCTAATTGGCATAAATCTTGCTCATAATACCCATAGCAGAGATTTGCACCGAATCCATTGCTAATCCTATAAACTGGTGAGTTTGATAAAGTAGGTGGCTCTGGGCATTGCTAATTTTATTTTCATGCTTTCACTTGCTATCATTCATTAACCCCCAAACAAGCCAGTTTGTGTGCACAAACAAGGGAGAAACAGTCATCTTATTAGTGCCTGTAACTGTGAGTGGGAGATGACAGCAGCATGAATACATACCCAGTTGTCTTTCCTTCTGTGTTGGTATGAGGCTAAAAGAATGAGTAGGTTCTCATCAGCACACGCAAAATTAAATCTAGTACAAGGAGATTCTATATTGAATGGCATTATTTTTCATGTGGCTTACTACTACTATACCCCAGACACTACATTATGTAATATTACTGCTCTTTGTAGCTTGTTGTCTTATTCATTTAAAATTACATATTTCATATTGTTAGAGTTCTGGACCACATGCAGTTATCAGAGCAGCTACTGAGCACTCGTCTAGGGCTCCAGCCTGCCCATGTGTCTCACTGGTATATTGATAACCAGGGTGAATTCACAGACCAAATTCTGGTCTTACAATGGATCAGACGTCCTTTATCAGTGTTAGAGGAAATGCCAAGGACTGAGCAAACACTTCTAGGGTCTCTTTAGATGTGTATGTTTAAGGTAGAATTGGAGTGTACCCCTAGAGCACAGTGCAAAGATGCTTTAAGTCATTATAGGTGAGTTGGGCATCTTAAAGAGGATGACAAAAACAAAGACTCAAGCTGTAAGATAAGACTTCCCAGATTTCCATTTATATCCTGTAGAGAAGAAAAATCTGTTCAGGAAGACTGGAAACTATCTGACAAGCAGTGGCCTAAATTTTACATTTAGTAGCCAGAATAGCAATAAAATCTTCTCCTTAAAAGTTAATGTCTTATTGTGATGCAGTGCTTGATTAGATGGTAACCTGGTAGTCCTTAAGTAATTATATAGTGAAACAGTTTGGGTTTGCTTCCAGTGAAGCAAGTTTGAATGCAAAGGAGAATCTCACTAAACTACTAGTAACCAGAAGCTCTCCTCTGACTCATGGGAGGCATGGTCCTGTGCTCAGCAAGAGCCCCATATGAAACACATGTGTGTACCAAAGCAGGTCAGAACTCAACCAAATGAAAACTGTGACTTAATGCAACTCACTAGGGGGAGAGTGGCTGGATATGTAGAACCAGGTCAGTTACTAGGAAAATGGACAGTGTACTTCTCAGTGAAACTTCTAGCATATGAGTCAGCTTGGATAAAAGAGTTTAATACTTGCCTAGGTATTACCAAGAAGTGAAAAGCAGTTGCAGACAAATATATATAATTTGTTAGCTAAGGTTAATTTTATTCTTCTAGGCAGCCAGAGCTAGATTTTTATCCAAGAAAACATGGGCAAAATGGCTTGGAACAAACCCTGTACAATGGCGTAGATCAGGTATTCGCTGGAGGAAAGAAACAAAGTATTTAGCCCGGGAAAGAAACAAAATACTTGGCCTGGTCTGCAAAGGAAAAACAGTGTCCATTTTTTAAAATTACTTCAGTATGTTGGAGTTCAAGACAGCACAGCAAAAGCAAAATGCTTGTTAAGAGGGTCTAATGTGCCTGTAGCATGGTAGATTTGACATTCCAAAAACTGACTGCAGCAGCAGGCCAATTGCTAGGATATGATTTTTAATTTTATTTGTAAAGGTGTTCATGTGTTGTCTTTTTTGGACACAGATTTTTCTTGGTACAAAGAAAAACAACGGTAGGAGCAACACTCTTTGTAGTACAGCGCTATTTTAGTGAATTCTAGCACCATGCTCCCTGGGGAAAGAGATATTCTGGATTGAAAAGTATTTCTTCAGAGACATCAATGAAAATATGACACTGGTTTTGTTACAATTACCCCTCTCTACTTCCTCCTACTACTCCATGCTTGAGAGGAGCTGTGTCTCTCAAGTTGTTACTGAGCCCACTCTGTCTGCACTAGTTTATGAGTGCTGGAGCAAACTGGGAGCACATTGCTGTGGGTCTAGAGAGGATCTCCACAGGAGAGGCTGATAGTGCTGGATTAGCTGTCAAAAATGATTGGAGATGAAAGGGAAAGGGAGCAACAGAAAGCTAGAAAATATCTGAGGGGAAAAAATAAAAATATAAAGTTGAGGAGTGCTGTCAGTATAATCAGGGAGCAAAGTTGGATTGATGCTTTATCTAATTCTTGTGACTTCAGTAGGTGTGTACTGGGGGCTTGTATGCCAGGGCAGATGTGGCCCATAGGTTTACACTGCTTTTCATAAATATGTTCAATCTTTATACAGTGTCTACATATGAATTTAAGTGCAAGCAGTATTTCCATCCTGAGTAGACAGCAAGCATTGCTCTTTCTTGGCACCCACAACAATATTAAAAAAATCACAAGCACAACAACAAACCAGCCAACCAAAAACACCTGCATCTTTTAACTGATAGTCATGTATCATCTTTGCTGAACCCAACCAAGGATTCTTTGACATTTATGTTTTAACTGTAGTTGCAAAGTTACTGAACTCCTCAGTGGTCTTTTTGACCCAGGGCTGTTGACTGCATAAATGGGATCAGAAGCTGACTCAAAAATTGCAAGAAACACTTCCTTTTCTGATGTGAGGATCAGTAGAAAGGGTTAATGGAGGAAAGAATCTACAATATCTACCCCTGGAAAGGTGGAGACTATTGTAATGTGCTGTCTGTGCTCATTATTTTCTCACACCAGCATATCACTGCAGATGAACAGCCTGGTCCAGTTCCTGTTAGTGTCAACAGCAGCAGAGAGAAGCCTTGTGTGGGCAGGTGCCAGGCTCGTGTTCTTCACACCAGAAGAAGTATTCATTTATCATGGCAATGACATAATCTAGAGAGGTGACACATAAGGAAGAAATGGAGAGTGAAGGGCAGGTGAAGAGCTGATGAATTCATGCAGCTTTGGAGAAAGGGGGAGAAAATCCAGGTTGTGTTATTTCTGTGGTACAAATATCCCAGAGACAGTGAATAAAGGGAATGGTGTAAATGTGTCAGCCACTGCAGCTGGCTGACTGGTGAGCTCATTTAGGCAGCTCTACACCTGTAGAAGTGGAATTTGCTGTTTCTTAGAAACTGGGAAAGAAACAGACGCAGTTCTTGTAAGTCTCTGGTTGTGTCATGTTTCACTTATCCTATACCTCTTGGGGGAATCTTGTAGCAATTAACTTCTAATTACTTCAGTAATCTACTCATTTTATAAGAAAAGCCATCCAAATATAATGCTTCGTACATGTTTCACAGAGGCAAAAATTAATTGCATCGTAATTTTAAAACCTCTTCTTTCTCTACCCTCCTCTTCCATCACAGAATACTTTATATTTCAAAATAGATAAAATATTAAATAGGAATGTTTCCTTTTTTCTATCAAGTTCTCTCCTGCCACTACTCAGCAGCAAAGATCTACCTTGACAGATTTATTATAATGATATAATTTAAATGATACTCCCAAAATTAGTGTGGGCCCTTTAATACCTCTCCCAGGTGCTATTTAGCTGAGGCAAGGAGGCTTTAACCTTCTGCCTTTTGGAATCTCCCTAGTAAATCAACTGCACCTCGGGATCATCTCCAAATGAAATTTGCTTGCTACGCAGCATCGAGGAGACGTGATAGGACTGTAAAACAGCACTATTTTTCACTGCAGAAATGCTTGAACTCACTCCAGACAATTATGCAGCCTGCCATTTTACACATCATCTATTTCAGTATTCCTGCATCAATTATTCCATTAACATTACTGCATACTAAGCTAGAACCTGCCATTGGTCCTGTGGACATGGAAGGGATGGGATAGATTTTAAACTAAATGAAATAAAGGTGGGGAGAAAAGGACATTTGGTACATTCATTTCTGCAGCCTCGCTGCATTTTCTGTGCAAAGTATTTTTATCTCCCAGGGCTTACCATTGTTAATTCCTACCCTAATATGGTTTAGCTCAGGACATAATGCTGCATTTTCCATTGCTTTGTTAGCTGTCAGCTGAATTGAAAGGACCTGTTAATTACAAAAAATTAATAGCTTTATTCAAAGATTAACAGAAATTAGGGTGAAAACAAAATTGTTCTGATAGGGAGGGGATATGCATTTGCTGTAAATTCAAGAAATCTCCCAAAGCACAAAGAACGTGTTCAGAATTATAATTAAGGAAGAAATTTTCACTCCCTGGAAGAACAGCTTGATGGCAATTGTTACATTCCTTTAGGTTTAATGTAGCATCTGTTACAATTTAATTTTTAAATGACACCATTTTTAATTCCCATTAATCTCCAGAATTAACAGTGTAATAAAGATCCTTGCAAACAGTGGAAGTGAACTAGCCAAAATGCCTCCAGGAGCCTTTACAGCTTTGATGCCATGAGTAGGGTGAAATGCAAAGACAGTGCTAATTAGATACAGAAATGGTTGCATCTTCTTCAAGAATGAGGCTGCCTAGGACCTATGGACTGAAAATGGAGGTGCACTGTTCAGAGACAGAATGGCTTGTTTATTATCAGGTTGGATGGTGTGTGTTAGGAAGGATGACTTGAAGGTTTAGCACTTCATACTTGTGTCTTTTTTCCACTGAAGCTGATGGCACAAAGTAGAAATGTGTTTCACCATCCCATTTGATGAGAAAGTGGCTTGGATTTTGCAGATATTGAATGAAACAAAGGAGAACCTGTACAAAACATGAGCACAGTGACACAGAATCCCAGCATAGTGGGGGTTAGCAGGGATTTCTGGAGATCACTTAGGCCAATATCCTGGCTAAAGCAGGACCACCCATAGCAGCTTGCCCAGGGTCAAAATGTCCAGGTAACTTTGCAGTCTCCCTGGAAAAGGGGACTACATGGCCTCTCTGGGCAGCCAGCTCCAGGGCTTCAGGACCCTCACAGTGAAATTCTTCCTCATGTTCAGAAGGAACCTTCTGTGTTCCAGTTTGCACCCATGCTCCTTGTCTTGTTACTATGCACTATTTAAAAGAGTCTGGCTTCATCATCTTGCCCCCCACCCTTTAGTTCTTGCTAAGCATTAAGAATATCCCCTTTCAGGCTGCTCTTCTCCAGGCTAAACAGCCCCAGGTTTCTCAGTCTTTCCTCCTTAGAGACATGCTTCAGTCCCCTCAGCATCTTTCAAGCCTCTGTTTACTCTCTCCAGTAGTTCCCTGAATCACATCCAAAAATTAATTAATAGAAGAAGCATTTGTAGATATTGTAAAACTGGCAGAGACATTTGAAAGTCTAGGTAGGTAGAAACCTAGAGAACAAAACCAGGATGAGATACAAATATGTAAGCTGAATTGACAGACCAGCCTTTTCTGGTCAGAAAAGGTTTTTAATTACAACTGATTTAGAGTGCATCTTTCTTAGGAAAAAATGTGATAATACATTGCAATGATCCTAATTACCATATGCTGCCTACCACGAATACCAGGGAAGACAAGGTTATCCATACTGACATGTGTTAGTGTGCTGCTATGCTAGGGAAGACATAGCTACTTCAACCATGCTGCCTTCAAAGCCAGCACCCATGCCTGACTTAACCTGAAGTGTCCTCAAGCTCTCCTGATGCACTAATAATAACAACAAACCTGACACTGATTTTTCCCTAGCACTTCATTTGGAAGGAAGCCACTGATGTCAGCAGGACTCATGACAATGTCAAATAATTGCAATTCTTAGAGAGGCTGCCTCAGTGAGTAAAACATATCCACTTGCTCCATGGAAACCAGATCTGTTCCTATTTAATGTAATGTTGTTTCTCACTCTGGCTGATTATCGAAGACAGAATTTCCTCTCTTAGATCTATTCACAACACATTACAAATAAGTTGTAGGAACAAATCCTGTACAATTGGCAATCATCTGCAATTGGCCAGAACTTTACTGTGCCCAAAAGCATTGCACAGAAATTCTGCCCTCTACTTCATGGCTCCATACTGGGCAGTAGTTAGGCAGAAAGGGTAGATTGTAAGGTAGTGGACTCATCCCTGGGAAATGGAAATACATTAATAAATTGGGTTTGTCCTCTCGTGAGGGCTCATCTATAGCCACCACTGTGGTAGGTCAAAGTCCGTGACTGTGTCATAGAGTGGTTTAGCTTGGAAGTGACCTCAAATATCATCCAGTTCCAAAACCCTGCCATAGGAAGGGACACCTCCTACTAGAACAGGTCGCTCAAGGCCTCATCCAACCTGGTCTTGAACACCTCCAGGGAAGGAGCATCCACAACCTCCCTGGGCAACCCATTTCAGTGTCTCACCACCCTCACTGTAAAGAACTTCTTCCTAATATCTAGTCTAAATCTCCCCTGTTCCAGTTTAAACCCATTACTCCTCATCCTGTCATTACAAGACCTCCTAAATAGTCTCTCCCCAGCCTTCCTGTAGCCCCCTTCAGATACTGGAACACCACTATAAAGTCTCCTCAAAGCTTTTCTTCTCCAAGCTGAAGAGCCCAAACTTTCATAGCCTGTCCTCATAGCAGAGGTGCTCCAGCCCTCTGATCATCTTTGTAGCCCTTTTCTGGACTTGCTCCAACAGTTTGATGTCCTTCTTGTGTTGGGAGCTCCAGAACTGTACACAGTACTCCAGGTGGAGTCTGACAAGAGCAGAGTTAAGGGTGAGAATCCCCTCCCTTGCCCTGCTGGCCACACTGCTCTTGCTGCAGCCCAGCACACAGTTGCTGTCTGGGCTGCACACACACTGCCAGCTCATGTTGAGCTTTTCATCAACTCAGAACCCCAGGTCCTTTTCCTCAGGGCTGCTTTCCAGCCATTTGCCACCCAGCCATCTAGGATTTCTGGGCTTATGCTTTTCTGACTAGAGAAAGGCTAATCTTTTCTACATTGGTTTTGATGGCTGTGGTCCTTATGCCCCCCAAACTGTAGACCACATTTATCTTCAGCCTGATACCCTCATGAATGCAATAACAAGGCTTTCTTCTAGGTAAAAGGAATCAACAGCCTGAATATCTGTCTCATAGTCCCCTCCATATGTATAGAGAATGGGGATAACAAACTAACCTTTATTCCAGAGGCTAATTGGATTTCACAGAGTTTGGAAGCACCACTGATTCATCAGATATATTAAATTCAGCATTAACATTCCTGCTGGGTAGCTTAGCTATTGACCTTCCTCCTCCATGCTTACTATTCTATTTCAAACTTAAGCCATTTCAGATACTTAAATAAACAGGCACCTTGTGCTGCAGCCCTTGTGAGAGTAGCATTTCTTCATGCATGAAGTCTTACAAGCTGCTGTGCACATACATGAATGAATATTTCTTATTCCACTTAAATAAGCACCACAAATGCTTATTACAGAAAAAAACAATTATTGGTCAGAAGCTGGTGCCACTACTCTGGTTTAGTCAAATAACAAAATAATCCAAGTGCACATAAAGCACTCATAATCAACCTATTTTCATCAATAAAAAAATGTAAAATGTCCTTCTTGCATCACAGAAAACTCTTAAACATGCTGACTTGCTTGGATTTTTCTCCTCTGAAGGTGAGAAATCAAACTATCTGGGCTTAAAAGTAAGCCATGGCTCTCCAGGAATACAAGAAAAAGTTGACATCTCTGAATAACATTTTAAAGAATGGAAATCTTACTCCATATTTCTGCTGAGAGGTCAGGTTATGAACTCTGAAGCCTACATGGTAAAGATGTTTTTTCCTACCCTTCATGATGGCTCACTACAAACATAGTAGCTAGGTCCTGGTCTTGCCAGGTTTCCACATGGATATTTGGTGGCACAGGGGAGCAGAGATGGAAGACCAAATGGTAGAGTCCCCTTCCCTTACTACTGAGTAGCTCAGAGACTGGCTCCCCAATGTGCAACTGCACATACCACCATGGCATGGGGCAGGGGGGGCATGCAAGAGTGCTCCTGAGCCAGCCTTGAGTGTCAACGTCCATGCTTTTTCTGCCCATCTTTCTATTGCTTATTAATTTTAAGCAGTATTTTTCCATAAAGGCAGATAAGTAATTCACTTTCTGTGATGCAAATGTGGAATCTATTGAGTGGGTGTGTGCATGCTTTAAAGAAATAACTGAATCCACACATCTCTTCTTTTTAAATGCAGGAAACCAGAATCTAATAAAATGTAAATCAATTCAGTGTCCACTTTGGGCTTAAAAAATAATGCATTAAATGCTGTGCATTCCAATATCAACATCTTTATTTTCCATCCTCCTGATGTCTTCTGAAATCTTGTTCTTTCTGGGCATGTGGTGAAGAGCTTGTCAGAGAAGAAAAGGCTTAAAGTCTACTCCACATGTTTACTCATTCTTGATACTCACTCTGGCACATGGACCTTAAGGAGTCTTTGTGTGGGGTTGGTTTCTGTTCCATGCTTTACTGATTGCAAACACCCAGCTGATGAATTGTAATGCACCACTGCCTTTGCAATTTAGGCCTTTTGCTTCTCAGACCTGAAATAAACATAGCCCTGCCAGTTTGAGTTGAGCTACAGGTGTTGGAGTATAAATGAGCCCATCAGATTTCTGGTTTGAGTTAAAACAGGGTTTAAACAGACTTTCGTTACATTGTTGGCTCAGTTAACTCTCAGTGCTTGCCTAGCTGCTAGTCTGACTTCCTCAGCTCTATCTAGCATCTAGTGCTGGAAGAGAAAGAGCATGAGGAGGCATCTGAAATACATTGTCTTTAGCTAACAGATAGCCAGACTTGTTCTTCATAGCATTTATCAATGCAACTTAGAAAATAAGGGTACATTCTTAATTCAGTTCTGCTCTTTTTAGGCTTTATGTGTGTATGGAATGCAAATTGTCTTCTGCGATATTTTTGGCCTTAAAGGAAGCTATTTCTGAAGAAAAAAAATTCCCCTATTCTGCACTCTGGAAGCCAACAAGCTAAAGAAGTATGATGATCTGAGACATTGCGGGAGCATAACAATTAGATTTGCAGAAACATAGGGAACAGTTTGAAGCTACCTGTGCAGTGGTATTTTAGACTGGGTTGAGAGGGACTTATAAAGGTTGTCAAGCTCAATCATGCTGAAGTAGGGACATCTACAATTAGAGCATGTTGCTCAGAGCCCAAGACAATCTGAGCTTGGATGTTTCCAAGTATGGTGGCTTCTACTATCTGTTCTGCTGCCTAAATTCTTAAGGAGAAGAGCTATTACAAAGAGAAAGGTTAACAAAGTCATATGACCAAGGGAGATACAAGCAGAGGATGAAGCCTCACACTGTGCTCACTTATCCCAAGATTTGTGCAGAGTCAAGTCATTGGTTAAAGATGACAGCCTCCAATATGGAAGACATTAGGTCCCCAGGTCGAACCTGTGGTGGTGTTATTCCATATCTCCTTTGCCAGAACTCTGCTGGTCATTTAGGCAGAGGTCTTTCCTCATTCCATGACATAAGGAAGAGACAAAATGCCTGGAAGTAGGACTGTGTGCATAAATCACTGTTCTGAAAAATCACTAGCTACAGTCTGATCATTTATCATTCGGCCTCACTAAAAATAGGAACCTCTGATAAAGACATTTCTCAGAAAGGTGAGAAAGACAGTTCCATTAACCCTCCTGGTGATGTGTTCATCTTCACAGACGTGTTCTCTCATCTTCTTGGCAAACAGTGATGGCCAAGCCAGAGACTTCCTGCCAAAGGAGCTGCAGAGCTTGATCCAGCAGTAAAAGCAACCCAAATGTTTGGAGCCTGCTGTGTTCCTGCTGTGACAACATTCATATTGTAGTTGCAGAGAGTGACAGTGAGGGCAAGCCATGAGCCACGCAGACACAGCAAACTGTCATTCTGCAGGTTATGAAAGGGAGCAAAAGGAGCTGGTTAATCATACCAGCCTTTTTAAAGCACAGGAGGTTCTGCACTGGTAGGTGATTCAGACTAAGGCTTAAGTCTTTAGGAGTTTGATTTTAATTGTTTAAAATTATTGTATTTATTCATGAACTATAGTTTCTAAATGCTGCTGCTGCCTCCTGGAGGTTGGGAGGCATAGCCAGTTATTGAGAGCTGAGAGGTACATCCTGTGTATTTACTGCTCCTTCCCCAGGAGATCTCAGAAAATCCACAGCACCACAGATATTTCCGAGTTCACAGCGAGGTGCTTGAGACAAGCTTCATTTTGTCAAAAGTCCTGAAAAATGCTTAGTTCTACAATTACCATATTAAAACATCTCTCAGAAGGCTCTATCTTTCCTTTCTGCAACTAAAATTGCTGCAACAGGCACTAATGGACTGTCACTGCAGAAATCCCCTCTTGGAAATCCATGCTGTATTGTCCTCTGAGGGGGAGTTTTTCCTATAAGTAGAGAAGGATCTCATTTAACCAGAAAAGAAACTAGCATTAATGAAAACCTAAGAAAATACACAGTTTTGTATTCCCTAAAATCTCTGCTAGTCTCTACCAACTTCTGTTTCTTCCATAATATGTATGAGAAAGTTTTTAAACATCAAACCTTAGGACAAAGAAAATGGATACTATCAAATCTATTAGAAATAATTACTTTATAAAAAGTAACTTGTGCCTCATAGAATCAGCAAATCCTTTAGGCTGGAAAAGACCTTTAAGTTCATTGCATCCAACCATTAACTCAACACTACGAAGTCTGGTGCTAAACCATGTCCCTCGGCACCATATCTACATGGCTTTGAAATGTCTTCAGGAATGATGATTCAACCACTGCCCAGGGCTTGGCAGCCTTTTCAGTGAAGAACTTTTTCCAAATGTCCAAACTAAACCTCTCCTGGCATAAGTTGAGGCTATTTCCTCTCATCCTGAAACTTGCTGCCTGGGGGAAAGGACCAACCCCCACCTTGCTCAAACCTCCTTTCAGATAGGTGTAGAGGGCCAGCAGGTGTCCCATCAGCCTCCTCTTCCCAGGCTGAGCAACCCCAGCTCCTTCAGCCACTCTTCACAGGACTTTTTCTCTAGATGCTTCACCAATTTTGCTGCCCTTCTCTGAACCTGCTCCAGCACCTCAGTGTCTTTCTAGTCATTAGGAGCCCAAAACTTAAGCCAGTGTTCAAAGTGTGGTCTTCTCTGTACCAAGTGCAGGGGAACAATCACATTAGACCCATTGACTAGGATGTAAAGACTGAACATGCTTCACTGGAATTGCTTAAGCTACAGGAACTATAGAGAAAACATTTTGTGCAGTATAATCCTTTTTAAGTCAATATTGTTTTTTCAATTGCAAATTTCAAATTAAATATTATCCTCCTTTAAACAAAGGCACACACATGTATCTTGGAAATCAAGTCTGTTTATCCTTTCTACTGCCATTATATAAACAAGTTTAGTTTTTATTAGAAATTAAAAAGCTCATAGACTTAGAAGTGGAAAAAAGACAGAGTCTTACTGATTTGATGGTTTCCAGTGTCATTGCTAAGGGTGCATGATAAGGGACACCATCAAACCCCCTCATTTTCAGGCAGCAGCACAGGTCCTTGCACCAGCACAGGTCCTTGTACCAGCAGGCTGCTATTGGGCTTTGTCTTGTGCTTTAATACATTTCTAAACTAAGATCACAATGCAGCATTTAAAACCAAATCCATTGATTTTCAGGTTATCATCTGGGGTAAAGTTTTGTTGATGTGAACTTTCTTTCAGGCTTTTCATGGTGTTCCAGACTAATTATTGAATGTAATTAGATCAGTAGATTAGAGTAAGCTGAAGCAGTATATATCCTTCCAAAACAATCCAAACTGCTTTGGGGGAGACTTGTACTATTTTCTTTTTACTGATAAAACAAGGGAATAAACATTTTTGAAGAATAGAGATAAGAATACTTGGAATGTTATTCAGGAGTCTCTAAAAACCCCTAAGCCAGTTAATGCAGAGTAGAGATTTGGCCTTGCTTGTCAAGATCAACTTTGAAGTGTTCCATACTGGCTACTAAAGTCTCAAACCAGCTTCCCCAGCAGAGCAACTCATGGTCCCACTTCCCAGCTTGCTTCCTCCTGAGCTTCATGTTCTTCAGGGTATGAGCACATCTAGGGCTTTTTCCTGGTGTTTTTGTGTGCACCACTTAGGCAAGCTGGGTCTTTGTGCTGGCAGATCCAGCTCTTAAATCTTGTGTTTGCCCAAAGAAAGTTTATTCCAGTGACTTTCTGTCGACAGCAGTACATATGGAACATGTTTCAGGGACATGCAGTCATGACCAAGGATTTAAGTTTACTAAACAATAGGTAAATAAAAAAATACCACACAGGTGGTGAACATAAGCAACAAAGCTAGCAGTGCATACTAGGTGCCACTTGCTGTTTCTTGAACTTTGCAGTGTTGGGCTATTTAATGCTAGTGGGGTTGGGTTTTGGTGCTCCTCTCTACTGTGTTGTGGTGAGTTCTTAATGCTAGAAGTTACAGCAGGAAACAAAACAGGAACAAATTCAATACAGAAGTTATTGTTTCCTGAATATTAGAAGATTGAGAAACAGATTATCTCATTTCTTTACCAGCTTCTAGTATTCATCCAGCCAGTTGTCTGTAACTATAAAATACACATAATAACCTTTATCTGAAAGGACAAGAATGCAGTAAAGTCAATTGCAAGTATCTCTGCTTGGCATGTAATCAGGCACCCTAGTGAGACCACATCTGGAGTATTTGCTCCAGTTCTGGGTTACCTAATTCAAGGGAGACAGAGAACTACTGGAGACAGTAAACAGAGGCTAGAAATGCTGAGGGTACTGAAACATCTCTCTGAGAAGGAAAGGCTGAAAGACCTGGGGTTGTTTAACCTAGAGAAGGGCAGACTGAGAGGGGATCTTATGAATACTGATCAGTGTCTAAAAGGTGGGATCAGGAGGATGGGGCCAGATGCTTCTCAGTGGTGCCCAGTGACAGGACAAAGAACAACGGGCGCAAACTGCAATACAGGAGGTTCCATCTGAATGTGAGGAAAAACTTTGCTGTGAGGGTGCTGGAGCCCTGGAGCAAGCTGCTCAGAGAGGCTCTTGAGTCTTCTTTGAAGAGATTCCAGACTCACCTGGACATTGTGATCCTGGGAAATCTGCTCTGGGTGAGCCTGGTTTAGCAAGGAGTCCCTTCCAAGCCCCACCATGCTGATATTCTGTGATTCTGTGAATCAGTGCTACTGCCCTCAGGGGAAGGATTGTATTACCAAGTGCTGGTTTGAAATGTCACGTCTTCCATCATAAAATTCTCTGCAGATAACAGCTATTTTTAGCCTAATTTTAGGCAAAGAGAAATTGGAATTCATTGACGTTTGCAAAGGAAATTCTACCTTTGTTGAAAGCCACAGCAGATTTCAGCTTGCTCCATTTTGAAAGCCATGCCAATGTGAAAAGCAAGCTTTTTGTACTGTTTGGCACCATAAATAGAGCTGGCACTCTTAGGGAGTGCTTTAATTATACATTATATTAACCAGTGTGAAATGCTGAGTCTTATTAAGATAGCCAAAAGCCTTCTTTATAGTTGATTTATTAGAGCTTGAAATTAACTTGTCACAGTCCAGCTCAAAGAGATCAGCAGATATGAAAATTCAGCTGCCTATAGTATATTTCCACATGGATACTGCCAGCACTTTCTGGTTCCTTGCATTGCATCTTCCTGCTGTAAAGACCCTAGTGCCTAGATGTGACAATCAGCTGGGCATCAGCTGTCAGCCTCATTCCTCCATTATAAGTGGTAGTTCCAATTTTGAGGTTGCTTGGGATGGTGTCCTGAAGAAACAGAACTTTAAATAAACCGTGTTTATTCTGAGCTTACCCAGGTGCCCACATGTATGCCTGATGGGCTGCACCAGGCTGGCTGATAGTGGAGATGTTCCACATTGGTGTGTTTGCAGATGAGCATTTTTTCATCCTTCTGATGCAGTATATGGATGTCAGGAGCTCAGACTGTCCATAAATTCAGTACTAGCCAAAGTCAGTTGGAGAGAGGTACTTTGGTGACCCGCTGGGCCTTGAGGGCAGGTGCAGTGCTGCACACCTGCCTCTTGAATAGCTTTAAAGTTGGGCTTTCTAGCATTTTTCCTGTAGTTTTTTTTCCTCCTCTTCAAAATAACAGTGTTACTCTCTACTTTATATGAGTTTTCAAAACGTTTTCTGAGGACAGAAGAGCATCATCTTCCTTTAGACTGTTGGTATTAAGTTACTCATCAGCATGGGCAGTGCTGTCCCAGCTTTGCCTCCAATGTGGCACGGAGGGCTACATGGTTTCTTGCTTTAGTAGCTCAAGAACACATGTGCCGTTCCTTAGGATGACTGATGCATTCTGTCAACTCCTGAATGGACCAGAAATGCCAGACCTCAGAGAATTTGCAAGGTAGTTGGGATTTTGATTTTTCTCTTCTTTTAATTACACTTTTACACTTGATTTGCCCCCAGAAGTTGTGAATTATGCACCAGGCTTATGGAAAGCAGGACTGAATTAGCATGGGACAGGGGAAGAGCAGATAGTCAGCTCCCTCCTGTTTAAATTAAAACTAAGCCGCATCAGAGTGTTGCCAATTAAAAATAAACTGAATGACTTTGCTCTCTCTGTAGGTGACCTGTCTCCACGATTTCTTTGGGGATGATGATGTGTTTATCGCCTGTGGTCCAGAAAAATTCCGCTATGCGCAGGATGACTTTTCCCTGGATGAAAGCGGTAAGGGAAACACACTGCTCTCCAGTCTGTGGTTTTGTTTGATTTCCTTCCACTTGCTTGTATCAGATAACAATGCTGCATGCTTTTCTTCTCTTTTTAAAGACCCAGTACATGGAATTTAACATCCTTTTGTGATAGTTGTACAGTCAGCAAATATTATAGTGGGGCAAACACTGACTGAGATAGCCCAAGTTAGAATTGACTCCTACACCATTTGACATTTCCTGCACAATCTGGGAGTGTATCCTTATAGTTTTATCCAGTTGTAGTCAGATTGATACATTTTTCTTAAGAACTACACAGCAGAAGGACTCTTGTCTGTATGTAAACAAGTGAATATTAAAAATGAGAACAAGCACAGTTAAAAGAATGTACATTTGAATTAGAAGAATCATAGAATCAACCAGATCAGAAGAGCAAATGGGGTCTCCTAATATTCAGGCTCATTTCCCAAAGCGCTAGGTATCCTATATAAGGAACAGGAGCCCTGTGCTGTCTCATATGCCACAAAATGGCTCAGCACCAAAGACCATAGAAAACTTTGGCTGTACATGAGGAAGTCAAGCAGCCTCTAATCTTCTAGCACTGTATTTTTATAACTCCTTTGCAAGCCTGATTTTATTTGATGCTGGTACTTCTGACCTGCGTACTCCAGATGAACCCATTTGATGGTCTTGGGTAATTCAAACAAAGTTTCTAAGGCTCAGCTGAAATTTTGCAGGCAGAGAATAAAGCTCGTGTCAGGCTGGGGAAGCAATCTGTAACCTTGGGAGTTGAGTCAGCTCCATGGGGAGTTCTACACTGTAGAACAGTTTGAATGCACTCCTAGAACAACTTGATGGGAAGCTCAGCTCTCTGCCTACACTCCTGGTTACTACTACTTTTCCAACTTGAATTTCTCTAACAAAAATAAGCCCAACCTTCTGTTGGGAAGGCACTGAATAACCACAGCTGTCAGTGGTATCAGAGAAGAGTAGGGATGCCCTGCACCTCTCAAGAAACAGACAAGTTGTGAGCCAACAGTGTTTTCCCTTTATACACCCATCATCCTTCCTTGTTATGAGTCAGATGCTGCAAGGAGAACTCTTAAGTCCTAAGATGTAGCAGATGAATGTCACTTATTTAAATGTCCTCTGTCATGGGATACTTTTTCTTGCCTGTTTGGATGACATGCACTTGGATTGCTGGTTATTATGTTCACTCTGGCAGGACATCAGGAAACAAAATGAGAAATAGTATACGAGAGGGTTACATCATCTTTTTCCTTCTGACTGCCCACCACAGCTTCCTTCCTATAATCCCTACTGTTGAGCACTTTCCAGACGAGATTACTTTATCTCATTCCTACCCACTGGTTTCAGCATCAGTCCAGGTGATATTGTGCCCCCTGTGATGTTCAGAGACCTGTTCACACTACCTTCAGCACTGTCAGAACCTTGTTTTGACATGTGCAAACGCTCAGTGATTGCTTTTAGGACACAGACACTTGCCAAAGGCTGAGCTGGATGAATTGCTGAGAGTCAGCCTTTCTGTGCTCAAAAATGCAAAGCTGAGTTTGTTTTCAAGGAATTACTCCCCTGGGAAGAAAATAAATGTGAAAGCTCTTGAAAACACACAGCATAATGTATTTTCACTTTCACAGTTTATTTTTAGGGTAATCCAGGTGACTAAATACAGATATGTGGCACCTCTTGAGACTCCCTTGGCTTCTGAGATGCCCACGTGATATATGATTGATAGGAGCAGCAAGAGACACTCTGCTCCAAAGAGGTTGTACTCTATTGTATCCCACAGAGCATTTGGTGCCTGTGACCTGTCCCAAGATTGAAATGTTGCACTGTTTTTATTAAACAGCTATATGTAAGAGCCTTGGAAAATGTTACTTCTGCAGTGACTGGAGATGATCTGCCTCCATGTTTTGTCTTGGCTGGTTATCACCAGGAGCAATTTACACACTCTCCCTAGTGGTTATCTCACAGTGTATCATCTCTTTATCAAGGAGGGATATTGAAAAGGATTCTTCATCAAGGTAGACAATTTACTTCCCGCACCTTCCCCCAAAGTCATTACTGCTCTTTGCATACAAAAAAAAAGGGCTATAGTGGTGCTGGAGTCCCACAATTCTTTCCATGGCATCATCTGGGAGAAATCAAATACCTTTGGAAAATAAGCCACATAACTTTTTCTACCCTTGATTTACATTTTCCAAAATTCATTTAGCAGGAGACAGAATAAACTCACTGTAGGTTTAATTATTGCCATGCAGTGTTCCCAGAGCACAAGGCGGCCTCTCTTCATGTTCTCATACTGCAGCAAACTCTCTTGCAATCCATCTGGAAAGAGAAGAGACTGACTATGGACTGTCTGAAAATAAGGGAAGCCTGGGGAAAAAATTAAGGCAATTACATTTTCATAGATGTGCTGATATATAAATAAGTAACACATACATTTAGGTCAGACCATTTGGTTTTGGTTGACCAATTCTTTATCTACTATGTGCTGCCTTCAGTTGATTCCCATTAAGGAATCCAGTCAAGGGAGTCCTCAGTCCAGTCCATGCATGCTGAGCCAAACTGTTCCATAAATGTCTGTATATGGAACATCTAATTCACATCTGGTAAAAGGCCTGGTTGTCAAGTCTTGGTGACAGTCTGTTGTAGGAGATGAGGTGAGACCAGTTAGCATTTGACAAAAAGGAAATCCCCTTTTTATTGCTGCCTTCTTGACTGGTTTAAGTTAATATCTTGAAGGATGGAAAGTGCTTTTTCTCTTGACTCTCAGTGTAAACAAACTCTGAGTTTGAAGATCTGGCATGCCTGAAAACCTGGGACACACAGGTTTGTTAGCATTTCACCTCCCTTCTGCACGACACTGTGGATCATGTTTACACTTTCCACTCTTCCTGGCCTATTTATTTTTCAAGAAAACACAGTTGGGGTTCTCATCTGCTCAAGTCTTTACGTACATAAATCTATCAGAGTTGTTTATGCAAACCTTTTGGAAAGGGGTGAGCAGCCAGGACAGAGGATGTGTTTTGTAAAACCGTTTTGTCGTCTCTGCTTTCTGCATCTGAGAAGTTGCAGCTTGTTGAAACCACAGAAGAGGCTGGTTCAGGCTTGGTGAAAGCCTCCTAGGGCAGATGTCCCATCTGCCAGTTGGAGACCTTTATGTCATGTCACGAGCCGTTTGCTGCCTTTCTGCACCTGCATAAATTGCACTCATAATTCCTGCTGCTAGGTCTTTGCAGGAACATTACAGCAGATGTATTTTAGGTCTGATTCTTCCCTCAGTCACTGTTGGCCATTTTCATTGTGCTCTAGTTAGTGAGAACCAAGGCTCAGGGAAGGACAGAAAGTCTTTGGGAGGACACAAGTACAGAGATGGGCTTCATTAGGGAGCCAGTCTAACCTTGATTTACAACCTCACAGTACGTCCTCTAGAACAGAAAAGCTGTTCCCTTTTTGCCTTCCACCTAAAAAGTCTCCTTTCCACTCTGGAGGAAATGTGGTGATACCAGCTTTATGTTTTCCACAGCTCTTGGGAGAAAGAGCACTAAGTGTCCCATGGGTGTTTGATAGCTGATGTCCATAGGCAGTGGGAGTAAGTAGGGAAATAACCACCATCACTCTCTGTTTCCTTAGAGTGCCGGGTGATGAAGGGGAGCCCTGCGACTGCCACGGGCAGTAAGTCATCTCCCACTCCTCAGAAAAGCTCAGCAAAGAGTCCAGCCCCCATGCGCCGAAGCAAGTCTCCAGCCGATTCAGGTAACCATCAAGATGGTGAGTGATTGTTTTCTGGTGTCTGAACATCTTTTGTGTGTGTGTTTGGATACACTGACCTTGGGGGTTTGCATATGAAACTTCAGTATTTCTTAAAACCAAGAAGCTGGTGCTAGTGTACAGGGACACTTATAAGGCCAGCTTGGATGGGGCCCTGAGGTCTAATGGATCACACTCACAGCCTCCTGCCTTAATAAAACTGTAAAAGAAATTTCCATTTCAGAGGCAGGAAATCCAGGCCTGGATTGCACCTGCATGTTCCCTGTAGATACAGACTGACTTAGAATAACCTCCTGTGCAATGCAGATGTTAATGACTAGACAGGCCAGAAATGTCCTATTCTAATGCTTGTTTAAAGAAGATCAGTGACCTTCCAATTGGAGAAATGGTGATGGGTTTATTGATATGATACTGCAACCTATTCTTCAGAAATAGAAGGAAAATAGGAATCCTAATTCACTGCAGCAGCTTGCACCATTTGAAATGCTTCCCTCCCTCTTCAGTAGTATCTGGGTTGGTCCTGGAGAGCTGCTGCACCTCTAAATTGAAGGCCAGGCTGAATATCATACTTCTGGTAGTTGATAATTTTCAGTAATGATGGAGAAGGCAGATCTCTATGTGTGTCATCTGTCTGCCTGTATCTTTCCAAAAAAGAGACAGACATGGCCTTTCACTAAAATGGCCAAATGACCAAATAAGCACTTCAGGATTCAAGGAGAACTTCATAGCTTAAATTTAAGTGACTCACAGTACTGGTGCAGATGATAGAAAACTGAAATTGCTTTACATCTTCATGGTATTGCAAGTGAACACCACACCCCATCTGCCCAACAGTAGATAATGGATTATTGGATAGAAAATGCTCCTGACAGTATTCAGAATGACTTCCTCTGGGAAGCAGTTTATCTGTTGAGGGTCTCTTGATGTTCTTCAGCCTCTTAAAGAGACAATATGAAATTGGTTGGCACATGATTTACTTCTAAGCTGATTCTGCATTCAGAATTTTCCTTTGGGATTCTAGTTTTGGATGTGGTTAAACTCAGGCTGCTCTAATATAAAAAACTTTTATAATGCCAAATGCATGGTGAAGTTGTGTAGGTACATGAAAGGCATGATGGAAAATAGGTTGTTGATTTTAAAAGCCCAAACAACTCCCATTCAGTGACCTGGGAGTCAGCTCATACATGAGCTATGAAACAGCATTTAAACCTTCTCTGTAAGTATCAGGTGCTAATTGCCACCAGAACTGGACTTCCCTGCATGGCCATATAGTCTGATGTAGAATGGCAACTATTGTGTCCCTGATTTTAAACTGATTGCGTGACTCATAGGAACCAAATGGTGAGTCATCTGATGAAGTTTAATGAACAGTTAGTAGAGACTTTCAGGAAGAGATTTAAATAACCAGAAATGCTGAACAATAGCCAGCTCCTGGAGTTAAGGCCAGTAATGAAGGCCAAATCAGGTTTCTTTAATCCATCTAGACAAGGGTCTCTCATACTTCCCTCTGATTGCAATACAGAAAAAAACTGGCAGCTTAATGAGAACAGAAGAAGACTGAGCCCTTTCAGCACTGGAAAGGTAATCAAAGACCATTGTTTTCTCAGGACAGAGAGAAAAAAAGGAATGCCATCTTAAGTTCTCACCCTTTGAATTTGTGGCAAAGTAAGTGGGTTTACCCATTGCCTAGGATTTGTATTTAGCTGGATTTTGAAGTTATCAGATTAAAAAAGCAAGGGATTTTGAATGAACTCTGGTTAATAAAAGACTATCTGACTCTTATTTTAACTTTCTTCCAGAAATTTCATGTTTGACGTGTGAAATAATTTAAAAGAAGCTTTATTTCAAGTATATTGAATATTGTATTTGACCTCTTACACATTTGTACCTTTCACCATTCCTGTCTTTTACTCTGCTGTGCTTCTTCTATCAGAACTTGGAGTTACCTTGATTCTGCATTGCTACCTTCTATTCTTTTTAGTTCTTTTCCATGTGGGTTTCTGTATCTTTTTTTCAATCCTCCCAGTCTCTAAGGCCATTGTGACATATCTGGCCCTTATGTAAATGCAGATTCTGAAGTAAATCTCCATGTTGCTTGTGTGAAAGAACCCTCTGAACCCTTCTCATTACAAGCACACCACAGTTACAGAAGAGGACGTTGCCTTTATCCATTTCTCATCCTAATTATTCCATTTCCCCGTTAAATAATGTACCATTTCCCCATATGCTTTATCAGGGTTGACATGTGGACAGTGGTCTGCATGTGTTGCCCACAGAGGCAGCTAAGGCTCAAAGCAGATTATGTGTGCACAACTGAGCCTTACTCCTTGGCAAAAGCTTCAATGCTGCCAGCAGATCATGGCCAAAAGTAATGTCACTGTTACAGCACAGAAGGAGCACAAAAAACCTGCTTCACAGAGCTTGCTAGTGCTAGTTCTGAGGATGTAACACTGAAAACATGCAAGCACTGAATCCACTTTCACTCACTGGGAGTAGGCCTCTGCTTTTTATGTGTGAACACAAATAAAACACCTCTTATTCAAAACTGTGGAACTAATGTGTGCCCCAGCAGCAGCTATCCACACAGACCAGGGTGTCTGGGGACTTCTGGTTTCCTCCAGTCTCTTCCACTGACTCACTCTGTGGCTCTGAGTACATTAAGTAAGCTGTTCATGCCTTCTTTCCCAATGTATCATCCGAACCAGTGATAACTACTCTGTATAGAGAACTCTGCAATCTGTGGATTCTTACCCCGGGAAGAGCTTCAAGGCCTATGTGGGCAATAATATTGCTGAAACCAAAGCTATTATCTCTCAAGTTCCTAGAAATAAGAGACATCTCCAGCAGCAGAGTGACTGCAGCATGTGCTCCAGACCTTCCAACAGAGGCAAGGACAGTACATCTGAGACCACTCCAGCAGCCTGCAGACTCTAGTGCTGTCAGCCCTGCCACAGTAAGCTCTCAGATTATGTGAGATGAATGACTACAACCGTGTGGCCTGACACTGTGTTAACCATCCTCAGAGACTGTGCATCACCATCTGAGCTGATTTGTCAGCCTGGACATCTCCTATGTAGGGATCTGCTTTCTCTGACAGATGATCTCCATTCATCTTTGCCACTCTTTACTCCTCCTGGCTTTAGTTGTGGACTTAGTGATCTCCTCTATGAGAAACTTGCTTACTGGGAGAGCTAGAGAGACTGTACTGCTGACTGAAATCTAGTTTTCCCTGATGGCACCCAAAGCTTCATCTCTGACTGTGATCTCTGGGAGTACTTCAGAGTCAGAATGACAGAAAGATAGAGAAGGAAATATATGTAGGAAGCCTGTAAATCTGGCACTGAAAAGGAAGCAGCTTCTGAGCCCTTTAACTGTCCCCATCACTAAGACGTGAAAAGTATTATGTTCTTCGACTGTCTTGTTAAAGCAGCTGCAGCAGTGAGCCACCTAAGTGGTCAGTTACCATTCCAGAGTAACAAGGATTATAATGGAGCAACAAAGCACACACAAAATATTTTCTAAAAAATATCTCAGGACAAAAGGCCTTGAACAGAAGTGCAACCACACACAGGGTGCCAGCTCCCAGCTGCAGTGAGCTGAGTTCACTGGTTGAACTGCTACCGTCTGCTGGAGGTTAATCTGCCTCCTGCCTGGATGTGTCATGGCCTCACTGTGAAAAGCTCAATTCCCTCCAGGCAGCCAGAGCCCTTCAGCTCCAAGGGTATTTAAAAAATGAGGCAGCTATCCACAGAAACACGTTAAACACTATTTTCTTCCACAGTGCTTTCATCTTTTCATTTACCATACAGTCAGTTAAATGAATGAATGAAGGACAATTAAATGAATTAAATGAATGAATGAAGAAGCGTCCTGCTATAAGCAGATGGTAACAGATCACAGTCTTTATATTCCCAAGGGGAATCCTTTCTTCCTTCTCACATTAACCTCCAATCCATATATACACCTTCTCAACACTAGCAGTGTATTTCTGTTTTGATCCAGCTCTTCTTCCAGGGACTGTGCTGATCATTCCATCACTGGGCTGTTTGCACCCCTTGTTTCTGTTTACCAGGTAGGCCCTGGCTGATTTGCCAGCAGTTCCCATTCTGCTTTCAATATATCCTTTAATTTCCCATCTCTGGTACTGGAGTTGTGATGCAGTCTTTCATCTACATCCTCTACCTAACTGTCCCAACATGACTAACCACTTCCAGCAACATGTGGTTAGTAAAGTGCAGCAGGATTTTACCTCTCCCTCTACAAGAAAGTATCCAAGTGCATTTCTCTTCTCTGTCTCCCAAACATGAGCTGGCAGAGCTGAACCAGTTTCTCATACATCAGGTGTATGAGGGAACTGCTTTGGGAGGAAAGGTTGAAGGCAGTGGATTGATTCAGCTTGTGAAGAATAGGATAGTGCTCTGGTTTAATCCTTAATCAAGGATGTATAGATCAGATATTTGGAATGTCTAGGAATTATTATTTTCAATGATAAGCATCTTAATCACTGAGGCAGGTCTCATAAGGAGTCTGGGAGTGCCTGTCAGACTTGGTGCGTTTAGCAAATAAAATCCCTATTGACCCAAATCTATCTGATCCCACTTCTAAAGTTACTACACTTCTGTGCTTGTTTCTAGCTACTATTTCTTTCTGTAAAATCGGCTTTGCTAAATGACAAAGCTCAGAGCAATAGAATCCAGACCACACTACACCTGCAGTATATCATCCAATTCCTTCTCTTAACATGACAGAGGAAAACTGGGCCTAAGGATATGTCTCTGTGCTGCTGCTATGGTCTCTGAGATTTAAATGCAGTAGGGTCAGCATGAAGTTCAGCAAAATTTCTTTAGCAGACCACTCCAATAAGAAATCAAACCAAACATAAGACAGCCCTAAAGCTGAAATACAAGTAAGAAAATGATTATGTCATTTGCCATTACTTCTTTGTTATAAAAAGATGAATTTACCTTACAGTTACTCACACAACAGAGGGGCTCAGTAGTATAAATACCTGTGTTATGACAGGAGGCTTTAAGGGGTTTACAGCCAGCATGATCCTGGTCCTTTGCAGCACAGAGCCACAAGCACCTGAGCTAAAATGTGAGAATGTCTTTCCTCAGCTTTGTCTTGATTTGGCTTAGGGAGCTTGTGAAGAGGGCTCTGAGGCACTGCTGCAGGACTTGAATTTCTCAGTCCTCTAATGGAAGGGCTTGGACAGAGGGACAAAAGCATATTCAGAAGGCAGTAGCAATTAGCAAAAGAGATGCAGACTGTCAGTCTGTCCTGACTACAGAACTGCCTGCTCAGGGTCATTATAAATGAATGTGTTAAAAAGGCAGCAGATGTCTTTTGGATTGCACACAAGATAGAGCAGCTTGTTAGCCCTCTTGTGCTTCCTTACATTCTGCTATCTGACAATCCACAGCACACAGCCAGCAGGGAGGTCCCCCTCACAAAATGTGATGGGAAAAGGGTGCCAATGCTGCAGAGCCAAGTGCTTGGAAGTTAGGATCCTAAGCAAAGGCTGCCTGTGCAACCTCAATTCTTCCACTCCTGAATAAATATTGTAAGGGACTCTTTATTTTTCCCACAGGCTCCTCAGTCCTAGAGGACAGGATGGCTTGTGCTTACCAAATAAGCTGTTGTTCCTGTATTTGCTTTATGCTGTCCTTCTTCTGTTAGTCGCCTCTCTTTATTTTCTTGGTGATGTTTCAAACTCCAACCTGGACACAAAACTATCCACATATTTCATGGTTCTTCCTCTTTTGTAAGGTACAAGCATGTGCTCCTCAGACTAGGAACTCTTCTGCAGAAACCCCAGGAACCTCAATGGACCAAAGAATATTAACCTTATTTTACAAGCAGATAGATCTCTCCACACATTTTGAGCACACACTGTGATCCTTGGGCCCTGGTTTTCCAGTTCTGCTCGAGAGAAATGTGAGCTCAAAAGATGGACTTCACTAATTTCACATACATGTCTTGGTGCTCATCATTGCTGGAAATTCAGGACCAGAGTCCCAGCTGAGGAAGCAAATCTGAGAAACCATCATGGAACAATCACATATAAGAAGTTCTGTGGAAGAAGCAGGCAGAGAATGCAGTTTATGTGTCTCGCTCATAGCCACCTCAAACATGACGTTCTCCATCCTCCCTCTCAGTTGCTGGACAAGTCTGATTTATCACCTGAGACAAACTGTCTTGCACACCAAAGGAGGTGAGGACCTATGAAAAAAAATTAGTGCGTGTGTTCATGCAGTTAAAGGATGTGTCATGTGCACAAAGGGGCTTTAAGGTAAATTGAGGCAAAGCAAACACGATGCCATGAATAATAATAAGACATAATAATACACAAGCAATAACATGATGGAAAAAACCACCAAATTAATTCACATGAAAGCTGGTTGTAAAGAGGGCTTCCATTAGCTGAGCTTCCATGAGATCCTTAGCATCCTTAAGTCATCAGCAGGTTTCAGTGGAGCAGCAGTGTTATACACGACTTGGGATCTGCTTTTGGCCTCTTGTTGTTTTCTTGAATTAGAGTTCAAAATAAATGAGTGCAAGTTTGATTACGAGCACTACTCTTCATTAGCAGGCATAGAGAAAATGAAACTGGGCTTCTTAATTGTTGCTCCTGCTGCAGAATTCTCTGTATTTGTGATGATATACATCCGTCTCATTCAATTTCTGATCTGGATGCCACAGCTGCTTTTTTGTTGAAGCTCATAAAATATTAACAACCCTGCTGTAGCCCTTAAAAGTCTCATTGTATTAGGCAATTTCTCTCCTTCCCTGCAGCAATTACATCTATTTGCTCCACGCTGACTGTTAGGCATTCTTATTGTTTGTTGAAGGGAAATTTGAGTTCTTTGTGAAGTTGCTAAGTGGTATTCTTCATCTTAGGAAGGATGCCTTCCTGCCTCAGGATCAGTGACAGCAGGAAACAAATAAAGAAAGATATTTTAGAAATCAGAGATGGTTTCTGGCTAATACAGGTAATAGTATAATTGTACTCCATGTATTTTTTAATAGAAAACCCAAAGTCACTTGGTGAGAAAAACACAAAAGAAATCCATGTTCTTTTTTCTTGACTTGCCTTCACTACATGGTAAAGCAAGCTCTAGATTTCACCACCTCCCCCCCCAACCCTGAGGGCAGCTCACTTCGTAGAACTGGAGCAAAGTGACAAGTGTCATGTCACCGTGCAGGGAACCATGTGTAACAATTCCTGGCTTTCCATAACTAGGCTTTTCCCCTTCACCAATAAAGAACAGTCTGAGTAGAATGGGGAGGTGATGGGTCATACTGTTCCCCAATTATCTGTAAATCATTATTTCTGGCACCTTTTGAGAAGTGTCAATTTCTTTGGCAAGGTGCATTTGCAATGGGAAAAAAGCCATCTGTGATGAACAGCCTCCTCCTCCAAGCAGTGCTCTCTACATGGGAATGAGAGATATGGAAACCCACATCACCATGGATCTGTTTGGTCTTGGCTACTTTAACATGGTGGTAGCTCCTCCTTTGACCTGTGGCTTAGAGCATATTTCTTTGCAATTTCTTGAATTCACATGTGTGAACTCTACATTTGGGACAGCAATACCAGTAAAAACTTAACTATCCCCTATTCCTCACGAGGAGACAGAGAAAAGCAATGAGGTTGTCTCAAATTTAACACAAGAGTTATGCCAGTTTTGCTCCTAAACATGCAACACCCGCACACTTCTTACTCTGTGATACCTTCCACACTTCTTAGGTGCCATCCACTCACCTACTTGCTAGAGTTTTGGTATAGAGAGATACTGGGCATTTAGAGAGCTGGACAACAAGCCTAGATCATTATATGATTGTCTTTCCACTGTCTCTGTGGGAAAAAGCGAGACAATTAAAAATGCTGTCTTTAAAAGGGGTGGGTGTCTGTGTTGTTTTCTGGAGGGCTGACAGCAGTATTGCCATTTAAGGATGAATGGCAATCCGAATATTTGAGATTTAGTTTGTGGCTTGTGCTGAACATGTTCACATCTGGAATAGGTTTTGGATGTGTCACTTCCTATAGACTTGATATGGATATATTGTTTAATGCTCCTAAGGCCCCCCGCCTGTTGCTGCTTGGATAGCAACAAGAAAAGGCCAGAAAATATACTTGGACACAGCCAACATGAGATGGAATTTCCTTCCCACAAGTAATGCTGCTGGTGCTGATGAAGCTATGTGTGTACAGTCCTGCCTGTATCCCTGGAGGCGATACACAACCTATGGATGGCCAAGTTCACTGTGTGTAGGTCCTTATGGAATACCTAGTGACAACCTGGCAGTAGCTTACATCAAAGAGCATCAGTGGTAGAAAAAAAGTAATTCATCTTTATTTAATTTTCTTTCCCCTCATTTTTCTGCAAAATATGCTATGTACTTTGCTTCCTTTTTGGGCCAATAAACACATAACAGCTTGGCCTGATGTAGACCTAAGGCTCTTCACTTTAACTAAAAGCCAGATCTGTGAAGGCCTCCGGAAACAACCCTTCCAAAAGCCGTGTTTTAAAACACGGAGATTAACTCTGTTTTCTTCAAAGCAACAGGAACAAACATAGCAACCCAAAAGGCCAGATCTGAGTTGCAAGAGGATTGTTTCTTGCTATGGCTGTCTTCTCCTTCCTTGTGATGGAACATCTTCACTTACGTGGTGCAGGCAGTGGAGCAGCAGCAGAGTCAGCTCTGGCCTCTCCCCTGAGAGGCGAAGAGGGATGTGCCACCTTGGGCTTACTGCAGGGCTTCAGAAGGGTTCTTTTGGTCATTTAATTCCAGCTACAGCTAAATACATCCAGCATATTCCAGGCAGCTGTTAGTCAAATTTGTAATGTGCGTATTTGACATCTAACTTTTCTTCCATAGGGTCGAAGATAGCTGCAGCCTTTGGATTCCACTAAATGCCATCTGTTTTCAACTGTGTTAAACTGCTTGAGAACAGAGAAATTGTCTTTCTGTTCTTCTAGTGATGCATATCTTAGATCAATTGGGTGAATATTTGTAGTGCAAAATTGCTCTTTCAGTATATTTTGCATTTCACTGTGCTTTACAGTCTGTTACCCTGGACAGCTAAAACAAATGGGGTGAATAACCATGGTGTTCACTTGGTTTTGTTCTAAATGATTTGATACCTTCCATCTCTCCAAAGGAGAAAGAAAAGCTTCCTCTTGCTTGTCCGATTGCTAGCTTCTGTCTTGTTTTCTGACAGCAAATGGGACCTCAAGCAGTCAGCTGTCTACACCCAAATCAAAGCAGTCCCCGATCTCCACACCTACCAGCCCAGGGAGCCTCCGTAAGCACAAGGTATTATGTTTCTTATACCTTACTAGAGCTGTTTCTTCCTTCACCTACTCCTAACATGTGGCCATATTCTCTGGAAGCACAACTCCTTATGCTGAAACAGGGGAGAATTTGGCCCATCATCTAAAAGGGTTGCCACTGTGGGCTCTAACAAGATGGTGAGCAACAAATCATTGGGCTGTTTCTGCCACTGGAGTTATTAATGTGTGCTGGAAATCATCCATATGAATCAGAAGAGATAACCCTGAGCTTGTATCACTATCTGAAAAAGCTCACATGTTATTGATGGGTATGATCTGCATATAAATCCTCCTCACCTGAAAAGCCTCAAGTGATGGCAAGTCTGGTCTGGTAAATAACATGCAGATGTTACTGAAGCTCTAAGACACCACTTATAATGCTTCTCAACGTTTTGCTTTGTTCTTTGTTTGTTTGTTTTTGTTGTTGTTTGGGTTGGGTTTTGTTAGGTTTTTTCCCTTAATTGAGGCCATGCTCTTTTGCAGGAACAAGTGATATAATTTTTTTTCAGCTGGTGCAGTAATTGTGTTCTGGTACAATTACTGGTGACAAACAGGATGTCTAACAGGTAGCATGGTATCCTCACAGAGATCAGTAAACCTCTGCTGGCTCAAAAGTAATGCAGGTATTGATTTGCTTAAAAGCTTTAGGAGCAGTCACAGCTTTTTCTGTTTCTGTGACTCAGTGCCATTCTGTGCTGAGTCCAGACTGTCATGACTGTGGGCTGTCCCATTTCTGGAACAGCCACAGTGCCCTTACTTGATAGAGAAATGGGAACTTGGACATCAGTGTGAGAGGAGATCAGTGGAATTTCTTTTTAGTAATCAGAAGATCCCTCTCAAGTATGTCTGGGAAAGCACTGGCTTGAAATTCTGGAAGAGTAATTAAAAAGTGCTGATAGCATAATGGTGAGGTTTTGCAGTCAGCCAGCCACATTAAAGTCCCTGTGGTCTCCATCATGTGGGTTGGAGTTGTTTTCCTGGAGGATGATACCCTTCCTCAAAATGAGCAGCGGTAGCAGTAGCTGGACTTTAGTTGTTATGGTGGTAGAACAGAGCATGGAGAGGTCAATGGGAAGAATCCTCAACAGTCCAATGGGCTTTGGATTATACCTCTGACATGTAAGATTTTTGGATTGCAGACCTTGGATCGTGAGGTTGAATGGCACTGGGGGAGCTGAGGCGGATTCCTGGCTTCTCAAAAATAAGAAAGTATTCCCAAAGTATGGAAAGGCTGCAGTCAGCTTTTTTTAAAAACTTTCTTTATTAAAGACATAGCTGAATCCAGATGAAATCAGGACTTCATTCTGGCCTCAGCTGCTTAGCCTGTGTGTGAGGAAACACCAATTTTAGCACAAATTTACTACTGGTATATAACTGAGAACAGGATCTGGCCCATAGCCTGACTTCAGCAATTGTGTCTCTGTGTTCCAGGCTTTCTTCCTAGTAAAGACAGGTCAAACTCACCTTTAATGGTTTATGTATGTTTTCAGCTGGCTGATTTATGACCTTTCCAGTGAAGCCCCCAGAACATTTGTAATAGATGGTGACTGTTGAGGGCAAATCCCATCCATCTCTGAGCTCTTCACTAACTTAAGCCAATCAGCAAACATGGATGTAGCATTTCAGGTTACCAGAATATTCATGCATCATTGTCTTTCTCCCAGGAGCAATTTCCTCCTAATGATGAAATCACTTTTCTTTATTTCTCCTAAAGCTCAAGTGGTAAATGCTTAGGTTGAGTTCACCACAATCTTACTTTACTTCCTCTGATCCTCCAGATCATTGTCAATTCCTTTTCTGTGTATTTGGGATTCCTTCATTTTGTTCACAGTTATTATCTGTGTGTGGGTCAGAAGTCTAGAAGGTCCCAGGAGTGCTTTAATCCTTTATCCAGTCTGTGCACCTCATTCCATGCAGAACTTTAAGGAAGTGGGATAAGTTGGTTACCCGAGACAGAGACCCTGGAAAAGTTTTACATTCAGCATTTGATCCAAATAGTAACTGGGTTATTTTTCTTAACCCATCTAATGAAGCAGAAACTATTTAAAACAAAGGACAAATCACAGAAAATGTGATTCTCCTACAGATACTACCTAAGGGCAGATGTCAAATCAAGGTCAGACTTTATTGTGGACTTAGGTTCAACAAGACCTGTCCCACACGTGCTATAATGGACATACTGATCCAGAAGTGATAACAAAGTACTTCTCAACTTCTCACTGAAGTGTCATCTTTGTTCTGGTATCAGGATTTCCATATTCCACAGTGCAAGTGACCTGCCTTGAATTTAGCCTTGAACTACCTGGGCAGCTGGTCACTCGTCCAGTAACCAAGGCACAAGTCTCCTACCCTGTCCCTCTGAAATGTGTGGAACTGTTCCCTTAAGCATGACCAATGGAGGAAAGTGATTGAGTGAGTTAACATTTTCTTCTTTCTTCCTACAGGACTTGTATCTGCCCCTGTCTTTGGATGACTCTGATTCCCTTGGAGATTCCATGTAAAGCAACACGAAGCTAAATGTCCATATTGCAAGCTATGTTTAGGATACAGTAGAGTACTTCTGCCCAAATAAGCAGATAGGTGACTGGTGCTTTCAAAGCAAGGACACACAGCTGTATGTCATTTTTTTTTCTGTGATTTATCCTTCGTGCCACAAATCAACTCCTACCAGTCTACAGAGATAGAGGGATACCATTCTTCTAAGTTATAGGGATGCAAAATGGACATGGTGAGCAATCTGGGGCAAATACGCCAATGATCCTCTGCATTTCCCATTTTCTTCCATTATTGCTCCTGCTGCTGCAACTCTCATTTTCCTAGTGATAGTAAAGTAGCTCCCCCAAAAGTGTGCAAAGGTGTCACATTCTGACCAGTCTGCAAGCCCAAGTAGAGCAAACGATCTTCACCTGTCCAAACTGCCAGCATTTGCCAGCTCCTCACCTGCAGCCCTGATTTTAGCACCTGCATCCTAACTAGCGTTGGGTTCATTGTTGCAGGATAGGAAGGGAAAGCATTCACTCGTTTGATGCTTGATGTGCCAGCAGAAGCTCGGACAAGACTCAGAATGATTGCAGAAGGTGCTAAGTAAGGTTAGTACAGTAGTAATTCAAATATTGGGATTTTTTAAATGGTATTTTAATGACATTTTAATGATTAAGCAAAGAAATGTGAGTCAGCTGAGTTATCTGGAGTGGAACATGTCTCCCACGTGATCCAGTGATCCTGCTAAGCTGGTGACAGGTTTTACACCTCCCCTATGGTATCTCTCTATCTCTCTTTGTAACAGCAATGCCTTCTGAACAGCCAACACTGAAAACACTGTGAATTTTTGTTTTCAGGTTCGACACCCTACAGGTCACTTTTTATAGCAAAAAAAAAAAAAAAATCAATACATTTTTTATAAAAGAAAACCTTGTATCTGTGTTTTGGGAGTAAGAATTCCAGCTCCTTTTTTATAAGCTCTGGTGATTTTTCTTTTGTTTAAAAAACACATTCAGAAAAACGTACAAAAAAACCTACAGCAACTGACAATTGCAGAACAGGAATAACAACAGCTCAGCTTAGAAATCTTGTCACTGCCAAAACAGACACATGTACGGGGGAAAAAAGGTCAATTCAAAATATTAAATGTTTTGATAGTTTTTGTAATGTTTAAGACTACATATTTGGTTTTTTACACTTCAATATTCTTGACTATGGCCAGCTTCTCTACTTCTATTACAAATGGAATTTTGTGGTGTTCAGAAGCCTGTATTTTAAGAAACTCTTCTGACAAAACAAACTTGCTGTATTTAGAGAAACCTTTTAGTCAGTAATGACTCCTGCAGAATGCAAATTTCATCTATTCATGCAGGGTTGGTGGTTTTGATGCTGGTGAAGCTTTGTCATAAGCTCACTGGCATTGCCTCCCTTCCTCATTGAAACTGGTGATTACAGAACTTTACCTAAATGAAATTTGTGCAATCAAATCTTTCTTTCTTGCTCTATTTGCCTTTGTTTCAACAGACTCATCTGTTCCCTCCTGCCTTGCAATCCCTTGTGATTAGAATGAATTATAACCTTGTGATGTTTGATGCTACATGAACACTGGGTTGTTCCCAAAGCCACTCCATGTTTTCTTTGCTTGCTGGTAGGAAACAATCTGTGCAGGCTGCATCTCTGGAAGTTCACATGATGATACATATAATGCAACTTAAGAAATTTATCTGAGAGAGGCCAGGATTGGGAATTATCAAGGGGTCAGAGTTATTATGCACCATATTTGCACCCAGTAGTCCTAGTGCATGACCGTTTATATCCAGAGTTTTGCACAAGAAATCATTTGTTCCCACAAATAACTTCATTTAATTGACTCTCTGACTGCATGACTGCTAAATGATCATTTCGCCTGTTGTATATAGAACCCAGGCTTTAGTTCAAAGGCTAAGGGCACATGTTGAAGGTTTGTGAGAGAAAGGATGGTCATGTGGAGTGGTCAGGACACCTTCATTCAGCCCTTGGCTTTGCTAACTGTAATGTCAGAACAGGAGCAGGTCTCTTAGTAACCCTGTGCCTCAATCTGTCTGTCTGTCCCTGCAGGGACAACACTGTTCTACCTCACTGGGGGTTGTGAGGCCAAATGTTAGTTAACATTTGTAAAGTGCTTTCAGATCCTCTAACAGAAGGTGCTGGAGTATTCTGGGTGCAGATTTGGTTATGGGTGCTAATTTTTGGCTGTTTATTTCTGTGAGTGCTACTGTAGACACTGGTCATGAGATAATGTGACCTTTTAAGCATAAGGTTGTCGAAGACTGTGGTTATGTGAACTATTCATCAGAGCTTTTGCCTTAGTAAAAGCATTAGTGTGACAGAAAATTCAACATGCTCTTACCCTCTCCTCTGTTCTGTTGGTGGCAATCACCAAGTCCCTGCCCAAGTCTCTGCCTTTCCAGGGACCATGACTAGCAGTCCTGGCCCTGTCTGTTAGAGATGATGGATTGGTAGTCCAGTCAAAGGTGCTGTCACTTCAGTGACACAGGCTGTTCCTGTCACAGTCAGGATTAGCATGTCCTGCCAACTTTCCCCTGAGTCACTGCTACACCAAATGACCAGCCATGAAATCACATCTAGGTTCTCTTGCTATGCAGTAGGGGACGCTCACCATAGAGCCACCAGGAAAACCCTAAATCTTTGATGTCTGTAAGAAGACTGAACTGCTAGAGCTGATGGTGGGAAAGGAGTCCAAGATGTGCTTTTATCCAGTATCTGTGAGTTTGTATAAGATAAAGCAGGATTCCAAGGGCTGAATGAACCTTTGTATGGATGGTTGTTGAGATGGCTGTTGAAAAGTGGCTTCTTTCCTTCCTGCCACAAGTTGTGTTTGTTATTTGAAGATGCCTGTCCTGGTGGAACATGCTAATGAATTACTGAAGCCTTCTTCCTGAGCTGCACCTTGTGACAGGTCTAAAATATGATCCCACAAGTGCTCCCTTGAGAGTGGAGTTTTTGTTTGCCTGAGGATCATCCTAGGGTGGGGCTGAGCTCACCAATTCCTTCAGGGAACTAGAGGGACCTTGAAAAGGCCTGAAAGAAAGGGGGCAGGGGATGGAAATATTCTTCAGTGGGAAAAATAGCCATTCAAACCAGTAGAAGCCACAAAGAAAACAGGGTATGTGGTCAAACTCCCAAGTTTTAGAAAGCAATTTTCTAGGTAGAAACGCCTGGGCAGTAGGAGAAGTCAGCAAGCACTTCAGCTGTAATATAGAATGAAGTCTGTATTAATGCCAGTATTGCATGAGTTCTTGTACAGAGATGCATGTGGAACGTTACCTCCATTCAAAACTAATTACCTTTTGGCTTTGTAGGATCCCTAACATAGACTTGAACACAAAGAGAAACAATGCACAGGCACCAGATCATAGTCATTTAAATGTAAGGACAGCCTTGATTCAGGAAAGAACTCTCAAAGCCATGCTTGAAGTTTAGCATGTGCTTTACTCCTGTTGATGGTGTATGAGATAGAAGCTTGGGTTTAGTCAGAAAGCGTTCCTGATCTGGAATGAATTAGTAGTCACTTTCAATACACGATGTTAATTCCAGACTCTGTGAGATCCTAGAGCAGTTGATAGTAATTTTGCTTTATACTCCAGAGTTTTACCTCTTCTATTTTTTCCTTTATCTTTACAAGCACATAAAACTCCACAGGATATGAGTATTTGCCATATTAATTCTGCCATAAAACTCTTCCCTAATTTGCCTCAGGAGACTGCCTTTAGTGTTTTCAGGGACTAATTGAATCACCAACACTATATTGTTTTAAAACAATACAGTATTTAAAAACAAACTGGAGACACTCTTAAAGTAGTAGGGCTTTGTTTCTTCAAAGTCTGCCTTTATTCAGTATCCAGCAATTTTAGCAAAGTGGCCCTTACAGTAAAAATACCTGTTTCAGAGACAGTCCTTAGGAAGGAATTAGTGTGATCCTCCAAGCACAGGCTGATGTATTCAGTGTTTCTGCATTTCAGAGATGGTCTTGTCTGGAGGAGATCAGGGAAATGTATCCAAATCTTCAGCCTTAGGATTTCTGTCACATCTAAAATATTTATAATCCTAACATTTCCTAGTTAAAGCCTTATCTGTTAGAAGATTTGGAGCTCACTCAGTTCCACCAGCTAATCAGCCAGCCAGGACTCTATACCTTGAAGAAATTTTGAAGGAGTCTGGTAATGAGATTTTTACCTTGGTCCATTTTAGTGAGAGATGGAAATAGCTTTGCCCTCCATTGTCTGCTACATCTGCACGAGTCACAATCTTCTCAGGAGCTAGAAACACTAATGTGTTATTTCCATTGACAGCAGAAGAATAAATCTGCTTAGAAAACAACTTCCTCATCTCTCCTGTGTAGCTAACACTCATGCATGCACACAAAAATCACGTACACAGTCTAGCCACTGTTTCTCTCTTATTTGCCTGAACCATGTCTGTGAAGGAAAAAAAGGGGAAGTAGGACCAAAAATTGTGGCAAACAGCAAACCAGTGTTAAATCCAGGGCTTTGTGGGAGGAAATAATAGCATGAAAAGGGTCAGTTTGTTCTTATCCATATGGATACTGATGGCATTTTCTAGGATGCCTTGGTTTTGCTTTTTCCCACCTCTGGGGTCAGTGCTGCTGCTCTTGACTCTTCACTGAACACCTTGTGAAACCGCCCTGCTGAATCCCTGCAGGTGGCCACCCTGGAAGGAGCACCTTGCAGAAGCATGGTGTGAACTTCACAGTAGGAGAGTTTTCATTGCACTGAGAGCACACCAGTGTGTTTTGTCACTGACTTCTAGACAAGACAAATGCAGAGTTGTCTTTTACTACAGTAGAGGCAGGATCATTTTTAGAAGTAAAAATAGTCAAATAAAGTAGGTATAAAATGAGTCCATAAAGTGTCTCCTCAAGCTGAGACAATCCACCACAAGAGAAAAGCTATAGAGAGGAGCACTTAACCACACACATCTCAGGAAACATTAAAGCTGAGTCTTCTGTCTCACAGGACAGCCACCACTCAGCAATTGCAGAGTGAACTGGGCTGAGTTCTGCTGCAGTTATTGATTCAGATATTCTTCCTTCTTTGCCTCTAGCTTGAGGTCTGGTGCATCTCATCCCAGTTGCTTCCAGGTGAAAGGCTGGGGCCAACAATCTGTACAGACTCCTCACTTTGTTCTGGTTTGTTTCCTCTGGAACAGATTTGGTCATTCAATGTTTGTCTGAAGTTCTGGGGCAAGATGTCACCACAATGTGTTAATAGGGAGAGAGGAGATGTTTGGAGATTGAACGGAAAAGCTTTTTTCAGCAATGTTCTGACAGAATCCCAGTTGCAGGGTAGGGTATGAGTCTGCAGGTGAAAATGCAGAGTTTTGGGGTCACAAACCACTGTCTGCCCCTCAAGAAACTCTGTTTAGAGATGGCTAAAATCACTGACACCAATTTTTGGCCAATACATGAGCTTCTGATTAAATGAAACCAAACCTAGTGGATTCAGCAGTGGAATTTCAGGGCCATTGGGATTTTAGAGTCTTTGACCTAACTGTGGACAGCCTTTATGCACTGGGACACCTCTTGTCTTGGTGTCCCAGTGCATAAAGAGCTGATCACAACACTTCCTCCACCTGTAAGGTGCTTTGAGAGAAGCTGATAAAAAAGAGCTGTGGAGGAGCTTGCTCTTAAGATTTATTCCTTACTTGGGAGGGTCTGAATACCCTGTAGAAACAAAGTGGGGCCTAACTGTCTTTAGCAAGTCCTTTCAGGACCTCTGACACTCTCAAACTATGCTATAAAAATGCTTCATTATTTTACAAAACATGTCTGTTTTGGTTCTCTCAAAACCTATGGAGGAGCCAGCAACACCCAGGAAGAGCAAGGCCATGTTCATGTGCCACCTCTGGCCTGAATACAAGCCCCTTCTGCCCCTTTTTGTTACACATTTGTGTATGTATCAGGGACAATTCGTGCTACCATTCAAAATGTGGGCCCTTGCATTTGTAAACAAAGAATGAGTCTAATGATTTCAGTGGCCTTCTACCATGAAAACAGTGGGCCTGTTGTTGAAAGCTTTCTTGTTTAGAAACTGTTGATGACCAAATGGCTTCACAGCAGAGTGGCCTTTCAGTTTCCTTGCTTAGTACACTTAGTTGAAGTAAGCTTGTCTGGCTCTTGCTCTAGACCTCAATGAACCATAACTCCAGAATCTCAAGCCAGTTCAGAGCTTCCCTAGGTCTGGCAGTTTATCACTGAACTGAAGAAGGAGATGCCCAAAGGCAATTAACAAATATTTGCAGTAATGAGTCTATCAACTGAAAAAAGGAAGCTGGCATCATTAGAAAAAGATGCCATGATGGCCAGTGTCATGGGAAACAAAGGAAAAGGTTTGTTTCTAAGAGGAATGGCAGGGAACGTTTGTTAGGAGATATTCACTGAATGATGGAATGAGCCTGAACTTCACAGAAAGTGAAATGGAAGGAGAAGCATGAGGCAGGGGGAGGATTTCCAGCATGACTGGAAATGTCAGTGCTATTGATGTCTGAGAATAATAAAAGGCAGAAGGCCAAGAGCTCCAAGGGACAAACCAAAGGGGAGGCCAGGGCTAGCTGAGGAGCCACAGCTTGGTTCTGGACAGAAGAGCTGCAGGTGTTCCTGGCTCTGCAGGTATTTAAGCCAGGCTGTAGGCCGTCTGCCACAATGGTGTGTCTCCTGCTCCCAATGGCAGAAATAAGGTCATGCTTGGCTGCAGGCACAAGAACATGAGTTGAAGTTTCTCCCCTGCTCCTGTTTTACTCTCCTGCCAGCATGTGTCATTCCTGGAAGGGGAAGACAAGATCCAGCCCTTTGCTGAATGACAGCACCAACACATGGAGCAATTTTATTTCTATTCCTCCCTATCAGATCAGGAACAGAAATTCATCAGCATGACCTGGCCTGGAGGACAGGCCTGGCACACTGGAGAATGGCAAAGCATACGCAAGGGAATAATGAGGGCACCTCTGTCTGTCCTGTCCCTTCCCACGAAGCGCAGCAAGCTGTGGAAAATGTAGCCACCACTCACACCAGGGTTAACTGCCAAGACAGGCTCTTGGTGGAGGTCAGCTTCATTTGCCATGCTGATGGTGAACAAGGGAGGTCTGTGTTTAACACCAGGTTTCTCAAGAAATCTTCTTCCCAAATTCGGTTGGCTAACAGTGGTTGTGGACTTAATCCTAAAAGGCAACTACCTGAATGCCTTTTTGCTGTTCAGTCTCAGATGTATTTTTTCTTTTTTGCATAAGGATTGCACCTCTTTGTTTCCATAGATTCTCAGATGTTCAATCTAACATGAGCAAAACCCAGTACACCTAATTCTCTCCTGCTTTAATCAGGCAGAAGCTCCCCTACAATTAAGGCAGCTGAATCCATTTGGCCCAAGGCTGGTCTCCTATTTCAAAGATCGATTGCTGTCAATAACTCTTGTGTGACTGGTTACTTAAGTGCAGATTCAGTTTCCTGTGTGACAGCTGCAGGCTTTGAAGAGAGAACCTCACTGACCCCAGCTATAAAGTGATCTCTTGTATGAACCTCAAACAGCAAGTTATGGATGGGAGATACTTTTTAGAGTTTTACTATAGTTCAAGATAAATCTGAAATACTTTTCATTGTTTAAATACTTCAAAATTTTAGAACTGAAAATTACAAAAGGAATCTCAGCAGATCAGGATCTGCTCTATATTTTCTGGTTCTGGAATGCTGGTTTTATGTCACTTTATCTTCTCTAGACGTGCCCTGAGCCCAGCAGAACTCCAGAACTTTCTATTCCTCCAGTGTTTCTTCTCTGGTCCTAAGAAGAGCTGAGATTTATGTTTGGCATGGTTCTTAGAAAAAAGTGTTACCAAATGTCTCTAAACATAAAAAGGAAGGTTCAGTTCATTTTAGGTGACTCAACTCACGTCTGCTTTTGATTGTTACCCATGCTGATTCTTCCACCTCTATTTCCAACAGTTATATATAGGAAATAGAGATTAATGATTAATTTGAGTCATATTTGAGCAGCGAGGCTGTTGCAGAGCAAAGGGATTTACCTCACTTGTACAGTCAGAGTGAAATGTGTTGGTGGCATTTGGTCAGGAAGGACCTGACCCAAACTCTGATTCTGAGCCTCTGAGTTTCTGGGAAACTGATGTGCAGAATCAAATATGGGAAATGTCTGTCCTGGATGAAGTGGACTCAAGTTGGGGTCCAGACCCAGTTCTCGAACTGAAGAATTTTACCTTCAGAGAATCCCTGTGAAACATTTTGTAAGTTTTTCATTCTTTTGGTCTGTTTTATTTTCTTTTAATTCCAGCATGGCTGCTTATCTCCACCTGCTTCCAAACACAGCACAGCAGATACGGGTGGGTTTTAACTCACTTCTCTTTGCAGGTGACAGTTGAAATGTAGTGATATTCTGTCTCACTCTCATGCAGACCACAGAGTCTCTGAGAGGTTGAAGGGTTACAGAAGAGAGGTTTTTTTCCTGTCCTACCACCACCACCTCTTTACAACAGAAAAGCTTTTCCCAGATTTAGTGTGATGTGTAATGAGGCATCTCCTTAAAAAGAAGAATGTCTAGGGAATTATTTGTACTGCTAATCAGTGTTTATAGATAAGGGCATTGAATGTAAGAACAGGAAAGCCTGTGAGTCATAATTACATGCTGAATTCTGACATGTAAAATTGTTGTTAGTTTGCTTCTTACCTAAATGATGCACTTGTCAGCTCAGAAGACAAATAGGGTCTTTTAGAAAGAGGAAACCTGTTTAGCCAAGCCTCCTTCTATTCTCTGAAATGACACATTCTCCTCAACGATACTCTGTTTGCTAACACTGTCTAGTGTAGAAGCACAGGAAAGGAGTACCAGCTTGCTGAGTTTGCTGTTACTGGCCTTTGCCTATTTTCTTAATCACAGATGGTAGGGTTAGCCTGAGTTCTTTACATCACTCTTCTCTGAAGAGCACCAACTGCCTTTGCTCATGGTCCCCCAACTTGTGGCTTTGTGCTTTGAGCTGCAAGTCTGCCCGAAGTGCTGAGGGAGGGAGATCTGCAGCTGAACTGGAACCTGATCATGGATTACTGTCAGAGGTCATTCATTGCATTCGTATGAGTTCATCATTAATGACAAAGCTGCAATATAATATAACTGAGAGGCCACAATGTATTTTCTAGTCGATGGATAGGTGTTAGAGGGGCAGCCGGGTTTAAAGTTTAGCTGGTATACTTTAAACTCTGTGTACATAACCCTGGAGGACACATGGGTGGTAAGGGACTGGTAAATATCTGCTTGTTTTTGTTTAAATAGGAAGGTATGTAATTAACGTCATTGTACAAAGAGCTATTGTTTTAAGTGGTGCTTTTGTTCTCCTAAACCAGATCTGTCTAACCTTTCTTTTCGGCAAGTCTGCAGCAATGCCGATTGATTTTTGTACCTTGGGGGAGTGCGTGGAAGGGGAGGGGAAATGTTTTTCTCTTCAGACAGATAACGTTGCCCATCATTAACCTCCTGCTTGGGTATCAACCTGGAGTTCCCTTTACGCTGAATTTTTGTGTGACGTTCTCCTAAAGGGGCAGAACAAGCAGAGGCTATTCCAAAAGATCCCAACTGTATCATCTTGTAATATATTGCAGCTTTATGCCAATGATTCCTTGCTTACCTGTACACAGTCCACAGCCGTTTTGAACTAATTTTGCATTCTCCATTTGTGGTGAATTATTTAGCATTTTAACCACCTTTTGTGCCATTCACCTTGTACAGAAAACATTTTTATTAAAGTTTCAAAGGGAGGGGGAAGAAAAGAAAAAAAAAAGCCCCTTCTGCTCCCTAGTTGTAGGTAGAACTCAGTTACTTAGCAAACAGATGTAGATGAGTGGTTGTAGTGTTAGAAATGTTAGCTTGCTTGTGAACAAGCTTTTGAGAGTAAATGCATGGTCCTGTACCTCTCTCTTCTTAATTAGCTCTTCCTTTCCTCCTGGAAAGATTCTCTCTCTCCCCTTCTCTCTTACTCTGTCTTTGTCTCTCTCATGGTTGTAAAGTACAGATTTGGGCATAAATAAAATGACCTACACTGAGGTTTGAAAAGCAGTTCTCAACAGGTTCTCTTGGGGAACTTACTTCTCACAGTGCCTTGCCTTGGCACTTCAATTAGACCTTTTCAATGTAAACCAGGCAGATATCAGTCACTTGTTGCTTCTGCTTGAAGTGGGGAACAAGTTAAATCTTTGGAAGTTTGTGTCACTGGGAACTATGAGATCTTGCTGACCTGTTGCAGCTGAGGCACGTGGCACATGGTGTATTGGCTGTGGCTCCCACGCCTGGTTGTTCTGGCTGGGAGCAGTCCCACGGCCCCTGACTTGCGGAGTTTGCACACACTTTGATTTTCCTGGCTACGAAGCAGAAGGGGGTAGGGATGGTATATAGGAATTACGTTGATAGGGGTTCTGTAGACAGCTCCTTCTCCACACTCCTAAGCCCTGAATTGAGTAAGCAGGGCATACTGTTTAATAGCTGTGGCAGCGGAGGACAGAAAATAGCTGAAGTCTTGCAAGATAGGGGGTCACTCACACAGATGGATTTTGTAAGAAATGGACTTTGAAACCCCCACAAAACCCTGCTACAAACCCACAAAATGTACTCCCACATCTACCCCCCCCCCCCATGCCTCTTCTCCCTTAGCAGAATTTCCTTTTGTTAGAAGATTTGACTTGCTAGCTTAAAAAATTCCATTTTTGTGAGGTGTTGTGAACTGTTTTTACTACTTGTACTAACCATCCCAGGTCTGAGTATTCTTGTAATGCAATGCCATGCAGCGGAGAACCTGTCCACTTTATAGCTTTGCTCTCAATATTTGTTACTCATTGTTTTCTCATCTAAATGTACATTTGCAAGATGTGTGTAATGCCATTTTCAAAAAATAAAATTTGGTTTCAATATTTAGGCTGATAAAAATCTTTTAGATTGTTTTATTTGGCAAGTGCCTGCTAACAGTGACTTGTGAATTACAGTGGTGCTTGTTCGTTTAAATTCATCAGCTTTTCCAGATTAGTCCCACTTGTCCAAATGCAGAAAAGAAGACTGGAAATTTGATGGCCCTGAATTAATCCAGACCCACATCTGCCAGACTGAAACAGCCCAATCTATACAAGACTCACCCTTTGGACTAAAGGGATGAACTCAGTGTTGGTCCTGCTGCAGGAGATACAGTGCAGGTGAAAGGGCAGCTCTTCCCCACAAGCAGCACTTCAGTCAAAGTCATGGATTCAAATATGATCTGCCCCCCCTCTGAACTCTTGCAATCCAGGGCCTGGCAAGGCCTGATGATCCAATATTAGCTTTGGGAAGTGTGGTGAGATTGGAGCGAGACTCTCTGTTTGTCCTGCCTTCATATGCAGGACCTGAAGAAGGTCCAAGTTCTTCACAGCTGCCCTGTTAGAACCACACGAAGACAGTAACATTTTTCCTGGTAAGCCTTATGCATGTTTTTCAGGGCTTAGCCACTTTGCTTTTTGTTTCTGCTTTACATTTGCAAGATCAGAACTGAGTGTGGTGAGTCAGCTGTGGTCCCTGCTGTAGACAGATGCTGTGGAAGTGCTCAGATTCTTTCCAACATTTCATGTTCAGATGGAGCCCTTTAATCTATTTCTCCCTGAGGTCACCACATGTCAATGGCTGCACTATGCCCTCCAGATCTGGAGGAAATGCTGTGCCAACTGGCAAACAGCACCAGGGCTACCAACCCATCACCCTACCTGGTCAACTGTTGGCCACCACTTGTGATTATCATGCCATACTTGGAGAGGTCCCAAGCAGCACACAGTACAGTCCTGCCTGCAGTGGAAAGTCACACTTAAAAATCCCTACAGTTCCCAGAATAAAACCAGGAGGAGAAAAGCTGCCTGTGAACAGCCTTTATCTGAATGTGCATGAACTGAAACTGAATCAAATGTTATTGGAGAAGCAGAACCAGTACCTTAGAAAGCACTCTGCCTGTGTCTTTATGCAATCAAAGCACAATTGTGTCTTTTTCTAGTGCCCATGTAGTAGATGAGGTCAATGAAAATCTTAAAAGGTGGTGCTCCTGCCCATGTGAAATGTTCTGAAAATGGCAGATTCAAAGCCCTCACCCCACAGTGTGCAGCTGTCACAGCTATTGCAGGGACTCTAGACATGAATCCTGGATAGTGACAGTGTGGCACCAACAACCAGCACTGCAAACCCATGAAAATACTGCTGCTGCTGTCTTAATATGAACCCCACCGACACACATGAAATTGCTCCAGATTTGCAGTCACATAAATGACAGCAAAATCAAGTTTCCAGAGTCCAGCTTTCCTGCTACACCAGCTCGGATCCATACAAAAAATGTCCATCAGGTATTTCTAAGTATGTTGTTTCATCAGCAGAACAGTGATTGTTTCCAAAAGGTCTTGGTTCAAATTGTTGGAGACATCAGTTGTTTGGACTGAAATGTTTTGGCTCAGTTGGAAAACCTTTGGCTGGTCTCTTGACCTTATCACCACTAGCAGATGCTCAGCCACAGCTCACTGTACAACCTGGGTCCAGCTGCAAAGGACTCAAGCTTTCTGTGTTTGCTGACTTTGAATTGCACCCCAAAATATGGCAGCCAGATCCACACATAATAGGACGTTCACTGGGCTCTGTTGGCTTAGCTCTGTGAAACACTGGACACGGCTGTAGCATCAATTCGATGGCCCACTACGCAGTGATCATTAATCTTACCTTTTCTGTAAGCAGAACACCTTTAAAACTCAGCATATCTAGATTGTTGACATGATTTCTCCTACAGGCCAAGCTCTGTCTTGTCTTCCACTGCAGCCATCTGCTTCCCCAGCCCAGCCTCTCTCAAACACACCTACACTTCAAAGGTATAGTTTTCTGTGCCAGTATCACCTTTACCATGATGCAGGTGCTGTACACCTGCAAACAGATGTCCACTGGAGAGAAAAAAACCCTCATAGTACAGCCATTTCTTCTAAAATGGGCACCAAATCAAAAAGGTCTAATTTTAGAGCCCCTGAAGTAAGTGAGAAATGTCAATGACTTGGAACTGTAGGCACTTAGCCCTATATATGCAATCTTGTTAATATGAGTAATACCTGGGCTCAGTTTGGTGCATCAAACAACTGGACTCAGCAACAAACCCTTGATTTAAAACTGACAGATTACCTTTCCTGAGTGATGGCCTTTGGAGAACCTTGCATTTGCACACCCGGGAAAGAAAACCTTTGGAAGAGGCTGTTCTGTCACAAATTGTTCTGCTTTAATTAAGAAGTCCCCATCAGGGAAGAAGATAACTGAGATATGTGAGGGGAGGAACACACTCGATCTATAATGAAATCAACTCTCAAATGAGGTCGCCCACCCATGTACTACTGTGCAGAGGCAGCAGGAAGATGAGCCAAATGCAGTCGGATGAGGACAAGCTTTTGTTGCTCTTCAAATGAGTAGGTTTTCCTTCACATGGAGAAGAGGCAGTGCTGGAAAATTTGAGAGTAAGTACAAATTTGTCCTCCCATGCCCTCCTCATAGCTCCATTTAAAGGAGCTAGTGCCTCATGACAAAGTGCTGTGGGACAGGCTCCCAGGCACATGCAAACAAGTGCAGCAACCCCCTCATGGCTTATTCCATTAAAACCATAAGTAAATAACACCTTTCTGTCCCCATGGCACAGATTTAGATATAGAAAAACAAGCCTGCCCTTAATATCCTTAAATCTTTAAGCCTAAATGACTCAAGATACTCTTGCTGCTGGTCACAAAAGTAGATCAGCTCTGACTTTTTAAAATGTCAGAAAATAACACTAGGGAAAGAGTAATTAGACCAGTAGGCTACAACTCAGGAGAGCTGGTTTCATCTCCCAACATGGTCACAGATTTCAGTGGGATCTGAGGAGTCATCTAGGGCCACAGCCAAAACAGGGCAGATGCCCGAAGTGGGCTTACAATTTCTTTGGATTTCAGCTGCCAGCAGGAGAGATAATCACTACTTCAGAAGCTGTGTAAAGAGTCTCACAAGTGAAACCAGTGGCTTCTAAGAGTAACCAGCACCTGAACTCAGTAGCAGAGGGGCTTTCATTTAATAATAAAAAGAAATTATGTGGTCAGGTGTTCAAGGTAAAGCCTCAGAGGCTCCAAACCTGGTGAGAACTGCAGCAAGCATTGCTAGGGCAAGTGTTGCGGGGTAATAAAGTGGACCTTTGGCCTGGGAGCTCGGTGCTGCACCCCACGCCGAGGAGAGGCTCAGGAGACATTCTAAGCAGCAGCAGCCCACAGACCGCGAGTGACAGCGCAGGCGTGAGCAAGTCCCTTTCCAGCTCTTCCTGATGTTAAACGAGGCTTCGATTTAAGCCTGTTTCGGAAGGGCACTGCTCCTGGAGGTCTCAGCTGCCCGGTCGGAGAAGGGAAAACTCTTCAGCCTGAGAGCTTTCTCATGACCCTGAGACAGGAACGTCTGTCTCCAAATCCCATCGAGAAACAAGGGTGCTACAGGCAACGTTTTAAATGTTTCATGTTTACACACACTCAGAATACAAAAGGCAATTCAAAGAGAAGGAAACTCCTGTATTCTGTAGGCCCCTCGGGAGCTTTCACGCGTGTCTTTCAGCGTGATTGACATCTGCCTACCCTAACAGTAAACGGCAGCAGATCATGTTTCTGGGTGCCTCTGAAAACATCTGTCTCGCTGCCCTGCTGCAGGGCCCTTGCTGCCAGGGTGAGCTCCACACCTCCACGGAGCGCATCTGCCACGTTATTCGTGGGGTGAAACCTTCATCCATGGGACCACCTGAAAGCAAATAGAATTGCCGAATGGCACAGCTGCCTGTGGAGGAGGCAGGGCTCTCCTCCTCCTGTCCTCTCCGTGCACTGCTGGGCACGAACGCCCTGGCGCGGTCCGCGCAGACGCCCACGGCTCCCGGCGCCCCGCTCCGCGCAGACGCCCACGGCTCCCGGCGCCCCGCTCCGCGCACACGCCCACGGCTCCCGGCGCCCCGCTCCGCGCACACGCCCACGGCTCCCGGCGCCCCGCTCCGCGCACACGCCCACGGCTCCCGGCGCCCCGCTCCGCGCACACGCCCACGGCTCCCGGCGCCCCTGCGCTGCCAGCACCACGGTGGCGGCACGCGGGAGTAGCGCGGGGGCCCTCGCGCGGCTCGCGCAGCCAGCGGCGCACGCTTGGGCTCGAGCGCCACCTGGCGCCCCCAGGCGGGAGGCGCTGCGGGACGCGCGGCCGCAGGAGCCGCCAGAGCCGCAGCCGTCGCCTAAGGGAAGCCTGTTGCAAGGGGACCCAACCACCGACGCACGCACAGAAAGAGCGGTTTAGGCGAAGAAAAGAGCTTTAAAATCACCCTTAACCCAGCGCTGCCAGGTCTCCACTAAACTATGGCACTCAGTGCCACATCTGCACAGCTTTGAAACCCCTCCAGGGCCGGGGACTGCGCCACTGCTCTGGGCAGTCTGGGCCAGGCATTGGCAACTCTTTCAGGGAATATATTTCCTAATGTCCAACCTAATCCTCTCCTGGTGCACCTTGAGGCCTTCATGTTCTGTCTCTTGTTCCTTGGGAGCAGACACTGACCCCCACCTCACTCATCTCCTTTCAGGGAGTTGTTAGAGAGCAGGAAGGTCCTGTTAGCCTCCTTTTCTCAGGCTAAAGAGACCTAGCTCCCTCAGCTGCTTCTCAGAAGACTCACTCTCCCAATGCTTCACCAGCTTTGTTAGCCTTGTTTGAACTGCCTGCAGCACCTCATCCTCCTTGTTCTGAGGAGCCAAAAATGGAACCCAGTGTTCAAGGTGTGGCCTCACTGGTGCCCAGTACAGAGGGACAATCCCTGCCTTGGTCCTTCTGCCATACTACTGCTGATCCAGGCTAGGATGCCTTCTCGGTCACCTGGGCACCATGTTAGGTCATGTTCCTGCCTGTTATCCAACACCCCCTATGTCCTTTTCCACCAAGCACCTTTCAGCCACTGTGTCTCTCTTTGGGGTCTTGCAGGGTACAGTCGTGGTGCTCCAATGGTGACCAGAAAGCTGCTTTCCATGCAGTGCTGAGCAACTGTTTCGCTGCTGAGGGAGGGCTGAGTTCCAAGGTGCTCATAGGCAAGCCAGCTTTGTATCTGCCCAGGGTCTCCGGGACGGTTCCCTCATTAGCACCGTCATTTGGGACGCCTCTTTACCACATGAGTTCGAAGATTTTGTTCACCGCCTTGATAAACTCCTGCCTGTTCGGTGTAGCCTTATGCTGGTGACGATAGAGGAAGGCAGAGCTAGAAGACACGGCTCGGGCCAGAAGTGCCCCTTGCAGCCATGTCGGGGCTGCAGCACAGCCCGGGTTTAGCAAAGAGGTGTGTCCCCTCCGCAGGTGCAGGCGATCCCGTGTTAGGCACAGCTGACAGCACCCAGCGGCACCACGTGCGGCAGGAACGTGAGGGCTGCTTTCTGGGGGGCGCGCAGAGTCGCAGAAGCGCAGAGTCGTTAAGGTTGGAAAAGGCAAGGTGTCCCCTTGCGTGGGGAGGGCATGTGTTTATGGAGATATGGATGTGTTCTGAGGATAGGTGCAAGTTTTGTTGTTTATTTGTGCCGTGTCTTTATGCAAAGGGCCATCTCTGGGCTTCCATTTGCCTGCTGTGGGTGCAGGCACAAGTCAGGTTTGGAAAACAGCAAGTCTAGAGCAGAGGAGAATGTGGTGGGTGGGGCATGCTCTGGGCGTGTTAGCAGGTTGTGCAGCAGTGAGAAAATTGGAGACACCTGGATAAAATTTGAGACACCCGGAGGTGCAACGCAGTAATGGACGTACGCCAGCCTGAAGGAGTGTGTGCTGCTGCTCCTGCTGAGGACAACAGGACGGGTAAAGGCTACTGGATCTATGGATGTCAGGTATGATGTTGGAAAGTTAACTATCCGTTGTAAGTGAGGCCTCTTTCCAGGCCACAGCGATGTATGTGAGCATGTCTCTTTGAATGCTTTGGCGTTTCCCAGTGAGTTACAAGCTTTTTCTGTCGTGGCTCTGCAGAGGGACTAGAGCTGACTGATTGTCCTTGGTTGCTGCTAATGTGGCTCATTTTGCCTGTCTAAAGGAATTCCTGTTTGCTTCTAGCAAGAGCTTTTCCTCAGCTGAGATAAATCACATGAAATTTTGGGATTATGCTGTCAGATTTAATATTTGTATGAAAAGTTGTCAAGGTTTTGAAAAGTTGTCGAGGTTTTGTTCCATGCTGGATCAAAGGCAGCTACTGTGAGTAGATGTCTATATAAGCTGTGAATATTTATTATCAGCTCACATAAAGTAGAATTTTGTTGTTCTCCCGTGGATTTTTCATGTTCTTTCCTCAGCTATGCAAATGAATCACAGTGTGTGTATATAGGCAAGTTTTGGATTGTTATTATGATTTAAACTCTGGTTTGCTTTCTCAGTCATGAATTGAAAACACATGGCTTTAGTATGCAGGGCTCCTTTACTCATTAAATGTTAAAACTTCCAGGGACTTTCTGTCCAAATTTCAGCATGCATTCAAAAGGAAGTTGGGTAAATGCTTTATAAGAGAGCAAATATTCCTGCAGCAAACCTTGCAGTACAAAAAAATTATGAGACTACTTAACATTTAATCTTCAAAGTATTTTCTGCGTGTAACTCCTTCCCCGAGATCTAAATTCCTTTAGGCAAGTAGGAGAGTTGCTGTATAGCAAAGTTGCAGACAAGGAATGTGTAAACTTAGACCAGTTATGGTAAAATAAAGAGTCCACTTAAAACTACTGGTACAAATGAGATTTTGTAACTTGTTCTGAAATTGTGCTTGTTCAAAAATTGGGCTGTGTTTAATACATAAAAGTTGTAGAATGGTAAAACAAAAGTATTATAGTCTTCAAAAGAGAAAGAATTCATGTCAAATGAATCCAAATGCTTAGGATTTATGCATAATGAGTCTGGGGCTGAGCAGAGCATGGTTTGGTTTTACCAAAACCATTTCTTAGTGGGAGTTTCTTTTTGTCCTGCTCTTCATTTCACTGTAGACAGACAAATGCATTACTTTCAGAGTTCTAAATTCCATTGTTATCCTCATGAAGTGATATATTCTCCTTTACTATCAAGGGAGAAAGGAGCAAGGTGGGATGAGTGCTTGCATGAGGATGGGCATGTTCATGAAGGCTCAGAGATGAGGACAGATGAATTGCAGTGGTGCAGAGCCCATGAGCAGTTCAGCTTCCTTGGGGCTGAGCCTCTTGTGTGGCTTTCCCATACAGGGTTTCTTCCTCATTCAGGTTGTTTCCCTGCCCACAAGTGAAATGGGAATAGTGCAATTAGGCAGTTCTAGACCACGAACAGTCCATGCAGGAGAAAGACCCCAGCAGCAAATGTGAGCTGTTCCTGAGGCTGCTCTAAGCTCACCATGGTGCTCAGAGTAAAGGGCACAAAGCCAGCCACTGGGTTTGGCTGCCTCCGCTAACCTCACCCACCTGCGAGTCTCACAGAAGCTGTCTGTGGCTCTCTGCAGCCTCAACAGGCTGTTACTGGAAGGTGCATGCAGGGACATTGATGATGGCTTTATGCAAGTGAGGGAGAGCGTGCAGACTAATAAGGAGCGTGATTTTTCATGATGCACATCAATCTGCCCTGTTTTCCACACACAAAAATTGCCAGCAACTCTTGCCAAACAGCCTCGCCTCATCTCCGTCTTTAAGAGTTCACTTACAGTTGCTGCCCCAGTCGCTGCTAATGAACAGCTTAGTTTACCGGGAGTAAACAAGGCTCTGCATTTTGGGTCGGCTCAGAAAGTTTCCCGATGTCCTTGTGACTCATCACTGGAAGGGTCATTCCAAAACACACCCCTCTGGTGATGTGATCTTGGTACAGTCCAAAGAGTTCCAGGTTAAGAAGCCGAAGGGATCTTTGTGTGCAGGAATCATTTTGGAGTTTGATGTGCCTAAGAGCAGGGACAGACCGCAGCCAGGTAAGTACCAGAGGTAGCCTGTAAACCGGTGTTTGCATGGTCTGCCCCTTTATCACCTGGGTGAAAACTCTGTTACTCATAATCAGCAGTTCAGCCAGCACAGTGAGAAAGTGCTTCTGTCTACTGCAGTAGTGTCCATTTCTTTCAGAAAGTCACATCTCAACTGTGTGCTAACCCTGAGCCATGCATTCGTGGTGGTTTATTGCAGGGCATGGGTGCTCTCATTTCTTCTGCAATAGCCAGTCTAAAGCTAGTCTTCTCTAGGCAGGCATTGTTAACATTTTTACTTAGTAAGGGGACTGGGCTGATTAAGTGTGATTTGATCTTGGTGCTCATATAATTCCATTCTCCATTCTGTCTCTGAGCTTCCAAAACACTGTCAGCTCTCTGTGGATTCTTTCATTGTGAAATTCAAGTGGATATTTCTTGTAAAGAAGAGAGTTTATACTGTATCTAAAGAAATAGATAAGTGGATATATAAAATAATGGAGTGGCCTGGTGGGGAGTTACCCATTAGTCTGCAATCATGGTCTTATTTTAAACTGACTCCTATGAAAAGGCAGAATGGAGAAATGCTGGAATTCTGATGAAAGTTGTGTCCTGTGGTTCTGGCAGAAAAGTTGGGCTTAAATCAACAGACGTTGCTCTTATGGTTTTCTTCACAGCTTGTTATTGATCTCTTGATTTAGATTAACGATTTGCATCTGCTGTACTCACAGGCACTCTCTTGTTAGCTGCCAGTCTGTCTGGTTTTGAAGCTGTAGTGGAAGCTGCTGGAGGTGAAGTTTTTTGAAGTGTGCAGGCACCTGTGCACTTGGGAAACTCCTGCAGACCCTTGTAAATGTCTTCCATAGCCACTCTGTGGCCTCGCTAAAGAAAGAGATGCATTTTCTTAGCTAAAAGATGACGTTGCAATATACATAGCCCAAGCCAGTGCTCCTTTCAGTGAGGAAACAAAGCAGCAGTATAAAATGAGCAAGTAGTAATTGCTATCCTGAAATACAACTGTCCACCCTAAGTACTTGCTTCAGAGACCTACTGAAAGGTAGCACATGCTCACAGGGCTGTTTAGGAGAGCATTTTGATCTTGAATGTCAACTGCAGACAAATATGAATATGTTGATCTGTTCCATATATTCATCCTTGCACTGTAACCCGAGGTGCTCCTGGAGTCAGAGACCCTCAGGATCCTGATATGTGGAGAGTTTTGGATTTCTGAAATTGAGCAAGGAACTTGAGCATCTGCAGTGGGGACAAACAAAACTTTGGGGCATTAGGGCTAAGATGTAGTCTAAAATAAACTGATTCAAGCTACTGTGTAATGCCTAAACTGTTAAGTGCCAAATATGCCTATAGCTTGTGGACTTTGTGTGCCTTTAACTTAGCACAGGCTCAGTACCACAGAGCTGCTTAATACACCATAGAGTCCCAGGTGTGCTGTCAAACAAATTGTTCCTCTGGCTGAGCCCCTTGGATTCTTGGTGCAGGAGGCCTTACAGCAGTTTGTTTGTTGTGTGTGAACAGGACCAAAAGCCACACAATGCCTGTTTATCTAGTCTGGTTGGAGGCAGTAGGGCAGCATGTGCTGCCTTGTGGTAGCAGTAGCCTCTGCCTTCTCTCTGAGAAGTGCTTCTCTGTTGGGAGTGAGCAGCCAGGCTGTTGGACTCCCCTTGAGGGACCCACCTTGGCACCCTTCCTGCTGCAGCTGTGCATGCCATCTCAGGGAGTTTGGGCCCTGGCAGCCTGGTCCTTGCAATATTTAGTGGAATTGAGGGAAAGGAGCCCTGGCGTTGTGTTTGTGTACACAATGCCCTTTAAGCATTTTAGCCATTGAAGGTTTCACCTGGAAACTGATCAGGTGGAGGCAAAAGTCTGCTCTGCTGCTGACTCTTTTCCTTTTTAAAAAGGGAAGACAAAAGGAGAGACAAAAATGGTTAAAAGCTATTTCACTGACAACTACTGTAGGATTAAACTCTCAGAAAAGGTGAGGAGAGAGGAAGTAAAGCCAGTGTTTACCTTCTCTGAGTGTGTTCTGCCAGGATTTTGAGTAGGTTTGACAATGAAATCAGCATTGTACTGGTGAGTAACCTCATGAAGGCATACAGGCTGCCTTTACTTTTCAAGCTGAGAAGATCATGCACACTTCTCGCCAGCAGCACTACACATTTAGCTACTTTGCTCATGCTGGATGAACTCCTTCCCCCTTGGCCATAGGCAATTTTAAGTGTAGGTTTTTTTCATCTTCACCCTCAGTTTGTGCTCCTGAACTCTGGAGCAGCTGTGGAATGGGGCTGCAGCATGCATTAGCCAGCACCTTGCTTTCCAAAGGGCTGCAGAGTGTTCACAGGCTGTGAGCCCTGGCTGCAGCAGTCCCTTCCTGAAGGGTCAGAACAGGCTTGCCTTTATCTCACCAGGAATTGACTAGAAAATGAGATAGGAGAGAGAACAAACTGTGAAAATCAATATCAGGGTACCTGGCAGAGCTCCTGCTCAGCTCCTGACTGTATGGGAGCAGGAGACTTGGTCCTGACTCCGTACCCACCTTCTTGAGCTGTCTTGCTTGGACACAGGCTTTGCAGTACAAGCTGCATTCTGGCTCACAGATAAAGTGCTATAGAAAGTCTCTCTGTCCCAGTGAGACCAGAAAGAAAAGCCTGCTTAAGCACTATGATGTTGCAGTGCAACTGTTGTGATTAGTTTTAGTAGTTGTAGTAAAGCTTTGGTTTGTAGCCAGATGTCTCTGCCAGTCCTTGATGCTGGCCATGAAAGCAAACAGGTTGTAGCCAATCCTGTTGTGGTGTCTAACAAGTCTCCTCTGCATTTCTGCTCAGAGGTGATAAGATATGGCAGATATTGTAAGACAAAAATACATGTTTTCCTCTCGCAGTTTTAATGCTGTGTGGCACAATGTTGGCACCTTCCCACTTCTCTGAGAAGACAAATGCTTGTGTCCCCTCTCAGCCGATTGTTGAACTGAAGCAGACAGAGAAACCTTTATATGCCTATACAAAGGCCATAAATAGTAAAATTAACTCTATTTCATTGAAAAATCCAAAAAGTCAGTGAAAGGAGGGCTAGGGTCACAATCATGGTATCTCCAGAGCATGCAATAAAACTTGGCATTCCATGCAGGCAGGGAGTGCCTTGCCATTCAAAATGACTGAGACTAAAAGCACTGAGGCCACAGTCATTCATACTGGACTAGGTGCTATTAAATTATCTTATGCTGCAAATCTCATCCAAATTGAATATGCTCTTACTAATGAAATAGCACAACCTCACCGTATGGATTTAGTGACTTGATACTTTTATATTGGCTTATGTGTAAGAGAAGTTGCCCAATCCAGCATAAAGGCTCCCAAGGCAGTCAATGTGGTTTAACTTTTTAAAGACTTTGAAAGAGTAAATCGTACCAGTAAAGATACTCTGTGTTATGGGCAGTGGTGCTTTTAATCCACCAGTGCAGTGGAACAGCCAAGATCATAAAACTGCAGCATATGTAAAGTGGAAGCTTGTCAGCAGCTTTAAGTTCTCCTGCCTCTGAATACAAATTTGTGAAGTTACTGCTTCATAAGGACCTGTGATTCTTCTGTCCAGGAAGAGAAGGCAATAACTTTTTCCAGCTGGAGCCCTGGAAATGCCTTTAGTTTAAAACAAAACAGGAATTTGAAGCTTTTGGCTGCAGGGCTCCTTTTTTGGGAAGCACTTGGTGATCTAATTGCTCTGAGTTTGGAAAAAGATGTTTGGGAACACTCTAAGCAATGTTTGCAAATAGTGACATACCTGAGTCCCTGTTTTGCTGTCGAGGTTTGGTGCTAAGTGACTATTGAAACAACATCGTTGGGAGGGGTTTTTTTTTGTACATTGTCAAGACAGGAGTCCAACTGCAGCTGTGAAGGAGCAACCCAAGAACCAGATGTTGTCTCTTAGTGCTAAGGCTGCTGTTTCCATGAACCAAAAGCAAGCCTGGTACCTGCAAGTGGATGACAATCTCAAAACCACAGCACAGCATATGCTGTGTGTATTCTTTCTGGCATCCCTCTGTGATCTTCCTAGACCTCCTGGAACAGCAGGCATGTGGTTCTGAGGCTGGGGTGTGAGTGAGCTTGGGCAGTTTCATCTCAGGATCTACTTGCTGGAAGGAGCAGCTTCATGTTGTAAGCTGTTTAACTGTGGTGTTAAATGCCGTCTGGAAATGCACTTTGCTCTTTTAGTCTTGGTGCTCTGCAGGGAAATTCCTTTGAGTCCTGCAACTGGAACAGCAAAGCAGGGTGACTGATAAAATGTCTGTGTTACAATACACCAAGTCTTTTCCTGAAAGGGGAGTTTCATCGAGGGTGGAGGTACACTGCAGCTGCTTGGCGGTGTTTGCCTCGGGAGTTCTGCTGTCTCTGTGTCCTTGCAACTCCTCCTGCAGGGATGGGAGTGGGAGGGATGCTTCCACATGCGATCCAGCTTCCTGCTCAGGGGTGCAGTTGGCCTAGCAGCTGCAGTAACTTCTCTGACATTATAGCCTGTGTACTGCCTAGTTACTCCGTGTAACTCTGTGTTAGTCCATGTAACTAAGCTCAGACATGAGCTGAGATTACGTCTGTTAGTTTTTGTGTGCTCATTGCATTAATTTAATGGTAGCAAGGGTGTAATTTTCTCTCCCGCGCCCATCTGGAGAGTTAGTCAGTCTTGTTTGTTGGGGATATTCTGTAGCAGCTGGGGGGGGAAGTTTAAATCAGGACAATGTGGGTGTAAACAAATACTAACAGATAGTGGAAATACTACTTGAACTCCATCTTAATACTCCTGTGAAGAACTGGATTTCAAGTGAATGCCAGGAGTTAGTATTTGCCACTATGCTGAATGTGATTTAGCTCTACTCTTGCTGGCTCTGAGAGTGGGAACCATCTCTGAGATTATGTAAAATTGAAATGCTCAGGCTGAGGAGAGGACTCTACACGCAGAGCTCAGTTTCAAAGGGGACCTGCACTTGCTCATCTTCACTGTTCTGCTTAAAATCCTTTTTCCAATCAAAATAGGGATCTTGCCAGAAGAAGAGTCTGAGGAAGACTTGAAAGCTCAGCGGTTGAAAGCTGTGAGATGTGGGACCTCCTGTACTCCTGTTATCAAGGGGGATTATTCCCATGGTTCTATAGAACCCTTGGGGTCAGCTGTGGGGCTGTTCACAACAGAAGGATGAAGTGCTGGGGATCTCAGAGGGTGGAAAAGACACAAAGTTTTGTTTTTTTTATTTTTCTGTGGTTAAATGAATAAAACCACAAGAATGACTGACCTGTAGAGCTGGTTGGGATTTTTTATTCCCTCCTTTTCTCTCTCTTCTATTGCTTTTTAGAGTGCTCCTTGCTCTCTACAGCACAAAAGTGGGTCTGTGAACCATGGCATGGTATTTTTAGGACCATGCTTCTTAGCCCCTGTTGTGCTGTGCACAGCATCACATGACAGTGCAGGGAGTCCAGGAAAGAGCAGCTGCCAAGCCCTGCTTGCTGTTTGCTCAGCCCAGCTGGACTTTACAAGTGTCAGCCAAACCAGAGGGGAATCTGTCGGGTACAGAGTAGGGGAGGCTCTGCTACAGTGTGTTGTGACCCGAAGAAAAGAAGAGGGAGTGAGAGTCTTAGTTTATAAGGTCCACTGTTCAACTGAGGGTCAAAAAGTGGGAGCTGTTTAAACCTTGGAGTGGGAGCCAGCTGCCTGCTGTCTCAGCCAGGTTAGGCCATGTCCAGGTAGGTGAACACCCCAGAAGAGAAGAGGCTCAGCTGTGGGCCTCCATCCTCAATGCTCCAAACACTAGGCTGTTGTATAGAAGCTACATTTGCATTCTTTGTTGTGGACTTTGCAACGTGAAAAAGAGGCTTCTGTTGTGTTTCAGAAGGGTGGTTTGGGTTCCTACCACTTCACCAGATGGTGGTGGGACTTCAGCTCAGCTCCAGAGCTCAGCATGCCCTGAGCAGACAGGAAGCAGCTAGCAGCCAGGTTGGAGCAGCCCTGGGAGTCTGAGGCTCTAAGCCATGGAGTTGGTTGTTGGACGGCAGAGAGAGATGGAGATGGGCAGGTCAGCGTCTTAGCAGAAGAGGCCTGTGCCTGTGTAGTGTTCCCCTTGGCGAGTGCTGCCCCGTGGAGCCCAGGGTGAGGCAGGCAGCAGCTTGATTTCATGTGCTGTGCTCTGGCCGCATTCTGTGCATTGCTACGAGACTGGCTGTTGTGCAACGGGGTGTTAATCCTGGAAGGACTCAAGCCTGTCTGGCAGATAGAAGGGGAGAAAGGGTGGGGGGATGAAGTCATTAAAGCCCTATCTTGATGAATTGGGCAGTGACAGCTGAAAACCTTATCTCCCAGGGGCTGTCTTGAAAACAAGCAGATCTTGTGAACAGGCTCAGGTTAGAATGTTAGTGAGCTTGTGGGGAATTTTTAAACAAGCAAGACTGGCACTTTTCATGGTATCATCTATATCCCACACACCTTAGCCAAACTTCTTTTTTCTATTGTCCCTGAGCTGTATAAATGACAAATTGTTCTGCACTTGCATTTGAGGAGCTGTTGTATGGGAGGAAGCAAGTGTATTTGCCTTGCCCAGTGAGATGCTTTGTGGCTTTTTCTTCTTTCAAGGGAGACAGTTAACAAGAAATTAGCCCTTTAGAAAAAGGGAGCTGCCAAAACGGACACGGTATCAGTGAGCCATTTTGGTTTGGAGCAGTTAATTTCAGCATAGTTTGGTTTATTGAAGCTGGATGACACAGTCACTAAGGGACTCCAGATCCCAGTTCTGGAAGTGGGGAGAGCTTTGGTGGGGCTGAAGGCCCGGGAATTTTTCTGTGCCTACCTGCAGCATTAGGATTTGACACAAAGTTGCTGCAGTCCAGATGTATGCAGAATTTATTGCTGGAATTTTGCTCTGGGGAAAAGTGAAGAATGAGCTGACATTTGAAGATTTGTCTGGTCAAAATAACAAGGATAAAATGGTTCTGTGTCTTCTTGCTTTGTCATGTGAAATTTTGATGGTAAAAATCAGGTGATACTTCCACTTACTGGTAGATTACTGAGTATAGATAAGAGGCCTTGAATGGATACAAAATGGCAAGAAGAGAGGAGAGCACTCCTGAATACTCTCCTCACTCCCATGAGCAGAGGCATTAGAGGAGCATTTCTCATCCTTGAAGGGCCATCTAATTTATTTTGAGATGTGGAGGAGTGAGAGGAGGGACAGACATAAAAGAATCTTAAAACTAGCATTAGATTATTGCGGCCACAGAAGGTTTCACTGACAAGAAAAATGACGCAGATGAATTTGCCATTTCCACATGTTGTTCATTACTCTGCAGCATTTCTCCCGTTGTGCTCACTTGCATGCCTTGTATGGCTTGTGCCCAGCTTGGTTTAGTTTTCTCCAAACTCCTGGAATCTTATCCAGCTTGTTCTGCAAGTGGCTCGTGCACTGAAATCACTGCGAGAGGACACAATAAGAAGGGTGCTAGGACAATGTGAGTGCATGCATGTTGTTTAATTCTTATGCTCTGACATCAGGACAGCCTGCATGTGTCTTTATTGCTGTAGGTCATTCGAGGAAGGGGAGATGCATCTCTAACCTGTGGGGAGAGAGGAGAGGTCTCTAACTTGTGGGGAGAAAGGAGAGGGATTGATGCACAAGAGCTTTCCAAATAGGAAGTTCGGATCCCCTCTTCACAGACTCTCCTTAAACAGAGGCAGGATTCCTCATGTCTCTCAGACTTCAGACTATCCTGAATGATTTCTGTAGTTGATTTATAGACTTTTAGAAGCAATTGATTTGAGCTGTGGCTGTGACCGCAGACTTGCCAAGTTAGTCACAGTTCTGGGAACTAAAGCCTGAGAGCAAGTTGCTTGGGTTTGGAGTTTTCTTGTTGTGAGATTTTATTTTTATGTTTAAGTTCTCATCAGTTATTGCAAATCTTTGCCACTCTAGAGATTCAGTTCCTGGAAATGTAATCGAAAGTTCAAAGATAGTAGTACCAGCCAAAGTATTGTCACTTAATTTAAGATGGAGAACTGTAGAAATCTGGTTTTGATTTTCTTTAGGCGTTAAGTGGAACGAAGGATGATCCATCCCTTCAGACAGGGTACAGACTGAGAGCCAAGCCCTCTCTGTTACCTTTCCAATCAGTTAGACAAAGCAAAATGCTGGGTTTGTGCCTGATCTGGACTCATCTAATGTTTCACCTGGTTTAAGAATTCTCTTCAGCTAAAATTACCATCCTAATATATAAGGTCTTCTTAGTGTTTTCTGGGTTTGTAGCCTGCTAATCTAACTTGTGTTTTTTACCAGAAATAAGTAATTAGTCTTGTTTAGAACAAGTTATAATGCTCTGTTGTAAAAGACCAGTCAGTGGAATCATCTGTGGACTTTAAAGGGCCTTCATAACTTATACGTGCCAATGTTCTCCTTATCTAGATAGGAAGAGATGTCTTCATCAGTGCAGCTCTTCAGAGATCAGAAGTACCATGAGCTGAAAGAGCAGTGCATCCAGCAGAAACAGCTCTTTGAAGATCCTGAGTTCCCAGCCTCAGATGAGTCCCTTTTCTACCAGTCTGCACCACCAAGGAAAGTTGAATGGAAGCGCCCAAAGGTAATTGCTGTTTTCCTTGAGTAGAGGTGGTGTTCTTATTGTTCCACTTCTGTTACCTTCCCTGTGCTAAAACAGAGCTATTTGAGTATATTCTCCTTTCCTTTCCCCATTTGATTCCTGTCACTGTGTGATTCAGACAGCAGCCCCTCTGTATCACACTGCTGTCCAAAATCAAAACCATACCTTACCATAAAGTCCAAAATGAAGCCTTTTGTGTAGCATAATCATGCTTTTTGCAGTGCATGGCTAATAATAAGCAACAGTGTGATGTGACTTTGGCCACAGTGATCAGCTTTCTATTTAATTAAGAACACCAGTAATTAAGAATATCAGTAACAGAGTGGTTACTTGGTTTCCTGCATCAGTCTGTGGATATGTGCCTGTCAAAATTGCGGTGTTGACAAAAGTGTTTTTTAAGGTAAATGAAATTTCTCTTCAGCTTCTGGTCACTTCTGAGGGCCTGGTGTGTACACATAGTAATTGTAAAAAAAATAAAAATCTGAGCTTTATTTGATCTACTGTCCCCTTGAGCTGTCTCTTGTGCTTAGTTTTTAAAGTTAGATATAAACTTTGCGAGAAAAAAAAAATCAAAAATATAGAAAATTAGGTTTTATTTGCTGAATAGACAATATCTTCCTGTCTGGTGCAACCCAGTTCCCTGTCTGCCACCATCTACATAGGTGGTGGATAGCATCTCCAGATGCTGGCACTCGTGCACACAGAGCTGGGAGTGCTGCTGCAGTTGCTGTTGGTGGTGTCTGAACAAGTACCTTTGGAATCTCAAGCTTTTCTAAGGAGAGGTGAAAGCTGATATTTTAGTTTCATTGCACAAATACGTTCCTGCTTGGTTCACTTATCCTAGATGCTTGGTGGTGGTCAGACACAGTAAATGCTTAGGAAGAGTATTTGTATGGCCCAAAGGGTTTTTATTCTGCTGTAATGGGAAAAAGGGCTGTGAGAAAGAAAAGAGAAGGAGGGGTGAAGGGGTTGTCTTACTTGTTTTTTGTCCTTAGATCTGCACCTGCAATGGTAAATATGTTCTCTTTGCCCATTCCAGTCAGGCTCACAGTGATAGATCATTAACAATCTGACATTAATTACTTGGTTTGTGCCTTTAAAGTCTCTGTGGGAAAGAGAACAAAGACAGGGTAGTGTTACTTCTGTGGCACCCCAGTATTAAGAAACTGGTGAACACAAAAGGCCCTGTGTCATTCCTGGGCAGTCTCCCTAGGACACTGTGACTTCTCAAGGAGAAATCTTGTTACAGAAAGATCATCCAACAAATAAGAGCACTGTGCACTGCTTATGTGAAGTACTGGGTCTTGATTTCTCTGGGTGCAGTGTGGCACAGTGTGCAGTTGGCAGTCCACAGGCTAGAAGGTTTTGGCTGTACACAGGAGCTGATAACACTGTACTTCAGTACCGGGTAGTAAATGTACTCAGAAGGACTGACACCGCCTGAAATGAGCTGGCTGAAATATGGAATTGGCGAGTTGTATCACTCTGAATTCTGTATTTTATTCTAAGCAGGAAAGAAGTCTGAGTGTGTCAGAAGATTTGTCTAAAAATGAGCTTGGGTCTTGCTTTGCTTTGCTTCCCTATTGCATTTGTTTGTGACGTTCCACACCAGTGATGGATTATGAGAAGTAAAAACAGTGTAAAAATGCCAAAATGTTTTTCACGTCTGGAAGTGCCAAACTTGATTTCACAGACAAAATCACCTTTGTCAGACAGACATTTTCTGACAAAATTATTGACAGATGACCCTCTTGTCAGGCTGCTGGCTGTGATTTCCCTGACAGTCAATGTCTTGTCCCCTCCTCTTCTGGCCTGCTGAAGCCCAGGGGAGGACTTGTTCCTGCCAGCCCTTTGGTTGCTCAGCCCAAGGCAGTTTATGGGCCTGCCTTGCCCAGGATTAGATATTCATAATGTCTGATGGATGCAGGCAGTCATTACCAGCTCCCAGTACCAGGCAGTGGAGAGGAATTAATGTATTTAGGGTGTGATTTAAGTGATAGACCTGAGATGTTTGCTTCAGGCTAAGATGACTCGTACCCCGCAAGTGCCTGGTCTCTGCCAACCAGAAGTTCAGAGGGTGAATTCAGGTGTTGATGCGAACATTTGCTAGCTGTAGCAATCCTTTGCTGCTGATTCAAGACATTGGGTTCTGTTAATATCTCACCTCTTCTGTAAAATAATGACTGAGCTGAGAAAGATAATTTCAAAGGCTCAGCATCTTCCAGAGCCCCTCAGTGTGCAGGAAGCCTCCTTGCTGTAACATATATTTATACAGCTTACTCCCCTCCTTTGTTCCTGACACCCAGGGAGGTGTTCCCACTGTTTCTGGCCTTTTCTGAGCTGCCACTCGGGGAGAGTGGGGTCAGTATATCTCCGCCTTCCTGTTGCAGCACCTGCACTTGACCCACCCTCTTGCATCACATCAGAATGGAGTATATCCTTCCCTCTCCCTTCTGTTTGCTCTGCACCATTACAGAGGGACAATCTGTCTGCCTCTGGTGGTGGAAGTCACACAGGGGCTGCTCAGACAGAAGGGATTAGCCTGTGAATGAGGATTTATAAATTGGATTTTCAAGAATGCAGAGATGAGGACTCTCCCTTTTTAGACCCACCCAGCATTTAGAGCAAAAGAATAATGTAAGACCTAAAACGCCTGACATTTTCTGTGGGGAAGACCTGCTGTTTTCTTAAAAGAAGAAAGACTCCTCCCCACTGATGGGCATGTTTTCTGCCCATTGATATTAGCATCAAAGCCCATCCTGCTCTTTTCCTGTCATTTTCCTGGAGTATTCATTCCCTCTGCCAGGCTGAAGTGGGTCTAGGGGCAGCTGTGTCCTGCCAAGAGGTAGGAGAATCCTCTCTACCCCCTGCTATCTCTACTGGCCTTGGGATGTCCTCTGCCACCTGTCCTAGTTAACACCTCACTGAGGACAAACACTGCCTCTGTGTGGTAGTCTTGGCCAGCATTAGCTTTTAGAATCACAATCATATTTTATTGGCAAGCAGCACTAGTGAATATACCCAGGAACAACAGTCATGGTGCTGAAAGGATATTTTGTCTATCTTATTTTTAACTCGACATTGAGTTTCTCTCAGTTTTATCACTGAGAGCTGACTTTACAAGACGTATCAAATCCCAAGGACAACTTTGTCAGTGCTGAGCAAACAGCAGAGATTCCCCAACCAGGGCAGGCATCTGTGTGGTGAAAGAGTGGATAAGCTTTCTTCAAAGATAAGGCATGTTCTTTAGTTATTCACAAAAGCAAATCACAGTCTGATTCTACAGAGTGAGAGTAGTACCTCAGGTTTCCCTGCTTGACCCTCTGTTTTATAAGCTCTGTTCTTTTGCTGTCATCTGCATCTTCCTTTTATGAAAGGACTGTGATTGTACCTTTATGTTCTGGAAAGACCAAGCTGGTTCTTATTCAGTAAGGCAGCAGACAAAGACACTGACAGTACTGCTGAACTGCTTCTCAAGAAACTCCTGTTGTGTCCCAGGCCACAGGAAGGACTGCTGCTGTGTTTGCTGAAGTGGCCAGTGCCAAAGGTCAGGCATTTGACTGGAAGTGGAGAATTGCATGCTTACGTTTCTAGAAACACTGCATGCCAGCAGCCTTATTGTCCACTCTGCACTAGTTTTCTATTGCTTTCAGGTGTGGTTATCACCATGCAAGTGAAGCAGCTCAGGAAATAAGGCACTTTGTTCTGGAATGATGTGCTGATGGGAGCAAACAGAACAAATGTCACTTCCAAATGGGAGAGTGTGAGAGAAGGAGGTTGGTGACTTAGCAGCATGAGGGACTGAGGTGCCAAAATAGTCAGCAACTCCAGTTTCTGGTGGCACTGGCTGTTGTTTGCTTCTAACTGATGGAAAATGATAAATTGTCTCGGGAACTAAAACACCTTTGTATTTGCAAATGCTAATTGAAGCTGGAAAGCTTTCTCACCTCTATACCAATCTTAGAAGATTTTGTTCTCCTTTGGAAGGCAGAGGAGGCTCATGGCCTGCCTGCCTGGACACTTCAGCTGCATTAGTTTTGCCTATTGTGCATGAATGTTCCTTATTCTGTGTATGTTCTCAGTGACAGGAGTTGTGGTCACAGTAGACAGTCCTCCAGAGTGTTTAGCAGGATCCCAGTGCTCATAAATGTTGGCTGTCAGGTGCAGGCACGCCTGGGTTAGATGCCCCACAAAGGCAGTATATGACTGCACCACTTGATTCTTTTTTCCTATTCTGGGACTGCAAGGCTGGAATCTAACCTTGTTGTTCCATTTTCACTGTGAACAAGACCAGAGACATCTGCTTATGTTTCAGACTAGATGTTAAGACTCCAGTAATGTCTGCAAGAGAGGCACTGGAGAGGGAGGTGTCCTTATGCTGTGTCCAGATTTGAGTAGTTGCCCAACAGCAAGAAGAGTTTCAGGGCATGTAGTGAAGTGACTGCTCAGGCACTCTGGGTCATGTGCCAAATTGAGGCCTGGGGGCAATCCAAAGGAGGAGGTCAGTGGAGTTTAAAGGAGAGTATCATAAACTGTCATGGCACAGTGATGCGAACACTTAGTGGCACAGAGTAATTACATTGCTGCCTTCTGCGTGACAAACTGGTTTGATTGCAACAGCCTCTGTGAATAGTGACACTTTCAGCTTTGCCAGGTTCCCTCCCTGTGTCCCCAGCTCCCTTCTGGAGTATATTTCTTGACGATAATTTTTTTCAGAGCTGAATGTGACTTATCTTAGTTCATCCTCCTCTTTCCAGTTTAAAATGTGAGGCAACACTATTGCTCTTAGTCAGAATAGAGGTCCCTCGCCCCCACCGCCCTTCTCTTTCCTTGCCCCTAAAGCTTTGTGAAAACATGGCTTGTTCTGCAAAAGCTGCTGACATCCTGAAGCAGTCAAAGTTTGGGGGTTTGGCTTTCCCTGTCTACACAGAGAAGTGTCCAGGTCTGTTGTGGTGGCTGACTCTTTCTAAAGTACAGATGAACGCAAGTTGCAAAGCCCTGCGTGCTGGGACATCTGTGTTTGTACTTGAAATACTGCCGTTTGTGCCAAGTGCCTGAATCTGAGAGGGCAGGAAATGTGTTTCAAAGCATGATGGTGAGCCTCTGCTGAGCTTTGAGGGACCTCATGAACCCTTTAATACGCCTCAAACGTATGTAGGCATTAATGGGAATACAAAGGTGGTTTCAGGTTGCAGGATATGTGAGCCACACACCAGTGTCTTGTAGCTTGTTTATTTGTTGTGTTTCTCTCCAGTATCTTTGTAGGAGAAAAGGACTCTGAAAAGCTCAACTTTGCACTAACATGAAATAAACATTAGCTGGCTTTTCCTTTTGCATCTGTCACATCCTAGGTGGTAACACCACGGATGTTGTTCTCCGCTGACAGACCAAGTGAGTCTGAGTTGCCTACTATGACCTTCAGTGGGTGACTTTCAGGCACAGCTCCATGTAGGGCTTCCCAAGGAACACAGGGCTTCCTAGATTACACTACAGTTTCAGCAGGACATCTGTAAGCTGTAATTAGCTGTGATTATGCCAGTGAGTAGCAGGGAGGCCTTTTGCCATTGTTGCAAATAGCTTTACTTGCTGTTAAAAGCAGAATTGGCATGGGATCTGGAGCACCAGCTTGCTTGGCTGTGGAAGAGATTAAGGTAGTTGTTTCTTTGCTAAACATACATATGTGCATATGTAAAAGGGCAGGTTGGAGTGCACCTTAATCTTGCAGAAGAGCATAAGCCTTGCAGGATCAAATTAGGTGTAAAAGGTCATAGGCAAACCTGAGTTTAAACCCATTCTGTAGGATGAAGAGCTATATTCTGGGAAGCAGTCTGCCCTGAAAAAATCAGAGAGGTTGATGTGCAGAGGTTTCTGTACACAGTCATTGTGTTTTCTGGGTTAAAATGGTGGAGGTAGAAAGAAGACTCTATAGTCCTCTAGATATGATGCAACCTTCTGTTAGTACTGAGTGGATGGGTAAGGGGGCAGCAACAGGTAGTCAGGAAACCAGCAGAAAATTGTTTTTAAATAATGGTAAACTATCTCTTTCCTCATTAGCTCTGTACATGATGAACTGTGTACTCCATAACCTCCTGCAAATGGAGCCTAGCACTGCTGAATATTTGATTTGATAAAGCATTACAGCATCCTTGGTGCTTGATTATGCTGAGCTTGGCTGCAGCTATCTGTTATTCTGAGGCAGGTGTCAATCTGCAGAGAAGTAGCTGCTCACCAAAGCTTGGCTGCTGTAGCCCCACCCTTGAGGCAACGGCAGGCTGCTTCTGGGGAGGAAGATGTTAAATCCATTCCAGCTGTGCGAGCTCAGATGCTGGCACAGCTCCTGGAGATGCATGTGGCAACACAAAAGAGTGCCCTTCATACCCGTTGCCTTAGCAACTGCACATTCAGATGGCAATTGGATCCTGCAGAAGATGATGCAGTTGCAATTAAGTCAAACTGTCTTCAGGTTGTTAATTTTGAGCTAGAGAAGATGGGGTGGGGAGATGTGTGATACAAAAAATGAAGCGCCACCCATCTGAGATCCTGGTGTAGAGAGGACTCCATCATGCTGTGCACTTTAAGGGCAAAATGAGTACTGGCACTTCTGAACCTTGTTCTTTTGTTGGAGAGATTGCAAAATCTGCTTAAGGAGCTTTCTTAGATTAGCGAGGATGGATTTAGCAGAGTTAGCAGTCTTCTGTACATCTCAACTACTTCTGTTCTTGCATCCTGGTCATCCACAGACTGGAACTGCAGGGCTTATAAAGGTGCTGTGGAATTAGACTACTAGAAGGTGGTGTCCAAAAGTGGAGGGAAAGGTCTTTGAAATCTAGGCCAATTCCTTACTGTATGGCTGTAATTTTAGACCAGCTGGATTCAGAATCTGTTTTCTTCTTGCCTTATTTAGTGAAATTGGTTCATTTGGATCCTTTTCACCAGCAGTGGGAAATGTAATGTTGTAATGCTCAAGTGGAGTGCTTGTCACTTTGTTTTGCCCTGGAGTGCTGAGACAGGGGTGGTCAGCTATGAATTGATGTGAGAGGTACATGTGAATCCACTGAAAATCAAGCCATAAAGCACTTAGCAGCACCCAGGCATGTCTTCAGTCCACTGAGACTAATGTTTCTAAAGCCCAGCAACACTTAATCAAATGCAAGAACACGTAAACAACCATTGCTTAAAATGGTTCATGTAACTGGCTTTATTCACTGTCAGTTGTAAGGTCCTGATCTGGTCTCTAGTTACACTTCAGAAATAGTTTTCAGGCCATCTGGCTGTTCATAACCAGTCTAGGCAGTAAAGCATTCTATTTGTGGAATTGATGTGAACAACCAGGTAAATGTGGGGTGCCAAACATGTCAGAGAAATGGCATCAGGAGTTACTGTCTTGGGTGTTTTTTCTGCTCCTGGAAAACAAGCATAAATACCAAACCACATACCTGTGTTTTGAATGGGATAGTGAAATCTAAATGTTACAGAAAAAAATAAGTATGAAGGTCCAGCCTTTAGCATCTGATTCAGGTATTAACAATTTCATTTGCTGCTTTGTCCATTAAAGGAATTTCAGTTTATGCATGTGAGAATAATATTTGTCTGCTAAAGTACAGGTACCTTGTGAGCACAAGACAGACTCAGTGAAATGCACATTGGTGTGCTTCTGTGTATATTCTCCTCCTTAAGTGAGCATAAGTGCTCCTGTGGAGGATAATCACAGAAGAACATTGTCATTACTATTGCTACCCTAGCAATAGTTGAAATCATTGTAAATTTGCTAATAGTCCTGACTGTCCCATGGAATAGGTCTGTTTGAGCAGCAAGCTCCTTTTGAGAAAAAAAAGGGGAGGAATGGGTTTTATTTGGGGGAACACTCAGTTGTAATAATATTTTTTTTAATGTTGCAACTTAATCCCCCCCCCCCAAAAAAAAAAAAAACAAAACAACCCAACCAACAGCAACAAAAGTCCACTAATGAAAGTAAAGTAAATATTTATTGATTTGCCCCCCCACCTTGGAGGCAAGGAAAATTTTTACAGCTGTGAAGGGGCATCCCCTGCTGCTCTAAGGTACGTGGAACAGCATGTTTTGGTGGTATCTAGCCAAGTACTTCCCTGAAAACATCACAGGCTTCATTTTGTTTGTTTCTTTCTCCCATTATTATTTTACTCTGGGTTTTTGAGGTGTTTTTTTGCTCTCTGAACCTGTTCTGGAAAGAAAATTACTTTTCCCTTTGCAAGAAACGCACTTTCACATGTTCTTCCTCTCCCTGTGTGCTCTTTATCACTGCTCTTCTGTCCTCCTCCTAGTATGATATTTCTTTGGTTATGTTATTTGTAGAAATAAGAGAAGTAAACTGTCCAGGCTAGTCACCCAAACTGCTGCTATTTGTTGTGATGATCTGGACACTCTGAGGAGAGTCATGCTGGGATCTTCCAGCCTTTTTCTTCTAGTCTGCTTCAGGAACCATTTTTTGGACTTGATCAGCATAATTGCCTTGCACAGTAAACAGGTCTGATGTGGTGAGGGTACCAGAGCGTGCACTGTTTGTGTTTCTAGCTCTGATTATGGTGATTTGCTTTGAGTTTGAGGAAGAGGGAAAGGAGGAGGAAGGAGGTAAAAGATCAAATAGGGGTCACCCTTTTCAGGCAGAAGAATATTTATGACTTGCATCAAGATGCAGTTGCTTGTGTATCTGGGATAAGAGCTGTGTCCTGCTGCCTCAGAGCTCAGGCAGGTGGAGCTGGTAGCCCAAAAGAGAAAAGAGCAGGAGAGACCAGAACCAGTGTGATGCCTGTTAGCAGTGTCCTGGCAAAGGAAGGTAGTGAGCTCCAGGCAGTTGTTTCACACAGTCCATTGCCTTCACTTGGCTGAGAAAGAGCAAAGGTGGGACTTTTGTGGGATGTGCTTGTGTTTCACAACTGGGAGGAGCTGGCTAGAAAAAAGAAACAAATACGACCAAGTTTCTTGCATGAGACACATAAAACATGGTCGACAGCTTAGAATATCTGAAAGCAGCCTGGGGAAACAGGGAGACTGCAGAAGACATGCTGAGACGCTCACAGTTTAGTCTCCTGTTTAACGTTATTGTTCATCTGTTCTTGTTAGCCTATCTCTCAGAGAGTCAGGTCCTGTAGAGTGAAGGGCCTTTGTTGCCAGAGCAGAAGAGACAGCTGCCACGAGATATCCCTTCTCACATACTTGAGGTCTCATTATGTTGATCACAGTAAAAGGGAAGTACCCTGGCTGGGAAACTGTCCTGGATCGAAGTGTGCAAGCCGTGGCTGCTGTGCTAGTTTGTGTTCAGCATGGCACTGCTCCTTTCACAGTGGCTGTGACATGCTCTGCTGCAAGTCCTGTCTCATCTTCCAGCAGGCAGTCTAATTAGAGATTGTTGTCAGAGATTTGGGCTGGAAAACGTATGTTGACTTTGCAGATTTGGCCTGTTATTTTAAAATAACACCAAAATGTCAAATTAATAATTAATAGGTTTGTCTCTGGAGGTTTGCTGTGCATTGAACTCTGCAGGAATTCTGTTAACAGCAAATATTTTGTATTCAGTTGCCTTTTGCTAGAGAGAGAATGTTAAAGCTGAAACAGTATAATGTCACAGTTATACATTTTTCATCAATATAAGCCCCCAACAACCTGAAATCTTGGTTCACTCACAATAGCATTTCCATCTGTGGTGTAAATATGAAGCCTGTATGAAGGGCTGTGGGTCTCAAAGTCACACTGCATTAAGAATTTTTGTATCTGGTCCCCGCAACTGCTAATAACTGCAAACACTTCACACTCATAGGTCCCTACCCAGAGCAGGCAGGCATGGATGTACAGATGTGGATATCTGACAGCAGCTTGGGAAGCAGAATGGTGCAGTGGGACAAAGGATGAAGCAGTGCTTTGGATTTGCATTAACACCCCGGGGCAAATCTGTGGCATTTTGAAGGCAGACAGAGACAGAAGCAGTACTATTGTATCTGAGTGGTGTTAGGGGCATTTAAAAATGTTTTCTTCTCACTGAGGTGAGTCAATGTTTGTATGAGCTAAGAGTAGTAATGGGAAAACATTAATATTCCAGATGGACAGTGCAGCCATCTGCTTGCCTAGAAGATGGGTCCAAGAAGTATGGCGAAGCTATTGGCCAGAGCAGTCACCAGAAGCAATGGGCTATTGCAGATGTGTTGTTAAATGTTCTCTTTCCCAATTGTTTTGTTCCAGTAGTGAGGAGACAGCAGAGCTGTGTGTGGTGCCCTGAGGACTCCTCTCACACAGCCAAACAAACAAGGAGGGATCTCTTAACTGCCTTAATCCATCCCAGCAGTTATTGCTGGCAGTGGCCACTATTCAAGTCTTGGAGGGCGTACGTGCAGCTGTGTGACCCCTGTCCATGTCCCATTTTCCTAGACCAGAAGCTGTAGTTCAAATCAAGGCTGAGGTGTCTGGGGAAGTTGAGAGTGCTCTAAATAAGAACCCCAAAAACTTCATGGAATGTCATTTGAATGAGTTCCATTTCTGTGTTTGAGAAGGTTCACCAAAAATCATAGAATCATTTAGGTGGGACAAGATCTTTGAAATCAAGTCCGAACACTAACCTAACACTGCTAAGATCACTGCTAAACTATGTACCTCAGCAGCATGTTTACATCATCTAAATGCTTCTAAGGAATGATGGCTTGACCACTGGCCTGGGCAGCCTGTTCCAGGGCCTGATAACCCTTTCAGTGAAGAAATTTTCCCTAGTGTCCAAGGAACTCTGTATTGTTCTATGTTTTTGTGTTTCTCCTTGCCTTTCTGTAGCAGCCTAGTGATGCCCAACTCTGGCAGGATGCTTAGCCCTGGAGAGACCTTGCTTGTGCTTCTGGGTGTTAATCAATTTGAAGAAATAAAATGTGGGAGAACTTCGTGCTCCAGAACATGGGAGGGGAGGTCCTCACTTTTTTTTGAGGCATTTAACTTAAGAAGTGCTCTTGGAATTGAAACAGATACTGATGTATTTTCCTAAGGATGCTGTTTTAGAAAGCAGCTTTTTCTAAATAACAGGAATTTATGAACTTAACTGGCTCTTATTCTCAACAATGCTATAAGGTGCTGCACCTCAATATCAAAACGTGTTTCAGAGAGGTGAAACCTTGGCCATTTTGAAATCCTTGAAGTGTTTCCTTTTTCCCTATGTGCTGAGTATTGGAGGCATCATGAAGACATTGTCGCATTTCCTTCTTGGTTTCTGACTGAATAAACTGTTCCTCCCAGAATGTTTTGTCCTTAATGTTTTCATCTGGGGAAGTTGTGACGTGTTTCTGCTGGAATTGCCAGAATTATCCCAGAATGGAGCTGTGGCTCACTCTTATTTTTATTTTAAGAAGAGATGAGCAAGGAACTGTAAAGCTATCAGCAAATAGCCTATGCCTAAGCTCTCTGTTGCAGTCTGAGTGGACTCTCTCTGACACGAACCTGATGGCCCAATCCTATTTCTGGTGTCACTTCAGAAGACCCATTGTTCTTAGTTGTGCCATTCTGTTGGCTGTGACAGCAACCTACCCTCCCTCCTCCATAAAGCTTGCCACAGAGGTGGGAGTTCAGTGGATGTCCTACTACACAGCTATATCCTTCATGCCCCACGTCTCACTGGCCCCAGGGCAGTGTGAGGCGTGGGTTATATCCTTAGATGCAGCCACCCATAAGTGGTGACTTTATGGTGTAGAGACAGCATTATTAAAGAGGCATATTTCTCAGCAGTCTTATCCACTCCAGTCTTCCAGGGATATAATTATGAGGAAACATTTACAAATGGCATACATGCTTGCCAAGCAGACAGCTCTCCAGATGCCAGTATTTTGTTACATTCTCTCTTGGCAGTTTTTCCAGTTTACATTTCCCTCCTTCAGATTGGATGGAGGCTTTCTTATGTTGCTGTGGTTGTTTTCCTCTAAAGAAAAAAATACTAAATGACCTTAGGGTCACGTCTACAACATAAACAGCACAATTCCAAGAGTCTGGATGTTTCCTTACAGATTAAGATGTCAGGTTTTGTTTAGTTGGTTCAGCTGTCATTAGATGGAAATTGGTTTCTCAGAGTCAGCTTCTGTTTGTCCTGAGGCAATGCAATGATGTTAGAAGTGACACAGTAAAAATTATTTTGAGCTCATAGAACAAAAAGCCAAGGATCAAGTCTTCTTACAGTAATTGTTAGTTCATTGATTTGGGCATCCTAAAGAGGTAATGTCTGGCTTCTCTGAAGGAAAAATTACAGCCTAAACATGCTGGTTACAAAGGAAATTAAGGCACTGTTCTGTCAACACTCTTCTACAAGAGTGCAAAGCATCTACATCCAAAAGGTGCTTTGTATGTTAAGAGCTTTATGCTTCTCTTATTGTATTTCCATATTTAAAGGCATATTTGGGATGAGTAAAGTCCTAGAATTTTGCAAATATTATCTTAATTTTGTGAAAGAATTCGTTTGAATTTGCTTCTCCCCTCTGATTTTTCTTCAAGATTAATTCTGTTTAAAAGTTAAAGATGTGTGTTTTCCTGGCTGAAAAGAAGCTTTAAAAAAATCTTTCAGAGCTGAAATTGTTTCTAACTTAGACTTTATGATTAGTTAGAAATAATGTTAAAACATTTTGATTTTGCATCTTTTCAGGTTTGCAGGAAATAAAATGCTCTGTCTCAGGAAAATACAGTCTTTGTTAAGAGCAAATGTTACTGTTTTCTATACTGTAGACCTTAGCCAGAAGCCATCTTGACCTACTCATGTGCATCAAGAAGTGGAATCTCTGTCCTTGGAGATACTCAGAAGCCATCTGGGCATTGTCCTGTGCAACCTGCTCTAGGTGACCCCTCCTGAGCAGTGACTTCCAGAGGTCCCAGAAAACCCCAAATCCTCTCTAGTGAACATAGTGGCTGCATTTTAATTCAGCTGTATGGCAAGAAAAAGCAACATTTGCAGACCACTATTAGAAACAGGCCCTACTCCTTGTCTTAGAGTTATGCTTCCTTAGGTTTTCCACTAACTTTACTTTGACCATTAGAGCCTGACTGAATAAAATAATGTGATTGATAGTGTGAAGTTGAGGTTAGGAGGTGACTCATGATTTTTCTCTTGGAAGTGGTCTGTATGTAGAGCTTGAGCAGAGAGGTTACTGGAGACACAAATGATCCAGAAAGATTTCAGTGTCCCTAATGGGACTTAGAGTTCCAGCTGGCTGAAATTAAACCTGGCAGGAGAAGAGCAGTGCTGAAACTGGAGGGGTTCTGCAGCACTGGAGGTGGAGCACTGTGCTTTAAGACTAGCTGGAATTTGATGTCTAGTCAAGTTCATGTTTGAGTTATCAACATCTCTCAAAGTTCTTTTCTTGGAAGACAAGCAGACGGTTTAACATAACAGAAGACTTTGGGATGTTTCTGTCTTCCCAGGTGATGGGAAGCAAGAAGTTCTGACAGTGATTCCTAAATATTCACTGAAAATCTCCATCTTTAAAGGAAATTTTATGGTGGTTTGAACACACTGTAAAAGGAACCATAGGCCCAGATTCCTTCTGTTTTATCCAGAATGTAACTTCAAATCCATAACTGCAAAACAAACAGTTTGTGTTCTCTGGGAAAGTGCTGGTTTAGGGGATGCTCTGTGATCTGCAAGGCTGATTTAGTATTGATGGAGAACACAGAGGCTCTTGTTCCTCTTGGCCTTTTTGTGAGGAAGCACAATTATAGTTAATGTTGTCTGCTACTGTGTGTCTGTCTGTTCCCCTCTTCCCCCAGCCCTGCCTGGAAAATAAGTAGATGTCTTGGAGAAACTCCCCATGCCATGAAAACAGGCAGTTGAGTGGGAGCAGGGTGCTCTGGGAAAGTGCTTTGCCTTTATTAGGTATCAGAGTCCACAAGAGAAGTGCATACTGGAACGCAAGTTTCCTAAAGGGATCTGTGAGACATGAATGTAGTTTTCTTACTGATTTCTATTGAAATAGGATGAGTTTGTAACAGAATGTGGAGAAGAAAAGCAAGCGTGAGAACACAAAGAAAGTCAGAACTAGAAAGGAGGTTGCCTGGTTAACTGTGAATGAAAGTGAATTGGTGGATGTAGAAGCAGTTGGTCATCGTTTGGTGTAATCAGCTGCCGAACAGCATCTTAGTCACACAGTTATTCTTAACAACTTTTCAGCTCTTATTATGGTTCCTTAAATTTCAAAATCTTCCCAAAGTTTTGATGTAATTAGAAGGAAAGTGGCTTATAAAAAAAAGTTTTATTCATTTCAGTCCTCTAACCATGATCTGTCCTAGATAAAATAAGAGCTAATCTACATGGAGGGAAAAGCATGTGCCAGACTGCCACCAGATATGACAACTGTGACTTCTTTTAGGCATCTGACTTTGGAAATCCTTGTTGCAAGTTTTTATCTTTTTCATCATTCAAAACTGAAGAAACTTAGCTCATGTGCTGATAACTTTATTGCTAAATGAAAGCATTTCTAAGATAGGACTGTAAAAGGTGACACGGAAACGGAAGCTGCTGTCTGTTTTCAAGATGTGCATATAAAATCCTTTCTGGTAGTTTCCATAAAGTAGGAGAGATGATCTGCTGATTTGTCTGAGTCATGAAAGTGCTTTCAGTGTTCAAAGTAAAAGTTGTATTTTTGCTGCAACTTTTTTTATAGCTCAGAATTTGAACTCTTAGGCAAGCAGAGAAATTCCTTAAAACGAGAAGGTGGCTGATTATTCAGGCTGTCAAGCAGGCATCACATATTCTGGGTTCTCTCTCCCCACTGATCTGTTGTTTTGTTCCTTAGCAACATTTTCTGTGTTACTCTTTCAGCTGTAATTGGCAACTCCTTTGACCTTTCTGACCGCTCTGATGGGTGCTGTGTTTATCTTTGTTTGGTAACACTTTGCTGCCCTGACATTTGCTAGCACCTGGTCAGCACTAGATGCTGGTGCCAGTCTCCTGGTTGCAGCTGCCCAGTCTAGGCAGTGAAGGGAAGGAGTGAGCTGTACAAGTGATCTGATAAAGTCCTTGTGGTGTGAAAGCACCAATGTATTGGACATGTATATCTGTGTTAGGAAAAAGCAAATGCTCTCTGTTTTACATGATGAAGGCTAACCTTTGCCAGAAAAGATGTCCAGACTCATAGATTGATCTATGTCTTGTTGTAACTGAGGGGCACCATTATTTCTGACTTACACAGGCTCAGAAAAGTTAAGTTGTGCTTTCTAGTACAAAATTTCTATTTAAAAAGCCTAGTTAATGCAAAATTTTACATATTTCAAGTAATCTTGAAGCTTCTGTTGTATGATTAGGAGTTTATATACGAGCTTACAGTTCCTCTTTTTATGTTACGAAGCAAACATCTAATCTGGAATGGTGTGGCATATATCATAGCCCCAGAAGTGTACCTGGGAGGCTACACTGACTACACCACACACTGTTATCCCAGGCATTATTTGCTTTTTTTTTTTTTTCCTCTAAGCAACTAAGTGGAGGAGAACACCTTAAGATGCTGTCTGAAAAAGATGATGAGACTGGGAGAAGAATATATAGTGTTTTTTATCTTCAAGAAAGTGTCTGAGATAAATACCACTATTAGTAGACAGTGAAATCTAAGCTGAAACCAAACCTTGCTGGAAAAGGGATGGGGAAAGGTACAACTTCTTGCTTAAAAAGGTTTCTGCTTTTTAATCATAGAATCAACCAGGTTAGAAGAGACCTCCAAGATCATCCAGTCCAACCTAGCACCCAGCCCTATCCAGTCAACCAGACCATGGCACTAAATGCCTCATCCAGGCTTTTCTTGAACACCTTCAGGGACGGTGCCTCCACCACCTCCCTGGGCTGCCCATTCCAATGCCAATCACTCTCTCTGTGAAGAACTTCCTCCTAACATCCAGCCTATACTTCCCTCAGCACAACTTGAGACTGTGTCCCCTTGTTCTGTTGCTGGTTGTCTGGGAGAAGAGACCAACCCCGACCTGGCTACAACCTCCCTTCAGGTAGTTGTAGACAGCAATGAGGTCACCCCTGAGCCTCCTCCCGGCTAATGGTGTAGTTTAGATTTATGCTTTTTAACCCTTTTAAAGTCTGTATTGCTATTGGTCAAGGAAGAAACATCTCCTTTCAAATGAAATAAATCATCTCTACCTTAATGTGTATTTTCACTCCAGACAGTGTTTCTTAGATGACCTGGTTTTGACACACAGTTCTAGATGTGATAAACCCAAAACATCCACAATGTAACAACAACAAGAAAAGACTGACTTTGTGGAAATCTACCTAATACTTTTTTGTAAACAGCATATTCCCTTCCTCTTAAAAGGCAGGGGTGAAGAATTCAGTCTACATCATTTACCAGCCCCTTGAGTCACAGCATAAGGTCAGACTGGACAAGTCTAGAAAGGTCATAGCCACTGAGCCAAAATGATGCTAATGATCAGGCAAAGCAAACAGCTGCATCCCCAGTTAGGGATGAGCAGGCAGGCATGCAGACCTGGGAACTGTTTGTTCCGCGCTGGCCCAGAGCTGCGTAGTTCAGTGTTGTGAGAAATTGTGTGTGACGTTTTTCAACCTCTTTTGCTTATTGTTTTTATTTCCCATCTTAGAAAACCAGCTCAAGAACTTGATTGAAAAATATGTTTTGAGTAAACTGTAAAAAAATGTAGCTAAATGGTGGGTGGCTTTCAGTCTGATGAACTGCGAGTGGACTTATGGCCCACGTCTGACCTCTGCTACATTAGTGTGTGCCTGGAAGTGATGTTGGTGAGCTGCTCTAAACTGTCTTGTCTTTGAACTTGGCCACCCCTCTGTTACTTGCAGTTAATTCAGAGATATTTCCACTGCTTTGGTAGATTGCTCTTTGCAGAAATAGATTCACAGAGTGGTCTGGGCTGGAAGGGACCTCCAGAAGTCATTTAGTCCAACCCCCTCTCCAGTAAGCAGGGGTATTCTCAACTAAATAGGATTAGGTTAAGCTGGCTTATTCCACCTATTTCTCAAAAAAATTGTACATTCCTTGAGCAGTTTTTTTCTTGAAAATTCCCTCAATTACTTTCCTTTCCACTGGAGAAAAAGGGTCAGTCAGTCTGAGGTCCCTGGTCTGTTGGCAGCCCCTTTGGAGCGGTTACAAATTGCTGAGTAGCCTTCCCAAATCAATGGTTACAGCATCCATATGGACTAACTGTATCTCATGTGCTGTGACTTGTCTGGGGTCCTTCCCCATATGCTATGTATCCCCTTGCTGTAATACACATTGTAATCTATAATTTTTTGGAGCTCATTTGTTAAGTACTAAGGACCAGATTTATAATGTCCTTGTTTCTGATGGTGGGCAACTCATCCAAAAAAAGATCTCTTGATGTCTCTGCTCACAGCAGTAAGTGCTGAATATTGTCAGGCCTTAAGTAATATATCCACTATGTAGACCTGTTTCCCATGGAACATCACTGTCACAAAATCACAGTAAATTTCTGTGAAAGCATTTTGCAAGAAAACATTGGGTTAATGGCCCAGATATTGTCTTTCTGATAGAAAACAATTGCCTTTTTCTCCCCAGAATTGAAGTATGTAATACTTTAGCCAAGTGAAATTGTGTTCTGGGCACTGGGGAGTTTAGATACCTGGCTAAGAGAAGGTGACTGTTTCCTGGAGTGAATCTAGTCCTAGGGATAGCATCTCTGATTGTTGCTCATGAAGAAATATAGCACAAACTCTAGTACTGAGTTTCGAGAAGGAGCTAGGTCCTAGGGAAAGGAGGCGAAAGGGAAAGGCTGTTGGTTGGCAAGTTCATGTCTGCAAGTTCAGTGAAAAAAAACTACTATCTTTAAACAAGGCAATTTTTCTCTAAAAATAAAGTATTATAAATGTACTGCACTTCTGTGAAATATTGATATGGAGCAGCACAGAGTAAGTGCTGCAAGAGGTGGCCTGATATACCTCTAATAGGGTCCTGGGAGAACAGTAAGTCTTTCATCATTGCCTTGAGTGATTTCTGGTATGAAATGGCAGAGGATTGTTAAGAGCTGCAGTGAACACTTTGTTACTGAGGTTGAGGAAGAGGTCAGCCCTAGGGCACATCATCTGTACCCTTTCCAGCAACTGTCAGCATGCTGGATGGGAGCAGCTCTAGCTCTCCAAGGGTCAGGTGAAATCTAGAGCCAGCCAAGATACACACCATGTTGCCCAATGTTTGGGTTTTTTTCCTTCCAAAATGTTGATTTAGATCCTCCCCAAATACCACCTCCCATAGGCAGGGTAAGGCTGAACCCTCCGGCCTTCAATGACCATTAGTCACCACTAGTACCAAACTGGAAATGGAACAAAAGAATGCTATAAACATGTCTGTGATGCATTTGGTTTTGCAACAGGATTTATTAGAGAGGGAGGAGAAAAAGAAGCATTTCTCAGTCTCTAAATGAGTTGCCTTTTACACGAGGCTGGGGCAAACTGGCACACTCTTCCCCTTGCATATGTATGGTTTCTTTTTGCATATAGGTTTCTTTTCAAAGCAGTATTGATCATTGTCTTGCTCTCAGGAACTAATGTTGCTGGACAATGGGCATGAAGTTTACAGAGGAATTACATATCCTGATCTCAGAGCCTACAGACAGAAACTTGAGGGCTAAATCTTTCTTTTGTTGATTACATGGCATAGAAGCACTGATGATAAAAACACTTCATGATCTCAGCAAGGGCTGTTTTAGTCAGGGTCGTATTTGATCCTGGTTTTCTTTTGATGGAGATTTCTCTGCAAACTGTCCTCGTGAGGAGTTAGAGCCATGCTACAGAGCATGGCTGTAACTTAGAACTTTTTCACTCCATAGGCAGAGTTTTTCCAGGCACAACAGGGTTGCAAAAGGCATTTTACATGCCTGGAAGTATCTAGCACAACTGGACTCAGTTAATTTTCTTTTTGAAGCTTACTGCAGTCACCTGGGTAAACAGCCTGATCTGGAGAGGGTTTATACAAGCATATCAGCACAGCTGGGATTTATTACAGGATAAACAATCTATTCTACCTCTTCAGCTACGCAACCTTGAAATAAGTGCTGCCTTCCTTTAGAGGAGCTTGGGTTGTAGTTAGCTGTAGCCACAGCCAAATGCCTGCATCTGTATTCAGCAAGAATTGCTTTACCCCTTGCTTCCCCACACTGACCTCCATCTCTACAGGAACTTAGTATTCATCTAAGGATAGGAGAAGAGGAAAAAAAATGAAAGAATACTCGTCTTTGATATAATTCACACTGCTTCAAAATGTTAAGGGAATGGTGTGCTGGGCTTAAGACCAGTCTCACAGAATCAAGCCTGTTTCCATAGGTCTTGAATGCAAGGAAAGGTAGATTGATTTTTTTTTTAATAGCTGAACTGTTTCTTTAAAAACTGTTGAAGAAAGTAAGCTCTAAATGCTGCTGAATCATTAAAATATCTTAGTTGCAAGCATCATTATTGTGTGCTTTTCATTCTTCCCTTTCCCCAGGTCTCATTTTTCTGTCTGAGCCAATTGACAGACACTAAACCAGTGGAAAATAATCCTTCCCTTTTCTCAGACTTCAGAGTTCTCTTATGGTGTTTTACAGTGGAGATTCGGTTAATGTCTGTGAAGACACGTAACAAGTCAACCCTTTGAATGTCTTTCCCTCTGTTTAGAACCACTATTGCTTATTTTTTAGTTAATGATATTGGTAAAATTTGTGCTGAGAAATGTACCTTTAGAGCTAAAGGAAAAAGTTGCCTTTATCTGTTTGACTCTAAGATTCAAAGTAGCCACATCAACTTGATGTATGCAGTTATCTCCTCTACTTTTTTTGTGGGGCTTCTGGTCTAAAGTAAAATCCATTCTTTTTGTTTCTTTGCTTTTAGGGAACTGTTACAGAGCAATGTACAAACTGTTTCATAGCTCCAGTGAAATCGATGTCTGTTGTCTCTCATGGTTCGTGTTGCTTTGAAATTTCCTAAGGAAGATATGTCCTAGTAAAGAGAAGTTACATGGCTTCCTTTCATAATTGTCCTACAGTCCAAACATTTTTGTATCTCAGTGGAATTCCTAGCTGCAGTTTCAGATCGAGGTAGATAACTGTGAGTCTGGTATAGATTGTATTACAAAAGAGTGTTGTGTCAGATACAGTAAGATGTACCAGCTTGATTTCCTTCCAGCATATGGTGGGACAGCTCTTGTGACTAAGAATTTGCTATAGTTTGACTTTCACAAGACTTTTGAAATATGTGATATATCTCTCCAAAGTAGGAAAATGTGGATTCATTCAAGCTTCTATAATGAGGGTGTGGAGTTGAATGAAATATGACTTGGGGAACTCTCACCTGGCATTATATCAATGGAGTCCTTCAGAAATCTCCCTTAGTCTGTTACTATTCAGAATTTTCATTATTTCTTGGATGAAAGGCTAGAAAGGCACATATGACAATGTTGTAGGATGCACTGGATAGAATTGCAGGGCAGTTGACAGGGTTGAAAAGTCAAACGTGGGAAAATAGTATGGAACAAATAGGATGGAACTCGGCATCACTTCATCAAGACGATCAAGTACACTGCTTCGTTATTAAGTGACTATAGCTCAGTTAGGAAGAATGGTGAGGCAGCAAGTCCACAGAATTGGATTAGAGGGTGGATCACAATCTGAACACAAGTTAAATATGTGAAAGTCAAGTCGAAAAGAGAAAAATGGCATCTCGGGCTCAGTAAGCAAGAGCACTGAGCATTGGTCAGCACTGCTGAAGTCTCAGTTGGAGCACAGTACCTGGATTTGGGCACCACACTTCACCAAGTGATATAAAATAATGAAGAAGAGAGACTTGTTAGGGGTTATGTGAGGGACTGCTGTACAAAAGGAAAGGTACTGACTGTTTTCAAAGAATTTTTGGGCTTGTAGAGCAGCTCAGCATTGTGCTTCTTTGCTGACCAGTGGAAGAAGCGTATGGACTTAAATGCTGATTAGGGAAGCTTCAGTCACAAGTAGGTCAGGGATAGCCAATTTGGACACTAGGTAAGTATTGGTATTTACTAACCTGTCAAAGTTAAATAACAATCTCACACTGTTATATTCTGTGATCCCAAACTAAGTTCCTTATCTCCAGACTGCTCATTATTCTCCCGGTCTGCTCATTAAACAGTTCATTTACTTGCTCTATTAGAAAGAGATGAAGCAATTAAAACCAGAAGAGGTGTTTGTGAGCCACTTTATTTCTCACACCATCAGTAGCTGAGTTACACTAAATGTTAGATATTTTGAGCCTAAAGAGTTCAGCAAGGATAGGAGATGACACAAATAGATTTCTGTCATGCAAATGATAAATCTGGTATGAAAATAAGAGCTTTGGGGGTTTTCAGCAGAACCATAGGCCCCTGTAACCTCTTAGCTCACTCTCAGACTCTGCACAGCCTAATTATAGTCCTGCAGATGGTGTTTATTTTACTATGCATGTGTGTAAGGGGAGAGCTCTGTCTTGGCTGGTAGAATGCTCCCTGTGGGCATAAACAATGATAGAACTGCTTTTATTAGCTGTGTTGTGTCAGAAATAGTGTGACTATTATATGTCAATGATAGCCAGTAACATCCTTTAAACTTTCTTGCAAAGATCTTTCCCCATTTTACAATACAGATGATGCAGGCTGACCCTGAGAAAAGGGACTGGGGTTAAACCACTTTGTTTGCAAAGAAGATACTTCTGGAGGCACACAGAGCCTAAGTACTTAGGTTCTTTAACTGCAAGGGAGAAGGCATCAGATCTCCTAAAAGCCTTGGCCATACATCAGTTTGTCCTGTAATTTCTCTGCTAGTGGTAGGCTTGGTCCTCAACTGTCCTAAGTTATCACTGCATTATTGGAAAAGTAATTGGGTTTTTCAGCTTTAATTTTTTTAAACCTGTTTGAGACAACAAAAATGCCTAAATATCCTCCCGAGGACTGCAGAATCGTGTATTTAGCACGTTTCTAACAGTGTTGGTAGAATTGTGGCTTAAGTAGATTCCTTGGAATTTGCTATGCTGCATAAGTGGTGAAAAGCAGAATGCTCAGAAGAGAGCATATGGCTGCAATTAGCTATAGCCTACTCCTGAGTATTACTGTGCAGCGCCTCTGAGCTGTGCCGTGACAGTCATCCTAGAAACTATTGTAATGGCTATAATTAGTGACAAGAGAAAGAGAGCTAATGTCATTTTCTTGAGTTATTCTTTTGTCTCACAAGTCCAGGGCTCCTACCAGGCAGTCCAGGGCAGTTTAATATAAAGGGTTTATCAAGCAGGATCCTGAAGAATTTCACAACTGTGGTCCAAACAGGGAGGTGCTCGCATGTTCTGCTGTTCCACGTTTGCTTTGGACCCCAGTGGTCAGCAAATGCTAGTCTGTATGTCTGGCTGTTGACACATGCTGCTCTCTGGTTTTCCTCTGGTGAGTGTGTGAGATACGAGACACACTTCACTTGAAAAGGATAGGTTAATGTGGCTATTTTTTTTATCAAAGCAAAACAAATAGGAGATGATATTTGTAATACGTGGTAGTGCTTAATTTATTCCAAAACCAGTGACAGTTTTGGCTTCCTCTAATGACAGAAAGGTTGGACAGTTTCAACCTGGAAGGTTTATCTTATCTGTTGTTGATTAACAAAATAACATTTTGAAAGGAAAAACAGACTAGTAATTATTACTTCCAGAGATGCCTGGAAGCATGATATGAAACTTGAGTCCATCAAAGCTGGGTTTGGAATGTGTACTACTATTAAGGCCAAGTAGTCACCAGATGTCAACCCCTGAAACAAGTAACTGGGTTGATTGACACCAGCTGAAGTTCCTGCTGCCGTTCTGTACCAGACCATCCCAGCAGATTGAGTGACCATATCCCTGATGCAGATGAGTATCCTGTATGTGGTCAGTTTTCCTTGTAGGCACCATTTTGTTATTCAGAATGTTATTAAGATCTGTAAAGAAGCTTTGAAATTTCATTAAATGAAGACACATGTAAGAAATACTGATACAGTGTCATGCAATGATCAGATACTCGTTTCCCAAGAGGCACTTAAAACTTCTACCAGTTATTATTTAATGAGAAAAGCCTCATGCCAAAAATATTATTTTCCTAAAGAAAACACCACGAGCAGCTCCATGCATTCCATACTGTGAGCTGACTTCAGGCTCCTGTCTGCTAAACCAGTCCAGGAAAACAGGCTTTCAGCCCAGCACTGAGGTGGTTCTTTTCTCTGAAAGTATGATCAGCTGGCACTGATTTGTTACAGTCTCATCAAAGGGAAGATTGAGAGGTTTTGTGGTGTGTAGCCAGGCTTGGATTGCAGTCTTGGTGTTTTGGGACCATTATCTATAATTATCAAAAGGCAGTGAGAATCAAAGAGGTGAGGAGCACGGCTCCTTATGCTTCTGCTGATAGCAAACTGTAAAGACTGCAGTAAACCTGCAGTCTCCTGCCACTTTGAGGTGAGAGGGAGTTAGTTATTCTGCATTTCAAATGTGTGGATAGAAGATAATTTTCCTCCCACGGTGTTGAAAATTGGGATTATTCTTATCCTGTGAAAGAGCATAATCTATTACCACTATCTGCTCCTCTGTCCTCTCAATCAGTCGGGAAAGGCAACAAGTCATATGAAAGTCTCATGAGCAGTCACTGGGTCAAAGCCAACAGGTTCCATGTCGGTTACAGGGCAGACTATTTCCTGCAGTGTTGCTTGAAAGGTTCTCTCTGGGATTGAGAGTCCATTCAGCACAACACTGTGCTGCGGATTTCTTGGTAACAAATGCAATACTGCTGCAAAGTGTACCCCTGTGGCTTTCTTATGCTCAGTGATACTTAGAGGTGCTTGTTTATAGCCTTCAGCCCCAAGCTGAAGGCTAAAAAGACACAGCATGGAGCAATCTAGTGGAGAAGAGCAGGACACATCACAGGAAGAGCCAAGTATTCTTTGGTGGTAATCTGCATGTAAATAGAGTTGGAGCCAGGAAAGCAATGGGAGAGGAGGAATGAGTGGTTCTAAAAAGAAACAATAAATGAGAAAGACAAGACCTAGAGATTGAGAGGCATATATCACAGACCTGTGTTTTTTTGCCTTCCTTGCTGCTGGGTAGCAGGGTCATTGCAATAACTGATGGTGTTGATGGAGGAGGCTTTACACCACATCAGTGAAAGGAGTGGTGATGATGGAAGAAAAGCATAGAGATCTGGTGTCAACAACATAATTTCCCAATGCTTTTCTTAATGGTTTGAGATTTGGTTTATTGTGGGGTTGTAATACTTCCTTCTCCTTTCACTTGTTTCAGTTCATTAACTGCCACAATGCCACATAAGTCTTCTAAATATTGAATTCAATTCTACACTTCCATGAACACTTTCAGCTGAAGGCAGAACTAGGAACTCTGGCAAAAAATAGGTAAATCACAGGATGTCAGGATTGGAGGAGACACTGTCGAGTCCAAATCCCTTGCCACAGCAGGACCATACAATCTAGCTCAGGTCACAGAGGAACACATCCAGACAGGCCTTGAAAGTCTCCAGAGAAGGAAACTCCACAGCATCTCTGGGGAGCCTGTTCCAGTGCTCTGGGACCCTTACAGTAAAGAAGTTCACCCTTGTGGTGAGGTGGAACCTCCTGTGCTGCAACTTATGTCCATTGCTCCTTGTCCTATCACAGGGAGCAAGTGAGCAGAGCCTGTCCCCCGCTTCTGACCCCCAGCCCTCAGATATTTATAGACATTTATTAAACCCCATCTCAGTCTTCTCTTCTCCAGACTAAACAGCCCCAGGTCCCTCAGCCTCTCCTCATGATGCAGTGCTTCAGTCCCCTAATCATCCTTTAGCCCTACACTGGACCCTCTCCAGCAGGTCCCTGTCCCAGTTAAACTGGGGAGCCCAAAACTGAACACAGCATTCAAGTTGAGGTCTCATCAGGGCAGAGTAGAGGGGGAGGAGAACCTCCCTTGATCTGCTGGACACACTCTTCCTAACACATCCCAGGATCCCATTGGCCTTCCTGGCCACAAGGGCACATTGCTGTGCTGTGGTTAACTTGTTATCCACCAGGACCCCTAGGTCTCTGTCCACAGGACTGCTTTCCAGCAGATCCCCTCACAGCCTGGACTCCTCAGGTGCAGGACTCTGCACTTGTCCTTGTTGAACTTCATCTGGTTCCTCTGTGCCCAGCTCTCCAGTCTGTCCAGGTCTCTCTGGGTGGCCACACAGCCTTCAGCTGTATCAGCCAAGCCTTCGAGCTTGGTGTCATCAGCAAACTTGCTGAGCAGACTCTGTGCCCTTATCAGTGTCATTGAAGATGTTGAACAGTGCCAGACCCAGCACTGATCCCTGGGGGACTCTGCTAGTTACAGCTCTCCAGCTGGACCTGGCACCATTGATCACCACTCTATGAACTCTGTCTTGTGACCAGTTCCTAATCCACCTCACTGCCTGCTCTTCCATGCCACATTTCCTGAGCTTCCTCACTAGGATGTCATGAGAGATGGTGTCAAAGGCCTTGCCAAGGTCACAATAGACTACATCCTCTGGTCTCCTTGAATCTACTCTTTCAGTTATGTCATCACAGAATGCTATCAGGTTAGTCAAGCATGATTTCCCCTTGGTAAATCCATGCTGACTATTCCTGATAACCTACTTCCCTTCCAAGTGCTTTGAGGTGCCCTCCAGAAGGAGCTGCTCCATCATTTTTCCAGGGATGGAGGTGAGGCTGACCTGGTGTTTAGCTAAGGTGATGCAATCTACTTGTACGAATTTAATCCTGTATACCTGGGCTTTCAAATGTGCTCAGTGTCAGAGGGCTTTTGAAATTCTTGGTACAGAAGCTCCATGCTTCAATGGAACATGATGCAGAACAGGTGTGAAGAAGAGGAATATCTGGAAGGATGCTGTGATCATTTCTGGAGTGTAGTCTCTAATAATCTCTGGTTGGCTTTGTTAGGACCTCTGTGAAGACCCCCACCTGTTTGTGAATGGAATCAGCTCCCACGACTTACATCAAGGCACCCTGGGGAACTGCTGGTTTGTGGCTGCATGCTCTTGCTTGGCTCTGAGGAAAACCCTCTGGCAGCAGGTAAGGTGATCAATGTGTTTGGTGCATGAAATAAAGATAAGAAACATTGTTTTTTTTCCCAACTCATAAAGTTGTTTTAATTGGGAAAAGTTTAGGATCATAGAGTCCAACTGTTAACCTAGCACTGCCAAGTCTATTACTGAACCATGTCCCTCAGCACCACAGATACAGAGCTTTTAAATACTTCCAGGGATGGGGACTCCACCACTTCCTTAGGCAGCCTATTTCAGAGCTTGACAGCCCTTTCAGGGAAGAAATTTTTCCTAATGTTGACTCAAACCTCCCCTGGCACAACTTGAGGCCATTTTATCATGTCTCGTTGCTTGTTACTTGGGAGTGCAGACCAAGACCTACCTCACTTCAGCTGCAGAAAGGAAGTTGGTCTTCCCTGAGCCTCCTTTTGTCCAGGCTAATCAACCCTAGTTCCTTCAGCCATTCCTCACAAGATTTGGCATTCAGACCTGTTACTAGCCAATGGGTTTGTCTCTCTAACTAGTGTGCCTCTTATGGGTGGTGAATTTCGGCAGATTAAATCCTCCCTTTCTTTAGAATTTTTCTTGTTACAAAATCTCCCCACTACACAGTCCCACTAAGCACCAAAGAAGAGATACAGTAAAGCCAGAGAGTGCAATGGGTTCTGTTTGTCTTTGCAGGTGACTCTTAATTTTACTTTCCTAAAGACTCATTGAAGTGGGACTATATTTGACTTTGTATCTAATTCACTCTTCTTTTTTTCCCACTGCTTCATCAGTTTAAGGTCAGCTTCTCATAAGGCTGAACACCTGCATAGTGCATGCTGCAAAATACTCTGCCCTCTGAATAAATCTTAACATCATGTGTTTGGTGAACTTTCCCTTTCATGGTTTCTCAGGTGATTCCAGACTTTAATGAACAAGAATGGGACCCTAAAAAGCCAGAGAAATATGCTGGGATTTTCCGTTTTCGTTTCTGGTGCTTCGGAAAATGGACAGAGGTGGTGGTTGATGATCTGCTGCCAACAATGGATGGGAAGTTGATCTACTGCCATTCCAATATGAAAAATGAATTCTGGAGTGCATTGGTGGAAAAAGCTTATGCAAAGTATGAGCTAGTTCATCGTCCTCTTAGTCTTCAGTGCTGTCCTTTCTGTCCGTCTGTTTGTTTTGTCTTCCGACTCCATTGTACTTTCCATAGCTTTAGGTTTCCTAAACCTAAAAAAGATTGAAAACTCCTCTTTTAATTTGCATGGGGGAGTTGAATCATAAAAGTCTGTGGTGCACTTCAGCAGCCCTTTTCTAGAAACTCAGCAGATTTATCTGCAGTCTTCCATTTTGTTTTTTTTGTCTTGGTGAGACACAAATATTTTACCTTCATTCAAGCCAAATTACAGCACTTCCAACCACCACTTGGTGTCTGAGAACGTTCTGTGTTACCCCCAGGCTGGCTGGATCTTATGAGGCCCTAGATGGAGGCAGTGCTGCAGATGCAATTGTGGATTTCACAGGAGCCGTGGCAGAATCTGTTGACTTGGTACAGGGCAAATATGGCGAGGTAATTTCTGAGCAGATGAAGCTGTTTGAAGACTTGCTGAAAGTACATAAGCGAGGCGGGCTGATCAGCTGCTACATTGCGGTACGTATGGAGAGCTGCATCTCAAGAGTGCACTTCAGTGAAAAACATGGAAAAAAAGTACCATTATGAGTGTATTGAGTACTTCCTTCATTTGTATACTTTGGAATAGCTTTGTGTGTAGAAAGCTAGCAAGTTGGCAGTGCTGTCAGCCAAGTACAACTCCATGAGCTGCTGAATGCAGTCACAAAAACACGAAGCCCTTTAGTGCTGCTCCCTCATTGTGGATCTGACATGGATTCTTTCTGAATGGTCACGGTTCCGTATTGACCCAAGGTTAATCCTCCTGCCCTAATTTACAGGCCAGATGGCAGCTTTCAATTTCTTTGGGAAATTGTTTACAGAAAACAATTCTGGTGGCCTGAGCTGCTTAGATTTCTGGACTTTGGGTTTTGCGATGCAGTCATCTGGTCAGCATAGCATAGAGCTGAGCTGAAAGGCTGAGCTCACTTGGTCATTCAGATGGTGCTGTTTGACAGTAAGACTCTTCATTAAAATTAATCAGCAGAACTTGCCTTTGCTGGCCAGTGTCAGGCATCTAACTCAGAAGCTAACATTAGGAAGCCATCAAGCTCCCTTAGTCAAAAGGGGATGACGTCCCCAGGGGTGGTATAGGATTGCCTTCTGTGGAAGCTTAACCTCTTTCCATTCTCTTGAGGTGCTAGAAGGTGCTAGAAGGTAGATGAGTAGCAGCTCCCAAATGGTGCAGCATACCTCACAAAGCACAGATAGACAAGGGTCTCTCACAGCCCCTTGCTATAGAAGGGGAACCAGTGACAGGTAGGCTTAACTTGCCTTCTGTGGACGTCTGAAATGTCAGGCTGTGGCTGGTAGCAATGACATTCTCACCTTGTCTAAAGCTGTTACAAGATGTGAAGGGCCATGGCACATGAAGATTTCCTAAAAGATCACTTTTAAATGACCTTATAGCAGCCTTCCAGTATTTGAAGGGGGGGCCTACAAGAGAGTGGGAGAGGGACTTTTTACAAAGGCAATGGCTTCAAACTGGAAGAAGGTAGATTTAGAGTAGACATTAGAAATTCACCACTATGAGGCACTGAAACAGCTTGTCCAGAGAAGTTGTGGAGACTCCAGAGCTGAAAGTTTTCAAAGCCAGGTTGGATGGAGCCTTGAGCAAGATGGTCTAATAGGAGGTGTCCCTGCCCATGGAAGGGGTGATTTGAACTAGATGATCTCCAAAGTTCCTTCCAACTTAAGCTTATGATTCTCTGCAAGTTGCTGGGTTGGTATTTAGGTACATTTTTGTATCTAACTGCCATGCCCTCTGCTTCCAGTTTAAGTCTTTAGCTAAGGCTAATCTTACATGAACTTAGTTAACTCACTTAAATGCTTTGTTTTAATTTCCCTGTCTGTGAAATGAAGATCATATTACTATAGCACTTAACTATTTCATGCCTGTAGTGTAAACTGGTATAGCCACAAGTGTTGGTTCATTCACAAATTCTGACAAGTATCATGGTAGTTGTGCAATTGTCTGGAACAATAGAAAGTCAGTTCTGTTGGGAGATGCTGTATAGCTGTCCCTGGATATGCACTGCCCCGTGCCAGTGCCATGGCACCTTCTGGCAGGTAAATTTGAACCTAAGAACTCAGCTGGCATAGCACAGGAGTCCTGACCTATTCCTCCCAGCAACATCAGACAACTCAAAGAAATTCTTCTAGATCTTTGGTGTTTGTTTTAACTTTTTCACAAGATACCATTTAGAAAGCGTTTCATCTGGTTTGCTCAGACCAGGCTGACAGATGAGACTCCCTAGTGGGAGTTGGTGTAAAGACTATTTCTGAGGTGACAGGTAGCTCCCAAATGCCAGTGCAGCTCAGTTTCTTAATGTGGATCTTATGAGGAGATGGAATAGGCACAGGGAGCTACATCTGAAAAGGCAATTAATTAGTTGTAACACCTTAACTTCTTCCACGTCAAAATAAACACAGATTTTTCTAGACACTGGTTACAGGGAGGCCATTCCTCTTGGCTTTGTCTGACTCAGCTGCATTTATCACTTTTTTGTAGGTGTTTTATGCACACAACAAAGTTTGCTAGGTATAGAATATTTAATACTCAAGTGGTTTCACTGCTGACTTACAAACATGTTATCATTTTGCTTGGATTACAAAATAGCCCCAAGCTTTACCATTTAGACATTTGAACAGACAGTAGATGTTAAGTAAATAAATAAATGTCTTCAGAATGAGGTGGGAAAGACAGCCCAGCAGTGAGAAAAGCCTGGGGGATAATAAAAGTAGCAGGAGAGGTTACAGACTCCTTTGCTGTCAAGGGCTCTTGTTCGCTTTGACTTGTGAAAAATAGCAGTGAAAGTGTTACACTGGAGAAAGCCCAGACCCACTGGAAATGTCAGCCACTCCTGGTGTAACACAGGGGCTGATTCTCTAGAAGCCACTGCTGGTAAAATGCAAAGGGGCCTTGGCAAGAGTCTCACAGTTGCCAGCCCATCTGTCAGATCCAATCTGATTCTTAATTTTTTTTTTCAGCTTCTGATTTTTTATCTTTGGGGACTGAACTTTGTTGCATCAGTGCAACAGCTGCCTAAGGAAAAAAACCCTGTCTGTTTAGACCAGAGACATTTTGAAATGGGTAAAAATACCCGAGAAAGTACTACATGAGTTTCATAACTGTAAGAAATCCATCTCTCTCCACCAGAGCAAAGGCTTGTGTGATCATTGAGATCTTAAGTGTTACAAATTTATATGCAGGGATCTGCACTGAGTCAGATCTTCCTTCCTGGCTGTCCAAAGGAGTGAGCGTCTTAAGGCCAAATGAGTTATAGCCCAATACAGGCAAGAGAGACTCTGGATATGGCTCAGTGCAAAGATCTCCACTAGCTACAGTGAGCATGTGATGAATCCAGAGGCACAACCATTTGGCTTGGCTCAGAAAAAGGTTGATAGCACTAGCACAGCTTTGCTTTTTCCACTGTCCTGGTTGGCATGAGCTGCTCAGAAGCAGTGTTGTGCTGACTTTCTAAAGGGCCAATCATCCAAAGCAACTCCAGCACATGACACTGCTTTTCTGTGTTTAGATCTACTTAAGAGATTCTGATCTGGGTGCATTACATGAAACTGTGATGTTTTTTCAGAGCCTGACAGTTTTAACATATTCTTAGGTCAGCATCTGATCAGGCCTAGGTCATCCTGCAGGATAGTTTACTGCCTGATTGCTGCTGGAAGTTTATACGATGTCTGTATGAGGCTTCTTATGTGAGGTCTATGAGGCAAACCCAGTTCCTAAGAAAGCTTGTAGGTCTGCCTGTTGCCATCTAAGAGAGGCAGCTCATGAGTGAGGTACAGGACAAGTTTGACTAATGGCTGCAAAGCTTTCTTGCTTGTGCCTTCTTTTTACCTTGCCACTAGTTCTTCCTGGATATCAAATTTACCCCAATGAAGAAATGGGCATTGGACTAATCAGGTAAATCCTTAGGCCCTGCCAAGTCTCCAGTTGAGGACACCTAGACAATGCTATGTCTGAGCACAGTCTCAGTCTGATGGTTTGGGAGCTACCTGCCTCCCCCCGACAAATTCACCAGACTAGACTTGATTGGCTGAAAGTTAAAGAAGCTATATTTACAGCTTAGCACAATTTACAAGCATATATATATATATATATATAGTATATGCAAATATTTACAGTTATAGACAAGTTAAAAGTAATACAGAAACACAAAATCCCTCCCAAAACAGACTGCCAGGAGGCTCCTGGCCCAAATCTCTTCCCCCTTTCCCCCTCTTTCCCTCCCTTCAGAAATAACCAGATCAATCCCTGTATATCTCACATGATAAATCTGGAGACATCTGAGGAGAGGTGACAAAAAGACAAGAAGGTCAGAGGGGGAAAAATAAAAGGTTAGGTTGGATTGAAGAGTTAAAGCAGATGCAACCACACAGACTGCCAGAGAGAAAGGAGAACAAGTGAGAACTAACTGAGAAGTGTGTGAGAAGTGAGTGTCTTACATTTTGACTACTGGTGTTTCTCAGCAGAAGCATGAGTGATAGAGGTCACTGCTGGTTTTTTTTCCTTTCTTCTCACAGCTAAGGATTTAATTTCTCTCAGTAAAATATTCCTATTAGCATCAAACCAGCACAGCCATCAATATCTGGAAGAGTCATTTTGTAAAGATGACAAGGTTTTGGAAGGGCTGATAAAGGTTGACTATCAGCCCAGTATTTAACTCTGAGGCTGGGAGGAGACAAAATGGCTGTTGCAGGCAGTGTTCTCCTATGTCCTGAGCTTCTGTCTTCTAGGGCTTGTATGACACTGTCGTGCAAAAGACCAGACTGGTGAGCCACTAGTTTTAAGCCCCAGTGCTGTTGTTTTTCTTCATTGTCAAGTCATTTGGGAAAACCTTGTACAACTCTGTGAAAGAAAACAAGCTTTCCCCATCCTGCCCCTTGAAGATGTAGCTGTCTGATCCTTCAGCGATGTAAATATTGTGGGTTTTTTAATTGTTATTCTTGGTGCTAAAGGCTTCCTCTAGCAGTACCAAAGAAGCAGAGACAGAGATGGGTCTTGTCATCGGCCATGCCTACTCGGTGACTGCGATTCGGAAGCTGCGCCTTGGAGAAAGGGCCATATTCTCTTTGAATGCAGAAAAGCTGTTCATGATCAGGCTGAGGAATCCCTGGGGAAAAAGAGAGTGGAATGGTGCCTGGAGTGACAAGTAAGTGCTGAATATCCAGTGTCCAAGGAACAAAACTGTGATTAAGGCCACTGGACACCACATGCATGAGACACATTTGTCAGTGATGGATAAACCTTTGTGCCATCTCTGCCTAAGTAGTGTTCTCTGAGCAAATGAACACATCCTGGAGAAGCCTAGAGGTTATATCTTCCTGGACCTTACTTTACTGTATACATTATTGTTCTGGCACACTGGAGCAGGAAAACAGTCTACAGTTAAGGTGATGAATCAAAAATATGAGGTTTCTTCCCAACTTCACCACTGAATTTTGTCTTGTGGCTCAAATTATTTAGTAAGAGACTTGTGCCATCCCCAGCAGCTAGTAATTGCAGATGAGAAATTGAGTAACTGTTGGAAAATGCTGTAAAATTGCCACATTTGTGATTTCTTGAATTCTTTTCTAATGAATTTTAATGTGGGCCGTGAGCTTAGCAGGCACCCCTAGAGAGACAGAAATGATTGCTGGAGGGGATGTATTCCATCACTGGCAATTTACACATGAAAAACATTTAACTGGAATGCTTCAGTTGAGCACTGTGCTTCTCAGCCACTGTTAGCATTCAATAATGCAGTGTTCTTAACAACAGCACATCAAATTCTTACTTTCCATACTTTAGCTGCCAGAAATCTATTGCTTGCAAAGAGTTTGTTTCAGGTGAAACGCAAAGAATGCTCAGAAAAGCTACCGTGTCTTGGTTCCCCGCTAGCTTTTGTCGTGGCATAGCTGTCACTCGTTCCAGCAGAACTGACAACTCTGAGCATGGCCCCTGGCTTTTGGCCTTACAAATTTAAATTGAGAATTTTCCAAATAGATAACGAAAGTTTGTGGTGGTACAGTTCTCCTCCACTCTCGGGCCACTGCATGGTGCAGCTCTCCCTCCCTGGGTCAGAGCAATCCATTTGAAAGTCAGGTATGGATTATGAAAAGCTGGGGACTAGACTATTGAGACATCTCCTTGACATGCCTGGCATCAACTCTACTCTTTGTTGCCTGAGAACAATAATCATAATCATCCTTTTGACAGCCTCTTCTATCTGCCTCCCTACCTGTGTGTGTGATTATACAAACTCATGAGTGTGGGCACATTAGATACAAATATTTTTTGTCTGTGTGTGCTTGCATGTTTTATGCTTATATATGCACAAGACACACTTTGGATTAGGATTCCCTGTACTAAGGTAGTGTGAATCTTGAATCTGTCATCAAATCAGATGTTGTTTGATTACAACATTTTATTGAATCACTTGTTAATCTTTAAGTTGGTTAGTCAGTTATTGCTGCTATAATTCAACCTTTTGGTTTATCTTATTAGTAAATTTTTATTTGCTGCTAAATTGTAATTGCATCAAATGGATTCATCCATGGCACTGTTATGACAAACAACCTCCTTTTCCTCCTGTAACCACTTTCAACTTTATTCTCCAAGTACTTTTGTAAAGGGAGTGAGGAAGTGTGGCTGTGCTGGCCTGCTGCAACACATTAGGGAAGGGGCTCATGCTTTCTTTGATGATGTTGTCTGGTTTCAGCATCAAACTACTTGCATTCAGGAACATGTGCTCTCCTGCAGACAGTGAACAGAGGCAGGTACCTCCAAGGGACAATATAGAACATTTAAGTGATATGCTACTGCAGGCAATGTTACACTCTAGTGTTACTCTGCAAACTGGATACTAGGCTACAACAGTTTCTTCTCAAGTGCGCTTTGGGGAAATCTCAGACTTCAGGCCTATTTTCTTTAAGGAGATAGAAAGATAAAGGGAATACTGTCATCTAAGTGAAGTGTTCAGTAAGCTCCTGAGGAGGAAAACCAGGCTTCTTTTGAAGGGCCATCAGGGAATGGAGTCCATCTCATATGACATTCCAAGCTATCTGCTGAAGTGTCCTAAGGGAGGGTGCAAAAAAGGAAATCAGTAAGGTTCTGCTCTGTGCCAATCAGTTTCCCATTTTTCCAACTCCTCCTGTAAGCCCCACTCTTTCTTCCTGAATATCACCTGTCTTTTCGCTACTCAGATGTTACCTTTATAACAAGAGACCATGAAAGAATTGTACTTGCAACTTTATTTTTCCCAAGTGAGAGTACTGAAGTTATTAATCATCTTTGTTGTTTTTTTTTTCCATTCTTCTTTCCATGTAGTTCTGAGGAGTGGAAGAAAGTCAGCAATTCGGAACGGAAGAGCCTGGGACTCACTCTTGAAAATGACGGAGAGTTCTGGTGAGTGGGAGTCATGTGAAAGGTTTGGAGATACTGGCTACAATGAGTAATTGCCATTCATTCTGCCACTTAATAGCTTTAAAACCAACTTCCTCAAATACATCAATTACATTTTATATTTAATAAATCCTATATTTCTAAGATTATTCAGTCTAGGTGCAAGGTCTGTTTCTTGTAAACTCTCAGGAGATGACAGGAAATAACAGAAAAAATGGATTAAACAGTAATGAAACAGAATTAGTAGCTCCTAATAAATAAAAGTTTCAACCACCCTCGGTCTTTTATCTATATTTAGGACATTCAGTCAGAATCCAAGACAGTGCATGTTGGTTTATATGACAGAATGACAAATATTGAACACATTGTCAATCCTGTTTACTGACAACTGTGCTTATCTGTAGCATTTCTAGGTCAGCCATGGCTGAATTATCTGTAAATACAATTGTAGCCAACAAAGTTGGATATTTGCTGGCATTTTCCAGCGTAAGAACTGTCCATTCTCTATGGAATCTCTGAAATTCTGATAGTTCTAACTCTGCTTAGAGCTTAGATATGCTGAGGCAGTCCGGCAACTTCAGTAGATCATCAGTATTGCATCAAGTGTAATAGTAGGACTCAGTATGAAATATTTAGTGTGTGTTTGGCTTTGCCAGAAGTAGCAACTGGAAGTCAGATGTAGGGTTTGGTTCTGGGCCATTAATAAGCCAGGACATAATGGCAGTTCAGAGATACTAAGCTGTAAGAGAAGGTGAGTGTGTCTTAACTGCTCTGCAACCCAGTCTGTCACTTTAGCAGATACAGGTTATGGCTAAATGAAAGCTATGCCCAGAGTAGAGAGGTTTGAGTCATGATCAGGACCATAATAATGAGGAGTGGATAGTGCTTTGTTTGCAAATAATTTCTTTTGCTTTTGCAAAATAGAAGTTATCAAATCTAACCTGGTAGAAACAACCTATCCCTTAGGCTTAAGCGCTTCAAAAGAATGAATCCAGAGCTGACCAAATACACTGAGGTGGTATTTCTCTAAATTAAGTTCTAAGACAGGATGGTTGTGGCTTCACAAGTATTTCCATATGGAGAGCTTTCCAGTGAATCAGTTTGTCCCCTGGACAGCTGAGAAATGCCTCTTCGTAAATTACTGGAAGATTTTGCCTGTTAGTTTGTCTGTCTTTGCGTAAGTGCCCCTGTTGCTTTGAAATGAACCATGACTTTGCTGGTGTCCCATGAAATAGGATGACGTTTGAAGACTGGTGTAAGAATTTCACTGATGTGGACATCTGCCGGATTGTCAATACCTCCTACTTCAGCATCCACAAGACCTGGGAGAAGAAAATGATGTGTGGAGCTTGGGCAAAGAGTTCAGAGCCCCTGCTAAATCGCTCTGGTGGATGCTTTGATAATAAAGAGACCTTCCTCCAGAATCCCCAGGTGGGAGTCCCTGTATTTTGTGAGGTTTTGAAGTGTATCCATGTTAGCTAGGGCTTCTGAAGTAATCACCCTATTTAGGCATGAGCAGTGACTACTTAACAGAAATCTTACTGCCAGTGTCTGTTCTCTGGGGCTATGCTGGTTCACAGCATATTTCAGTGTCTCTGATACTTTGGGTTTAAAGATGCTTATTATTCTAAAAGTGTCTGTTATACACAGAACTCTCACCCCGAATGTATTTAATTTGCCTCCTTTGTATGCACATATTTCCTTGGTGATGGCTTTACCCCAGTATCCTAGGGCATTTCTAACAGCTTACTACCTTCTTTCCTCCACCAGTACATCTTTGATGTTAAGAAGACTGAGGACAAAGTGTTGGTCTCATTACAACAGGAGGATCGCCGCAAATACAAGAAAGAAGGGAAAGGAGACAGCATTCCAATTGGCTTTGAAATATTCAAGGTAGGCAGCCATCTGCACTCCTGGTTCACAGTTTGTCCAGCAGTTCTGCTTCAGCCTGGCAATGAAATCTTTGGCATATAGAAGAATGACTATTGTGTCAGGGTCTGGCTTTCCTATCACAAGAGCTTCCTGTGTGTACTGCAGTCAGGCACCAGAGCTGACATTTGACAGACCATTTGAACTAAACTGAATTTAGTTCAGCTGAAACTCTATTTGAACTAAAGGAACACATGTAATTTTTCCCTATTGCAAAAGAATTTTAAGTGCTTTTCCTACCCTAAGCTTTGAAGAGAAAGAAAAAATGTTAGTACTAGAAACATGGAGTGTTTCTTTTCTGCTTCTCACTGGAGGCTCCTGCTTCCATTTAATCAGCAAATACAGCCAAGTCAATGAGTTTGAAAAGTCTGCAGTTTTCCTTTTGCCACTTGGGAAAAAGAGTCAGGAATGGTTTTAAATAGGAAATGAGCATATGTAAAAAGGAAGCAAAGGGATCCCAAACAGTAATTTAATTGCGTTCCGAGGGCAAATTGAAAACATGGGAACTGAAAGAAGGAGAAAAGCAAGAAACAGCTCTGCAGCTCCTTTTTCACTGAGGATTGGGATTATCTCATTATGTGTTGCTATAACCAGTTGGAACTACACTTACACCAGGGCCTTACCCTGAAGAACAGGTAGAGCTGCTGACATTGGTATCACACGTATTTACTGGACAGTCACCTGCTACCATAAATGCTGAAAAGTGGCATTACAGAAAGCAGCATAATTTACCTTGCCTCCTTCTTGCCTGTATATCTAATTTGGAAAGGCTTGGAAAAGCAACTCAACACCTTCAGAAAAGTATCAGTGCTCTATCTTTATTTCCATCAACGTTGTTTTATTTCAGAAGTGTTCTAACCCACCAGACTCGTTATCATGACTAAAGGCCTCTGGAAAACCATGATCTAAATTATCTGAAGATAAAAGAGACCTACTAGAGGAGTGCAGGGCTCTCTGTGCCTCCAGGAACTGCTTAAGAAATACATTTCTTATTTTCTGTGGCAAATATCAGTATGCTCTCTCACCATGCTGAAGGAGGCAGACTAATCTCAGCCTTATGTAAGATGGCAGCCTAGCTCAGCACATCCTTGGAGTGTGTATGTATCTCTCAAAGTGTTCAAACCTTTGCAGCAGCATTATGTCTCTGTTAGGGGATGCATGTCTTTGCTGGTCCCAGCCTTTCACCTTCACTTAGGGGTATACATATGTATACTGACACAGTGAATCACAGAACAGCACTGCCTGGAAGCCCATCAGGACTATCTTTGCCACAGCTCCAGTGGGGCAAAAAACATTTGCCTTTATTGCCCTTTGTCTTTTCTGCTCGTGAAAGGCAGTGTGATGTGCAGGGATACTCGTGCCTGTTAGCTCTGATATCCACCTCTGCATTAATCCCATATTGCTCCGTGGCTGCAGGTGGAGGATAACAGAAGCTATCGACTGCACAAGCTCACTGTACAGGAGAGAACAGCCACGTCTCCCTACATCAACACACGCACTGTGTTCTTGAGGAGGGTCCTTAAGCAAGGCCGCTACGTCCTCATCCCAACTACCTATCATCCTGGCATCGTTACAAAGTTTATCCTGAGACTCTTCACAGATGTGCCATCAAAACTCAGGTACGTTGCACTTAGAGCTATGTGAGATTCTCTGTTGGCCCACACTGGCTGCACCTCCTTGGAAATAGTTGTCTGGTTGCCTTCAAACATGACTAGCTCCAGATCTAGGCCCTTGAGATGATCAAAGTCACCTCCAAAAATTTTCAGATGGCTCCCTGGGACTTGGTCAGGACATTTTTACTTAGAAATCTTTTGGGCAAATACAGTTCTGGTCATTTGACCACTTAGTTTGGCTTCTGTAGATGCTTTCAGTTCTAGGTCAGAAACCTGAGCACTGGTGCTTGTAGCTGCAGTTGATACTGTTTACCTCTTTGGCTGCCTCCCTTGAAACCAGTGGTTATTTGCAAAGGGGCAGAACTAGTAGTAAGTGAAATCAGACCCACTGAATTTTTGTCTTTGCTTTGGTATTACTTTGCAGGATTTGAAGTGGGCTATTTTCACCACTTTTGCTGCCATGTCAAAGATGTCACAGATTTGGGTTGCAGATGTGGGTTGCCTTGCTCTGTTTATTTCTTAAGTCTGTTATTTCCCAACTTCCAAACTGATAGATGAAGAAAGAGTATAAATCTCATGTTCTGAAAATGCCAAATTTCCACAGCCATTGACTGCTTCTTGACATTTGTTGCTTCCATTGCTTTTCCCACGATCTTTCAGAGAGCTGAAGGCAGATAAACCTAAAATTACATGTTGGAGTCTTCTTTGTGGCTACCCACGCAGAGTCACCCAAGTCAAAATTCACTCTGCAGAGGGCTTACAGAAGCAAGACAGATCAGGTGGTAAGTATAAAGTGAGCTTGAAAGAGTGGAAGGGGTGTCTTCAGTCTTCTAAAAATGATCTGAGGTGACAGATAAGCAGTGGCAAGTTACCCTAAAAACTGATTTGGTTTTTTTAGCAGTAGATTCTGCTCAACAGAAGACATCAGATGAGTAAGATGATGCAAAACAGCAAGAGCTTTGTGTCATCTATGCTGGTCCAGATGGGCAGTAGTAGCCGGATCCTCTTGAGAAGCCTTTTGTTTGGTTTCAGAGTTATGTGTTTCCTAAACGGAAAACACCCAGGGAGACAGCTGAATCACAGACTTGTGTAATGTATTGCACTTACCTCCGCAGTGACATTCAGGGCCTTCAAAGCACTTTGTTATTCATTACCACAAGCTTAATAGCACTTCAGGGAGGAACTTACGGTTTTCAAACAACTATTTTCAGCTGGTTTAAACTAGCACAGAGAAGGGTGAAAAGACTTCTACAGGGCTGGATATCTACCTGTCAAAGAGAGTGTCCTGAGGGACACAAAAATGCCTTCTGGTACCTGATGTTGGCAGCTAATTAAGAGACTTGTCCAGTTGTCATTTGCTTTCTTACTTTATACTCTCACTCTCCATTTGTTGGCCTTCATAGTGGAAAAGAAAAAGGTAGATACACTGAGTGGTTGGTAATGAGAAAGCAAAGGAGATACCATGGTGAACATGAAATGGGAAATTAAAGAGGTTCCTAAAACATGTGTTCTGTTTGCTCCAGGTAACTCTCCATCTTCGCTTTAAGATGTGGAGCTTAGCTGCACTAACTCCTTGTGGCAGAGAAGACAGTAGACTAAGACCTGTAGTACAGCTTCTCTACAGTCTTACTAAGTAGCTGCGAATTTATCCCACCAGCTGGCTACAATTTTATTCCAGACCCCTCTTTATAGTTATTCCTGGCACCCACAGAGTCGTGAGTGAATGTGCTTTGCACTGTGAAAGCTGCTTTCTGTTAAGTCTGGCTGTCTCTTCAGCAGACAGGAATGCTGCAGGGAAGAGATACAGAAAATGGATTCAGTTAATTTTTCTTGGTGCTTTTCTTGAAAAACAGGAGGCGCAAACACCTCAGTCAGCCAAGTAGTATGGCTTCATGTTCTCAGCAAGGCAGGGCAGGTGGGTCAGACTGAAGGGGCTGTATGTGGCAAGAACAGCAAAGCAGTGCATTGAAAAGAGGCAGCATGTACTGGTTCTTGGTCCGTGAAGGACATTTTCATTTAAGAGTGTGTTGGAGTGTTTTTTTGCTTTTAAAAGTCCTTAAATATTTTTCTCTGAACATTCCTTGCGAGTAAAGCCAATTCTCCACCCCTAACATGTTGAAATCCTTAGGACAATTAGAGTCTTGACAAGATCATTAAAAACAGTTGCCTGCAGCTGTCAAAGACCAGGGTTGAGCTCACAGAGCATTGTGGGATTTGATGCATTTTGACACAGGCTCTCAGGAATATACAAACAGGACTTAGAACCAATGTGTAATGAATACTCTAAGTACAGCAAAACCTTTAGGACCCAGTACTACTACCACACATGGTCAGGTTGAGTTGAAGCATTTTCTTCTATTTTGATTTCAGCATCCAGTGTTGGGCCAATGATCACCCTGACAGAACTGAAAACTACTGTAGGAAGTATTGTGGGTAGAAGTGTCTGTAGGAAATGGACTCACTGATTTTCTGTTTAAACCTAAGCCAAACTTCTACTTCTTTATCTGCTGAAAATAATGTATAATTGGGTCAGATGATGCTATTTGTGAATTAGTACTAAATTAATCAAGGGGCTGAAAAAAAATCCATCATTGTCATTTTTTTTCTGAAGTGTTGTTTTCCCCACTTGAAAGAGGATACCATTTGTGAATTCATCAAAATCACAGGGGGTTTTGAACAGAAAACCCAATATACTGCTTGTCTTTGAATAAATCTTCACTGATAAAATGTTAAAATATCTTCCTTTTGTATCAACACAAAGCTTTCAGGAAAGAGCCTTTGTCTCTTTTCAGCCTCTAGTTCCTCGTGTTATCCATTCAGGGAGCACTGATAGAGAGACCTGAGTTACTTTCACTTCACTAGCTTCCCCAGGAAGCTGCTGTGAAATCCCTGTTTGTATTTTTCTTCCCCCCTCCTCCTTCTAAGTACCTGCAGCTGACAGAGTTCTCATTCATAGATAGCATTCTTCAAGATAATATCTTATAGCAGCTTCAGATGAACGAAGCAGAGAGTGTGTATAAATGAAACCACCATGAAGCCAACCATACAGTGCTGACATTTGTGCTGCACAATAAAATCAAGCTGGGTAACATGCATTGACCAGGATAACACCCAGAACTGCCATCTGTCTGCCTTCTAAAGGCACCTTCCTGGGAAATATGGCAAAGCTCCTGCTTGACACTAGAGTCCACTTTTGGTAACATAACAACCTGCATGTTGTACATGTTTCTACATTTGGAGGTTTGGGATATTTTGTAGTTTAGAAGAGTGGATGTAAAAGTTCCTTGAAGTATACTGTCTGGTTGGATTGTAAAGTTGCACTAGAAAGTGAAGTGTCCAAGGACATTAAATAACCCATGTTCTACTATCACTTCCTAATACTGCCACAAAATAATGCAACTCCTTATTTCTGGTGTCCTCTCTGGCTTCTCTGGATCCACATCTGTACTTTCTCCTATGCCACTCTCAAGAAAAAATAGCAGCCAGGCACTAGAAAAAGGTCAGCGTTCTCAGAAGTGAGCTCAGACCTCGAAGTCACACAGGCAGTCACTGGAATAGCAGTTTTACCTGATGCTCCTGGAGCATTTCCTGACGTGACCTAGATTTAAAAGCCGACAGCAGCCTCCTGTCTAATCAATACTGTGAGATGAGAGAAGAGGCCATGCAGCAACTGTTATTGGGACTGACAAGTAAGAGTTTCCTTTTGGAGTAGGCACAGCAAATATGTTTATTCATGCAGAAAATAGGTAGATTAAGTGGTTGTGTTTGCCTGCTGCTAAGTGGACCTCACACAAAGGTTATTCATATTCTGGTGAGAAGGTTGTTGGCATCTTGTTTCTGTGTGAGCTGCTGTGTCTACTTAGGAAACCTCTGTGAAGTGTAGCAGGGCTGACTACTTCACATTCTCATCTGCAGCATCTCAGCTCTCAAGATGCTGCTTTTCTTATGCTCAGTCTGTCGTCCATCAGCTGTATTCTTCCTTGTCCAGTCACTTGCCTGGTTTGTCACAATCATCCCTTAACATACAGAAAAGAAAGAAATTGGTAAAGGAGATTATGATTCATTCCAAAGTGTCTGAGAAATGCAAACCTGGCCTGGCTAGCAAGCAGGTTGTTGTCAGAATCCTGCCAGAGGAAGGTTAAGTGTTTATTGGAATGTTCCCCACTGATGCTGTTTGATCCATTTTCCTGTCTGGAAAAAAATAATGGATGTTTTGCTATTGTCAAGAACAGTGAATGAATCTAGCTGCCCATACTCAATCCTGAATTCATATAGGCTGCTCTTGGAAGTACCTCTGTCCAAGTTAGCTTGTTCTGAAGTTGCTCCAACTATCTGAGTCAAGCACAGTGGCAGGTTTGCAAGAAGATGAGGGATCACTGTGTGCTTGGAAATTTTGTTTCTTGTTCCCAAGTTTGTTTTTTCAAAATTGCTCTCACTACTGTCTGCTACACTCTCAAGAGCTTATCTCTGAGAACAAACCACCTTCTGTGGTTTTAAGTCACTGCATTTCCATGTTGAGTCTGCAGGCTTAATTGCCTTTCACCATGTCTGTTCTAAACTAAGTATTGTGATCCCAGGTATGTGGCATAGCTGGTAAGCAGAGTACCTGCTGCCTTTAATGGCAGCTGCCCTGGGAGCAGGCTGAGAAACAGAAGGAAGAAGGCAGCAAAAAAGCAGCTGGTAAATATCCAGTCACAGCGTGAGAAGGGGAGCAGAGGTCAGGGGAGGATTTACTGATGCCAGTGGAAAGACTCACTTTAATTGTCTGTATTGCAGAAGAAATTAAGAAGTATCAACTGCAAAAGGCAAAACAACCTGGTTTAGTTCCTGAGGAAGTTCTTGTGTCTCAGAACTGCTCGCTCTGTTTGGCCCATGCCTTTTTCCAGCGAATGGGTTTGTTTTAAGAGTGGTTGAGCTGGAGAAGAGTGGCAAGGTCCCTGAGAATGTTTTCTGAAGACCATTTTCTAGGAAGTCTTTTGTGTTTGGTACAGTGCTGAATGCTGTATACGCAGTCCAGCGTTCGGGACATAGCCTGAGTCATGTGTGTGCTTGAGAACTGAGCTCAGTCCTCCTGCAACTACCAGAACAGCAGCTCCAGTTGTTTCAGATCTCAGCTCATGATGCTGCTGCTTTCCCACGTTCATAGCCCTTTCTGCATTGCCTTTGTACTGGAAATAAACCAGGCTCAGAGCTGCAAAGAACTGGGGCAGCTGTAGCTGAGGTGATCCCTTGTCTCATCCATGCCGTGTGTGCAACTCTGATTTCTTTCCTTACTTCTGAACTGGATCGGGTTCTCCTGTCATAACTGACCACTCACTGCCATCGTGAGGTCGTGCTGTGCAGGTGCCTTTCGTGTTTTCTTCTCCCTCCCTCTTTTTTCTTGGCTCTTTCTGAGAATCTGAATTTGTTTCTTTTAAGTTTCCTTTTCACTCAGCAAGTCCCTTCATTAACAGTCTCCTCACCCAGTAGACAGGCCTGTCACCTCTTAAGTTCTGTGTCCTTTTCTTACCTCCTCTTATGTCCTTTATCACTTAATTGCTGTTAACGATGAGATGTCCCTTTGCTCTTTCCCTTTAGCCAAAGTAGTTGACACCGTAGGATACATGTCCTGTTTTATTCAGATCCATTTTCCAAAGCTCTTTGAAGGAGGGGGAGGGGGGCTTTTCCATCAGCGACCACACAGCCCCATGTCCCAGAGCTAAATGCACACGCTCAGTGACACAAAGGAATCCTCCCTCAGAAAAGAGGATAGGTCTCTACCTGCTCCGGGAAGTAGCAGGGTAACAGGCCTGTCACATCTCTGGGCAGGTGTGCTTGGAGTGCAGCACATGGGAAACTCTGTCTCTTTCTCAGAAGTGGAATTACCTCCTGTTTTACACATTTTATTTACATGAGATTTTGGTATCCAGTCCTGCAAATGAGCAATGCGTTTGAGAAAAATCATCCATCCTGGGTATGAATTGGTAAAAAAACTACAGCTGCCTTAAAATTACCTTATGGCTGTCATTACAGTGATGCCATTTTCAAGTAGATGGTGACAAGAAGTGTGTAAGGAACAGTCGCGAGTCTGGCTTAGCTACACACATCTGGGGGGTTCATTAAAAACCTGTATCTAAAATGTAGCAAAGTTTGGCAAAACAGTTATGCTATCACTGACTGCAGGAATGGAAAGAAATAGTTGTGCTGAAATAGAAAAGAAAAAAAGATAGTGTCTGTGGTTTTAATTAAAAGTTAATGAGGAAGTGGAATGGTCTGTTCTCTTTGAGGATAAAGAAAGGTGTTTCCAAATGGGTTCTTGCACCCTACTGGAATGGGAAAAATACCAATGTTAATGATAAAGTAAAATGTTCAGTGTAAAAACAGCAAAGCATTTTGAGAATGGTGATAATCTCAGTGGGTTATGTATGGTTAAAGTGCAATTTAAAACATAACTAGGACACAAGCACAGACATTGTCTCAGGTTCATGTGAATGAAATGAGGAACTGGGGAGGATTTCTCTTGACACTTTCCCACAGAAAACTTTGTTGAAGCCTGCACACCCCTTCAAAATATTTTTTTACATGTTGACAATATTTTACTTTCTGGAAGAAAAAGTGCTTCATGAAAACCACCTTCTAACACTGTTGAGTTGGCCTCTCTTCTAGGCCGTGCGGGCGAGGGAGAGACACCAGGCTTACACCAATGTGCTGCATAACAGTCAATCTGTTTATTGAAGCTAAGCATGATACCTATCTAGTGGAGTTCTGTACAGGGGCGTGTACTTTGATAGACTTACGTAGGCAGAAATGGGCTGTCCACACGCACAGAGGCAGACCTGAACAACTACCCCCCCTTAATCCCCTTTTGCAGCAGCTTAGCCACAACACTGCTTGTTCCCAGGGCTGACCGGCCTGCCCTCCTCACACAGCTCAGCTACAGATAGCAGCTTCTCTGCTAGCCTCCCAAGGCCACTTTCCTGCAGCTGTGCCTCCTTATCAGTTCAGTTACTCAATCCTGCTTACTCTCCTTATTTTCTCAGACTATTCAGTTCTGGCCAACTCTGCTCAATCCTGTTCAAGCACTAATATCTGTATCAGAATACAGCAGACAGCACTTTCAAGCTAGGTGGTTCAAAGGTGGGCACTAAGATTGCATTCAGTGATGTAAAAGCAGTTCTGTGCAGTTCCTGTCTTTACTTTTCCTCCACAGGAACTGTGGACAGACAACAGTTCTTTACTCTACCTTTTGGGCCAGGGGCCCAGAACTACTTGTCAGATGCACAGATGTGTTTTGGCTCTCACAGTCAAAGTCAGGAAGTCTACAGAGTTTCACTTTGAAGACTTTCTGCTAGATGAACCAGGAGGATGTGCAGCAAAGGAATGGGAACGATCACAATCCCAGTCCAGGATTAAGCTGGTTTCACAGCAAAGAGTGCTTGGTTTCCAGCTCTGAGCATCCAGTTGTTATAAGATTGAGCTCTTTCACCTCTGCTGGTGTTGGGCAGCTAGCAGTGGATGTGATGTGCATTGGTGCCCTGTGTATGTGCTCAGTAGCAGTGGTGCTGCCAGACATGCAAGATAATTGCTTCTGATGGGTTTCTAGGTGTCAGTTGCCATTGTGATTGTCTTTCAGGAGCAGATCCTTATGTTCTTATCAAGTGTGAGAACCAAACCATGCGCTCCCCTGTGCAACGTGATACAACCAGTGCCGTCTTCAACACACAAGTGGTTTTCTACAGAAAGAACACCGACAGTCCTATCATCATCCAGGTGAGATAAGCTATGCAGGATGAGCTGCTAAGGTAGGGGAGCACAACAGCACCACTGGGCTTGGTGTGTGCTGATTCTTCCTTCGTACATCTGATACCCAAGGCATATGAAGGAGGAATGAGAACCTCTGCTCCCCTTACTGGAGAGGTGCTAACAGAGTCAGGGGAAAAGCACATGAAGACCCTGCAGAGTTCAGCCCAAGGAGGCAGTGGGGCACAGACAGGCTGACTATATATATAGATGATAAGCTCAAACAGGTGATTTTTATTAATTTTCTAGACAAGATGTGACCTAGAAAGCAGAAAGCTGCATTTAGATTCTTACTTGCATAGTGTATGTAAATGAGCATGCAAATCTAGAATCTCCCACATGCTCTCTAGACAATTAGCTAAATTCAGATGTAGGCCTCTTCTTCACTGTGTTTTTAAGGGGTTAATGGGGATGACCTTTCTCCAGCACAACCCTTTCATGTGGGGTGTGAAAGGAGCAATGCTTTAGCTGGTTTTATTTATATTTTCTCATCTCTTAGGTCTGGAACAGCAATGTCTTGTGTGACCAGTTCCTTGGGCAGGCAGTGCTGGCAGCTTCACCCAGTGACCCCAGAGAACAACAGACTCTGCAACTCCGAGGGAGAGGCAGCCGAGAAGCTGCCGAGATGCCAGGTCACATCACCATCAAGGTTTTTTCCAGTGATGACCTCGTGGAGCTATGAATGCCAAAGCCCCACAGAGCCAGACAGAGCTGTCACCTCGCAGCAAGGGGGCTTGTCTGTGTTCTCTGTGTGAATGACTCGGGAGCAAAGGTTGCACATCATCATAATGGCTTTAGACAGAAAAAGCCCTCTGACTCTCCCCATTATCACAGCTAATGGGAAGAGAGGCTTTTAAAGAGGGAGAAAAACCCCCGCATTTATACATATATATATTCATGATACAATAAATACAGAAGAGGGGTCAAACTGACATTGACAGACAAGCTCACTGATATGACCATCTTCCCCAGCAGCACCTTTCAGGAGCTCTTGGCACATATCTGGAAGCACACAGTGACTGTTCTCACACATTCCCAGCACACGGTCATCTGTTCTCAGCAGCAGGAGGGGATGCAGGCAGCAATGGCTGCATCCCCATGGTCACATACCAGCATGCTGGGGGCAGGGTGGGGGGTGGCAAGTACATAGTGGATTCACATGGTTTAGTCCTTGCTCAGTGCCACAGTATATTTGGGAGGGTTTTTTTAAAAAGCTTTTATTGGAATTCTTTCCACATATAGGCATATGTAGTTATTGATGAATCTCATTCCTATTGCTACAGGTCACACGTTTCAGTTCTTTGGCAAAAATTCAGTGTAGCCTTGAGACCAGGCGTGCCGGGGCAATGCTATAATAGAATGACAGGTCTTGCAATGCCTATTAGAACATCACAGCAAATAAGATCTTTGCCTGCATAAAGGCTCTCATACTGGCTTTTGTATTCTTTTTTTTCCACCTCAAGCAGATAACTCACAAGTTGCTATCTCTGGGCAAGAGAAGAGCACCATATGATTCACAGAATCATTTTGGTTAGAAAAGACCTTTAAGATCATTGAGTCCAGCCATTTACCAAGCCTGGTGCTAAACCACAGGCCTCAGCAACAAATCTCTGCATCTTTTAGATACTTCCAGGGATGGGGATTCAACCACCTCCCCGAGGAGCCTGTTCCTGTGTTTGAGAACCCTTTCACCGAAGAAGTTTCTTCTAATACTCCTCGTAAGACCTGTTCTCCAGACACTTCACCAGTCTTGTTGCCTTTCTTGGGACCTGCTCCAGCACCTCAACATCTGCGGAATGCAAGGTAGAGGCTTTGTTTAATCTACATGATGCTAAAAATGGAAACATATTCCTTTTGCTTTATTAGAAGTGGTGAGTAGCACCACAGTGAAAGAGAACAAAATTTGCTCATGACAAGAATGAGTTTTTAAACAAAGATGCTGTGCTCTGGCAGGTATCAAGTTTCACTCAAAATTCTGCATTGGTTTATTGCTGACAGAGCTGATGTCTTTCAAATTTAACTTGGGTATAGGGGAGGAAAATATTGTTTCGTGTTTCCTTCAAGGCAGGGTGTGACATTAAGGTTTCCTCACAGCAGACATATCTGTATTGTCCAGCTATGTGTCCAGAGGCTCACTGTTAGGCTCCTTTGGTATGAGAAAAATCAAGTAGTGCTGGTAGAGGGTGTTACAGAACAGATGCACATTTTCAGAGTGTGCAGAAATGTTTGTTTATAGTAATCAGTTGATATTATGCAAACCTGAACAGTGGCTACCATAGAAGTGTCTGCAGTTACTTGTTGGAGATCTGTGATATGTAATCTAGTAAAGGTCCGGGCCTGCAGTGACTAAGGAAAGCAGGAAGGAGATAAAGGAGAAGCAGAAATATCCTGACATCAGTCATAAAGAAGGGTCTGCTGACCACAGATGAAAAGACCCTGTGAGGAAGACTGTGTTGGTGCTTATCTCAGATACCCACCCCAGTGGTCTTGAATGGTTTGGAACTGGGGTGGAGAATGGAAAAAATACCTATGCTAATGAACACCAAGAAATAATTGTAATAACCCTACCTCTTGCTATGAATATGTATGCTCTCATAACATAAACTGTGGCTTGGGCCAACACGGGGTGTGCAGGATTGATGGAGCGATTGCCATCCTACCTTTGGTACAGAGAGGAAATTGGGGCTTCTTTGTACCTTGTAACTTTGCTCAAGTTATATGGTCTATAAAATGGCCCCCGGTAACATTTTCACAAAAGCCTCTTCAGGGCTCTAAAGGGATCACCGCTGGGGTAGGAAAATGTTTTCTTTCTCTGGTATATTAGAAATGGAAGGTAAGGCTGCGAATGAGAATTGTACTGCCCTCAGCTTTGTTGTGGATATCAGGTACCTAAATCCAGCTTTTTCAAAAACTTGGGCTGAGGCCCTTTTGCATGCAGACCATTTCTCAGATGTGAACTAGATGCTGCCGACAGCCCCACAGGCAAGTATAGTTCTTCTCTGTAAACCCATCGCTCAGAGTTGCTTGCTCAGGTATGTTTCTACACTGCTATATTTCTAAAACAAGCATAAACTTTGTCATAGAGACCAGAGCTCTGACAAGCTGCACTGGGTACTGCAGCTCAGACTGGGCTGTCCTAGCCCTGCACTATGACCTGGTTGCTTTGCTATTCCTCGCAGCTTATCACAGAATCATAGGATATTAGAGGTTGGAAGGGACCTAAGGAGATCATTGAGTCCAACCCCCCTGCCACAGCAGGACAATACTATCTAACACAGATCACAGAGGAATACATCCAGACAGACCTTGAAAGTCTCCAGAGAAGGAGACCCCACAACTTCTCTGGGGAGCCTGTTCCAGTGCTCTGTGACCCCTTACAGTAAAGAAGTTCACCCTTGTGTTGAGGTGGAACCTCCTGTGCTGCAATTTACACCCGTTGCTTCTTGTCCTGTCCCAGGAAGCAAGTGAGCAGAGCCTGTTCCCCCCCCTCATGGCCAGCCTTCAGATACTTCTAAACATTTATCAAATGCCCGCTAAGTCTTCTCTTCTCCAGACTAAACAGCCCCAGGTCCCTCAGCCTCTCCTCATAAGCCATGCCCTCCAGTTCCCTAATCGTCCTCATAGCCCTCCACTGGACCCTCTCCAGCAGGTCCCTGTCCCTCTTAAACTGGGGAGCCCAAACCTGAACACAGCATTCAAGTTGAGGTCTCATCAGGGCAGAGTAGAGGGGGAGGAGAACCTCCCTTGATCTGCTGGACACACTCTTCCTAACACATCCCAGGATCCCATTGGCCTTCCTGGCCACAAGGGCACATTGCTGTGCTGTGGTTAACTTGTTATCCACCAGGACCCCTAGGTCCCTCTCCACAGGGCTGCTCTCCAGCAGATCCCCTCCCAGCCTGGACTGGTGCAGTTTATTATTCCTCTCCAGGTGCAGGACCCTGCACTTGTCCTTGTCGAACTTCATCTGGTTCCTCTGTGCCCAGCTCTCCAGTCAGTCCAGGTCTCTCTGGATAGCTGCACAGCCTTCAGCTGTATTGGCCAAGCCTCCCAGCTTGGTGTCATCAGCAAGCTTGCTGAGCAGACACTCTGTGCCCTCCTGTGCCAGCATGCAAACCTACAGCTGTTGGGCTGCGGGGAGTGCCGGAGGGCAGAAAAAACAATACCTATGTGAGATGTCATCAGGGAAACAGGACCTGCTGAGCCTGGTGGCAGAGCTGAGAGCGGAGCTGGGAAGGCTAAGGAGTGTGTGTGTGGGGGAGCGTGACAGGGAGACAAAGGCAACAGGTGGAAGCTTCAGGAGAAGCAGAGGATCTGCTGCTCTCTTGTCACAGGGCAGAAGTGAGGAGCAGGAATGGAAGCAGGTCCCCACTCAGGGCAGCAGGCGAGTCCCCTCCAGGCCTCCCTCACCTTCCCAGTTGCCTCTACACAACAGATCTGGGGCTCACAAAAAAGGCAAGAGAGGATATAGGTGAAGGTCCACCCAGGGGGTTGCCTAGAGCAAGTCAGTCAGTCTCACACATTACAGCTGCCTCTGCTAAGGAGAAAGAGTACTTGTGGCAGAGAAGAATACTGAAAGGTACAGGGGAACACACCAAATTAACACACGGCTCAGAGGCTGGTGCCATCAGTTGAATTTTGTGGGATTTGATCACAGGGAGGTTTATATGACACCAGGCCTGCTGGTGGCAGATGGAGTCTAGCTCTCTCAAAGGGGAAAACAGATTCTTGCCCATCATCAAGAGGACTTTAACCTAGGGTCAAGAGGGGAAGGATCAGTGGGCTGAGGTCAGTTATACACAGTATAATGAGGCCAGATGCCAGGATTCTACACTTGGATCATAAAAGTGCCATGAATGCTCTAGACCTGGGGGCAGAGTGTCTGGAATCTCTGTTAGGGCTGACTTCTTTCCCATTATCCCATGTCTTCTTCCATGGGACTGCTTGTAAAAAGGGAGCCTCCACCTTTTTGTAGCCTCCCTTTTAACTACTGGAGGTGATCAAAACCTGTTCTTTCAGGGTTTCCTCATACGGCAACTTCCCAGTTCTTGGATCATATTACTGTGCTCCTCTGTGTATCCTCTGCAGGCCAACCACATCTGTTTTGCAGAGCAGTGACTAAAAGTGAACACAGTACTCCAGCTGTGGCCGGGGACAGCTTTGAGTAGAGTGAAGATGGCCCATTACCTGTCTCTCTTAGCCCCTTTTCATGTTAAAGGAACTAGAAAGCAATAGGAATGATAATAGAAATGATTGTATTTTCCCTTTCCATCTGAAAAATAAAGGAAAGCAGTAGGAATGATAACAGAAATGATCATATTTTCCCTTTCCATCTGAAAAAAAGGAACTAGAAAGCAGTAGAATGATAACAGAAATGATCATATTTTCCCTTTTCATCTGAAAAATAAAGGAACTAGAAAGCAGTAGGAATGATAATAGAAATGATTGTATTTTATTAATAGCAAAAATAACAACAACAATAATACTACAGACGCAGGTCGGAGTTGCTCCCCCTCTTAGCCCCCAGGAGTATGACCACTGGTTTCTTTGCCCCTCCATCTGTCCTGCAGCACATGGGTTGAGGGTTTTCTTCTCAGTCCTGCTCTGAGCTGCTGATGTAGTTGGGAGCTAACTGGCTGAGGTAGGAATTATAAAAAGAGAATTATTTTTACTTTCCCCAAAAGCCCCACCCCTGAACAATACACAGAACTAGTTAAGGTTTATTTACAGGTTCTAAGTCAGTCAGGAAATCTTCACAAGGATGCTTTGGGCAAGTTTAGTAATTTAGGAAAGTCAGAAAATGGAAAAGGCTAAGCTACAAGACAGCTTTACCCTGCTTAAAAGTCAGGCTGAGCAGAAAACCTAGGTGTTGTAGTTTCTTGTGCGAGAGCAGGGCAGCCTGAGATTATTTCACGTTACTCTCTTTCTATTGGAGATGAAAATACAGAAAGGTTGTGTTTAAAGATGTGCAGGGTCATGGGAGTGAATAGCATAATAACGATATCTGGAGGGGGCCAGTTTGTCCCCTGGGATGGAACTTGGTCTTTGTAGTTTTCTTAGGGACTCTGGAATAACGCGGAGCCCCTCAAACCATGACGCTAGGGAGCAGCAGATTGTACTCACAGAGGTGAAGCAGGACTTTAGCAGTGATCCCTGCTGAATTTCTCTGCGGCAGCCTCTGAAACTGCAAGCAATATCCCGTTGTGGATCCACGCGGCATTAAGTCAGACGCGAACGAAACCCGCCGAAGTCCAAAGTGCCTGTAGACACAGCTGCCTGTGAGGCAAAGATCATGGAGAGGCACTGTTTTAGCAGCGCAGGCAAAAAATCAAACTGCTGGCAGCTCTCTCTCTAGTAGACCTTAAGGACTTGGGAAACTTGCAGACATGCCGGGGAGCGAGCGGTACTAGAGCGGACCTGCACAGAACGGTGCGAGCGCAGGAACCGCGTGCTTTTTTCCTCACTCTCTTTATAAGCTTCCTAGGCTTTGTGTCTGCTGCCATATGTACAATGGGCCTGCAGAATCCAGCCAATCGCCAGCCGATCCCAGCGTGGGCTTTCCCACGAGTCAGTACCCATGCGGAAAAGGGCACCTTTTGCTGTTCTCCCTTCAAGTCTGCAAGGCAGGGGAAGCAGTTTTGCACCTTCTTCTTCTCCCATTCACACCTCCCGAGACGGAGGGTGGGGAAGAAGGCATTTGGAGTGCCCCACAACAGTCCACCCCGGTAGCAATAGACAGATGTGTCTAGGAATTCAGAGGGATGGGTGATAAGTCCTTGCAGCTCAGTGAGGGCTGTGTGCTGTCTATAGGTTAGCCCTCCTGCATGCAATACCAACAGTATTTAACAATAGCCCAAACACTGGTTAACAGCAGTGCACAGTTAAATAAGCAATTGATTGCTCTGTCCCTGGCAGAGCAATAGTAAAGTTCACAGTAGAGACTTAGCTGCTTTGAGTCCATGGCTGGAGGTCATGCTTTCCAAGTCCTGACACCATCATCCACTGGCCACATCGGTGTGATGTGCCTCCATCTCCTGTGTAGATGGTCCTTCCTCCCCCAGGTGCTGGTCAGGTACTGGTCCATGTCCCGGAATCTGGTCCTCGGCCTGGCCTCTGTCCTGCAAAGAGAGAAACTTGCCTCGGCACGTAGTAGCCGGGCTTAGCAATTAATAGCTGGGGACAACTCACCGCACACTGATGCAGTGGGTCCTCCCATTAGCATCCAGGGCTTCCCAGGCATATAAGCCCCTGGGCTTAGCCAGTATCATGAGCACAACCCCACTAGAGAGCAGATTAACCAGCACAGGTTGGCCCACTTGAATTTGGGACAAGGAATTATCCTTGGTCCCTCCTGGCACGTGCTCAGTGACCACTGTTGGCTCAGCTAGGCAGAAGGTCTCAATTCTGGGGCTGCTGTAGCTCCCCCAATGATTGTTGACCGTAAGAACTGCCTGAGCCACTGCTGCCACAACTTAGTGTTTTGCCTCCTGCCTAGGAGGCGAGAAAAGGTTAACTCCCTGTATAGGGTTAACACTCCAGGGGTAGTAACCCTGAACCTGACCCTAGGGGTCTTGGCCCCTCCCCAGGGGTGGGCCACACTCCAGGTGATGGTTAGCCCACTCCCCCCCCACTTCCTGACCTACAAAGGAGACGGGCTTCCTGCTCTCTCTCTCTCTGCTCTTGGCTTCTTTGCTCCCTCTCGCCACACACACACTACACCCAGCTCTGCCTGCATACCAGCACACCACGTATTTTGCTGTTTTCCCTTCCCTATCCTTTGTAAACTTCCCTACCTCAAATACCTTTCTAAGTGATTGCTAAACTTTTCCTTTTAACTTCCAAATCAAGTGAGATTGATTTATTTGGGTGTGCTTACCTCTCTCTCTCCCTATATCTATTCCCTACCTTTGGGAAAGGAGGGGGAAGAGGGGAGGGCACTCTATATATTGTTACTGGGTCTATCAAATTTGTTAGAGTCTCTGGGAACTTGCACTAGAATCCAAGACACTCCCCTTCCTGGACAAGCAGAAGCCTCTCCGGGAGGTGGGAAGTGCTGGGGAAAACAGCTTCCTGCCTTCTTCTTCCCCCATTCATACTTCCAGGGACAGAGCCGGGGGGAGCACTCCAAATCCCTTCTTCCCCCACAGCAGGTGCCACAGCAGAACGTTGGCCACAAGCGCTAGTGTCTCCTCCTCCTCTTCTCATTCAGTTGCTTTGCCGCCATGATGAGAGGAGTCAGACTGGAGAGCGGCTTGGCTGATTGTAAAAATGGATGCTGTTGGAGGAAGAAAAAGAGAGGAACCATAGCTTCCCAAAGCCAGCTACTCACAGGCTCATGCAGTAGTGTTCCTCGGGTTACCAGGAAATGCACAAACAGCACTGTGGGGACCACCTGCACCTTCATGCCCAGCACCTTGCTACCACAGGCAGACACAGCTCATCATCACATTAATCCCTGAGGGGCATAAGCCATTGCGCTGGGAAGCCCAGTACGTCTAGGAAGTGTTATCCCAGTAGCGTCTAGGCCCACATGCTCCTCTGAAGACCACTGCAGGACTGCTCTGGTTGAAGAGGTGCCTGCTTTCTGCAAGGGAGGGTGGACTAGATGTCCTTCAAAGGTGCCTTCCAACCCAAACCAGTCTGTGATTCTTGTCATTTGAAAAGCACTGTGACTAGAGAGCACTAAGTGGGGGGTCCGTAGATGCCTTCAGGCCGTAGCTGATGAGAAGGCCATCCATAGTGCAGCTGTTTCGCTTGCAGCTGCTTTGGGCTTTACCTCCAGAAGCTGCTCAGCTGACCATCGCCTGTTCTCATCCACCTCCAGGCAGCAGTTCAGAAAGTCACACAACAGCAGGGAATGTTGCCCGGGGTTCTTCAGCTGTGGTGTTCCGTTCTGGGCTATCAGTTTTATCGCCTACAGAGAAAGGGAACGTGACACTCCACCTGCTTGTTTCATATCCACAAGTGCTTACACTAGACCCCAATCTGATTCTCAAGGTCCAGTCTCCAGCAGCAGTTTCTTCCCTGGCAGAGGGTTAGAGGTGATGTTTCTATTCCAACAAATAAGTCTCCCAATTGTTTCGGGAGGCCACAGCTCTTCCAACATCTAAAAGACCTTGCCTTGGACAGGCGAATGCACTGGCTCGCCCAGTTAGCTTGAAACTACACCACCAAAAGCAGATTTACTTTCATAGGGGTAGTCCAAATTCTTTTGCTCTGTTCTGCATAGAAAATGGTAACCAACCGCATAAACTAATCTGGTTATCTTTCTCCAAAGACTAAGATATAGAACCACTGCAGACTGCACAGGAAACAGGGGAATCTCATGTTCTCTGACCGCCCAGAAAAAGGAGGAGACCTATGAGATGGGGGGAAATGGAAGCTGCCCACTCCCCAGAGAGGCAAGCAAGTGCCCTTGCAATTTCCTTCCTCTTTCCAGCTCTAGCAGCGGAGGACTGTGTGAACGAGGATGGAGATGGAAGTCCATCCACACAGTTGCCCAGAGTGTATCTGCCAGTCCCACGGCTTAGGACTAGGGCTAGCCAGAAAAAAGAAAGGTGATACTAGTAGGGGACTCCCTTCTCAAGGGAGGCCTTGAGAGAACTAGTTCACACTGATGTGACTTGAGATTCTGGCTCGTGGGAGCCAAACCATGGTACAGATTGGAAAGACAGTGGTATCTATTTATCTGCCCCTTACCTCGTAAGGACGTTGGTCAAAGTAAGGAGGTTCTCCTTCCACCATTTCTATTGCCGTGATGCCAAGTGACCAGATGTCCACTTTAGGGCCGTATGGTTCTTCTCTTGCCACTTCCGGTGCTATCCAGTGAGGAGTCCCGACCATTGATCTCCTCCTACTCTTCTTAGGGGTGGTGTGAGTAGACAAGCCAAAATCAGCTGAGAAGAAAAACAAGTATTGTTAAAGCCAGCTAGAGGGATGAAACCGAGCAGAAGCAATGCCCACTACGGTTGATTCTATCTGGAACAGCAGCCATGAGCTGGTTACTTAGTGCTGTAGCCAGTGAAATACTGGACTGGTCCCTTAAAGAACATCCCTCAAGTTGCATGCAGTGCCTTTTACGCACTTGGAGCTTTAGAATGTCACTGCCTCACGCTGGAAGGCACCTACCCAAACCAAAGCCACTCTTTATGCCTTTCCACTTCCTGTCCTTCTCTGCACACAGGATCTGCTCTCAGCCTGCACCAGTGGCCAGTGCACGACCACGGGCATCACCTTGGGGTAACTGGCAGTCACTCATCCAAATTGGTAGCCCCACACCCCATCCTGGGAATGCTGGTCCTGACCAAGAGTACCTACCCAGCTTGACAGATCCATCCATTCCAAGGAGGATATTGTCACTTTTGATGTCTCTGTGGATCACTTGGTTTGAGTGAAGGAAAGCCAGGCCTTGCAGGCACTGACAAGACAAAAGAGAAACGAGAGGGTAAAATTTACCACTTGTTGAGAAGTCCCACCCTGTCCAGGTAATCAGAAGCACACAGAGGATCCCTTACCTCCCTGCAGACAGCTGCTATCTGTCTTTCATGCATACGCATATTGCGAACGAGGCCAGCCAGAGAGCCTCCAGACATGTATTCCATCACCACCCAGAGGTGAGAATTGACTCTGTAGCTGAAAAGACAACGATGTCAAAGAGATCAGTTTTCTGCTAGTGAATCTTTGGCTTGCAGTATGAACACAGGCGTGATACGAACATAAGTACGTACCTCTCTAAATAGTTCACAATGTTGGGATGCTTATTCTCCTTCGGGATCAGGATTTCTCTTAGTAAACGTTTTACTGGCGTGGTTAGGAATTTCAATTGCTTTATGGCCACCTGAAATGACATTGAAAACCATACACTTGAGCAGTCTGTTGCACGAGGCCTGAGTGAGCACGCCGTGAGTGTCTGTGGATGTCGCTGCCGAGCTGTGCCAAAGTGTCTTGTTAGGCACAGGAGCTCAGCGCCTTGCGTTACAACAGCCTCTTTCCCTGCCGCCTTGCGTGCTAGCTACAGGACAGGTGGAGATGTGCTCGCTGGTATTTAAAGTCTGCCTTTTGGCCCTCCCTACACATTTGGCCAGTCGCCTCTCGCCTCCCCTGTCTAGTCTTGCTCTTGACGTGGCAAGAAGAGACAGGGACGCCCCTTTGCTCTCTCTCAATTCTGTTTTTCTATGGTGAGATTTTGGGGCAGGGCTTGCATAGATTCAAAACTTCTGTCTTGAGAAAGGAAGTGAATGTTAAGGTGCAGAGGGGAAGCCTTTGCAGTAAAAGTCTACTGCTGACTGCAAGCTCCATCCCCAGTTCACACCCAAGGGGAAAGACAAAGACCTGCAGAATCTGCTGGACTGATGGCACTGACCTCTCGTCCTGTGTAAGATTCACGTGCACGATAAACTCTTCCAGATGCCCTAGAAATGAAACAGCAGCAAAGGAATGAGAAGATGTTTAGTCCCGATGAAAGATGTTTAGTCCCAATGAATGAAAGCAAGCCCAGGCGGGAGACAGCTCTCTGCTGCTTGTAGTGGTTCTAAGCCACCTTTGTGCAGCCACTCCTTCAGCCAGCAGCACACAGTGCAGGAGCCCACCAGCCCCGTATCCAAGATAAAACCTAATTCCAACATGAAGGGCTGGTGCAGCAGTCCAGTTCCTCCTGATCATCCTCTTTGATTGCCTTTGTGGCTGGTTGATTCTATGATCTTTCTGGAGGATCTTTCCCCATTACTCTAAACTGACCTGCTGCAGCATCACAGTCACGAGCTGGCTATGGCAGCATGCTCGCTCTTGTGCGTTTCTGTGTTAGTAACTGTGCCTGGACTTACCCTTGACCAATTTCTGCCAACAGCATGTATTTCTGCTTAGGATCTCCCACGCTCAAAAGGCTGCCTAAAAGAAACAAAAGCAAAGATGCTTGCTTCAGAGGGGAGCAGATCCGGTCACAGTCTTCTGCACTGTCTTTGCCTTTGGTGTAGGAGGAAGCTCAGGCAAACCCCAGCCCACTCACAGCTGCCCTCACAGGCAGAAGGGCTATCCAGAGTGCCCTTTACTTCCTCCAAGCACAAGCACAACTTGTGCAAGGGAATTGTTAAGTGCCTCTTGACACTCAACTGAGGATGAACATTTGCATGTCCCAAGACACGCAGACCATGCACTGGTTGGGCAGACCCCATACACAGAATACGTACGCAGTTTCTCTAGGAGGAGCTCTGTTTTTGTCTCCTTGGGTTTCTTCCTCTGCCCGTCTGACTTGCTGCATGAAGTCTTTTTCTTTGCGGCTTCAGGCTGAGGAGTGGCTGCTGGTGCTGATGCAGTGTTAGGTTTGATTGCAGAGCCTGGGCAGATCTGTGACAAGGAATGGTTCTGGGTCAGAAAGGTGGCTTGTAGAGATGCCCCAGAGGTGACATTTCAAATGCAAGCCCTTAGGAAGGCGCCGTTTGCCACATCCAGGGCTCTTAAAACGCTTGCGTTTGGTGTTCTCGTCTCAAACTGAAGAGGCAAAGCTGAAAGGCTAGTTTTACACAGGGCCATGGCTGGCTTCACGTTCAGTTTGCACTCGTTTTCTGAGAGATGATGGAAACCAGGAGCGTGCCTTGAGGCAAGGATACAGATACAGATCTCTCCTGGGACCCACAGCCTTGCTGCTACGTAAGTGAGCAGAAGCAGGGAGCATCCCTCCTTTCTGATCAGAACTGTTGAACTGACTTCTCACCAGCACTGCAAGCTCTAGGGAGTGGTCATCAGGACTGCACTCCAGTCCTTCAGAGACCTTCCTTCTCTCTACAATGCAGAGCTCTGTAGGATTCTTCTCACCAAACTTCACTCATGGAAGAGTTAGGGCTGTGGTCTCAGCTGTTCATTTAGCTACTTAGGCTGTGAAGAGGGACAGGCACCTCCAGGGGGCAGTTTCTTCCACGGGTCCTGCAACTTTGTGATCTACACCTGACAACTGCTCTTTCCACTGATGGCAAAGAGCCTACACAGATAACTCTGGACTGGGACTTACCCCTTTTCCATTTTTGGGACATGCTGCCCTAACAGATGGAGAATCATTATTATCTTTCTCGTTGTTATCTTCATTCTCCTTCTCATCATACTCTTCACTTTTTTCACGGGAACAGTCTGCTGCTGCCATGTTTGGATTCCAACGCAGCAGTCAAGGAAAAGAGCCTAAACCGGCGCGCTCTTCCTGGAAAGAGCTGGTGTCCGAGGCTGCTGCACACACGCAGAGTGCTCTGAACACTACTGGAGACTGCTGGGAACGGACGCCTTATGTAGTGGTACCCCATTGTTACATCACAAATAGTTGCTCGACCAAGCCCCTGATGTGGGGACTCGGCCTGTCCCTGGCTGCACAACAGCAGCGTCTCAGATTCTACAGTGCAGTTCAGACCCACTCACCAACCTTCAAATAACAGTGCTATTTGTGTTCCTTACTGAGAATGTTATGTTAGTGAAGGCAGGTTTTTGACCTCATTGCTGTGTTCCCATTGCCTTTCCCTCTTCCCACTAGGACAAGCTATCTTTAAAAATCACCACACAGTAACTGGCGGCCCGTACGGGGAACGAGATGGTTGCTGGTTTGCATAGTTTGAATTGGAAAAAATACAGCATTAAAGCTTAGGGAAAATGGTGCCTCTTAGTGAAGCTGGCATGGAGAATTGAAAGCTTGCAGAGGTGAGCGGCGGACGGGCGAGAAGGGAGCTGCAGGAAGCGCCTTGAGGCGTTAGAGGCGGTTGAAGGTGAAGCGGCCGAGCCCCGCGGCTGACCGACAGCACGGAGCCGAGCGGCCAGCACGGGGCGAGCTGGAGGCGTGGGGTAGAGCGGAGCAGGCAGACCCGGGCGTGTTTTCCCCTCCGGATCGGAATCCGCGGGCTGCGGAAACGCAGGCGGCTCCGGCCGTGCCGGCAGCCTTCCCTGGACTCGTAGGCGCAGGCAATGCTTCAAAGACGGCGGCCGTCGGAAGCAGCGCCGTCCTGTTTGGCGAGCTGACTGCCGTTGGCGCCATCTTCTTGCTGGGCGCAGCCGCTCCCAGTTCACGGGCTGAGCTGGTGACTCCAGAATAAACCGCCCGGCCCTGCACTATCACCTGGTTCTCAGGATCACAGGATGTGAAGGGGTTGGAAGGTGTTAAAATTGAGCCACCAAAAACTTAGAGATAAGTTTAAGGAGTTTGGCTTTTGGTAACAGAAAGAAGGCTGGTTGTATTATTCCAATAGTACAAACCCCCCTCCATTTTCTTGGCAATTCTGTATAGGCCCTTTTTCCACAAATCCAGAATAACCCATCTGGTGCTTGCCATGCAGAATCACTTTTTTGGGGATTTTCCCAAAAATCTTTTAATCCATCTATCTCCATAAAAGGGTTACTGTTATTTTGCAAATGATAACACACAGTTTCATTAGTGCAATTCTTACTCCAATATCCTTCAGGGCTTTGTGGCCACCAGTGTGAGGCAGAACTGCCATTAGTAGTTAACAGGTTCCTACAACCCAATTCTCCTACTCTTTTTTGGAATTCCTCTCCTTTCCGCTTAATACAGTAATGCCCAATTACCTCATTGTGTAAAATCCACCCCTCGGGTCGTATTATTCGCGTGACCTCGGTCCGGTTCCACTCGAGCAGCTGGGCTGGGGTTAACGATTCTCCTTTCCATGGCCATTGCTCCGTCATTTGGGTTCCCCCGCAGATCCAGCACAAGGTTACATTTAATCCTTTTGCTATTTCTTCCATTAAATTTATAAACAGACTAGCCCTGCCAGAATGGTCCTTGACCTCTCCTAAAATTTTCTTTACACTTTCATAGAGCCTATTTTGACCTGTTCTAGGGTTCGGTAGTTTCTTCAAAGTTTTTGTCCTATTTCTAACTAATTCTTCTTTGTAGTGATCCTGGACTCCTCCTCCATCACTAAGACCCCACATCCCTTCCTTAGTAAAGCATAGTATTTTCTCCCCCCTGGGACAAGTCTGACCATTACGTATGCCCCCTATTGCTAGGTTATGACCTACCCAAAAGCTGCGTCCTCCTATAGTGCAAGTTTCTAATTGTTGCTTGTTATAACAAGCTGCATTAATATGGGTGTGGGAGGTAAAAGCTACAAGAGTTTGTCTTCCATGTTTCACCGTTTGGTGACATTTTAAGCAGGGATCTGTAATCCCAAACTTGAGGAGGCCAAACATTAGTCCAACCATTCCCCACACTTTTACCCCTCTGTCTCCTCCGTCTACTCGGTTGCTTCGAGCAACGGGGTATATCATCTTCTCGACAGCAAGGGTATTCTACAGGGGATTTAGAGGCTCTCCTCTCCGTGTGTATTCTTCACTCTTAGCTTGCACAATACCTCCACACTCTTGCTCTTCTATCTGTAATTCTTCACTACCCTAGGTATCTAGATGATATTATTCTTATCTCTTCAAATTGTCCAGTGTGCTATCAGTTAATTCCTCTTTTAATTTTACTTAAACTTCAGTACCCTTGTGGGAGGCGGTTATGCCTACAGTGGTGCCACCAATTTTCATTACAACTTACACATATATAGAGATCTTACATGTTTGGCATACAAAAAAAAAAACCCCAAACCACTAATTGCACCCCTTTTTCTGTGGGATCAGTGAGTTGGGGATGTCTTTTTCCTCAGGAGGTTTGTGTCCACCTTTTCTCAGCCGTCCAGATGATGATTTCTGTGATAGGTGAAACAAGAAATGGCTTCCCCAACATGGAGTTAAAGAAATTTTCAGGTTATTTTAAAGTTTCTCCTCTGCTCTTAAATTTCTCTAACTGCTTTTTATGCTTGCAAACTCCTCCCTTCCTTCAGGAGTTTATCTTTAGGTTCCCATCAGTGTCTTACACGCAATCTATACCATATATATCGCTATTCAATCTAGTGTTCACAATGCTTACATAGTTTTTGTTCTATTTCAGATTAAAATTTGGTTTTAGGTTTTCTCCCCTCCTTAACCATCTTTGTGGATTTCGATAAAGATCTTCAAGATCTTCCACACCCATGAATCCTTAATATTTTCCTCAGGAGGGGTTGAAGTTTTCTTGGCAGTCTTTCATAACTTATTCAGTCTTCCTCTTTAATTTAATGGTTGTCTCCCCCGGTGTCGAAGTTACCTGCCACCCATAACTAGATTTACTCTTTTTGACCCGGGAGATATGTGTCCATCCCTTTTCTGCAGTTCTTACTGCTGTGTCAGTGGTTAGCAAGACTTCAAAAGGTCCTTCCCATTGTGGGACTAGTGGTTCAGTTTTCCAAGTTTTTATCAGCCCCTTTTCTCCCGGTTTAATGTCGTGCACTGGGAAACCTAAGGGTGGTGTTTGATTTAAAACACCAATATCTCTGAGCTCCTTTATTCTTTCTGCCAAGGCTTTGACATATTTAGAGATATTAAAGTCTCCAACTAGCTTTTCATTCATAGGCATCCCTTGAGTATATGGCATTCCAAACATCATCTCATATGCTGACAATCCCGTCTCACTTTGGGGCTGTGTTTGTACATTTAGTAATGCTAAGGGAAGGCACTTGACCCAAGAAAGCTGAGTTTCTATCATCAGTTTGGTTAACTGCTGTTTCAGAGTTTGATTCATTCTTTCAACTTTGCCTGAACTCTGAGGATGCCAAGGTGTATGGTATTCCCATTGGATCCCCAGCGCGTCACTTAGAAGTCTAATTACTCTGGAAGTAAAATGTGAACCTTGGTCTGAATCTATTACTTGTATTACTCCATATCTGGGAATCACTTGTTCCAGCAGGAACTTTGCTACCACTGCTGCAGTTGCCCGTGCTGATGGGAAGGCTTCTACCCATCCTGTCAGCTGGTCTACTATGACCAACAGATATTTGATTCTTCCTACCTTTGGTAATTCAGTAAAATCAACTTGAACCTTCTCGAAGGGTTGATATGCGATCGTCCTTCCCTCTCGTGCCACCTGCCTAGAATGTTTATGATTGATTTTCCTGCAGATTAGGCACCTGTCTGTGACTTGTCTTGCTATTTCAAAAATCCACACACACCCATATCGTTTAAGTATGTGGTCTCCCAAGGCCTTTGCACCCCAATGTGTTTTTTCATGAATTCTCTCTAAAATCTGCCGGGCTAAGGCCTTTGGAATCACTTCTCGTCCATCTGGTATCTTCCATCTTCCTCCTTCTCAAGTGCCAATAGTTTCTATCTTCTTTAATTCTTCCTTAGTAAATTTTAATTCTTCCGTGTTTTCTACCTCTGTTTCCAATAGACTGATCATAGTGTGTGATTCTCCTAAGGAGGCCTGTTTTGCTGCCTCATCAGCTAAATTATTTCCTCGAATTTGGTAACTAGTTCCTTTTTGGTGTCCCTTAACACGGACCACAGCAATCTCTAAGGGCTTCCTTAAGGCTTTCAACACCCTCGTTACCAGTTCTTGATGGATTAGCCCTTTTCCTTGTGTGTTAACCAGTCCCCTTTCTTCCCAGATTTTTCCAAAGGTATGTACTACTCCAAAGGCATATTTGGAGTCTGTGTATATTGTTCCCACTTTTCCTTCTAGAAGTTCCAATGCTCTACATAAAGCATATAATTCACAAGCCTGAGCTGACCACCCAGGGCTCAGGGGTCCTGATTCCTTAACCTCTAAGTCTGTTCCCACAATCGCATACCCTGACTTTCGTTGTCCTCCTATCACTCTTGAAGATCCATCTATAAATAATTTCTCCCCTTCTCTGAGCTCATAATCCTTTAAATCAGACCTCACCTTCACCTCCAGTTCTATCACTTTAAGACAATCATGCTCTAACTTTGAGCTGGGTTCCCCGAATAAAAACTGAGCTGGGTTTTGGGCCCCCGTAACTCCTAATTCTAATTGAGGGGAATCTATGAGTATTGCCTCATATTTAAGCATCCTGCTATCTGTTAACCACTTTTCCGCTTTTTGTTGTAGAATTCCCCTTACATTATGTGGGGTAAATACCTTGAGAGGAGAATTAAAAGTTATCTTTCTAGCCTCTTCTACTAATAAAGCTGTGGCCACTATGGATTGTACACAAGCAGGCCATCCTCTGCTGACAGGGTCTAATAATTTGGAACAGTATGCCACAGGTTTCTTCATTCCAGCCCAGTCCTGGACTAACACTCCATATGCTGTTTGTTCACTTACATTTACAAATAGGAGGAAAGGTTTCTCCAGATCTGGTAAACTAAGCACTGGTGCCTGGATTAGCAAAGTCTTCATTTTCTCTAGCCTTTGTTCATCTTCTTTCTTCCAAGTTACTTTTTCTCCCAGTAGCTTTTCATAGAGAAATTTAACTTTCTCCGAGTATCCTTCAATCCATTGTCTGCAATAACCCAACAAGCCTAGCAGTTGTCTTACTTCCTTCTTGGATCGAGGACGTTTAAGACCCAGGATCCCTGCCACTCTTTCTGAGTCTAACCTCTTTTCTCCTTTCGTCAGCCAGTGTCCCAAGTATTTCACTTCCTGTTCTGCATACTGGAGTTTTCTTTTAGATACTTTGAGTCCATTTTGGGCCAAGAAGTTCAACAGTTTAATTGTGTTTTCTTTTACTATTGATTCATATTTTCCAGCAAGCAACAAGTCATCCACATATTGCAATAATTTTACCTCTGGATGTAAATCTACCTTTTCTAATATCTTTTCCAGAGCTTGTCCAAGTAAGTTAGGTGACTCTGTGAACCCTTGGGGTGGCACAGTCTACCTCAGCTGCTGCTTCCTCCCAGTCTCTGGATCCTCCCATTCAAAAGCAAAATAATCTCGGGATGCTTCATCTAATGGGCAGGCCCAAAAAGCATCCTTCAAATCTATGACACTATACCACTGGTATTCCGGAGATAAGCGGCTCACCAGGGTATATGGATTAGGGACTACAGGGAACTTCGTCTGTGTTCTCTGGTTCACTGCTCTCAGATCCTGTACAAGCCTGTATGTTCCATCTGACTTTTTTACAGGTAAAATGGGGGTATTATGGGGAGACATACAGGGTTCCAGTAAGCCCTGTTTCAGGAGCCTGTCTATCACTGGCTTTAATCCCTTCCTGCCTTCTAAAGATATGGGATACTGCTTCACACGAACCGGGTTTTGGGGGGCTGATAACTCCACCCGGATAGGCTCCATATCTATTCGACCTGCCTCCTCTCCTTTATGCCATACTAGTAGGTTTATCATTTCCTTGTCCTCCCTTGTGAGCACATAAATCTTAATGTCCCATTCCCCTTTCTTGGTTTTTATTTCTAACCCTAGTTTTGACAGTAAGTCCCTTCCCAAAAGGTTATATTCTATTTCAGGCAACCATAGCAGGTCACTGAATTCTATTCTTTTATCAGTTTCAATTACTACATTTTCTAATATGGGGACCTTAAAGGGTTCTCCTTTTGCCCCTGTTACTGTTAAAGTTTCCTTTCCTTTCTCTATTCCCTTAGGAATGCTCTTTACAGTTGTTCTTTCTGCTCCAGTGTCAATTAAAAATTCCACTTCTTCTCTCTGGGGACCTACTAATAATTTTATCAAGGGCTCTCCATGTTCTGGGGTCCCCAGGAGGTAGAGCCCCTGACGCCCCTATTCCTGGAACATCTCCTCATCCTGTTTCTTTTTTCTGCAATTCCTTTGGATGTGTCCCTTCTTGTTGCAGTGGTAGCACACAGGAGGTTTCTGCTTTCTTGTGTCTGTCCCACCGTCTTGTTGATGGCTTCTTAGGGGTTTCTCTTGTGTCCTTACATCTTTTCCTTGTCTGCTTTCTTTCACAGCAGCTACAAAAATGTTTGCCTTCGCCTTTTGTTTTTCTTCATCTCTTCTCACGTATACCTTCTGTGCTTCTCTCAAAAGATCTTCCAGACCCCTATCTTGCCAATCTTCTAGTTTCTCTAATTTCCTCCTAATACCTCCCCAGGATTTGGCCACAAATTGTGTTCTTAAAAGGGCCACTCCAGCAGGTGAATTTGGATCTATGCCAGAGTACATCTGTAAACTTTTTCTCAATCTTTCTAGCCACTCTGCAGGGGATTCCTCTTTGCCTTGTTGTTCACTAAAGGCCTTATTTATATTCTGCCCCCTAGGTACTGCCTCTTTTATTCCCTGGATTAATAAGGTTCGTAAGTCTCTCATATTCTGCTGTGCCTGTTGATGGTCCCAGTGTGGATCAACATTTGGCCATTTTTGATCACCTGGGGGGCCTGCCTGGTTTTGTCTTTCCCATATTCGCATACCCGCTTGCCTAATCATTTGTCTCTCCTCTGTAGTAAAGAGGATCCCTAAGATTGACCGTATCTCTTCCCAGGTATAAGTATTGGGTCCCAAAAACTGATCTAACCTTTCAGCCACCCCCAGGGGATCCTCCAAGAGATTCCCCATTTCTCTTTTAAATCCTATGACATCCGAGGAGTTCAATGGAACTGCTACAAAGCCTATTCCCCCTTGGTTCCCTCCTAGGGGTACTTCTCGTAGGGGATACATCCCTGCTTCGATTTCTTCTTGAATCCGTGTTTGGGTCCGGTTTGCTATTGGCTGATCTTCTCCCGATCCTGGGGGTATCTGTGGTATCGGCGGTGCACTGGGGTTTGGTAGCCGTTGTTGGTTGTGTTGCGGTCTGTATGGTGGGGGCAGATTGTCTAATGGGTCCCACTCTTCTTTCTTTTGTTTCTCTTCTCCTTTCCCCTGTTCTTTCGAGGCATAAACTTCTGTTGTTTCCTCTTTATTTTCTAGTAACCATAGGGCTGCATAACCACTTTCCTCCTGATTGAAAGGTTTCTTGAAGTTTACATGTAGCATTAGAGCTTCACAAATCCAGTCCTCAGAGGAACCGAAGATTGGCCAGTATATGTTTGGCCTTAGGGGTTCTTTTGGCCACACTTCCATACAATAGTAGACTAACTTTTCCTTTGTTTTATCTTTTTGGGACCCTTTTTTATCCCAGTTTACAGTCTTTGTCCCTAACGGACTCTCTGGGGGAATGTCTGGTAATCTCTTCTTTGAACTTATGGGTCCCTTCCTATCCTCCCGCCCCTTGGAAGCGGTTTGTCCCATGGCTGTCCAATCGCGTTTACACTCGCTTTGGTGTTTCACTGGCCAAGGCTCTCGCGAGGGATTGGAACCGCAGTATTGAAAAACCTCCGCACTCGCTTCGGAACTGCGTTCCGTCTCACTCACGCACTTTCAGACAGCCGAATCCCACCCAACCAAACAGAATACGCTTTTATACTCACACTCCAAGGCTTCTTCGTTCGGATCCACGCGCAGAATTATGGGTCTTGATGTGTCTTCTTGCCGGCGAATTCCCAATGTGGTAAATTTTTTTTTTTTTTCCTTGCTTGCCTTTCCGGGTCTAAAAGGTCACTGTCAGTTCACAGCCTAAGTGCGGTAGGAGGGTCTGCAAAAAAAAGGCAGAGGTGCACCTTTCCGTCCTAGGTACTTAGTCTGCGGAGTTCTCGTGCTCCCGGACGAGCCCCCAAATTGTTAAAATTGAGCCACCAAAAACTTAGAGATAAGGAGTTTTATTTTGGCAAGCAGGGAGCAGCGCTGGGCGCAGGGGAGTTTATCTCCACAGCTGCACACGGTACACACGCGGTTGCAGGGTTTTTATTTCCCGCTCAGATACATATTCATAAAGCAGTTTAATACATATTTTATCATTTCCCGAAACGGTTGCAGTTTTTCCTGGAACTTTTACGCATGCGTGTTAATCCTCCTGGGGGTCTCTCTGGTGGTCGTGGGGCAGAAGTTAACGAGTCTTCCTCAGGTGTCCTTCTGACTCAGCTCTTTGTGCCTTCGTGTTCGTGCGCTTTTTAGTTTCATATCTACCATGCTCATAGTGCTTTTCTGTTACCATTCGTCCCTGGCTTTGCTGCAGTTAGCCCTGGCACACCCCTGTTTTGTTTACGTCCCCCATTGACAGGTCGCTATCTCCTCACAGCGCTTTGTGTTATCACCCGAAGGTTCCAACGTCTCCAGCTTCCTTAGCTCTGATACATCCCTGTTCCCGTTTTACTCACGTCCCATATTGAAAGGGGGCTATCTTTCCGCAGTGTTTTGCGTTGTCGCTCATAGCTTTCAATATCTCCACCTTAGTTAGCTCCGACACACCCTGCTTTGCCATTCTCATGTTGTCATATTTTTATTTTCTCTTTTTTTTATATTCTGTTCTGCCTTGTCTCATATTGACACGGGTACTATTTTTCACAAAGGGACCTAAGGAGATCATAGAGTGCAAACACCATCCCCCCCTCCCCACCACCACTGGCCCCGGCCAGAGCAGGACAACACTACCTAACCCAGATCACAGAGGAACACATCCAGACAGACCTTGGAAGTCTCCAGAGAAGCCAGCCCTCTCCACAGGGCTGCTCTCCAGCAGATCCCCTCCCAGCCTGGACTGGTGCAGTTTATTATTCCTCCCCAGGTGCAGGACCCTGCACTTGCCCTTGTTGAACTTCATCTGGTTCCTCTGTGCCCAGCTCTCCAGTCAGTCCAGGTCTCTCTGGATAGCTGCACAGCCTTCAGCTGTACCGGCCAAGCCGATAAAAATGCCATGAATGCTCTAGGCCTGGGGCAGAGTGTCTGGAATCTCCGTAGGGCTGACTTCTTCCCATTATCCCATGTCTTCTTCCATGGGACTGCTTGTAAAAAGGGAGCCTCCACCTTTTTGTAGCCTCCTTTTAACTACTGGAGGTGATCAAAACCTGTTCTTTCAGGGTTTCCTCATACGGCAACTTCCCAGTTCTTGGATCATATTACTGTGCTCCTCTGTGTATCCTCTGCAGGCCAACCACATCTGTTTTGCAGAGCAGTGACTAAAAGTGAACACAGTACTCCAGCTGTGGCCGGGACAGCTTTGAGTAGAGTGAAGATGGCCATTACCTGTCTCTCTTAGCCCCTTTTCATCTTAAAGAAACTAGAAAGCAATAGGAATGATAATAGAAATGATTGTATTTTCCCTTTCCATCTGAAAAATAAAGGAACTAGAAAGCAGTAGGAATGATAATAGAAATGATCATATTTTCCCTTTCCATCTGAAAAATAAAGGAACTAGAAAGCAGTAGGAATGATAATAGAAATGATCATATTTTCCCTTTTCATCTGAAAAATAAAGGAACTAGAAAGCAGTAGGAATGACAATAGAAATGATCATATTTTCCCTTTCCATCTGAAAAATAAAGGAACTAGAAAGCAGTAGAAATGATAACAGAAATGATCGTATTTTATTAATAGCAAAAATAACAACAACAATAATACTACAGACGCAGGTCGGAGTTGCTCCCCCTCTTAGCCCCCAGGAGTATGACCACTGGTTTCTTTGCCCCTCCATCTGTCCTGCAGCACATGGGTTGAGGGTTTTCTTCTCAGTCCTGCTCTGAGCTGCTGATGTAGTTGGGAGCTAACTGGCTGAGGTAGGAATTATAAAAAGAGAATTATTTTTACTTTCCCCAAAAGCCCCACCCCTGAACAATACACAGAACTAGTTAAGGTTTATTTACAGGTTCTAAGTCAGTCAGGAAATCTTCACAAGGATGCTTTGGGCAAGTTTAGTAATTTAGGAAAGTCAGAAAATGGAAAAGGCTAAGCTACAAGACAGCTTTACCCTGCTTAAAAGTCAGGCTGAGCAGAAAACCTAGGTGTTGTAGTTTCTTGTGCGAGAGCAGGGCAGCCTGAGATTATTTCACGTTACTCTCTTTCTATTGGAGATGAAAATACAGAAAGGTTGTGTTTAAAGATGTGCAGGGTCATGGGAGTGAATAGCATAATAACGATATCTGGAGGGGGCCAGTTTGTCCCCTGGGATGGAACTTGGTCTTTGTAGTTTTCTTAGGGACTCTGGAATAACGCGGAGCCCCTCAAACCATGACGCTAGGGAGCAGCAGATTGTACTCACAGAGGTGAAGCAGGACTTTAGCAGTGATCCCTGCTGAATTTCTCTGCGGCAGCCTCTGAAACTGCAAGCAATATCCCATTGTGGATCCACGCGGCATTAAGTCAGACGCGAATGAAACCCGCCGAAGTCCAAAGTGCCTGTAGACACAGCTGCCTGTGAGGCAAAGATCATGGAGAGGCACTGTTTTAGCAGCGCAGGCAAAAAATCACACTGCTGGCAGCTCTCTCTCTAGTAGACCTTAAGGACTTGGGAAACTTGCAGACATGCCGGGGAGCGAGCGGGTACTAGAGCGGACCTGCACAGAACGGTGCGAGCGCAGGAACCGCGTGCTTTTTTCCTCACTCTGTTTATAAGCTTCCTAGGCTTTGTGTCTGCTGCCATATGTACAATGGGCCTGCAGAATCCAGCCAATCGCCAGCCGATCCCAGCGTGGGCTTTCCCACGAGTCAGTACCCATGCGGAAAAGGGCACCTTTTGCTGTTCTCCCTTCAAGTCTGCAAGGCAGGGGGAAGCAGTTTTGCACCTTCTTCTTCTCCCATTCACACCTCCCGAGACGGAGGGTGGGGAAGAAGGCATTTGGAGTGCCCCACAACAGTCCACCCCGGTAGCAATAGACAGATGTGTCTAGGAATTCAGAGGGATGGGTGATAAGTCCTTGCAGCTCAGTGAGGGCTGTGTGCTGTCTATAGGTTAGCCCTCCTGCATGCAATACCAACAGTATTTAACAATAGCCCAAACACTGGTTAACAGCAGTGCACAGTTAAATAAGCAATTGATTGCTCTGTCCCTGGCAGAGCAATAGTAAAGTTCACAGTAGAGACTTAGCTGCTTTGAGTCCATGGCTGGAGGTCATGCTTTCCAAGTCCTGACACCATCATCCACTGGCCACATCGGTGTGATGTGCCTCCATCTCCTGTGTAGATGGTCCTTCCTCCCCCAGGTGCTGGTCAGGTACTGGTCCATGTCCCGGAATCTGGTCCTCGGCCTGGCCTCTGTCCTGCAAAGAGAGAAACTTGCCTCGGCACGTAGTAGCCGGGCTTAGCGATTAATAGCTGGGGACAACTCACCGCACACTGATGCAGTGGGTCCTCCCATTAGCATCCAGGGCTTCCCAGGCATATAAGCCCCTGGGCTTAGCCAGTATCATGAGCACAACCCCACTAGAGAGCAGATTAACCAGCACAGGTTGGCCCACTTGAATTTGGGACAAGGAATTATCCTTGGTCCCTCCTGGCACGTGCTCAGTGACCACTGTTGGCTCAGCTAGGCAGAAGGTCTCAATTCTGGGGCTGCTGTAGCTCCCCCAATGATTGTTGACCGTAAGAACTGCCTGAGCCACTGCTGCCACAACTTAGTGTTTTGCCTCCTGCCTAGGAGGCGAGAAAAGGTTAACTCCCTGTATAGGGTTAACACTCCAGGGGTAGTAACCCTGAACCTGACCCTAGGGGTCTTGGCCCCTCCCCAGGGGTGGGCCACACTCCAGGTGATGGTTAGCCCACTCCCCCCCACTTCCTGACCTACAAAGGAGACGGGCTTCCTGCTCTCTCTCTCTCTGCTCTTGGCTTCTTTGCTCCCTCTCGCCACACACACACTACACCCAGCTCTGCCTGCATACCAGCACACCACGTATTTTGCTGTTTTCCCTTCCCTATCCTTTGTAAACTTCCCTACCTCAAATACCTTTCTAAGTGATTGCTAAACTTTTCCTTTTAACTTCCAAATCAAGTGAGATTGATTTATTTGGGTGTGCTTACCTCTCTCTCTCCCTATATCTATTCCCTACCTTTGGGAAAGGAGGGGGAAGAGGGGAGGGCACTCTATATATTGTTACTGGGTCTATCAAATTTGTTAGAGTCTCTGGGAACTTGCACTAGAATCCAAGACACTCCCCTTCCTGGACAAGCAGAAGCCTCTCCGGGAGGTGGGAAGTGCTGGGAAAACAGCTTCCTGCCTTCTTCTTCCCCCATTCATACTTCCAGGGACAGAGCCGGGGGGAGCACTCCAAATCCCTTCTTCCCCCCACAGCAGGTGCCACAGCAGAACGTTGGCCACAAGCGCTAGTGTCTCCTCCTCCTCTTCTCATTCAGTTGCTTTGCCGCCATGATGAGAGGAGTCAGACTGGAGAGCGGCTTGGCTGATTGTAAAAATGGATGCTGTTGGAGGAAGAAAAAGAGAGGAACCATAGCTTCCCAAAGCCAGCTACTCACAGGCTCATGCAGTAGTGTTCCTCGGGTTACCAGGAAATGCACAAACAGCACTGTGGGGACCACCTGCACCTTCATGCCCAGCACCTTGCTACCACAGGCAGACACAGCTCATCATCACATTAATCCCTGAGGGGCATAAGCCATTGCGCTGGGAAGCCCAGTACGTCTAGGAAGTGTTATCCCAGTAGCGTCTAGGCCCACATGCTCCTCTGAAGACCACTGCAGGACTGCTCTGGTTGAAGAGGTGCCTGCTTTCTGCAAGGGAGGGTGGACTAGATGTCCTTCAAAGGTGCCTTCCAACCCAAACCAGTCTGTGATTCTTGTCATTTGAAAAGCACTGTGACTAGAGAGCACTAAGTGGGGGGTCCGTAGATGCCTTCAGGCCGTAGCTGATGAGAAGGCCATCCATAGTGCAGCTGTTTCGCTTGCAGCTGCTTTGGGCTTTACCTCCAGAAGCTGCTCAGCTGACCATCGCCTGTTCTCATCCACCTCCAGGCAGCAGTTCAGAAAGTCACACAACAGCAGGGAATGTTGCCCGGGGTTCTTCAGCTGTGGTGTTCCGTTCTGGGCTATCAGTTTTATCGCCTACAGAGAAAGGGAACGTGACACTCCACCTGCTTGTTTCATATCCACAAGTGCTTATACTAGACCCCAATCTGATTCTCAAGGTCCAGTCTCCAGCAGCAGTTTCTTCCCTGGCAGAGGGTTAGAGGTGATGTTTCTATTCCAACAAATAAGTCTCCCAATTGTTTCGGGAGGCCACAGCTCTTCCAACATCTAAAAGACCTTGCCTTGACAGGCGAATGCACTGGCTCGCCCAGTTAGCTTGAACTACACCACCAAAAGCAGATTTACTTTCATAGGGGTAGTCCAAATTCTTTTGCTCTGTTCTGCATAGAAAATGGTAACCAACCGCATAAACTAATCTGGTTATCTTTCTCCAAAGACTAAGATATAGAACCACTGCAGACTGCACAGGAAACAGGGGAATCTCATGTTCTCTGACCGCCCAGAAAAAGGAGGAGACCTATGAGATGGGGGGAAATGGAAGCTGCCCACTCCCCAGAGAGGCAAGCAAGTGCCCTTGCAATTTCCTTCCTCTTTCCAGCTCTAGCAGCGGAGGACTGTGTGAACGAGGATGGAGATGGAAGTCCATCCACACAGTTGCCCAGAGTGTATCTGCCAGTCCCACGGCTTAGGACTAGGGCTAGCCAGAAAAAAGAAAGGTGATACTAGTAGGGGACTCCCTTCTCAAGGGAGGCCTTGAGAGAACTAGTTCACACTGATGTGACTTGAGATTCTGGCTCGTGGGAGCCAAACCATGGTACAGATTGGAAAGACAGTGGTATCTATTTATCTGCCCCTTACCTCGTAAGGACGTTGGTCAAAGTAAGGAGGTTCTCCTTCCACCATTTCTATTGCCGTGATGCCAAGTGACCAGATGTCCACTTTAGGGCCGTATGGTTCTTCTCTTGCCACTTCCGGTGCTATCCAGTGAGGAGTCCCGACCATTGATCTCCTCCTACTCTTCTTAGGGGTGGTGTGAGTAGACAAGCCAAAATCAGCTGAGAAGAAAAACAAGTATTGTTAAAGCCAGCTAGAGGGATGAAACCGAGCAGAAGCAATGCCCACTACGGTTGATTCTATCTGGAACAGCAGCCATGAGCTGGTTACTTAGTGCTGTAGCCAGTGAAATACTGGACTGGTCCCTTAAAGAACATCCCTCAAGTTGCATGCAGTGCCTTTTACGCACTTGGAGCTTTAGAATGTCACTGCCTCACGCTGGAAGGCACCTACCCAAACCAAAGCCACTCTTTATGCCTTTCCACTTCCTGTCCTTCTCTGCACACAGGATCTGCTCTCAGCCTGCACCAGTGGCCAGTGCACGACCACGGGCATCACCTTGGGGTAACTGGCAGTCACTCATCCAAATTGGTAGCCCCACACCCCATCCTGGGAATGCTGGTCCTGACCAAGAGTACCTACCCAGCTTGACAGATCCATCCATTCCAAGGAGGATATTGTCACTTTTGATGTCTCTGTGGATCACTTGGTTTGAGTGAAGGAAAGCCAGGCCTTGCAGGCACTGACAAGACAAAAGAGAAACGAGAGGGTAAAATTTACCACTTGTTGAGAAGTCCCACCCTGTCCAGGTAATCAGAAGCACACAGAGGATCCCTTACCTCCCTGCAGACAGCTGCTATCTGTCTTTCATGCATACGCATATTGCGAACGAGGCCAGCCAGAGAGCCTCCAGACATGTATTCCATCACCACCCAGAGGTGAGAATTGACTCTGTAGCTGAAAAGACAACGATGTCAAAGAGATCAGTTTTCTGCTAGTGAATCTTTGGCTTGCAGTATGAACACAGGCGTGATACGAACATAAGTACGTACCTCTCTAAATAGTTCACAATGTTGGGATGCTTATTCTCCTTCGGGATCAGGATTTCTCTTAGTAAACGTTTTACTGGCGTGGTTAGGAATTTCAATTGCTTTATGGCCACCTGAAATGACATTGAAAACCATACACTTGAGCAGTCTGTTGCACGAGGCCTGAGTGAGCACGCCGTGAGTGTCTGTGGATGTCGCTGCCGAGCTGTGCCAAAGTGTCTTGTTAGGCACAGGAGCTCAGCGCCTTGCGTTACAACAGCCTCTTTCCCTGCCGCCTTGCGTGCTAGCTACAGGACAGGTGGAGATGTGCTCGCTGGTATTTAAAGTCTGCCTTTTGGCCCTCCCTACACATTTGGCCAGTCGCCTCTCGCCTCCCCTGTCTAGTCTTGCTCTTGACGTGGCAAGAAGAGACAGGGACGCCCCTTTGCTCTCTCTCAATTCTGTTTTTCTATGGTGAGATTTTGGGGCAGGGCTTGCATAGATTCAAAACTTCTGTCTTGAGAAAGGAAGTGAATGTTAAGGTGCAGAGGGGAAGCCTTTGCAGTAAAAGTCTACTGCTGACTGCAAGCTCCATCCCCAGTTCACACCCAAGGGGAAAGACAAAGACCTGCAGAATCTGCTGGACTGATGGCACTGACCTCTCGTCCTGTGTAAGATTCACGTGCACGATAAACTCTTCCAGATGCCCTAGAAATGAAACAGCAGCAAAGGAATGAGAAGATGTTTAGTCCCGATGAAAGATGTTTAGTCCCAGTGAATGAAAGCAAGCCCAGGCGGGAGACAGCTCTCTGCTGCTTGTAGTGGTTCTAAGCCACCTTTGTGCAGCCACTCCTTCAGCCAGCAGCACACAGTGCAGGAGCCCACCAGCCCCGTATCCAAGATAAAACCTAATTCCAACATGAAGGGCTGGTGCAGCAGTCCAGTTCCTCCTGATCATCCTCTTTGATTGCCTTTGTGGCTGGTTGATTCTATGATCTTTCTGGAGGATCTTTCCCCATTACTCTAAACTGACCTGCTGCAGCATCACAGTCACGAGCTGGCTATGGCAGCATGCTCGCTCTTGTGCGTTTCTGTGTTAGTAACTGTGCCTGGACTTACCCTTGACCAATTTCTGCCAACAGCATGTATTTCTGCTTAGGATCTCCCACGCTCAAAAGGCTGCCTAAAAGAAACAAAAGCAAAGATGCTTGCTTCAGAGGGGAGCAGATCCGGTCACAGTCTTCTGCACTGTCTTTGCCTTTGGTGTAGGAGGAAGCTCAGGCAAACCCAGCCCACTCACAGCTGCCCTCACAGGCAGAAGGGCTATCCAGAGTGCCCTTTACTTCCTCCAAGCACAAGCACAACTTGTGCAAGGGAATTGTTAAGTGCCTCTTGACACTCAACTGAGGATGAACATTTGCATGTCCCAAGACACGCAGACCATGCACTGGTTGGGCAGACCCCATACACAGAATACGTACGCAGTTTCTCTAGGAGGAGCTCTGTTTTTGTCTCCTTGGGTTTCTTCCTCTGCCCGTCTGACTTGCTGCATGAAGTCTTTTTCTTTGCGGCTTCAGGCTGAGGAGTGGCTGCTGGTGCTGATGCAGTGTTAGGTTTGATTGCAGAGCCTGGGCAGATCTGTGACAAGGAATGGTTCTGGGTCAGAAAGGTGGCTTGTAGAGATGCCCCAGAGGTGACATTTCAAATGCAAGCCCTTAGGAAGGCGCCGTTTGCCACATCCAGGGCTCTTAAAACGCTTGCGTTTGGTGTTCTCGTCTCAAACTGAAGAGGCAAAGCTGAAAGGCTAGTTTTACACAGGGCCATGGCTGGCTTCACGTTCAGTTTGCACTCGTTTTCTGAGAGATGATGGAAACCAGGAGCGTGCCTTGAGGCAAGGATACAGATACAGATCTCTCCTGGGACCCACAGCCTTGCTGCTACGTAAGTGAGCAGAAGCAGGGAGCATCCCTCCTTTCTGATCAGAACTGTTGAACTGACTTCTCACCAGCACTGCAAGCTCTAGGGAGTGGTCATCAGGACTGCACTCCAGTCCTTCAGAGACCTTCCTTCTCTCTACAATGCAGAGCTCTGTAGGATTCTTCTCACCAAACTTCACTCATGGAAGAGTTAGGGCTGTGGTCTCAGCTGTTCATTTAGCTACTTAGGCTGTGAAGAGGGACAGGCACCTCCAGGGGGCAGTTTCTTCCACGGGTCCTGCAACTTTGTGATCTACACCTGACAACTGCTCTTTCCACTGATGGCAAAGAGCCTACACAGATAACTCTGGACTGGGACTTACCCCTTTTCCATTTTTGGGACATGCTGCCCTAACAGATGGAGAATCATTATTATCTTTCTCGTTGTTATCTTCATTCTCCTTCTCATCATACTCTTCACTTTTTTCACGGGAACAGTCTGCTGCTGCCATGTTTGGATTCCAACGCAGCAGTCAAGGAAAAGAGCCTAAACCGGCGCGCTCTTCCTGGAAAGAGCTGGTGTCCGAGGCTGCTGCACACACGCAGAGTGCTCTGAACACTACTGGAGACTGCTGGGAACGGACGCCTTATGTAGTGGTACCCCATTGTTACATCACAAATAGTTGCTCGACCAAGCCCCTGATGTGGGGACTCGGCCTGTCCCTGGCTGCACAACAGCAGCGTCTCAGATTCTACAGTGCAGTTCAGACCCACTCACCAACCTTCAAATAACAGTGCTATTTGTGTTCCTTACTGAGAATGTTATGTTAGTGAAGGCAGGTTTTTGACCTCATTGCTGTGTTCCCATTGCCTTTCCCTCTTCCCACTAGGACAAGCTATCTTTAAAAATCACCACACAGTAACTGGCGGCCCGTACGGGGAACGAGATGGTTGCTGGTTTGCATAGTTTGAATTGGAAAAAATACAGCATTAAAGCTTAGGGAAAATGGTGCCTCTTAGTGAAGCTGGCATGGAGAATTGAAAGCTTGCAGAGGTGAGCGGCGGACGGGCGAGAAGGGAGCTGCAGGAAGCGCCTTGAGGCGTTAGAGGCGGTTGAAGGTGAAGCGGCCGAGCCCCGCGGCTGACCGACAGCACGGAGCCGAGCGGCCAGCACGGGGCGAGCTGGAGGCGTGGGGTAGAGCGGAGCAGGCAGACCCGGGCGTGTTTTCCCCTCCGGATCGGAATCCGCGGGCTGCGGAAACGCAGGCGGCTCCGGCCGTGCCGGCAGCCTTCCCTGGACTCGTAGGCGCAGGCAATGCTTCAAAGACGGCGGCCGTCGGAAGCAGCGCCGTCCTGTTTGGCGAGCTGACTGCCGTTGGCGCCATCTTCTTGCTGGGCGCAGCCGCTCCCAGTTCACGGGCTGAGCTGGTGACTCCAGAATAAACCCGCCCGGCCCTGCACTATCACCTGGTTCTCAGGATCACAGGATGTGAAGGGGTTGGAAGGTGTTAAATTGAGCCACCAAAAACTTAGAGATAAGTTTAAGGAGTTTGGCTTTTGGTAACAGAAAGAAGGCTGGTTGTATTATTCCAATAGTACAAACCCCCCTCCATTTTCTTGGCAATTCTGTATAGGCCCTTTTTCCACAAATCCAGAATAACCCATCTGGTGCTTGCCATGCAGAATCACTTTTTTGGGGATTTTCCCAAAAATCTTTTAATCCATCTATCTCCATAAAAGGGTTACTGTTATTTTGCAAATGATAACACACAGTTTCATTAGTGCAATTCTTACTCCAATATCCTTCAGGGCTTTGTGGCCACCAGTGTGAGGCAGAACTGCCATTAGTAGTTAACAGGTTCCTACAACCCAATTCTCCTACTCTTTTTTGGAATTCCTCTCCTTTCCGCTTAATACAGTAATGCCCAATTACCTCATTGTGTAAAATCCACCCCTCGGGTCGTATTATTCGCGTGACCTCGGTCCGGTTCCACTCGAGCAGCTGGGCTGGGTTAACGATTCTCCTTTCCATGGCCATTGCTCCGTCATTTGGGTTCCCCCGCAGATCCAGCACAAGGTTACATTTAATCCTTTTGCTATTTCTTCCATTAAATTTATAAACAGACTAGCCCTGCCAGAATGGTCCTTGACCTCTCCTAAAATTTTCTTTACACTTTCATAGAGCCTATTTTGACCTGTTCTAGGGTTCGGTAGTTTCTTCAAAGTTTTTGTCCTATTTCTAACTAATTCTTCTTTGTAGTGATCCTGGACTCCTCCTCCATCACTAAGACCCCACATCCCTTCCTTAGTAAAGCATAGTATTTTCTCCCCCCTGGGACAAGTCTGACCATTACGTATGCCCCCTATTGCTAGGTTATGACCTACCCAAAAGCTGCGTCCTCCTATAGTGCAAGTTTCTAATTGTTGCTTGTTATAACAAGCTGCATTAATATGGGTGTGGGAGGTAAAAGCTACAAGAGTTTGTCTTCCATGTTTCACCGTTTGGTGACATTTTAAGCAGGGATCTGTAATCCCAAACTTGAGGAGGCCAAACATTAGTCCAACCATTCCCCACACTTTTACCCCTCTGTCTCCTCCGTCTACTCGGTTGCTTCGAGCAACGGGGTATATCATCTTCTCGACAGCAAGGGTATTCTACAGGGGATTTAGAGGCTCTCCTCTCCGTGTGTATTCTTCACTCTTAGCTTGCACAATACCTCCACACTCTTGCTCTTCTATCTGTAATTCTTCACTACCCTAGGTATCTAGATGATATTATTCTTATCTCTTCAAATTGTCCAGTGTGCTATCAGTTAATTCCTCTTTTAATTTTACTTAAACTTCAGTACCCTTGTGGGAGGCGGTTATGCCTACAGTGGTGCCACCAATTTTCATTACAACTTACACATATATAGAGATCTTACATGTTTGGCATACAAAAAAAAAACCCCAAACCACTAATTGCACCCCTTTTTCTGTGGGATCAGTGAGTTGGGGATGTCTTTTTCCTCAGGAGGTTTGTGTCCACCTTTTCTCAGCCGTCCAGATGATGATTTCTGTGATAGGTGAAACAAGAAATGGCTTCCCCAACATGGAGTTAAAGAAATTTTCAGGTTATTTTAAAGTTTCTCCTCTGCTCTTAAATTTCTCTAACTGCTTTTTATGCTTGCAAACTCCTCCCTTCCTTCAGGAGTTTATCTTTAGGTTCCCATCAGTGTCTTACACGCAATCTATACCATATATATCGCTATTCAATCTAGTGTTCACAATGCTTACATAGTTTTTGTTCTATTTCAGATTAAAATTTGGTTTTAGGTTTTCTCCCCTCCTTAACCATCTTTGTGGATTTCGATAAAGATCTTCAAGATCTTCCACACCCATGAATCCTTAATATTTTCCTCAGGAGGGGTTGAAGTTTTCTTGGCAGTCTTTCATAACTTATTCAGTCTTCCTCTTTAATTTAATGGTTGTCTCCCCCGGTGTCGAAGTTACCTGCCACCCATAACTAGATTTACTCTTTTTGACCCGGGAGATATGTGTCCATCCCTTTTCTGCAGTTCTTACTGCTGTGTCAGTGGTTAGCAAGACTTCAAAAGGTCCTTCCCATTGTGGGACTAGTGGTTCAGTTTTCCAAGTTTTTATCAGCCCCTTTTCTCCCGGTTTAATGTCGTGCACTGGGAAACCTAAGGGTGGTGTTTGATTTAAAACACCAATATCTCTGAGCTCCTTTATTCTTTCTGCCAAGGCTTTGACATATTTAGAGATATTAAAGTCTCCAACTAGCTTTTCATTCATAGGCATCCCTTGAGTATATGGCATTCCAAACATCATCTCATATGCTGACAATCCCGTCTCACTTTGGGGCTGTGTTTGTACATTTAGTAATGCTAAGGGAAGGCACTTGACCCAAGAAAGCTGAGTTTCTATCATCAGTTTGGTTAACTGCTGTTTCAGAGTTTGATTCATTCTTTCAACTTTGCCTGAACTCTGAGGATGCCAAGGTGTATGGTATTCCCATTGGATCCCCAGCGCGTCACTTAGAAGTCTAATTACTCTGGAAGTAAAATGTGAACCTTGGTCTGAATCTATTACTTGTATTACTCCATATCTGGGAATCACTTGTTCCAGCAGGAACTTTGCTACCACTGCTGCAGTTGCCCGTGCTGATGGGAAGGCTTCTACCCATCCTGTCAGCTGGTCTACTATGACCAACAGATATTTGATTCTTCCTACCTTTGGTAATTCAGTAAAATCAACTTGAACCTTCTCGAAGGGTTGATATGCGATCGTCCTTCCCTCTCGTGCCACCTGCCTAGAATGTTTATGATTGATTTTCCTGCAGATTAGGCACCTGTCTGTGACGTGTCTTGATATTTCAAAAATCCCCACACACCCATATCGTTTAAGTATGTGGTCTCCCAAGGCCTTTGCACCCCAATGTGTTTTTTCATGAATTCTCTCTAAAATCTGCCGGGCTAAGGCCTTTGGAATCACTTCTCGTCCATCTGGTATCTTCCATCTTCCTCCTTCTCAAGTGCCAATAGTTTCTATCTTCTTTAATTCTTCCTTAGTAAATTTTAATTCTTCCGTGTTTTCTACCTCTGTTTCCAATAGACTGATCATAGTGTGTGATTCTCCTAAGGAGGCCTGTTTTGCTGCCTCATCAGCTAAATTATTTCCTCGAATTTGGTAACTAGTTCCTTTTTGGTGTCCCTTAACACGGACCACAGCAATCTCTAAGGGCTTCCTTAAGGCTTTCAACACCCTCGTTACCAGTTCTTGATGGATTAGCCCTTTTCCTTGTGTGTTAACCAGTCCCCTTTCTTCCCAGATTTTTCCAAAGGTATGTACTACTCCAAAGGCATATTTGGAGTCTGTGTATATTGTTCCCACTTTTCCTTCTAGAAGTTCCAATGCTCTACATAAAGCATATAATTCACAAGCCTGAGCTGACCACCCAGGGCTCAGGGGTCCTGATTCCTTAACCTCTAAGTCTGTTCCCACAATCGCATACCCTGACTTTCGTTGTCCTCCTATCACTCTTGAAGATCCATCTATAAATAATTTCTCCCCTTCTCTGAGCTCATAATCCTTTAAATCAGACCTCACCTTCACCTCCAGTTCTATCACTTTAAGACAATCATGCTCTAACTTTGAGCTGGGTTCCCCGAATAAAAACTGAGCTGGGTTTTGGGCCCCCGTAACTCCTAATTCTAATTGAGGGGAATCTATGAGTATTGCCTCATATTTAAGCATCCTGCTATCTGTTAACCACTTTTCCGCTTTTTGTTGTAGAATTCCCTTACATTATGTGGGGTAAATACCTTGAGAGGAGAATTAAAAGTTATCTTTCTAGCCTCTTCTACTAATAAAGCTGTGGCCACTATGGATTGTACACAAGCAGGCCATCCTCTGCTGACAGGGTCTAATAATTTGGAACAGTATGCCACAGGTTTCTTCATTCCAGCCCAGTCCTGGACTAACACTCCATATGCTGTTTGTTCACTTACATTTACAAATAGGAGGAAAGGTTTCTCCAGATCTGGTAAACTAAGCACTGGTGCCTGGATTAGCAAAGTCTTCATTTTCTCTAGCCTTTGTTCATCTTCTTTCTTCCAAGTTACTTTTTCTCCCAGTAGCTTTTCATAGAGAAATTTAACTTTCTCCGAGTATCCTTCAATCCATTGTCTGCAATAACCCAACAAGCCTAGCAGTTGTCTTACTTCCTTCTTGGATCGAGGACGTTTAAGACCCAGGATCCCTGCCACTCTTTCTGAGTCTAACCTCTTTTCTCCTTTCGTCAGCCAGTGTCCCAAGTATTTCACTTCCTGTTCTGCATACTGGAGTTTTCTTTTAGATACTTTGAGTCCATTTTGGGCCAAGAAGTTCAACAGTTTAATTGTGTTTTCTTTTACTATTGATTCATATTTTCCAGCAAGCAACAAGTCATCCACATATTGCAATAATTTTACCTCTGGATGTAAATCTACCTTTTCTAATATCTTTTCCAGAGCTTGTCCAAGTAAGTTAGGTGACTCTGTGAACCCTTGGGGTGGCACAGTCTACCTCAGCTGCTGCTTCCTCCCAGTCTCTGGATCCTCCCATTCAAAAGCAAAATAATCTCGGGATGCTTCATCTAATGGGCAGGCCCAAAAAGCATCCTTCAAATCTATGACACTATACCACTGGTATTCCGGAGATAAGCGGCTCACCAGTGGTATATGGATTAGGGACTACAGGGAACTTCGTCTGTGTTCTCTGGTTCACTGCTCTCAGATCCTGTACAAGCCTGTATGTTCCATCTGACTTTTTTACAGGTAAAATGGGGGTATTATGGGGAGACATACAGGGTTCCAGTAAGCCCTGTTTCAGGAGCCTGTCTATCACTGGCTTTAATCCCTTCCTGCCTTCTAAAGATATGGGATACTGCTTCACACGAACCGGGTTTTGGGGGGCTGATAACTCCACCCGGATAGGCTCCATATCTATTCGACCTGCCTCCTCTCCTTTATGCCATACTAGTAGGTTTATCATTTCCTTGTCCTCCCTTGTGAGCACATAAATCTTAATGTCCCATTCCCCTTTCTTGGTTTTTATTTCTAACCCTAGTTTTGACAGTAAGTCCCTTCCCAAAAGGTTATATTCTATTTCAGGCAACCATAGCAGGTCACTGAATTCTATTCTTTTATCAGTTTCAATTACTACATTTTCTAATATGGGGACCTTAAAGGGTTCTCCTTTTGCCCCTGTTACTGTTAAAGTTTCCTTTCCTTTCTCTATTCCCTTAGGAATGCTCTTTACAGTTGTTCTTTCTGCTCCAGTGTCAATTAAAAATTCCACTTCTTCTCTCTGGGGACCTACTAATAATTTTATCAAGGGCTCTCCATGTTCTGGGGTCCCCAGGAGGTAGAGCCCCTGACGCCCCTATTCCTGGAACATCTCCTCATCCTGTTTCTTTTTTCTGCAATTCCTTTGGATGTGTCCCTTCTTGTTGCAGTAGTAGCACACAGGAGGTTCCTGCTTTCTTGTGTCTGTCCCACCGTCTTGTTGATGGCTTCTTAGGGGTTTCTCTTGTGTCCTTACATCTTTTCCTTGTCTGCTTTCTTTCACAGCAGCTACAAAAATGTTTGCCTTCGCCTTTTGTTTTTCTTCATCTCTTCTCACGTATACCTTCTGTGCTTCTCTCAAAAGATCTTCCAGACCCCTATCTTGCCAATCTTCTAGTTTCTCTAATTTCCTCCTAATACCTCCCCAGGATTTGGCCACAAATTGTGTTCTTAAAAGGGCCACTCCAGCAGGTGAATTTGGATCTATGCCAGAGTACATCTGTAAACTTTTTCTCAATCTTTCTAGCCACTCTGCAGGGGATTCCTCTTTGCCTTGTTGTTCACTAAAGGCCTTATTTATATTCTGCCCCCTAGGTACTGCCTCTTTTATTCCCTGGATTAATAAGGTTCGTAAGTCTCTCATATTCTGCTGTGCCTGTTGATGGTCCCAGTGTGGATCAACATTTGGCCATTTTTGATCACCTGGGGGGCCTGCCTGGTTTTGTCTTTCCCATATTCGCATACCCGCTTGCCTAATCATTTGTCTCTCCTCTGTAGTAAAGAGGATCCCTAAGATTGACCGTATCTCTTCCCAGGTATAAGTATTGGGTCCCAAAAACTGATCTAACCTTTCAGCCACCCCCAGGGGATCCTCCAAGAGATTCCCCATTTCTCTTTTAAATCCTATGACATCCGAGGAGTTCAATGGAACTGCTACAAAGCCTATTCCCCCTTGGTTCCCTCCTAGGGGTACTTCTCGTAGGGGATACATCCCTGCTTCGATTTCTTCTTGAATCCGTGTTTGGGTCCGGTTTGCTATTGGCTGATCTTCTCCCGATCCTGGGGGTATCTGTGGTATCGGCGGTGCACTGGGGTTTGGTAGCCGTTGTTGGTTGTGTTGCGGTCTGTATGGTGGGGGCAGATTGTCTAATGGGTCCCACTCTTCTTTCTTTTGTTTCTCTTCTCCTTTCCCCTGTTCTTTCGAGGCATAAACTTCTGTTGTTTCCTCTTTATTTTCTAGTAACCATAGGGCTGCATAACCACTTTCCTCCTGATTGAAAGGTTTCTTGAAGTTTACATGTAGCATTAGAGCTTCACAAATCCAGTCCTCAGAGGAACCGAAGATTGGCCAGTATATGTTTGGCCTTAGGGGTTCTTTTGGCCACACTTCCATACAATAGTAGACTAACTTTTCCTTTGTTTTATCTTTTTGGGACCCTTTTTTATCCCAGTTTACAGTCTTTGTCCCTAACGGACTCTCTGGGGGAATGTCTGGTAATCTCTTCTTTGAACTTATGGGTCCCTTCCTATCCTCCCGCCCCTTGGAAGCGGTTTGTCCCATGGCTGTCCAATCGCGTTTTACACTCGCTTTGGTGTTTCACTGGCCAAGGCTCTCGCGAGGGATTGGAACCGCAGTATTGAAAAACCTCCGCACTCGCTTCGGAACTGCGTTCCGTCTCACTCACGCACTTTCAGACAGCCGAATCCCACCCAACCAAACAGAATACGCTTTTATACTCACACTCCAAGGCTTCTTCGTTCGGATCCACGCGCAGAATTATGGGTCTTGATGTGTCTTCTTGCCGGCGAATTCCAATGTGGTAAATTTTTTTTTTTTTTCCTTGCTTGCCTTTCCGGGTCTAAAAGGTCACTGTCAGTTCACAGCCTAAGTGCGGTAGGAGGGTCTGCAAAAAAAAGGCAGAGGTGCACCTTTCCGTCCTAGGTACTTAGTCTGCGGAGTTCTCGTGCTCCCGGACGAGCCCCCAAATTGTTAAAATTGAGCCACCAAAAACTTAGAGATAAGGAGTTTTATTTTGGCAAGCAGGGAGCAGCGCTGGGCGCAGGGGAGTTTATCTCCACAGCTGCACACGGTACACACGCGGTTGCAGGGTTTTTATTTCCCGCTCAGATACATATTCATAAAGCAGTTTAATACATATTTTATCATTTCCCGAAACGGTTGCAGTTTTTCCTGGAACTTTTACGCATGCGTGTTAATCCTCCTGGGGGTCTCTCTGGTGGTCGTGGGGCAGAAGTTAACGAGTCTTCCTCAGGTGTCCTTCTGACTCAGCTCTTTGTGCCTTCGTGTTCGTGCGCTTTTTAGTTTCATATCTACCATGCTCATAGTGCTTTTCTGTTACCATTCGTCCCTGGCTTTGCTGCAGTTAGCCCTGGCACACCCCTGTTTTGTTTACGTCCCCCATTGACAGGTCGCTATCTCCTCACAGCGCTTTGTGTTATCACCCGAAGGTTCCAACGTCTCCAGCTTCCTTAGCTCTGATACATCCCTGTTCCCGTTTTTACTCACGTCCCATATTGAAAGGGGGCTATCTTTCCGCAGTGTTTGCGTTGTCGCTCATAGCTTTCAATATCTCCACCTTAGTTAGCTCCGACACACCCTGCTTTGCCTTTCTCATGTTGTCATATTTTTATTTCTCTTTTTTTTATATTCTGTTCTGCCTTGTCTCATATTGACACGGGTACTATTTTTCACAAAGGGACCTAAGGAGATCATAGAGTGCAAACACCATCCCCCCCTCCCCACCACCCCTGGCCCCGGCCAGAGCAGGACAACACTACCTAACCCAGATCACAGAGGAACACATCCAGACAGACCTTGGAAGTCTCCAGAGAAGCCACCCTCTCCACAGGGCTGCTCTCCAGCAGATCCCCTCCCAGCCTGGACTGGTGCAGTTTATTATTCCTCCCCAGGTGCAGGACCCTGCACTTGCCCTTGTTGAACTTCATCTGGTTCCTCTGTGCCCAGCTCTCCAGTCAGTCCAGGTCTCTCTGGATAGCTGCACAGCCTTCAGCTGTAACCGGCCAAGCCGATAAAAATGCCATGAATGCTCTAGGCCTGGGGCAGAGTGTCTGGAATCTCCGTAGGGCTGACTTCTTCCCATTATCCCATGTCTTCTTCCATGGGACTGCTTGTAAAAAGGGAGCCTCCACCTTTTTGTAGCCTCCTTTTAACTACTGGAGGTGATCAAAACCTGTTCTTTCAGGGTTTCCTCATACGGCAACTTCCCAGTTCTTGGATCATATTACTGTGCTCCTCTGTGTATCCTCTGCAGGCCAACCACATCTGTTTTGCAGAGCAGTGACTAAAAGTGAACACAGTACTCCAGCTGTGGCCGGGACAGCTTTGAGTAGAGTGAAGATGGCCATTACCTGTCTCTCTTAGCCCCTTTTCATCTTAAAGAAACTAGAAAGCAATAGGAATGATAATAGAAATGATTGTATTTTCCCTTTCCATCTGAAAAATAAAGGAACTAGAAAGCAGTAGGAATGATAATAGAAATGATCATATTTTCCCTTTCCATCTGAAAAATAAAGGAACTAGAAAGCAGTAGGAATGATAATAGAAATGATCATATTTTCCCTTTTCATCTGAAAAATAAAGGAACTAGAAAGCAGTAGGAATGACAATAGAAATGATCATATTTTCCCTTTCCATCTGAAAAAATAAAGGAACTAGAAAGCAGTAGAAATGATAACAGAAATGATCGTATTTTAATAATAGCAAAAATAACAACAACAATAATACTACAGACGCAGGTCGGAGTTGCTCCCCCTCTTAGCCCCCAGGAGTATGACCACTGGTTTCTTTGCCCCTCCATCTGTCCTGCAGCACATGGGTTGAGGGTTTTCTTCTCAGTCCTGCTCTGAGCTGCTGATGTAGTGGGAGCTAACTGGCTGAGGTAGGAATTATAAAAAGAGAATTATTTTTTACTTTCCCCAAAAGCCCCACCCCTGAACAATACACAGAACTAGTTAAGGTTTATTTACAGGTTCTAAGTCAGTCAGGAAATCTTCACAAGGATGCTTTGGGCAAGTTTAGTAATTTAGGAAAGTCAGAAAATGGAAAAGGCTAAGCTACAAGACAGCTTTACCCTGCTTAAAAGTCAGGCTGAGCAGAAAACCTAGGTGTTGTAGTTTCTTGTGCGAGAGCAGGGCAGCCTGAGATTATTTCACGTTACTCTCTTTCTATTGGAGATGAAAATACAGAAAGGTTGTGTTTAAAGATGTGCAGGGTCATGGGAGTGAATAGCATAATAACGATATCTGGAGGGGGCCAGTTTGTCCCCTGGGATGGAACTTGGTCTTTGTAGTTTTCTTAGGGACTCTGGAATAACGCGGAGCCCCTCAAACCATGACGCTAGGGAGCAGCAGATTGTACTCACAGAGGGTGAAGCAGGACTTTAGCAGTGATCCCTGCTGAATTTCTCTGCGGCAGCCTCTGAAACTGCAAGCAATATCCCATTGTGGATCCACGCGGCATTAAGTCAGACGCGAATGAAACCCGCCAAAGTCCAAAGTGCCTGTAGACACAGCTGCCTGTGAGGCAAAGATCATGGAGAGGCACTGTTTTAGCAGCGCAGGCAAAAAATCACACTGCTGGCAGCTCTCTCTCTAGTAGACCTTAAGGACTTGGGAAACTTGCAGACATGCCGGGGAGCGAGCGGTACTAGAGCGGACCTGCACAGAACGGTGCGAGCGCAGGAACCGCGTGCTTTTTTCCTCACTCTGTTTATAAGCTTCCTAGGCTTTGTGTCTGCTGCCATATGTACAATGGGCCTGCAGAATCCAGCCAATCGCCAGCCCGATCCCAGCGTGGGCTTTCCCACGAGTCAGTACCCATGCGGAAAAGGGCACCTTTTGCTGTTCTCCCTTCAAGTCTGCAAGGCAGGGGGGAAGCAGTTTTGCACCTTCTTCTTCTCCCATTCACACCTCCCGAGACGGAGGGTGGGGAAGAAGGCATTTGGAGTGCCCCACAACAGTCCACCCCGGTAGCAATAGACAGATGTGTCTAGGAATTCAGAGGGATGGGTGATAAGTCCTTGCAGCTCAGTGAGGGCTGTGTGCTGTCTATAGGTTAGCCCCTCCTGCATGCAATACCAACAGTATTTAACAATAGCCCAAACACTGGTTAACAGCAGTGCACAGTTAAATAAGCAATTGATTGCTCTGTCCCTGGCAGAGCAATAGTAAAGTTCACAGTAGAGACTTAGCTGCTTTGAGTCCATGGCTGGAGGTCATGCTTCCAAGTCCTGACACCATCATCCACTGGCCACATCGGTGTGATGTGCCTCCATCTCCTGTGTAGATGGTCCTTCCTCCCCCAGGTGCTGGTCAGGTACTGGTCCATGTCCCGGAATCTGGTCCTCGGCCTGGCCTCTGTCCTGCAAAGAGAGAAACTTGCCTCGGCACGTAGTAGCCGGGCTTAGCAATTAATAGCTGGGGACAACTCACCGCACACTGATGCAGTGGGTCCTCCCATTAGCATCCAGGGCTTCCCAGGCATATAAGCCCCTGGGCTTAGCCAGTATCATGAGCACAACCCCACTAGAGAGCAGATTAACCAGCACAGGTTGGCCCACTTGAATTTGGGACAAGGAATTATCCTTGGTCCCTCCTGGCACGTGCTCAGTGACCACTGTTGGCTCAGCTAGGCAGAAGGTCTCAATTCTGGGGCTGCTGTAGCTCCCCCAATGATTGTTGTCCGTAAGAACTGCCTGAGCCACTGCTGCCAACAACTTAGTGTTTTGCCTCCTGCCTAGGAGGCGAGAAAGGGTTAACTCTCTGTATAGGATTAACACTCCAGGGGGTAGTAACCCTGAACCTGACCCTAGGGGGTCTTGGCCCCTCCCCAGGGGTGGGCCACACTCCAGGTGATGGTTAGCCCACTCCCCCCCACTTCCCTGACCTACAAAGGAGACGGGCTTCCTGCTCTCTCTCTCTCTGCTCTTGGCTTCTTTGCTCCCTCTCGCCACACACACACTACACCCCAGCTCTGCCTGCATACCAGCACACCACGTATTTTGCTGTTTTCCCTTCCCTATCCTTTGTAAACTTCCCCTACCCTCAAATACCTTTCTAAGTGATTGCTAAACTTTTCCTTTTAACTTCCAAATCAAGTGAGATTGAATTTATTTGGGTGTGCTTACCTCTCTCTCTCCTATATCTATTCCCCTACCTTTGGGAAAGGAGGGGGAAGAGGGAGGGCACACTCTTATATTGTTACTGGGTCTATCAAATTTGTTAGAGTCTCTGGGAACTTGCACTAGAATCCAAGACACTCCCTTCCTGGACAAGCAGAAGCCTCTCTGGGAGGTGGGAAGTTGCTGGGAAAACAGCTTCCTGCTTCTTCTTCCCCCATTCATACTTCCAGGGACAGAGCCGGGGGGAGCACTCCAAATCCCTTCTTCCCCCCCACAGCAGGTGCCACAGCAGAACGTTGGCCACAAGCGCTAGTGTCTCCTCTCCTCTTCTCATTCAGTTGCTTTGCCGCCATGATAGAGAGGAGTCAGACTGGAGAGCGGCTTGGCTGATTGTAAAAATGGATGCTGTTGGAGGAAGAAAAAAGAGAGGAACCATAGCTTCCCAAAGCCAGCTACTCACAGGCTCATGCAGTTAGTGTTCCTCGGGTTACCAGGAAATGCACAAACAGCACTGTGGGGACCACCTGCACCTTCATGCCCAGCACCTTGCTACCACAGGCAGACACAGCTCATCATCACATTAATCCCTGAGGGGCATAAGCCATTGCGCTGGGAAGCCAGTAACGTCTAGGAAGTGTTATCCCAGTAGCGTCTAGGCCCACATGCTCCCTCTGAAGACCACTGCAGGACTGCTCTGGTTGAAGAGGTGCCTGCTTTCTGCAAGGGAGGGTGGACTAGATGTCCTTCAAAGGTGCCTTCCAACCCAAACCAGTCTGTGATTCTTGTCATTTGAAAAGCACTGTGACTAGAGAGCACTAAGTGGGGGTCCGTAGATGCCTTCAGGCCGTAGCTGATGAGAAGGCCATCCATAGTGCAGCTGTTTCGCTTGCAGCTGCTTTGGGCTTTACCTCCAGAAGCTGCTCAGCTGACCATCGCCTGTTTCTCATCCACCTCCAGGCAGCAGTTCAGAAAGTCACACAACAGCAGGGAATGTTGCCCGGGGTTCTTCAGCTGTGGTGTTCCGTTCTGGGCTATCAGTTTTTATCGCCTACAGAGAAAGGGAACGTGACACTCCACCTGCTTGTTTCATATCCACAAGTGCTTACACTAGACCCCAATCTGATTCTCAAGGTCAGTCTCCAGCAGCAGTTTCTTCCCTGGCAGAGGGTTAGAGGTGATGTTTCTATTCCAACAAATAAGTCTCCCAATTGTTTCGGGAGGCCACAGCTCTTCCAACATCTAAAAAGACCTTGCCTTGACAGGCGAATGCACTGGCTCGCCCAGTTAGCTTGAACTACACCACCAAAAGCAGATTTACTTTCATAGGGGTAGTCCAAATTCTTTTTGCTCTGTTCTGCATAGAAAATGGTAACCAACCGCATAAACTAATCTGGTTATCTTTCTCCCAAAGACTAAGATATAGAACCACTGCAGACTGCACAGGAAACAGGGGAATCTCATGTTCTCTGACCGCCCAGAAAAAGGAGGAGACCTATGAGATGGGGGGAAATGGAAGCTGCCCACTCCCCAGAGAGGCAAGCAAGTGCCCTTGCAATTTCCTTCCTCTTTCCAGCTCTAGCAGCGGAGGACTGTGTGAACGAGGATGGAGATGGAAGTCCATCCACACAGTTGCCCAGAGTGTATCTGCCAGTCCCACGGCTTAGGACTAGGGGCTAGCCAGAAAAAAGAAAGGTGATTACTAGTAGGGGACTCCCTTCTCAAGGGAGGCCTTGAGAGAACTAGTTCACACTGATGTGACCTTGAGATTCTGGCTCGTGGGGAGCCAAACCATGGTACAGATTGGAAAGACAGTGGTATCTATTTATCTGCCCTTACCTCGTAAGGACGTTGGTCAAAGTAAGGAGGTTTCTCCTTCCACCATTTCTATTGCCGTGATGCCAAGTGACCAGATGTCCACTTTAGGGCCGTATGGTTTCTTCTCTTGCCACTTCGGTGCTATCCAGTGAGGAGTCCCGACCATTGATCTCCTCCTACTCTCTTTAGGGGTGGTGTGAGTAGACAAGCCAAAATCAGCTGAGAAGAAAAACAAGTATTGTTAAAGCCAGCTAGAGGGATGAAACCGAGCAGAAGCAATGCCCACTACGGTTGATTCTATCTGGAACAGCAGCCATGAGCTGGTTACTTAGTGCTGTAGCCAGTGAAATACTGGACTGGTCCCTTAAAGAACATCCCTCAAGTTGCATGCAGGTGCCTTTTACGCACTTGGAGCTTTAGAATGTCACTGCCTCACGCTGGAAGGCACCTACCCAAACCAAAGCCACTCTTTATGCCTTTCCACTTCCTGTCCTTCTCTGCACACAGGATCTGCTCTCAGCCTGCACCAGTGGCCAGTGCACGACCACGGGCATCACCTTGGGGTAACTGGCAGTCACTCATCCAAATTGGTAGCCCCACACCCCATCCTGGGAATGCTGGTCCTGACCAAGAGTACCTACCCAGCTTGACAGATCCATCCATTCCAAGGAGGATATTGTCACTTTTGATGTCTCTGTGGATCACTTGGTTTGAGTGAAGGAAAGCCAGGCCTTGCAGGCACTGACAAGACAAAGAGAAACGAGAGGGTAAAATTTACCACTTGTTGAGAAGTCCCACCCTGTCCAGGTAATCAGAAGCACACAGAGGATCCCTTACCTCCCTGCAGACAGCTGCTATCTGTCTTTCATGCATACGCATATTGCGAACGAGGCCAGCCAGAGAGCCTCCAGACATGTATTCCATCACCACCCAGAGGTGAGAATTGACTCTGTAGCTGAAAAGACAACGATGTCAAAGAGATCAGTTTTCTGCTAGTGAATCTTTGGCTTGCAGTATGAACACAGGCGTGATACGAACATAAGTACGTACCCTCTCTAAATAGTTCACAATGTTGGGATGCTTATTCTCCTTCGGGATTCAGGATTTCTCTTAGTAAACGTTTTACTGGCGTGGTTAGGAATTTCAATTGCTTTATGGCCACCTGAAATGACATTGAAAACATACACTTGAGCAGTCTGTTGCACGAGGCCTGAGTGAGCACGCCGGTGAGTGTCTGTGGATGTCGCTGCCGAGCTGTGCCAAAGTGTCTTGTTAGGCACAGGAGCTCAGCGCCTTGCGTTACAACAGCCTCTTTCCCTGCCGCCTTGCGTGCTAGCTACAGGACAGGTGGAGATGTGCTCGCTGGTATTTAAAGTCTGCCTTTTGGCCCTCCCTACACATTTGGCCAGTCGCCTCTCGCCTCCCCCTGTCTAGTCTTGCTCTTGACGTGGCAAGAAGAGACAGGGACGCCCCTTTGCTCTCTCTCAATTCTGTTTTTCTATGGTGAGATTTTGGGGCAGGGCTTGCATAGATTCAAAACTTCTGTCTTGAGAAAGGAAGTGAATGTTAAGGTGCAGAGGGGAAGCCTTTGCAGTAAAAGTCTACTGCTGACTGCAAGCTCCATCCCCAGTTCACACCCAAGGGGAAAGACAAAGACCTGCAGAATCTGCTGGACTGATGGCACTGACCTCTCGTCCTGTGTAAGATTCACGTGCACGATAAACTCTTCCAGATGCCCTAGGAAATGAAACAGCAGCAAAGGAATGAGAAGATGTTTAGTCCCGATGAAAGATGTTTAGTCCCCAGTGAATGAAAGCAAGCCCAGGCGGGAGACAGCTCTCTGCTGCTTGTAGTGGTTCTAAGCCACCTTTGTGCAGCCACTCCTTCAGCCAGCAGCACACAGTGCAGGAGCCCACCCAGCCCCGTATCCAAGATAAAAACCTAATTCCAACATGAAGGGCTGGTGCAGCAGTCCAGTTCCTCCTGATCATCCTCTTTGATTGCCCTTTGTGGCTGGTTGATTCTATGATCTTTCTGGAGGATCTTTCCCCATTACTCTAAACTGACCTGCTGCAGCATCACAGTCACGAGCTGGCTATGGCAGCATGCTCGCTCTTGTGCGTTTCTGTGTTAGTAACTGTGCCTGGACTTACCCTTGACCAATTTCTGCCAACAGCATGTATTTTTGCTTAGGATCTCCCACGCTCAAAAGGCTGCCTAAAAGAAACAAAAGCAAAGATGCTTGCTTCAGAGGGGAGCAGATCCGGTCACAGTCTTCTGCACTGTCTTTGCCTTTGGTGTAGGAGGGAAGCTCAGGCAAAACCCAGCCCACTCACAGCTGCCCTCACAGGCAGAAGGGCTATCCAGAGTGCCCTTTACTTCCTCCAAGCACAAACACAAACTTGTGCAAGGGAATTGTTAAGTGCCTCTTGACACTCACTGAGGATGAACATTTGCATGTCCCAAGACACGCAGACCATGCACTGGTTGGGCAGACCCCATACACAGAATACGTACGCAGTTTCTCTAGGAGGAGCTCTGTTTTTGTCTCCTTGGGTTTCTTCCTCTGCCCGTCTGACTTGCTGCATGAAGTCTTTTTCTTTGCGGCTTCAGGCTGAGGAGTGGCTGCTGGTGCTGATGCAGTGTTAGGTTTGATTGCAGAGCCTGGGCAGATCTGTGACAAGGAATGGTTCTGGGTCAGAAAGAGTGGCTTGTAGAGATGCCCCAGAGGTGACATTTCAAATGCAAGCCCTTAGGAAGGCGCCGTTTGCCACATCCAGGGCTCTTAAACGCTTGCGTTTGGTGTTCTCGTCTCAAACTGAAGAGGCAAAGCTGAAAGGCTAGTTTTACACAGGGCCATGGCTGGCTTCACGTTCAGTTTGCACTCGTTTTCTGAGAGATGATGGAAACCAGGAGCGTGCCTTGAGGCAAGGATACAGATACAGATCTCTCCTGGGACCCACAGCCTTGCTGCTACGTAAGTGAGCAGAAGCAGGGAGCAATCCCTCCTTTCTGATCAGAACTGTTGAACTGACTTCTCACCAGCACTGCAAGCTCTAGGGAGTGGTCATCAGGACTGCACTCCAGTCCTTCAGAGACCTTCCTTCTCTCTACAATGCAGAGCTCTGTAGGATTCTTCTCACCAAACTTCACTCATGGAAGAGTTAGGGCTGTGGTCTCAGCTGTTTCATTTAGCTACTTAGGCTGTGAAGAGGGACAGGCACCTCCAGGGGGCAGTTTCTTCCACGGGTCCTGCAACTTTGTGATCTACACCTGACAACTGCTCTTTCCACTGATGGCAAAGAGCCTACACAGATAACTCTGGACTGGGACTTACCCCTTTTCCATTTTTGGGACATGCTGCCCTAACAGATGGAGAATCATTATTATCTTTCTCGTTGTTATCTTCATTCTCCTTCTCATCATACTCTTCACTTTTTTCACGGGAACAGTCTGCTGCTGCGTTGGAATCCAAAGCAGCAGTCAAGGAAAAGAGCCTAAACCGGCGCGCTCTTCCAGGGAAAGAGCTGGTGTCCGAGGCTGCTGCACACACGCAGAGTGCTCTGAACACTACTGGAGACTGCTGGGAACAGACGCCTTATGTAGTGGTACCCCATTGTTACATCACAAATAGTTGCTCGACCAAGCCCCTGATGTGGGGACTCGGCCTGTCCCTGGCTGCACAACAGCAGCGTCTCAGATTCTACAGTGCAGTTCAGACCCACTCACCAACCTTCAAATAACAGTGCTATTTTGTGTTCCTTACTGAGAATGTTATGTTAGTGAAGGCAGGTTTTTTGACCTCATTGCTGTGTTCCCATTGCCTTTCCCTCTTCCCACTAGGACAAGCTATCTTTAAAAATCACCACACAGTAACTGGCGGCCCGTACGGGGAACGAGATGGTTGCTGGTTTGCATAGTTTGAATTGGAAAAAATACAGCATTAAAGCTTAGGGAAAATGGTGCCTCTTAGTGAAGCTGGCATGGAGAATTGAAAGCTTGCAGAGGTGAGCGGCGGACGGGCGAGAAGGGAGCTGCAGGAAGCGCCTTGAGGCGTTAGAGGCGGTTGAAGGTGAAGCGGCCGAGCCCCGCGGCTGACCGACAGCACGGAGCCGAGCGGCCAGCACGGGGCGAGCTGGAGGCGTGGGGTAGAGCGGAGCAGGCAGACCCGGGCGTGTTTTCCCCTCCGGATCGGAATCCGCGGGCTGCGGAAACGCAGGCGGCTCCGGCCGTGCCGGCAGCCTTCCCTGGACTCGTAGGCGCAGGCAATGCTTCAAAGACGGCGGCCGTCGGAAGCAGCGCCGTCCTGTTTGGCGAGCTGACTGCCGTTGGCGCCATCTTCTTGCTGGGCGCAGCCGCTCCCAGTTCACGGGCTGAGCTGGTGACTCCAGAATAAACCGCCCGGCCCTGCACTATCACCTGGTTCTCAGGATCACAGGATGTGAAGGGGTTGGAAGGTGTTAAAATTGAGCCACCAAAAACTTAGAGATAAGTTTAAGGAGTTTGGCTTTTGGTAACAGAAAGAAGGCTGGTTGTATTATTCCAATAGTACAAACCCCCCTCCAAATTTCTTGGCAATTCTGTATAGGCCCTTTTTCCACAATCCAGAATAACCCATCTGGTGCTTGCCATGCAGAATCACTTTTTTGGGGATTTTCCCAAAAATCTTTTAATCCATCTATCTCCATAAAAGGGTTACTGTTATTTTGCAAATGATAACACACAGTTTCATTAGTGCAATTCTTACTCCAATATCCTTCAGGGCTTTGTGGCCACCAGTGTGAGGCAGAACTGCCATTAGTAGTTAACAGGTTCCTACAACCCAATTCTCCTACTCTTTTTTGGAATTCCTCTCCTTTCCGCTTAATACAGTAATGCCCAATTACCTCATTGTGTAAAATCCACCCCTCGGGTCGTATTATTTCGCGTGACCTCGGTCCGGTTCCACTCGAGCAGCTGGCTGGGGTTAACGATTCTCCTTTCCATGGCCATTGCTCCGTCATTTGGGTTCCCCCGCAGATCCAGCACAAGGTTACATTTAATCCTTTTGCTATTTCTTCCATTAAATTTATAAACAGACTAGCCCTGCCAGAATGGTCCTTGACCTCCTCCTAAAATTTTCTTTACACTTTCATAGAAGCTAATTTGAACCTGTTCTAGGGTTCGGTAGTTTCTTCAAAGTTTTTGTCCTATTTCTAACTAATTCTTCTTTGTAGTGATCCTGGACTCCTCCTCCATCACTAAGACCCCACATCCCTTCCTTAGTAAAGCATAGTATTTTCTCCCCCCTGGGACAAGTCTGACCATTACGTATGCCCCCTATTTGCTAGGTTATGACCTACCCAAAAGCTGCGTCCTCCTATAGTGCAAGTTTCCTAATTGTTGCTTGTTATAACAAGCTGCATTAATATGGGTGTGGGAGGGTAAAAGCTACAAGAGTTTGTCTTCCATGGTTTCACCGTTTGGTGACATTTTAAGCAGGGATCTGTAATCCCAAACTTGAGGAGGCCAAACATTAGTCCAACCATTCCCCACACTTTTACCCCTCTGTCTCCTCCGTCTACTCGGTTTGCATCGAGCAACGGGGTATATCATCTTCTCGACAGCAAGTGTATTCTACAGGGGATTTAGAGGCTCTCCTCTCCGTTGTGTATTCTTCACTCTTAGCTTGCACAATACCTCCACACTCTTGCTCTTCTATCTGTAATTCTTCACTACCCTAGGTATCTAGATGATATTATTCTTATCTCTTCAAATTGTCCAGTGTGCTATCAGTTAATTCCTCTTTTAATTTTACTTAAACTTTCAGTACCCTTGTGGGAGGCGGTTATGCTACAGTGGTGTGCCCCAATTTTCATTACAACTTACACATATATAGAGATCTTAACATGTTTGGCATACAAAAAAAAAAAAACCCCAAACCACTAATTGCACCCCTTTTTCTGTGGGGATCAGTGAGTTGGGGATGTCTTTTTTCCTCAGGAGGTTTGTGTCCACCTTTTCTAGCCGTCCAGATGATGAATTTCTGCTGATAGGTGAAACAAGAAATGGCTTCCCCAACATGGAGTTAAAGAAATTTCAGGTTATTTTAAAGTTTCCTCCTCTGCTCTTAAATTTTCTCTAACTGCTTTTTATGCTTGCAAACTCCTCCCTTCCTTCAGGAGTTTATCTTTAGGTTCCCATCAGTGTCTTACACGCAATCTATACCATATATATCGCTATTCAATCTAGTGTTCACAATGCTTACATAGTTTTTGTTCTATTTCAGATTAAAATTTGGTTTTAGGTTTTCTCCCCTCCTTAACCATCTTTGTGGATTTCGATAAAGAACTTCAAGATCTTCCACACCCATGAATCCTTAATATTTTCCTCAGGATGGGGTTGAAGTTTTCTTGGCAGTCTTTCATAACTTATTCAGTCTTCCTCTTTAATTTAATGGTTGTCTCCCCCGGTGTCGAAAGTTACCTGCCACCCATAACTAGATTTACTCTTTTTGACCCGGGAGATATGTGTCCATCCCTTTTCTGCAGTTCTTACTGCTGTGTCAGTGGTTAGCAAGACTTCAAAAGGTCTTCCCATTGTGGAACTAGTGTTCAGTTTTCCAAGTTTTTATCAGCCCCTTTTCTCCCCGTTTAATGTCGTGCACTGGGAAACCTAAGGGTGGTGGTTTGATTTAAAACACCAATATCTCTGAGCTCCTTTATTCTTTCTGCCAAGGCTTTGACATATTTAGAGATATTAAAGTCTCCAACTAGCTTTTCATTCATAGGCACCCCTTGAGTATATGGCATTCCAAACATCATCTCATATGCTGACAATCCCGGTCTCACTTTGGGGCTGTGTTTTGTACATTTAGTAATGCTAAGGAAGGCACTTGACCCAAGATAGCTAGTATTTTCTATCATCAGTTTGGTTAACTGCTGTTTCAGAGTTTGATTCATTCTTTCAACTTTGCCGTGACTCTGAGGATGCCAAGGTGTATGGTATTCCCATTGGATCCCCAGCGCGTCACTTAGAAGTCTAAATTACTCTGGAAGTAAAATAGTGAACCTGGTCTGAATCTATTACTTGTATACCTCCATATCTGGGAATCACCTTGTTCCAGCAGGAACTTTGCTACCACTGCTGCAGTTGCCCGTGCTGATGGGAAGGCTTCTACCCATCCTGTCAGCTGGTCTACTATGACCAAACAGATATTTGATTCTTCCTACCTTTGGTAATTCAGTAAAATCAACTTGAACCTTCTCCGAAAGGGTTGATATGCGATCGTCCTTCCCTCTCGTCGCCACCTGCCTAGAATGTTTATGATTGATTTTCCTGCAGATTAGGCACCTGTCTGTGACTTGTTCTTGCTATTTCAAAAATCCACACACACCCATATCGTTTTAAGTATGTGGTCTCTCCAAGGCCTTTGCACCCCAATGTGTTTTTTCATGAATTCTCTCTAAATCTGCCGGGCTAAGGCCTTTGGAATCACTTCTCGGTCATCTGGTATCTTCCATCTTCCTCCTTCTCAAGTGCCAATAGTTTCTATCTTCTTTAATTCTTCCTTAGTAAATTTTAACTTCTTCGTGTTTTCTACCTCGTTTCCAATAGACTGATCATAGTGTGTGATTCTCCTAAGGAGGCCTGTTTTGCTGCCTCATCATCTAAATTAATTCCTCGAATTTGGTAACTAGTTCCTTTTTGGTGTCCCTTAACACGACCACAGCAATCTCTAAGGGCTTCCTTAAGGCTTTCAACACCCTCGGTACCAGTTCTTGATGGATTAGCCCTTTTCCTTGTGTGTTAACCAGTCCCCCTTTCTTCCCAGATTTTTCCAAAGGTATGTACTACTCCAAAGGCATATTTGGAGTCTGTGTATATTGTTCCCACTTTTTCCTTCTAGAAGTTCCAATGCTCTACATAAAGCATATAATTCACAAGCCTGAGCTGACCACCCAGGGCTCAGGGGTCCTGATTCCTTAACCTCTAAGTCTGTTCCCACAATCGCATACCCTGACTTTCGTTGTCCTCCTATCACTCTTGAAGATCCATCTATAAATAATTTCTCCCCTTCTCTGAGCTCATAATCCTTTAAATCAGACCTCACCTTCACCTCCAGTTCTATCACTTTAAGACAATCATGCTCTAACTTTGAGCTGGGGTTCCCCCGAATAAAAACTGAGCTGGGTTTTGGGCCCCCCGTAACTCCTATTCTAATTGAGGGGAATCTATGAGTATTGCCTCATATTTAAGCATCCTGCTATCTGTTAACCACTTTTCCGCTTTTTGTTGTAGAATTCCCCTTACATTATGTGGGGTAAATACCTTGAGAGGAGAATTAAAAGTTATCTTTCTAGCCTCTTCTACTAATAAAGCTGTGGCCACTATGGATTGTACACAAGCAGGCCATCCTCTGCTGACAGGGGCTAATAATTGGAACAGTATGCCACAGTTTTCTTCATCCAGCCCAGTCCTGGACTAACACTCATATGCTGTTTGTTCACCATACATTTACAAATAGGAGGAAAGGTTTCTCCAGGATCTGGTAAACTAAGCACTGGTGCCTGGATTCGCAAAGTCTTCATTTTCTCTAGCCTTTGTTCATCTTCTTTCTTCCAAGTTACTTTTCTCCCAGTAGCTTTTCATAGAGAAATTTAACTTTCTCCGAGTATCCTTCAATCCATTGTCTGCAATAACCCAACAAGCCTAGCAGTTGTCTTACTTCCTTCGTGGATCGCAGGACGTTTAAGACCCAGGGATCCCTGCCACTCTTTCTGAGTCTAACCTCTTTTCTCCTTTCGTCAGCCGATGTTCCCCAAGTATTCACTTCCTGTTCTGCATACTGGAGTTTTTCTTTAGATACTTTGAGTCCCATTTTGGGCCAAGGAAGTTCAACAGTTTAATTGTGTTTTCTTTACTATTGATTCATATTTCCAGCAAGCAACAAGTCATCCACATATTGCAATAATTTTAACCTCTGGATGTAAATCTAACCTTTTCTAATATCTTTCCAGAGCTTGTCCAAGTAAGTTAGGTGACTCTGTGAACCCTTGGGGTGCACAGTCTACCTCAGCTGCTGCTTCCTCCCAGTCTCTGGATCCTCCCATTCAAAAGCAAATAATCTCGGATGCTTCATCTAATGGGCAGGCCACAAAGCATCCTTCAAATCTATGACACTATACCCACTGGTACTTCCGGAGATAAGCGGGCTCACCAGGGTATATGGATTAGGGACTACAGGGAGACTTTCGTCTGTGTTCTCTGGTTCACTGCTCTCAGATCCTTGTACAAGCCTGTATGTTCCATCTGACTTTTTTTACAGGTAAAATGGGGGTATTATGGGGAGACATACAGGGTTCCAGTAAGCCCTGTTTCAGTGCCTGTCCTATCACTTGGCTTTAAATCCCTTCCTGCCTTCTAAAGATATGGGATACTGCTTCACACGAACCGGGTTTTGGGGGGCTGAAAACTCCACCGGATAGGCTCCAAATCTATTCGACCTGCCTCCTCCCTTTATGCCATACTAGTAGGGTTATCATTTCCTTGTCCTCCCTTGTGAGCACATAAATCTTAATGTCCCATTCCCCTTTCTTGGTTTTTATTTCTAACCCTAGTTTTGACAGTAAGTCCCTTCCAAAAGGGTTATATTCAATTTCAGGCAACCATAGCAGGTCACTGAATTCTATTCTTTTATCAGTTTTCAATTACTACATTTTCAAATATGGGACCTTAAAGGGTTCTCCTTTTGCCCCTGTTACTGTTTAAAGTTTCCTTTCCTTTCTCTATTCGCCCTTAGGAAAGCTCTTTATCAGTTGTTCTTTCTGCTCCAGTGTCAATTAAAAATTCCACTTCTTCTCTCTGGGGACCTACTAATAATTTATCAAGGGCTCTCCATGTTCTGGGGTCCCCAGGAGGTAGAGCCCCTGACGCCCCTAGTTCCTGGAACATCTCCTCATCCTTTTCTTTTTCCTCAATTCCTTTGGATGTGTCCCTTCTTGTTGCAGTGTAGCACACACAGGAGGTTCTGCTTTCTTGTGTCTGTCCCACCGTCTTGTTGATGGCTTCTTAGGGGTTTCTCTTGTGTCCTTACATCTTTCCTTGTCTGCTTTTCTTTCACAGCAGCTACAAAAATGTTTGGCCTTCGCCTTTTGTTTTTCTTCATCTCTTCTCACGTATACCTTCTGTGCTTCTCTCAAAGATCTTCCAGACCCCTATCTTGCCAATCTTCTAGTTTCTCTAATTTCCTCCTAATACCTCCCCAGGATTTGGCCACAAATTGTGTTCTTAAAAGGGCCACTCAGCAGGTGAATTTGGGGATCTATGCCAGAGTACATCTGTAAACTTTTTCTCAATCTTTCTAGCCACTCTGCAGGTGATTTCTGCTTTGCCTTGTTGTTCGCTAAAGGCCTTATTATATTCTGCTGCCCCCTAGGTACTGCCTCTTTTATTCCCTGGATAATATAAGGTTCGTAAGTCTCTCATATTCTGCTGTGCCTGTTGATGGTCCCAGTGTGGATCAACATTTGGCCATTTTTGATCACCTGGGGGGCCTTGCCCTGGTTTTGTCTTTCCCATATTCTCATACCCGCTTTGCCTAATCATTTGTCTCTCCTCTGTAGTAAAGGAGGATCCCTAAGATTGACCGTATCTCTTCCCTGGTATAAGTATTGGGTCCCAAAAACTGATCTAACCTTTCAGCCACCCCCAGGGGATCCTCCAAGAGGATACCCCATTTCTCTTTTAAATCCTATGACATCCGAGGAGTTCAATGGAACTGCTACAAATCCTATTCCCCCTTGGTTCCCTCCTAGGGGTACTTCTCGTAGGGGATACATCCCTGCTTCGATTTCTTCTTGAATCCAGTAGTGGGTCCGGTTTGCTATTGGCTGACTTCTCCCGATCCTGGGGGTATCGTGTGGTATCGGCCCGGTGCACTGGGGTTTGGTAGGCCGTTGTTGGTTGTGGTTGCGGTCTGTATGGTGGGGGCAAGATTGGTCTAATGGGTCCCCACCTCTTCTTTCTTTTGTTTCTCTTCTCCTTTCCCCCTGTTTCTTTCAAGGCATAAACTTCTGTTGTTTCCTCTTTATTTTCTAGTAAACCATAGGGCTGCAGTAATCACTTTCCTCTGATTGAAAGGTTTCTTGAAGTTTACATGTAGCATTAGAGCTTCACAAATCAGTCCTCAGAGGAACCGAAGATTGGCCAGTATATGTTTTGGCTTAGGGGTTCTTTTGGCCACACTTCCATACAATAGTAGACTAACTTTTCCTTTGTTTTATCTTTTTGGGACCCTTTTTTATCCCAGTTTACAGTCTTTGTCCCTAACGACCTCTCTGGGGGAATGTCTGGTAATCTCTTCTTTGAACTTATAGGGTCCCTTCCAATCCTCCCGCCCCTTGGAAGCGGTTTGTCCTTGGCTGTCCAATCGCGTTTACACTCGCTTTGGTGTTTCATGGCCAAGGCTCTCGCGAGGGATAGGAACCGCAGTATTGAAAAAACCTCCGCACTCACTTCGGAACTGCGTTCCGTCTCACTCACGCACTTTCAGACAGCCGAATCCCACCCAACCAAACAGAATACCGTTTTATACTCACACTCCAAGGGCTTCTTCTTTCGGATTCCACGCTGCAGAATTTGGGTCTTGATGTGTCTTCTTGCCGGCGAATTCCCAATGTGGTAAATTTTTTTTATTTTTTCCTTGCTTGCCCTTTCCGGGGTCTAAAAGGTCACCTGTCAGTTCACAGCCTAAGTGCGGTAGGAGGGTCTGCCAAAAAAAAAAGGCAGAGGTGCACCTTTCCGTCCTAGGTACTTAGTCTGCGGGAGGTTCTCGTGCCTCCCGGTGACCGAGCCCCCCAAATTGTTAAAATTGAGCCACCCAAAAACTTAGAGATAAGGAGGTTTTATTTTGGCAAGCAGGGAGCAGCGCTGGGCGCAGGGGAGTTTAATCTCCACAGCTGCACACGGTACACACGCGGTTTGCAGGGTTTTTTATTTCCCCGCTCAGATACATATTCATAAAGCAGTTTAATACATATTTTATCATTTCCCGAAACGGTTGCAGTTTTTCCTGGAACTTTTACGCATGCGTGTTAATCCTCCTGGGGGTTCTCTCTGGTGAGGGTCGTGGGGCAGAAGTTAACGAGTTCTTCCCTCATGGTGTCCTTCTGACTCAGCTCTTTGTGCCCTTCGTGTTCGTGCGCTTTTTAGTTTCATATCTACCATGCTCATAGTGCTTTTTCTGTTACCATTCGTCCCTGGCTTTGCTGCAGTTAGCCCTGGCACAACCCCTGTTTTGTTTACGTCCCCCATTGACAGGTCGCTATCTCCTCACAGCGCTTTGTGTTATCACCCGAAGGTTCCAACGTCTCCAGCTTCCTTAGGCTCTGATACATCCCTGTTCCCGTTTTACTCACGTCCCATATTGAAAGGGGGCTATCTTTCGCAGTGTTTTGCGTTGTCGCTCATAGCTTTCAATATCTCCACCTTAGTTAGCTCCGACACACCCTGCTTTGCCTTCTCATGTTGTCATATTTTTATTTTCTCTTTTTTTTATATTCTGTTTCTGCCTTGTCTCATATTGACACGGGTACTATTTTTCACAAAGGGACCTAAGGAGATCATAGAGTGCAAACACCATCCCCCCTCCCCCACCACCCTGGCCCCGGCCAGAGCAGGACAACACTACTAACCCAGATCACAGAGGGAACACATCCAGACAGACCTTGGAAGTCTCCAGAGAAGCCACCCCTCTCCACAGGGCTGCTCTCCAGCAGATCCCCTCCCAGTCCGGGACGGGTGCAGTTTATTTATTCCTCCCCAGGTGCAGGGACCCTGCACTTGCCCTTGTTGAACTTCATCTGGTTCCTCGGTGTCCCAGCTCTCCAGTCATTCCAGGGTCTCTCTGGATAGCTGCACAGCCTTCAGCTGTACCGGCCAAGCCGATAAAATGCATGAATGCTCTAGGCCTGGGGGGCAGAGTGTCTGGAATCTCCGTAGGGCTGACTTGTCTCCCATTAACCCATGTCTTCTCTTCCATGGGACTGCTTGTAAAAAGGGAGGCCTCCACCTTTTTGTAGCCTCCGTTTAACTACTGGAGGGGTGATCAAAACCTGTTCTTTCAGGGTTTCCTCATACGGCAACTTCCCAGTTCTTGGATCATATTACTGTGCTCCTCTGTGTATCCTCTGCAGGCCAACCACATCTGTTTTGCAGAGCAGTGACTAAAAGTGAACACAGTACTCCAGCTGTGGGCCTGGACAGCTTTGAGCTAGAAGTGAAGATGGCCATTACCTGTCTCTCTTAGCCCCTTTTCATCTTAAAGAAACTAGAAAGCAATAGGAATGATAATAGAAATGCTTGTATTTTCCCTTTCCATCTGAAAAATAAAGGAACTAGAAAGCAGTAGGAATGATAATAGAAATGATCATATTTCCTTTCCATCTGAAAAATAAAGGAACTAGAAAGCAGTAGGAATGAGATAATAGAAATGATCATATTTTCCCTTTTCATCTGAAAAATAAAGGAACTAGAAAGCAGTAGGAATGATCAACAGAAATGATCATATTTTCCCTTTCCATCTGAAAAATAAAGGGAACTAGAAAAGCAGTAGAAATGATAACAGAAATGATCGTATTTTATTAATAGCAAAAATAACAACAACAATAATACTACAGACGCATGTTGGCGAGTTGCTCCCCCTCCTAGCCCCCAGGAGTATGACACTGGTATCTTTGCCCTCTCCATCTGTCCTGCAGCACATGGGTTGAGGGTTATCTTCTCAGTCCCTGCTCTGAGCTGCTGGATGTAGTTGGGAGCGAAACAGGCTTGAGGTAGGGGGAAATTATAAAAAGAGAAATATTATTACTTACCCTCAAAAAAAAGGACCCCCACCCCTGAACAATACACGAACTAGTTATGGTTTAATTATACAGGTTTTCTGAAGTCAGGTCAGGAATCTTCCACAAGGATGCATTGGGCAAGTTTAGTAGTAATTAAGGAAAGCAGAAAATGGAAATAGGCTAAAGCTACAAGGGACAGCTTACCCTGCTTAAAAGTCCAGGCTGAGCAGAAAAACCTAGGGGTTGTAGGTATGTTTTTTCTTTTTGGGTGCTAGAGCGAGTGTGCAAGCCTGAGATTATTTCACGTTTACTCTCATATCTATTGGAGTAATGAAAATACAGAAAGGATTTGTTGTTTAAAGATGTGCAAGGGTCATGGGAGTGAATAGCATAATAACGATATCTGGAGGGGGCCAGTTTGTCCCCTGGGATGGAACTTGGTCTTTGTAGTTTTCTTAGGGGACTCTGGATAACGCGGAGCCCCTCAAACCATGACGCTAGGGAGCAGCGAGATTGTACCACAGAGGTGAAGCAGGACTTTAGCAGTGATCCCTGCTGAATTTCTCTGCGGCAGCCTCTGAAACTGCAAGCAATATCCCATTGTGGATCCACGCGGCATTAAGTCAGACGCGAATGAAACCCGCCGAAGTCCAAAGTGCCTGTAGACACAGCTGCCTGTGAGGCAAAGATCATGGAGGAGGCACTGTTTTAGCAGCGCAGGCAAAAAATCAAACTGCTGGCAGAGCTCTCTCTCTAGTAGACCTTAAGGGACTTGGGAAACTTGCAGACATGCCGGGGAGCGAGCGGGGTACTAGAGCGGACCTGCACAGAACGGTTGCGAGCGCAGGAACAGGCGTGCTTTTTTTCCTCACTCTGTTTATAAGCTTCCTAGGCTTTGTGTCTGCTGCCATATGTACAATGGGCCTGCAGAATCCAGCCAATCGCCAGCCGATCCCCAGCGTGGGCTTTCCCACGAGTCATACCCATGCGGAAAAGGGCACCTTTTGCTGTTCTCCCTTCAAGTCTGCAAGGCAGGGGGAAGGCAGTTTTGCACCTTCTTCTTCTCCCATTCACACCTCCCGAGACGGAAGGGTGGGGAAGAAGGCATTTGGAGTGCCCCACAACAGGTCCACCCCGGTAGCAATAGACAGATGTGTCTAGGAATCAGAGGGATGGGTGATAAGTCCTTGCAGCTCAGTGAGGGCTGTGTGCTGTCTATTAGGGTTAGGCCCTCCTGCATTGCAATACCAACAGGTATTTAACCAATAGCCCAAATCACTGGGTTAACAGCAGTGCACAGTAAAATAAGCAATTGATTGTCTGTCCCTTGCAGAGCACTAGTAAAGTTCACAGTAGAGACTATAGCTGCTTTGAGTCCATGGGAGAGGTCATGCTTTCCAAGTCCTGACACCATCATCCACTGGCCACATCGGTGTGATGTGCCTCCATCTCCTGTGTAGATGGTCCTTCCTCCCCCAGGTGCTGGTCAGGTACTGGTCCATGTCCCGGAATCTGGTCCTCGGCCTGGCCTCTGTCCTGCAAAGAGAGAAACTTGCCTCGGCACGTAGTAGCCGGGCTTAGCAATTAATAGCTGGGGACAACTCACCGCACACTGATGCAGTGGGTCCTCCCATTAGCATCCAGGGCTTCCCAGGCATATAAGCCCCTGGGCTTAGCCAGTATCATGAGCACAACCCCACTAGAGAGCAGATTAACCAGCACAGGTTGGCCCACTTGAATTTGGGACAAGGAATTATCCTTGGTCCCTCCTGGCACGTGCTCAGTGACCACTGTTGGCTCAGCTAGGCAGAAGGTCTCAATTCTGGGGCTGCTGTAGCTCCCCCAATGATTGTTGACCGTAAGAACTGCCTGAGCCCACTGCTGCCACAACTTAGTGTTTTGCCTCCTGCCTAGGAGGCGAGAAAAAGGGTAACTCCCTGTATAGGGTTAACACTCCAGGGGTAGTAACCCTGAACCTGACCCTAGGGGTCTTGGCCCCTCCCCAGGGGTGGGCCACACTCCAGGTGATGGTTAGCCCACTCCCCCCCACTTCCTGACCTACAAAGGAGACGGCTTCCTGCTCTCTCTCTCTCTGCTCTTGGCTTCTTGCTCCTCTCGCCACACACACACTACAACCCAGCTCTGCCTGCATACCAGCACACCACGTATTTTGCTGTTTTCCCTTCCCTATCCTTTGTAAACTTCCCTACCTCAAATACCTTTCTAAGTGATTGCTAAACTTTTCCTTTTAACTTCCAAATCAAGTGAGATTGATTTATTTGGGTGTGCTTACCTCTCTCTCTCCCTGATATCTATTCCCTACCTTTGGGAAAGGAGGGGGGAAGAGGGGGAGGGCACTCTATATATTGTTACTGGGTCTATCAAATTTGTTAGAGTCTCGGGGAACTTGCACTAGAATCCAAGACACTCCCCTTCCTGGACAAGCAGAAGCCTCTCCGGGGAGGTGGGAAGTGCTGGGAAAACAGCTTCCTGCCTTCTTCTTCCCCCATTCATACTTCCAGGGACAGAGCCGGGGGGAGCACTCCAAATCCCTTCTTCCCCCCACAGCAGGTGCCACAGCAGAACGTTGGCCACAAGCGCTAGTGTCTCCTCCTCCTCTTCTCATTCAGTTGCTTTGCCGCCATGATGAGAGGAGTCAGACTGGAGAGCGGCTTGGCTGATTGTAAAATGGATGCTGTTGGAGGAAGAAAAAGAGAGGAACCATAGCTTCCCAAAGCCAAGCTTACTCACAGGCTCATGCAGTAGTGTTCCTCGGGTTACCAGGAAATGCACAAACAGCACTGTGGGGACCACCTGCACCCTTCATGCCCAGCACCTTGCTACCACAGGCAGACACAGCTCATCATCACATTAATCCCTGAGGGGCATAAGCCATTGCGCTGGGGAAGCCCAGTACGTCTAGGAAGTGTTATCCCAGTTAGCGTCTAGGCCCACATGCTCCTCTGAAGACCACTGCAGGACTGCTCTGGTTGAAGAGGTGCCCTGCTTTCTGCAAGGGAGGGTGGACTAGATGTCCTTCAAAGGTGCCTTCCAACCCAAACCAGTCTGTGATTCTTGTCATTTGAAAAGCACTGTGACTAGAGAGCACTAAGTGGGGGGGTCCGGTAGATGCCTTCAGGCCGTAGCTGATGAGAAGGCCATCCATAGTGCAGCTGTTTCGCTTGCAGCTGCTTTTGGGCTTTACCTCCAGAAGCTGCTCAGCTGACCATCGCCTGTTCTCATCCACCTCCAGGCAGCAGTTCAGAAAGTCACACAACAGCAGGGAATGTTGCCCGGGGTTCTTCAGCTGTGGTGTTCCGTTCTGGGCTATCAGTTTTATCGCCTACAGAGAAAGGGAACGTGACACTCCACCTGCTTGTTTCATATCCACAAGTGCTTATACTAGAACCCCAATCTGATTCTCAAGGTCCAGTCTCCAGCAGCAGTTTCTTCCCTGGCAGAGGGTTAGAGGTGATGTTTCTATTCCAACAAATAAGTCTCCCAATTGTTTCGGGAGGCCACAGCTCTTCCAACATCTAAAAGACCTTGCCTTGACAGGCGAATGCACTGGCTCGCCCAGTTAGCTTGAACTACACCACCAAAAGCAGATTTACTTTCATAGGGGTAGTCCAAATTCTTTTGCTCTGTTCTGCATAGAAAATGGTAACCAACCGCATAAACTAATCTGGTTATCTTTCTCCAAAGACTAAGATATAGAACCACTGCAGACTGCACAGGAAACAGGGGAATCTCATGTTCTCTGACCGCCCAGAAAAAGGAGGAGACCTATGAGATTGGGGGGGAAATGGAAGCTGCCCACTCCCCAGAGAGGCAAGCAAGTGCCCTTGCAATTTCCTTCCTCTTTCCAGCTCTAGCAGCGGAGGACTGTGTGAACGAGGATGGAGATGGAAGTCCATCCACACAGTTGCCCAGAGTGTATCTGCCAGTCCCACGGCTTAGGACTAGGGCTAGCCAGAAAAAAGAAAGGTGATACTAGTAGGGGACTCCCTTCTCAAGGGAGGCCTTGAGAGAACTAGTTCACACTGATGTGACTTGAGATTCTGGCTCGTGGGAGCCAAACCATGGTACAGATTGGAAAGACAGTGGTATCTATTTATCTGCCCCTTACCTCGTAAGGACGTTGGTCAAAGTTAAGGAGGTTCTCCTTCCACCATTTCTATTGCCGTGATGCCAAGTAGACCAGATGTCCACTTTAGGGGCCGTATGGTTCTTCTCTTGCCACTTTCCGTGCTATCCAGTGAGGAGTCCCGACCATTGATCTCCTCCTACTCTTCTTAGGGGGTGGTGTGAGTAGACAAGCCAAAATCAGCTGAGAAGGAAAAAACAAGTATTGTTAAAGCCAGCTAGAGGGATGAAACCGAGCAGAAGCAATGCCCACTACGGTTGATTCTATCTGGAACAGCAGCCATGAGCTGGTTACTTAGTGCTGTAGCCAGTGAAATACTGGACTGGTCCCTTAAAGAACATCCCTCAAGTTGCATGCAGTGCCTTTTACGCACTTGGAGCTTTAGAATGTCACTGCCTCACGCTGGAAGGCACCTACCCAAACCAAAGCCACTCTTTATGCCTTTCCACTTCCTGTCCTTCTCTGCACACAGGATCTGCTCTCAGCCTGCACCAGTGGCCAGTGCACGACCACGGGCATCACCTTGGGGTAACTGGCAGTCACTCATCCAAATTGGTAGCCCCACACCCCATCCTGGGAATGCTGGGTCCTGACCAAGAGTACCTACCCAGCTTGACAGATCCATCCATTCCAAGGAGGATATTGTCACTTTTGATGTCTCTGTGGATCACTTGGTTGAGTGAAGGAAAGCCAGGCCTTGCAGGCACTGACAAGACAAAAGAGAAACGAGAGGGTAAAATTTACCACTTGTTGAGAAGTCCCACCCTGTCCAGGTAATCAGAAGCACACAGAGGATCCCTTACCTCCCTGCAGACAGCTGCTATCTGTCTTTCATGCATACGCATATTGCGAACGAGGCCAGCCAAGAGCCTCCAGACATGTATTCCATCACCACCCAGAGGTGAGAATTGACTCTGTAGCTGAAAAGACAACGATGTCAAAGAGATCAGTTTTCTGCTAGTGAATCTTTGGGCTTGCAGTATGAACACAGGCGTGATACGAACATAAGTACGTACCTCTCTAAATAGTTTCACAATGTTGGGATGCTTATTCTCCTTCGGGATCAGGATTTCTCTTAGTAAACGTTTTTACTGGCGTGGTTAGGAATTTCAATTGCCTTTATGGCCACCTGAAATGACATTGAAAACCATACACTTGAGCAGTCTGTTGCACGAGGGCCTGAGTGAGCACGCCGTGAGTGTCTGTGGATGTCGGCTGCCGATGCTGTGCCAAAGTGTCTTGTTAGGCACAGGAGCTCAGCGCCTTGCGTTACAACAGCCTCTTTCCCTGCCGCCTTGCGTGCTAGCTACAGGACAGGTGGAGATGTGCTCGCTGGTATTTAAAGTCTGCCTTTTGGCCCTCCCTACACATTTGGCCAGTCGCCTCTCGCCTCCCCTGTCTAGTCTTGCTCTTGACGTGGCAAGAAGAGACAGGGACGCCCCTTTGCTCTCTCTCAATTCTGTTTTCTATGGTGAGATTTTGGGGCAGGGCTTGCATAGATTCAAAACTTCTGTCTTGAGAAAGGAAGTGAATGTTAAGGTGCAGAGGGGAAGCCTTTGCAGTAAAAGTCTACTGCTGACTGCAAGCTCCATCCCCAGTTCACACCCAAGGGGAAAGACAAAGACCTGCAGAATCTGCTGGACTGATGGCACTGACCTCTCGTCCTGTGTAAGATTCACGTGCACGATAAACTCTTCCAGATGCCCTAGAAATGAAACAGCAGCAAAGGAATGAGAAGATGTTTAGTCCCGATGAAAGATGTTTAGGTCCCAGTGAATGAAAGCAAGCCCAGGCGGAGACAGCTCTCTGCTGCTTGTAGTGGTTCTAAGCCACCTTTGTGCAGCCACTCCTTCAGCCAGCAGCACACAGTGCAGGAGCCCACCAGCCCCGTATCCAAGATAAAACCTAATTCCAACATGAAGGCTGGTGCAGCAGTCCAGTTCCTCCTGATCATCCTCTTTGATTGCCTTTGTGGGCTGGTTGATTCTATGATCTTTCTGGAGGATCTTTCCCCATTACTCTAAACTGACCTGCTGCAGCATCACAGTCACGAGCTGGCTATGGCAGCATGCTCGCTCTTGTGCGTTTCTGTGTTAGTAACTGTGCCTGGACTTACCCTTGACCAATTTCTGCCAACAGCATGTATTTCTGCTTAGGATCTCCCACGCTCAAAAGGCTGCCTAAAAGAAACAAAAGCAAAGATGCTTGCTTCAGAGGGGGAGCAGATCCGGTCACAGTCTTCTGCACTGTCTTTGCCTTTGGTGTAGGAGGAAGCTCAGCAAACCCAGCCCACTCACAGCTGCCCTCACAGGCAGAAGGGCTATCCAGAGTGCCCTTTACTTCCTCCAAGCACAAGCACAACTTGTGCAAGGGAATTTGTTAAGTGCCTCTTGACACTCAACTGAGGATGAACATTTGCATGTCCCAAGACACGCAGACCATGCACTGGTTGGGCAGACCCCATACACAGAATACGTACGCAGTTTTCTCTAGGAGGAGCTCTGTTTTTGTCTCCTTGGGTTCTTCCTCTGCCCGTCTGACTTGCTGCATGAAGTCTTTTTCTTTGCGGCTTCAGGCTGAGGAGTGGGCTGCTGGTGCTGATGCAGTGTTAGGTTTGATTGCAGAGCCTGGGCAGATCTGTGACAAGGAATGGTTCTGGGTCAGAAAGGTGGCTGTAGAGATGCCCCAGAGGTGACATTTCAAATGCAAGCCCTTAGGAAGCGCCGTTTGCCACATCCAGGGCTCTTAAAACGCTTGCGTTGGTGTTCTCGTCTCAAACTGAAGAGGCAAAGCTGAAAGGCTAGTTTTACACAGGGCCATGGCTGGCTTCACGTTCAGTTTGCACTCGTTTTCTGAGAGATTGATGGAAACCAGAGCGTGCCTTGAGGCAAGGATACAGATACAGATCTCTCCTGGGACCCACAGCCTTGCTGCTACGTAAGTGAGCAGAAGCAGGGGAGCATCCCTCCTTCTGATCAGAACTGTTGAACTGACTTCTCACCAGCACTGCAAGCTCTAGGGAGTGGTCATCAGGACTGCACTCCAGTCCTTCAGAGACCTTCCTTCTCTCTACAATGCAGAGCTCTGTAGGATTCTTCTCACCAAACTTCACTCATGGAAGAGTTAGGGCTGTGGTCTCAGCTGTTCATGTAGCTACTTAGGCTGTGAAGAGGGACAGGCACCTCCAGGGGGGCAGTTTCTTCCACGGGTCCTGCAACTTTGTGATCTACACCTGACAACTGCTCTTCCACTGATGGCAAAGAGCCTACACAGATAACTCTGGACTGGGACTTACCCCTTTTCCATTTTTGGGACATGCTGCCCTAACAGATGGAGAATCATTATTATCTTTCTCGTTGTTATCTTCATTCTCCTTCTCATCATACTCTTCACTTTTTTCACGGGAACAGTCCTGCTGCTGCCATGTTTGATTCCAACGCAGCAGTCAAGGAAAAGAGCCTAAACCGGCGCGCTCTTCCTGAAAGAGCTGGTGTCCGAGGCTGCTGCACACACGCAGAGTGCTCTGAACACTACTGGAGGACTGCTGGGAACGGACGCCTTATGTAGTGGGTACCCCATTGTTACATCACAAATAGTTGCTCGACCAAGCCCCTGATGTGGGGACTCGGCCTGTCCCTGGCTGCACAACAGCAGCGTCTCAGATTCTTACAGTGCAGTTCAGACCCACTCACCAACCTTCAAATAACAGTGCTATTTGTGTTCCTTACTGAGAATGTTATGTTAGTGAAGGCAGGTTTTTGACCTCATTGCTGTGTTCCCATTGCCTTTCCCTCTTCCCACTAGGACAAGCTATCTTTAAAATCACCACACAGTAACTGGCGGCCCGTACGGGGAACGAGATGGTTGCTGGTTTGCATAGTTTTGAATTGGAAAAAATACAGCATTAAAGCTTAGGGAAAATGGTGCCTCTTAGTGAAGCTGGCATGGAGAATTGAAAGCTTGCAGAGGTGAGCGGCGGACGGGCGAGAAGGGAGCTGCAGGAAGCGCCTTGAGGCGTTAGAGGGCGGTTGAAGGTGAAGCGCCGAGCCCCGCGGCTGACCGACAGCACGGAGCCGAGCGGCCAGCACGGGGCGAGCTGGAGGCGTGGGGTAGAGCGGAGCAGGGCAGACCCGGGCGTGTTTTCCCCTCCGATCGGATCCGCGGGCTGCGGAAACGCAGGGCGGCTCCGGCCGTGCCGGCAGCCTTCCCTGGACTCGTAGGGCGCAGGCAATGCTTCAAAGACGGCGGGCCGTCGGAAGCAGCGCCGTCCTGTTTGCGAGCTGACTGCCGTTGGCGCCATCTTCTTGCTGGGCGCAGCCGCTCCCAGTTCACGGGCTGAGCTGGTGACTCCAGAAATAAACCGCCCGGCCCTGCACTATCACCTGGTTCTCAGGATCACAGGATGTGAGGGGTTGGAAGGTGTTAAAATTGAGCCACCAAAAACTTAGAGATAATTTAAGGAGTTGGCTTTTGGTAACAGAAAGAAGGCTGGTTGTTATTATTCCAATAGTACAAACCCCCCTCCATTTTCTTGGCAATTCTGTATAGGCCCTTTTTCCACAAATCCAGAATAACCCATCTGTGTGCTTGCCATGCAGAATCACTTTTTTGGGATTTTCCCAAAAATCTTTTAATCCATCTATCTCCATAAAAGGGGTTTACTGTTATTTTGCAAATGATAACACACAGTTTCATTAGTGCAATTCTTACTTCCAATATCCTTCAGGGCTTTGTGGCCACCAGTGTGAGGCAGAACTGCCATTAGTAGTTAACAGGGTTCCTACAACCCAATTCTCCTACTCTTTTTGGAATTCCTCTCCTTTCCGCTTAATACAGTAATGCCCAATGTACCTCATTGTGTAAAATCCACCCCTCGGGTCGTATTATTCGCGTGACCTCGGTCGGTTCCACTCGAGCAGCTGGGCTGGGGTTAACGATTCTCCTTTCCATGGCCATTGCTCCTGTCATTTGGGTTCCCCCGCAGATCCAGGCACAAGGTTACATTTAATCCTTTTGCTATTTTCTTCCATTAAATTTATAAACAGACTAGCCCTGCCAGAATGGTCCTTGACCTCTCCTAAAATTTCTTTACACTTTCATAGAGCCTATTTTGACCTGTTCTAGGGTTCGGTAGTTTCTTCAAAGTTTTTTGTCCTATTTCTAACTAATTCTTCTTGTAGTGATCCTGGACTCCTCCTCCATCACTAAGACCCCACATCCCTTCCTTAGTAAAGCATAGTATTTCTCCCCCCTGGGGACAAGTCTGACCATTACGTATGCCCCCTATTGCTAGGTTAGTGACCTACCCAAAAGCTGCGTCCTCCTATAGTGCAAGTTTCTAATTGTTGCTTGTTATAACAAGCTGCATTAATATGGGTGTGGGAGGTAAAAGCTACAAGAGTTTGTCTTCCATGTTTCAGTCCGTTTGGGTGACATTTTAAGCAGGGATCTGTAATCCCAACTTGAGGAGGCCAAACATTAGTCCAACCATTCCCCACACTTTACCCCTCTGTCTCCTCCGTCTACTCGTTGCTTCGAGCAACGGGTATATCATCTTCTCGACAGCAAGGGTATTCTACAGGGGATTTAGAGGCTCTCCTCTCCGTGTGTATTCTTCACTCTTAGCTTGCACAATACCTCCACACTCTTGCTCTTCTATCTGTAATTCTTCACTACCCTAGGTATCTAGATGATATTATTCTTATCTCTTCAAATTGTCCATGTGCTATCAGTTAATTCCTCTTTTAATTTTACTTAAACTTCAGTACCCTTGTGGGAGGCGGTTATGCCTACAGTGGTGCCACCAATTTTCATTACAACTTACACATATATAGAGATCTTACATGTTTGGCATACAAAAAAAAAAACCCCAAACCACTAATTGCACCCCTTTTTCTGTGGGATCAGTGAGTTGGGGGATGTCTTTTTCCTCAGGGAGGTTTGTGTCCACCTTTTCTCAGCCGTCCAGATGATGATTTCTGTGATAGGTGAAACAAGAAATGGCTTCCCCAACATGGAGTTTAAAGAAATTTTCAGGTTATTTTAAAGTTTCTCCTCTGCTCTTAAATTCTCTAACTGCTTTTATGCTTGCAAACTCCTCCCTTCCTTCAGGAGTTTTATCTTTAGGTTCCCATCAGTGTCTTACACGCAATCTATACCATATATATCGCTATTCAATCTAGTGTTCACAATGCTTACATAGTTTTTGGTTTCTATTTCAGATTAAAATTTGGTTTTAGGTTTTCTCCCCTCCTTAACCATCTTTGTGGATTTCGATAAAGATCTTCAGATCTTCCACACCCATGAATCCTTAATATTTTCCTCAGGAGGGGTTGAAGTTTCTTGGCAGTCTTTCATAACTTATTCAGTCTTCCTCTTTAATTAATGGTTGTCTCCCCCGGTGTCGAAGTTACCTGCCACCCATAACTAGATTTACTCTTTTTGACCCGGGAGATATGTTGTCCATCCCTTTTCTGCAGTTCTTACTGCTGTGTCAGTGGTTAGCAAGACTTCAAAAGGGTCCTTCCCATTGTGGGACTAGTGGTTCAGTTTTCCAAGTTTTTATCAGCCCCTTTCTCCCGGTTTAATGTCGTGCACTGGGAAACCTAAGGGTGGTGTTTGATTTAAAACACCATATCTCTGAGCTCCTTTATTCTTTCTGCCAAGGCTTTGACATATTTAGAGATATTAAAGTCTCCAACTAGCTTTTCATTCATAGGCCATCCCTTGAGTATATGGCATTCCAAACATCATCTCATATCTGACAATCCCGTCTCACTTTGGGGGCTGTGTTTGTACATTTAGTAATGCTAAGGGAAGGCACTTGACCCAATGAAAGGCTGAGTGATTTCTATCATCAGTTTGGTTAACTGCTGTTTCAGAGTTTGATTCATTCTTTCAACTTTGCCTGAACTCTGAGGATGCCAAGGTGTATGGTATTCCCATTGGATCCCCAGCGCGTCACTAGAAGTCTAATTACTCTGGAAGTAAAATGGTGAACCTTGGTCTGAATCTATTACTTGTATTACTCCATATCTGGGAATCACTTGTTCCAGCAGGGAACTTTGCTACCACTGCTGCAGTTGCCCGTGCTGATGGGAAGGCTTCTACCCATCCTGTCAGCTGTCTACTATGACCAACAGATATTTGATTCTTCCTACCTTTGGTAATTCAGTAAAATCAACTTGAACCTTCTCGAAGGGTTGATATGCGATCGTCCTTTCCCTCTCGTGCCACCTGCCTAGAATGTTATGATTGATTTTCCTGCAGATTAGCACATGTCTGTGACTTGTCTTGCTATTTCAAAAATCCACACACACCCATATCGTTTAAGTATGTGGTCTCCCAAGGGCCTTTGCACCCCAATGTGTTTTTTCATGATTCTCTCTAAAATCTGCCGGGCTAAGGCCTTTGGAATCACTTCTCGTCCATCTGGTATCTTCCATCTTCCTCCTTCTCAAGTGCCAATAGTTTCTATCTTCTTTAATTCTTCCTTAGTAAATTTTAATTTCTTCCGTGTTTTCTACCTCTGTTTCCAATAGACTGATCATAGTGTGGTGATTCTCCTAAGAGGCCTGTTTTGCTGCCTCATCAGCTAAATTATTTCCTCGAATTTGGTAACTAGTTCCTTTTTGGTGTCCCTTAACACGGACCACAGCAATCTCTAAGGGCTTCCTTAAGGCTTTCAACACCCTCGTTACCAGTTCTTGATGGATTAGCCCTTTTCCTTGTGTGTTAACCAGTCCCCTTTCTTCCCAGATTTTTCCAAAGGTATGTACTACTCCAAAGGCATATTTGGAGTCTGTGTATATTGTTCCCACTTTTCCTTCTAGAAGTTCCAATGCTCTACATAAAGCATATAATTCACAAGCCTGAGCTGACCACCCAGGGCTCAGGGGTCCTGATTTCCTTAACCTCTAAGTCTGTTCCCACAATCGCATACCCTGACTTTCGTTGTCCTCCTATCACTCTTGGAAGATCCATTCTATAAATAATTTCTCCCCTTCTCTGAGCTCATAATCCTTTAAATCAGACCTCACCTTCACCTCCAGTTCTATCACTTTAAGACAATCATGCTCTAACTTTGAGCTGGGTTCCCCGATTAAAAACTGAGCTGGGTTTTGGGCCCCCGTAACTCCTAATTCTAATTGAGGGGAATCTATGAGTATTGCCTCATATTTAAGCATCCTGCTATCTGTTAACCACTTTTCCGCTTTTTGTTGTAGAATTCCCCTTACATTATGTGGGGGTAAATACCTTGAGAGGAGAATTAAAAGTTATCTTTCTAGCCTCTTCTACTAATAAAGCTGTGGCCCACTATGGATTGTACACAAGCAGGCCATCCTCTGCTGACAGGGTCTAATAATTTGAACAGTATGCCACAGGTTTCTTCATTCCAGCCCAGTCCTGGACTAACACTCCATATGCTGTTTGTTCACTTACATTTACAAATAGGAGGAAAGGTTTCTCCAGATCTGGTAAAGCTAAGCACTGGTGCCTGGATTAGCAAAGTCTTCATTTCTCTAGCCTTTGTTCATCTTCTTTCTTCCAAGTTACTTTTTCTCCCAGTAGCTTTTCATAGAGAAATTTAACTTTCTCTCCGAGTATCCTTCAATCCATTGTCTGCAATAACCCACAAGCCTAGCAGTTTGTCTTACTTCCTTCCTTGGATCGTGACGTTTAAGACCCAGGATCCCTGCCACTCTTTCTGAGTCTAACCTCTTTTCTCCTTTCGTCAGCCAGTGTCCCAAGTATTTCACTTCCTGTTCTGCATACTGGAGTTTTCTTTTAGATACTTTGAGTCCCATTTTGGGCCAAGAAGTTCAACAGTTTAATTGTGTTTTCTTTTACTATTGATTCATAGTTTCCAGCAAGCAACAAGTCATCCACATATTGCAATAATTTTTACCTCTGGATGTAAATCTACCTTTTCTAAATATCTTTTCCAGAGCTTGTCCAAGTAAGTTAGGTGACTCTGTGAACCCTTGGGGTGGCACAGTCTACCTCAGCTGCTGCTTCCTCCCAGTCTCTGGATCCTCCCATTCAAAAGCAAAATAATCTCGGGATGCTTCATCTAATGGGGCAGGCCCAAAAAGCATCCTTCAAATCTATGACACTATACCACTGGTATTCCGGAGATAAGCGGCTCACCAGGGTATATGGATTAGGGGACTACAGGGAACTTCGTCTGTGTTCTCTGGTTCACTGCTCTCAGATCCTGTACAAGCCTGTATGTTCCATCTGACTTTTTTACAGGTAAAATGGGGGTATTATGGGGAGACATACAGGGTTCCAGTAAGCCCTGTTTCAGGAGCCTGTCTATCACTGGCTTTAATCCCTTCCTGCCTTCTAAAGATATGGATACTGCTTCACACGAACCCGGGGTTTTGGGGGGGCTGATAACTCCACCCGGATAGGCTCCATATCTATTCGACCTGCCTCCTCTCCTTTATGCCATACTAGTAGGTTTATCATTTCCTTGTCCTCCCTTGTGAGCACATAAATCTTAATGTCCCATTCCCCTTTCTTGGTTTTTATTTCTAACCCTAGTTTTGGACAGTAAGTCCCTTCCCAAAAGGTTATATTCTATTTCAGGCAACCATAGCAGGTCACTGAATTCTATTCTTTTATCAGTTTCAATTACTACATTTTCTAATATGGGGACCTTAAAGGGTTCTCCTTTTGCCCCTGTTACTGTTAAAGTTTCCTTTCCTTTCTCTATTCCCTTAGGAATGCTCTTTACAGTTGTTCTTTCTGCTCCAGTGTCAATTAAAAATTCCACTTCTTCTCTCTGGGACCTACTATAATTTTATCAAGGGCTCTCCAGTGTTTCTGGGGTCCCCAGGAGGTAGAGCCCCTGACGCCCCTATTCCTGGACATCTCCTCATCCTGTTTCTTTTTTCTGCAATTCCTTTGGATGTGTCCCTTCTTGTTGCAGTAGTAGCACACAGAGGTTCCTGCTTTCTTGTGTCTGTCCCACCGTCTTGTTGATGGCTTCTTAGGGGTGTTCCTCTTGTGTCCTTACATCTTTTCCTTGTCTGCTTTCTTCACAGCAGCTACAAAAATGTTTGCCTTCGCCTTTGTTTTCTTCAATCTCTTCTCACGTATACCTTCTGTGCTTCTCTCAAAAGATCTTCCAGACCCCTATCTTGCCAATCTTTCTAGTTTCTCTAATTTCCTCCTAATACCTCCCCAGATTTGGCCACAAATTGTGTTCTTAAAAGGGCCACTCCAGCAGGTGAATTTGGATCTATGCCAGAGTACATCTGTAAACTTTTTCTCAATCTTTCTAGCCACTCTGCAGGGGATTCCTCTTTGCCTTGTTGTTCACTAAAGGCCTTATTTATATTCCTGCCCCCTAGGTACTGCCTCTTTTATTCCCTGGATTAATAAGGTTCGTAGTCTCTCATATTCTGCTGTGCCTGTTGATGGTCCCAGTGTGGATCAACATTTGGCCATTTTTGATCACCTGGGGGGGCCTGCCTGGTTTTGTCTTTCCCATATTCGCATACCCGCTTGCCTAATCATTTGTCTCTCCTCTGTATTAAAGAGGATCCCTAAGATTGACCGTATCTCTTCCCAGGTATAAGTATTGGGTCCCAAAAACTGATCTAACCTTTCAGCCACCCCCAGGGGATCCTCCAAGAGATTCCCCATTTCTCTTTTAAATCCTATGACATCCGAGGAGTTCAATGGAACTGCTACAAAGCCTATTCCCCCTTGGTTCCCTCCTAGGGGTACTTCTCGTAGGGGATACATCCCTGCTTCGATTTCTTCTTGAATCCGTGTTTGGGTCCGGTTTGCTATTGGCTGATCTTCTCCCGATCCTGGGGGTATCTGTGGTATCGGCGGTGCACTGGGGTTTGGTAGCCGTTGTTGGTTGTGTTGCGGTCTGTATGGTGGGGGCAGATTGTCCTAATGGGTCCCACTCTTCTTTCTTTTGTTTCTCTTCTCCTTTCCCCTGTTCTTTCGAGGCATAAACTTCTGTTGTTTCCTCTTTATTTTCTAGTAACCATAGGGCTGCATAACCACTTTCCTCCTGATTGAAAGGTTTCTTGAAGTTTACATGTAGCATTAGAGCTTCACAAATCCAGTCCTCAGAGGAACCGAAGATTGGCCAGTATATGTTTGGCCTTAGGGTTCTTTTGGCCACACTTCCATACAATAGTAGACTAACTTTTCCTTTGTTTTATCTTTTGGGGACCCTTTTTTATCCCTGTTTACAGTCTTTGTCCCCTAACGGACTCTCTGGGGGAATGTCTGGTATCTCTTCTTTGAACTTATGGGTCCCTTCCTATCCTCCCGCCCCTTGGAAGCGGTTTGTCCCTTGGCTGTCCAATCGCGTTTACACTCGCTTTGGTGTTTCACTGGCCAAGGCTCTCGCGAGGGATTGGAACCGCAGTATTGAAAAACCTCCGCACTCGCTTCGGAACTGCGTTCCGTCTCACTCACGCACTTTCAGACAGCCGAATCCCACCCAACCCAAACAGAATACGCTTTTATACTCACACTCCAAGGCTTCTTCGTTCGGATCCACGCGCAGAATTATGGGTCTTGATGTGTCTTCTTGCCGGCGAATTCCCAATGTGTAAATTTTTTTTTTTTTCCTTGCTTGCCTTTCCGGGTCTAAAAGGTCACTGTCAGTTCACAGCCTAAGTGCGGTAGGAGGGTCTGCAAAAAAAAGGCAGAGGTGCACCTTTCCGTCCTAGGTACTTAGTCTGCGGAGTTCTCGTGCTCCCGGACGAGCCCCCAAATTGTTTAAAATTGAGCCACCAAAAACTTAGAGATAAGGAGTTTTATTTTGGCAAGCAGGGAGCAGCGCTGGGCGCAGGGGGAGTTTATCTCCACAGCTTGCACACGGTACACACGCGGTTGCAGGGTTTTTATTTCCCGCTCAGATACATATTCATAAAGCAGTTTAATACATATTTTATCATTTCCCGAAACGGTTGCAGTTTTTCCTGGAACTTTTACGCATGCGTGTTAATCCTCCTGGGGGTCTCTCTGGTGGTCGTGGGGCAGAAGTTAACGAGTCTTCCTCAGGTGTCCTTCTGACTCAGCTCTTTGTGCCTTCGTGTTCGTGCGCTTTTTAGTTTCATATCTACCATGCTCATAGTGCTTTTCTGTTACCATTCGTCCCTGGCTTTGCTGCAGTTAGCCCTGGCACACCCCTGTTTTGTTTACGTCCCCCATTGACAGGTCGCTATCTCCTCACAGCGCTTTGTGTTATCACCCGAAGGTTCCAACGTCTCCAGCTTCCTTAGCTCTGATACATCCCTGTTCCCGTTTTACTCACGTCCCATATTGAAAGGGGGGCTATCTTTCCGCAGTGTTTTGCGTTGTCGCTCATTAGCTTTCAATATCTCCACCTTAGTTAGCTCCGACACACCCTGCTTTGCCATTCTCATGTTGTCATATTTTTATTTTCTCTTTTTTTATATTCTGTTCTGCCTTGTCTCATATTGACACGGTACTATTTTTCACAAAGGGACCTAAGGAGATCATAGAGTGCAAACACCATCCCCCCCTCCCCACCACCCCTGGCCCCCGGCCAGAGCAGGACAACACTACCTAACCCAGATCACAGAGGAACACATCCAGACAGACCTTGGAAGTCTCCAGAGAAGCCACCCCTCTCCACAGGGCTGCTCTCCAGCAGATCCCCTCCCAGCCTGGACTGGTGCAGTTTATTATTCCTCCCCAGGTGCAGGACCCTGCACTTGCCCTTGTTGAACTTCATCTGGTTCCTCTGTGCCCAGCTCTCCAGTCAGTCCAGGTCTCTCTGGATAGCTGCACAGCCTTCAGCTGTACCGGCCAAGCCGATAAAAATGCCATGAATGCTCTAGGCCTGGGGCAGAGTGTCTGGAATCTCCGTAGGGCTGACTTCTTCCCATTATCCCATGTCTTCTTCCATGGGACTGCTTGTAAAAAGGGAGCCTCCACCTTTTTGTAGCCTCCTTTTAACTACTGGAGGTGATCAAAACCTGTTCTTTCAGGGTTTCCTCATACGGCAACTTCCCAGTTCTTGGATCATATTACTGTGCTCCTCTGTGTATCCTCTGCAGGCCAACCACATCTGTTTTGCAGAGCAGTGACTAAAAGTGAACACAGTACTCCAGCTGTGGCCGGGACAGCTTTGAGTAGAGTGAAGATGGCCATTACCTGTCTCTCTTAGCCCCTTTTCATCTTAAAGAAACTAGAAAGCAATAGGAATGATAATAGAAATGATTGTATTTTCCCTTTCCATCTGAAAAATAAAGGAACTAGAAAGCAGTAGGAATGATAATAGAAATGATCATATTTTCCCTTTCCATCTGAAAAATAAAGGAACTAGAAAGCAGTAGGAATGATAATAGAAATGATCATATTTTCCCTTTTCATCTGAAAAATAAAGGAACTAGAAAGCAGTAGGAATGACAATAGAAATGATCATATTTTCCCTTTCCATCTGAAAAATAAAGGAACTAGAAAGCAGTAGAAATGATAACAGAAATGATCGTATTTTATTAATAGCAAAAATAACAACAACAATAATACTACAGACGCAGGTCGGAGTTGCTCCCCCTCTTAGCCCCCAGGAGTATGACCACTGGTTTCTTTGCCCCTCCATCTGTCCTGCAGCACATGGGTTGAGGGTTTTCTTCTCAGTCCTGCTCTGAGCTGCTGATGTAGTTGGGAGCTAACTGGCTGAGGTAGGAATTATAAAAAGAGAATTATTTTTACTTTCCCCAAAAGCCCCACCCCTGAACAATACACAGAACTAGTTAAGGTTTATTTACAGGTTCTAAGTCAGTCAGGAAATCTTCACAAGGATGCTTTGGGCAAGTTTAGTAATTTAGGAAAGTCAGAAAATGGAAAAGGCTAAGCTACAAGACAGCTTTACCCTGCTTAAAAGTCAGGCTGAGCAGAAAACCTAGGTGTTGTAGTTTCTTGTGCGAGAGCAGGGCAGCCTGAGATTATTTCACGTTACTCTCTTTCTATTGGAGATGAAAATACAGAAAGGTTGTGTTTAAAGATGTGCAGGGTCATGGGAGTGAATAGCATAATAACGATATCTGGAGGGGGCCAGTTTGTCCCCTGGGATGGAACTTGGTCTTTGTAGTTTTCTTAGGGACTCTGGAATAACGCGGAGCCCCTCAAACCATGACGCTAGGGAGCAGCAGATTGTACTCACAGAGGTGAAGCAGGGACTTTAGCAGTGATCCCTGCTGAATTTCTCTGCGGCAGCCTCTGAAACTGCAAGCAATATCCCATTGTGGATCCACGCGGCATTAAGTCAGACGCGAATGAAACCCGCCAAAGTCCAAAGTGCCTGTAGACACAGCTGCCTGTGAGGCAAAGATCATGGAGAGGCACTGTTTTAGCAGCGCAGGCAAAAAATCACACTGCTGGCAGCTCTCTCTCTAGTAGACCTTAAGGACTTGGGAAACTTGCAGACATGCCGGGGAGCGAGCGGTACTAGAGCGGACCTGCACAGAACGGTGCGAGCGCAGGAACCGCGTGCTTTTTTCCTCACTCTGTTTATAAGCTTCCTAGGCTTTGTGTCTGCTGCCATATGTACAATGGGCCTGCAGAATCCAGCCAATCGCCAGCCGATCCCAGCGTGGGCTTTCCCACGAGTCAGTACCCATGCGGAAAAGGGCACCTTTTGCTGTTCTCCCTTCAAGTCTGCAAGGCAGGGGGAAGCAGTTTTGCACCTTCTTCTTCTCCCATTCACACCTCCCGAGACGGAGGGTGGGGAAGAAGGCATTTGGAGTGCCCCACAACAGTCCACCCCGGTAGCAATAGACAGATGTGTCTAGGAAATTCAGAGGGATGGGTGATAAGTCCTTGCAGCTCAGTGAGGGCTGTGTGCTGTCTATAGGTTAGCCCTCCTGCATGCAATACCAACAGTATTTAACAATAGCCCAAACACTGGTTAACAGCAGTGCACAGTTAAATAAGCAATTGATTGCTCTGTCCCTGGCAGAGCAATAGTAAAGTTCACAGTAGAGACTTAGCTGCTTTGAGTCCATGGCTGGAGGTCATGCTTTCCAAGTCCTGACACCATCATCCACTGGCCACATCGGTGTGATGTGCCTCCATCTCCTGTGTAGATGGTCCTTCCTCCCCCAGGTGCTGGTCAGGTACTGGTCCATGTCCCGGAATCTGGTCCTCGGCCTGGCCTCTGTCCTGCAAAGAGAGAAACTTTGCCTCGGCACGTAGTAGCCGGGCTTAGCAATTAATAGCTGGGGACAACTCACCGCACACTGATGCAGTGGGTCCTCCCATTAGCATCCAGGGCTTCCCAGGCATATAAGCCCCTGGGCTTAGCCAGTATCATGAGCACAACCCCACTAGAGAGCAGATTAACCAGCACAGGTTGGCCCACTTGAATTTGGGACAAGGAATTATCCTTGGTCCCTCCTGGCACGTGCTCAGTGACCACTGTTGGCTCAGCTAGGCAGAAGGTCTCAATTCTGGGGCTGCTGTAGCTCCCCCAATGATTGTTGTCCGTAAGAACTGCCTGAGCCACTGCTGCCACAACTTAGTGTTTTGCCTCCTGCCTAGGAGGCGAGAAAGGGTTAACTCTCTGTATAGGATTAACACTCCAGGGGTAGTAACCCTGAACCTGACCCTAGGGGTCTTGGCCCCTCCCCAGGGGTGGGCCACACTCCAGGTGATGGTTAGCCCACTCCCCCCCACTTCCTGACCTACAAAGGAGACGGGCTTCCTGCTCTCTCTCTCTCTGCTCTTGGCTTCTTTGCTCCCTCTCGCCACACACACACTACACCCAGCTCTGCCTGCATACCAGCACACCACGTATTTTGCTGTTTTCCCTTCCCTATCCTTTGTAAACTTCCCTACCTCAAATACCTTTCTAAGTGATTGCTAAACTTTTCCTTTTAACTTCCAAATCAAGTGAGATTGATTTATTTGGGTGTGCTTACCTCTCTCTCTCCCTATATCTATTCCCTACCTTTGGGAAAGGAGGGGGGAAGAGGGGAGGGCACTCTATATATTGTTACTGGGTCTATCAAATTTGTTAGAGTCTCTGGGAACTTGCACTAGAATCCAAGACACTCCCCTTCCTGGACAAGCAGAAGCCTCTCTGGGAGGTGGGAAGTGCTGGGAAAACAGCTTCCTGCCTTCTTCTTCCCCCATTCATACTTCCAGGGACAGAGCCGGGGGGAGCACTCCAAATCCCTTCTTCCCCCCACAGCAGGTGCCACAGCAGAACGTTGGCCACAAGCGCTAGTGTCTCCTCCTCCTCTTCTCATTCAGTTGCTTTGCCGCCATGATGAGAGGAGTCAGACTGGAGAGCGGCTTGGCTGATTGTAAAAATGGATGCTGTTGGAGGAAGAAAAAGAGAGGAACCATAGCTTCCCAAAGCCAGCTACTCACAGGCTCATGCAGTAGTGTTCCTCGGGTTACCAGGAAATGCACAAACAGCACTGTGGGGACCACCTGCACCTTCATGCCCAGCACCTTGCTACCACAGGCAGACACAGCTCATCATCACATTAATCCCTGAGGGGCATAAGCCATTGCGCTGGGAAGCCCAGTACGTCTAGGAAGTGTTATCCCAGTAGCGTCTAGGCCCACATGCTCCTCTGAAGACCACTGCAGGACTGCTCTGGTTGAAGAGGTGCCTGCTTTCTGCAAGGGAGGGTGGACTAGATGTCCTTCAAAGGTGCCTTCCAACCCAAACCAGTCTGTGATTCTTGTCATTTGAAAAGCACTGTGACTAGAGAGCACTAAGTGGGGGGTCCGTAGATGCCTTCAGGCCGTAGCTGATGAGAAGGCCATCCATAGTGCAGCTGTTTCGCTTGCAGCTGCTTTGGGCTTTACCTCCAGAAGCTGCTCAGCTGACCATCGCCTGTTCTCATCCACCTCCAGGCAGCAGTTCAGAAAGTCACACAACAGCAGGGAATGTTGCCCGGGGTTCTTCAGCTGTGGTGTTCCGTTCTGGGCTATCAGTTTTATCGCCTACAGAGAAAGGGAACGTGACACTCCACCTGCTTGTTTCATATCCACAAGTGCTTACACTAGACCCCAATCTGATTCTCAAGGTCCAGTCTCCAGCAGCAGTTTCTTCCCTGGCAGAGGGTTAGAGGTGATGTTTCTATTCCAACAAATAAGTCTCCCAATTGTTTCGGGAGGCCACAGCTCTTCCAACATCTAAAAGACCTTGCCTTGACAGGCGAATGCACTGGCTCGCCCAGTTAGCTTGAACTACACCACCAAAAGCAGATTTACTTTCATAGGGGTAGTCCAAATTCTTTTGCTCTGTTCTGCATAGAAAATGGTAACCAACCGCATAAACTAATCTGGTTATCTTTCTCCAAAGACTAAGATATAGAACCACTGCAGACTGCACAGGAAACAGGGGAATCTCATGTTCTCTGACCGCCCAGAAAAAGGAGGAGACCTATGAGATGGGGGGAAATGGAAGCTGCCCACTCCCCAGAGAGGCAAGCAAGTGCCCTTGCAATTTCCTTCCTCTTTCCAGCTCTAGCAGCGGAGGACTGTGTGAACGAGGATGGAGATGGAAGTCCATCCACACAGTTGCCCAGAGTGTATCTGCCAGTCCCACGGCTTAGGACTAGGGCTAGCCAGAAAAAAGAAAGGTGATACTAGTAGGGGACTCCCTTCTCAAGGGAGGCCTTGAGAGAACTAGTTCACACTGATGTGACTTGAGATTCTGGCTCGTGGGAGCCAAACCATGGTACAGATTGGAAAGACAGTGGTATCTATTTATCTGCCCCTTACCTCGTAAGGACGTTGGTCAAAGTAAGGAGGTTCTCCTTCCACCATTTCTATTGCCGTGATGCCAAGTGACCAGATGTCCACTTTAGGGCCGTATGGTTCTTCTCTTGCCACTTCCGGTGCTATCCAGTGAGGAGTCCCGACCATTGATCTCCTCCTACTCTTCTTAGGGGTGGTGTGAGTAGACAAGCCAAAATCAGCTGAGAAGAAAAACAAGTATTGTTAAAGCCAGCTAGAGGGATGAAACCGAGCAGAAGCAATGCCCACTACGGTTGATTCTATCTGGAACAGCAGCCATGAGCTGGTTACTTAGTGCTGTAGCCAGTGAAATACTGGACTGGTCCCTTAAAGAACATCCCTCAAGTTGCATGCAGTGCCTTTTACGCACTTGGAGCTTTAGAATGTCACTGCCTCACGCTGGAAGGCACCTACCCAAACCAAAGCCACTCTTTATGCCTTTCCACTTCCTGTCCTTCTCTGCACACAGGATCTGCTCTCAGCCTGCACCAGTGGCCAGTGCACGACCACGGGCATCACCTTGGGGTAACTGGCAGTCACTCATCCAAATTGGTAGCCCCACACCCCATCCTGGGAATGCTGGTCCTGACCAAGAGTACCTACCCAGCTTGACAGATCCATCCATTCCAAGGAGGATATTGTCACTTTTGATGTCTCTGTGGATCACTTGGTTTGAGTGAAGGAAAGCCAGGCCTTGCAGGCACTGACAAGACAAAAGAGAAACGAGAGGGTAAAATTTACCACTTGTTGAGAAGTCCCACCCTGTCCAGGTAATCAGAAGCACACAGAGGATCCCTTACCTCCCTGCAGACAGCTGCTATCTGTCTTTCATGCATACGCATATTGCGAACGAGGCCAGCCAGAGAGCCTCCAGACATGTATTCCATCACCACCCAGAGGTGAGAATTGACTCTGTAGCTGAAAAGACAACGATGTCAAAGAGATCAGTTTTCTGCTAGTGAATCTTTGGCTTGCAGTATGAACACAGGCGTGATACGAACATAAGTACGTACCTCTCTAAATAGTTCACAATGTTGGGATGCTTATTCTCCTTCGGGATCAGGATTTCTCTTAGTAAACGTTTTACTGGCGTGGTTAGGAATTTCAATTGCTTTATGGCCACCTGAAATGACATTGAAAACCATACACTTGAGCAGTCTGTTGCACGAGGCCTGAGTGAGCACGCCGTGAGTGTCTGTGGATGTCGCTGCCGAGCTGTGCCAAAGTGTCTTGTTAGGCACAGGAGCTCAGCGCCTTGCGTTACAACAGCCTCTTTCCCTGCCGCCTTGCGTGCTAGCTACAGGACAGGTGGAGATGTGCTCGCTGGTATTTAAAGTCTGCCTTTTGGCCCTCCCTACACATTTGGCCAGTCGCCTCTCGCCTCCCCTGTCTAGTCTTGCTCTTGACGTGGCAAGAAGAGACAGGGACGCCCCTTTGCTCTCTCTCAATTCTGTTTTTCTATGGTGAGATTTTGGGGCAGGGCTTGCATAGATTCAAAACTTCTGTCTTGAGAAAGGAAGTGAATGTTAAGGTGCAGAGGGGAAGCCTTTGCAGTAAAAGTCTACTGCTGACTGCAAGCTCCATCCCCAGTTCACACCCAAGGGGAAAGACAAAGACCTGCAGAATCTGCTGGACTGATGGCACTGACCTCTCGTCCTGTGTAAGATTCACGTGCACGATAAACTCTTCCAGATGCCCTAGAAATGAAACAGCAGCAAAGGAATGAGAAGATGTTTAGTCCCGATGAAAGATGTTTAGTCCCAGTGAATGAAAGCAAGCCCAGGCGGGAGACAGCTCTCTGCTGCTTGTAGTGGTTCTAAGCCACCTTTGTGCAGCCACTCCTTCAGCCAGCAGCACACAGTGCAGGAGCCCACCAGCCCCGTATCCAAGATAAAACCTAATTCCAACATGAAGGGCTGGTGCAGCAGTCCAGTTCCTCCTGATCATCCTCTTTGATTGCCTTTGTGGCTGGTTGATTCTATGATCTTTCTGGAGGATCTTTCCCCATTACTCTAAACTGACCTGCTGCAGCATCACAGTCACGAGCTGGCTATGGCAGCATGCTCGCTCTTGTGCGTTTCTGTGTTAGTAACTGTGCCTGGACTTACCCTTGACCAATTTCTGCCAACAGCATGTATTTTTGCTTAGGATCTCCCACGCTCAAAAGGCTGCCTAAAAGAAACAAAAGCAAAGATGCTTGCTTCAGAGGGGAGCAGATCCGGTCACAGTCTTCTGCACTGTCTTTGCCTTTGGTGTAGGAGGAAGCTCAGGCAAACCCAGCCCACTCACAGCTGCCCTCACAGGCAGAAGGGCTATCCAGAGTGCCCTTTACTTCCTCCAAGCACAAAGCACAACTTGTGCAAGGGAATTGTTAAGTGCCTCTTGACACTCAACTGAGGATGAACATTTGCATGTCCCAAGACACGCAGACCATGCACTGGTTGGGCAGACCCCATACACAGAATACGTACGCAGTTTCTCTAGGAGGAGCTCTGTTTTTGTCTCCTTGGGTTTCTTCCTCTGCCCGTCTGACTTGCTGCATGAAGTCTTTTTCTTTGCGGCTTCAGGCTGAGGAGTGGCTGCTGGTGCTGATGCAGTGTTAGGTTTGATTGCAGAGCCTGGGCAGATCTGTGACAAGGAATGGTTCTGGGTCAGAAAGGTGGCTTGTAGAGATGCCCCAGAGGTGACATTTCAAATGCAAGCCCTTAGGAAGGCGCCGTTTGCCACATCCAGGGCTCTTAAAACGCTTGCGTTTGGTGTTCTCGTCTCAAACTGAAGAGGCAAAGCTGAAAGGCTAGTTTTACACAGGGCCATGGCTGGCTTCACGTTCAGTTTGCACTCGTTTTCTGAGAGATGATGGAAACCAGGAGCGTGCCTTGAGGCAAGGATACAGATACAGATCTCTCCTGGGACCCACAGCCTTGCTGCTACGTAAGTGAGCAGAAGCAGGGAGCATCCCTCCTTTCTGATCAGAACTGTTGAACTGACTTCTCACCAGCACTGCAAGCTCTAGGGAGTGGTCATCAGGACTGCACTCCAGTCCTTCAGAGACCTTCCTTCTCTCTACAATGCAGAGCTCTGTAGGATTCTTCTCACCAAACTTCACTCATGGAAGAGTTAGGGCTGTGGTCTCAGCTGTTCATTTAGCTACTTAGGCTGTGAAGAGGGACAGGCACCTCCAGGGGGCAGTTTCTTCCACGGGTCCTGCAACTTTGTGATCTACACCTGACAACTGCTCTTTCCACTGATGGCAAAGAGCCTACACAGATAACTCTGGACTGGGACTTACCCCTTTTCCATTTTTGGGACATGCTGCCCTAACAGATGGAGAATCATTATTATCTTTCTCGTTGTTATCTTCATTCTCCTTCTCATCATACTCTTCACTTTTTTCACGGGAACAGTCTGCTGCTGCCATGTTTGGATTCCAACGCAGCAGTCAAGGAAAAGAGCCTAAACCGGCGCGCTCTTCCTGGAAAGAGCTGGTGTCCGAGGCTGCTGCACACACGCAGAGTGCTCTGAACACTACTGGAGACTGCTGGGAACAGACGCCTTATGTAGTGGTACCCCATTGTTACATCACAAATAGTTGCTCGACCAAGCCCCTGATGTGGGGACTCGGCCTGTCCCTGGCTGCACAACAGCAGCGTCTCAGATTCTACAGTGCAGTTCAGACCCACTCACCAACCTTCAAATAACAGTGCTATTTGTGTTCCTTACTGAGAATGTTATGTTAGTGAAGGCAGGTTTTTGACCTCATTGCTGTGTTCCCATTGCCTTTCCCTCTTCCCACTAGGACAAGCTATCTTTAAAAATCACCACACAGTAACTGGCGGCCCGTACGGGGAACGAGATGGTTGCTGGTTTGCATAGTTTGAATTGGAAAAAATACAGCATTAAAGCTTAGGGAAAATGGTGCCTCTTAGTGAAGCTGGCATGGAGAATTGAAAGCTTGCAGAGGTGAGCGGCGGACGGGCGAGAAGGGAGCTGCAGGAAGCGCCTTGAGGCGTTAGAGGCGGTTGAAGGTGAAGCGGCCGAGCCCCGCGGCTGACCGACAGCACGGAGCCGAGCGGCCAGCACGGGGCGAGCTGGAGGCGTGGGGTAGAGCGGAGCAGGCAGACCCGGGCGTGTTTTCCCCTCCGGATCGGAATCCGCGGGCTGCGGAAACGCAGGCGGCTCCGGCCGTGCCGGCAGCCTTCCCTGGACTCGTAGGCGCAGGCAATGCTTCAAAGACGGCGGCCGTCGGAAGCAGCGCCGTCCTGTTTGGCGAGCTGACTGCCGTTGGCGCCATCTTCTTGCTGGGCGCAGCCGCTCCCAGTTCACGGGCTGAGCTGGTGACTCCAGAATAAACCGCCCGGCCCTGCACTATCACCTGGTTCTCAGGATCACAGGATGTGAAGGGGTTGGAAGGTGTTAAAATTGAGCCACCAAAAACTTAGAGATAAGTTTAAGGAGTTTGGCTTTTGGTAACAGAAAGAAGGCTGGTTGTATTATTCCAATAGTACAAACCCCCCTCCATTTTCTTGGCAATTCTGTATAGGCCCTTTTTCCACAAATCCAGAATAACCCATCTGGTGCTTGCCATGCAGAATCACTTTTTTGGGGATTTTCCCAAAAATCTTTTAATCCATCTATCTCCATAAAAGGGTTACTGTTATTTTGCAAATGATAACACACAGTTTCATTAGTGCAATTCTTACTCCAATATCCTTCAGGGCTTTGTGGCCACCAGTGTGAGGCAGAACTGCCATTAGTAGTTAACAGGTTCCTACAACCCAATTCTCCTACTCTTTTTTGGAATTCCTCTCCTTTCCGCTTAATACAGTAATGCCCAATTACCTCATTGTGTAAAATCCACCCCTCGGGTCGTATTATTCGCGTGACCTCGGTCCGGTTCCACTCGAGCAGCTGGGCTGGGGTTAACGATTCTCCTTTCCATGGCCATTGCTCCGTCATTTGGGTTCCCCCGCAGATCCAGCACAAGGTTACATTTAATCCTTTTGCTATTTCTTCCATTAAATTTATAAACAGACTAGCCCTGCCAGAATGGTCCTTGACCTCTCCTAAAATTTTCTTTACACTTTCATAGAGCCTATTTTGACCTGTTCTAGGGTTCGGTAGTTTCTTCAAAGTTTTTGTCCTATTTCTAACTAATTCTTCTTTGTAGTGATCCTGGACTCCTCCTCCATCACTAAGACCCCACATCCCTTCCTTAGTAAAGCATAGTATTTTCTCCCCCCTGGGACAAGTCTGACCATTACGTATGCCCCCTATTGCTAGGTTATGACCTACCCAAAAGCTGCGTCCTCCTATAGTGCAAGTTTCTAATTGTTGCTTGTTATAACAAGCTGCATTAATATGGGTGTGGGAGGTAAAAGCTACAAGAGTTTGTCTTCCATGTTTCACCGTTTGGTGACATTTTAAGCAGGGATCTGTAATCCCAAACTTGAGGAGGCCAAACATTAGTCCAACCATTCCCCACACTTTTACCCCTCTGTCTCCTCCGTCTACTCGGTTGCTTCGAGCAACGGGGTATATCATCTTCTCGACAGCAAGGGTATTCTACAGGGGATTTAGAGGCTCTCCTCTCCGTGTGTATTCTTCACTCTTAGCTTGCACAATACCTCCACACTCTTGCTCTTCTATCTGTAATTCTTCACTACCCTAGGTATCTAGATGATATTATTCTTATCTCTTCAAATTGTCCAGTGTGCTATCAGTTAATTCCTCTTTTAATTTTACTTAAACTTCAGTACCCTTGTGGGAGGCGGTTATGCCTACAGTGGTGCCACCAATTTTCATTACAACTTACACATATATAGAGATCTTACATGTTTGGCATACAAAAAAAAAAACCCCAAACCACTAATTGCACCCCTTTTTCTGTGGGATCAGTGAGTTGGGGATGTCTTTTTCCTCAGGAGGT